>NC_136069.1:470350428-471664862 GCF_964261635.1 Lissotriton helveticus | reverse complement strand
TGTTGAGAGGAAGACGTTCTGCTGATGAATTGACTCCTGGTTGGGTTTTGGACAGAACCAATAAAGCTAGCTAATGAGACACCTGATAGAGACAAAGTGTGCCAACGGGTGACCGAAAGTCAAGTTAAATCCAAGACTAAGTATGATGAGTGAATCAATGTGAAAGAAATACAATGTTTTTCAGGAGAATTAGTTACGGTCATGAAACCTTTTAAGAAAGTCTATTCTAGATTTTGTTCCTGCTACTAGAGTCATTCAGGTTTCCAAACATGCTTTTCAAGTGAAGGGAGGAAAGTGGTGGAATAAGAGAAATATTGTGAGAGTAAAAGCAAGAGGTAAAGATGGCAATATCATGGATGATGGTGAGACTAATTGGTGGTTACATACCAGTGGAAGTAACATTTAGTCTTTCCCGTCCAGACATTAAGAGTCTGGTTCTCGTGATCGCCATAATGTCAGAAATAATAGCAGTTCTGGTTCTGAAGTTGGTGGCTCTGCGTCAGGTGATAAGGCTAACTGACATATTCCTGCAGTTGAATCACAACATATGGGCTTACAACGAAAGATTTTTTCAATTCCAAGATATCCATGTGATTATGTATTATCGTAGTTTTATTTATTGTTTACATTAAGTGGGGAGCCTGTGTGGTAATCTGTTACACCATAATTTATTTGATATGTTTTGTTATATTGTAGCAAAGTGGGTTCTAGATTCCAATGGAATACAGGACTAGAGCTTGACTGGAATGCATGTAATGTGCTGTTGATCTATACTTAAATAAATCGTTTGGTCATATCTTGAATGTGTTAGAATCATTTCATGTAAGATTCCCTCTCACAGGCATGGTATATTTCCACTCTTGCTCGGTGTTATGTCTTGGCGTGACCAGTCTCTGCTGCTACTTTTCAGTCATTGAACAAGACAGACAGGGTGAGAGTATAAGGGAAAAACAGAGACATTGAGTGAGAGAAAAAGACAGCAAGTGAAAGATCTAGAGAAAAGAACTTGAGGGGAGATAGTGAGTGAGGGAGAGAGATAGAAGAAAGAGAGAGGGAGGAAATAGGGAAGACAAGGGGATAACAAAACTGTGAGAATCAAAATATAGATGATCAGCGATGGGGTGAGATATATATGTGAGAATGAGACAGGGCATGGGAAAGGATGAGGCAACACTCTTAAGAATATAATCACAACCGAGGGCCTGGGAGTGCTAGACCTCGAAATATAATCCATGGCAGAGCAATTGCAGTGGATGACTCAATGGCTAGATTGTGAGGGAATGACAGAGATGGGTAACGTGGGTGGCGTACCCAATCAAGGTGCTCTAATATCTCTTTTGCTAAAAAAACAACCAGCCCCCATATGACACCCAGATTATCATTGATAGCTTTGAGGTACTGTAAGAAATGCGTGAAAAGGACAATGGAAAGCCCATTATATTCCCTGGCACTACCACTCACTGTATTATCTAGTGGAGATTCCAACCAATCCTTTTACATCCCAAAAGTTGCTGCAGTGGACAGAGGTGGGTCTCATCACAGAGGGAAACTGCTATATGAATTGGGAAGTCAATGCCTTAGAGCAGTTGATTGTGGACTATGAGCTGCCAACTGGCAGTTTCTGACATATGGGGCACTACTCCATACAGTTACATGGCTAGGAACATCTGGACTAAAGAAACTCACACAATACGCTGTCTTACACTTACTTATGACTCTGGGCAGTAACAGACACCAAACACCTTTGGATAGATAAAGCTCTAAATATCATTATCCAGACAGATCTCCTGAAACTCAAATGTAGGTAGGAAATGGGCCTTGGTCACGATAAGAATGGGATAGAATGATAGCCCACTTACAATCAGTATACTGAAACACTAGACTGAAGTTTACTCAATTTAATTATCTACACCAAAAGCATCTCTCCCCTAAGAAAATAGGAGACATGTTCGGTGGGGACCCCAGATAATGTCCTAGGTTTTCAGTCCCATCTGCAGATTTTATGCATCTGGTCTGCGAAAATACAGGGATGATGTACACAGTTTGTAAAAAATGTGAGTGAACCTCTAGAAGGGAGACTTCATCTGTCACCTGAGACATGTCTGTTCGGCGGATTTCCCAGCCCGGCACCCAAAACAGCAGGTAATAGACTAGTTGACCTAGCACTTGCACTGGCTAGGAAGTTAATAGTTAAGACCTGGAAGTCGATATCGGGTCTGCTCTATACGGGATGGGTTACAGAGGTAGAATACTGGACCACAGCAAGGGAATAAGCTCTACTGAGAGAACAAGCATGGGACTACTCCACAAGGCTACTCTCGGATGTGTGCAGGGAAGTCAATCAATTAATCAATCAAGGGTTTATTAAGCGCAGCTCCTCACCTGAGAGGGTCTCAAGGCACTGGGAGGGCGCGCAGCTCCTGGATGCTCATGGAAATTCATCGAAAAGGCCAGGTCCTGTGGTCCTTCAAGACCCTCCAGGGTCCGTGCAGCTCCTGGATGCTCAGGGTGATTAGTTGAAGAGCCAAGTCTTGAGGTCCTTCACGAACTTGGAGAGAGTTGGTGTCTGGTGGAGGTGGAGAGAGAGGGTGTTTCATGCATTGGCAGCGAGGAAGGAGAAGGAGTAGCCTCCTGATCTGGTCTTTTTGAAGCGCGGCACCGTTGCAAGGTAAAGCTGGGCTGAGCGAAGGGATCTTTGGGGTGCGTGGAACGAGAGGTGGTGGTTCATGTAGGCGGGACCGGTGTTGTGGAGGGCTTTGTGGGCATGGGTGAGAAACTTGATGGTGATTCTCTTCTCAATGGGGAACCAGTGTAGTTCCCGCAGGTGTTGGGTGACGTGGCAGTGGCGCAGTAGTCTTTTTATTACACTAATATTAGGCATTCAGGTAATTTGCCCTCCTTCCTTTGTTATTAAGGTTGCTTCACTCTTGCCCCTTGTCCTGAAGAAGACCCGCAGACTGAGGCTACACTTACCCTCTATGTACCCAAGTCGGGTTGAAACGTCGATGCATATCCCCAACAGGCCTGGACCACGTGTCCCCCTGTGTTTATAAATCATATTGAACTTATGAACTGTAAAAAAATATACTGTTGGACAGGCCAGAACAGACTGATTCTTGCTATCAGTTTTGTTTAGTTTTTTTGTCATCAGTTATATTTATAACAATTGCAGTAATGTTTGTTTTCTGACCCCTTTTGGATTCTTTCCTTTCCTTATCCTCACTCACTTCACACTCGAGTACCTTACAAATGAGGAATGAGCCAGCTATTTTTGTATATAACTCAAAGTTCAAGGAAAACTTCAGTTTTGTCTCGAATAATTGTTCCCAGCACTGGATGGTGCTCGGGATAGAGACTGCTTTGGAGGAGGTACAACGGTTGATGAAGGAGATTGCTGAGCTAAAAAAAGAGATAACTGGCGATAAGGCACTAACTAATGGCAAGGAAGCATTGGAACGGCTTAAGAGAACTATCAAGGATTTTGATCTGTATACACAGACCAGTAAGCTAGATAAACTAACAAAAGACGTAAAATGTTACAATAAAAAGGCAACTTACCCGTACTTACAGGAAATATATTATCTAAAGGAGCCCCAGGGCAGATTTTCAACCAGAGGCCGGGGGGCGGGGGCTTTAGAAGATTCATCACTTTTTCAGACTCCTCTGCAGCTAGTGACTCTGACAGTGAATCAGACAGACCCGGCCCTAGTTCAGGCACACACCCATCAGGTCAGCAATACCTAGACCAACAACCTTTTTTAGTGGAAGGACCATGGTGGGATCACAGGAGGAGGGGACAACCCTGGGGGAGACCCAGGGGCCTTAAAGAACTGACCTGTAAGAGGGGCAGAGGCAGAGCCAAGAAACAAGCACATTTCCAGCAGGAGACATATGGGAGATATAAACCGGATGCCAACACTACAGGTAGTAAAACACACATCTGACAACCCAGTAGTGAACGTATCTAGATACACTTTGAAACCAGATGAGCAAAAGGTACTCGAAAAAGGTTTATCATTCGTACCTACTACCTTGCCCGATTCCTTCAACCTCAAGCTTAAACTACATCATTTTTAGGAAGGTACGCCTCAAACAATATTTTAATAAAGTCCCTTTCCAAACTAACTTCTCCAGCACAGGTGTACGACCACCGTCGCGTTTTATTCTTCAGACACAATTTATGTCTCACAAAATGATGGCACATGAACAGGTGGTAATACGGAACATCACCATTTCTTTGTCCCCGAGACAATATGGTAAATACAACACTACCAAGTCAGAACGTCTAGCCTTGGAATCCCTTAAAAGCAATACTAGTATAGTCATAATACCAGCTGATAAGGGGGGGGGGGCTATACTGATTCAAAACACCGAGGACTATAAGAAGGAATTCTTAGCCCAACTGGGGGTGCACCGCAACTATGACAGAGATAGGGCAGGCCCTATGAAAGAGATTGCCGATACCATCAGGCACATTACCCTTAGAGGACTAGAGGAGGGGTTTTTATGTAATCATGAATTTGAGTATCTAAACAACAAGCAACCTAGGATGCCCACAATGTATACACCCCCCAAAATCCACAAATTTATGCACAACCCACCCGGAAGACCCATCATCTTCGTTTGTTGATCGATTTTGGAACCATTGTGTAAATTTACTGACATATTTCTTAAACCTATTGCTGAGAACACTACCACATACCTGAGAGACACCATGCAAACTATCAAGCTGGTGGATAATTGACCATATAACCTGAACAACAATCTTTTGGTCACCATGGACATAACATCACTGTACACCAATATTACCCAGGGGGCGGCTCTGACCATCATTAAGAAAGTTCTTGAGGACCGGCCCAGACCACACCAGGTCCCCACTGATTTTCTAGTGGACCTGCTGGAGGTCACAATGACTAGGAATTTCTTCAGTTTTCAGGGGGAGTATTATCTCCAGACCAAAGAATTAGCAATGGGGGCTAGCTTCGCACCCAATCTAGCAATTATCTACATGAACAACTATGAACATACATATGTCCTTGGTGAGCAGAACCCCTACATGGAATTAATTGAATTGTGGAGACGGTACATAGACAACGTCTTAGTCATATGGAAAGGCAGTGAGGAACAACTGAAAGACTTCCATATCTGGCTTAATGCCTGCTCAGAGGCTATCCAGTTTTCATTAGAATTTAACAATCTGTTGGTTAATTTTTGGGATATCTCCATTAGGGCTGATCAAGACAGACTATATACCTGACTATATAGAAAAACCAGTGAAAGGAATACACTCTTAAAATACTCTAGTCACCACCCTCATAACCTCAGTGACAATTTACAGTTTGATCAATACTTGAGGTTGCGGAGGAATTGCACTAGGAAGGAAGATTGTTTTGAGGAATTAGCTGATCTGATGAAACGCCTCACTGAAAGGCTATCCTGTTAGTTTACTTAAGAAAGCACGTAAACAAGCATGGTTCAACCACAGGGAGTTCCTCCTTGAACCCAAACGGAGAAATGTCAATGACCAGGAACGTTTAGTATGTGTCACTACGTTCTGTACCAAAAGTAACAACATCAAGAAGATTATAAACCACCATAGGCATTTGGTAGCAGATGAGATAGGGATTATGGCACCCCCAATGCATGCTTTTAGGAGGGGCAAGAATGTGAGGGACCATGTGGTCAAATCTCTACTACCAATGGAAACAAGGGAAAAACAATCCACACTACGGGATATCCTCCCCCGTGAAAGGACATCATAAGTGTGGACAATGCAAGGCATGTTCCATGGTCAGGGAAGTGACAATTCACTCACAATAACCACACACATGCATTACAGGACCACACTAACTGCAACACCACAGGTGTAATATACGCAATAATGTGTCCATGTGATTTTATGTATATTGGTCAGACCATCCAAAAAGTGAAAATACGCATCCTGCAGGACGTTAGTCATATACGCTGCAAGGTCCAGGGCGCACCCTTAGTGGAGTATTTCACAGTTTTTGGGCATACATCAGAGAGCCTCAAATGATGGGTTATAGAAAAAGTGAAAGTTAACCCATGGGGGGGGGGGGTAACTTTACCCACACCTTAAATATTCATGAATGCAGATGGATTCATCTTTTTGACACTGGTGTAAGAGGCCTCAATGAGTATGAGGAAATCACTAGGCAGGTGGCCTTTCTGAGTAATAATTGATAGAGGATGCTACACTCTATCTATAAGCTAAACCTGGGTAGGGATGGAACATTGATTGAGCAACACCAACTGTCTACATTCGTAGCATCTCCCAATCCAATTTGATGCCCACACATAGGTTGTTGTACCTATTACAGATGTCTGTACACATGTTCGCTAGACGAATGCACCAGTATCATGGGGTCCGTATGGCTGACTCTTTTTTTTTATAAAATTTTTATTTTGCAATATATCAGTTGAAAATAGAAGGGGGGGCAGACAGTAAGAGGGGAAACAGAAAGGAAAAAGAAAGATTGGCGACATGCCGCCATAAAACCCCACACAGGGGGTGCAAAAAAAGGGGGGAGAGGGGCTCATCCAAAGAGGAAGGGCGGTATGGTTCCATAGTCCGCAGGCAATGAAAAGCTCAAGTCCAGTATAGGCACCCTCAGGTCGACAAGACCGCCCAAACTCCGCTCACGGCCCAGTGGCCCTCCCAAGGCATAGCTAGTCGCCGCGAGAGAGCAGCAAGGAAGAAGAACTTAAGACACTTACCCCAACTACCCCCCACCCTCGTCCCTCCCCAACATCACCCTCCCCCCAGTGGCGGCGACCAACAAACATAGTAAACAATACAGACATCCTGGAGATCAAATTTGGAAGAGATGGAGAGACCGCAGCGTTGACGGGCATACAGCTGAGGGCAAACCTCGGGACAGAAATCGCACAAGTGAGCCCCAATTGTACATGAAATTCTTGTAGTTCCCCAGGAAGATGTCAGAGAGGCGTTCCATGCTCAACAGACGCCACAGTCGAGCATGCCACAAGGAAATAGCCGGGGTAGATGGGGACTTCCACGCTGCCGCCAGAGTCACCTTGGCCGCACCCAAACACAACCACATGACACGCTTATCCGCCCTGGTCTGGTATTCAAGCAGTGGATCCCTAAGCCCTAATAGGACAAAGTCCATGGAATTCGGAACCGGATAACCCAAAATGTCTCTAATGTGGGACAGAATCTCAGCCCAGAACGGCTGAATGGAGGGGCAATCCCACCATATATGCTTAAAGTCTCCCAGCATCCCACAGCCCCGCCAGCACCTATCCGAGGTGGCCGGGAATATGCGGTGTAATTTGGCGGGGTACATGTACCAATCAAAGATGAGTTTCATATGTGTTTCTCTGAGGTCAGTAGAGTGATTGTGCGCTGTCACATCTCTCCATAGGGCCCGCCATTCGTTGGCAGAGATGTCCCTCCCCAGAGTGGATTCCCAATGGTCTTGATATCGAGGACGTGGAGACACGGCAGAATCTAATAACAATTTGTACAGGAAAGAAATCGTACCCCTCATGGTAGAAGTGTGAAGAAGGAAGGACTCAAATTGTGACAAGGGTCTGGTGGCTGCATCTACTACGGCAGGCGACGTCGCCCAATGTAGGAGTTGGAGATGCCGAAAGCGTTCCGTCGGGAGGATATCGTAGTCCCTCATACAGTTGTGGAAAGTGAGGGGTTCGGCGCCATGGAACAGGTGGGTGAGGGCTCTACAGCCCCCCTTCCTCCAAGCGTCGAAGGGACCCTCCGCGAGGGCCGGGGGAAAGGCCGGATTGAAGTGGATCGGGGTGAATGGGGACGGGAACGTGGTCCAACGGTCGTCACCGCTTACCGTGTCCCACACCTTCAGCACTGTACTCGTGGGGGTGCTAATGTAAGCATTCTTGGGGCGGTCTGCCTTAGGCTTCCAGGCCAGGTCCCAGATGGAGCGGCCCGCAATGCTACGATCCATGTGGAGCCAATGTTTTTCCGACTTCTGTTGGGACCACTCCACGATGACCCTCAGTTGAGCAGCTTTGTAATACAAATGCATGTCTGGGAAGCCTACCCCCCCTGCCAAGCGTGGGCGCCTCAGGACGTGGAATGGAAGTCGTGCTCGGCCTCCCTGCCAGACATATCGTAGCATCATGGTCTTCAATCGGCGTAAGTAGTCTAGCCCTACCGGAATAGGCAAAGCCTGAAATAAATACAACATTTTGGGAAGGAGCACCATTTTAAGGGCGTGGATCCTGCCTAGCCACGAGATGAATTTAGGCTTCCAACGATCCAGCTCAGTCCGTACCGAGGAAAGCATCGGAGGGAAATTAGCGTGGAACAGGGCATTCACGGAGGAAGTCAACCGCACGCCCAGGTAGAGCAAGGATTCCGTCGCCCAAGCTAACGGAGTGAGCTGCCTGGTCATTTGCACCTCCCCCGCCGAGAGGGTCAGGTTTAGGATGAAGGATTTATCGAAATTAACCTTAAAGCCCGCGACTTCCTCGTAGGCAGAGAGCACAGAGTGGACATGCGGCAGCGACAGCGCCGGCTCCTTGATAGACAGTAAGACATCGTCCGCAAAGAGCGAGATTTTGTGCTGCTCGCCCGTAAAGGGAAGTCCTAGAATCCTCTCGTTGTCTCGCACCGCTAACGCCAATGGCTCAATGCTAAGAGCAAAGAGAAGGGGTGAGAGGGGGCAGCCCTGGCGCGTCCCTCGGGAGTGGCGAAAACTCGCGGATCTATGGCCATTGATCAGTACACGGGATGTGGGCCCACTGTAATTAGCCTCAATCATCCTCACGAAAGAAGGCGAGAAGCCGAAGGCCAATAGAGTCTGGTGCAAAAACCCCCAGTCGACGCGGTCGAAAGCCTTCTCTGCGTCGAGTCCTACTAACACCGCGGGTATGCGGAAACGCTCCGCCTTTTCGATGAGGTGTATGACGCGGCGTAGGTTATCGTGGGTCTGTCTGCCCTTAATAAATCCCGATTGATCAGGATGGATCAGGGCAGGCATCAGATCCTGCATCCTGCCCGCCAATATAGAAGAATACAGTTTGGCGTCCAGGTTGAGAAGTGCTATCGGGCGGTAGGATGTACAAGAAGCAGGATCCTTCCCCGGTTTGGGAATAACACTGATCAACGCCTCAGCCATAGAATCCGTGGTCCTGCCGTCAATCGCCATTGCGTTGAAGAGGGAGACCAGGTAGTCGCACACTTCAGAGGCAAACGTTTTGTAAAAAAGGGCCGTGTAGCCGTCAGGCCCGGGGGCCTTGTGCAGCTTCAGGCCCTTAATGGCATCCAAGACTTCCTCCCGAGTGATGGGGGAGGATAGGGACTCGTTCCACTCCCTAGAAACCTTCGGGAGAGACAGGCCTTCCAGGAATCTGGATTGTGCGTCAGGATCGAGAGCATCGCTTGAGGAGAGTGCCGCATAAAAGCGCCCGAAAATGGCCGCTTTGTCCGCGTCTCTATGCTGAACAGAGCCTGCAGGATCACGAATGCCCCCGATATAGTCCTTCTCGCGTTTGTCCCGGAGTTGCCGGGCAAGATGGCGTCCGATCTTGTTGCCCTGGGAGTAGGAGGTACGTCGAAGTCGCAAAAGAGTGAATTCCGCCCTGTTATTATAATGGGCCCTCAGTTTCCCTCGGACCGCCGTCAGGGGGCGAAGGGTCACCCTGGAGGGGTTCGCCTTGTGGGCCTGCTCTAAAGTAGCCAACTCCAATTCCAGAGCCTCCCTCTCTTCGCGCCTTAGCTTGTTCAGATTTGCGTTGAGGGCGAGGCACGTGCCCCGTAAGGAGGCCTTGCACGCATCCCACGTGGTATACACCGACGTGTCTGACGGCGGGTTAAGGAGGAAAAAATCACCAATTGCCTTGCGTAGGGCCTTACACGATACCTCATCTCGCACTAGCGCTGCCGGGAAATACCACTTGCGCCAACCATCCCCCCCGGCGGCCCAGTGCAGTCCCAGAACCACAAGGCTATGATCCGATAACGAGAGTGGAAAAATACTAGCTAATTGTACGTCCCCTCGAAGGGCCTGACTCAGCAAGATATAATCAATGCGGGAGTACGAGTGGTGTACGTTGGAAAAAAAGGTGTAATCTCTGGTCTGTGTGTGGAGAAAGCGCCAACTGTCGATCAGTCCCAGGTCTCCCAACTGCCTTTTAGTGTCGTCTGAGAAGACGCCAGTGTCTGCCCTGCGGCCTCCAGAGCTATCCAGACCCCTGTCCCACACCATATTGAAATCGCCTAGCAAAAGTAAATGACCCTCCACAAAGTCCCCCATCCTGTCCAACAGATCCTGCAGAAAGCCATTCTGTCCCGCATTAGGGGCATACAACACAGCAAATGTACACAAGCGCCCCCGCAACAGTCCCTTCACCAATAGCCAACGGCCGTCCCTATCCACACTCACTCCCATGGGCTGAAAATGTAGGGAAGCCCGAAAGAGTAGGGCCACCCCCCTGTGCTTTGTGGCCGCAGAGGCCCTATAGATAAGGGGGAACTGCCGATGTCGAAGCCTCAACTCATCCCTCCTAGCCAGGTGGGTCTCCTGGAGAGCCACCACATCCAAATGGTGATCAACAATGTACTTCCAGAGTTTCTGTCTCTTCTGCGGAGAGTTAAGGCCCTTCACATTCCATGTTCCTATGCTGACAGGCATAAGGGATTAGACAGATTCCACGCCATGCTCACAGCCAAACAGCCACGTCGCTCGCACCGGACCCACACACGCTCCATAAGCCAAGCCCAGGGGAGGTAGATAAACACGGGGACTCTAGGGAAGAACCCCAGCCACAGCCAACCCAGAAGGCCCGCCCGGTCATTCCGCAAGCCCCGTGAGGCATCCATAGTCCCAGGGTACGCAAGGGTCAACGAAGGGGGATCCCCAAGCCATATACAAATCACAAAAGAAACTATCGACAAAGGCCCTCTCCACACACACTCGTCACACAACGTCGCCGCCACTCCCCGAACTTCCCTCCCCAACCCAGAACATCCCGCCATGACACCCATGTTCAGAGCGCCAACAATCCCACCCCTAACCCCCCCAAGAACAAAGAATAACAAAATGCAACTCAATGCACTGAACCTGAACCACGCAGTCTTCAGTTCCAGAAGGTCCAGGTCCAAAAGTTCCCCGCTGGTCCGGGGATGGGGCAGGGGGGACCACCTGGGGACCCCCAGGTCCAAGTTCCGGGGTGTCTTCTCCAAAAGTACCATAGTACCCCAGGGACCTCAGGCCAAGAGCCCCTCCGACGCCACTCCATAAGACCGGGGTCACGCTGCTCCAGAGCTCGTCTGAGAATCCGTCATGGTGGCGGAGGCCACCGAAGCCACCGCGGCCCCCCTCTCCTGCTCACCAGCTGCCAGATACGGCCGCCGCCGCTCCGGGGACGGGCCCACCCTGTGCCACGAGGAAGAACGACGCCGTCTCCGGAATGGGGATCCCCGCGGCTCCTGCGACGGCTCTGTGTCCTCAATGCCCAGAAGATCCTTCGCCTCCCGCAGGGAATTGATCTGACGCAACCGATTCTCCCATCTAAAGATGATCCGGAAAGGATGCCCCCAGGAGTAGGATATGCCACGCTCCCGGAGAAAGGCGGTCACAGGACGGAAGTCCCTTCGTTTCTGCAAGGTCGTCGCCGCCAGGTCCTGGTAAAGCTGGGGGTGATGGCCCCTGAATTGCAGCGAAGCAGTGGTCCTCGCTTTCCTCAATATCTTTTCCTTCAACTGGAAGTCATGTACGCATACGAGGATATCCGGCGGCGGACCCCCGCCCCTCCTGGGCAGCCCCACTCTGTGCACCCTATCCATCTGGACGTCACGCATCTCTTCGTCCTCTAGGATCTGGAGAAACAGCGCCAGGACGTATCCACGCAGGTCTCCCGCTTCCCCGTCCCACGGCACTGCTTTGATGCGAATGTTATTTCTTCTGGAGCGGTTCTCCAAATCCTCCGCATGGGTTTGCAAGTCCAGATTTTGCTCCGTGAGGCGTATGATATCCTGTTGGAGTTGGTGCACATCGCTCGCAATGCTAAGGTCATGGTCCTCCAACGTCGCCACTCTCTCCCCAATCCCATCCACGTCTCTCCACACCTCCCTGAGATCCGAGGCCAGCTGGGTACGAAGCTCTGAGATGTCCTCTTTGATAGTCGCGAAGAGTTCCTTCATGAAAGCTTTAGTTGCTGGCGCCTCATCATCCGATTGCCTGGAGGAACCGCTGGCACCGGGCGACGCCGTTTGCTGCGACGATTTGGGGGCTACTTCCTTCCCCGTCTTCCCCCCTCTGCGCTGTGAGTTGGACATGGCTGCGGGCTGCTCCCATGCACTTCCACCTGGGCCCAGGACAACCGCAGCCGGGAGGCCGAGATGCGGACCGGCGATGCACCGCGCCGGTGCGGTCCGCTGAAGACGCTATTCGCCCTCTCCGATATGAGAGCACCGACCAAAGTGCGGCTCTTCTTCCACCAGGCCACCTCCACGCAGTGACGCCGCTAGTATTCAGGGGTCCCTCCGGCCCTAGGGAGGCCCATACCCCAAGGCTGGTGATCGGCGCGGGTTCCCACTACAGCTTGTGTCCTCACCAGTGCCCAGGACCCGGGGGGGGCCGGTCCGGACGGTCACCGACAGAACCTCTCCAAGGTAGCGCCAGGCGCCCTGCCGCCAGTAGGGCCCACCCAGGTGGGCAGCAGACCAAGTGCCCCGCTCTCCAGAACCGCGCTAGCAAGCCGCAAGGTCTCCGCTCCCCCCGGTGCCAGTGTATAGCTGAAGGTTGTAGCCGCGCCGGCGGGGCTTCCCTCGGGGGGGTGCGCCACAGTCGCAATGGCAGGTCACTCCACAAGGTCCATTAGCAGGGCCACTGAAGAATTAAAGCCCCTCCACTACTACGGGCCAGCCACCCATGTTGCACGGCACTGCTTGCGTTATGCCGGCGCGTAGAAGACCACGCGCCGGCCCCCCAGCCACTCGCAGCCACTCGGCCCAAGTATGGAAGGCCTCAGCGTGGCGTGTGTCCCAGGGAGGTACTGGGCCTCGCCACTCTGCAGCTCCGCTTTCCTACCCCCGCCGGTACGCTCACCAGTCCGCAGCTCTCCGAGTGGGGGGGGAATCCGCTCGCTCTGCCCCCGCCGGGCCTGTGCACAGCGTCCGTTATCGGCGGTTTCAGGGGCCGCCCTCAAGCTCGTCGCCGGCTCCTCAGTCAACTCCCGGCGGCTCCAGTCCCCGGCGTGGTCCGCCAAAGCACCTTCAAGCGCAGATCAGCAAGCGTTCCTCGGCTGGCGCAGTCCGCATTCCGCCTCACCCGTTCACCGCGGCAAAGCTCACTCCGAAGCCGCGTCAGGGCCCAGGACCGCTCCGCCTCCTCCGGCCTCCGGGGCACGCGAGGCCGCTGCTTCACAGGCCTCGGCTCGGCTCCCTCCGAACAGCTCCTGCCGGTCACCCCTCACCGAGGCGGCGACACCGGAACACGCCGCCAGCAAGCGGCAGCCTCCGCCGATCAAGCAGCACAGGCAGAACGCCTCAGGACCCCGCTGTAAGTCGCTGTGCAGGATCGGCGTCGGAGAGGCTCGAGAAAGCGTCCTACTCCGACGCCATCTTGGCCACGCCCCCTGGCTGACTCTTTTTAATCACTGGGATATATGTTTGCTTTACCTTAACGGCTGTTAAAGGTTACATTGTATTTGTAATTGTATTTTATTGTCATGTTTTTGTTGACTTAAATTACTAAATTGATTTGTGATGTCTTGTAATTGTATTCATGTTATTTATGTAAATATCACATCATTATTGTTATGTTTGCAATACATTTTTTACATTTTTAGTGTAATTGAACGTCTTAAGTAACATACGTTGCATCCATCAATGCCTGCCAGCTCCTTGTTTACCCATCTTTTGTGGCAGGTTAATACACCCATGTCTGTAAATTTAACTAATATTCAGGCAGAGTCTGTTTTCGCTTCAATTGAATGCGACTGACTCACTGCCATGATGAGTAGACAGCATCCGCCCGACACGTGTACGTCCTCGCGCTACAGAGTTATTATTAGTAGCCTCAATGGTTCATCTCATTTTGACACCACCATGCCGAGTGAGGACAGTGCTCCGTGAATGCGGAAGGATTAGGTAAGAAACAAACAGACAGGATCACGAAGGCCCTCTTTAATAGATGGTTCTTCGTCCGCAAGTTACTAAAAGGCTTTCCTTGTACATGTCATTGTTTACAGTTGCTGATTGATTCGAATCGTAAATAAGGCTAACTACTAGAGCAGTATTGACCTTAATTTTGGTTGTATACCGCAACACAAGTGCTGGTAAGCGAATTACAGTTTTTAGCGGACCCTTATGGTTTTGAACTGCCCTGTTTCATTTTCATGATTATTAAATGCTCATGTTTAATTGCAGATGGCGATTACTACCTCTACTCCTCACATAGACTTATGAGGATTACATTTTCGTGGGCCACGTGTATGCGGGTAAGCCCCGATTGAGTTCCTCTCAATCTTTTTACGTACGTATCGAGCTCCTGGAGATCCGGGATATGCCATGGACAGATGGCTACTACCGGGCGGATCATACAACCGAGCCCTCTATGCTAATCCTAAGAACCTTCACTTGACTGGACCCACATCCCACTCGGTCCAGGTGTGGCAAGAAGTTAACAAAAGTTTAGGGTGGGAACATAGGTTGGCGCTTGCAACTCCCCTATGGGACTCAACTGGGTGGTCTCCATTCCTCCAAGGGTTTCGATAAGTGGGACCTCATTGGCAACTCTCGGCTGGGTGACCTATGGGTGCAGGGTCAAGTGCTTATTTTGACCAGCTGAAACAACAGTACGAACTCGTGGATACAGAATTTTTCCGCTATCTCCAGATCCGGCATGCCTTAGCCACCGCCATAAGTAGGGAATCCCCTCTCCCAGACTCCTCCCCACTGGAGGATAGGATACTGGATGGGCTCCTCCCTCAGAAAGTTATCTCCTTGACTTACAAAAAAGTTGTCAATAACGCACCAGATCCCCTACTTAAATTGCAGAGGTCCTGGGAGGCGGATGGCCTCTTATTAGATGACGAAGACTGGAGAGAAGCGGTGGCCTCCCCCAGAGAAGTAGCGATCTCTGCACGTCTCCGACTGATACAACTGAAAATTCTCCACAGGTTCTACATTAGGGGACCGCAGCTGGCCCGTATGGGGCAAAGTGTAGCTGCCACTGTGGACAAGAGGCCACGTTCATGCATATTCTCTGGGAATGTGAACACATTCAGAGATATTGGAGAGTAATCCATAGTGTCATGAGTGAGGTCCTGCGCAAACCCATCAGTCCTGAGGTTAAAAGATGTCTACTTAATGTGTGGGAGCCCACTGATTTGGTAGGAGCGGAGAAACTGTGGGTTACACTTGGCACCACTGTGGCCAAATGGGACATTGTTCAATTATGGGGAGGGCCAGCGCCCCCAACTATAGCAATGTGGTAGCGCAACATGGACTGGTGTATGTTTCGGGAGAAAACGGTGTATGTGGCAAGGGGTTGCCCTCAGAAATGGTCCCGTGTGTGGGCCAAGTGGAACTCGTATAGGGGGATATCTGTGGTGCGCCTACTGTTCCTCCTGATGATGACTCAATGTCTCCCTGAGTATTTTATCTGTTATAGTCCTGGGGCCTGTAATTATTCTGTAGCCTTAATTAACTGCCATATTCAACTATGTTTGAACTTCAACGCAATGTGATTTGCCAATTGTTTGTGTATTATTTGTTAAAAAATCAATAAAAAAAGATATTTAATTTTAAAAAAAATCTTTTTACGACCCTATATTAATGTAGGTTCTGATATGCACTCCCTCCCGTTTTCTCTCGCCCCTTCAGGTGGTCCTCCCGGGAGCCAGGTCTACTCTCAACCTTGAATTGGTCAGTAGGACAAGCATGTTCAGCCTTTTTATTACACTAATAATAGGCATTCAAGTAATTTGCCCTCCTTTCTTTGTTATTAAGCTTGCTTCTCCCTTGCCCCTTGTCCTAAAAAAGACCCGCAGGCCAAGGCTACAGTTACCCTCTATGTTCCCAAGTCGGGTCGAAACGTCAACGCATATTCCCAACAGGCCTGGACCACGGGCCCCCCTTCCCTTCCCTTTTACAGATGATATCTCTCTGTTGTGTTTATAAATCATATTGAACTCATGAACTGTATAAAAATATATTGTTGGACAGGCCAGAACAGACTGATTTTTGTTATCGGTTATATTTAGAACAATTGCAGTAATGTTTGTTTTCTGATCCCTTTTGGATTCTTTCCTTTCCTTACCCTCACTCACTTCACACTCGAGCACCCCTCTTATGCACTGCACATTAAAGCAACCCTCTTCTCCTTAAGTTATAGGCATGGTAGACTGCCTACCATTGTTTGGTAATAAGTTTATGAACAATAAATATATGTATTTTTAACAAAAGAATCAGATTGTTAAACATCAAAGGGAGGACCTGGCTTGGCAGTTCGGACTGGACTGTTCCCATGAGGCACAGGGTCAAGACTGATTTGCATATGGCCATGTCTAAACTGGGGTGGCATGGTGAACAAAAGAATGATGGATTTAACCCAGAACTCTTGACTGGGGGTGAATGTTTTTATTTGTTCTGCATTCCGTCCCTCAAGTGTGTGTCTTTTGCCAGAACATCAGCAGAACAAAAGACAGAGATACCTCTGAGCAGGGACGTCCAGGGACAGCAAGCAGAAACACAGTGCTTAGACCGCATCATCAGTGTTCTGCAGAAAGCTACAGGATCATTGCTAACCCCAGTGAAATCACTGCACACAGTCCTATGCACCTAAGAGGAAAATGTAATCGAACACCAGGAATCAGAACCATCTAATAGTCCCTTAATGCAGAAGTAAAACCACAGCCAGGTTCCGGGATTCAACCTTCCTGCAGGAAACTGTGGAAGATGACACGGGTACAAGAAAGTCCAGGTGGGAGCCACACAGCCAGAGGTCGAACAATTGAGCATCACTAAATTGGAAAGCATCAACCAGGCAGTGTTCTGACATAACAAAAGTGTGTAGCAGTTTTCAAACTACTTCAAGAGGCTAGTTCTTGCCTGTGGGCCAGCTGATTTGATAAATGTTCACATCTGCCAAATGTGCTAATCCAGGATTCAGTCCAATTCTGAATACTGCAAAAACCATCCATGTTAACCCCTGAAAACATAGAAAGAAATCAAGTACTTACTTGTAACTCCAGTTCTTCAACATTGAAAACTTTAATATAGTCACATGGTTGAATCATTCCCCATCGTCATGCTAGGAAACCCCTGTACTTTTAAATGACAGTAAACAGTGTTAAAATGACTATAAGCCTGAACAACAGTGTCTGTTTAGTAGCACATTCACCTCATTTGAAGCAACCCGAACTTCAGCCAATGAGGTGGAAACATCAGCTCTCATACTCCCCCTAGAGGCCACCAAAACTCAGATTTCAAAGCATAAGCATGAGAAGGTAATGTAATTAATGATCTTCTGACCAGGGAGGAGGGAGGGGTGCATGTGAATATATGAAAGATTCCATTGTTGGAGAACTGGAGTTACAGGTATATAACTATTTTTTATTTACAACATTAGATCTTTCATATATGCACATGGTTGAATCAGAATAATAAGTAGTACAAATAATTATTACACTCTGAAAGAAATCGAAGAGGATGCTCACCCCATTATTGAAACAGGTTTCTGAGGACTGCCAGCCCCCACTGCTGTACTCGGCTTCTACATCCATGTCAAGGCAATAGTGATTCGTGAAAGCATGCCTATTCCTCCAGGTTTCTGCCTAGCAGACATACTGGTAGAGTCCTGCAGTTGTCGCCATGCTCCTGTTGCAATCAGTACTTAATTTGAAAAATAATAGATACCAGGACCCAAGATATTTCTCAGGAGCACTGCAGCTTGCTTCACCTACGCTCCCTGCCAGCGCTACCAAGTACCAGTACCAACAACATCTACTTGCGGTTACAGTCCTATAATGTGAATATTTGGGCTCTACTAGGTGACCCAAAGCTGTTTGAATGGCCTAAGCACTCTGGTAGTATTACATTTTAATCTCATATTCAATTGCTGAGCACATTGCTCATATGCTTTTTAAAAAAAATAGACTGACAGCAAAACCATGTGGTGGACTATCATAAATTTGTGCCATTGTTACAAAGTGCTGGTGCCGAGCACCGGCAAACACCAGCACAAATTAAGCACTGGGTGGAATGTGCCCTTGCTCCTCCCTCCAGCAGATGTTTGGTTTTGCTATGGCAAAAGATTATGCAGCTGAAAGCCAACATAAAATCCCGAGTTTGGACAGGGGAGAACCTCTTCCTGGTTGTCCAAAGGACAAAAACAATTGGTCTGTTGACCTTACATTCCTTGTCTTCTTGATGCAGAAATTGAGGCGTGTTTATAAGTCAAGTGAGTGAAGTGATCTTTCTGCTGAAGTAGATGGGATTGAGAAGAAAGATTGTAGAATGACTGGTTCATTCAAGTGAAAGTCAGGATGAACCTTGGGTATAAATTTAGGGTTAGATCTCAGTATGACTCTGTCCCTTGTGAATGATAGTGAACGCTTGCATTTCCACTACTGTCCTTGCGGATGTTAAAACAAGGAGAAGCTATGTTTTTCATGAGAAAAACTTTAAGAGCGCCTTGTGTATCGGCTCAAAGGGAGGTTGCATTAACTGACTCAGTAGGTTATTGAGCTCCCAAGGAACTGATTGGAGTACTACAGGTGGTAATGCTCTGAAGAGCCCTTTCATAAAATGTTTTATTACTTATTGGGAGAACAGAGGGAATATTGAAATTTCTGTACTCCTAAATCTTGATATTGCAGCTGGATGTACTTTTATTGATGAGTATTTTACTTCTGTTTTAGCTAAGTCCAATAAGTATTTGGTGAGGTTGTATTTAAAGTGGCTGAAAGCCTTTGGTCTTGCACAATACACAAAAGCACTTCCACTTGGCATTGTAAGTTTTTGTAGTTGCCTGAGTGAGTGCCTGTGCTAGGATGTAACTGCAGTCTTGCAATAGAGCCATGCTTTAAGTAGTCAGGTACCATTCACTCAGGTTCCGTGATTTGAGATTGTGGTGCAGTATCTCTCCATGCTGTCTGGAGAGGAGCTTGGAGTACAATTTCAGGGAGACCGCTGGGCATGCTGACAGTTGCAGGAGTTTCCTGTATCAGTACTGGTGTGGCCACGCCAGAGCAATGAGGATCAGAGTGAAATATTCTGTATTCACCTACTTCCGCACCATAGGAATCAGGGGAAACAGAGGAAAGTCATAAGCAAAGCAAACATTTTTAACCATCTGATTGAAAGGCTATTATCCATGGTTCATAAATACCAACATCTGCTTCCAAAGTACCAGTATTTCTTGTTGCTCAGTGTGGCAAAAAGATCGATAATGAGCTGACCCCATGGTTGGATCATGGAATTGACTTGGTCCTGGTGCAGTTACCACTCATGGGAATCTGATAGGTGTCGCAGAACACGTTTTTTCACCTGATCATTTTTGCAAGCTGGCAGGTGGTCCACAGCAATCTCGGTATTGTGTAAAAATTGCCCAGCCCCATAGTAGCTGAGAATCTTCTGAGAAAAGACTGGATTGTGTTGCGCCTTGTTTAGCTATGTAAAACATACGTAATATTGTCCGATCAGATTAGGATTGCCTGCCTTGCTAGTCTCGGAGGAACACTTGCAAGCCTAGTCTTATAGCTCAGAGCTCCAACACTGTGATGTGAAACAACTTTTCTGTATCCCGCCAGAGGCCTCTGGTCGATTGTTCTTCCATGTGAGCGCCTCAACCTTCCATGGACACATCCATTGTTAGCACAATTCTTTGTGTTACAGATTGAAACTATGGACCTGCCTTTAGATAGGTGATTAATCTCCACCACAATGAAGGTGGAGATTCCTCTTCAGTCGTCTCGGAACTTGAAATATGTCAAATCATGAACCTTCAATTTGTTTCCATTGAGCATCCAGTTTGTAGTATCCTGCATATTTATTGTAAGGTGTTTTACCTTCCCTGCTCAGCCAGTGTCTGTGCTCTGACTCATTTGAATGTTGGAGTCTGATGATGCCTCGGAATGTTGGGACTGTGAGAGGCAGAGTGACAGTTGGTCATGGGCTGAGCAGCTGACAGGCAGCTCCTGGTGGGGCTCTGATCTACCACATAACTACATGATGTCTTGTACCTTACTACATGTTATCTTCATGGAATAAAGAAACCTGAAACACTACCTTCCTGAGTGGAACTTCATTACTACACAGTTCTTGTTACACAAGTCACAGTCTGAGTCCAAAAAAGGGAATGAGGCCAATAAAGGATGACATCTAGCCTAACACGGACTTGTATTTTCTGACCAAGATTGTTTGATTTGTAGACAAGCTCTTCGCCATGGCTCTCTGCCATGGCTCTCTCCCTTGATGGGATAGCCTCTCTGAAATGTCGGTCGAGTATCACTCCGATTAATTGGATTTTTGTGTGGAACTCTAAAATTTATTTTTCTTTGTTCAGCATGGGACCCAAACTCTGAAAAAGACTGATACAAGCGGTCGTAGAAGCGATTGCCTTTTCCTTTGATGGAACCTTGATGAGCCAGGAGTCCAAATAAGTGTACTCTTGGTGGCATTGTTGCTGGAGGAAGACAGCAGCTGGTGATAGGGACTTGCTGAAAATCTTGAGTCCTGACTTGAGGCCAAAAGGGAGTGCCTTGAACTAATAATTTCCTGCCACTAAAAAGCAGAGAAATCTTCTGTTGCTCCATTGGATAATTATGTGGAAGTATGCATCCTTAACATCCCGGGATGTTAGGTAGTCCCTTTCCTGGTTCATCAGGAGGACATTGTGAAGTATGATCATGGACCCCCCTTGCCTGCCTCTCACTGTTTGTGTTTGATATGGAATGTGAAGCAATGGTGGGCCAAGCTCTCTTTTGGTCTCATTTAATCATAACTGAGAGGAGCTCCTTTTTCGCCCCAGTGACTTTCCATATCCTTACCTTTGAGTCCAGTTGGTGTCGTAAACTTGGGCATGGCCAGAATGTCTCTGAGGATAGTATGCTCAACTTTCTCCCTCATATTGGCTGAATCCTCCCCTGTAGGTTTGGGGCCTGCGTGAGCCTTAAAAATAGACAAACCAGATCATCTCTATTGCAGAAATTGCTTTTGCAGTATCTATGCCTGATTTAACACTTTTGAGGGCACCATCCACATGCTTTCCAAACAGTGTAAGACTAACAAATGGAAATGTCAAGTTTTTTGGATTAAACTTCCTGACGGAAGGCTATGAATCTGAGCCTGCCTTGCCTACTCAAAACAGGTGCACCAACAAGCTGGCAAAAGCCTGAACTTGAGTCATCCATTGTTACATCAATAATTTCCGCCAATGTAATTTCTTCTTTCTTGAGGAGTGTGAGAAGTTGGCCTGGTATATGATGTCCACTATTCTAGTGGGCACCCTGCACCAGTCCAAACGACCCTAATGGTGATGGTTGTAAAGTCAACCTTTTAGACCAGCTATCCTAGTGGTAGCATGGACAAAGCAGTCTTAGGCTAAAACTTCAGAGAGCATGTGAAGCCAGCTGTTTTACCATATATAATCCCTTGAATACCAAATGAAAGGACACGACACACGGTACATATAAAAAATATATGTATTTATTACTAACACAACCCCTCTGGACTCTTTATGAGGTCCTGGGAGGCGGATGGCCTCTTATTAGATGACGAAGACTGGAGGGAAGCGGTGGCCTCCCCCAGAGAAGTAGCGATCTCTGCACGTCTCCGACTGATACAACTGAAAATTCTCCACAGGATCTACATTAGGGGACCGCAGCTGGCCCGTATGGGGCGAAGTGTAGCTGCCACTGTGGACAGGAGGCCACTTTCATGCATATTCTCTGGGAATGTGAACACATTCAGAGATATTGGAGAGTAATCCATAGTGTCATGAGTGAGGTCCTGTGCAAACCCGTCAGCCCTGAGGTTAAAAGATGTCTACTTAATGTGTGGGAGCCCACTGATTTGGTAGGAGCGGAGAAACTGTGGGTTACACTTGGCACCACTGTGGCCAAATGGGACATTGTTCAATTATGGGGAGGGCCAGCGCCCCCAACTATAGCAATGTGAAAGCGCAACATGGACTGGTGTATGTTTCGGGAGAAGACGGTGTATGTGGCAAGGGGTTGCCCTCAGAAATGGTCCCGAGTGTGGGCCAAGTGGAACTCGTATAGGGGGATATCTGTGGTGCACCTACTGTTCCTCCTGATGATGCCCCAATGTCTCCCTGAGTATTTTATCTGTTATAGTCCTCGTACCTGTAATTATTCTGTAGCCTTAATGAACTGCCATATTCAACTATGTCTGAACTTCAACGCAATGTGATTTGCCAATTGTTTGTGTATTATTTGTTAAAAAATCAATAAAAAAAGATATTTAATTTAAAAAAAAATCTTTTTACGACCCTATATTAATGTAGGTTCTGATGTGCACTCCATCCCGTTTTCTCTCGCCCCTTCAGGTGGCCATCCCGGGAGCCAGGTCTACTCTCAACCTTGAATTGGTCGGTAGGACAAGCATGTTCAGCCTTTTTATTACACTAATAATAGGCATTCAAGTAATTTGCCCTCCTTTCTTTGTTATTAAGGTTGCTTCTCCCTTGCCCCTTGTCCTAAAGAAGACCCGCAGGCCGAGGCTTCAGTTACCCTCCATGTTCCCAAGTCGGGTCGAAACGTCAACGCATATTCCCAACAGGCCTGGACCACGGGCCCCCCTTCCTGTCACTTTTACAGATGATATCTCTCTGTTGTGTTTATAAATCATATTGTACTCAGGAACTGTATAAAAATATATTGTTGGACAGGCCAGAACAGACTGATTTTTGTTATCAGTTATATTTAGAACAATTACAGTAATGTTTGTTTTCTGATCCCTTTTGCATTCTTTCCTTTCCTTACCCTCACTCACTTCACACTCGAGCACCCCTCTTATGCACTTTCTGTTGAAGCAACCCTCTTCTCCTTAAGTTCTAGGCATGGTAGAGTGCCTATCATTGTTTGGTAATACGTTTATGAACAATAAATATATGTATTTTTAACAAAAGAATCAGATTGTTGAACATCAAAGGGGGGACCTGGCTTGGCAGTTCGGGCTGGACTGTTCCCATGAGGCACAGGGTCAAGACTGATTTGCATATGGCCATGTCTAACCTGGGGTGGCATGGTGAACAAAAGAATGATGGATTTAACCCAGAACTATTGACTGGGGGTGAATGTTTTGATTTGTTCTGCATCCCGTCCCTCAAGTGTGTGTCTTTTGCCAGAACGTCAGCAGCACAAAAGACAGAGATACCTCTGAGCAGGGCCACTTCCAACATCCAGGGACCGCAAGCAGAAACACAGTGCTTAGACCGCATCATCAGTGTTCTGCAGAAAGCTACAGGATTGTTGCTAAACCCGGTGAAATCACTGCACACAGTCCTATGCACCTAAGAGGAAAATGTAATCGAACACCAGGAATCAGAACCATCTAATAGTCCCTTAATGCAGAAGTAAAACCACCACCAGGTTCCGGGATTCAACCTTCCTGCAGGAAACTGTGGAAGATGACACGGGTACAAGAAAGTCCAGGTGGGAGCCACACAGCAAGAGGTCGAACAATTGAGCATCACTAAATTGGAAAGCATCAACCAGGCAGTGTTCTGACATAACAAAAGTGTGTAGCAGTTTTCAAACTACTTCAAGAAGCTAGTTCTTGCCTGTGGGCCAGCTGATTTGATAAATGTTCACATCTGCCAAATGTGCTAATCCAGGATTCAGTCCAATTCTGAATACTGCAAAAAACCATCCATGTTAACCCCTGAAAACATAAAAAGAAATCAAGTACTTGCTTGTAACTCCAGTTCTTCAACATTGAAAACTTTAATATAGTCACATGGTTGAATCATTCCCCATCGTCATGCTAGGAAACCCCAGTACTTTTAAATGACAGTAAACAGTGTTAAAATGACTATAAGCCTGAACAACAGTGTCTGTTTAGTAGCACATTCACCTCATTTGAAGCAACCCGAACTTCAGCCAATGAGGTGGAAACATCAGCTCTCATACTCTCCCTAGAGGCCACCAAAACTCAGATTTCAAAGCATAAGCATGAGAAGGTAATGTAATTAATGATCTTCTGACCAGGGAGGAGGGAGGGGTGCATGTGAATATATGAAAGATTCCATTGTTGGAGAACTGGAGTTACAGGTATATAACTATTTTTTATCTACAACATTGGATCTTTCATATATGCACATGGTTGAATCAGAATAATAAGTAGTACAAATAATTATGACACTCTGAAAGAAATCGAAGAGGATGCTCACCCCATTATTGAAACAGGTTTCTGAGGACTGCCAGCCCCCACTGCTGTACTCGGCTTCTACATCCATGTCAAGGCAATAGTGATTCGTGAAAGCATGCCTACTCCTCCAGGTTTCTGCCTAGCAGACATACTGGTAGAGTCCTGCAGTTGTCGCCATGCTCCTGTTGCAATCAGTACTTAATTTGAAAAATAATAGATACCAGGACCCAAGATATTTCTCAGGAGCACTGCAGCTTGCTTCACCTACGCTCCCTGCCAGCGCTACCAAGTACCAGTACCAACAACATCTACTTGCGGTTACAGTCCTATAATGTGAATATTTGGGCTCTACTAGGTGACCCAAAGCTGTTTGAATGGCCTAAGCACTCTGGTAGTATTACATTTTAATCTCATATTCAATTGCTGAGCACATTGCTCATATGCTTTTTAAAAAAAATAGACTGACAGCAAAACCATATGGTGGACTATCATAAATATGTGCCATTGTTACAAAGTGCTGGTGCCGAGCTCCGGCAAACACCAGCACAGATTAAGCACTGGGTGGAATGTGCCCTTGCTCCTCCCTCCAGCAGATGTTTGGTTTTGCTATGGCAAAAGATTATGCAGCTGAAAGCCAACATAAAATCCCGATTTTGGACAGGGGAGAACCTCTTCCTGGTTGTCCAAAAGACAAAAACAATTGGTCTGTTGACCTTACATTCCTTGTCTTGTTGATGCAGAAATTGAGGCGTGTTTATAAGTCAAGTGAATGAAGTGATCTTTCTGCTGAAGTAGATGGGATTGAGAAGAAAGATTGTAGAATGACTGGTTCATTCAAGTGAAAGTCAGGAGGAACCTTGGGTATAAATTTAGGGTTAGGTCTCAGTATGACTCTGTCCCTTGTGAATGATAGTGAACGCTTGCATTTCCACTACTGTCCTTGCGGATGTTAAAACAAGGAGAAGCTATGTTTTTCATGAGACAAACTTTAAGAGCGCCTTGTGTATCGGCTCAAAGGGAGGTTGCATTAACTGACTCAGTAGGTTATTGAGCTCCCAAGGAACTGGTTGGAGTACTACAGGTGGTAATGCTCTGAAGAGCCCTTTCATAAAATGTTTTATTACTTATTGGGAGAACAGAGTGAATAATGACATTTCTGTACTCCTAAATCTTGATATTGCAGCTGGATGTACTTTTATTGATGAGTATTTTACTTCTGTTTTAGCTAAATCCAATAAGTATTTGGTGAGGTTGTATTTAAAGTGGCTGAAAGCCTTTGGTCTTGCACAATACACAAAAGCACTTCCACTTGGCATTGTAAGTTTTTGTAGTTGACGGAGCGAGTGCCTGTGCTAGGATGTATCTGCAGTCTTGCAATAGAGCCAAGCGGCCATGCTTTAAGTAGTCAGGTACCATTCACTCAGGTTCCGTGATTTGAGATTGTGGTGCAGTATCTCTCCATGCTGTCTGGGGAGGAGCTTGGAGTACAATTTCAGGAAGACCGCTGGGCATGCTGACAGTTACAGGAGTTTCCTGTACCAGAACTGGTGTGGCCACGCCAGAGCAATGAGGATCAGAGTGAAATATTCTGTATTCACCTTCTTCCGCACCATAGGGATCAGGGGAAACAGAGGAAAGTCATAAGCAAATCAAACATTTTTAACCATCTGATTGAAAGGCTATTGTCCATGGTTCATAAATACCAAAATCTGCTTCCAAAGTACCAGTATTTCTTGTTGCTCAGTGTGGAAAAAAGATCGATAATGATCTGACCCCATTGTTTGATCATGGAATTGACTTGGTCCTGGTGCAGTTACCACTAATGGGAATCTGATAGTTGTCGCAGAACACGTTTGTTCACCTGATCATTTTTGCAAGCTGGCAGGTGGTCCACAGCAATGTCGGTATTGTGAAAAAATTGCCCAGCCCCATAGTAGCTGGGAATCTTCTGAGAAAAGACTGGATTGTGTTGCGCCTTGTTTAGCTATGTAAAACATAAGTACTATTGTCCGATCGTATTGGGATTGCCTGCCTTGCTAGTCTCGGATGAACACTTGCAAGCCTAGTCTTATAGCTCAGAGCTCCAACACGGTGATGTGAAACAACTTTTCTGTATCCCGCCAGAGGCCTCTGGTCGATTGTTCTTCCATGTGAGCACCTCAACCTTCCATGGACACATCCATTGTTAGCACAATTCTTTGTGTTACAGATTGAAACTAGGGACCTGCCTTTAGATTGGTGATTAATCTCCACCACAATGAAGGTGGAGATTCCTCTTCAGTCGTCTCGGAACTTGAACTATGTCAATTCATGAACCTTCAATTTGTTTCCATTGAGCATCCAGTTCTTGTTAGACAAGTCACACTCTGAGTCTGAATAAGGGAATGAGGCCAATAAAGGATGACATCTAGCCTAACACGGACTTGTATTTTCTGACCAAGATTGTTTGATTTTTAGACAAGCTCTTCGCCATGGCTCTCTCCCTTGATGGGATAGCCTTTCTGAACTCGGTCGCGTATCACTTCGATTAATTGGATTTTTGTGTGGAACTCTAAAATGTATTTTTCTTTGTTCAGCATGGGACCCAAACTCTGAAAAAGACTGAGACAAGCGAACGTAGAAGCGATTGCCTTTTCCTTTGATTGAACCTTGACGAGCCAGGAGTCCAAATAAGGGTACTCTTGGTGGCATTGTTGCTGGAGGAAGACAGCAGCTGGTGATAGGCACTTGCTGAAAATCTTGAGTCCTGACTTGAGGCCAAAAGGGAGTGCCTTGAACTAATAATTTCCTGCCACTAAAAAGCAGAGAAATCTTCTGTTGCTCCATTGGATAAGTATGTGGAAGTATGCATCCTTAACATCCCGGGATGTTAGGTAGTCCCTTTCCTGGTTCATCAGGAGGACATTGTGAAGTATGATCATGGACCCCCCTTGCCTGCCTCTCATTGTCTGTGTTTGATATGGAATGTGAAGCAATGGTGGGCCAAGCTCTCTCATTTAATCGTAACTGAGAGGAGCTCCTATTTCTCCCCGGTGACTTTCCATATCCTTACCTTTGAGTCCAGTTGGTGTCGTAAACTTGGGCATAGCCAGAATGTCTCTGAGGATAGTATGCTCAACTTTCTCCCTCATATTGGCTGAATCCTCCCCTGTAGGTTTGAGGCCTGCGTGAGCCTTAAAAATAGACAAACCAGATCATCTCTATTGCAGAAATTGCTTTTGCAGTATCTATGCCTGATTTAACACTTTGGAGGGCACCATCCACATGCTTTCCAAACAGTGTAAGACTAACAAATGGAAATGTCAAGTTTTTTGGATTCAACTTCCTGACGGAAGGCTGTGAATCTGAGCCTGCCTTGCCTACTCAAAACAGGTGCACCAACAAGCTGGCTAAAGCCTGAACTTAAGTCATCCATTGCTACATCAATAATGTCCGCCATTGTAATTTCTTCTTTCTTGAGGAGTGTTTTAGCAGCCCCTCTTTTATTTTCAGGAATGAGGTGAAGCAATGGTGCAATATCATGCCATAGCTAGCAATTGTAATGTCCTAAGAATGCAAGAGCATCGGCCGCTTTAATAGACTTTGCTGCCATTGACCTGATTCTATGACCCCAAATTTTCAAAGGGCCTACTATCTTTGTCTGTAGGACCAGAGGATGGTGTGATTGGACTTTTTACTAGCTATTTGTTGAGCAGCTGTCGTGATCAAAGAGTTAGTCTTTGGGTGAGCAGTAAGACATGCCGGAGGTTATTCTGGTGCTTTATATTTTTTCTGTGGCCGTGGTATCGCTACTGGAACATTTTCAGTGAATGATTAGAATTAAAAATATTTCAATTCTGAAAACATGAGACTTAAACATTACTAAGGAGCACTGCGTTTTCTTTCCCTTAGATGCTGTACTTTGATTCAGTGCAAAAACAACTGAAAGCCCGAAACCGGTCCTAGGATGCTTGTTTCCAGTCCAGGGAGGACCTGGCGTGGCAGTTCGGCTGGACTGTTACCATTGGGCGCAGGGTCAAGACTGATTTGCATATGGCTGGGTCTAAACTGGAATGGCATGGGGAGCAAAAAAACATTGGATTTAGGCCCAGATCGCTGTACTGGGGTGAATGTATGACATTGTTCTGCATTCTGTCCATCAACAGTTGTTTTTGCATTTGTCACCACGAGTGGAACGGGTATGCCCAGACGTGGGTCCCGTGCTCTCCATGCCACTGGAGTCAAGCTATCCTGGCTGATGAGGGCTGAAAGCCCGAAACCGGTCTTTGGATACCTGTTTCCAGTCCAGGGAGGACCTGGCCTGGCAGTTCGGGCTGGACTGTTCCGATTGGGCGCAGGGTCAAGACTGATTTGCATATGGCTGGGTCCAAACTGGAATGGCATGAGGAGCAAAAGAACGATGGATTTAGGCCTAGATCTCTGTACTGGGGTGAATGTGTGACATTGTTCTGCATTCTGTCCATCAATTGTTTTTGATTCAGTGGCACAGCAAGGTCAGGTGGAACCAGGTGTAGAAAATCTCTTGTCAGTTTGTTGACTGAACTAAAAAGTTTCAATACGTATTATGTTGACTTGTTGAGATTAATTAATTGTCAGACGAGGTTATTAAACTCATTTTAAATAATATTATTATTTTTTTTAAAGTGTTGTGAGCCCCCAAAAAAGTTTTTATTTTAAAAACACGTATTTTTGCCATTTTGTCACCCCGCTCAGTGATGACACCCGGGGCGGCCCGCACCCACAGCACCCCTCTTCCTACGTCGCTGCTTTGATGCTGTCCCTATTTGGCACCAGTGGACTCCCTTCACACACTTTCCCCCAATTACAATCAGCACATATATGATCGCTACTCTTTGCGTTCTGCAGAGAGATGACAGTATACACACGTTTATGGCCCATTTACAGGCACCGTTGGAAATTTTTATTTTCTTCGGCCTCAACAATAGAGCTTTCAGTTGTCCTCCATCAGGCAACAGGCTCCATCAGGCTCCACTGACAACTTGAATTCACCCAGGTACCAATGAGCAACTCAGTTCACAGCATGCACTAGACAGGAGACATCTGCTGTATGGAAGAAGCTGCTGAACACATTATCTTGGAAAAAGAAAGGAAGGCAAGATGAGGTGAACCATCTGAAAAATAAACATGGGTTGCATTGCTGACTTTGATACCTTAAAGAACTTGAAAGCCATTGCTGAGAAATCGATCGGTGTTTTTGTTCGCAAAGGTAAGGTCATGAACAGAAAGACCAGTTTAAAAGTCATTTTTTAGTTACTGCTGCATCCGAACCCCGACAGAACTCAGCCCACTTACAGCCCTGCTTTTACCTTTTGTATGACCAAATACAACTGCAAATTGAACCCTGAACCTGCGAGCTGAGAATCAAAGACTTCAATCACTAGACAAGAGCAGTGCTCTCAATATACACATCGCCAGGATGACCACAGGGCTGGGATCTGTAATCCACTGGCTCAGCATTCACGGAATTTAACAATTTACTCGCAAATAATGCTTCCACTGAAAAATCCATCCCAGAGAGTCAGGAGTTAAGCTGTAGAGCCGTTTTCCTGTAGGGCTTCATCTTGCACTTTTAGCAGTCTATAAATGTAGTGCTTCGTCTTGCACTATAAAAAAAGAGGTGCTTCAAAAAAACAGGTGCTTTCATGGAAATGATACTCAATTTACGAACCTTGGAGGGATGGAAGGTCGAGCCTGTAGTATCCGGCTGGATACGTTCTAGTGTTCCAGCATGTTGTAACACACACTGAACACCCACCCATCACAGGCGTCTTCAGTCAGATGACCCTGACAATAAAAGGGGCCGAGCGCACGTGCTCTGGGCCAGTTATCCACCCCAACTATGTGTCTGCGTATCCTTTATGCGAGTATGTGGGTCTAGCGCCCTCCAAACTCTGCAGAGTCGACCACGCCAGATATCAAACACATGAACTGTAAAGAGGCACGATGCACTTCTAATGGCCCTTTTCCCAAGAATGCAGGGCAAACGGGCCTGTTTCATAGTGAAGAATGAAAGCATCGGCAATCGGGCATTCTAGAATAAGCTCTCCAAAGTCGATCCTGGAGGGCCGGATCCATGCCAGATTTTTAAGGTAACTACATTTATCTAAATGGGGGTATGCTAAAAATCTGGCTTGGATCAGTTGGAGAACCCTTTCTAGAACCTTGTGTCCAAAACAGAGGACAAGAGATAGACCAGCAGCATCAGGAGTCTAATAGAAAATGGCAGTAAGCATATCAAGTCAGTTACGAGAACAAAATGCAGCATAGCAAACAGTTCAAAACCTCAATCCAGCTTCAGCAAAGCAGATCCATTGCATCTAATGCGGGCAGTAGAGTACGCACCACATAGCACCCCACCACTGCAGACTCCACCCCAGCAGTCATGTACATTCTTCAATGAGCAACATGATTCACAAGAAAACAGGTACTGGCCAAATGAGTTCTTACTGCCTTAGTGTGTACTTCAAACTTTTTTTTTCCATTCCCCCTTGAACAAAATGAGATTATATATCAGGAACCTCTTCAAAGCTTTACGGTCAGGATGGTAGTGGGGAAGCAGGGACTGAGGCTTAATAACTAACATTAAGGCTGGCACAAAGGAGACAATCTGCAAAAGCCACAGTTTTTTCTCTTCGAAACATAAACAAAACAGAAAAGTCTGACATGATTTCTTCTTGTATTTCAGTGCTTTCCAGCCTATTGACAAATTACTAATACAGTAAACAGATGTAGTTCTGACTCCTAAAAAAGTACCTCTTTTAGAAGTTAAGGCATGATGCCTACTTCTCGAGACTCCAAGGTGGGTGAGATTCAGGATTCTTGATGACGATCTCATTGAAATCAACAGAAATAACGTTTTGGGGGAGGGCGAGGAAGGTTTTCAGAGCAGATCAGCTCAATGAAGTAAATGGGATGTATGTCCCTGGTTTGAAGGGTGGTTAGTCCAAGGAAGTTGACACCCTTACAAAGATGGTGAAACGAGAAGCATGCATGATGCTCTCAGACTTACTGCACCTGAGGACAGAAAAAGCAGACCTCGGAGCATCTACACTTTACCAAGTGCTTGATAATTTTTAGTTTTTTTCAATGCTTTATTTAACAAACCATTGGAAACACCGTCCTTGGTAAAGAAACACATCTCAGATCTGCCGCTTCTGTCCATTCATGCTGCAGCAGCTATGAGATGTGCTTCTTTTCTTTGTTTATCAAAACAACAGATCTGAGATCTGGTGGTACCTTTTTTATTAGAACACTCCACTGCGACAAGGTGCGCTGACATGTTGCAGCAGGTAGAAGTTTCTCCCCTTTCCCTCTCCTACTTGCCACTGGTCTGTGGCCCCAGTGTCCTCTTCGTATTTGCAAAGTATCACAATGAGGCTCCCTCATCCCTCTGTACCATGGGCCATTGCTGTCAGCACCCAGCAGGCAGTCGCCGCTCCCTATTACACATTGCTCTACTCCCATCAGCCAGCATTAAGAGTACAGACAAAGGGGAGCGCGTTCTTTCTGCATGGGTGCGAGGGCCAGCCTGATGTAGCAGCAGGCTCCTCCACTCCCCTTCCATCACTGTTAATCGCATGCGCGCTAGCGGTTTTCCCGCTGCGCGCTGCGATTTTAAAAAACCCGCGTTACGTGACGAGCTCAGCTCGTCATCAGCGTAGGGCAGGTTACGCCCATGACGAGCTGAGCTCGTCATCAGCCCCGAAGGGCTTAATGAGATGTGAAAGCAAGGCTGAAAACTCGCCTAACAAAGGTCACGCTTTCAGGCTTCTTTTCTATCACTGGTCGATTACCATACAATTAGCTTCTCCCCACGCCTTGTGGCTCCTCTAACTACTTATTGGCCTGTGCCCCCCTGAAAATAGTACCACGATACAAAGGTGCAGCTCCAATGGCAGCCAAGCAAAGGTCTACCGCTGGATCAGGTAGAACGCTACATTAATTCCACTGTATTGGAGCTTCTTTAAGCAGTGCAGGATCACATATCTCTGCTCTGTCAGCAGGGCCCGGTGATCAGAACATGACAAACACAAACAAGCATTTTCAATGCAATAGGTCTCGCATTTGTGAGTGGTTAAGCTATTGTCATTGAAAAGGCCTTTTATTTATGTTTTTAACAGGAACAAATATATAAAAGGCATTGTTGTTTTAAATTTCAAGAGCTAAAGCTCTCGCAAGTGCTAGACCACTACAATGGTGGCCACGCCACTTTTTTTAGACATTGCTCGCATATTCAGGTTACCGTGAGCAGCATCTGAACAAAGGGGCGTGACCACCATTATACTGAAAGCACGTATGGTGCTTTCAACCAAAGTTTAAAAACAAGTAATTTCAAAAGCTCTGTAGAGCGGCCGCTAAAGTGAAAGTGGCCCGGGCTGGTAATTAAATAAATAAAGTGGACCGCGCAGTAATTTGAATAAAAATAAGTTACTATGTAAAACAAAGCGGGCGGTGCTCCGATGCCATGGGTGGTATAGGGGAAGAGCATTAAAGAAAATCTTGTTCACCACCAGACCGTGTAATAACCAAAATAAAAGGGCCAGTCCTCGTAGGAGTTTACAAGTGAAGACAAGGCGGTACTGAAGAGGGACTTACAAGCCTATATACGAATCAGAAGCCAACATTTACGAAAGGCAATGACATAAGTGAATGACAAATATGAGCAGAGAGTGGGCAGGGCTTCAAGAGCATACTCCAATACAGCATGCCTCGCATAGCGAGCAGCACATATGCGCTGCCCTTAGGCTCGACCTAAAAACAGAGGCGCCAAAAGACTGCCATCTCCAACATTCCAGAGGAACACCTGTGTAGGCAAAGTAGGAGCATAGACCCACAGAACGTACCTGCCCCTTTCCAGTTGTGGTTATATAAAGGTGGGTGACCCAATAAACCCTTGCAAGCTTGGGCTTAGATACAATATAACAAGGTGCCAGCAAGGGGATTTATTTAATGATACCTAAGTCACAGGTGATTGGTCGATGAATATTTACACAATTTGAGATCAACTTAAATCAATTGAAACCTGTTATTCAACTAGTTATGTCACTTACAACTTTGACAGAGTGGTAATTACTCAATGAAAAATGGGCTACACGGGAAATAGATTTTATAAAAATATCATTTTATATAAAGTTATCATATAGGGTACAGTTTTTATGAAAAAAACAATGAAAATAAATCTACAATAAACAAATGGACAAGAAATAAATGAATTCTTCTTAAGATCCACTTGTGTTGTGTTCCACTCTATATACATCAAAAACAGCCTATCTTGCTAACTGTACACAAAGATATCGCTGTACACAACCAATCTGTGTCAAGAATGTGAACAAGAAAGTCGACATTTCAGCCTTATATTTGTTAAAAAATCCTTAAGGCTATCTTCAGGACCTTCAATCTTTTCGGAATTATGACCCCTGTAAACGATACAATAACCATATTGTTACCTTTTTTTAAAAAAAAACTTCATTCTATTTACATTTAATAACCCATGTGCACAAAATAACTTGAAAACAATCAGTGTCCAGTTTGAATGCTTTGTTCAATTTCATTTTGCAGAAACATACAATATGTGCATCTTTTATCACATATAGTTCGAATAGAATATTAGTTCGAATAGAATATTTCTATACTGCTTTAAAAAAATTGCAAATATCCCGTTTAAATTCTTTGAAAGCAGACCTGCATCCTGCAGACAACTAACATTTCACATTTTCATTTAGCAATACTTTGTTCAATTTCATTTTACATGAACATACAATATGTGCATCTTTTATCACATATGGTTCAGATAGAATGTTACTATACTTTTTTTTTAAAAATTGCAAATATCCCGTTTAAATACTTTGAAAGCAGACCTGCATCCTGCAGACAACAAACATTTCACATTTTCATTTAGCAATGTTGAATCTTTTCTAGAGGCTGATTTCTGTTATAAATTACAACCTGCTAAGTATTATAGTTCTGATGAACACGAACTATATATCACTATGGTGAGTTATCAAAAAACAGCTTCAAGTACCTGTTTGTCCAATTGTCGTCACCTCTCGTATGATTCATGTGTGACAGATAATTGTGATTAACCTAACTGGAGGAACGTTAAATTGTGTTTCAGTATTATCGTTATTGTAATTATCTAATATCATCCTGTATTAATAGGTTAATAAATTTGCTAATTTTACCTTCTTGTTTTGCAGTTTGGAAATGCGAACAAGACCGAAATAACGTGCCCAGTCCACGTCAATAATCAATATCTAGAAGAAGAAGGGTGTTCTGTGTTAGCTTAATAGTTTGACTTTGACTTTAGCAACACTTAATATGGTGGTTAAAGGCTATTAACTGCACAGCACTATATCGAATGTTTCTCATGAGAGTTTTTTTTTAACTCAAGGTAATCTTAAAGAAGCCGTGACACTAGCTTCGAATCTGTGTAATGACAGAATTTTAATATGGTGGTTGGAGGCCAATGACTTCATAGCGCTATATCCAACGGCTCTCATGTTGAGTTTTTTTAAACACAAGGTAATCTTAAAGAAGCCGTGACACTAGCTCCGAATTTATATAATGACAGAATTTTGGAAGCGTTTCATATTGCCAGACTGTTCATTACTGTCTGTAGTATGGCTGCGCAAATGTGCACGATATGGCTTGCAATGGAGCGATAGTGCAAGACCACCTCTTGGTTTATATGTATGCGCAATTACTTTCTAAAACGATATACAATTTTTTATAAAAAAACGACATCTGTTGTTCACACGCTGTGACATACTAGGTTTAAGACCTTAAATGGGCGGTATCGCTTACAAAATTACACGATTAACTTACTGTCGTAAGAAACAGAACTTCGTCCAGCGAGGCGTAGCTACTCGGAGACAGGAATCAAACGTAACTCGCCCTCGTTTGTTTTTATGCCCGTTTCCTGGCTAGTCTCCTCCTATTGGTATAGGAAAACCGTGGCGGCCATATTTAAATGGCTTACAATTACACACATAGCGTGGCACTTCATATTTTGGGGAAAGAACGTTTCTTATATCATAGTCACCACATCATGGTGAATTAAAGCGAAGTATGTGGTTCCCATATTGTAATTTATGGTTTTATCCAATATATATGGTATAGCCATTACTTCTCTAGTGAATTGCCAACTGATGATGTAGAGTTTGACAAAGGAATGTTTTATAGATTTGTAGTAATAGAACAAATTCCAGATACATTATTCATAAAACGCATTTCCTTATACAATCATATGTTCAACTCACAACCACTCAATTCAGCATAAAACATATTAGTTGTTCATTGAAACTGCTTATATATGCAACTGAAGATATCACAATGTATGATTTGTTGAGGTATTTCTGTAGCAGTGTTGTTCTGAACTGTCAACCTTAATGGTGCTCACAATCTAGCTGTTGCATTTTAAGTGCTGTATATATATCTGGACACAATGATATTACAGAAGACCGGTTTGGATTTTCCTAAGACAGGCTAGAGTATGCCATTCTGTTGTGGAATTTAGTCCATGTTTGATACTATTGGCTACCTCTATCCAGCGATTTTCTTTTAGAGTTAGCATCTGATCAACATTTTTTTGTCTAAGGGTATGCTTAACTACTTCTATTACCCACCATTCCATATCTTTTTCTGAGTGTCCCAAGGATCTGTAATGGTCTACCAAAGGGGCATTGTCGACATTACATCGTATGCGCGATTGGTGTTGCAGAATTCTGCATTTGACCATCTGCGTTGTTTTGCCTATATATAGTAGTCCGCATGGACATCTCACACAGTATACCACATTTGTGGTCTTACAGTTCGAAAATGATTTTAGTTCTGTCATTTTGCCATTCAGTGTAAAATTCTTTATATTTTTAGTTGTTGGACAGGCCATGCAGTTATTACACTTGAAGTGACCTTTGATAGGTGTCAGTTGATGCATATTATCAACAATGTTTGTATTATCTTGTTGGTTGTATGCTCGGACTAATTTGTCCCTCAAGTTTTGGCCGCGTTTAAAGGAAAACATAGGTTTAGTCCGTAATTCTGGCTGATTGTCTAGTAAGGACCAGTTCTTAGTCACTATCTTTTTCAGTTGTTGTGTCATGTCAAAAGTGGTGACACAGGCCAGGGCCCTTGGTGTTGTCTTATCTTTAATCTCTAGCAGAGCTTCCCGGTTGTTATACCAAGCCCTTTTTAGAGAGGTTTTGAGACGTTTATTTGGATAACCTCTTGCCGCTAGTTTAGCCTTAAGTTTCTTTGCTTCTGAGAAATAATCTGCCCGCCGTGTACAGTTACGCCTTAGTCTGAGAAATTGCCCAAAAGGCAAACCATCTCTTAAGGCTTTAGAAATGTGAAATGTTAGTTAGCCACCGCCGGCCCGGAGTATGCGGGAAATCCGCCGAGGAGGCCTGAAAGACCCACCGCCAAATCAGGATGGCTGGTGGGCCTCACAATCTGTCCGCCGCTTTTTCGCCGCGGTCGGAAGGCGACCACGGCGGAAAAGCACTAACATGGCAGGCGGTGTCTATCAGACACCGCCAGCCATATTAGGATGTAGGGAAAGTCATGCTTTCCCGCGGCGGCTTTTCCGCCGTGGAAGAGCATACGGACAATCACTTTGGGGGTCCGTTGCGGGCCCCCTGGGTGAAGGTTGCGTGGGGGGTGCACATGGGGGGTACCTATGGTACCCCCCTGCCTTTGCGTGCACGAAGCGGCAGGCACCGCGCGGTGCCTGCCGCTTTGTGCATGCAAATGCACAGCTTTCGTTTTTTACATTGCGGCGGGTGCTGCTTCAAGCAGCACCCGCCGCAATGTAAAACATACAGGATGTGACCGCCAGGGTGGCGGTCACATCCTAATTGCCATGGAGGGACCGCCGCTGCCCATGCGGATGGTCCCTCCTACTCAGGGGTGGCGGACGGACGCAAGTCCGTCCGCCATCCTAATCGGCCCCTTTATGTGATAAAAATGCACATATTGTATGTTTCTGTAAAATGAAATTGAACGAAGCATTCAAACTGGACACTGATTGTTTTCAAGTTATTTTGTGCATATGGGTTATTAAATGTAAATAGAATGAAGTTTTTTTTTAAAAAAAGGTAACAATATGGTTATTGTATCGTTTACAGGGGGTCATAATTCCGAAAAGATTGAAGGTCCTGAAGATAGCCTTAAGGATTTTGTTAACAATTATAAGGCTGAAACGTCGACTTTCTTGTTCACATCTCTTGACACAGATTGGTTGTGTACAGCGATATCTTTGTGTACAGTTAGCAAGATAGGCTGTTTTTGATTTATATAGAGTGGAACACAACACAAGTGGATCTTAAGAAGAATTCATTTATTTCTTGTCCATTTGTTTATTGTAGATTTATTTTCATTGGTTTTTTAATAAAAACTGTACCCTATATGATAACTTTATATAAAATGATATTTTTATAAAATCTATTTCCCGTGTAGCCCATTTTTCATTGAGTAATTATCACTCTGTCAAAGTTGTAAGTGACATAACTAGTTGAATAACAGGTTTCAATTGATTTAAGTTGGTCTCAAATTGTGTAAATATTCATCGACCAATCACCTGTGACTTAGGTATCATTAAATAAATCAATAATTAGTGGTGGGAGATGCACACCTTATTTAACAATTTATGCAAAAAAACTTTTTTGAAAACACTTCAACACAAGCGTGCTGCGGAGGATAACGCAATGTCCAAATTGCGGTGAAGAAACATATATAACAAATAACAACAAGCGAACCTGCTGAGCCTCTGCGCACTGTTGCTGATCCAGAGTGGATCCCTAAATCAAATTAATCTCAATGAAAATTCCAATAAAAATGTTTAAACGACACAAAAAGCTGCGTTTCATATATATATTTTATAAATGTACACAAATGCACTGATTTGATCTCAGTATCGCTATAACATGATCAATACATGTAGATGTATAAATTCATTTGTTCGTATGAACATAAACAAAACACTTAATTATAAGGTAAATAATACATTCCTTAAGTTTCTCTTAACGAGTTTGCCCTGCCCAATGCATTTCGGGCCCCCAGGCCCTTCTTCAGGGGCGGTACCTACAAGCAAAATGAACAAGATACATGATAATCCTGTAGTGATTAAACTACTCTTAACCTTCAACGAACAAGATAATAGGCTTGCCACTGTGTAGAACAATTATTCATGATAGTGAATAAACACACGTAATTATTTCAGTGTGACAGTAAAAGTAAATAAACTTACATAGATTATAATAATGCGTTGTGATACGTTTAAGTATGGAACACCGGTCTGGGTTGATGTTAATCAGAATGTGAGGAATCTCAGTATTCTCTAAAAACGAGAATGAAAAAAACGTAAGATACATGCAAAAATATGTGCGTGTGCTCGAAAGATAACCGAAAAAATTCTGCTTACATTTACCCAACGAGGGTGGACACTGAAGAACCTGTCGGTTAGAGCAAGTGCTGTGAAGACGGCGGAGGTGTGGGGGCAGTGCGCCTATTAGTCGTCGGAAACGTCCCAATCTGAAAAACGGAAGAATAGCATAAACAAAACTCCGCGCCGGGTGCACAGATAAATATTACCACGTTTTGTCAAGGATCAAAGTGACAAGTACAACACACCGCCTGAATGCTTGTGGCTGATGACACAGCCGTGATTCTAACTATGCAAACTAACCTCGTCGTACTTGTGCGTTCTGCACCATCAACGAAACTCCAATATATGCATCAAAGAAACCAACCAGGGAAGTTAGCCTGTAAAACATAAAGCACCTTCCATGAAAGCGGGTCTACTACGCTATGCGGTACTCATCTAACGAGACGCGGTAACAGTTACCTCTCAATTCCTGAATATGTTCCAACACAGCTTACGGCCCTCCGTCCAAGCAACCCCGAGTGGCGGCGGTGATTACGAGTTCAATGCAGGGCGCGACGGCTTTATGTGATGACGTCAGGTAAAGCGCTAAACATAAACAACGGACCAAAAGGCGGTCCGGGCCAGAAATAAAAATAGACGACTGAGCTAAGGGTTCAGATGAAAAAATGAATGAAGAAAAGTGTATGATGTGGTAAAAAAATGTAAAAGGAAAGAAGGGGCATACCGGTTTCCAACACATACATGTGCAGACATGGTTAATTAATAAAGTGATGTAAGCAATAAACAACATAACGAATTCATAACAAGTCCTGCAGCGTGGAATATAGGTGCAATGTCATAGATAACAACTTAAGTCCGCTCTGTCATTGATCCCAAAAGGATCTTGAGTATTAAGACGTTTGATCCAAAAGATCTCCCTCTGTAACAAAGTTTTGGTGTGATTTCTTCCTGGGGTGGGTATCACCATTTCCAACACCTGGAACTTCATCTGTGCAATCGTATGCTTATTTTTGTCCCAATGGGTCGCCAGACTACTGTTGGGATTTTTGTTGCGAATTGTACTTTTGTGCTCTGAGATGCGGGTCTTAATTTTTCTCTCTGTTTTGCCCACATACAGCAAGCCACATGGGCACTTAATAGCATATATCACACTAGAGGAATTACAATCTGCACTGATCTTAGTGGGAATCAATTCTCCTGTATGTGGATGTCTCACCGTGCTTGTTACCATTACATTGTTGCAATGTACACAGTTGGTACATTTTCGCATTCCTTTGAAAACAGTGGTTTCAGATATCACTTTGGGTTTGATTAACTCCCTGATGTTCTGCGATCTCCTGTAGGCAAAAATAGGTCTGTTCCTGAATAAATCCTTGAAATCAGTCTCGTGGCTTAGCAGATCCCAATGGCGATTAATGATCTTTTTTATATTTGGTGAGCTTGTAGAATATTTGCTGACAAATACCTGCCGTTGGCGTGGTTCTTTAATACTTTTTCTCAACAAGCTTTCCCTCGAGACATTGTCAGTTTTGTTTCTGGCTGTTTCTATTATGTCAACAGGATATTTTTTTGATAGATACTTTGAAGTTATTGTTTTGAGGTTTGTTTGCAAAGTCTCCTCTTGTGAACAGATCCTTTTTGCTCGAAGCATTAAAGAATACGGCAGATTATCAATAAGTTTTTTTGAGTGAAAACTGTTATACTGGAGTGCTGTGTTCTTGTCTGTGTCTTTATGATACACTTCAGTTTCCAGAGTGTTATTCTCGATTTTAACCATCACATCCAGAAATGGAATCATAGTCTCACTGATATGGTGTGTAAATTGTAAGTTCTCATCATATTGATTGATTCGTAGAATCTTTTGTTCCAGCATGGTTCTAGAGTTGTTCCATATCAAAAAGATGTCATCTATATAACGACAGTACATGGTCGTATTCTCCATCCAATCTTTGTCAGTCATCAAAAATGTTTCTTCAAATCTCGCCATATAGGTATTCGCATATGCTGGGGCCCCAGAAAAACCCATGGAGGTCCCCTTGTTCTGCAAAAAGAAAGCATCATTCCACTTAAAATAACTGTGTCTTAGACTGAAATGCAAAAGTTCTAGCAAAAAAACTTTGTTCACTGGCAGATCATCCTGTTTAAGTAAAGCCCATTCTACAGCCTCTATTCCAGCATCATGCGGAATTGAGGTGTAGAGGGCTCTGACGTCTAAAGTGCACAGCAGCATGTTGGGGCGAATGGTTACTTGCATGAGTTTTTGCAGAAATGAGTGGTATCTTTCGTGTAGGAGTACCATGCCTGTACAAAAGGTTGAAGAAATCGATCTATATACTGTCCCAGTGGTTCGAAAATGGTCCCACACCCAGTGACAATTGGGCGAAATGGTGGATTGGAAAGATTTTTATGGACTTTCGGCAGCATATAGATTCCTGGCTGCTTTGGATATGGTGTTGTGAGGAATTGGCGGGTTTTGGTATTTATCCATTTCATTTCTTCCGCTTGGTCCAAAATGATCTCCAAGGTGGATTTGAGTTCTTTTATTGGATCACAATCAAGTTTCAAATATGTGTCGGTGTCAGATACATGCTCCTCTACCTTTGATACATAGTATGATCGATCCATGACCACAATGGCGCCGCCTTTGTCGGCTTGTTGGATATGAATTTCAGAATTTTCCGCCAATCCTTTCAATATCGTCTTTTCAAATTTTGACAGATTCCAATAACATTTTTTCTTGGTGTTGATTTTTTTCAAGTCTTTCAATACAAGATTCTCAAAAGCATCCAGTATTTTGTGAGAAGTTGGTGCTTGAAAGGTGGATTTAGGTTTAAATTGGAGATACTCTGCGGGTTGTGGTTCAGTGGTTTGATCAGGGAAATTCGAAAAGAAATATTTCAAGCGGATTAATCTCATGAACTTGAATAAATCAATTTCCATCTCTAACATGGTGGTTTGATAGGTTGGCACAAAATTAAAACCCTTGTTCAAAACCTGTTGTTGCTGATTTGAGAGTTGTTGGCTGGAAATGTTTATGATCAAGTTGGACGGGTACTCCGCAAGTTTGGTTTGGTTACCTCTTTTGCTTCTCCTTGTTTTCCTTTGGGTTTGCCTGGTGGTTGTGTTGTGTCCGCGTCCTGGGCGGAAAAAGACGTCTTGGAGGTAAAAGCCCCTGATGTGGTCAGCGTTTCTTTCTCTCCTGCTCCAGTTTCCACAACTATTGGTGGGGGTCTATTTACATTAGTGTCTCCTTCAGATGCCATGCTTTCTTGTGAGGAGGTATTGGTGGTTCTTTTTGTGAATGTTCTCCTCTGGGCATAGACCTCTGCCCACGTGTACACTTCGTTAAGCTTGTAGTCCAAAGTGTCACGTTTGTATTTCCTAAGTTTACCCTCTTGTATCTCCTTAGTGTGTTTGTCCATCCTCGCATTCATCTCCTCCAGGAATTTTGACCAGTCCTCTGCATCCATTCTGGATTCAAGGTTGGTTTCAATTGTGGCTATCTCCTCTGTGATCTCTTTAATAACTACTGCCAGTTCTTCTACCAGTAATAGGATAAGGTCCAGGGAACACTTATTCAGAACTGCATACCAGCGGTCCATAAAATCTTTCTTCATATGAAATCTGAAGAGCATGGGTTTGATTGGCATCCTTAAACCTCTTGGAATTCTTTTTGCGCGATGATATTGCACCAATGTAGACGCATGCAGGCGTTGGTTTAATTGTCTCTTTGTTAAAAACTCAAGTTGTTTTAACTGCTGCGGCAAGCTGCTTCCTTGTACATTGAAGGATTTAACGTCTTGAATTAATGAATAAATTTCTGCTGCTTGATCATTAGTATAAGCCAAAGTACTGGCTCGATTATCAGTTAAGCCTGTGATGGCATCAAAAGAAGACATTTTTTCAATCAACGGGTGCTACCTCCCTGTGGACAGGGTACAAAACAATAATTAGTGGTGGGAGATGCACACCTTATTTAACAATTTATGCAAAAAAACTTTTTTGAAAACACTTCAACACAAGCGTGCTGCGGAGGATAACGCAATGTCCAAATTGCGGTGAAGAAACATATATAACATATATAATAAACATATATAACAAATAACAACAAGCGAACCTGCTGAGCCTCTGCGCACTGTTGCTGATCCAGAGTGGATCCCTAAATCAAATTAATCTCAATGAAAAAAAATAGCCAGAAACAAAACTGACAATGTCTCGAGGGAAAGCTTGTTGAGAAAAAGTATTAAAGAACCACGCCAACGGCAGGTATTTGTCAGCAAATATTCTACAAGCTCACCAAATATAAAAAAGATCATTAATCGCCATTGGGATCTGCTAAGCCACGAGACTGATTTCAAGGATTTATTCAGGAACAGACCTATTTTTGCCTACAGGAGATCGCAGAACATCAGGGAGTTAATCAAACCCAAAGTGATATCTGAAACCACTGTTTTCAAAGGAATGCGAAAATGTACCAACTGTGTACATTGCAACAATGTAATGGTAACAAGCACGGTGAGACATCCACATACAGGAGAATTGATTCCCACTAAGATCAGTGCAGATTGTAATTCCTCTAGTGTGATATATGCTATTAAGTGCCCATGTGGCTTGCTGTATGTGGGCAAAACAGAGAGAAAAATTAAGACCCGCATCTCAGAGCACAAAAGTACAATTCGCAACAAAAATCCCAACAGTAGTCTGGCGACCCATTGGGACAAAAATAAGCATACGATTGCACAGATGAAGTTCCAGGTGTTGGAAATGGTGATACCCACCCCAGGAAGAAATCACACCAAAACTTTGTTACAGAGGGAGATCTTTTGGATCAAACGTCTTAATACTCAAGATCCTTTTGGGATCAATGACAGAGCGGACTTAAGTTGTTATCTATGACATTGCACCTATATTCCACGCTGCAGGACTTGTTATGAATTCGTTATGTTGTTTATTGCTTACATCACTTTATTAATTAACCATGTCTGCACATGTATGTGTTGGAAACCGGTATGCCCCTTCTTTCCTTTTACATTTTTTTACCACATCATACACTTTTCTTCATTCATTTTTTCATCTGAACCCTTAGCTCAGTCGTCTATTTTTATTTCTGGCCTTTTGGTCCGTTGTTTATGTTTAGCGCTTTACCTGACGTCATCACATAAAGCCGTCGCGCCCTGCATTGAACTCGTAATCACCGCCGCCACTCGGGGTTGCTTGGACGGAGGGCCGTAAGCTGTGTTGGAACATATTCAGGAATTGAGAGGTAACTGTTACCGCGTCTCGTTAGATGAGTACCGCATAGCGTAGTAGACCCGCTTTCATGGAAGGTGCTTTATGTTTTACAGGCTAACTTCCCTGGTTGGTTTCTTTGATGCATATATTGGAGTTTCGTTGATGGTGCAGAACGCACAAGTACGACAAGGTTAGTTTGCATAGTTAGAATCACGGCTGTGTCATCAGCCACAAGCATTCAGGCGGTGTGTTGTACTTGTCACTTTGATCCTTGACAAAACGTGGTAATATTTATCTGTGCACCCGGCGCGGAGTTTTGTTTATGCTATTCTTCCGTTTTTCAGATTGGGACGTTTCCGACGACTAATAGGCGCACTGCCCCCACACCTCCGCCGTCTTCACAGCACTTGCTCTAACCGACAGGTTCTTCAGTGTCCACCCTCGTTGGGTAAATGTAAGCAGAATTTTTTCGGTTATCTTTCGAGCACACGCACATATTTTTGCATGTATCTTACGTTTTTTTCATTCTCGTTTTTAGAGAATACTGAGATTCCTCACATTCTGATTAACATCAACCCAGACCGGTGTTCCATACTTAAACGTATCACAACGCATTATTATAATCTATGTAAGTTTATTTACTTTTACTGTCACACTGAAATAATTACGTGTGTTTATTCACTATCATGAATAATTGTTCTACACAGTGGCAAGCCTATTATCTTGTTCGTTGAAGGTTAAGAGTAGTTTAATCACTACAGGATTATCATGTATCTTGTTCATTTTGCTTGTAGGTACCGCCCCTGAAGAAGGGCCTGGGGGCCCGAAATGCATTGGGCAGGGCAAACTCGTTAAGAGAAACTTAAGGAATGTATTATTTACCTTATAATTAAGTGTTTTGTTTATGTTCATACGAACAAATGAATTTATACATCTACATGTATTGATCATGTTATAGCGATACTGAGATCAAATCAGTGCATTTGTGTACATTTATAAAATATATATATGAAACGCAGCTTTTTGTGTCGTTTAAACATTTTTATTGGAATTTTCATTGAGATTAATTTGATTTAGGGATCCACTCTGGATCAGCAACAGTGCGCAGAGGCTCAGCAGGTTCGCTTGTTGTTATTTGTTATATATGTTTCTTCACCGCAATTTGGACATTGCGTTATCCTCCGCAGCACGCTTGTGTTGAAGTGTTTTCAAAAAAGTTTTTTTGCATAAATTGTTAAATAAGGTGTGCATCTCCCACCACTAATTATTGTTTTGTACCCTGTCCACAGGGAGGTAGCACCTGTTGATTGAAAAAATGTCTTCTTTTGATGCCATCACAGGCTTAACTGATAATCGAGCCAGTACTTTGGCTTATACTAATGATCAAGCAGCAGAAATTTATTCATTAATTCAAGACGTTAAATCCTTCAATGTACAAGGAAGCAGCTTGCCGCAGCAGTTAAAACAACTTGAGTTTTTAACAAAGAGACAATTAAACCAACGCCTGCATGCGTCTACATTGGTGCAATATCATCGCGCAAAAAGAATTCCAAGAGGTTTAAGGATGCCAATCAAACCCATGCTCTTCAGATTTCATATGAAGAAAGATTTTATGGACCGCTGGTATGCAGTTCTGAATAAGTGTTCCCTGGGCCTTATCCTATTACTGGTAGAAGAACTGGCAGTAGTTATTAAAGAGATCACAGAGGAGATAGCCACAATTGAAACCAACCTTGAATCCAGAATGGATGCAGAGGACTGGTCAAAATTCCTGGAGGAGATGAATGCGAGGATGGACAAACACACTAAGGAGATACAAGAGGGTAAACTTAGGAAATACAAACGTGACACTTTGGACTACAAGCTTAACGAAGTGTACACGTGGGCAGAGGTCTATGCCCAGAGGAGAACATTCACAAAAAGAACCACCAATACCTCCTCACAAGAAAGCATGGCATCTGAAGGAGACACTAATGTAAATAGACCCCCACCAATAGTTGTGGAAACTGGAGCAGGAGAGAAAGAAACGCTGACCACATCAGGGGCTTTTACCTCCAAGACGTCTTTTTCCGCCCAGGACGCGGACACAACACAACCACCAGGCAAACCCAAAGGAAAACAAGGAGAAGCAAAAGAGGTAACCAAACCAAACTTGCGGAGTACCCGTCCAACTTGATCATAAACATTTCCAGCCAACAACTCTCAAATCAGCAACAACAGGTTTTGAACAAGGGTTTTAATTTTGTGCCAACCTATCAAACCACCATGTTAGAGATGGAAATTGATTTATTCAAGTTCATGAGATTAATCCGCTTGAAATATTTCTTTTCGAATTTCCCTGATCAAACCACTGAACCACAACCCGCAGAGTATCTCCAATTTAAACCTAAATCCACCTTTCAAGCACCAACTTCTCACAAAATACTGGATGCTTTTGAGAATCTTGTATTGAAAGACTTGAAAAAAATCAACACCAAGAAAAAATGTTATTGGAATCTGTCAAAATTTGAAAAGACGATATTGAAAGGATTGGCGGAAAATTCTGAAATTCATATCCAACAAGCCGACAAAGGCGGCGCCATTGTGGTCATGGATCGATCATACTATGTATCAAAGGTAGAGGAGCATGTATCTGACACCGACACACATTTGAAACTTGATTGTGATCCAATAAAAGAACTCAAATCCACCTTGGAGATCATTTTGGACCAAGCGGAAGAAATGAAATGGATAAATACCAAAACCCGCCAATTCCTCACAACACCATATCCAAAGCAGCCAGGAATCTATATGCTGCCGAAAGTCCATAAAAATCTTTCCAATCCACCATTTCGCCCAATTGTCACTGGGTGTGGGACCATTTTCGAACCACTGGGACAGTATATAGATCGATTTCTTCAACCTTTTGTACAGGCATGGTACTCCTACACGAAAGATACCACTCACTTTCTGCAAAAACTCATGCAAGTAACCATTCGCCCCAACATGCTGCTGTGCACTTTAGACGTCAGAGCCCTCTACACCTCAATTCCGCATGATGCTGGAATAGAGGCTGTAGAATGGGCTTTACTTAAACAGGATGATCTGCCAGTGAACAAAGTTTTTTTGCTAGAACTTTTGCATTTCAGTCTAAGACACAGTTATTTTAAGTGGAATGATGCTTTCTTTTTGCAGAACAAGGGGACCTCCATGGGTTTTTCTGGGGCCCCAGCATATGCGAATACCTATATGGCGAGATTTGAAGAAACATTTTTGATGACTGACAAAGATTGGATGGAGAATACGACCATGTACTGTCGTTATATAGATGACATCTTTTTGATATGGAACAACTCTAGAACCATGCTGGAACAAAAGATTCTACGAATCAATCAATATGATGAGAACTTACAATTTACACACCATATCAGTGAGACTATGATTCCATTTCTGGATGTGATGGTTAAAATCGAGAATAACACTCTGGAAACTGAAGTGTATCATAAAGACACAGACAAGAACACAGCACTCCAGTATAACAGTTTTCACTCAAAAAAACTTATTGATAATCTGCCGTATTCTTTAATGCTTCGAGCAAAAAGGATCTGTTCACAAGAGGAGACTTTGCAAACAAACCTCAAAACAATAACTTCAAAGTATCTATCAAAAAAATATCCTGTTGACATAATAGAAACAGCCAGAAAAAAAACTGACAATGTCTCGAGGGAAAGCTTGTTGAGAAAAAGTATTAAAGAACCACGCCAACAGCAGGTATTTGTCAGCAAATATTCTACAAGCTCACCAAATATAAAAAAGATCATTAATCGCCATTGGGATCTGCTAAGCCACGAGACTGATTTCAAGGATTTATTCAGGAACAGACCTATTTTTGCCTACAGGAGATCGCAGAACATCAGGGAGTTAATCAAACCCAAAGTGATATCTGAAACCACTGTTTTCAAAGGAATGCGAAAATGTACCAACTGTGTACATTGCAACAATGTAATGGTAACAAGCACGGTGAGACATCCACATACAGGAGAATTGATTCCCACTAAGATCAGTGCAGATTGTAATTCCTCTAGTGTGATATATGCTATTAAGTGCCCATGTGGCTTGCTGTATGTGGGCAAAACAGAGAGAAAAATTAAGACCCGCATCTCAGAGCACAAAAGTACAATTCGCAACAAAAATCCCAACAGTAGTCTGGCGACCCATTGGGACAAAAATAAGCATACGATTGCACAGATGAAGTTCCAGGTGTTGGAAATGGTGATACCCACCCCAGGAAGAAATCACACCAAAACTTTGTTACAGAGGGAGATCTTTTGGATCAAACGTCTTAATACTCAAGATCCTTTTGGGATCAATGACAGAGCGGACTTAAGTTGTTATCTATGACATTGCACCTATATTCCACGCTGCAGGACTTGTTAGGAATTCGTTATGTTGTTTATTGCTTACATCACTTTATTAATTAACCATGTCTGCACATGTATGTGTTGGAAACCGGTATGCCCCTTCTTTCCTTTTACATTTTTTTACCACATCATACACTTTTCTTCATTCATTTTTTCATCTGAACCCTTAGCTCAGTCGTCTATTTTTATTTCTGGCCCGGACCGCCTTTTGGTCCGTTGTTTATGTTTAGCGCTTTACCTGACGTCATCACATAAAGCCGTCGCGCCCTGCATTGAACTCATAATCACCGCCGCCACTCGGGGTTGCTTGGACGGAGGGCCGTAAGCTGTGTTGGAACATATTCAGGAATTGAGAGGTAACTGTTACCGCGTCTCGTTAGATGAGTACCGCATAGCGTAGTAGACCCGCTTTCATGGAAGGTGCTTTATGTTTTACAGGCTAACTTCCCTGGTTGGTTTCTTTGATGCATATATTGGAGTTTCGTTGATGGTGCAGAACGCACAAGTACGACGAGGTTAGTTTGCATAGTTAGAATCACGGCTGTGTCATCAGCCACAAGCATTCAGGCGGTGTGTTGTACTTGTCACTTTGATCCTTGACAAAACGTGGTAATATTTATCTGTGCACCCGGCGCGGAGTTTTGTTTATGCTATTCTTCCGTTTTTCAGATTGGGACGTTTCCGACGACTAATAGGCGCACTGCCCCCACACCTCCGCCGTCTTCACAGCACTTGCTCTAACCGACAGGTTCTTCAGTGTCCACCCTCGTTGGGTAAATGTAAGCAGAATTTTTTCGGTTATCTTTCGAGCACACGCACATATTTTTGCATGTATCTTACGTTTTTTTCATTCTCGTTTTTAGAGAATACTGAGATTCCTCACATTCTGATTAACATCAACCCAGACCGGTGTTCCATACTTAAACGTATCACAACGCATTATTATAATCTATGTAAGTTTATTTACTTTTACTGTCACACTGAAATAATTACGTGTGTTTATTCACTATCATGAATAATTGTTCTACACAGTGGCAAGCCTATTATCTTGTTCGTTGAAGGTTAAGAGTAGTTTAATCACTACAGGATTATCATGTATCTTGTTCATTTTGCTTGTAGGTACCGCCCCTGAAGAAGGGCCTGGGGGCCCGAAATGCATTGGGCAGGGCAAACTCGTTAAGAGAAACTTAAGGAATGTATTATTTACCTTATAATTAAGTGTTTTGTTTATGTTCATACGAACAAATGAATTTATACATCTACATGTATTGATCATGTTATAGCGATACTGAGATCAAATCAGTGCATTTGTGTACATTTATAAAATATATATATGAAACGCAGCTTTTTGTGTCGTTTAAACATTTTTATTGGAATTTTCATTGAGATTAATTTGATTTAGGGATCCACTCTGGATCAGCAACAGTGCGCAGAGGCTCAGCAGGTTCGCTTGTTGTTATTTGTTATATATCATTAAATAAATCCCCTTGCTGGCACCTTGTTATATTGTATCCTTTCCAGTTGTAGCACATGGTTAGAGCAGACTGGATGCCTGTGTCGCTCAACACCCTACCCACTCAGGCAGGGTAGTAACGTGACCAATCTAAACCCCAAATGATGGAGTTTCCGGGGTCATAGATGGATCCTAAAACCCTAACAGGATTCACATCAGGACCAGGTGATAGGTTAGGGATTGAACCTTACTTCAGTAAACAAAAAGAAGTTGAATAAAATAAATTTTGAAATAAACTAGTGCTTACGTAAAGCGTGAGTTGCTGGCTCCAGAGGGAGATGGAAAGTAAAAGGTGGGCTTTGGGACTTATGGATAAAGGGGGCAGGTCTCTTCTGCTTTTTTAATTTATTTTGCCCTTCTAGGGGGGCCAGGTCTCAAAAAACATTATTGCCGTGAAGCAGACTAGTCGAGACAGACATCACTATGAATGGCCGCAGAAAGCAATGAATATCAAGAACCCGAGACAGTAATGAGCATAAATGGACAGTTAATAATTAACAACAATTATCACAGTCTATAATAGCAAGAACAAGGGTATGCAGTTCCTAGTGGCGGCAGGAAGGAGGGATACGGTAGGGAAGGGAGAGGGGGAACAAGATAAGGTAATATTCCAGGTGTCAAAAAAGAAGGATAGAAAGGGAGTAGCTCCTATAGGAGCAAGGGCCCTTACACATCCCAAGAGGTGTCATGCTTCATCATCGGGCAGTTCCTCGTAGGGCCAGCACTGCAATGCCCAATGGGCCCCGTGAGGGGGCTCTTTGCCAGAGGACTTTTTATTTTGCCGATGTGTGATGGAAGGGGTGGAGTGTATATGTGTTGGGAGTAGTATGAGCAGAGGTGGAAAAGGGTATATCTAAGATAAAAAAGAGCTGCAGAAATCCCACAGAATTCTTTTATTGGCTGGGTCCCTATGCTATAGTAAAAACAAGAGACTTTAAAGTCGTAGCTGGAGAGGGTACATTTTTAGCCTCTCGAGCTCAAGTTAGTGTATGTGGGGTAAAAGGGGTCAACATGCGTCATGCCTTTTATTGAACAAGGGATCTTGGCATTACATCAGGACCAGGGGATCCTTGTATAATCAAGTAGGTACTGTGTAGGTGTGTATGTGTGTGTGTGTGAAGTACTGTAATTTGGACTTGTGGTGTCATATAATATATATAGATATACAATACACCAGCCGGATACACCTGGAGGGGGAACAAACATCGACATGGTTAAATAAACAAGGCATCCGTGATATCATGGCCAAGGTGCACGATATTTGGTTGGAGAACGTTGCAGATCACTCTATAAACAGTAATGAATCATCTGGATGGTGAAACAAGTACTCGTATTAACAGGGAGGATTCTAATTTCAAGTTATGATCACAATGACAGTATTTATATGTGTTTGTGCACAAAGGACACAAAGAGTTGAGTAGTATTCAAGCATATTTTTTAGAGTGAGCATAGAATTACAAAGCTTTAGTTTTAGGGATAACAAGCTTCATATCAGTTGGTTACACAGAGATACACTTACATTATATCCTTTCACTGTTATGATTAGATACAGGACTTTCACAGCAGGCTACCAACAGATTTTGCTGTCCTGTCTTCTTTCCATACCCACTTTGGCCTTCAGACATTAGTGCATAGCAGAAGTGACGAGTCAGATTGGTGGTGTCCGGAGTCTCTGGTTTCTCTCTTATCCTCTCATTTCCCTTTTTCTACTGTTGGCTCTCACATTCTTTTGGATTTGGAGACTAGTGGAGTCATTAAGAGATGGAAAAGTGAATCACTACGGATGGATCCAGAATACAAGATTAGTGCTTCCTGAAAGATTGCCAAGCCCAAGTTATCATCCAACCTGAGCAATGGATTGTGACACAACTGTTTCTCAGACATTGGACACAGTGACTAGTTGCAGCAGTGAAGTCTGTGAATAAGGCTATAAAGTCAGAATTAATCACAGTGAAACAGGAGATTGATAGTATGATTAAACTGAGAAGGAAAGGTGCTATTCAAGTGTCTTTGCCCCCAGATTCCAAGAACGCTGAATCATGTGCATTGCCACCTCCCTTTCAAGACACAACGTTTTTTGTTTGTCCTTGTTCTGTCGGGACTCCAATCACACCCTTTGCACCTTCAGAAAGGTTTTCTGAAGCTCCAAGGAAGTTTGCATTATTTCTTCATCAGTGTCAGTTATGCTGCTTGTGAAAACCTATGACTTTCAGAGATGATTACATTAAATTAATTAGGTTGGAATATGGCAAACTGAAATTTCTATCCATTGAAAAAAAACACAGTAGAACTATTTCTGACTTACATTGTGAAAGATGGCTGTATATCATTACATTGATGGCAAAAACATCACAAGTATGTACATCGCAGGCACTACATTGGAAGTTATGATTGATCGAACCATTACATCAGAAGTTACTGTAGGGGAAGAGCATTTTTGTTTTTCTAATATCTCTGGCGCCTTTTGATGAATCTGCACAAAGCTTTTTTTTTTTATCTCTTCCACCTCAGCTCCTTGGGGTCCCCAAAACACAATTTCTCTCTATAGGTATTTTTGAACAGTGATACAGAGAAAGGGGCAAAAGAGAATTATACCAAATCTGGAAGAAAGCAAGATCTTTATCCAGAAAATTTGCTTTTTGTGACTTGTTGTAAATCTGTTCAGTTGTTTTGAAGACAATACGTTTAAAAAAAATAGACATCTGGATGTGTGTCCCAGGAACACCTGTGGGACTCCCTCCAGACCACAAAAACAAATTGAGCATTTTTATTGGTTGCAATGGCTTTTCTTCCTGTTGGACAGTTCGGTCCTGCGGGACCGATCACTCTTGTTGGCTCATTTGCAACATGAAAGAAAATATTGTGGCTGCCATTACAGGACACGTCCCCTTGTCATCAAACCTTTATAAAAATGAAGTAATAGTGGCCCAATTGGGACCTCCCTTGGAGCCCAAGAATCCGCCTGCTGGTCCCCTTGCAGGAGATTCGGATAGCTCCCATGGTGGTCCTGGAGGACCCTGCACAGCTAAGTGGTCCTACTGGATTCATGTGAGAGCCAGAGTGACCTGAATGCTTCTGCGGGAGTCATATGGAACTGAAAAGAACATTAAAGGCAAAGAAAGAGTGTGGGTTGGGGGTAGATGGGTAGTTAGCTGCTCTCAGGAGCTTGGCCACATATGGGGGTTGTGAGCATGCCCGACATAGCCAAAAGCCATATGCAGCAGAAGGGATGGCAGCCAGTGGGTTGGGCGCAGGGCCTGGCCGGATGTTACCCTTTTATTTCAGTGAATTTTGCATGACTATAAATAGTGCAGGGTTAGTACAGTTGTGTTTTTTCAGATTGGGTTTTGGCTTTTTTACTTTTTTTTTTTGCTTTCCAGGTAAATGTCCACTGATAAACTTTTTTACTTTTGTTACTTTACTGATGGAATTCATGGTACTGGTATTCTATTATTTTTAAATCTATATCCTGGGATTCTTCTCACACCAATTGTTCATTTTGCACTCCATGCAGTAGATTGCAAAGATGCACAGGTGTTGATTATTTCCTGCAACACCTTGTTACACATTCTGGGGTGTGTATGATTCTTGTCATTCAGTTTCTTTTCTCTTCTGTAGGAACCTCCTGTACTGTTGATCATGCTTTGACTTAAAGTCCAACACATGGTAGATGTTCCAAAGAAGTAGAGTCTCTTTGTCCCTTCCTAAGCATTTGGTCACTTAACTTGTAGTTGGCTTTGCATTAGACATGCATTCAGCTTCTTCTTTACCTGTGGAAGCATGAAGTCATGCACGTCTTTATTTCTCCAGTGTTGCCAGGGCACTAATCTTATTGGTCTATGTCTGGAGCTGCAGAGAATGGTTGAGAAATCTCCCCTTTGCCTCTCTCATCCATAGTTCTTCCAATCAATCTGTGGTGACAGTATCACCTGTTCAAGTCCCCTGCTCTTCACAAAACTGTGGACGCAACTCCTATTGCCAATGAAAGGCATTTTTTAAAGGTGGAAGGATAGGCAAACCAATCAAAAGCTTAAAATGTCCTTTAAATGCTAAATATTCTGCTGACTCAACATGGAGTTTGTGGACTATTGAGGTCGTCAAACCCTCATCACAAGGCGAGCTGAGTCAGCCATCTCTTACTAGACACATCGGACCCAAGAGGAGCAGGTATTATGGTGAAAAATAAGTTTCAAATTAGTGTGAGTTCCACCTGGGCTGATGATAAGGGCCGTTATGTATGGGGCATGGGGAAGTGGGAGGGGCACTTCATAACTCTGTTTTCTATCTATGTACCCCCTGGCCTCCAATCTACTACATTCCAAGACTGACGCACTGTTCAATTATCAGTGCTGGATGGATTATTGCTACTTGGGGGGGTTCAATTCAGTGGTCTCAGGTATACTTGACCACCATCCATCGCGAGATATGGGGCCCTCCACGAGACAGCTGCCAGACTTCCTTGAGGCCCTGGGATTGGTGGATACCTGGCGTACTTATAACCCTGAGAAGTTTCAACACACTTTTCATTCTGGGGCCCATCACAGCTTGTCCAGGTTGGACTATATTTTGGAACCCTGCACGCAAATCACACAAATCCACAAAATCAAACATCTAGCTGGAGGCAATTCCGATCATTCTCCGGTATGGGTCCACATATGCATAGACCAGACAAGGGTAGGTAGGTCCGTCCAAATTAATCCCTGGCATCTTTGTAACCCCAAAATGCGGAAGGCCCTCGTCAAAGCGATAGTTAACTATTTTGCTGAGAATGAGGGCACGGTGGACTCCTCCCAGACACTTTGGGAAGCCTTTAAACAGTAATCAGGGGTGAGGCTTTATCACTAATATCTGGACAAAGGAAGACCAACAACAGGAGGTCTCGGACATAGAAAACGAGATCTATCGCCTAGAAAGGGAACTGGAGATGATGACCACTCCGGAATCGCTCCACTTGCTGCAAATAGGACAAATATAGGGCACTGGTGACCAAAAGAGCTAAAACCCTGGGTAGGGAGAAACTTGGTAAATTGTACGATCTGGCAGACAAGGCGGGGAAATGAATGCCTGGCTTGATAAAAAGGAATGGGCAAGCAGAATGGCCCCGGTATTATTGGGCGCCGATAGCAAATGTATAACTGATCCTCAGGAAATTGTAAATTGTTTTGCACGACACTTTGCTGAGATGTACACTGCGGTGGCTCCCTACACAGAGGAGGAATCTTCTGAGAGGTTGAGAGACATAGCGCTTCCCTCCCACTCCACCGTAGATCAACAACTCCTAGATAGTGCCTTGACAGCGGACCAAATAGCACAAGCGATCTGATAACTGAACTCAGGGAAGGCCCTGGGTCCTAACAGCATCCCTACCGAACTATATAAACTTAAACCGGACAAATTGGCCACCTATTTGAAAGCCATGTTTGAAGAAAGCATAGAGAGGGGGAAACTACCAATCGACCAACAGATGGCTTCAATTGTAACCATCCATAAGGAAGGTAAACCCAAAACGGACTGTTCCTCCTGTAGGCCGATTTCACTCCTTAACTCTGAACCCAGGATTCTCGCTAAGGTTTTGGGCAATCGATTAGTTAAAATCATATCCAGCCTTATACCCCTGGACCAATCCGGCTTTATACCTCACTGTAACACGGCGTTAAACCTGCGCAGAGTCCACTGTGTGTTAGGTAGAGCAGTAACGATACTGGAACCAGCTGTTCTGGTATCCCTGGACGCTACCATGGCGTTCGATACTATTGAGTGGCAGTATCTGATGGCTGTGCTCCCAAAATGGGGCTTTGGTCCACAATTTATTCAATAGGTGCGTCTCCTGTATATGATGCCATTGGCTCAAGTGGTGGTTAACAATAAAAAATCAGACACTTTTGGTCTTAGTCGTAGAACCCGTCAGGGATGCCCGCTTTCTCCTCTCCTGTTTGCCCTAGCACTAGAACCGCTTATGGCATGGATCCGGAGGGCCCCGGTTATACGGGGTCTGCATTGGTTCCCCGAATGGGAGGACCGTATATCACTCTACATTGCTGATGTTTTACTCTACCTGGCCTCCCCTGGGAAATCCCTAATTGCAGTACTAGATATTTTAGCGATATTCTGCAGGTATTTGGGATTCACGATCAATTGAACGAAGTCTCATCTGTATGTCCTCCAGGGAGAAACACCTGCCCTACCCTGAAACTCTACCAAAGGGGATGCTGGACGGAGTGTTGAACAATGCAATCCACCATCATTCTTTAGCTCACTCCGCCACCCCAGTTCAGACATGGCCATATGCAAATCAGACTGCCCTGTGCCTCATGGGAACAGTCCATCCCGAACTGCCAAGCCATGTCTCCCCTGGACCGGAAGCAAGCATCCTGGGACCGGTTTCTGGCTAATCAGCTGTCATCAGCCAGGCTAGCTTGAATCCAGTGGCAAAGTGAGCAAGGGACCCACGTCTGGGCTTACCCTGCCAAATAAGGGGGAACAAAGCAATACCATAGGGGATGATAGACGGAGTGTTGAAAAATGCAAGCACTCATCCCCAGTCAACTGATCTGGGTTTAATCCACCATCATTCTTTAGCTCACTCCGCCACCCCAGTTCAGACATGGCCATATGCAAATCAGGCTGACCCTGTGCCTCATGGGAACAGTCCAGCCCGAACTGCCAAGCCATGTCTTCCCTGGACTGTAAACAAGCATCCTGGAACCAGTTTCTGGCTAATCAGCCATCATCAGCCAGGCTGGCTTGAATCCAGTGGCAAAGTGAGCAAGGGACCCACGTCTGGGCATACCCTGCCAACTTAGGGCGAACAAAGCAATACCAAAGGGGATGATGGACGGAGTGTTGAACAATGCAAGCACTCACCCCCAGTCAACAGATCTGGGTTTAATCCACCATCATTCTTTAGCTCACTATGCCACCCCAGTTCAGAACATGGCAATATGCAAATCAGTCTGACCCTGTGCCTCATGGGAACAGTCCAGCCCGAACTGCCAAGCCATGTCTTACATGGACCGTAAACAAGCATCCTGGGACCGGTTTCTGGCTAATCAGACGTCATCAGCCAGGCTAGCTTGAATCCAGTGGCAAAGTGATCAAGGGACCCATGTTTGGGCATACCCTGCCAACTTAGGGCGAACAAAGCAATACCAAAGGGGATGATGGACGGAGTGTTGAACAATGCAAGCACTCATCCACAGTCAACTGATCTGGGTTTAATCCACCATCATTCTTTAGCTCACTCAGCCACCCCAGTTCAGACATGGCCATATGCAAACAGGCTGACCCTGTGCCTCAAGGGAACAGTCCAGCCCGAACTGCCAAGCCATGCCTTCCCTGGACCGTAAACAAGCATCCTGGGACCGGTTTCTGGCTAATCAACCGCCATCAGCCAGGCTAGCTTGAATCCAGTGGCAAAGTGAGCAAGGGACCCATGTCTGGGCATACCCTGCCAACTAAGGGCGAACAAAGCAATACCAAAGGGGATGATGGACGGAGTGTTGAACAATGCAAGCACTCACCCCCAGTCAACTGATCTAGATTTAATCCACTATCATTCTTTAGCTCACTTCGCCACCCCAGTTCAGACATGGCCATATGCAAATCAGTCTGACCCTGTGCCTCATGGGACCAGTCCAGCCTGAACTGCCAAGCCATGTCTTCCCTGGGCCCGAAACAAGCATCCTGGGACCGGTTTCTGGCTTATCAGTTAGCATGAATCTGTTTTTGATGTATCTGAGCAAAATGTTCTATGAGAGCTGCCATGGGAAACACATCCTGTTGACCAGCTCCCCTTTAACTTTCTTTCCTTGGATGGAACTGCACAACATTTTGAATCCTAGACCTTAGCAGCCTGTCAAATATGTTGCAGATCCATCCCTGAGTTACAAAACTATAAGTGAACCATAAGAATGTGTTTTCAATGTGGCTGAGCCATAACTGTAGAGTGGTGTGTGTGTGTATATGTGTGTTATAGTTAAGATGTAGTTCCCATAGGAAAAATGTTCTTTCATTTTCCAAGAACTTTGGCGTCGTTTGATGAATCCTCGTCAAATTTTCAAAACTAGTTTGCCCCTCACTTCAGCTGCTGTTTTGAAAGTTTTGTGGGGATCCATCAGGCGGGGGCCAAGAAAAAGTGGGGTCCCAAAAAGCATTTTCCTCATGTTAATTTCCATAGCAAACTTTAGACACGGCTACAGCCCAAACTGGAGTAATCTCCTTTTTATAAGCCTTATTGATGTCCACACTACTTCGCCAGGCCCTCGCCACATGGACTTCTGGGAACACACATTAGGGAATCGAGTTTACTGAGGGGCAGTGGATAACCCTCTGGAAAGACATTACTAAAAATAACCATTCCACAGGTATGAGGGAAGCCCACTACTTTATGACTAGTATCTCTTTCCCATAATACTGAAGCAGCTTTTTCCATATACCTCTGATCTGTGTTGGAGAGGCTGTGGTTTATTGGTGGATTTCCACCATATTTGGTGGGACTGTCTGACGATACGCCCCTTTTGGATGGAAATCTGGCACAGAATAACGATATTTTGGGGTATCCGGTACCCGACACTACCGAATTTGCATTGCTAGGCCTCAGAGATACCTGCCTGAAAAATCAGATGAATGTGAGATAAAGCCCTTATGTGGGTATATTTAGGGGGGCCAAGTGTGCGATCGCAGTAGCATGGAAGAAAAAGGAAACACCTGCCCAGACTCAATGGCATTCCCGTCTCTGGAGGGCTCTCACGATGGAAAGAATGGTGGATATTTTCTGAGATAATTTAAAAAAACTTTGAATATTGCTGAAGCCCCTTGGTGGCATACCTGTTGCGGGGCCTACCCCTGACATATATATTTGTGTATGCTGTCTTTTCGTTTGATTCCGTTTACAGATCATATGGACTTGCCATCCAGCCCTATCCCATTCTAGCCCTACGATTGAGGGGTCTATTAGTATGGCGGGCGGATCACCACCGCCCAAACGGCGGTGGCAATCCGCCCGCCATAACACACTGCCCCCGCATGCCGTTTAACCCCCGCCATATTATGATGGCGGGTGTACAGCGGCGAACGGGAAGACCGTCACCATTTTTCCGCTGGTCGACGAGTGGACCGGGCAGAAAAGGGGTATAATATAGTGGCAGTGTCTGCAAGACATCGCCATCCATATTATAATGCAGGAGGGGATGTGCCTTTCCATAGCGGCGTTGCCTCCATGGAAAGGCATGCAGTGTTTGCATGGTAGGCCCCAGGGTGTTGGGGTGTGCACATATGGTACCCCCCTGCATTTGCATGCACAACGTTGCAGGTGCCTGTCACGTTGTGCATGCAAATGCACAACATGCCTGTTTAACAATGTGGCGGGTGCTGAGTACAGCACCACCTACCATATTGTTAAATATACAGTATGTGACCCCCACGGTGGCGTCGCATCCTAATAGGCACAGAGGGACTGCCGCACCTCTTGCAGTTGGTCCCGTTGACCGTTACGTAATAGACCCCTAAGTTCAGGGAGGGTTACTGTGGGTGGTGTGTGGAGGGTGGTTGGGGGACTGTTCCTGTTTTGTAAAGTTTTAGAGCTAGCAAACGACTGTTTTGAAAATGTGATTGATACATCATTCTCCCGTCTGACAAGCAACTGTATTACCTATAGAGCATGGATAAGGCACTTGGGAAATGTCTGATTCAGCTACTTTCATTGTTTGCCATTAAACCTAAACTAATAAAAAGAGGTTTGAGAAAAAAAAACGTTAATTCCTCTCTTATTTCAAGTTTTACTTAATCTTGCCTCCCTTGAGAGTTAGCTATTTAATCATGTTGTGTTTTCTTTCTGTATTTGTTTCCGTGCAGACTTTGAGATGGACAAGTGTTTATGAGGGGCTTTGATTGAGAACTCCAACACTGACGCTGAAGCCAAAGCAAAGTGCTTGTCAGTGGGTTGGCGTCTCTGCAGAGTACACAGAACAATAGTCAAATATTCCAGTTGTAAATGCAATTTTGGCAAAATGTGTGTGAAGGGGGTGCACAGATGGCAAAATATTTACAGGGCAAAAGTAAATAAATTACTTCAATGTGAGTGAGTGCAGAGTATGTTTGGAAGTGGTGGAGTGAGGGAGATGCAAGAAAGTGCATTTGGATAAGAGTGAAAAGAGGTTGCTAAAGAGGAAAGAAAAGTGGTTGAATATATGCAGATCTTTTTTTCAATTTTGTCTTCTGGAGGGGATCTAGCCTGGACCTCACGTTTGTCCATGAAGCTTGCACGCATCACTCAGTACATAAAAGTCATACCAAACTTTTACGTCTCACCACTTTCAAATGTCACCAGCTGCCACTGCTTATGGGGGTTGTATGTATGATAGCAGTAATGATGAGCTATTTTGCACATACTTTCATAGCTCTAATGCTACACCCATTTATACACAAATGTATACAAAAGAAGCTTGAATGATGTCATCAAGGATGTAATTTGAGATGTTATCAATGATGCCATTTGAGATGTCATTAAAGATGCCATAAATGATGACAGAGAACATGTCATGAGTGAAATAATAAGTGAGGTCATGAGCAATGCATGGTGGGGCGCAAGTTACAGTTTACTTTGCTAACTATAATTGGTGAATTTCTGTGTTTTTAGTTCAAAATGTTAATGTTGACACTGACATATTCACCTAACTACAACATTACTTTAACCTTTGTTTTTTTCTGTGAATTTCTAAGGTTTATAAAAACAAATCTAGATCTTTTAATCACACTTATCACGTTACTTTAACCTTTGTTTTTTTCAGTTAATTGCTAAGGCTTTTTTAACATAAAGAAATACTTTATGACCATACATAAAACCAACGTCCCTACTGCACATGGCCTTTGGCCAGGCCCTGCAGCAAACATCCCACAGGGCCTTAGGATTTTTAAAGGGGAGAAGGGCCACTAGGCCCCGCTCCATAACTCATTAAGCTCAGTAGGCCATGGGGACACAATCCCCCAAGGCCTTATGTTTTTTAAAGGAGAGGGGGGGGGCAAGTGTGCTCCCTCCCCAAGCCTTACTAGGCCCTGGGGAACCCCATCCTCCAGGGCCTTATTTTTAAAGGGGAGGGAAGGCCACATGGATCTTCTCTCCGAACCGTATTTGGCCCTGGGGACCCATTCCCCAGGGCATTTTTTTTAAAGGGGAGGAGCACTAATTGGCCCCTTTCCGTGAGCCTTGTTAGGCCCTGGGGATCTCATCCTTCAGAGCCGTTTTTCTGTCTTTTTTAAGGGGAGGGGCCCCACTTCCAGAGACTTCACAAGGGCCTGGGAACCCCATCCACCAGGACCATGTTTTTTATTGGCTGGGAGTCGCACTGCCCCACTCCTAGAGCTTTTAAAAAGCCCTTGGGACCCATCCCCCAAGACCACATCTGTTTTAAATGCAAAGGGGAGTGTGTGGCCCTTCTCTCTGAGCCTCATTAGGCCCTGGTGACCCCATTCCCCGGTGCCCAATGTGATAATAAAGGAGAGGAAGGCCATGCAGTCCCCTTCCTGAGCCTTAAAATGGTCCTGGGGACTTGTGGTACGCTGTATTAGGTATTATGTGGTAAGTTGCGATGTGTTTTGGAATAGGTAGAGATGTGATGCTCCAGCTAAGAATTTTATGTTTTGAAGTAAAGGGGAGTTGGAGCTGAAAAACAGTGGAGCTGTGACTGCTGATGGATGGGGCTTAATGTACTGGATGTATGTACTTAATAAAGCAAGAAGGAGTATCAAACTGGTGTGGAGATACATCCTTTCTACATTGGTGACAATTGGAAGCATCAACCTATGCTTGGCTATAGACCCCAACATCTTTGGTTTAAAACATAAATAACTTGGTGGAGAATCTTTATTTCTACACTTCACGCTTGCACGCTGTACTCACCAGTGCAGTGCAAGTGAGTGCGGCGTCTGCATTGAAAGTGGATTTGGTGGGCACTATAATTGGATTTGGGGACTTTGTGGGAGTATTTCGGCTCAAGCATGTGCTTAAGAAAGTGTTTGCCAAGCGCGGATCTCACCTTGTCGATATAACAGCTTTCAGTTTGCCTCATAATTCTGTGTGGAGTTGGGCACTAGAGCCTCTCTGTTACCTGGTACACCTGATTCTTCGTTCTGCGTGTCTTGTGGTGCTGGGCATCACGGTGTCTCTGTGACGTGGTACACAAGCTGTGTGAGGACGCTGCAAAGCATGTAGTGATGTCACTTTGGCAGCCAGCTTTCATTGGGAAATGTTAATTCCAGCTAAAATGTGTGTCTTGTGTGTTTCGCTGTCAGCAAATCGTGAGACATTGAAAGCATTGCACAGAGAAGTGGTTCTGTAACATTGCTTTTTTTTCTTCTTCTTTTCACTTCTTGAAACTGTTCGGGTAAGTGCCAACTCAAGTACAATGGCGGGTACTATCACACATTTAAAGTTGCACGGATATCAGTTCAGATACTGGTGGTTAGGGTTCAGTGTGTATTCGTGAGTGAGTGTGGAAGAATTTTCCAGTATTATTTTTGACAAGATGCAGAACGTCAAAGCACCTCCTTTCTTTTCCAGAGGAACCTGTGATACCTTGGAAGAGATGGAAAAAAGTCTTCATGCACTTTGCCAAGGTATGTGGTACCTCGCTAGGAGCGGAGAGGAATATCTTTACTTATGCATTGTTTGGGTCCAGAGGAGCAGGAGGAATTTGAACATTTACCTTAATTGTCTCTTGATAATGCCAATGGTCTCGATGAATTTGAAATATGTTTGAAAAAACTTTATCCACATTATGATTCAAAGGTGAGTACTGTCTTTACGATTTTGGGAGACAGATGCAACATGAGGGCGAATCAGTTGAGGGTTACATAGTGGCACTAAGGAAATTGGCTTCCTCATGCAATTTTGGTGACATGACTAATGAAAGCCTGTGTGGCCAATTTAGGTTGGGGTGTGTACTGGACAAAGCAAGGGAAGCCCTATTGCTTAAAGATAATCCCACACTATACTGAGATTTTGACAATAGCAAAGACATGTGAAAATTCCCTAGCATGTGTGGAGATTATTCGCAATCAAAAATCTGATGATGACAAGACATAGGCAGTCCAAGTGGTAAAATCTAAGAATCTAAGGCAATCAATCCCGATTGCTTCTGATAAGCAAGTAGAGAAAGTGATTAAAAAAAGTTGCAGATCAAATGTTATAGATGTAAAAATGTAGGTCATGTGGCAAAACATATGAAAAGAAAGGTCACTTCACCTCTTGTTGTAGGTCCAACAAGAGTACGAAGAAAGTGAGAGAGATTCCAAATGATTTGGAGTCTGAATGTGAAGAAATTATTCTACAAATAGTAAATGGAGACCAATTGAAATGGTGCAGGTCAATGGGTCTTCAGTAAAAAGGCTTTTCGACTCTGGAGCAAAGATAACGTTGAGGCTTAGTACATTTAATGAAACCTGATATTATGCCCAAAGCGTATGGAGAATAACCCAATAAGCTGAGGGGTTATTTTGGGGGAACCATTGACTTTTGTGACAGGATGATTCCAGCTAAGATGTGTGTCTCTTTTAAGGGAGATTCTTTAATTAGCTGGTTTCACCAGAAAGATCTCTCTGTGTTCTTGGATATGAATAAGACACCTTTGGTGAAATTGAAGAATTGGTTGGGTTGCTAAGGAGAATGTTATAGTGTCAAGAGTTGATGGTGTGATGAAGACAACTAATTATGAGGTACAATTTCCTGAAGTCTTTTGGAAGGAATTGGGACATTTAAAGAATTATGTCCATTTTATAAAGTTTAGGCCTGGAGTGACCCCAAAGATAGGGAAGGTAAGAAATGCGCCTATATTGGTCAAAGAAGCAATGAAGAGAAAAATAGATAAGTAGCAGGAGTGTGGTGTGATCCAAGAAGAAGAATCAACGGAATGAGTGTCCCCAGTAGAGACAGCACTGAAGGCTAATGGAGAGGGTAGACTTTGTGTGGACTTGAGAGAACTGAACAAGGTTGTGATAGCAGATCGGTATCCATTACCAAATATCACAGGAATATTATGTTGGCTGGGTGGTGCTAAATTCTTCATTTCACTGGACCTTACCTAGGCATATCACAAGATATCCTTGCATCCCTAGTCTCAAGAATTAATGTAATTTATCACGCCCTTTGGGACTTACAAGTACCTGCATATGTCATTTGGTTTAAGCTCTGCCTCTGCTGTTTTTCAGAGGGCAATGGAGCATGTGCTGAGAGGTATTTTGGGTGTAAAGGTGTACCCGGATGATGTGTTGATGCATGGAAGAACTCCGGAGGAGCATGATTTTAGAATGTGTGAAATACTCAAAAGGTTAAGTGAAAGTGGGCCTACTCTGAAGCTTGAAAATGTAGATTTGGAGTTACCAAGATAGAGTACCTTGAGCATCTGATTATATGGAATGGAATTTGCCCACAAAAAGATTTGGTGAATTGTGGAAATAGATTCACAAGACTTTTTATGACAAATATCTTATATTGTATGGGACTCAGAATATCTCCTAGTAACTATGGATGTGAAAAGTCTTTAAATTAACATCACTCATGAGATTGACTTGGAATTTTGGAATCAATTCTATTTACTAAATCAGCCAGTTTTGACTCTTACTCATTGATGATTTTAGAACTTTCAGAATTTGTGCTTACAAATAACTTCTTTTACTATCAGGACAATTTATACCATCAAGTGAAAGGAACGGCAATGGGATCTGAGTTTGCTGCCTCTAATGCAAACCTCGTCATGGGTTTCTATGAGAGGGAGCATGCCTGGTTCAGTTTCTGGGAAAACTCTGAAAGAATGGTTTATTGGGGTCGTTACACAGACAATTTGTTTAGGATCTGGCATGGGTCTGAAATAGAACTTAAGGAATATCATCATTATTTAAATACCAATCAATTTAATGTGACTTTAAATTTAGACTACAGTAAGAATACAATATGCTTTTTGGATCTAGAGTTATATAACAAAGAAGGTCAGTTGGTTTCAAGACTCCACTAACTCCATTTGCCATGCTGATTCAGATCACTCAAGGAAACAAATATAGAATATTCCTCATGGTGAATATTTAATTGCTAAAAGAAACTGTACTTTTCAATCGGACTATGAGGTTCATTCAGTAGACATTACTGGGAGAGTTTTATAAAGAGGGTATCAAGACTATGTTGTATATAGAGCTAGAGAAAGAGCTACCAAAGTGCAAAGAGAAGACCTCTTAAAACCTAGTATTCAGAAATTGGGAGACAAACCTTTGCAGAATAATAATATGAGATTCATAAATGTATATAGTGATGGAAATAGAGACATTTACAATAGCCTTTCTAAACAGCGGGGAATTTTGCAATGTGATAGAGATTTACAGCAGGTTTTACCATCTAAGCCACTAGTCACTTATAAAAAAGCTCAGACTCTAAGAAATCTTCTGAGTCCAAGTGATATCTAACAATATATGTCACCTATACAAGAACCAATGGGTTCCACTTGGTTAAGAGAAAAACAAATGGGATGTTTCAAATGTTCAAAATGTATCTGTTGTAAATATGTTCTAAACAATGACACTACTCCCTCTGATTATGATAGCGGATTCATGCATTTGTTAACTGTAACACCACTCATTGTGAATATATAACGTATTGTGTATGTAGAAAATAGTATGTTGGTTCCACTACCCGAAAACTGAAAGAAAGATGGAAAGAACATATTAGGGCAATTAAAAATAATTATCCTAAGTAGCAATTAGGCTAATATTGATAGCCGTTATAAGCATTGTAGCCAATGAGTGAAGTTGAATTTGAATAAAGAAAGTAATGAATGTGCGTTTCATTAGGTGGGAATTGGTAAGTGACCTTTGAAGTCCATTATATATGCTACAGGCGAGATAGATGCTGGCTATAGCCGTTATCTGGTAAGAACCATTAGTGAACTCAGGAACTACTGATAGAATGTAGCTGTCAGGCTGTGCGTAACATGTGTAAAATGTTGCAGTATGAGGCAAGTAGGACAAGTTGCATTATGTTTAAATCGTATAGCATAAGATAGCCAGTTATTGACTTGCCAATGAAATAAAGACTGCATGCATGAATTCATTTTCGGACGGAAAGACGGCTAGTAAATGGGGAGAATTGCATTATATTAAAATTTTTATTTTTATGTTACAGAGGAGCTAATTATTGGCATGCCACATAATTGTTCATTACACATGGCTATTTACAGTGGGAAAATCAAGCAGGTTTGGTATGAGCATTAGTGAAGCAGTGTGCCGGCGGCTTCCATATCAAGTCAATGACCTCAGAGGGTAGACTTGCAGTGTTTCAATCGGTGGGATATCCAAAGGATATTTCACCAACCTAGTTGGTTACGATGGAGTGTTGAAAACTTATTTTTCCATGGAAACGATGCGCAATAGGTATATATTTTTTATGTTAAGGTATTTTACTATCTCATGCTCATGATCACTTGACATCAGAACAGTAGCCGAGGATTTTGGAGGCAGGAAGTAGTTATGTTTGATTAGTCAGGTTGGATTAGATTAGAATCTGGTTATTCTGTCTTCCTTTCTGTCGTATACTGAGCATGGCATCCCATGATCGTAAGGGCATGTTAGAACAATGCAGGCGATGAGGGTAGCTCATTACAGGTATTGTTGTTGTTATTGTGTCTTATAAAGTGCAACAGCTGCCCCAGCAAAGGGGTTTCCCGGCGCTGGTAGGAAAGAACTGACAACAGCAGAACTAGCACAGACTAAGATGAAGGGAAAAGAAAAGTCTTGATGGCCTTCCAAAATTCTAAATAATTATTGAGGCCATGAATCTGCACAGGGAGTGTGTTCCATAAAGTGGCAGCTCTATAGCGAAAGGAGCCTCCATCGGCACAAACTCTTCATATCCGGGGAACCACTACCAGATGCTGGCCCTGTGTGCGAACGAGCCGTGATGGGGCATATGGCGAAAGAACGTTGGCCAGAATAGGAGAGCTGGCAGATTTCATAACCTTAAAGGAAGTGCATAGGGCTTTAAATTCAATACGCCTGGCCACAGGTAACCAATGAAGACAATGGATGGTGCTGGATACAGAGCAAAACTTGCGCAGACCTAGAAGTGTTCTTGCTGCTGCATTCTGTGCCCTTTGCAGTCTCAGGAATTCCGCCTTATTGGACCCTAGGTAAAGGGAGCAGGCATAATCAAGTCTGGACAGAATCATCACCTGAATGATGACCTGAAGCGTAGAGGCGTCAAAGAAGCCCAGCAATGGTCTTAGGCCCCGTAGAAGTCCAAAGCAGGTCTCTGCTGTTTTTTTGGTTTGGACTTGATAGTTTAAAAATGAGTCCAACCAGACCCCTACATTTTTTACCGCTTGTTTGGCGGGGGGCTTGCACAGGCTGGCCACCAGAGATCACTCCACAGACCATGGTCCCTACCTACTAACAGTACCTCTGACTTGTTGGAATTCAGTTGGAGGCAGTTAGCGGTCATCCACTTGGCCACTGCTGCAGGGTCGCCCTGAAACTTAAGGGCGCCCTGCTTGATGTTATCAGAGAGTGCCACCACCAGCTGAGTAACGTCAGCATAGGAGACCATGGTCAACCCCTGCTAATGGCTACTGCAGCCAAAGGTTGAACATAGATGTTAAATATCAGGGGACTGAGGGAGGAGCCCTGTGGCACCCCTTGCTTGATGCAATGTTCGCCAGAAGCAAACGGGGAGCAGATACTGAGAATGACCTCTCATGAAGGAATGAGGCAAGCCACTCCAGTGCCAGGCCTGTGATTTCTACCTCCGCCCTCCACAAGGCGTCTCAACAGAATGTCATGAGACACTGTGTCAAACGCGGCACTCAAATCCAACAGGATCAACGCCGACGTTTGCCCCTCATCCATAGCTGACCAAAGATGTTCTGTCACGGGCAGGAGGGCTGACTCCATGCTGTGGCCTGGCCTGAAGCCGTTTTGGGAGGGATCCAGTATATTATTTAGGGGAAAAAAATCCGACAGAAGGGAGTTCACATATGCCTCTGTGATCTTTGCCACCCAGGGAAGCAGAGAGATGGGGTGATAGCTTTCTGGTTTGGTCGGGTCAAGCACAAGGTTTTTGAGTAACGGAATTACCTTGGTCTGTTTCCAAGCCCTGGGCACCGTAGCTGTACTGAGGGACCCATTGATCACCTGATTCAAGAAAGGTAAGATTGTCGGCCGGGAAGGATCTGTAAATATCATCCACCTTTTTAACAAAAAAAAGGTGGCAAGGTCCTCACACAGCTTATTGGACTTGATTGTTGACCCAGCGATGGTTTGCTGTGATTGCCGAATGGCAAGTATTGAGAACGTGCTCTTGGAAGGGTTAGCACTCTAGCATATTTGGTTGAAAAGAAAAGCTGCTTGTGCGTGATATATGGCTTTATGATATCTTTTAATTGCTGCCCGATAGATGTCTTTGGCAGCCGGGCTAAAGTCTCTTCTCCATATCTGCTCTAATCTCTTACATCCCATGCGCATGTCGGCGAGTTCAGTCTTAAACCAACGTCTTGTTTTAGTTTTACGATTGACTGCTCATTTCATATGGATTAGACTGTCTAATGGATGCCTTATCCATTCTGAGAATAACCTGTGTGCCTCGTTAGAGTCCTCTGGCAAATTTGGACGGGTGGCCAAGAGACAAGCCTCAAAATTTTCCCAATTCAATTTGTACCAGGGCCGTTTCAAGGAGGTTGACCGATCCTCAGTCTGGGCAGGAATTACTCCATATAAGGACATTGAGACCAAGAAGTGGTCCGTCTATCCCATCCTAATGGGTACATGCATTATAATGTGGGGTATATTAGTAAAAACAGGGTCTAATAAATGCCCCGCAATATGTGTAGGGCCTACGACCAACTGTAGCAGTTGACAAGCTGCAAGGACGGCTATAAAACTCACCGTATCAGTGTCCTCAGTATTGTCCAAGTGGAGATTCAGATCCCCCAGAACCATAAAGTTAGCGGTATTAACTGCCAGTATATTGACTGTATCAACAAGGGCCCCCCTGAAACCTGGGGATGGCCCTGGAGGTCAATACACTAGGAGCCCGGACATAGTATAGTTCGGGCTCAAGGTAACCTTAAAGTGTGCACTCTCACAACCGGTGACCACCTGTTTAATAAAAGAGCAAGGATAGCAAGATTTAAAAATGATCACTATGCCCCCCCCCCCGGATGCTCTATTTAGAAAATGCTATAGCCCACAGGAAGCCAAGGCCTGTTTTAGCTGTCTTGGCATCAGACAGCCATGTCTCAGTAAGAAAAAGAATGTCCAGGGAAGCCTCCTCTAACAAGTCAAGAATATCGGCGTGATGTTTAGCTAACGAGCGGCGGTTAAGGCTGAATATGCTTGTATGCTTCCTAGACTTAGAAGGGCGGTGATGCAGGGGTAAAGTATGTGTAGCTTGAAAGCCACAACGTAGACAGCAAAAAGGGCCCTCAACGACATTCCCACAGGCCTGCTCGCAGCCATCTCCCCAGAGTCCTAACCTCCAACAAGTCCTCCCGTGTGTAAGTAACAATATCCCTCCTAAAAAGGGCAGCATGTCTGGCATCTGGCGTCGAACTGGCACGGACGGGCGAAGACGGGTTTGCTTTTGGCGTCCGCTGTGCGGCGGCGCCATAGCTCAATTTTATACTGTTGTACCGCAATGAAAAGACTAGCCTTACCAGACATACCAAGTAAATCAACATGTTCTTTTTTTAAATTCTTTTTATTGATGACAAGGGTACACATTGCAATTATTATACAAACATAAGCGCTCAAGGGTGCATTTTTATCCATACACTTTGTCACTGACCATAGCTCATTTGTGCTTTTTGTCAATTCCATGTTCGGTCAACTTATACTTAAGCTACCCCGGATCTCGCTCCAGTCCCAACTGCGGGGGCTCATAGAGTCCTCCCCTGAACTCATTCCATTTCTTCCAAATCTATGACCACTTTTTAGAATACCCTCTAGATTCATATATTGTCTTTTCCATCACCAGGCACCAGTCCATGTCTCTTTTCCATGCTGTAATTGTCGGTGCCTCCTGGGCTCCCCACAGTCTTGCAATGTTCCGCTTGGCAATGATCATTCCCATTGTTACCCACATTCTCTCCTTACTGTTTAAGTCAGTTGGACCCCATATATTCAGGAGGCACATCTTTATACTATAGTCTATTTTGTTTCCCAACACTACTTCCATGCACTTTGTCAGCTCAGACCAATATCTTTGGATATGTGTACATTCCCAAATGACATGTACAAAGGTGAAATCAGCATGTTCTTGATGATGGCATAGAGTTTCAGATATAAGTTAAACTATTGCTATTATGGCACTAATCAGGGATCGAGGGTGGAGGAAATAAATAATGTGCTGATCCTGCAACAAACTTCCAGTCTTATGATTAGGGTTGCCAGCTCATTATTTTGATGTCGCAGACGGTACAAAAATAAACAGTCACCTAAAGCTATTTTTTTAGCACTTATCTGTGCGTACTTCGAACAGCAAATATAAACAGAAAGCACTTTTAATTGTGTTCTAGGGTGGCCTGAATGATTCATGACTGGTAATTAAAGCGAACAAAGACAGAAAACTTACATTACAAATGAATACATACTTTTTTATTTATAACCCTGGTTAGGGGCCTATTACGATGCGCCACCGTAACGGTAAGCGCGACTGACCGCAAGAGGTACGGCGGTCCCACTGTGCCTATTAGGATGCGATCACCACCATCTCGTACACTGGAGTGGAGGGCTGTGTCATGTAGGAAAGTGTTATATAGCGGAATAGAGTGTTGTGCATTGAAATGTACGGGCATAGAATGAAGTATAGAGTTGGGCAGGGGCGTGTAGAGGGATAGAGTGTAGTAGAATGTCGTAGAGTGACATGAAGTGTGGTAGACGTTTACAGAGAGGAGTTAGATAGAGTGGAGGAGAGAGTCAAACAATGGAGCGGTGCAGAGTGGAGTGGCGAACACTAAAGCGGCATAGAGTGGATTACAGTAATGTGGAGTAGCATTAAGTGCAATAAGGGTACAGTGGCTCTGGTGTAAAGGCGCTCTAAAACATTACAATCACATTACTAGGCTCAGTCCACTAGGTAGACCAGGAGCAACATGGCCGATTTTAGCCGGCTACACACCTCATCCTGACATTGAAGAAATGTCAAATGATTAATTACTTACTCAACTCAAAGAGTTCATCAAAATCTACAGACAATTGGTTCAATATGTCATGCGGACTTTCACAGTCCAACCACCAATAGCTATTCCAAAACCAACCTCTCAGCAGGGGAATACAACAAAAATCACTCCACAGACTTTACATGCCGTCATGGGTAAAATGCCCACAAAACGTGAACAAATTCCAGTCTGGATAGCTCCAAAAATTACTCAAATCGAGGCAGTATTTCCTAATACTAGCCATAATGAGAAACACATAATTTTAACAATCTGTTTACCAATGGGGATCACACCACATCTGGAAGACTGCACCACTTGGGGCACAGTCTTGCTGCTATCTATACTATAACACATGGTGTTCCGTCTATGGCGGTAATACCTGATGTCCTGAAACAGATTCAAAACGAATACGGGACATAGCCTGCTCTGAATTTAGGTATGAAGTTACTGAAAAATTTTGACCAGGTCCCATCAATAATATTGTCTAATATTAAAGGAGAAGCAGCATCAGTTGCGATCCAGTGGAAATTAAGGGAATTTGATGTAACAGAACAACAACAAGAACTAGCAAGAATAATTGAAAAATCCTATGATGAATTAGGCAGAGACAGTTTGGGTGGGAAACCAGTTAAACCACAACTGTCTGAAGGTCCTGAAAAGGACTCTAATAATCACAATCCTACGTCTTCTAAAAAGAAGTGAGAAAATAACAAACATTCATAAGAGAAACGTTCTCAATCCCGAGGTAGGTCTCCTACAACGGAGCCCTCTGAAAGGCGGTATACCTCAGGAATCTGGATAATTTGAGAAAACCTGAAAGGTATCAAGATACAGATACACGTTCCTCTCGTACTTTTCAGATTTCGTCACAAACATCCGAAAGAAGAGGACGGTCAGATCAAAAAGAAGAATGCGTGAAGTCCAAAGACGATCAACACGTTCAGAAAAACAAACCAAAACCTCTATTTACCAAGAAGAAGGTAGCAGGTCTAAAGATCAGGCATGCTGAGAATTCTGAGAACACAACTCAAGAACGGAGAATGGGCTCAGACAATGCTGGACAGTGCAGCAGAAGTAACAATAGCTCGCCAGAACCTGAAGGGACTTCTGGAGACAGTGGACTTGATAGAAGACATTCAAGTTGAGACTGCAGACACTAGGATTAGTTCTCCACATAGGTTATATGAAATAACACTCCGGATGGAGGAGACATACCAAGAAAAGTGAAAGCACTCTTTTGGGAGCATCTTTCAAAGGGTTATGATATACTTCTAGTAGAACAGGACTGGTCACCAAAATTTGTCATGGAGTGCCCACATGGCGAAGACATCATTATGCCAGCTTTCTCCAACCATGTTCCAGTACATTTAAAATATACTTATGCCAGGAAATGGGCAGTTGCCCTAGCACCAGCATTATATAAAAATCATGTAGGATGGGATGAGGACTCATCTCACCACAAGATCCAATTAAAAAGTCAACCAACTGCATAAAGGCAGTACCCAATTAAGCAAGAAGCTAAAAAACGGGTCAGGGAGATTTTAGATCAACTTGAATACCAAGGGGTGATTGAAACATGCACCTCATCAATGAACAATCCTTTGTTTCCTGTTTCCAAACCGGACAATACATATCGTCTAGTTCTGGATTACAGACACCTGAACTTGTTCTAAAACATTTGCAGTACAAAATGCACGCAGTCCAGCATTAATGAATAAAATTGTGCGTAAAAAATATAAAACCACATTCAACATTTCTAACGGTTTATTTTGTCAAAACACAGCACCCGAAAGTAGGTATTTGACAGCTTTCTCAATAATGGGGACCGAGCGTCACTTTTGTCGACTCCCACAAGGGTTCAAGAACAGCCCGCGGTTATTTTCAGCAAGAGTAACAGAGTTACTACAAATTTATGATGACGAGGCATTGTCATATGTCGATGATATCTATATAACAGACGATGACCTGGATAGGCACTTGAACAGGGTGAACACCAATATACTGGGCTTCGCCCCTGAGGGCTACAAATTCAATTTCAAGAAATCAAGAATTGTCCACCGCAATGTCTTTTTCTTAGGATATGAGCTTTCAAGTGAAGGCAAAAGCCTGGCAGCCAACTTTTTAGAAAAATGTGCGCTGCTCCAACCTCCAAAAACGATGAAAAACTTACAGTCAATTCTAGGTTTCCTGAATTTTAGAAGAACTTACATTCTAAATTACGCAGAAAGGGTGAAACCTCTCTACGAATGAATCAAACCTGATTTCAAGATCACAAATTGGACACGAGAACACACAGAAATTTGGCGTTCACTTCAAGCTGATATGTTAGCAACAAATCACTTACAAACACGCGTAAACGTACGCAACTTAGTGATCATTCCGGGTCAATGCGGATTCACCTACTTAACTTTTAAGGAAGGTGAAAAAGTACAGATTGCATACAAATCACATTTGTGCAAGAGTGCACACCCGAGGTCACAAGTCAATGCGATCCCGTTTGGTGAACTCTATAGAGCACGCCGCAATTGTAGTGAGGAAGTGGAGTTCGGTTTCTGTGTGAGAGATATAGAGAATAGATTTGTATCAAGAGGATATGGACAGGAAGTTGTGACTAAAGCTAAAGCGAGAGTACTAAGATTTGCCAGAAAAGACACTCTCCAATCAAAAAAGACTACGAGCCAAGACCGCAAGAATACGGTCAGAATGATTATAAGTTACCATCCTTGGTCTTCGAAGATATAACAAATTCTTAGGAGATACTGGTTTATGATAAGTTCTGACCCTGTATTAAGCCAACATGTAGATAATCACCCTTCTATAACTTATCGTAAAGGCATGACGATTAAAAACAAGGTCAGCCCCAGGTATCCTAGGCCAAAAGAACATAATCCCTCGTGGCTACATTTGCTTAACAAAGGTTCCTTCAGATGTGGGAATTGTAGCATGTGCAGATTGACGCTACATGGAATTCAGAATTTCAGCTACAATAGTTCCAAGACTTTCTATGTTAAGACACACATAGACTGTAACACGACTTTTGTTGTATATGCAGTGCTCTGCAGATGCAACAAAGTGTATATAGGGAGCACGATTAGGAGACTTAAAGATCGCATTGCAGAACACTTCAGGGCTCGGAAGAATAGGGATACGAGATATCCAATAGCAGTGCATGCACTAGAATGCAGTTCCCAAACAGCACATCTCTCACTATCATTTCATGGTATTGAAACTGTTCTTCCTGATGTTAGGGGTGAAAACCGTGAATTAAAATTTAGACAGAAGGAAGCACGATGGATCATGCAAGTACACACGGTAGAAAGGGGTTTGAACTATAATGATGAATTACAATACTTTCTTGGTAATAAAATGTTTACTTTCGGTCTTCTGTATTGTTTAAACTTATGACTGTGGTTACCAAATTCGTAAAATCTGTAGTGGCATGATTCGTTTTAGGCTATTTTGAGATGTTTGACTACATATTTTGAGATGGTTTTTGGACCACTGTGTGGGTAGATAAATGGTTTACTTGTAGCTTTATTTTTACTGATTAACTAATGTCTAATAAGTCGCAGTTGACTGGCTATTATGGTATGATTTATTTGGACAAGCTAATGTGACCTATATTACTCAGTATTATTTTTAGACTCATTCGAGATTTGTTTTCATTATGTTATTCTACACATGCTTTTCCTGTTCCTTGTACATACCATTTTTTATCTGTTGGCTCTTTTATGAAATTTGTATAAATGTGTGAGGATATGGTGATCTTACTGATAACTACTGATGAGATAGTAATCTGTCTGAAAATTGATTTTTGTTAAACAAAATGTATTTTACATGAAACTACAGTACTTTGCATTATGCTTTGACAACGTTGATGATGAAAATTACGCTGCTTACTCCAGAAGTGTAATATGCCTGTACAATATTGTCACTGAGAAGTACCCTGTTTGACACAAAATGACTTTTTCAACATATTACTTCCACAACGGTGTTTATGATAGTGTGTTAATTAGACTCTTTGCAGACTAACATCTACATCTACTATATAATTTAATTTTTGAATGAATTAATCATTTATTATATGTTATTACTTTGTGATTATGATAGGTTATGGATGCTGTATATTAACTCACTTTTTCTTGATTTGAGACTTTAAATATGCAGGATCGATTTGTCTGACACTATCCCTTCTCTTTTGTTCAAAATGACGACTTCTTTCGGTTTATTGATATCTCACATGGAAAATACGGAGATCACGTGATTTTTGAATAGGTGTTCTCCCCAGTCTAACATGGCAAGTAGTTTCCACCGTGGATTGGCATTTCTTTCTAGATATACAATTGTGCGTGCTTCTTATGGTGTTAACGGCTTGGTGTTTTAGATTTTGAAGTTGTATCACTTCTTTCGTGCATTTTAGCTTTTTGTTATATTATTGACATATTATGTTGTTTGTTTTAAAGGCAATGACATATTCAAATATGGAGGTCGATTCTCGGCCACTACCTTTAGTCCTATCTTTAATGATACACATTGCTTCACGCTACATATTTATGTTCCAATATGGCGCTGACGCTACACGCCACTGTTTGAATATTTATGCTGGACTACACTGCATCCGTGGTGAGCCTCTCTTTTTGATACTTTAATAGTTATTTTAGTGAAAAACTTATGGTTTCTGATGAGGATATTTTATTCTGAATTGACTGACGATTTTCGTGGTTACTGTATATTCTGAGTTTGACTCGTCGATCTCCTTTATGGATTTTTAATAGTGTCCGTTTTATACAATGGGATTTATATAGATGTGATTATATTGCTCATATCTTGATTTTTTATTTTTCCTAACAGCTTGGATAAATACAGGTTTACGCCATGACCGTTGAACTTAATTGAACTAACATGTCGCCTTGATCATTAGTAACGGATGTTACCGATAATACTCTGCCTGTTGATTAGGTAGTACTGTTTTTATATATATACATTTTAAATGCACGATCTTATATACACATTAACACTTTGGGGATAGGTTTATTGTGCCTCACGTAAAACGGACGTGCAACAGGTTATTAACAGTTAGCAGATTAATACTAGGTTCGCTGGGCATTATCATCATTTTGAATACTTGTTCTTTGGATTGATCCACTGCACCACGAACCTTCAGATCCAATAGTGAGTTATCCCGGAATCGTATTATGGCTTTTGTCTTGATTTCATATCTATAATGCCACACTTATGTTGTGTTTGGTACTTCTGGTTTTTCAGATATTTATATTCCATCATATTGATAATTTAGAGACTCCTGCGTTATTACAGAAATATAACGTTAGCAGTAGGTGAGTGTTTGCTTGTGGCATCCCATTTATTTATTTATTATTAAATAACTCTTTCTCCTTTCTCTCGAACCTTTTCTAAGGTGCATCATTTTCCCGCTTTTTTGAGCACGTTGCTATTTTCACAAAATCCTTTTTCTTTATTTCAAGCACTATATTAGGTGATGTTTGGTGATGATTAACAAGATTTACTCACAAGTGTTGTTTAATTATTATACGCACATTCCTAACATACTTAAACGCAACATCTGACACCGGTTGATGGCTTCTTTCTGGCCTATATCGCTTCTCATGGCCTGTTTGATCTAATGGTTTGATCCTCTTTTACAAGATTTTCAGCCATTTGTGTTTTTTTAACCTTATGAGACAAACAGATCTGTTTTTGTTGACTGGCATTGCTGTCCTCTGTTCTTTCTGATCATATGTATTATGATATTCTAGCCCTGAGAAAGTCTGTGGCTTATACCACTAAAGACGAAACAAGTGTTGGCGGCTAGGATTGTTTGTGAAGAACTACAACGCAATAAAGGAAGATAAGAAGAGCATCTTGATCGTGATTTATTAAAGGACTGTATGTACTTTTTGCTACAAGCTCAGGATATACCTCGTGTTTTTGACTATATATGGTATAGATTTCACTTTACCTTTGGCTGATGGTGGATGGCCATCACCTTATCCTTGGAGCTACTCATATTGTGATCTCAGATTTTGCCACAACTCTGCGCAATTTCCACCCAGCCATCCTTTCTATATTGAATCACATTTGTACACACAAGCAGAAATGAAATTTACATCAACAGAAAAAATTCTGACAGCAGTTCAAACCGCTAAAGTAAAAGAAAGAGCCCTAGCGCAGGGAAATTCAAAACAGAGACTAACTTTGGAACTTTTTTCCTATGATTAATTTTTTTTCTCCAAATTTGTATTTTTCATTTTTGGCACAGTAATCTGCTTACAGTGGAACTATTCATAGAGAACAGAATTATTTTAACACTTCCAGTGACAATATGTCACCTTGTCAACAACAAATTGGTTTATGTAATCTGACATGAAATGGTTTCGGCGCCTTTTTCTCTTGTATGTACGAGCCATTTCATCATGTGTATATACATTTATGATTCATTCATTTAGCATTCACTGTAAATATATGCTTAGAATGAAACATTGCTTTAATATGTACAGCACCATTGCATTTTATGAATTGCAACAGTTTTAAATGCATTTTTTAGAAATATGTTTTAGCCATGTTTTTAGCAATTTATGTGTAATTATATTTTAGATATGTTTAGCATGTTTAGCATTTAGCATTTAGTAATGTCATTCATACAAAACTGGAGTGGGTGTTGTGTGTCGATATAGATACCCATATATAGGTTTCCCGATTTAGGCCCTTATATAGGCAAAATCCAAATTGCACTTTTTTTTCACAACAAATTTTTATTTTGATTGATCAGGTAAGGCGAGTATGCAGTTCTCCACAGTCAGGAGGGCCTGCCAAATGTCAACATTGATAAGAGTAGTGCAAAAAAAAACCAATCAAAGAAACACCCCCACATAACCCCCCCGCCTCCCACATCCACCTCATGGCCCACCTACCCACCCCTTATCCCTCCCTAACCCTGTGCACGTGATCCCAATAAGCATCCAAGAATGTTAGCGTCCAGCCAGGAAACTCGTGTTCCCTCAGGCCTGTACTCCATCTTCCAGATCTAGACCATCATCAGGTTCCATTGGAGGTACCAGAGTCAGAGCCCGATACTCCGCCCACCGCTTCCAAATTTTGTAATGTTTCCGGGGGCATCCCCTGGCCTCAAACACAGGGCGCTCTAGCCCCATAAAATAGTCCATCCCTGCTTTCCACGCATTCAACGGGGGGGCACGATCACTCTTCCATGCTTGCGCCAGATCTCGTTTCGCCACGATAAGACCTAACAATAAAAGATGGCGCTTGTAGGTATTCCCCCCCACGCCCTCCAGTACATGTAACAGGCCCAGTCTAGGGGTACGGGGAAGATCCCACCCCAGCGCCTCCGACAGGCAGCCCCACACACCCCTCCAGAAACCAGTCAGGCCCACACACGACCATACAGTATGCAATAGGGTACCCATCTCAGCTCCACATCGCAAACACTCCGGGGATCCAATCAAGCCTGCCTTCCACAGTCGCTCCCTCGTGTAATAGGCCCTATGCAAATATTTAAATTGGACCAGCCTGAGACGCAATGCGATAGCAGTCCCACGCGGGGACTCCAAGGCCTCTCTCCAGTCGTCCTCATCCAGGGGTCCAACGTCCCCCCCAGGATGCCTTCAATGGGCTTAAAGTAGAGGAACAATGGGTGACAAGGGTTTGGTAAATACGTGACACCTTCTTGTCTCCAAGATCCCCCATGAAGACAGGGGGCTGAACTCCGGTAGCGACTCCAGACCCACCAAGCTGGGCTCAAGCGCGTGGCGGAACTGCAGGTATTTGAAAAAGTGGGTATTGGGCATATGGAACTCGTCTCTCAGCTCCTGAAACGATTTGAGGACTACTCCGGACACAACATCTCCCAGCAAAGAGATCCCTATAGAATCCCATCCGCTAAACCCTGCCAGCGCGGCCAAAGTGGGGAGCCGCCCATTACTCCACAGAGGAGTCTCCGCCGTCAATCTGCCCCACCAGCCCATGCGGCGCAGCGCCTGTCGTCATATCACGAAAACCACTTGCGTGGCACGAGGCAACCGCCTCCTCAGTTTGGCTGAGTACAAGAGCATATGCAACGTGTTAGCTCCCATCAATGAGCGCTCTAAAGCATAAGCCGGATCCCCCCTATCTCCGTACCACCAGTCATTCAATACTAGCAGGTGGGAGGCTTGGTAGTACGACAGCACGTTGGACGTCGCAAGGCCACCACAGTAAGTGGACAGAAAGCAGGTACGCAATGCCACTCTGGCCGCACCTCCCGCCCACAAGAAGCGTCCCAACACTGAATTAACTTGTCGGAACCACTGGAGTGCGACCAGGTGCGGATGGTTCTGTAGCTGATATAGAAGGCGCGGGAGTGCAACCATTTTAAAGATCGCGGACCTGCCATATATGGTAAGGGGCATTCGGGGCCACGTTTTAATGTCCGACTGTACCTTTTCCCACACCAGCAGCACGTTATGCTCCCAAGAGATCGCCATAGACTCAGACAGGAACACGCCAAGATACAGCAAGCCTCCAACTGCTACTTGCAAAGCCGACGCCCAGGAGCCCGCATACGCCCCGTCATCCAACACCCACAGGGTGGACTTACGAGGTTAAGATAAAGACCCGACACCTCGCCAAAGACGCGCATAATTTCCAATACCCGAGGGCCCGATCTATCCAAGTCCATGAGGAAAAAGAGGACGTCATCCGCATAAAGTGCGATCCTGTCCGTGAGTCCCCCGCCCCACCGAAAGCCCCGCATCTGTGCATCGATTCGTACCCAGGAGGCCAGGGGCTCCATAGCCAGCGCAAATAGGTACGGAGACAGCGGGCAACCCTGGCGGGTCCCCCGACCGATTGGGAACCTCTCAGAGACCGCCCCCGAGACTCGCACGGACGCCGTAATGTCGGTGTATAGGAGCTTGAGATAGGAAATAAAAACCGGGCCCAGGTTAAGGTGGGGCAGGAGCGCAAACAGGTAGGTCCAGCTCACGGAGTCAAATGCCCTATCAATATCCGCCAACAGTAGGGCAGCTCTCTCTCCCGTGGCCCCTATCGTGTCCACCGCCATCTGTGCCCGCCGAATATTGTGTCGCGTTGCCCTGTGCGGCATAAAGCCCGCCTGGTCTGGGTGGACCAGATCCGCCACATAGGGGAGAAGGCGATTCGCCAACGCCTTTGCCAGCAGCTTAGCTTCAATGCTAAGCAAAGAGATAGGGCGGTAGGAGTCATGACGGTCCGGTTTCTGAAACACCACCACTTCAGCGTGGTGCCAGTCAGCCGGCAATCGCCCCTGCTCCCGCGCCGCTTCCAGCACGGCCCTGTAGTGGGACCCTAATTGGAGGTGGAATTTCTTATAAAACTCGCAGGGGAAGCCACTCGGCCCAGGAGCTTTCCCGGGGTTGAGCTGACCTAGCGCATCGCCCAATTCCTCTGCTGTAAGAGGGAGGTCCAATGCCGCGCGCGTGTCGTCAGAGACGGTTTTCGGGGGCAAATCAGCAATAAATTTATCGACCGCTGCAGCCGGAAGACAGTCCCGCGGCGCATATTGCCCTGCGTAATATCGAGCAAAGCTAGCCGCCAACTCCACCGGATCCGTCAATGTAACCCCAGCATCATCTGTGAGTCCCGGCAGCGTCAGTGGCTGCAGTATGCGCTGACACAGCCTATGGAGCATAGTGCAGGACTTGTCCCCCCATTGGTAAACCCTACTTCGCGTGGCCAGCCACGCCTGCCGGGCCTCGTCCAGCAACACAGACGCATAGGACTGCTGTGCCTGCAGGAGGAGCCGCACCGCTACATCGTCCCCCCCTCCTTGACACCGCCGCTCAAGAACCTCCACACGTGCTGCGGCAGCAACTATGGCTTCCTTGCGTCGGCGACGGGCTGCCGCACACCACGCGATGTCAACCCCCCGCAATGTGGGCTTCATGGCCTCCCAGACCACCGTCACGTCCACGTCCGTCCCAAGGTTCTCTTGCCAATAATGGGCGATCGCCCCCCGCATATGGTGTACATAATCAGCCTGCTGTAGATGCCATGAAGACATCCGCCACCTAAATGGTTGTCTCTTCCTGTGCAACTCAACATCCACAGCTACTGGGGAGTGGTCAGACAGCCCCCTAGGCAAAATATCTGCCCCACGCACTCTACTCAGGAACGCACCAGGCACAAAGACACAGTCCAGTCGCGAGAAGGAGCCATGCACAGCTGAAACGTAGGTATACTCACGAACTTTAGCATGCAAGTGTCGCCACACATCAATCCAACCCAGCCCGTCCGCCATCGCACTCTGCCGGGTGGGGGCTACCACAGTCGGTGTCTCCTGCGGTCTCCGACGATCCATACTCACGTCCATCACATCATTCCAATCCCCTCCCAGTACTGCTAGGGACTCTGGAATCTCCGCCCACACCTCAAACAGCCTCTCAGCCAAGGACCACTGCAACGGGGGAGGCGCATATACACTCCCAAACACAACAGATTCTGAACCCACCATACCCTTCACAAAGACAAATCGACCCTGTGGGTCAAGCCACTGCCTCTCATGCACATAAGCCAGCCTGCGGTTGTCCAATATGGTGACCCCCCTGGAGCCCCTGGTAAAACCAGCGTGATAGACTTGGTGGTAGCCAAAGCGTTGTAGATTAAGTACTTTCGTCGCCATCATATGTGTCTCTTGTAGCAGTAGGACATCCGCAGCCTCCCTCTTACCCCATCGCAGAATTGCCCCCCGCTTAATTTTATCCAGCATCCCCCTGACATTCCAACTCAAGATACGCATGGACGCCCTAGGGAGTCCTGGAGTTGATGCATCAGCCATAGTCCCAGGGAACATCAGACCAGAGCAACCAGCAACAGGCCCAAGTAGACAACACAATCAGAAATGAAGCAGCAGAAATCACGTGCATCCCCCACCAACCCCTCCCCCCCCCACCCATTCCCCCAGAACACCCCCCTCAACCCCCAATCCCCCTCCCTCCTCCACCCACCCCTATACCTCATAGAACGCTGAAGTATCTGTCGTGGCATGGGTAACATCGGGCCCAAAACAGAGCGCCCAAGGCCAACCATACCAATGGATCCCAACTACCCACTCAACCAAGACGAACCCCCCCCCGCCAACTCCCTCCCACGTAGGAGACAAGAAGCCCCTGCACATAAGCTCCCCGAACCCCACCCCGCAGCCCCAAACAATCATGGATATGCAACTCATTGCACTTATTTAGCATAGAAATCCAACCCTTATTTAGGCATTACCCATGATAACCAAATACAGGCATGGTCACCTACATCCGTCCATCCACATCCCATCGAGTTCTTGGAAAACCAGACTCTACGCCTTTAGGACTTCCCCTGCTTGGATTATTGATTTCTTCAAGAACTAATTTATTATGCATGAACATCTATTCCTTAGGAGTTCATACATGATGTTCCTCTGCCCGACTTTTAGGTCTATACTGGCATTCCTAAACACCTTCAAGGTATAAATATTTCTTTACTTGCAAAGGCAAACCACGGCTCAGCTGCACAGCTCAACACAGGCTCACCACAGCAAGTTCGGAAGGAATTTGAGTACCCGCCTTACGCACTGACCAGACGCTGTCATCCTCCTCGCAGAGAATCCAGCTCCAGTGCTTCTGACTCCCTTCGCGGGGTGTTAGAGATTGTGACCCGGAAAGAAATTCCAACCTTTTTCATTCTAAGTTATGGAGCAGACTAGAACCTAGAGGGACTTCTGGCAAATACTAACTATAGCTAAACTATACTATAGAAAAACAGCACCTACTTCTTACCTCGTACTACACTTAGGTTAGGTACACTGGGGTAGAACTATTTAGAAGCACCAGACGAGTATTCACATTTTAGCCTGCGTTATTTATGTATGTATTTTATGAATATATGTCATAGCTACAAACCATGCTATTGCAGTATTATTTTATCTTACTGCTGACGCTGTACGTATTATACTTTGCATTCTGTCTTACGATTGTAGCAGCTCATATCTCTTGCATGAGAAATAAGACTGTTCAATAAACCCTTTTTATTGAAACGCCCGTCTACCTATTTCTGTGTAACTCTGTAGAAACCAAGCATGTATGATTGACTGAGTGAAACTGTTATCTATTGTTTCCACGATTCTGAGAACTGTTCCGATTCTAAGGGAAACAAAGTTGTCATGTTTATGCAGTTGTCAGAGACTAATCCCCTCTTATTCATTTGAGAAGTTTCTAGGGACCTCTAAGCTAGCTGACACACACAAGTAATTAAGTTTAATGTACTTGATAGAGAAATACTGACCTCAGTCCTATGTCAAAACTATAGGGTATATTATTCCAATGCACAGAGCCTATAAGGGGTATAGGAACTACACTACAATGTCCTTGTCACCCCTAAACCCATACCCCCTCGAAACTCTAAAAATACCCTTACCGCCCAAATACCCATACCTGGCCTAAACCCTAAAAATGTCCTTGCCCCCCCCCCCAAAAAACAATACTTACTTCTAAACCCTTTACCAAGCATATGCCTTTACTATGCATGTTTTTAGAACCAAATTTGTTGTAAAAGCATGCGTGGTAACGGCATATTCATGGTAATGGCCATGCATGGTAAAGATAGATGCATGGTAATGGCTTCATGGTAACGATCACATGAGGTTATGACCGCGTTGTAATGGCTGTTTACCGAGTGGGGTAGTTTAGAGTGAAGTAAATTGTCAGAGTGGAGTGGCGTGGAGTGCCATAGACTTTAGTGGCATGGAGTGCAGTAGAGTAGCAAGTAAAGTGTCATAAATTGGAGCGCCTTGTTGTACAGCAGAGTTTAGTGAGGTGCTGTACAGTACTGGTAAGTGATGTAGACTACAGTAATGTGGAGTGACATACAGCCTAGTTGATTTTTGTAGAGTAGAGTGGTGTACAGTACAGCTCTGTGGAGTGTGTTAGAATGGATTGGCATACAGTGTTATAGAGTACAATGGCAATGACTAGTGGAGTGGGGTAGATTGCAGTCCTGTGTCAGAGTAAAGTGGGGTGTAGTGGAATACAAAGAGTTCCGTACAGTAGACTAGAGTATCGTAGAGCATGGTACAGTGGCATACAGTATAGTATTGTGCTGTACAGTGGTGAAAAGGGATATAGACAGGACTAAAGTGTTAGAGAGTGGTATAGATTATAGTAGAGTGTTGTACAGTTGAGCTGCACAGAGTACAGTAGTATATGAAACAGAAGAGTTGTGTAGAGTGGATTGTTGTATAGTAGTATAGAGTGAGGTAAAGTCTCGTACAGTGGAGTAGAGTGGAGTGGAGTGGTGTAACGTAATGTTGAGAGAAATATAGGAGAGTGTGCCGTAGAGTGGCAATAAGTGGAGTAAACTGTTATAAATTTGAGTGGGTTCTCGTACACTAGAGTGGAGTGCTGTGTCATATAGGAAAGTGTTATAGAATGGAATAGAGTGTTGTACATTGGAATGTATGGGCATAGACTGGAGTATAGAGTTGGACGGGGGAGTGTACAGGGATAGTGTAGTGTAGAAATTCGTAGAGTGCCATGAAGTGTGGTAGACCTTTATAGACAGGAGTTATATAGAGTGGAGGAGAGTGTCATACAGTGGAGCAGCGCAGAGTGGAGTCGTGTATACTGTAGTGGTGTAGAGTGTATTAACGTAAGGTGGAGTAGTATAAAGTGGCATAATCGTACCGTGGAATATTGAACAGTGGAGTGGCATAGAGTGGAATAGCATAGAGTGGAGTGGTATTCAGTGGAGTGGCGCAGAGTGGTGTAGGGTACAGTAGATTAGCGTAGAGTGGGGTGGCATACATTGAAGTGGCATAGCGTAGAATTGAGAAAACTGTTATGAATTGAAGTGGCATCTAATACAGTAGAGTGCAGCGCTGTGTCGTACAGTGCTGGAAACTGCCGTAGAGTGGAGTACAGTGCTGTAGAGTAGAGTGTATGGGCACAGAGTCGAGTGAAAATTTGGACAGTGGAGTGTTCTGGGATAGAGTGGAGTAGAGTCTAGTAGAGTGGCATAGAATATAGTAGAATTTTGTAGAGTAGAATTATATTGAGTGGAGGAGAGTACACTGGAGTGTCTTAGAGTGAAGTGGCATAAAGTGGAACATCGTACATACAGTGGAGTAAAATGGAGTGTAATGACGTAGTTGTGTACAGTTGAGTGGTATACAGTGAAGCAGTGTATTGTGGGGTAGGGTAGAGTATAATAGCATACAGTGGAATGGCGTACAGTGGAGTGTGTTAGAGTGAAATACCATACAGTCGAGGGGCAAAGATTGAAATTGCATACAGTGTAATAGGGTAGAGTGGAGTTGCGTATAGTGGACTAGCATAGAGTGGAGTGGCATTCAGTAGAATAGTGTAGTGTGAAATAATGTATAGTATACTGGAGTAGTGTATAGCGTAGTGGCAAATAGTGGCATGGCATTCACAAAAGAGACACTGGAGTGGTGCAGTGGCGTAGAGTGTATAGTTAGAGTAGCGTATAATGGAGTGGTATAGAGTGTAATAGCATATAGTGGAGTGGCATATATTGGAGTAGAGTCAAATCGATTAGAGTAGAATTAAGCTCCATAGAGAGGAGTGCCGTACACTGGAGTGGCGTACAGTGGAGTGGCATAAAGTGGAATGGAGTACAGGTGGCGTGCCATACAGTAGAATGGCATAGAGTGGAATAGCGTACAGTGGAGTAGCGTGGAGTGGTGTAGAGTGGAGTCTGGCATAGAATGGAAAAGCGTAGAGTGACTACAGTGGTGTGGCATGCGGATGTATTTGACATTTAGCAGCATTGTAGCTTATGGTGTGCAGAGTAATGCAAAACAGCAAATTTCCCTGCCTTGCATTTCTCCAGATTTACCAATCAATGCAGGTGGCCTTGCCTTACCTTGTAAATCTGACTTAAGTATTGCATTGCCCATGTGACACCATGCAAGATGCAAGGGTACCACAATCCACTAATACAGCTAGGCCTTAGTTATATTTTGGGCCATGGTATGCCATGATAACTTTACAGTATAGCATGGTACATTGCAATGACAAGCCAGTATATAATGGCTGTTATTTAGAGAATGAAAGGACAGCCATATTGTTTTTACTACACTTTGGCTGTGTTTATTGTTAGGTCCTTAGATATAGTAAAACAGTAGGTCCAGATCTATTAAAGTTGTAATAGGAACGGAAACCTATTTATACTTTTTAATATATTTTTAAATAAGTTTACCACCATGTACTGCGGTAGTTTCACAAAAAGTTTAAATGCTTTATAACTTAAAAAATACTTGCCCTACTTAACTACAGCACCCAAAAGCATTGTCTCTGCACCATAAAGTATAATCCTGCCAAATGTCATGTAAATCCATTCAGCCTTTTCCACACTGTTGGACCCGGGGTTACCGGTCCGACTAGGGTAGCCTGACACGAAGTGGGAAGGCTAAACTCCAAGGCTTTAGTGTTACACTTGCGTCACACTCCACTCAGTATCACAGCATACTTCCACTAGAAAAATGACACCACACCGTCTTTTAGAAAAATGGAGAAGCTTTATCTCTTACTCATAGATCAACTTTAGCTTCTTTCTTTTTTTTAGCAGTGAAGAATTTGCATCATGAACACCTTCACATATGATTTATCTAACCATTTACACATCACATTCCTTTTGTTTGCATTTCAAGATCCAGCATGACTAATGAGCTTGGCAGTTCCACTTAATACTTTATCCCTAGCAATTATTTAGTCTTAGCACATCAAGCAGCAGTTTACATTCAAAAATAGGAAGAACATGTAAACATATTGGTCTGTGTAGGGAGTTGACACATTTACCAGATAGTTAACAAGCAGAGTATGTATTCCAACTAGGCAATCCTCTAGATCAGAGGTCTTCAAACTTTTGTCGGCTGAGCCCCCCATCTAAAACTTTTTACACGTCGAGCCCCCCACCATCACCACCACCTGACAAAAAAGTTCTGTAAGCTGGTACTCTGCATCATTGATGGCCCTTCCCTCCTGCAGAGCCCAGGTCGTATAGGGCAAATAATATTAAATAAATTAAGAGTGTTTAGTAAACTGAAGTTTTTTTAGTGCTTCTGCTTATTCTAAAGTTCAAATGAAAAGTCTCCAAGAAGAAATTAGCACAAAAATTTACATTGGTGCTTTATCTTTCACATAAAACACAAAATTTATGATAGATTAGCAAAAACACTCCCAAAACACAGGTGTGGGGTGTGGCTGTTTTTCTCCACAGAGACAGTCAATGCGTGGTTGGAATCTTGCTTCTGCCATCCTTTGGTTGTGCTCCACTTCCAGTCTTGAGCAGTATCTGGAAATGGGAGTAATCACAAAATGTTGTAATATATTTATTTAAGTTTTATATAGTGCGAACATGACCCAAAGGTATTAGAGTGCTTACAGGATCATATTTACATTACACAAGCACACATTCATTTTTTGTAAGCACATGGAGATTAAGTGATTTGCCCAGAATCACAGGCTTTTGAGCAGACACCAAGAATTGAACCTGGTTCCCCAGCTCTACAGTAATCCGCGCTGGCTGTTGCGCCACATCCTTACCCCTAAACAAGATATCAGAAAAAGGGGTGCCACAAAACATGCTTTCTGACACTATTGAAAACTCTATGATTATGTGAGTATGGCCAGGTGTTGCCATGTCAGTAGGAGGCCAGCCACAGTTTTCCAAGAAGGCCAAAGGGAGACTTAAATCATGCACATGTGATATAAGTGATTCAAGAGGATATATACATCTGTATTTTGTAGCAGCATCAAGAGTCAATTTGTTGGCATAGTTGGCTTATAAAGAATATTGCCTTCCAAAGCTTCAGAAATAGCTGCACAATATGTTTTTTTAATTTGGTCTACGAAAGAAGTGAGGACATATGGTAGGCATACTTCACAATATTTATTATATCAGGCTTGTGGACTCAGCTCTAGGGATTGGAACCTGTTATACAAGCATCAGCGTCTTTAATCAAGGTCAAATTCATTTTTCGTAAGTCACTGGTAAATTAAGTGATTTTGCCCAAAATCACATGATGTTGAGCTGATACCAGGACTCAAACCGGGGTGCCCAGAACCAAAGTCAGCACCTATGGCATTAATGCCAAATCTGCTCCACCTTGAAACATACAACGTTCCCACTAGTAGTGGGATGAAGGCTTTAAACATTTTTACAAAAAGCTTTTTCACTCTTACCTGCCAGAGAATGTAATCTTCAGGAAGGATACAACGATTGTAAATTCCTTGCAGTGAAACGTACTTCCGACGTGAGAAGCAACATGGGATGCATCTAGACCTGAACTTTCGGGGGGGGGCTAAGACTCCCAGCCAAGGTTGGCCCTAACACTGATCTAACACCTGAGGGGGAGAGGTGAGTGAAGTGTCACATGAGCAGGGTGAGTAGTGTGCTTGTGTGACTGCAGGGTGCGGTACAGGGTGAACTCGTGTGACTGCAGGCTGAGGTACAGGGTGAACCGCGCAATAGCATTGTGAGAGCAGAGTGCAGAGTGATCACTGAGAGTGCAGAGTGTGTGGTGTGCTCAAGTGACCGCAAGTAAGTTGAGGGAGAACGGTGTGAGTTCATGGTGAGTGGCATAAGTGCAGTGTGGTCACTGTGAGTGCAGGGGGAGCGAGTGGTATGAGTGCATGATGATCAGTGTGAGTACATTGTGATCCCTGTGAGTGCAGGGTGAGTGTGAAAAAGAAGGGCGAGAATGAGGAGTGAGTTGTCTGAATGCAGGGTGCATTCCGAGACACAGGTAAAATTACTCTGCATGTTATTGAGGCTTGCCATAAGGGTTGAGATACAAGTTAAACTATTGCTTTTATGGCATTATTCAGGCTCCAGGGATTGAGGGTGGAGGAAATAAATATTGTGCTTATTCTGCACCAAACTTCCAGTCTTGCGATTAACATTGCTAGCTCTTTATATTGATGGGATCACTGACAGAATATCGACAGTCAAAATATCGACTTGCCAAAATATCGAGGTAAAAATATAGAATGCCAGAATATCGACTTCCTATCTACAAACAGGTAAGTACAAAAATATCGACTCCAAAATATCGATAGGAAAAAATATAGACAGTCAAAATATCGAATTTTTAAAATTTCTTAAAAGTAATTTTAAAGTACTATAATAATAAATATAATTAATTTAAACATACTTAAAATACTTAAATAAACTTAAAATTAATAAATAATTATTGGAACTTAAAAAAAATGTTTTAAAACATATATATATATATATATATGTATATATACATATTATTAACAAAACATATACAATATTTTTTTCCGTAGGATAGCGAGAGGTTTAAATTTACTATTCCCACTCCAGTGAGTGCAACAGTAGGGAAAGCGTTGGATAGCGTAGTGGTAAAAATTACTATTCCCACGCCAGAGAGTGCAACAGTAGGGAAAGCGTTGGATAGCGTAGGGGTAAAAATTACTATTTCAACTCCAGCGAGTGCAACAGTAGGGGAAACCTTTGGATAGCGTAGGGGTAAAAATTACTATTCCCACTCCAAGAGTGCAACAGTAGGGAAAGCGTTGGATAGCGTAGGGGTAAAAATTACTATTCCAACTCCAGCGAGTGCAACAGTAGGGAAAGCGTTGGATAGCGTAGGGGTAAAAATTACTATTCCCACTCCAGAGAGAGCAACAGTAGGGAAAGCGTTAGATGGCGTAGGGGTAAAAATTACTATTCCAACTCCAGCGAGTGCAACAGTAGGGAAAGCGTTGGATAGCGTAGGGGTACAACTTACTATTCCCACTCCAGCGAGTGCAACAGTAGGGAAAGCGTTGGATAGCGTAGGGGTAAAAATTACTAATCCCACTCCAGAGAGTGCAACAGTAGGGAAGGCGTTGGATAGCATAGGGGTAAAAATTACTATTCCCACTCCAGTAAGTGCAACAGTAGGGAAAGTGTTGGATAGCGTAGTGGTAAAAATTACTATTCCCACTCCAATGAGTGCAACAGTAGGGAAAGCGTTGGATAGCGTAGGGGTAAAAATTACTATTCCCACTCCAGAGAGTGCAAGAGTAGGGAAAGCGTTGGATAGCGTAGGGGTAAAAATTACTATTCCCACTCCAGCGAGTGCAACAGTAGGGAAATCGTTGGATAGCGTAAGGGTAAAAATTACTATTCCCATTCCAGTGAATGCAACAGTAGGGAAAGCGTTGGATAGCGTATGGGTAAAAATTACTATTCCCACTCCAGAGAGTGCAACAGTAGGGAAAGCGTTGGATAGTGTATTATCAATTAAGAATTAATTAATTACCAATAAAAAATTAATTAACAATTTATTTAAAATAAATACCAATTAATTATCATGCTTAATTAATTATATTAAATTACTTCCCACCCTATTCCTCTATAAACCCACAACCCACTACTAAAAATAAAATAATATTATTCACATAATTATCAATTAATCAATTAATAAAAATTCATTATCAATTAACAATTAATTAATTACCAATTAAAAATTAATTGACAATTTATTCAAAATAAATACCAATCAATTAATTAATTAACATATTTAATTAATTATAATTAAATTACTTCCCACCCTATTCCCCTATAAACCCACAACCCGCTACAGAAAATAAAATAATATTATTCACATAATTGTCAATTAAACAATTAATTAAAATTAATTATCAATTAACAATTAATTAATTATCAATTAAAAATTAATTAACAATTAATTCAAAATAAATACCAATTAATTAATTAACATATTTAATTAATTATAATTAAATTAATTCCCACCCCATTCCCCTATAAACCCACAACCCGCTACAGAAAATAAATTACTAAAATTAAAATATTTATTAATTAATCAGCTAAAATTAATTACCAATTATATTTTAATTAATTACCAAATAATAATCAATTAACAATTAATTCTAAATAAATAACAATAAATAAAATAACATATTTAATTAATTATAATTAAATTACTTCCCACCCTATTCCCCTATAAACCCACAACCCGCTACAGAATTATATTACACTAAAAATAAAAATTATTATAAACTTACCTAAAATTCGATATTTTTGTTGTCTATATTATGTCTAGTCAATATTATGTCCATTCTATATTTTTGATTCAATATTATGTCCATTCTATTCGATATTAAAATGTTCTAGTCGATATTTTGGTAGTTTATATTATGTCTAGTCGATATTATGTCCATTCTATATTTTTTACTCGATATTATGTCTAGTCGATATTAAAAAATCGATATTTTGACTCTATACCATATTGATTCCCCAGATGGTACAAAAATAAGCAGTCACCTAAAGCCTATTTTCAGCACTTATCTGTGCATACTTGGAACAGCAAAAATAAATAGAAAGCATTATTAATTGTGTTCTAAGGCTGCCTGAATGATCCATGACTGAAAATTAAAGGGAACAAAGATTAAAAAGTCACATTACAAATGAATACATACTATTTTATTTATAACCCTATTTAGTGTCAAGACAAGGCCTTTGCAGGCTCTTTAAACACATGGCTGGCATTTTTCTTCTGGGAACCCTACTTTATATTCCTATTCATAAAAAGTATTCTCACACTAAGGCAGTAAAATCCAAATGCAAGGAATAGGCAGAGTAGGGTCCCAGGGGGTACTGGAACCAGAAAACAAACCTGTGTAATCAGTTTACAAAGGTATGTAAATATACACATGGTCTTTAAGAGGCGTGCAACGTCCATAGGGCTCAGAGGGTTTCAGCCACCACTCCCCCCCCATCAGATAGCCTTTCCTTAAGTTTCTATGACTTGTGAGATATGTTATGGACAGGGATTTCATCATCATGTTAGAGCGGACAGTATCTGAATCGGTGGTGGCAGCCATGTCAAATGCCTTAAAAAAATACAGGACCTCCTGTCCGACCGGTTTGGACTAGCAAAGTGTCTCAGTACGGACAGACTCTCTGGGTGCAGGAGGGTCCCCAAAGTGTGGATCAGAGATAAGAGATAATTGGAGAAAGGCATACTCGTAACAAGTTACAGTTGCGAAAACACCCTCCAAATATTCCCACTTGTATTTCCATTTTTGTTTGATATAGGCCACCATTACTAATATGGGGTCAGTCCGCCGCTCCATGTGTACAGTTGCATGGTTGCCAATTGCTGCACCCTCCTGTTTGTTCCAGCCTTCCGCAAGGTAATAAAATAGCATTGAGCCTTTATCTATTTTAGTTCTGTTGAAGTAAATTTTGCACAGGCCCGCTAACGAGGCTTGCAGTCACGGTCTCAGCTCACCGCCACTGCAGGAGCACACTGCCTTCTCCACCCCTCTGAAGAGCCTGGGTCACAGTGCTGTGCCTGCTTCCAATTCGAGGGACACCGGCACAGTGAGTCCGACTACTTCACTACATGCAGCATGGAACAGACAGGAGAGCATAATTAACATGATCTGCTTTTATTATTTACTGTTGAACTCTACCCAAAGGTATTGGCGTTTTACATGAGCACCAGTAACAGACATGCACGCAATATTTTCTTGGTAGGCAGGGGAAAATTGTGATTTGCATATGAGCCGAAGCCCAGTCTCAAACCCCAACTCAAAAGTCGGCACAGATGTAAGGGCAGTGAGGTAGTGTAAGCTGAGACACACAAGGCTGAGGCGCCTGAAAGCAACAGTGGACGATGAAGTGGTGGTGTGGAGTGCGCGCCCCCCCTGAGGGGATGCTGCGCCCCCCCAGTGGGGCGTGCCCCACAGTTTGAAGACCTATGCTCTAGATCATATCTATAAGACTATCAGCATAACCCCACAGAGGGTGATTAACTCCTGTAATTCAAGGTTATTTATCGTCCCCCTTTCTCTGCCAGTTTCCCCTCCAGTTCTGATTCACAACTCATATAGGAATTTAGGTCTGAATATCCCCACAGGCTTCACTTCAAAGGAGCTGAGGTGAACAGTCTTCCTTCTCTTTCTTCCGACTCCCTATTTTACTAGTTCGCTATCTCTGTTGTGCAAATATATTCCTGGTTTCAGTTTTAATATCTTGACCCGATCCTCATGTAAATGTAGAGCGGAGGAGGGAATCCTCCAACAACATATGAGACAATTACCTCATCCGCGACTTCCACCAGCACTTGGAACCGAGGGAGCCGGCAATCCCCTCAAACTCTGCCCCGATTTGTAGACTACCCTGGGGGCCGAGTCCGAAGGGTGAATGCAGCAAACTACCGGCCTGATTCCAGGCCCGTTCAGCCCTTCTCCTTCCCTCGCGTCTTGGATTGAAGCGTCCGGCGCCTTTTCGCGTGTCACCGTTTCAGGGGGAGCTGGTCGCTTCTCAACTCTAGCGCCGGCCCCGATCTTCCGGCAATGTGATACTGACAACGCCCACCAGCCCAGGCAGAGTTCAGCGGGCGGCTCTCTCACGATGCGGGACCCGCCCCAGCCAACTCTCACACCTCTCGCGGGAAAGCTGGATCGGCGCTCCCGCCTCACAGGAGTTCAGCGGCACACAGGGAACAATGGCTCTCGCTAAATGAACTTTGGGGAAATCAAGGTAGCGGTGTATTAATCCCACTTCCCTTTCCTCTTATTTTACTGCACATACATCCCAGTGGAAATTCTACTTAAAGCAGCCGTCAGTCCGACGCTTTCACCCATACTCTCTTCACATGTGGGCTAGGTTCTGATGTGGTCTTAAGTGCCCGCAGTCTGTCTTCACTCCTCTAGAGGGAACAGCAGCAGCGCAGAACCCTGCAGGTCTCTCACTCACCACCTTTTGTTTAGGCGAAACGATGTCCCTCCATGTCCTGGCAAGCTCAAGGCTCAAGAAGGGGGGGGGGGTTGGAGTTCATTAACCTCTCCTTCATATGGATACTGGGTCTCCTCAGTTCTTCCCACAGCTGGGTCAGTTCAACAGGTAGGGAGGCAGATTCACCACACCTGGCAGCAGCTCTTCAGAACCATCAACCTAGTCAGGATCACCCTTCCTCATACACAGTAGTCTGCACTCCAGTCAGTTCTGTGAGGTGACCAAAATGGCCGACCAGTGAGCTCCCTTTATAACTTCGGCCCAGGTCACCAGAAGGTACCAGAAGGTTCTAGATCCCCCTAATGTTAGCCTATGGCCATGGTTCTGAGGTAACTCCTGACAGGGCAACCATTTTGTAAAACACAGTAGGCCTCCATTTTAGAAAAGGCACACCTGCGCCTCAGCACTGGTCAACAGTGAGGAGACGCCCGGAGGCTTTAAAAATCAACACCCCAAATAAAAACTTCAGTGGACAATAAAAAATTGAGGCAAAAAGGGGAGAAAAATAAGGAGGGACCACCCAAAGGGCTGACAGGTCTAACACACACTATGTCAAATACAACAGTCCACGGAACATGCATTGGTGAAAAAATGCGATTTGGGAGTCCATTTTATCTCTGCACCCCCTTAACCATGCACCACTACAATTTATGATCATCTCAAAATGTAGAAAATGCTATATCTTCTGTAAAGTTTTGGGGTGATTCATCAAACGGGTGGAAAGCTATTAGGAAGCTAATATCCGAGGAATTCCTATCTTTGGGAATACTAACTACAACTACAGAGTGGCAATCAGATTTATTTTATTGTGATGTCTTTCTTTTTCTCTATTGTATTTGTTATGCATTTGTTTATTGGTTTACATAATCATGTGACCATAAATGTGTCTTTTATTTTTTATGAAGAGGTTCTGAAAAGTTACATATGCAGTCCAGTTTATTTTTATGGGGCTTCTTTTCTACTTTTAGTAGGATTGTGGTACATATAAAGCTCAAAATGAATAAAATGCAATCATTATTGTTGTATTTTTTCCTAATGGCCCATTATCATGTCCTCTGTATAGTAGTTTGTGTAGCTCACTGCTAGGTCATTTTTCCATTTATTTTGCACAGGAGTACATAAGGAAGACAAATTTTATTTGGCTTGTTGGGCCCAGTTTTATTTTGCGAGCCAGAGAGCATGCAGAGCAAACTTATGTAGATTAAGATGCATTCCATTTGTTAAGTATTTGTTTATAGGTTTCCATTAGCATGACCATAAATAGGTATTTAGTTGTTCATGTAGTAAATCTGAAACTTTACATATGCAGTCTGGTTTATTTTTTGGTCTTCCTTACTACTTTTAGTAGTATTCTGCTACAAGATATCACTAAATGTTGGCCCTTATAACCTTCATAACCACTTTATAACATCACATGCAATAGCAAAAAGAATCATCTACATAGTCTAATGTACATTGCTGTGAAATTGCATTACAATCCATTCAGCCTTTTTGCCGCTACGTGAAATACAAAGCCTAGGCAAGATGTATTGGATTTCAAGCGGGATTTAGGACCCCACTTGTTTCTTTGCACCCCCTTGACCAAACGCTGCACAACTTTCTATCCTCTGACTATGTAACAGGTGCAACAGGTCTGCAAAGTTTCTCTGGTAACCCTATGGTAACCCTATCTATAAACCCTGTACCCTTAACCCTATTCTTGTATTTTAGCCCAGTACTCTAATATTCTATTAGTTCTGTATTTTATATTTTATTCCTGGACCCCTAACATTGCTAGTCACTACATGCTAGATATTGTTGCTCTGGGAGTAAATTCTTTAGTGTGTCACCAGGTACAGACGACATAGTAACCTACTGAGTGTCCGGATTGTTATTTGTACTGGTAGACCATTGTGCAACAATGGTGACAAAGTAGATAATTAAGACTCCTTGCCTCCACGGCTCATCCTCCGAGTACGTCTGCTGCCTCCTCTGTCGCAAACCGAGAATATGGCTTTGCACCATGCTCCTGCTACTCCACAGCACAGCTGCATCAGAGCAGCAAACTCTCCGCCTTCTATTTTACCACTCAAACATGTGGTAGGCCTTGTAGCCTGATACACACCACTTCACCGAAACCCAGCAGCCTACTTTTCAGCCTAGAATGCTCCACTACTCAGACGCCCCAAGGCCTAACATACAAACACGGTTTGTGCTGGCCGGGCAACAAGCCTGAACAACCCAGTGCTGATAAAGTCTTTTTGTTTCACAAGCACCTATCAACACATGCAAACTCTGTGCTCATGACCATAGATGCTTATGACACTGTGCTCATGACCACAGATGAATTGTTTGAGGAGATGCAATACACACAGACTGCTAGTGCGTGTGTCCCGAAAGGGCAGACATGATCCCTGTGTATCCAGCTGGTGATGCTGACATCAATTCCAGTGGGACCCCAAATATTACTACTACTAGTAAGCTACCCAGGGGCCTTGCATAAGCATTCATTAAAAATGACCCTAATTGGGCTCTATAATGGAAGATAGTGGAAACAAGGCTGGCATCCACCCTGTGGATGCATCCACGCCAGCGCCTGCTGCTGCTACATTAGTGTCTTTCCTACCAGTGACTCTTAGTAAAAATGCAGTTTCCCATCATCATGACCCTCATCAACATAGGGACTCAGTAAACGTTATAAGTTATGGCCGATACAATTACCTACAACCACACCACTAACTGTTGCCCACAACTATCTGAATTTTTCTCCACGGGGATATGGGCCCCATCCCACTAGCAGGCACATTCAACATGCAGCTCAGACATCGCCAGACGATCTGCTCTGACAAGTTCTTTGCAGCAAAGACAGGAGATGACACTCTGCTCATCTTCACTACAGCAGAAGAACTCGTACTGACATAATTTGCACACAGTATACAAATGGCTAAAAAGATTCTAAATGACTTGGATCACCTGTTCCATAGGGGATGTCAGAAGGCACCCGGTTTGAAACTTCATGTAGATATGACGGTAAAGGCCACCACTTTCCTACATCACAGCATGCATTTCCACTTGCCACCCCTCATTGAAGCAGACTTTGGACAACCTTGGAGTACTGAGAAAGTGCTGGGCCCCATCACATGGAGTCTCACCGATACTGGTGCCAACCAAGCTTAAGCAACCGAGGACCAGTCAGCTGTGTATCAATATGAGGCTCCCAAAGAAAGCCACCAAGAGTGACCCAGTGGTTCTCAAAGCTAAATCTCAAAACTGGCTATCACAAGCTAAAACTGGATGAAAAATGCTGATATATTACGATGTTCTACACCCACGTAGACCTGAGGAGGTGCAGGAGATTGACCTTTAGAATCTTGTTTTTCCAGAATGCTATTAATAACACAATGTCAAGCCTTGAGGGGTACTTAAACATCAGGGGTGACATAATGATATATGCCTGTAACATCCCTGAACACCACAGGAGCGCAAAAGATTCTTTTAAACAGTCCGCACTATGGCCTAGCCCTGCAGCAGGGCATGTACGAGTTCTTAACGAAAGAAGTACAGCTCCATGGCTGCCATGGAAAGACTGCTCACCATCCACATCATAATATGGATGGCGGTGTCTTGCAGACACTGCCACCATATTATGCAGGTTTTCTGCCCAGTCGACGAGTCGACCGGCGGAAAAGTGGCGGACGGTCTTTCCATCCGCCGCGGACCCCCCAGCCACCCTAATGTGGCGGGGGTAATTCATGGCAGGATGGTGGGCGGATCGCCCCCGACGGGCAGGCGTTGGCTACCACCGGCCTGACGGGGGCGATCTACCCCTCATCTTAATAGGCCCTTAGGTTTCAAGGGCATGGCAAATTTTTGAGGTAGATTCTTTCCCCAACCTGGCGATCCTCTAAGAAATGCACAGCTCTGACTAAAATGAAGATGACTTGGAATTGAGAGAAACACAGCAGCAGTTGTTCCAATCAATTAAAGACTCACTCTGGCACAACATGACATTAGGGTACTTCAACCCAATCAAAGACAGTTCATTGAGGATGCCAGCCCAGTGGGACTCGGGCTATATTGCTGCAGGACCAGGCAGAAAAAGTGGAAGATGATTGCCTTTACAAGCACAGCATTCATGACAAAGGAATAGAGCTATTCCCAGATCGAAATAAAGGTGCTAGCCATCAATTTCTACTGCATCTACTTTCACCTTTATTAATATGGATACCCCTTTCAAGTGGTCACAGATCACATACTTCTCCTGCTCCTCTTTGAGGGCACTGAGCCCCATGTGTCACCTCTGCATTTTCTATGCAGAGGTGACACATGGGGCTCTATCACAACGAGTCAGTCAGTCAGTCAGTCAATGACTTTTATTCGATTTTTAAAAAAATCACAAAAAGACACAGGATACTGTACATGAAATAGACAATAAAATACAACAATATGAATATCTACATAATATATCATACATCAGGTCATCAAGCAGGAGATAATAGAGGATGAATGTCTTCAGACAACAAAAGAGACAGTCTAAATAAACTCCTAGAAACTGCTCATTGCGGGATCCCGAGACAAAGATGCATATGCAAAGAATTGCATAGGTCTCTACTCAAGAAAGGCCCTGCTCTTTTAAGATCAGTAGCTCCTCCATATATCCTCGAAGGTCTTTGAGATCTCCTCAGCCCATCTGCTGGCGTTCTCTCTTTCTTTTCGCAAGTCATTGAAAACCTGACTCTTTGGCAACCGACCTTGTGATGATCACGTCCACATGATGACTGTTCCAATGCTGGGAGGCCTTCTGGTAGCTATGCACTCTACAAGACCATCAGACTAGAAAGATGAAACAAGTAAATAATATGAACCATTCGGAAGAGTTTGCAGTGAACTCAGCACCATCTAGGACAGCATCTTGCTATGGGAGCCCAAATAATAATATCCTAGTGGCTCTGACACCACAGGCCACTATAACACACAAGGACATCAAGGGGTGCAAAATCGAAAGCTAGCTTAACCCCTTAGCTGCTGGGACTTTCCTACCACCACCCTGCCCCCTACCCCCACCCTTGCCAATGCTGAGCCCTTTTATGGCTGCTTGGGGTAGTTTGCGCTTAGGGCTCCATAACATTTTTCCACATAAGGTTTCCGTCCCTTTGTTTCCAAAATCCTGGGGAGTCTAAAGGTACCCAGGGTTTGTGGATTCCCATGGAAGGGACTAAGGATTAGCCAAAACATAGCTACATTTTGGGGGGTTTGGGGAAAATGGAAAAGAAGTGCCGCAGAATAAAGAGTCTGGTTTTACTCTTGCAAATGGCATCAACAAAGGATTTGCACTGCAAAAATCACCATCTTTTCAGCTTTCAGGAACAGTCAGACTTGAATCAGAAAACCACATTTTTTAACACAGTTTTTGCATTTTAGTGGGAGATAACCCATTTTTGCAATTATTTGTGCTTTCAACATCCTTCCAGTTTGTGGTGGAAACGGGTGTGAAACCCATGGCGAATCCTGGAAAGCAACATTTCTGAAAACTAGATACAAATTTGAATTCAGCAAGGAATAATTTTTGTAGATCATTTAAGGTTTTAATATTTAAATTGAGTTGAAAATAACAGCCATCTGTGTCTACGTTTTCGTCTGTAACGTCTTACTATGGCAGATGTTCAAAGGCAAAGCACTGTTATGTCCATTGAACCCTTTTGATTGTGGGGATATATAGGCTTGTAGGTTCTCAAAGAACCCTAGGTACCCAAAGCCAACAACTGAGCTGTGCCTTACCATGGTTTTTCATTGTGTACTTACTATAAATCAAATAATATGGTAAATTATAAAGAATGGAAAAAGGGTATGAAGGAAAATGTATTTCTGAAATGTAAACCAGATACTGAGGTTCAGAACAGTGGTTGAGTAAGGGTGACTTGCATGGCTCTAAGCAGGTTTTTTTACCCATAATCTGGTTCAAAGTTCAACCTTGGGCTAAAAATACACATTTTCCTAGCATTTCTGTGAAGAAAAGTCCTGGTATCTGCAGGCAGCCACAAATTGCCTACCACCCAGCATTTCCCCAAGTCTCCCGTGCCAAGTTTTATGACACGAAGGGGCGCCAAACGCAACGTAGACACATCATCTTTTTTCACTGAAAAACAATGTGTTTTTTGCAATGTGGGTAACTGTGAATTTTATACCCCAACTCATCTGACACCTAGGGTAGCATGCCAAACCAGCACATTTTGGGAGTCCCGGGTGGGGTGATTTGCGTGGCTCACACCAAAGCTCAAACTTTGCCTACAAGAACACATTTTCCTGGAATCTGCAGGCAGCCACAATTTTCCTACCTCCCAGTGTTCCCCCAAGTCTCCTGAGAAAAACGGGGCCTCACTTGCATGGGTGGGTCAATTGCCTGTGACAGGTAAGAGCTCAAAATGTATTGTGGAGACATCAAAATTATCTATCACAAAACGTCACGGTTTTGCAAGAGGGGCTGCCATCTAGGTAAACCTATCAAACAAACATTTTTGAAAACGAGACACCTGTGGGAGTCCAGAGAGGTGTGGCTTACGTAGATTCCCCACCATTTTCTTACCCAAACTCCCATCCCAACCTGAAATTTAACTTAAAAGACACATTTTCCTAACATTTCTGTGTGGGAAAGTTGTAGGATCACTGAGGAGCCACAAATTTCCTACCTGCCAGAGTTCACCCAAGTCTCCCAATTAAAATGAAACCTCACTTGTGTGGGTGGGCCAAGTGCCAGCGCCCCCGGCAGAACAACACCTTAAAAAAAAAAATAACCCTGGAGTGGGGGCCCACCCTTAAGTAAACTCACTAGTGTTTAGTGAAGCTTCCTGGCTGTGAATCGTGGCTGTGTAGTGAGCCACAACCAGGAAACGGTGCCAGGAAAGCACTGTTGGAAAGGGAGACTCTCTCCTTTCCAACAATTCCTCCCAGACATGGGGGGGGGGGGGCATCCCGGCCCTCCCAAACCCCACCGACGATGGAGCAAGCTCTTCCCTGGAGTCTTCTCCATCGTTGGTGGAGATCCTGTGATGTCAGCAAGCCCCACGGCGCTCTGTCACAGATAGGCGGAGGGGGTGGGGAGAGACATAGAAGCAATTCCGCATCTCCCCAGCATTTTTAGAAAAGGAATCCTCCCCGGTGTTGGCCAATGGCCGACTGACACACTGGGGAGGGTGTGGGTGTCTTACACACCTACCTAAGGGGTTATAGGAGAAGGATATTTTCCTGCCATGGATGCCCTACTAGAGCAGGTAGTAGGTGAGTACCAATAAAGACAAGTAACAAGGCTTCTAGGTCACCCTAGACCCACGATCACTGAACCCTGGAAAGAGATAGCGACTTATACCATTCCAATGTCCAAAGGTGGACTCCGGCACTACCAGACCCCATTCTGAGTCAATGATGGCAGACGAGGAAAGACTCCGCCAGTCTAGGGAGAGGAGCGAGGCACAGTGATATTGTGTCCAGCTGATGTTGTTCTCATCAGGAACCAACACTGAGGTGGCACATTTTGAACGTCATTCAAGAGAGAACCATGGACAGTGGTTCACAGGAAGGGCACTATGATCACAGCCAAGAGAGAACAGGGTGACCAGGAACATATCATTCTTCAAGAAATGGAAGGAGCAGCCAGATATCACAACCAAGTAGAAGATGCTGTAGGAGGTATGAAGAAAGCTGAGAGGAAAGCGGCCACCCAAACACCTGGAGCAAGCCTGACAAGGACCATTGCTTCACAGAAAGTTAGAGTCAGACCTCACAGCTCGGAAACCCCACCGCCAGGCTTGTGCCCAACCCTGCGGGGCAGTACGGATGACTATAGACTTAGACAAAATCCATGTCCCTCTTAAAGGCTCAGGAACTACGTCTGTTGAGCAACAGCTAAGGAAGACAGGTAAGAAGACTATGCAGTACAAGGATGGTTCCAGATCTATGTTGGGGAAGGACGTACAGGCATCCCCGCATCCTGGCGCGATTCGTGGCATCAAAGGATTAATAAAGGTCGCCTGAATGCGGAGGCTCACATGACACCGTAACCTACTTAGTGTTTGCATCATTATTTGTGTGACTGTCAGCGCACCATATATACATATATCAGTGGTTTGGAATTGTATAAAATATATACTTGTCCAAGCTACTGGATGCCTCAGAAATCTATTTGTTTTGTAAAAAATCCTCTTTTGGTGCCACGCACAGAGGAAACAAATTATGGCAGAATTACCTCCTTGTCCAACTTCCCTGTCAGCGTCTTTACTCCTTGGGTAAACCCTTCTCCCACTAGAATGGCCTCCAAGCAAAATAGAACTATGCTTACCATCCCTCCCTCGTGGCTATTTACTACTTCCAGTCACAATGACCTCATATCCTGTTTATGTTCTTGGCGCTGCAGGTGTGGTCACCAGGCAAAAGGGAAGTAGAAATCTATTTATGATATCTTTGAGAAAATCATTAACTTTAAATAATAATATAGAAGGTCTGCCGTAGTGACCCATAAACAGCAAAAGCCATTTGTCAGGGGTCCTGCTTTAGCAGACTCAAATATGGTAGTATGAACTTCTGCTCAAGCAAAGCCTTTCCATATATTTATTTGTTCTGCAAACTGAAATTGCAACGCTGCTTTTTATTTAAAAATATTTGAGGACCCTTTTCAGTATGATATTAACATGTTTAATCAAATCAAGTTAAGCGTTGACATGTCAGGCGCAGAAGCGCAAACTGGGGTTGTGGCCTTAGAGTCTCACGCTGTGATTGGTAAGTGTGGTACATAAATGATGATGCTTAGTCCAGGTATAATAGTAGATTCCTCTTTATTAGTAGGTAGATAGGTGGCAGGTTATAAGGTAGAAGATACAAAGAGAAAACCCCACCAGGAGCGAGCTACCAAAACTTTTAAGAATAGTAGTTACATGCAGACAACCTCCCCTAATGAAAGGGTACACCACATTAACAATGTGTGACGTAACTTCTTCAAAGGATAACAACATGACCCAAGGAAACAAAACTTTGGCACTGACTGGCACCACAACCTCCCCACAACCTCCCCTAAGTAAGGGTACACCATAGGGTACTAACCCTCTGAAACAAAAGGCATAACAGCCATGACATCACAATCTCTCCTAAATAAAAGAGTGCACCATGGAACAATGTAAAAATTGTTCAACACAACTCCTGGAACCAAAAAACAATAGTCACACACTGACAACCTCCCCTAATAAAAGGTTACACCTTGTAAGACAAAACAAAAATGTGACATAATAAGAGAAGACACAAACTCTCCTCGTAAAACAAAAAACAATTATACACAACTGGTGCTGATTGAAAATATCTTTCTAGTGTATTACTGTAATTCACTGTAAAGTAAACATACTACTACTGCCAAAGACTCTAAGAACGTGTGTACCGCTGGTACAAACTCTGTGGATGTTGTCGAAGAGAACAAAAAGAATGTTGCTGACAGATACACAAAGAGCGTGTGTATCGCTGAGGTAAACGTGCAAAGAACTGAAGCTGACGGATACACAAACAGCGTGTGTGTGGCTGAGGCAGACTTAGTGCGCAGGAATTGCTGGCAGATATGATTCCAAAAACAGACGAAAGCTTTGCATAGACGCGCCGTGACTGTCGGAGTCCGTTGCTGTGGAAACCGATCAGCGTGGATAGTTTCCTGGAGGCTGAAGTAGTTAAAATGGCTTCCTTGTGACGTGAGCAGACCATGATACGAGATTGGTCAGAGTCACAGAGAGAAACGTGTGACGACAGGAAGAATGAGGAGCAAGCGTAATGGACGCTGATTGGAGATTCGTGAGCGTCATCACTGTCATCCACCAACACTGTTATACATTCCACTACGTCATCAGAAGTGCAGCAGAAAGCGGAGAGAACGGAACAACAGAGGACAGAAATGCAGTTGGGAAACAGTCATACGCCTGGCGAGTATTAATCCCGCTGTGAAGCAGTGAGACACTCCGCAACTATCAAACCAAGCAGGTACAGTACAAACAGCATCCAACTGAATTTCAGGGTAGTGTCTATAACGTGTCCATTCACTCATGATGGAAGATGCAGATGAGCTAAAGTATCCAAATCTTGGGCAAAGTCACATAAGAAAATAAAGACTTAATCTCTCACCAGCTTGTAGTAAGTTTCCTTACGTCTGCATCGATGTTGACAACAATCCCATGAGTGGGAGAAATATCAGCCTCAAATTTGTGGTCTCTAAGTTGACTGTTAAACTGTCATTGAACTATGGCAACATGTTGAACACCAAAATAGGCAAAGAAAAGTCGCTCAAATCCAGGTAAAACACGCTTATCCATACATGCATGTTAGTTCAAGGAGTGGTGGTTGTTGTGAGGGATAGAGTACTGCTTGTGCCGGGGCACTTCCATGAAAGCAGATGCAAGAAGCACTTACATGAGAAAACGTGCCCACACTGTGGGAGTATCATAAACAACCTCAGAGGCAACCCACCAACCTGAACCAGGGGTAGTCGATTAGTATTCCAAACAACAGTTCAGGAGACCAATAACAAAACACAATTGTCAAAATAATCAATTGCGAACAAATTTCATTTAGCAAAAGGAAAAGGAAAAAGAAAAGGAAAAAAGAAAAGAAAGAGGGGAAAGGGAGACTCAAATCAATAACTATCAGAAAAATATTAGAAAATTATCACAAATTTATTATAAATAGTGCGCTCAAGAGATATAATTGCTGGTTTATACAAAATTACAAAACATACAGGGAAAACCAAACATGTGGCAAACCATAATTATGTTAAAAGAGGGGTACAACATATACAAAATTCATGTGTCCACTAAAGTTTATGAGCCACAAATACGTCGACGGCGTTTCGACCGCAGTCAGAGGTTGCAGTCATCATCAGGACAAGAAAAAGTCTTTGAGCGTCAAAGTTATTTAAAATCCAAACTGGAACATTCACGTTCTTAGTTGGTATATATACAGTAATTTCCAAATTCGAATTATTGAAAGGCAACTGTCATTCAGTATATATCAAGTGTAATTAAAGTTGTTACACTGGAATGCGATTAACATCGGGAGGGATTGGAATTTCAGTCCTTCATCAAGGGCTTTGTAAATAATAGGCCCGTCACAGCACCCGGCCACAGGTCTTGAGAGCCCTGCTATCGGGGTCGATTCAAAAATGAGTGAGGAGTACACACATGTCTCACAGTAGTTGAAGAGAGGGCGAACTGTCAAGATCCCATCCTCGTCGCCAAACTGTGGTACATAAATGATGATTCGTAGTCCAGGTATAATAGTAGATTCCTCTTTATTAGTAGGTAGATAGGTGGCAGGTTATAAGGTAGAAGATACAAGGAGAAAACCCCACCAGGAGCCAGCTACCAGCTCCTCAGCCTGAGATGACCAACTGACAATCTCACCACAGTTAGGCACTCAAACATTCCATGATGTCACAGGACATTCTGATGAAGTGGTAGAGAGAAAAAAGATATAGAAACCATTTACCACAGTAAGCATTAACAATGCAACAGAGTGTTGCAGGAAGCAGCAGTAAAGGTTTCCAGGTCTGTCTGCACACTGATTGGGGTAACCTATATTTAGGGAAATGCACGCTGCTTAACCTCAGTGCATATTTACCATAGGGGAAGGCAAGTGTTCAGCAAAATGACACAATATGTGGAGATGTGGGAACCGTCCCATGTTATTTCCACAATGGCTGATCTATAAGAGATAATTCAAGTGGCAGTGGCAGCCGTTTTTAAGACCAGAGATGCTTCTGCTTCCCCCCCAAAAAAGGCGGATGATTATCCCAGACCCAGATGATATGGGCATAGATGAGGAAATCAGCGGGAGATTTATTCGAGAAGCAGAATTTGGGGATGTGATGCACACACGAGGGGTAATACGGCTGTTCCTGATACCCTGACTGTTGCTGAAGAAGAGGATCTATTTCAGTAATTTTCACAAAGTGGAGCCATAGTCCTTTCTATTGCATAAATCTATAAGAAAGGTCATGAAGGGAGAATGGAAGGGTACAGTTAAGCATTCATTCCCACAGTTGTTTTTTTAGAAATATTTTTATTGATACATTTTCTTTTTTAAAGAACATCAAATTTACCTCTGGGACAAAGAGCAGCACAAGGCAATACATGTCCATCATCTGCTCACAGGCATCTTGCATATTCATTAACATCAACATGTGTCTTTCTTGGTTAATTCATATTTTATCATTGGGCATCTGCCTCTCCCATCTCTGGAGGTGCATATGTGTTCGCGCCCCTTCCTCCCCGGGTTGCGTTTGGGGATTGTGGATCTCCCTGCATATCACTCAATTCCAGTCCATAGTACCTGAACCATGGACGTCATAGCCTAAAGAATATTTGGGGGCACCCTCTCGTTTTGTATATCACTTGCTCTGTCCCCATATACGTGTACGTCCCTGCTTTCCACTCGCACAGTGTAGGAGCCTGTGGTGCACCCAATATTTGGCTATGTCCCTCTTAGCTACCACCAATCCCAAGTTACAAAGGATGAGGGCATGTCTGGGTAAGTCTATTTCTGAGGGTATGCCCAGCAGGGCGTTCATGGCATCTTTTGGTAGCTGAGCCCCTACTACCTTGCTAAGCTCTCTTGTAATTTTAGCTCAATATGTTTGTATGTGTGCACATTCCCATAGAGTGTGGATATATGTGGCACTTTCCGTTGTGCAGTGGAGGCAGCCAGGGGTGTCTGCCCTTCCCATTTTGTGAAGGCAGGACCTTGTCATGTATGTCCTATGGAGGATTTTGAACTGAATTAGGCATAGACTTGATTTAATGGCCACTGCTCTTTGGTGAATTAGGGCGGCTTTCCAATCTACATCCTCTAATTCTACCAAAGTGGATTCCCAGCGAGTCCTCAGGCCTTTCAAGTTGCCTGGAACATTGTTTACGAGGGTTTATGTGTCCGGGAATTGACCTTCTCTACTATTTCCCCTTGAAGGAGCCTTCCCTCTAAAGGTGTATACTCGGGTGTGTTTGCTATATCTACTCCCTCAGCATTCCAAGCGTGCTGCAGTTGCATATATTTGTATTTTTGACTGCCTCTCAGTTGGAAGTAACACTGCAGGGCGTCAAATGTGATCAGGGTGCCGTCCTTTATTCAGGGCCGGACTGGGAACCACAACCGTGCTCGGCCGGCCCCCCTCCCCACTTTTTGGAGGTGCTGCCAAGCTCTTTGCCGGGGCCGGTTTTCGGCCGATTTTGATACAAGGATTGCCCGGTGCCGGCTATGGCCAGTCCGGCCCTGCCTTTATTAGGTCACCTAGTTTGGATATTTCAGTCAAGTCCCAGTCTTTGAATCCCCTCATTTTCCCTATTTCTGGGAGGCATGTGCCTTCCTATAACAGGGTTTCCCTTGTGAATTTCCTGTCCCAGCCCCATTTTTTTTGTGCACATTTCCACACCTCCACTGTCTTTTGGGTGGCTGGTAGTAAGTATCTAGATCCCCTACCTCCGTATATGTAGTGTAGGTGCATGTGTGTCTCAAATTGGCACCATTACAGTGCATATGTCGGATGCGTCCCTGGCAAGTGTCCTCACTCGTTAAATACTATCAGGTGAGCTGCACAGTATTATGACCTTATGTCAGGGAGGGCGATCCCCCCGTTGTATTGCTTGTGGCAGAGCGTCTGGAGTGCTATCCTTGGTTGCCTTCCATCCCACAGGAGTGTACGCACCTCCTTCTCTATTCACCCAAAAATATCTTCCAGAATCTTATAGTGTGTGTTTTGTAGGATATACAGTAGCTTGGGGAGTGTAATCATTGTGTACATTGCTGCTCAGTCTAGTAAATTTAGGGGCAGCTGTCGCCACCTTTCAACATCCGTATGAAGATCTGCTACTATCCTTCGTATGTTGTGGGTGAGGCTCCGTGGGATATCTGTTGATATATAAATACCTAGGTATTTAAACCCTTCAGTGGCTACTTGTAAGTCCCTGGGTAGCTCCCGCATGTCTAGTGGCCCTCCTACCGGATATAAAATTGATTTGTCCCAGATGATCTTATAGCCTGCGTGTTTCCCCGTAATGCCCGAGTACCTGGAAGAGGGCAGGTGTGGTAAAGGAATTGGTGAGGTATAGAAGGCTATCATCATCAATCAATCAATCAATCAATCAATAAATCAGATTTAAAAAGCGCGCTACTCACCCGCTAGGGTTTCAAGGCGCTGGGAGGGGAGGGGCCGTTACTGCTCGAAAAGCCAGGTCTTGAATGCTTCCTGAAGGAGAGATGGTCCTGGGTCAGCCGTAGGTGGATGGGGAGGGAGTTCCATGTCTTGGCCGCCAGGTAGGAGAAGGATCTTCCTCCGGCGGTGGCTCTGCAGATGCGTGGGACGGTGGCGAGAGCGAGGCTGGTCGATCGCAGCTGGCGGGTGGGCGTGTAGAAAGTGAGGCAGTTGCTCTCGGCTTTACCGGAGGAAAGTATAGGGGATAGCCCCTCCACCGGGACATGCAAGAGTATAACTCAACAGCTCAGTAATTTCTCACCGATTGAAGAGGGTGATATTTTGCTCCTTCTCCAGTCTCTAAAATCAGGCTCTCCCTCAGACCCTTGCCCTGCTCGTGTACTTGCAGAGGTGTCCAACATTGTCTGTAGCGATGTCACCCAGATTGTCAACCGCTCTCTTTCTCTAGCTGAGGTTCCGGGCACATGGAAACAGGCAAATCTTTTGCCGCTTTTAAAAAAGCCAGGCTTAGATGCTACTGTTCCAGGTAACTATCGTCCCATTTCCCTCCTGCCTGCATTGGCAAAAATATGTGAGAAAGTGGTTTTTAACCAACTGGAAAGGTTTGTCGAGATTTCAAATGCGTTGCATCCAGCCCAGTCAGGCTTCAGGGCGGCCTACAGTACGGAGACGGCGCTGGTCGAGATGTCGGAGTCTATCCGTGAGTGCCTGGACGGGGGCGGCAGAGCAGTCCTGATTTTATTGGATCTCTCTGCCGCCTTCGACACTGTCCCTCATGCACTCCTTACTGCTAGGCTATCCGCTATTGGCATCGGTGGCAAGGTCCTAGACTGGGTGTCCTCATTTCTTTCTGGCAGGACACAGCAGGTCTGGATGCCTCCCTTTTCATCTGAGCCTAAGCCACTTCTCACTGGGGTACCACAGGGATCTACCCTTAGCCCCCTACTGTTCAATATATATATTACCCCCTTGGTGTATTTAGCAGAACAGTACGGGGCTAAAATTATTGGGTATGCTGATGATACGCAGCTTCTCTTTACCTGGCCAGATGACCATCTAGACACGACAGTGGTTCAGCTCTGCCTGTCCTCAGTCTTTCGTTGGTTAACCTCGGCCCAGCTAAAGTGTAACGAGGACAAATCAGAGGTCCTTTTTTATGGTTCCTTCCCTCCCAGTTTCAGGAATTCACTGTGGCCCCCTAACATACCGTGTCCTAAGGTAATGGGTGGCCCTGCGAAAAATCTTGGAGTCTGGTTTGGGGAAGACCTGAGATTTGAAGACCATATAAAGAAGTTGTCGGGGACCTGCTTTGCCACTTTAAGAATGCTAAGAACATTTTTCCCACTTCTGTCTGGCGTTGCTAGGGAGACTGTTGCACGAGCACTTATTCTGGCTAGGCTAGACTATGCGAACGCTCTGTTCAGCGGCATTCCTGCTTACCTGATCAAGCGGTTGCTGGTCATTCAGAATGCCGTAGTCCGTCTCCTCTGTAACATCCCGAGATGGAAGAGCGTTCGGTCTCAAATGTCTGGTCTGCATTGGCTCCCGGTACCGCAACGCATTCTTTTTAAATCTTTAGTGCTTGCATTCCGAGCCATGCATGACCAAGGCCCAGCCTATTTAAAGAAGAGATTTTCCCTCTATGTCCCCACACGAGCCCTCAGGTCAGCCACACTGTTCAAAATGACCCATCCTCGGTTTAGGCGGGCCAGGCTGGGTGGGCAGTCGATTGCTGTAGTGGTGTCCCGTGCGTGGAACACTCTCCCCTTCCATTTGCGCTCCTGTCAAAATGTTGCCCAGTTTAAGAAGAACCTAAAAACCCATCTGTTCAGAAATATGACATAAGCTAATCCCTGATGCTATCCCCTTGCTCTTTCTTTTCCATCGTGCCAGGATACTCTCAAGTAATAGAGCGCGTTATAAAACAATTTATACATACATACATATACATACTTGGGGCCCAGGTCGTGGAGAGGAGTCTGAACGTGATTCTCTTGCTGACGGGGAGCCAGTGCAGGTCTCTCAAGTGGGCGGAGATGTGGTTGTGGCGGGGGATGTCCAGGATGAGTCGTGCGGAGGCGTTCTGTATGCGCTGGAGTCTTTTCTGTAGTTTAGCTGTGGTTCCCGCGTAGAGGGTGTTCCCGTAGTCCAGTCAGCTGGTGACGAGTGCCTGGGTGACCGTCTTCCTGGTTTCGGTGGAAATCCATCGGAAGATCTTTCGGAGCATGCGCAGGGTGTTGAAACAGGATGACGAGACGGCGTTGACTTGTTTGGTCATCGAGAGGGAGGAGTCCAGGATGAAACCCAGGTTTCGTGCGTGGTCCGTTGGCTTGGGGGTGGTACCCAGGGCAGGGGGCCACCAGGAGTCGTCCCAGGCAGAGAGGGATGATCCCAGGATGAGGACTTCCGTCTTGTCTGAGTTCAGTTTCAGGCGGCTGTTCTTCATCCACTCGGCGACGTCTTTCATTCCTTCGTGTAGGCTGGCTCTGGCGGTGGCGGGGTCGTTGGTGAGGGAGAGGATCAGCTGGGTGTCGTCGGCGTAGGAAATGATGTTAAGGTTGTGTTGCGGTGCGATGGCTGCGAGGGGGCTCATGTAGACGTTGAAGAGGGTGGGGCTGAGCGAGGATCGTTGAGGTACGCCGCAGATGACTTCGGTGGCGCGGATCGGAACGGGGGGAGGCGGACTCTCTGGGTTCTTCCGGCGATGAACGAGATGATCCACTTCAGTGCCTTCTCTTGGATTCCGGTTTTGCTGAGGCGCTGTCTTAGTGTGCGGTGGCATACTGTGTCAAACGCTGCAGAGAGGTCCAGGAGGATGAGGGCAGCTGTTTCCCCGTTGTCAAGCAGGGATCTGATGTCGTTGGTGGCTGCGATGAGGGCGGTCTCGGTGCTGTGGTTAGCTCGGAAACCGGACTGTGAGGGGTCGAGGGATCCGTTTGTCTCGAGGAAGGCGGCGAGCTGTTTGTTGATGGTCTTCTCGACGACTTTGGCAGGAAAAGGGAGGAGCGAGATGGGGCGGAAGTTCTTGAGGTCGGTGGGGTCCGCTGTTGGTTTCTTCAGGAGGGCGCTGAGCTCGGCATGCTTCCAGCTCTCAGGGAAGGTGGCGGTGGTGAAGGAGCTGTTGATGATGTCCCGGAGTTGGGGTGCGATGATGGAGATGGCCTAGTTGAAGATGTGGTGGGGGCAGGGGTCGGTAGGGGAGCCGGAGTAGATGGTGTTCATCGTGCGGGTGGTGTCTTCGGTGCTGACCGGGGTCCAGTTGCAGAGGGTGGTGGTGGGGGGTGTTGGTTCGGTGGTTGGGTGCGTGGTCTGTGCGCCGAAGGTGTTGTGTATGTCGGCGATCTTGCGGTGGAAGAACGAGGCGAGGGAGTCGCAGAGGTCTTGCGAGGGTGTGATGTCGTTGTTTCCGGCGCTGGGGTTGGAGAGCTCTTTGACGATGCTGAAGAGTTCCTTGCTGTTGTGGGTGTTGTTGTCCAGTCGTTCTTTGAATGTTGTCCTTTTGGTGGTGCGGATCAACTGTTGGTGTATGCGGAGAGTGAGATGCGTTCTTCGCCCCTGTTCGATGTAAATCCCTTCACCCTCGAGTGGGCTCTAATTAGGCATGCCAGCAGCTCCAAAGTGAGGGCAAATAACAATGGGGACAGCTGGCACTCTTGCTTAGTGCCACGTTTTATTGGGGACCCTGCTGACATTGCCCCATTGGCCCACAACCTTGCCCACGGTGACTTATAAAGAAGCTCGATACATGCCATGAATCTAGGTCCAAACCCGAACTTCATCAGCGTCTGCCACATGATCGGCCAGTGTACAGCATTTAATGCCATTTAGGCATTGAGCAAGAGCAGCAAGTGTGGTTCAACTCTGTCTTTCACCGTGTATAGCCAATTCGCTAGATGGCTGAGGTTAAGCCTTGTTGCCCTTTTGGGCAATAATCCCGATTGGTCAGCATGTAGGAGGGGGGTGATGGCTGAGGCCAGTCTGTGCGCTAGTCTAGAGTGAAATTGGCCGGTAGGACCGAAACTCCATTGCCGATTTCCTGGCCTTATGTATTACCACCACCGTTGCCTTTTGTAGATCGGAAGGAAGAATGCCCTCCTCCCGTGACACTTGAAACATCTCAAGGAGATGCGGGCCTAGTAGTCCGGAGTTCACCTTGTAGAATTCCGCAGGCAGACCATTGGGTCCTGGGGTTTTCTCTGTTTTTTGTTTATGTATGGCACCTGTGACCTCCTCGAGCATGAACTCTTCCTCAAGGGTTTCCCGGTCTTCCGATGGAAGAGCCGAGAGGTCTATCTCACAGAGATATTCCTGAATCTGCGATTCCTCCACCAGCGCCTTGGCCTTGTACAAGTCGGCATAGTAATCCATGATGGCGTTGGCAATGTCAAAAACAGTCCCATACCCACTGCCTCTCAGTAGCCAACACTGTGATGATCTTGCCCAATATTTCACAGAAAAAATTGAAAAAATCCAGTTGGAAGTGGCAATATCTAACCAAAATATTCCTCCACAGGTTCTTACTGTAACTCCAATTCGGAACTCATCTTCTCCTGTCTCTACCATTCCCTTATCCCATGAGAACACCCCCAAGTCCCTTTCTCCTACAGCCCATTTAGACTGCTGGCCACTTCTAAATATTGACGAACTCAAAATCATTTTAGACAAAATTAAACTCGGCTCGCCCGAGATCCCCTCCCTATTACCATTATGAAACAACTTGACACTCACCATTTACAGGTGATTCTTAACACTCTGAATGCATCACTGCTTAATTCCTTAGTACCGGCTCACTGGAAACTTGCAATGGTCACCCCTCTTTTGAAAAAACCAACAGCTGACCCGGAAGCTTTGGCAAATTACAGACCCATTTCCCTTTTGCCTGTCTTTTCCAAAATGTTGGAAAGACACTTCCATTCTCTTCTCTCAAAATTTGTTGATACCAATGACTCTTTTCATCCTTCACAGTCAGGTTTTCGTGCAGGTTTCTCGACAGAAACAGCACTACTAGGAGTTACTGAGATGTTACGCCAATACTTTGATGCGGGACAGTCAGTCCCACTTATTTTGTTAGACCTCAGTGCGGCCTTTGATACCATCTCTCATAAGATATTAATTCACATGTTAAAATTGTCTGGCATCTGTGGTGCTGCACTGGATTGGATTATTTCCTTCTTGAATAACCGCCCTTTTCAAATCATTTCGGACACAGCTCATTCCAAAATCTGTGCCTCTCCTTATGGGGTACCGCAGGGCTCGATCCTCAGCCCACTGATGTTTAACCTTTATGTTAGACCTTTAGCAGATATTGCGGAACAGGCTGGTCTAACACTTGTTACCTATGCTGATGACTCACAAATTATTTTTTCCCTCTCGAACTCTGACCCTCTGGCACCCTCACGTCTCAAACAGGGTCTCAGTAGCATCTCTAACTGGATGACTCAAAATCACCTTAAGTTGAACGGAGAGAAGACTGAGGTCCTCAGCTTGGGAAAACAGAAAGACCTCTTGTGCCCTTCTCATTGGCCGACTGGGATGGGTAGCATCCCGTAACCTATGAGTCATGTTCGGAACCTGGGCGTCATTGTTGATGACTCACTGTCTATGCATCAACAAACTGTTAAAGTAACAGCACTTTGCTTTACCATCCTAAAATGGCTCAGGAAAATAATATGGATGCTGCCTGTTTCCACTCAAAAAACAGTGGTCCATGCCCTCGTTACATCACGGCTGGATTACGGCAACATCCTATACCTGGGCTCAAATAAAGCCGTAACTCGCAGACTTCAGTTAGTGCAGAACTCTGCAGTTAGACACCTCTGCAGAATCCCCAGGACCTCCCCTATTTCTGGACATCTTCGAAACCTACATTGGCTCAGGGTGGAGAACCGTGTAAAGTTCAAAGCCCTGAGCTATATGTTCAAAATCAAGGCAGGTACTGCCCCCCAATACCTCCAAGCTCTTGCCCGTCCTCATGTTCCTTCTCGTCATCTAAGATCAAGAAACCAGGGCTACTTTGTTGTACCCAGGGTTAAACTCTCCAGAATTGGGGGTAAATCCTTTTCTTACCTAGGCCCTTCCCTCTGGAATACCTTGCCTGTGAACATCCGTAATGAAACTGACTATATCCACTTTCGCAGAAGCCTTGAGACCTGCCTTTTTCACCAATAACCCCTATTTCTGCTGCATTTCTTTTTGTGCCCTGTCCGCTATGGCGCCGGGAAACCCTTGTTGGGTAGCTGAGCGCCTTATAAATCCAACAAATAAATAAATAAATGTCTTACGGTGTGGTGAAGGCATGCAGATGACAGTCACCCACCTGGATTACATCTCTTTCCTCCCCAGCCATGCAAGGAACCTCCCTGCCCTGTCCTCCGCCTCATATAGATGGTGTCTTGGGGCCAGATAAAGCGATTTTGCCTCCTGACGCGCTATTGCTTGGTATTCTGCATGGGTAACTTCTATCTGACAGAGAGTGGAGTGGCTGGGATCTGCACCTGCGTCTTTCTCCAGTTTCAGGAGTTTGCTTTCAAGTACCACGATTTCATGTTTCTCTCTCTTGCACTTGTGTGGGATGGCATTTTGGGCTCTGTCTCATAGCACTATTTTAAAGGCCTCCCACAGGACCACCGCTGATGACATTGAGTCGTTATTTTCAAGAAAGTACAGTTCGGAGTCAACTCTCACTTCCTTTGCTATCGTTGGGTCTCTAAGATCCCAAGCATTAAGTCTCCACCCACCTGTCCCTCCGCGGGCTCTGCCACTGAACGAGAGCCACAGGGGGGAGTGGTTGGATAAGCCCCACGCCAAGTACACCACCTTTTCTAATTCTCTAATTCTCCCACGGGGTGAAAAATTAATCCAGCCTGGAGAACACCCAATGTGCACCAGAGAAGTAGGAGTATGTCCGGTCAGTGGGATGGTGCCAGCTCCAGATATCTTGTAGCCCGAGAGTGAGGGCAAAGTCAGTCATTGGCATGTGCCCCCTCCTTCCAACTGTTGTTCCCGAGTGATCTATGGAAGGCTCAGCCACATCGTTGAAGTCCCCGCCCACTAAGTGTAAGAGGGAATCTGAGCCCAATAAGACCTCCACCACTTTCTCCAGTCTCTGGCGCTATAATCATGGAGGTGCAACGTCTCTGTGTCCCCATGTCTCCGTGTCCGCCATGAATGTGCCGTTTGGGTCAGACCATGTTTTAAAAATGTGGAAGGGTATTGTTTTTTTAATAAGTATTGCCACCCCTCTAGAGCCTGAGGAAAGTCCTGCGTGAGCCAGAGTGATGTGTATGCTTCTCCCCAAAGAATTGCAGCGTGCACCTCTAAGGTGTGTTTCCTGGAGAAGTATTATGTCCGGTTTCTATCTTTTAAAAATGTTTGCTACCGAACCTCTTTTAATTTGGTGTCCAAAGCAGTTGACGTTTCACATCATCACTGTGTAGCCCCTGTCACTCATGCCTTGTGGGATTGCTTCTGCCATTCGGATTTCCTCGCTCTTTGTTCCCCCTCCAAACCTGTGCCCCACAACTCCCCCTCCCCACTCGCTCCCACTACCCAAGCACTTCTCCCTAACTGTCAACATGACAACTGTGACGTAGGATTAGCCTGAGAGGTCTTTAGCCCTCCCCCCCCCCCCTTCCCCCTCAACAGTAAGTTAACCAATGTGAAGGAAAGTTCCTTTGGGGCTCTAAAAGCCCGGACCAAAGTCCCCACTAACTTATGTTTGGTAAGTCTCTGTGGGCACCTAGCGTTCTCTTATTGTCGGCATCCGACATGCCCTGGATCTCAGCCTTCTTCGTTCCCATCCGGTGATGCAGATCGGGGGGCATCACCAATGTCATCATCAGTGCCTTGCTCTTCTAGCCGAGTGATTTTTTGCAGGAGTGGGTGATCACTGTCAATTTCGTCTGACTGCTCCCGCTCTGACAGGACTGGGGTGGCCTGTCTCTTAGGACGGCCCCGAGTATACGATATCTCCCTTGTACATTGTTCTGGCTCCTCATCCGAGTCGGAGCTGTGGGCCCTTCACTCTAGGTCCTCCTCAGGCCTTAGTGGTGTACCACGAAGTAGTCTGGACCTATGCCCGAGGCGGCATTTAATCTTTGTCCTTAGTGTTTTGGGCCTTACCACTAACTCCATAGTCAAGCGTTGAGTCTCCAGCAGGTCTTTCCTTTGCGTCATAGGAGGCAGTTACTCTATCCAGGACCATTCCTCTTCTGGAATCTGAAAGAAGAAGATCTTGTTTTAAAATATTACTTTGAGCTTAGCAGGGAAAAGCAGCATGTAGTGGATTCAGTTACCTCTCAGCTTTTCCTTGACGAAGTCAAAGGTTCTTCTTTGATTCTGGACTTCTCTAGAGTAGTCCAGGAAGACCATTATTTTGGTATTTTCAAACCTGACCTCTCCCAAGCGCCTCATCTCTTGCAGTATTAAATCTCTGTCTTGGTAATTTAAGAATTGGGCGATCACTGGTCTGGGGCGGATTGGAGATTTGGAGGCAGGCATCCTGGGTGCTTGTTCAATCACAAAACAGGTGGAGAACTGAGCGTTCATGAGCCATTTGAGGAGGAAGGATCCCACTTCTGATCCCTCGATTCCTTCTGGGAAGCCTATAAAGCGTAGGTTGTTTCGTCTCACATGATTTTCGGCATCATCCATTTTCCATGCAGTCTCCCTCACAGTGGTTATCAGCTGGGCAACTTCTTTCCAGAGGTTGGGCATTACATCCTCCACTTCCGGGATGCGTTGCCCCGCGAACGCCACTTTCTCAGACACGTTGCGGAGGTCTTGTCTCAGTAGTGTAACATCGATTCAAACTTCTTCTATCCTTCCTTCTCTGGATGGTTCTATTGCCTGCAGGAGAGTTGCGTTGTCTGGCATGGATGTTGAGTTTCCTGTCACCCCTGGCGGGGTGGCCACCACCTTAGCGTATCTGTCCATTTTCCCTTGCCTTTAGGGCTTTGGCTCCTTGTCTTTGGCCATTAGTTATCAACGTTCTGTTGTGGATCTTTGCAGAGTGTGCAGAGCTACGTGCCTGCCTGGGGGGCATTACTCTATGGGTGACATCTCACCGCCGTGATGCCAGAGTCTTCTTTTACTCACATGAGGTGGGATCTTCCATCAGGGTTTCAGCTGTCAACCTCCACCTGCCTGTGAGATCTGAGTCATGTCAAGTGTCCTGACCTCACTGTCTCTGCGGTTTGCGCTTTATGGTGTGCTGGCCTTTTCAGTCCGCTTCTCCCTGCAATGCTAGTGCCTCCTGGGGTCTGGCATGGGCTAGGCGCTTCAAGCAGAGGTCGTCTTTTTTGTGTTCTCTCCCTCCCAGTCTCTCTTGTCCCGTCGAAGCCTGCAGCCGTGTCCCCTTCACCTAGCGTCAGGTGGGCCGATTCATTCCACCTCCCTGGCACTATCCGGTTTTACGGTCCCACCTGGCAGTTATCCTTTCCTTGTGGTCCTGTGTTGGGCGACTTGTCTGGGGCCAACCACACCAACCGGGGCCAATGCAGGTGTTCTTGGCCGCTTTCATACCCAAGAGCTGCCTTCTCTCCTCCGCTCCTTGCGCCTGAAGTATTTACCCCGGCTTCCCCATGGTGTCAGCAGCGGGCACAGGAGTTCCTTACCTTCTTTTACTGGCCTTGAACCGATCTTCAGTTGCCGCGTGTAGGAGTATTTAGTGTCTCTTGGGAAAATCTCTGCCCCCAACCTACGCAGCTGTGTCATGCCACCCAAATCTGCCCAGGCCTTGAGTGTGTGGTTATGGGCTGCACGTTGCTCGAGGTGGCAGAGCGAGGGGGGCTTTATGCGGTATTCACGGGTGAGGGAGTGCCTGATGTCCTCCGCCCTCTCCAGTCTTGTGCGGCCCCACGCGCCTCACCGCCTGCATTCTGAGTCCTCGGGTGGGCCAGAGCTTCAGAGTGCCACTATGCAAGGGGGCATGGGTCGGATCAGGTGGGTAGGCCGCCCCTCTTCTCCTTGAACCTCCTCACTGCATACGTCTCTGGACTTTAAGATGCCCCAACTGGCGAGATGCCAGACCCTGTTATCTGAGTTCTGGGACCTTTTGCCTGCGAGATCTCGCCCACCTGACATATGGGGTCCCCTAGTGACACATCTCCATTCCCGACCACATCTAAGCCGAACTGCCTCTCCCGCGCTCTCTGCCGACACTCCGCCCGCGGCCGTCGCCGGTGCTGGTCAGTAATTGCCTCCCTCCTTGTCCCCATCCCCCCCCCCCTGGCCGGGCCTTTTTCTTCTCCTACAGTGTTGTCACCACCTCCTACAGCTATGTGTTGCTTATGGTGCTGCTGCCGTGCTGTACAGGTCAATGCTTCTGTATGATTGAAATTTCTCTGTGTCTACTGTATTTTGTGAATTGCATGATGCGTACGATGCTCTAATGTAAAAGTGTATTTTGACTATGCTGAATCTGTTAATAAAGGTTTTGAAAAAAATGAAGGAAAAAAAGATGGACCCACCAGACTCCGGCAGTGCGGGTTCGTCCACGGTGTGCTCCGCTGCCCCGCTCGACCTCATCTCCGGCCAAAGGAGTGGCCTTATGCCACGGATCTATTGGGCGCTCTTCCTCCTCCTCACCTGCAGGGTCAGGCCGCACCTCCTTGGCCCACGACAGTGCCCCTACACCTGCCAGCCACAACGAGGAAAAGGGCTGCGGACTCTTATCGGCGTTTCGATAAGGAAGGCAGGGCCTGCTGTCTCCCCAGACGATCAATTTGCCCATCTGGACAGTCAATTCCTGGGCTCACCTCTTCTACATCAGTTGCAGCTGCCAGCGGGTGCCGCCATTTTGGACTCTCGAGCTCCGAGGTGTCTTCGCCACTGGTGAGTTTCCCCTGGTGAAGCCGACTCTACTGCATCTGGTTCATGTCATTGCTCCCGTCCCTAATTTCCTGTTCCAGTTTCTTGTGTGGGTGGGGCTGGGCAATCAGGATTTAACAGAAGATTCGTGTTGGGCTGTCAGAGCCTTCAGGCAATGCATCTACTCCACCTTCGCTCTGGCCACGCCCCCATTCCCTCAGTTTTTGACCAAGTGATATCCTATTCAAGGGTTTGCAGATTAATTCCCTACAATGGCTAAAGTAGATTGCATAATGGCAGGCCTATCTACCCACGAGCTGATCTGCTTAGAAGATGCAGTTCCACCTCAACCAGTCGATAAGAGGCTAAACCTGGCCATCAAGAGAGCTTACGCTGCATCAAACTTTTTGATTAGGACCGTAGCATATTCCAGTTATGCTGCAGAAAAGTCCCAAGGGGTGAGCAGAACTGATGGAGCAAGGCGTAGACACCACATCTAAACTAGTAATAATAGCGACAATGTCACTTTCTTTTGGATCTATCACATGATTCCCTCAGTGCCACCTCAGCAGCAGCTGGATCTTTAGTGGAAGCACAAAGGCAATTGTGGATGAGACTGTGGAAGCTGAAGCAGCTAAGAGTTATCTGTTGATGAAAATTCCATTTTCACAGTCCATGTTCTTTGGGGACCAATTAGGTCATGATAAAGAAATCAGCTGAAGATAGGAAGCTGCTGGCGCCATTGGCGCCAGCCTAAAAGGGAAAAATACTTTGGAATACAGAGCTTTTAGCCCGGTATTCCAGTCTAGGATGGGAGGCCAGCCCTTTTGGAGAAGGGGACATGATGTGGGAGTCCCTACCTCAGAATAGTTCTGGCTACAACAACCTAACACTTCAGCTCAAGGTTGGTCAGTCCCCAAATCCTGACCATGCCGGTGCACATGCCTGTTGTGGGTGGCATGAAGTTTGTAGTAGAGTTTGATCCAAGACAGATGGTTATTGCATATGATTCAGGAAGGTTATCACACATAGAGTTTCAAGAATCCTCTCTAAAATATTTCTGTATAACCTCATTATCGGCTACTCCAGAAAAGAGAAAGGCGCTCCTGAATGGAATCTAAGGGCCAGATGCATCAAAGTGTTTTGCCCATTCTGTGCCTATGGGAAAATGTATTCATGCATATGGCCCTTAGTTCTGTGAAAAGAGAGTGGTAGTAAAAGAGAAAAAAAACACATTCCATCTTATTTCTTATGACAAAAGCAACTAAATTCAGGCCAGTGTTAGTCCTGAAAGTGGTAAATTCTTTCTTACCTCACAAGAAAGACAGTAATACTTCAGATGATTTTGCCCTTGCTGACCAAGGAAGATTTTTTAATATCACTGGAGCTCAGGAATGTGTATCTACATGTACCAGTACATCCAACCTCTTGAAGATATCTGTGTTTTGTGTAGAGAAAGAAACTGACCAGTTACAGGTGCTACCCTGTGGCTTTTCGTCCCAGAGTATTCACTACGGTGCTGTCTCCCCTGGTGAAGTTACTGCCTTCTAGGGGGATCTTGGTTTTTCCAAACCTAGATGATTGGCTGACTTCACAACTAGAGAAAGGTGGTAGACCAACAAAGATTTCTGATAAATCATGAAAAGTCACATTTATTTCCATCACAGGACCTGCAATTTACTGGCGGCCATTTCAGAGGAAGATTGTTCTTCTTCAGTCAAAGATAAGAATGCTAAAATCAAAATTGCCCCTATCAAAACAAAGTGTTACTACAGTCAGAGAATGTCTAAGGCTGCAAGGTCTCATGGCTTTCATTTGTGATTCTTGCATGGGCCAGGCTACACGTATTCCTTCTAGTAAACCATCTCTTAGCTCACTGGGGTCACAGTTTAAAAAACTATGAGCAGAACGTTCCAGTGAGTTCAGGGTTAGTTCAAGACATGCAGTGAGGATGTAAGTAGTGGCAAATGAAAAATGAGAATTTAATTAAAGGGTCCCAATTCACTCCTATTCCTTTCATAGTATTAACGACTGATGCCAGCAAGGTGGGTTGGGGGCAGCCCTAGGCTTAGAGAAAATTCAGGACCTTTAATCAACCAGGAAATGGACTTCTCATCCAATTGGAGGGAGCTGAGGGCACTTCAATTGGCCTTGAACCATTTTTCTCCCTAAGTGATTCAGCAGCAGGTTCAAACTAGGACAGACAACAAAGTTGTGGTCTCTTCTCTGAATCATCAGGGTTGTCTGTTCCACTCTTTGAGCCTATTAGAGCAGGAGATATGCCAGTGGGCAGAAATTAATCTCGTTTCTTAAAAGGCAATTCACCTTCTAGGGAAACTGAACATAGAAGCAAATGATTTGAGCGGGGTTTTCCTTGCACGGCTTCGATGTCATTGAAGAGAAAAGTATTTGAGTAGTTGGTGAGGTTTGGCCTGCCTCAGATAGATCTCACTGCCTCAGAATATGTTCTGCTACCCACATTGTGCACATTTGCACCCTCCACCAATGCACGGAGGGTGGATGCATTATCTTTCAAGTGTCCAGAGTAGCTCATCTATAGCTGTCTCCCAATTACCTTGATACAGAAAGTGCTCCAGAAAATAAGGGAAGAAGGGGCAATGATTCTGTTAGTAGTTCCATGTTGGAATCATTGCCCAGGGTTCCGCTTACTTATGCAATTGTCAGTAGCTACTCACTGAAAGATTCCTCTGGAGCCCTACCCGTTGCAAGTTGCCTGAGGCATGGATGAGACGTCTACAATTGGGCCTGACTACTGAGAAGTTAAACCTTGAGGCTAGAAGATGCTCTCCAGAAATTCTTAGTATTCCGCCATCCAAAACGTCCTGCGACTTGCAGAACGTATTTCTATCATTAGTAGTCATTTGAGAAGTGATGCATTAAGAACGGGTCATCTGAATTGCTCATTGTTAAGATTGTTAAGTGCCAGGACCCCTGGCCCCCACCGACGATGCAAGTCGACCCGACAGACCTACGACGCCGCTGCCCTCAACACTCTCAATGCCGGCCGGAACCCCGCCTGCTGCCGAGCCACCCCGAAACGCTTCCACGGACCCTTCACCTGCACAACCTGCAAGTTCACCTGCCTCCGAACATGCACCGCGCCCGCAAAGCCAAACCCCAGCAGCGATCTCAAGTGCATCCTGCTCAACACCCGCTCCATCCATAGACACGCCGTCGAACTCTGGAACCTGCTCGACACAACATCACCAGACGTCGCGTTCCTCACTGAAACTTGGATGAACGCCTCCTCAGCCCCCGACATCGCCATCGCTATCCCGGATGGATACAAGATCATCAGGAGGGACCGCGTAAATCAGACCGGACGAGGCATCGCCATCGTCCACAAGAACACCATCCGCATCACAACCGACGCCGACGACATCTTCACTGCCGCCGAACACCTCCACTTCCAGATTCACACCGAGCCAAAGACGACCCTCAGAGGCACCCTCATCTACAGACCCCCGGGACCACGCACACAATTCAGCGAAGACATCACGGACTTCATCAGCCCACACACCCTACCCTCCGCCGACTACATCCTCCTAGGGGACCTCAACTTCCACCTGGAGAACAACAAGGACCGCAACACCGCCGCCCTGCTGGACAACCTCGCAAACCTCGGACTCAAGCAACTGGTCAACACCCCCACCCACTACGCTGGCCACACGCTTGACTCCGTCTTCTCATCCAGCAAGCACATCGCCTTCAGCCACTCCACCGGACTTCACTGGACCGACCACAGCTGCGTCCACTTCAGATTCAGAAAAACCACAACCCACCACCACCCGCAACAGGTCCCCCACAGAAGCTGGAGCAAGATCACCGCCGACCAGCTCACCACCTCCCTCAGCCAGAACCCACCTGCCAGCACACCGGACCCCAACGAAGCAGCCCGCAACTTCACGCAGTGGCTGACCGCCTGCGCCGATGACCTCGCACCACTGAAGAACCCTCCCAGCAGACCCAGAAGCAAGAAGGCCGCCTGGTTCACCGACGAACTCAAGGACTCCAAGAAGAACTGCGGCACCCTCGGGAAAGCCTGGCTCCGGAACCAGACCACAGACAACATGACCGCCCTCAAACACGCCACCCGCAAGCACCACCAGCTCATCCGCACCACCAAGAAGAAATCACTGAAGGATCGACTGGACAACAACGCCCACGACAGCAAGGAACTTCTCAGCATCGTCAAGGAGCTCTCCAATCCTAGCACCGGCAACAACGACATCACCCCCTCACAAGATCTCTGCGACTCCCTCGCCTCGTTCTTCCACCGCAAGATTGCCGACATCCACAACAGCTTCGGCACACCATCCTCGCACCCAACCGCCGAACCAACGCACTCCACCACGACCCTCCGCACCTGGACCGCAGTGACCACCGAAGACACAGCCCGCACGATGAATACCATCCACTCCGGATCCCCGACTGACCCCTGCCCCCACCACGTCTTCAACAAGGCCGACTCCACCATTGCAACCCAACTCCGAGACGTCATCAACACCTCCTTCGACACCGCCACCTTCCCAGAGAGTTGGAAGCATGCCGAGCTCAGCGCCCTACTGAAGAAACCAACAGCGGACCCCACCGACCTCAAAAACTTCCGCCCCATCTCGCTCCTCCCCTTCCCTGCCAAAGTCATCGAGAAGATCGCCAACAGACAGCTTGCCGCCTTCCTCGAGACGAATGGATCCCTCGACCCCTCGCAGTCCGGTTTCAGAGCCAACCACAGCACCGAGACCGCCCTCATCGCAGCCACCGACGACATCCGCGCCCTTCTCGACAACGGGGAAACAGCAGCCCTCATCCTCCTGGACCTCTCCGCAGCATTCGACACTGTCTGCCACCGCACCCTAGTCCAACGCCTCAGCAACACCGGCATCCAAGAAAAGGCATTGAAGTGGATCATCTCGTTCCTCGCGGGAAGAACACAGAGAGTCCGCCTCCCCCCGTTTCGTTCCGAGGCCACCGGAGTCATCTGCGGCGTCCCGCAAGGATCTTCACTCAGCCCCACCCTCTTCAACGTCTACATGAGACCTCTTGCAGCCATCGCACGCCAACACAACCTCAACATCATCTCATACGCCGACGACACCCAGCTGATCCTCTCCCTCACCAGAGACCCCGACACCGCCAGAACCAGCCTCCACGAAGGGATGAAGGATGTCGCCAAGTGGATGAAGAACAGCCACTTGAAACTGAACTCAGACAAGACGGAAATTCCTCATCCTTGGACCATCACCCTCTGCCTGGGACGACTCCTGGTGGCCCCCAGCCCTGGGCGCCGCCCCCAAGCCAACAGACCACGCACGCAACCTGGGCTTCATCCTGGACTCCTCCCTCTCGATGACCAGACAAGTCAACGCCATCTCCTCTTCATGCTTTCACACCCTCCGCATGCTCCGCAAGATCTTCCGATGGATCCCGATCGAAACCAGGAAGACGGTCACCCAGGCCCTCGTCACCAGCCGGCTAGACTACGGAAACGCCCTCTACGCCGGAATCACAGCCAAGCTACAGAAAAGACTGCACCGTATCCAGAACGCCTCCGCCCGACTCATCCTGGACATCCCTCGACGCAGCCACATCTCCGGCCACCTGAGAAACCTGCACTGGCTCCCCGTCAACAAGAGGATCAAGTTCAGGCTCCTCACCCACGCACACAAATCTCTCCACAACCTGGGCCCCAAGTACCTCAACGACCGCCTGACCTTCCACACGCCCACCCGCCAGCTACGGTCCGCCAGCCTCGCCCTCGCCACAGTACCACGCATCCGGAGAGCCACCGCCGGAGGCAGATCCTTCTCCTACCTGGCGGCCAAGACATGGAACTCCCTCCCCATCCACCTTCGGCTGACCCAGGACCACCTCGCCTTCAGGAGACAACTCAAGACCTGGCTGTTCGAGCAGGAGCCCCCCCTCCCCCCCCAAGCGCCTTGAGACCCTTCCGGGTGAGTAGCGCGCTATACAAGTGTTTTGATTCATTGATTGATTGATTGATATTCTTACGTGCTCAAGGACGTCAGTTAGCTCTTTCAGAAACCATAAATTTGAATCTGTGGTTCTGCTAGTGACAAGATTAAGAGTTTTTTTCTGAAAAAGACTGTTTCTCTGTCTCCTCTGCTGGCTTGTGATTTGCCTTTAGTGTTTAAGGCATATCAGTTTTCACCCTTTGAGCCCTTGAACCAAGAAGACAAAGCTCTTCACGATCAAGAGGATATTTTTGGATGCCATCACTTCCGCTAGAAGGTTCGGAGAGTTGGGAGCTCTTTTGTGTTCAGAACCCTTCCGAAGGTTTTTGTTTGATAATGTTATTCTTAGGCTAGGTGTTCAGTTTATTTCGAAGGTCCCTTCATCTTTTCACTCTTCAGATGATCTGGTATTGCCAGTCATATCTCCATCTTGTGTATCACAGGAGGAACAAGTCCTCCATACTTTAGACGTGAAAAGAGCATTATCATTCTAACTGGCTCAAAAAGTGTCATTTAGGAAAGTGGATGCGTTGTCACTTCTGGCATATCAGGACAGGGTCTTAAACTTTCTAATGCAACATTGAGTATGTGGCTGAAGTAGACCTTCATTACAGCCTCTTAAGCACAGGGAAGATGTGTATCCTTTGTAGTTCAGGAGAGGTAAGCAATAGGTATTGTGGCCTCCTAGACAGCAATTAAGGGTGTTTCAATGGCAGAAATGTGTAATGCCATGAACGCTTCCTCTGTGTTTGACATTTTTGAGGTGAGATCACTGCAGAATCATTTATGAACTAATGATTATAGGCTATTGTTTGGAATAGATTAGACCTGTGACGTCCTCTTTCTGAAAGGAATGGCTTATTGAGGCCGACTGCTTGCTTGGAGTCAGGTCAAGCAGGAATGACTATAATGGGCAAGTCGAACAAGGAGGTAACTGTGTTGAAAATGGCAATGTATGTGTACATAAGCGGCGTTCATTTGTGTTCACTGTATCCCTTGTTGTAAGCAGAACGAATAATTACGAAACACTGACTGTGTTATCCCGCCAGCATAAGACCCATGCACATATGTACACAACAGCTATTTTAGGCACCATGGCCTCTCTGACCGTTTGCTAAACCCCCGACACCCCTCCCCGCGCGCACTGCTCATGCAACGGCCACAAGACCCTCTCCCTCTGCGTGACCGTGCTCTAGAAGTAGCACTCCTGCTTGACCCACACCCCCCCATTTCCTCCCAGGAACACCCTTCCCCTCAGCTGACAACCCCCCCCCCGCCGGCTGCACTTGACCTCTCGACCCGGTCCCAAGTCCTAAGACCAAGCCTTGTGGATGTACATCCCCCTTTTCCCTGCCCAGCATAACAAAACCGTGATACACCAACCGAAGTGTCCGACCTTATCACCTGACCAACCTTTGACCTGATAATCCCCTCCTGCCCTCGTGCCCTGTAGGAATGTCCAGCTGAGAGGTCACAATCTCTTGTTACATTCAGGAGGGGAGGATGACATCTGAGCGACTAGTATGGGAATAGGCCTGAAGCTGGGATTCCAAGCATGCCTTTTTCTACTTCAAAGCGTCTTTATTGTAATAAGGAATGTTTGTGCATCATAAACATGTGTATAAAAGACGAAGCCTCAGAGAACTTGTTAGAGCACCTCCTGAAGACACTATGCGAGTGTCCGAAATGACAGGCTCTCCTCATGAGAAATAAAACTCTATTCTTGTCTTCCTGCTTCCAGCGCCCGTCTCTTTATTTGGTAATTGTTCAAGATGGGAACTAAGAGGCGTCCTGCGCCAGCAGCCTGGGCATCAGGTGTGTTATGGGCTGACTTTTCCTCAATTGGCGCCCCAACGCGGGGTCCATCAGCGACATAAGGTCCGGTAAGAGAGGTCCAGACGATGGGGTGAACATCTAAACGATTGGAGTATACCTGCCTTGAGAGGGCCCTCGTCCGGCTGCCGATTGAATGAACTTCACCGATTCTGAACGGACCTCTCTCAAGTGACCTACTGTCCTGACTGGAATCCCACAGGAATGCTGCGGTAAAAACATGGAGAAAGAGAACGATGGGGCGCTGGAGAAAGGAAGGCGAAGAATTGCCCACATGGTCCGGTCCGGGTAAGGTTAAGTAGGACGTCTTTACGTCCGATTGGTAGGATGGCTTTATCCATCTGATTGATTGATTGATTGATTGTTTTGAAATCAGTATTTAAAATACTGGTATTGTTCATTGATTGGTTCATTTAGCCTCGGTTGCTACTTGAAGTATTGGTTCTCTTGGAGACATTCTCTGTTTGCAAACAGCGACGAATAGGAACGTTCCTCTCTCTTTGCAAATAGTGAAGGATAGGTAATGCGGACTTTTGTCCCCCGTTGTAATCCGTCATGCCTATTTTTCTCCCCACTGATTGATTGGTTGCTCTGTTGCTCTTTGAGACATTCGCTGTCTACAAACGGGGAAGAATAGGAATATTCTGTCTCCCTTTGCAGATAGTGAAGGGTAGGTAATGCAGACTTTTGTCCCCGTTGTAATCCGTCATGCCTATCTTTCTCCCCATTGATTGTTTGTTATCGGTTTTTATCGATTATTGCTCTTTGAGATATTCCCTGTCTACAAACGGGGAAGAATAGGAATATTCTGCCTCCCTTTGCAGATAGTGAAGGATAGGTAATGCAGACTTTTGTCCCCGTTGTAATCCGTCATGCCTGTTTTTCTCCCCACTGATTGATTGATTGTCTGAACATTTATTGTTCAAGGAATAGTTCTTTTGAGGCATTCTCTGTTTGCAAATAACGTGGAATAGAAATGTTCTGTCTAGTCTTTGCAAGTAAGGAAGGGTAGGTAATGCGGACCTTTGTCCCCCGTTGTAATCTGTCATGCCTATCTACTCCCCACTGATTGGTAAACCAGTTCCACCCGGACCATTTATTGGAGGTAGGTCATCTGGCTCGGCCGGGAGGGTACCTCTAATACAAAAGGACAAATATAAAAATGCGGATTAGCCGCTGTATCGTGCTAGCAAATAAAAGAGAAAAATATATATATAAAAATCGTTAGGGAAAAGAAAAGGAATAGAGTGAAATCAGTAGGCCGCTGATGAGATCTCTTTTCAACCTCGCTGAAATGGAAACATAGGGAACAACCCCTCAGGAAATATGAAACTGGTGAGGAAAGCCGAACTTAACGCTATGACTTTGAGACAGCTTGGCTCCACCACCCACCCCGCCCAATTAACGACAAAACTTAGGCGAATAATAGAAAAATATATAACACTCTAGCGAAGTAACAGGTGAAAACGTTTTATTTTTTTAACAAACAAAAAAAAACATTTAAGCAACTATTTACATGACAAACTGCTGCAACGACAAAACGAAACCCACAATGCATTTCGTCGTCTGCCTGACGCCGTTCCAGCCCTTCCTTCCCCAAAGTAGCAATGTTGGGCTACTTTGGGCTACTTTCTAGTAGTTTTTGGGCGTTTTAAAGTCTACAAAAACCGTCAGGGGCGGTGGGGTGGAAGGACCACTACGCGAATAGCCCGAAGGCGGCGCCACACGCCAAGGCCTGTCCCCCGGATGAACCAAGGGACCCGTTCCTGGGGCCAGGGCGAAGAAGCGTCCGGCCGCCATCGGCTGTGGGCCCGGCCCGAAACGTGCCAGGCGTCCCCACTTCTTCAATAATGGCTGCGACAACACTGGGGGGGGGATGTCTTGCACATGCCTCCGACCCCCCCCCCCCTCGTCCTCATCGCCTGGTCCGGCCATAACAAATGTCAAGCAAGACGCCGTGGGGTGCACCGGGAGGGAGAGGCGGCGCGAACGAGCCTCTCCCATCTCCCCAGGTGAAGGCTCCCCAACTGCACCCCCAACGCTCCTCGCACCCGGAAAAGGGTTCGTCCACTGTGGCGATGCTGCGACGCCTCGCCCGACAGGTTGGAGCCCGTCTGCTCATTTGACCCCGCGATTGCCGGTAGCTGCCGAACTCTCAAAATGGCGGTCGACCTTGCAAGAGCGGGCCCAGCATGAAGGAATGGCCCGGTTGCTTGTTGACTCCACCATCATAAAAGTTCTCCTCGACCTTGAAGATTCTATAGGAGTCGCGGGAGTCCCCGACCCCCGCAGATATCCCCGATGGGGAATGACTGCCATAACTGCCCGCGGAACGATGAAAATGTAGCCGCGGGACGTCGGCGCTCCCATGCTGACGCCAGCCTCAATTTGAATGACTAAAATCCTGCAGACTACAGTTCGGATCAGTTCCGGTGAAAACGCAGTATGACCCGGTAGAAAAATGTTGCTTCCCTCCCCCCTTTTGACTGATGGTTCATACTGCCGATCCCTTTCTGTTGCCCTTTAACTGAACTTTTTGGACTGCCGAAAGAGGTTCTGGGCCAACCACGAGTTGGTGGAGGTTTTGACTATGCCTGGATCTGCCTGGCCGCACCCAAAATGGCGCTGGTACAAATGAAACTTTCAACTCCTTGTTGTACCCCGATTGCTCAACCTTGGTGTCATGAAATATGCATACAGGTTTTAAAACAATGAATTGATATGGGATGGGTACTGATTGTGTGTTCGGACAATGAATTAAAGTGAGATGGGTGCTGGTTGAACATTCGGACAATGAATTGTTGTTAAGTTTGGCGCATCATGACTATTGAAAGTTCGAATTCCAACACTTATGATACTCGCTCACACTGAAGTTTCGATATGATTTTATTGCACTTGTCGCACTTTTTTCAATGACCACCGACTCCATTAGGTTTTGCACTGATAAGTACCCCCACATGTACAGTTTTGGCCGGCCCACAGGGTTGTAGGCCCATATTTATGCACCGACATTTTTATTAAAGATTTTTGGAGAAAAACGTACGTAGTTGTCACGTATGAATTGGTAAGTCTCGAATAACTGACCACTGTTTCCGATATAACTGAATTACAGGTGAAATGGCTCAGCTCGATTAGTTAAGGGTTAAAAAGTATAGTACGCAGAAATATTGCAAATATGAATGGTCCAGGTTTCTGTTGTATGTACTTTGCACATTTTTGTACAGCCTAAAGCAACCGCTAAAAGACCCTGGAATTCAGTCTATACTTTATATGCTACCTGTATCAGGAAAATTGTGCTAAAATGTCCCTAAGTCGCCCCGAAGGAGTGCCACCTGGCCTGCCTACATACGGTCCGTAATACCACACTTGGGTGACCTATGCTATCCACCGGCTTCCGATAATCATCTCTCCCACACTAAAAGGTTCATCTGGGCTTAAATGCCAAGTTGGCAAGAACTGCGTTCCGTGGAGATAGCCCGAGTATGTAGTAAGTAAAAGCCTTTTCGGGTTTATGCGCGCTGATGTGTTTTTAAATGCTGCCCCCGCCCCCTTCTTTTTCCCTCTTTCTGCAGGTCACTTTGGAACATCGATTAAAAATACGAAAAAGAAAATGGTGATCTAACGGACGAAGAGACGGGAAAAAGGCGTTCGATTGTGGTGCCTACGCACCCCGAATAATACAACCAAAAATAATGTGCACTCATGATTAAGCACTCTACACTTAACTAAATAGGGAAAGGTTTAAAGAATATTCTGAGGTGAGGTTTACTCTAGTACCCTCCGCTTGGAGGACTAGGAATGTTGTCAGTGTTTGGAAATTACTACATCCTTTCCGCACCCTCATGGACCGGAAACTCAAAGCTGCCCTATTGTTCCCCCAACTGACACCCACTGTTGCCTCAGCCTGGAAACACATTAGCCCGACCAGGTTAGTTCTTGACTGGTTGCCAAAGGCGTAAGTGTGTACAACCACAAAGACCAGTAAAGGCAGCCGACAATAAAAGGAAAGAAAAGGGTAAAAAGAGCGTAGGATGCTAAGGATGCGCAGCATACAGGAAGAGATCATTATGGCCAATAACGGTTATATGTCTTGTCTTGGATTTTTGTATATAATACATGTACTGTCTCCCTCACCTGAGTATGTGTGTACGTAATGTATGGAGCTACGTCATCCCTCTGCCTGTGTTTCCGTATTACTTAACCCCTGTTGTTCTGTGTTGTGCGCGCACTGAATGACCCATTATTGTACACGTCTCTCTCTCTCTCTCTCTTTCTCTCTCCATGTCATACGTGTACCGAATGGACCATTTAGAGTGCGGTCTCTCTCTCTCTCTCTCTCTCTCGCTTCCTCTCTCTCTCTCTCTCCAAAAGCCCCCTGTTCCCTCTTTCCTTGTATGGTGACGTTGTGCCCCCCCGGCACAAAACTTAATTGGGTCTCCTCGAACACAAAGGTGTTCGGCAAAATTGACAGGAACTAAAAACGATTGTGACTTGCCATATTACTACCTCTCCTTTCTGCAAAACGATAGAACCCGAGTTGGTAATGAAGGAAAGGACAGGTAAGACGACGGATGTCCCCTAATCTGGCCTTTTATAGGGGGACTATACGACAATGGCCTTCTGTTTTCCAGTTCGCTAGAAATGCAATTCCCAATGCACCGATCACTTCACCCCTCTGCACTTAAGTGCGGATGTCCAAAGCGCCCCCGCTTCTCCCGATTGACCCCAGCTCCCTGTCCAAAGCGTCCCCGTTTCCCCCGATTAACCCCAGCTTCATGTCAGCTACCCTCGAAGCGTAATTGATGACCTTGATTAACGGTCGCTCCCCAAGAAAAGCATGTTTAACATCTGCCCCTTCTTCATGACGATAACGCCCCTGCTTGCAAGAGTTAGCCGACCCCAAAGGGAAATGTAAGATTGTCGGTACTTGGGTTAAAAAAGAAAAAGGGCGAGTCTCTACATAAGGACTCGATTTTGAGTTTGATATAATACACTGTGTATAAAGGTCCAATTTCTCTCCACATACGTCACGAATGAACGCCAAACAGGTTTATGAATTCAATGGTAATGCCCTCCTACATACTCCATAAGTGATGACTTCTGACTGTGACCGATGAACTTATCTCCCACCTACATAGGATAGGGGACGGAATTGAGATGTATAAATGTCTTCTCCTGCCAGTTTTTCTAAAACTTATTTTTTACCCATTCAAAGATACAATCACCGGAGGAGAGGAGCTGGACGTGACGCACAGCCTGGCCACAGATCATGAAGCACGTGTGACCGCGACCAAAGGTGGAGCCACCGAGCAACGAGACGCGGGACGAGGCGCCACTCTCAAACTCGGCAGATGAAGAATTAAAGGGCCGCCTTGAAGCCCTCGATTTGCTGACCCACTCGTGCCTGAAGTCCCCGTCCCTTTTTGAGCCCGACTGATGGGCCTGCCTGCTCATCATCTTTTGCTCCTTTTGGTCCCTTGATGTGCTCAAAGATCTGATCCCACTCCGCCCTCTCTTCCCTTGATTATTCAACAACATCACACTTTTCGCATAACTTTTGACTATAGAATGAGGTTTTGCCACGGAAAAAGAAAGACACGCAGGTGCCCAGCATGAGGCACCCCTAAGAAAATCAGTTAAGAAACAGGACTGTGATCTAACAGCAGAGGACTGATCGCACCCTGCAACGTGTAAGGATGAATCCGAGCTGGACCTATAGCTCCACCGCCGGTGCTCAACAGCGCCAACAAAAGAAGACGGACTCTGTTAAAAAAGACATTGTGACGAAAACCCCCCTTCCTGAACTTTCTACTCACCCCCTTGACCAAATTGCTTGTATCAACTTGAACTCCTCCCTCAGCCATTTTGTATTGCTTTCTAAAATGTTTCATCGATCACTCATGCATTTAGTTTTCCAAAGGTCTCTTATAGCACTGACAAGACCAGAAGGTATCAGAGCTCTTTCTACTGTATTTTGATGTCAGCGGAGAGAAAGTCAGAACATGATTCTATAATGCGTCTGAACGTTTTTCTTGATTAACCCCGACTAAAGTATAATATCGATCTCTAGACTTGTATGAAGAACCCAACAAATGTAAATTAACATGTATTGCATTCTGCCTATCGTATCGACTATATAGAATTGAACTTGCTTATGTAAAAAAAGCGGCGACTGTTGAAAATGGCAATGTATGTGTACATAAGCGGCGTTCATTTGTGTTCACTGTACCCCTTGTTGTAAGCAGAACGAATAATTACGAAACACTGACTGGGTTATCCCGCCAGCATAAGACCCATGCACATATGTACACGACAGCTATTTTAGGCACCATGGCCTCTCTGACCGTTTGCTAAACCCCCGACACCCCTCCCCGCGCGCACTGCTCATGCAACGGCCACAAGACCCTCTCCCTCTGCCTGACCCTGCTCTAGAAGTAGCACTCCTGCTTGACCCACACCCCCCCATTTCCTCCCAGGAACACTCTTCCCCTCAGCTGACAACCCCCCCCCCCCCGGCTGCACTTGACCTCTCGACCCGGTCCCAAGTCCTAAGACCAAGCCTCGTGGATGTACATCCCCCTTTTCCCTGCCCAGCATAACAAAACCGTGATACACCAACCGAAGTGTCCGACCTTATCACCTGACCAACCTTTGACCTGATAATCCCCTCCTGCCCTCGTGCCCTGTAGGAATGTCCAGCTGAGCGGTCACAATCTCTTGTTACATTCAGGAGGGGAGGATGACATCTGAGCGACTGGTATGGGAATAGGCCTGAAGCTGGGATTCCAAGCATGCCTTTTTCTACTTCAAAGCGTCTTTATTGTAATAAGGAATGTTTGTGCATCATAAACATGTGTATAAAAGACGAAGCCTCAGAGAACTTGTTGGAGCACCTCCTGAAGACACTATGCGAGTGTCCGAAATGACAGGCTCTCCTCATGAGAAATAAAACTCTATTCTTGTCTTCCTGCTTCCAGCGCCCGTCTCTTTATTTGGTAATTGTTCAAGATGGGAACTAAGAGGCGTCCTGCGCCAGCAGCCTGGGCATCAGGTGTGTTAAGGGCTGACTTTTCCTCAACTGGTGGTTACTTACCAGTAATTTTCATTACTCTGAGTTTACAACTTCCCCGTCACAGTTCAATTTCCCATCCCTCACATTCCTAGGTGTTATCAGCTTCAGATATTTAGCATGGACATACAGGGTGCGAGGCCATTGTGGTTACGGTCTTTACCAGGTGAGCCAGTAGGGAGCGGTGGAAAGCATTTTCTTATTTGCTTGATCATTCTGGTGGGAGGAAAATTCATTCAAGGAGTAATGATTATGACTGGGAAAGGCCTAGAGGAGATTTTGAAGAATGAGCAGGAACATTCCATGGCTTAAGCATGTTTCTTCTTGGTTTATCAAGTTGGGTCTACCTTATTTTAGGGAAGACCCGACCCAGCTGGTATCACCTTCAAGGAAACTGCTATAATCCACTTTTTGGGCTTATACCCAAAATAGTGTGTTGCATAGTTCCACTACAGGGACACTAACAACTAGGTTCCTCCTTTTTAAAGATGTTGCAAATTTTGAGCCTTTCATGGACGAGGTGCACCCACAACTAGCTAAATCTCTATACAGAAAGTTTAGATATGGTGTGAAATAAACAAATGTTAATAAATCTAGATGGACTAGTAACCACGAAAGGGAAAACAATGAATTGTGTGTACTATGTCAAAGTAAAACTAAAGAAAACGATTTGCGTGTACTATTTTTCTGCCCATTGTATGAAAAACCCAGGAAGAAATGGATTAAACCCATTTATAAAAATATGAATACCAGATTCTGCAAAGAGGCACAAAGAATTCTGAAAACAGATACATCGCAACCAATTGTCTTTAGCGTAAGCAGATACGTATTTAATGTAAGCCTTATAAGAGCTAAAGTTGGGCTAAAGCTTTGATAGCCAATATTATGGTTATCAAAGATTTCAACCCAACAAAATTTGCACACACACTTTTTGACTGCACACAGCACTTTATGATTTTGCACATAGCGCTTTGAGGCTCATATATGTACACTATGATCAATTGTGAAACCTGGGAACTGCGATCTTGAACCTGTATTGATGAAATTTGTAGCATCCTGAAGCCATATAGGAATCCCGTAAGGAAGTATAAATAACGGAAAAAGAGGCTAATGGATTGGACATAAATGATTTTACAATTACTTAATGCCTACATTTTATCTATCATTGTATAGTATATGGTTTTAACAGCAATAGTGGGGATATGTCGCTTTGTTTACATTTTTTTTCCCTAAAATGTCCTTATCATGATGCATAGCAATTGTAATTACCATCAACTGTACTTGAATAATTGAAAAATGATTTTATATGTATCTTTTATGGTTCTACCTGGATCGAAATAAAGAATATTTGAATTTGAATGGGGAAATTGTAGACTTGGAGTAATCAAGATTACCTGTAAGTAACTGGTCATTTTCATTACATAAAAGCTCTGACAATAGCTCCTCTGATTATGCCACGGCTCATGATGTATTGGAGGTTGGATTCCAGGAAGTTTGAGCTTGCTGCCTTACTTAAAAAAATGTATTCCCTGAATTTGAGTGGAACTGAGCAGAATTCCCATTCGGAAATCCACACCACTCAATCACGAGTACTCTGTTGTTCCTGCAGCTGGATTTACCTTTGAAAAACCAACGAACTCAATTTTACCAGCTGGAAAACCAGGACGTTAAAATGAATGCAGGAACTGGCTGTATTGCAGCCTCTAACCTTTTTCCTGCCCCAACCCAACCCTCAGCCACAGGACATGGGGAGCATGTAATGCTTCCTCCTGTCGGAATAGTCTGCTCTGCCCTCCCACACCTTCTCTGCCTTCCTTTCTCCTCCCCCTCGCCTCACAGCATTACTTACCCAGAGCAAATGGTACATTTGAGTGATAATGTCCATAGGAAAGGGAATACTGTACATAATTAAGCCTGGTAAAACCAAGCCTGCACGGTTTTCCCCATTCTATGAGGATAAACTTGAAATTGCATGGTGTTAATGGGGTGTTACCAAGTGGTATTAGTTTTAACAGTAGTGAATTTACCACCAGTACTGTTCTACTCATAATAGGAATAAAAGGGCTTGAAGCAGGCAAGATTTGGTAGTTCAACGATTGCAATATTCTGAGTATGTGCACACCCACAAACTTAGATGTTTAAGGATATTTACCAACTCCTCTTCGATCTCTTTCCATTGCGGAAATGGTTGATGATTCACATCTGATAAAGGCAGGCGTAATGTTTTTCATAGCGGGGAAATAGGGGGTGTTTGAAAAGTGAATTTGCAGTTGCTTAGCAGATTTTCCCAAGAGCAAATATATCTGCGCCTATTTGCTCATGAGAAAATGGATGTCAAAAAAGTTTGATAAGAGTACAGTTGCCAGGCCTACTTCTATAAACTTTTCTGAATTCCTGAAAGTCATAAATCTTCACTTATGCAAGGACATATACCTGCAGGTGCCATTGCTGGCTTTCTATTTTTTTCTATTCGTCGAACAGTCTTATTAAATGATGTCTCACAGAAATTGTAAAGTTGCACAATGTGTCCTGAGAAGGAGTCGTGATAGGAATTCCATACCCCTGAAATATGCTAACATTTAGGAATACTTGAGGGGTGGAAGACAATTTACTAGGGAACCTTATTCGTTATAACCAGGGCCACCGAAATAAAGTGATTTTGCGGCTGTGGCATATACGCATAATTAAGGTTTACTGCATTTACCACATAATCATCTGCTGCATAATCTGCAGATTTAATGTACTGTAACGCGTGTTGCTGCGCAGTGAAATGCTCTTCTTAACTGATTGACGGGTTGAAAGATTTCTGGTGGTTACTGCTGTATTTTGGTGTTACATGTATATTAATGAGGAGTCCAGGAGGAGTTATGGTGTAAAAATAGAAAAAATGAAGTAATACTATCACAAAGTAGAGCGCATTGCGACGCAAAATTTGCCTTTTTGTCGTATTATTTTGTCAACCCTGATGTATAATCTTTTTCCAGTGTCCCTGGTCATAAACACTTGGTGAAGAAGGAGGTTTCTTGACGGAAAGTAAGTGAATTTTATTTCCCGTTGACTTACATTGCTGTAATAAATGTTTTCGAATAGAGAAAGAAAAAAGTTATCAAATATTGAAATATTTAGCTACACACTAGAGGGATTCCTGGCTAATTTAGGGAAAGTTTCCGGTACATATGTTTACGTATCCCTTCGTATTAACTGACGACTAAATACTGATCTTGCCTCCCCACAACCTTTACATTTGAAGCGAGGCAGATCTACAGTCTCTGGGACTCGGACGGAACACTACTGGCTGAATGCAGCGCTGGCAGAGAGTGGTATGTCTGCTGTTGCTGCCTGCGCTCCAGGTCTTCCCCTGCCAAGGGAGGGAGGCTGGCTGGTTATCCCCAGACACGTGACTCTGCTCTCGGATGGGGTGCTCCTCCGAAGGGAGGGGGCACGGGCTGTATGTGTGTAAGGGTGTGTGTGCGTGTGTGTACTTAAGGTCTTGTGCTGGGCTTTGCTGCCCGAGCTGCCACCACCTCTGCTCCACCTCCTCCCCCTCCCCCTCTTTGCAAAACTATAAATAGTGGAACAAAAGGACAACTTCCTTGAAGCTTGCTGAAACTGCACCAATGTCTTTTTCCAAATAAACGCAGCAGGCTGCGCGATATCTTCCTCGTAGAATATGGGAGGTTAATTCCACCGGCAGATTTTAATTCGGAAGATGGCATTTTGGTTGGATGTTATTCGTGGCCGAACCAATGAAGCAGGTTTTCTGTCGTCACCGGGCTCTTTTTCCTACCTGGCAGATTCGGGATCCAGTAAGTGTCTTCCGATACCTTCTTCTTGGTGAATATTGGCTGTGGTGCACTGTACCTGCTGCATCCAAAGTATCAGGAGATGCCAAGATGTGTCTGATCTGATTACTACGGACATATCTATACCTGCTTGCCTTGACCTAGGACACTAGGGTGAAAACTCTTCACAGGCTTTGAGGCGTTTGGTACGTGATCGATTTGGGAATGTTTTAATGTCTTCAGTTCTGCTGCTCGTCTGTCAGAAGTGTCAGTCTGTCGGTTTAATGATGCTTTCGGGGGAAGATGGGATCAGGACATTCCAGATGCCCCAACGCTTAAAATCGTCGAGAATTCTATTGCACACCTTTGAAAGAAAATTGACTTATCCGGTATCATTGATTCAAAAAGGTAAGGTACAAGTTGTGGTGGATACCCAGGGTAGTTCGTAGACTCGGGGAACCATTTGCAAGGGCGAATTGTAAGATTTGGCTAATAATGTCAATTTCCCTAATGTCCTATCATCCCATCTACTCCCTACCAGAAAAGCGGATTTGACAGAGCGAAAATATACCAAACTGCCGGTATTTAGGTTCAAGTAGCCTCAGTTATTTTATACTTTCAGATCTTTTTAGAGGGTGTGACGGAGAATCAGCTGTCATCTTACCCTCTCCCTTTTCGGCAAAGGCTTGTTTACAGCCTAGTACCGGTTTGTTTGTTTTCTCTGCACCTTGGCGATGGAGAGCGCGCACCATCCTCTTCACGACCGTTCCTGCCCCCGACCCCCTTCACCCTCTACCCCACTGGAGGACTGGTAGCTCGGTCAAGACACCTCTCAATCAGAAGCTGGCTAAACAAAAAGTGCCAGTTATTGTGACAAAATGTAAAAGGCTATGTCGCTACTGGCTGCAGTAGGTGAGGCGCATTTAAGCGTTGCTGGGCAGGGGAGGGATTACGTCATTGCACCGTGCGCCCAGTTTGTGTGTTTTGTCCCACCAAACACCAGGGGACACCGGCTACCGGGAAAGCGATGGCGAGAGCTAGCCTCCTCCTAAGAGGCGTGAACGTTGTACCACGGCCTCCTCCTTTATTCTCGACCAGGGTAGGGTTCTTCTGTCTTCGCTCCCAGTGTGCCCGAGTCAAGCCGAAGAAAAGGCTACGCTCGCGCGCAGTGTTTACAGTGCCCGTAGGAGTGCTCTGACGTCACGTGACTGACAACTCCCTCCACCAGACGGCGCGCTGCCAGGGGGTTGGCAACAGGGCTAAATTAGGAATGGGACCGCGTCACGGACGCCTTGACAACAGTGGGCGGCACTTCCGGCTGCATGTGCGCTTGTCCTGCGGTCCTCGATGTTTAGTGGGTGTTTTACTCTGCTCTTCGGGTTGGGTGTTGTGTTTCGTGTTACTTCTTTTTCCTGTTTTGTTTACTACTTCCTGCTCTTTTTTTCGGCGTTGTAAACTGCATTTCTTTAGGCCTTTCTACACCTTGCGCCATCTAATGTTGGCCTATTAAACTAGAGTTAAAACGGCGACGTAAGTATGGGAAGTTGCTTGAACTAATTGAACGAGCTAATGGTGATTGATAAACAAAAGACGATGGGCGTTTGAACAACGGACAAGCAAAAAGAGGGAAGAAAAATGGCACATAATCAGCTTTTAGTGGGCCGGGTCCTACCTGGTCTGAGACCAGGTAGCTAAAAACGGAAATTGAAACGGGTCCCTGACCCGCCCTATATTCATATACTTAACCTCACCGATAAATAACACCAACTGATTTGTTAACAATGTATAAAAAGCATAAAGGTAATCCATGTCACCGTTATAGTTCCTGTTTATATTTCATACGTTTTGCTTAAACTAACTGGCATTTTCTAAGAGTGCTTGGTTTTTCCAGGACTATGGGGATAATGTTACAGGTTTTTTTTCGGGCAGCACATTACTCTAGTTTAGGACATACTTTGATCTGAGTTCCCTACAGGTGTTTAAAACCGGCCACGAGGCAATGCAAGTTTCACTCAGTGGGTCAAAAGGTGTTCAGAATACATGGTGGCCCTCCTATCCTTGGCCCCTCTGCTGAGCGTACAGAGTGTGGTCACATTTTCCAGTTACTATTATGATGCTGTGTAAATGTGTGTGAAGGAGGTACACAGCCACAATATTGACAATGTGAAAGTAAAACAAAAAGCAGTGCTTACAGATGTGGGTATGTTTGTTTGATGGGTGGTGAAGTGAACAAGACACAAAAAAGTGCATTTAGGAGAAAGTGAAAAGAGGTTGCTTACGAGGAAAAAGATGAGGTGTGATATATGCAGATGGTGGAGATGCAGAGAGAAAAGGGGCGTACATGTCTAACATAGAGTGAGCATAATAGGAGTGATTGAGACACTCTGAAGACCACTAGCCCTTCTAAAGGCCTCAGTAATGTTTAATGAACAGTCTCACAATTTCAGAATTGAAATATTTTCAATGTTAATTATTTACAACAAAATCATTGTTACTCATCTGTCTTCAACAGCTGACAACCATTTACAAAGCCAATCGTCCTGGCCATTTTTAGATGTATGTCAGTTGTGTTATGTATCTGGATGCAATAACAGTAAGTTCAGATAGGAACCCAAATGCTGGTCGGGTGTCACACTATGGGAATCGCAGAAATGTGGTTTACGTGTTTAAGCCATATCCTTAACTACAGAGACCACACCCCTTTTAGAGACTCCCTACTTTTTTGCATCCCACTTAAAGCCCTGCACACAAGATGCCTACTTTGTATCTCGGCGAAAAACTCCACATTGTTTAGCCGAAAATGTTTATTTTTTTACTTAGCATTTTTTGCAGGTATTCTTATGTCAATGCAAGTCGAAAGGGAATTTATGTCCTGGCGTAATTCAATATTTTTATGTTGTGGAAATGCTTATGTCTGGTTTTCTGATGCCTATGACAACTTGACTGACCCTTTTAAATGTGATCCCCTCCCCCCAACCCCACGCTAGTAATTGCAGTAGAGCAAATTATTCCCGGCAGTATACTCTATAAGGTCCAAGCAAAAGAATTGTCTCCAACAGAAGCAAGAATTGCTACATCAGGCATACAAGGCAACATTTTTTTCAGGTGAGAGATTTTTTTTGGTTTTTAGCAAAAATGATTTAGTTTCATTCTCTCCATCGGTACGTTGCAAGGTATGCTTATTTGAGGTCTCAAAATATTGCATCTGATTTCAGGATGTGTGACTGGCAAGTCATGGGCTTGATTTCTAATGCATATTCCATTTCTCTTGCAAATGAGTAAATTAGTGCTAATCTGTTGGCAGTATTACTGCCTGTTAATTACTCAGCCACGAATCTGCGCTATCCTAAACCAAAATAAATGGCAAAATAGCATCCTGCGTTGAGCAGTTCGCATATGAGGTGACTTTAGATATATCCATGCAAGAAGCAATCAAGCCTAAAGAACTAGCAAAAAGGTAGTTCCTTTGAAATAACTTCACAACAAATGGTGTTCTAGCATTCAAAGAATACAAACATTCTTTCAATCCCCAGAACACACATAATGTGTTGCTGATGAGCAGTGTACTTCAAATAGGTAATTGCTACAAGAATTGAAATCATGCCTCTTAATAGCATGTTATAATAACAACAAGCATGCTTTCAAATAAGTTTTGAAGTACCCAGCACATAAATTGTCAAATCCACTAAAACATCAATGTTTTTAGTATATATTGCAGGAGGTAAGCACAATATAAAATGCAACATTTGTTACGAATTTCTCCCAAAATTCCTTGAGGAGAATGATCATATTCTCTATCATGGTTGTTCCTAAATGTCTATACCAATCGTAGCTGTTAGCCTGGGTAGTGTAAAGGACACTCTTGAAGGAAGCATGAGAGAGACCCAGACAGATAACATGGACACTAGTTTGTCACTGTAACCCTGGAACAAGTACTACACAAAGTAGTGTTTTCAATATACGATACTTTTGCATTAAAAATCGGTTATACTCGGTATCTGAGGTATGCTGTTTTTGAGAGACTCCTGCTTAGTTTGACAGCAGAATAAGGTTTCTCAAGAATTTTGCAACAAACTATACTAGTTTAAAGAGGTAGGACAGAACGGTGCAAAGCCTATGCAAAGGGAGTGCTGATACTTCCTCTACATAGACACACCAATCTGGAGAAAAACCAACCAAGCCGTGCTTTAAAGCAAATTCCATATTTGTCTGACAATGCACTCTGAGAAACTGATCATAGCGGTGTTTGCATTAGGTGGAAGAGGTATGACTCTGGATAGACATACATTGATACATTGAATTTTGCCTAAAAGATGCACAAAATGTAACCTAGGTTAAACACTGGAAACAAGAAATTGTGAACATTGTATGAATTTGTGACATCTGCAGAGCAATGTATGTGTATGCATATATAATAATTCATATTTGCAATGTAAAAATGAAGGGACTTTAGTCAAAGCTCATTCCCCCAAATTTATTTTGATACTTTATTCTTTTCAAATAAACTGCGTAAAACCACTCTGTACTAATTAATATGATAGTAGAAATTACAGTACTTATAAAACCCAGTGCTAGAAGATGTAACTCATGTTACTTTTTCTGTGGCAGTTAAGAAACTATTGAGGTAAATAAAGCAGGAAATAAAATGTCACCAAAATCACAATGTTTTGCCAAGTGTTTCTTCTTATATAGTTGTAGCACTTCCCGTATATATTACAGTATTGTAAAAAATATTCTCAGTTGTTCTCAGGAATATCATGGTGGTACACAAACATTGCATGGTACTGCTAAAAGTGTGATGCTCAATGAGCCAGCCTAACAACTATGCTGCATAAGACACGCAGGGTTCTGTATAATGTATCATCAGGTTTCACTTGATAGTATTACAGTAACCCCTTTCAATATACATTTTTGTGCCAGTAGCACAGTGCTTTAGGGACAAACAATTACCCTGCCATATTCCACTCAAATCGAAAAGTATTGTGTAGTTGTTAACTTTACAGTATTACTCCGATTTCATAAAACAGGTCATCATCATATAATAATATAAAACAAATATCTTACTATATACATGCTATTCAATGTCTCATTTTAGCACCAAAACATAACATTTAATAAGTTATTCCGTAAAGGCACCAGAGAATAAAAACTTAAGTTGATCTTTCTCGTTCTAGTTGCTCATCGAATTAAAGTCCTCAAAATACTTCTCTCTTATGGCAATGAAAAAGGGGAAATGAAAGGTCACATGAGCCAAGATACCCACACTTTCAGTATTACATGCATATACTCTTCAGTAGGCAGTATCTTCTTTTGCATCTCTTTTAGTGTTGCAGACATTCCGAATCTCAATTTTAGCTACATTTTTCCGGTTTCGATATTTAGACTCTGCTAACTAGGTGGCTGAATCCAACCCTTCCAGTCAACAGATAAGAGGCCATGTTAGTTGTTTAACCAGAGTGCATGCATTTTTTGGCATAGTCCCTAAGACCTATTAACGACACTTTCTTAAACACTCAGGCCCTCATTCTGAGTTGCCAGGTAACTTCCGATGTGTCTGGTCACTCCATTAGCGCTCATTTTCGGAATTGTGAGTTTGCAGTTGTTATCTCACACTGGACATGCTGCGTTGCAATAAAATCCAGAGAGAGCCCCTGGATTAAGTTCGACAGGTCAAACATTCTGATATTTATTGGGGGTAAAATATCTGGCTTATAGGAGGACATGCAGATGTTGGTAATATATGATACTTATTGCACCCAAATTCTTTACACCTCAGGGTCGGTTATTATCGTGTGTGATAATTATCGTACACAAAAACAAACCACTCGTAATGAGGTTTTAAGGGGAAAGCATGATGATAGAAAATGTATGTTGGAATTTGAAGTTCTAATAACACTGACATCAGAGATTTTCTCTAAGTAATTATAATTCTACAATCAAACCCCTATTCTTTATCCACCAAGGCACAGATTGTTAGGGTTTCATTTTAAACAAAGATCTTGCAAATGTAATGAAACTTAACGTACAAGACAGTGCAACAGATCCAAATCATAGTTAACAGAGTTCATTGGAGTTGCCACGCTCAAAACGTCGAGTAAATGACGCAGTTCCATTTTAGAATCACAGTACCCCAATTAGGAATGCATTTCCATGCTAGTATTACAAGCTTCAAATTAGTTGCACATTTCTGTGCCAGGTTCACAATTATATTATCGCAGGCTATCTCTGGTATTTGTCGCCCTGGTAGCACGTAATTAACAACGTGTTACTCCAAGACGATAAAAATTCCAGAGATAGCGAGGTCATCGCCCTTTTGCAGGGAACATCGCTGGTTTCCAGCAATGTTCCTCGAAAAAGGGCGATAACCTTGCTGATACTACCCACAGGGTCGTATCAGCATAATCCACCCCCTATGTTAGGGATGGCAAAGTCAGGATTTTAGCAGACGTTAGATTTTGGCGAAAACTGTATTTTCGCCAAAATCTAATGTGTGCTAAAATCATGTGGGCTGCCTTGTAAATATTGCGATGTAAACATCAGCGATATTTGCAAGGTAGTCCATCCGGGGTACGCCCAGTAACGCCCTTTTTGCCTCCCATTGGAGATTCAAAGGGAGGCTTTGGGAAAAAGGGTGCTAACATGCGATTATGCATGTTAGCACCCACTTGTAAATAGGGCGCTGGTTTTATCTCTGCTTTTTTGGCTTTGCAAGCCAAAAAAGCGGAGATAAAGCCCATTTAAATATGCCCCTAAGTTCGCTATAAATGTCAGTGCTTGGTTCACAGGGCCCCAGATAGCTAGATATTTGTGTACAGCTCTTACAATGCTGCAGTACGATAACAATTTAAAAAACACTGTCACAGTGTCCCTATTAGGTGCACATTTCCATGCCAGCATACATGTCCATGCCAAGTTCAGAATGGCCCATTTAGACTTTGAGCTTTGTTGTCTACGTCCCCAGGCCCTTTCTTTAGTGTTTGTAGTCCTTACCCGAAAGTGGCAGCTCTGAACATATACTCTTTTAAGTGAGCAAATTGACTGACAGCCTCTTACCTAAGCGACCTCTATCAGACAAGTGATACTGTTTCTTTCGCTCCAGGTTCTGGGAATATGGGTTGTGTGAGTCATTGAGGGGTTAGGATCAGTGAGTGGAGGGAAATGGAGAATTACACAGACTATGAGCACAGCTAGTAATCTTGGCAAGACGAAAACGTATAGCAGTGACGTAGGCAGTAACCCTACTCGCCAAACTCTCAATTCATTTATTGTGGACCAGGTAGCAATCAGTGTGTATGGGTATTTATTTTACGCACAAATCTTGACTGAATCCTTTACCAAAACACGAAGAGCCAGGAGCAGAAATTTTGAATACCTACACGCCAGAAGCACAGCTCCTATTTCAAAATATTTTTATTGAAAATAAATTTTTCATATACAGAGCAAACACATTCGTAATACTTGTACTGTTCTTGCAAGATTGCGGCCTGGCGGGGCCTGAGAGAGAGAGGAAAGGAAGAGAAAAAGAAAAGAAAGGAGGGGGGGGGGTGTTCACTGTTCCAAGTATGCGTCGAGAGCTTCCCACATGTTCTCTTTGGCAGTATGATTTGCCGCCTTTTGCTTGGCAGTGATATTGTCTGCCCCCCGGAGGAAGGTTACCCAGTTGAACCATCGCTTAAAGGTGGCTTTGCTGGTGTCCTTCCAGTTACCCAAAATCGTTTTCACTGCAGCCGTCAGAAGTACATCGACCAGGTCTCGTACCTCTTTGGACTGGAGTTCTGTTGCTAGGAAGGCAGTGGCTATCCCCGCCAGCCCTCTTTGTATCTTACTTCCCGTTATTGTGTCTATGACGTTATAGACCTTGCTCCAGAAGGTCTTGACTCTGGTGCATTCGTATAACATGTGGGATAGATCTCCCGTGGCCATCTGGCAGTTCCAACATGTGCTGCTTTCACTGGCTCCGACCCTCCCTAGTTTCGCTGGTGTCCAGTGCAACCTGTGGAGTAACCAATATTTGGTTTGTGCTAGCTGTGGCGTTATTTTGTTTTTGGACGCTGACGTCCATAGTTTGGCTCTTTCTACTTCGTTCAGCTGTCTCTGTATGGTCTCCTCCCAGAATGCCAGTGTCTTATTGTTTAGGGTTGTGGTGCGTGGTGTAATTAGCTTGTAGATTTGTGCTATTTGGTGGCCTGTCTTGTTTAAGTTTTGCGCGTATTGGATAATGGTGGGTGTCTGTTTCGTGAGTCCTGCTCTGGTGACAGCAGCTTTGATTTTGAGGAATTCGTAGAACTCCTTGTTAGGGAGGGAGGTTATCTGTTGTAGTGCCTTGTAGGAGAGTGGGTTGCTCCCTGCCTCTAGTTGTGATGGCGTTGTGATTCCTCTGCTACGCCATTCCTTGCTGTCTAGTGTTTTCCCTTTGTATGTGACTTTGGTGTTATGCCACAGAGATTCCCATTTGGTGCCTTTGATACTTACTGCCATTTCCCTGTCCACTCTCAGCAGCGCTGTTTTTGTGTTGTGGAATATTGCGTTTTTGGCTTCTGGGTGCTTGTGCGCCGTGAGGGCCATAATTGGGTCTGCGCCCCCCAGAATACTCCTTTCCAGGTCTAGCCATACCGGCATGTAGTCTGGCGTGGGGGCTATCCAGTGTAGTCCCTGTTTGGCCAGGGATGCCGTCTGGAAGGCTTTGTAGTTTGTGAGGTTCAGTCCGCCTTGCTCTTTTTTGAGTCTGAGTTTCGCTAAGCTCATTCTTGGTTTTTTCCCTCCCCAGAGGAACATGTTGATGCATTTGTCTAGGCGTTTGTGGAATTCGGATGTAAGTGTGAGAGGCAGCATGGAGAGCAGGTAGTTTAGCATGGGGGTGACCATCATCTTTATTGTCTCGATTCTCCCCCACCAGCTTATGAATTTGGGGCCCCATGCGTCTAGCTTGGACTTAATTTTTTTTAGCATTGCTTCCTCATTATGGTCCAGTGTCGATCTTAAGGCACAGCTCCTATAAGCACAGCTCCTCTCTTACCCGGAGCCTGGTATCAGAAAGCAAAATGTGGTAACAGAATAACTCAAGAAAAAAATCTGCTTTGTGGTACTGAATGAAGAATTTGTGTGAAATCCTCGGTATCCTTTTTAGCGTGGAGATTCTGCTGTTGTATGTTTTGGTAATAAATAGTCACTGCTCACGTAGCTTAAAATACATTTCTAGTGCTTTCTTTTTGTATTTGGTATACGTTTATATTTCAAAGAGGAAATACCAGATTTACCGATTTTCCAAATTTCTTTAACAGCAGTGAACGTATTGACCTCGTTGGTAAAATGCTGGGCAAGTGGGAACGCCGTTTCTGTTTCATTTGTGTTCTCTTTTCACAGTCCAGCAGCGTATTGTCCATTTAGGATCCCAAAGATAGTAATGTTTTTGCTGGCGCACATGAATAAAGAAATCGGAGTGGCTGTTAGAAACACTGAGCAAATTAAAGAAAGGCTTTACAGCTGTATAAAACCATTCTGCCACCAAAATAGTCTGCAAGTGTATTTTTAAAATTCTTCTTTTGACCTTCCTAACTCTCCCTCGACCCAGTTATCTATCCCTCGGTCTGAATAAAAAGTTGTCACGGAGTTCAAAAACAGCACCATCATTTTTTGCACCCTTTCTTACTGTGTACCCCTGCAGTCTTAAGTTAAAGAAAATAACCTTTTTATTAATTTAGGGAGATGGTATGCAAAATGGGCACAAACAAAGCAAGTACAAAGGATGTTTGCTCCGGTTATTCCCCGAAAATGTGACTCATTAACTAATTACAATGCCCATGTTAAACATGATTTGGGTGCAAATGGTAGTTTGCACCTAAATTGGGATTCTAAGTTTTGCAATAATTACCCCACCTGCAGGCTTTTTTCTTGCGCAATTTCCGAACGACATTACCTGTGGGAATGCAGCTAGGGTAAAAATGTGTTATTCATGCTTTTGTCCCTCGTGGTGGGGGGAGAACTCACAGTATTACTGTATTATTTATCTATCATTCAGGGGTGCCGAATGTAATCTGATGAAGTAATACCTCATCTGTAAATACCGCACACACTGAGCCAGCATTCGCCTGGTGCAATTTTACCGAGTACGACATTAGTGCACTTAATTGTGGTCGTTTTAAAATGAGACCCTAAAGGTTGTGTTACAACTCAGCACAGTTGGCATTGTGCCACAAAGCTGTACCGCCTGATGTAACACAAAAAGGTAAATGATGCCAAGAGACTTAAGTTGTTCCGGTTTCCATTTTTATATTTTTAAACGCTGGTAACTTTAGGTGTGAGTGAACCCTCGGGGACAAAAAACAAATAAGGGAGCCACTGTCCATGTGCATGGCCAGCAATTGTGGCCCAGTGACGCTTCTTCTGACACGCAAGCCAGGAGTGTGGTCATAGGTCTGCTTTCTCATCACAGAGGCCAGAGCTGCTGACTTTGGAGCTGGAGATCCAGGTTAGAGTCTCATCGTTAGCTCAGTGTCCTATGATACTGGGCAAATCACTTAATCTCCCCATGCCTACCAAAAATTAACGCGATCTTGTATAACCTAACTGTTGCTCATGTAAAGCGCTGCAATACCTTACGGTCGAGTTCGCACAGTATAAAACTGCAAAAAAAAGGTTGATAGATGGGTGCTGAGGATTGGGCAAGTTGGGGGGCTCCACATACAGAAAGCAAACTCGTTGAAGGGGATTGCGTGTATAGGTTCCTAGGAAGATTCACTTTCACTTTGCTTCATTTATTGTTAGTTGCTTTCCATCTTTGATGAGGTATAAGTAGGGTGTTTCATGCCTTGGACGACAGTGGTAAATGGCTTTGTACATCTGGCCCAAATATCTTTGCACATTTTGCGGCAACCTATCTTATACTTTTTCTAATAGAATATTAAAATAATGATTTGCATATTTATAGTGCCTTCAGCACTAGTAGCACTATGAATACACTCACTATTTCCTGGCGCACCAACCTGTGCGAGCAATGCACAAAGACTCAACAGCTGCAGAACGGGTAGCAAGGCAACGTGGACAGCTTCAATGTTTAGTGCTAGCATTGAGGAAATAGGCACTATGCAACTGCAATCGTTCAGGAAGCGCCAAATCAGGATTCACTTAGATCTCTCACACACGCTTGAGTAGAGCTTAACCTTAGATTGCCAGTATAACAGTTGTATATGAGCTTTCCAGAGTTAGCATAATCGCATTGTTTGAGATCCCACCCAGTCTGTTGTGGCTGAATTTGTGTACGCTTATAAGGTGTAGTTATTGCTAACTAGATAAGGCTTGTTGTGTTTCAAGCATGCACAGAGATTAACTTCGCGGCATGCCACCAAACAGTTGTGCACTCCAGGCTGGTTGGGCGAAATTAGGGGCATCTCATCCAGACCACACCTGGAAATAGGAAGGAGAAATAGGGGATGGACAGACACTTGTTTTTTTGTGGATTTTGGGTCTATTGTCACACAAAGGGATGTTTGCAAATCATCTGTGGGCAAACTAAAACGTAATCCCAAGATGTAATTGTAATAATTGCTTATCATTATTTAGTCTATTGATTGTGATCAGCCCAGGTAGTCCAAATTACTGGACGGGTGGGGGGCGGGTCTCTGAATATCATTCATAAGGTAGATAGTAAGCATTTTACCGGGCCTGCAGCCATACTACCATAGACAATGTTAACACACAGAAATTGGCAGCATGGTTAAGGGCGAAGTGAGAGTTGCTACCCCTTAATACTAAAGGGTTGGTTGGTAAGACCAGTTTAGAGTCTCCCAAATCTCGAAGAGACACTAGCAGTGTCCCTAGGGATAACTTGATTTGCTTTATGTAGAAGCCAGCGTTAAGTTATGAACCCAGCTACAAAATCAGAAATACAGGGACAGTTCTTGAGACTAAAGGAAAAATGGGGGAATGGAATTTCTGAAGAGAAGAGCTACAGACCTTCGTCCTTACACCAACACTCTCCACTTTCTCCTGGACTCATACATTGCTCCTTACTATCGAGATCCTGCATACTCCATTTATACAAACTCCTCAAGCACTGCCTCCCACATTCTGGCTACAAGCAGTGCGTCCTCGTATCAAACTGTAGCATCATTCCCTCAGTGGAGCACACCATCATTTCTGGATTCTGGTTCTCCATTCCTTAAAACTCCTTTAGCACCTTATACAGATTAGTTCATATTCCCTTCTCCCTGGCTCTGGCAGCTCTCCCTTCTTCATCCTTTCTCAGAAGTATTCCCCTTGTCAAACACTTGTAACTCTTGTTCCGTTCACATGCCTGCACCGGATCACTGAAATAATATCGACTACCAAAATATCGACTACCCAAAATATCGAGGAAAAAATATCTACAACCAAAATATCGAGTTTGTATGTACAAACAGGTAAGTACAAAAATATCGAGTACAAAATATCGTTTACAAAAATATCGTTGTAAAAAATATCGACTTTAATAAAAACAATGTTTAATTACATTAATATAAAAAATTAATTACTAAAATATAATTAACAATACTTAAATTAACTTTTAATAATTAAATAATTAATGAAAGTAAAAAAATAATATTTTTTTAATCATATTTCTTAAAACATATATATATATAGTAACAACATTTAATTAAATAATAGCCAATATTATTAACGTACAAATACAAAAGAGTAAAAATTACTATTCCCACTGCAAAGAGTGCAACAGTGGATATAAGACGTTACAACGCAACTTTTACAACGCACTACCATTACAACGTAAGTATTGGTAAGTATATAATAATTTTTTTTAATTTAAATTATTTAAAAATATTTAAATATAATTTAATTTAATTTCATTAAATTAAATTAAAGTAAATTTAATTTTACTTTATTTTTACACTGTACCCCTGTACCCCAAAACTGACCCTGAACCCTAAAAAAACCCTTTACCCAAAAACCCAAAACTGACCCTGAACCCTAAAAATACCCCTTTACCCAAAAACTAAAAACTGACCCTGAACCCTAAAAATACCCCTTTACCCAAACATTAAAAACTGACCCTGAACCCTAAAAATACCCCTTTACCCAAAAACTAAAAACTGACCCTGAACCCTAAAAATACCCCTTTACCCAAAAACTAAAAACTGACCCTGAACCCTAAAAATACCCCTTTACCCAAAAACTAAAAACTGACCCTGAACCCTAAAAATACCCCTTTACCCAAAAACTAAAGACTGACCCTGAACCCTAAAAATACCCCTTTACCCAAAAACTAAAAACTGACCCTGAACCCTAAAAATACCCCTTTACCCAAAAACTAAAAACTGACCCTGAACCCTAAAAATACCCCTTTACCCAAAAACTAAAGACTGACCCTGAACCCTAAAAATACCCCTTTACCCAAAAACTAAAAACTGACCCTGAACCCTAAAAATACCCCTTTACCCAAAAACTAAAAACTGACCCTGAACCCTAAAAATACCCCTTTAATTTAACATAATTAGCAATTAATCAATTAAATTAAAATAATTACCAATTACATTTTAATTAATTAACAAATATTATTGAATTACCAATTAATTAAATATTACTACCAATTAATACATTTACATATTTAATAAATAATAATTAAATTACTTCCCACCCTATTCCCCTATAAACCCACAACCCGCTACAGGAAATACATTAATTTAATTTACATAATTAGCAATTAATAAATTAAATTAAATTAATTACCAATTACATTTTAAATAATTAACATATATTATTTAATTACCAATTAATTAATTATTACTACCAATTAATAAATTTACATATTTAATTAATTATAATTAAATTACTTCCCACCCTATTCCCCTATAAACCCACAACCCGCTACAGAATAAAATTACACAATAATTAAAACAAAATCATTAATTAAAAATAATTATAACATAAAATGACACTTTTCACACATATTATAACATAAAAACACTATAAATATTTACATATTACATAAAAAACGATATTTTTTACTTGCGATATTATTTACAGTCGATATTACTTCACTTACCTTAAAAACGATATTTTGGCTGTCGATATTCTGTCCTGTCGATATTTTCTCCAAACGATATTTAAAACTCGATATTCTGTCCAAACGATATTTTGGAGTCGATATTATGTCTGTGTACCGCCTGCACCCCATTCTCCCTTCAAGTTCCAGTAGCATCCAGATTAAGGTTCTTGCTGCTGTGTCACCCTTCAGACACCCGCAGCATTTGCTCCCTTTGGGTGTCTGTAGCACTGCCTCCCACCAAGGTCGTGCATCACTACCCCATTTTGGATGCCTGCACAAACCCTGCCACTCAAGTGCATTCAATACTCGCCGAATCCCCGACCTTTAGTCGCCAGCAGTAACTGCATGAAGCACAACTGAAGCACTCCTTCCCTCCTTAATGGTTCCACCTAGATGCACCATAGCTCTAAATCTTGTATGGCAAGTTCAGACAGACTTGGCTTTTTAGCCAAAGACACTGTAGATTACGAGGTTTGTAATTTTTATTTGAATTTTACTTGAATGTGGTGCAGAATGATGCATTCAGGGGCCACTTGGCTTCTCTGCAGCCAGCACAGATCACCCATCACTCGCTTCCTTTGATAGGAGTCTTACAGTTCCTAAAATCTTTGTAGAACAGTGTAAGAAAGCAGACAGGCTACCTCACCAGGCTCAGGCACTTACACATTGAAGGTGGGAGTTAACTCTCCTTGGCCTCTTTTGAATACTATTATGGACCTCCCTCGTCTTCAGATTTAGGCAACTTCTGGTCATACCCTCTTCCTTCATCATCACACTATAATACAAGCTTGCATATAAGCTTTTTTTTTGTCTGTAATGTGATTATGATTGTCTGTTGGATCGCCTGCTTGGGTCATCATCTTTTGCTCGGTTTGTCTATTTCAGAAAGCCATTCCGTGGCTTAATGTGGTCAGGACAAGGCTCTGCCAGAGTCCATCAGTGAGGTAGGTGGAGGCTAGCTGCATGAGCCAATGCTTGGAGGTATGAGGCGGTGGAGGAAAGATTTAGGTATGGATGACTGGCAGTCTTCTTTGACAAATGTATGACTACCACCACCCTGTCTTTATGGGGCTTAAAAACCGGAATATTCTATTACCTCAATATAGGAAACGATTGTGGGTTTCTATATCTGTGTATGCCTATACGACGGGCAGGCATGGTATGATTGTTAATTTCCACAAAGGGTGGTTGTACAACACAGTAAAAAAAAAAAGAGCACATAGGCAGAGAACTATTAGAGATCTGGTTATGAAGGTCTTGATGAAAGCTACAAGACTTAGGCTGTGAGGTGACTAAACATGTTGACACATAGAAGCTTTAGACATAATCTCTCAGTAAGCAGTGAGATCTGTTCGTAATCTTACCAAAGAACCACTTTAAATAATACAAAATAAATAATCGAAACACCTTAGATTTTTTAGGTCGAGCCTAGCGCAGCGCGCATGCGCTAGTACTCTGCTGGTACTCTGTATCTGGTATGTGTGGTGGAAGAACTCCCCTGTTTTCTATTAGGTTTTGCTAGTGTCCTTATTAAATGCCTGCATTTGTTTGGTGGATAGGGTAAATTAGTCCCGCCTGTTGGACCCTCCCAGGCAACTGACCCGGTTACTGTTGCATTATTCAGTTTTTTTCCAATTTATAGTCTTTATTTCGATCAATTTAGATCGTAGAAGACAGTAGCAATATACCCACACAACTATCAGTTGAAAGTAAGACATTAAAAGATGAAAATTATGAAAATATGAAATTTGCCCCCCCACAATTATTCCTATTCACAGATTTAAACAGAACAAATTTCATAGCAATTTACTGTGTCATAAAAATAAGGTAAAACTAAAATCGCATTATGGGACTAAAAGATTTAAAAAATATACAATCTACTACACATTTCATACTACTGTGCAATAAAATTCAAGCATTTTGCGACCGCAATTTACCATAAATATGTAAATGTGTTGGGGCACTATCTGAAATACAACTTATGGCCACTCAAGGTGTACCGTAACATTGCTAGCTTTATACAAACCCACCCAATTCCACACTTTGATTCGTCCTCTACTTATCCGGGGATTCACTGTGATCAGCGGTCTTATCATTTTTTACCCCGAATGAGCCATGCCCATTGTGCAACATTCCGTCCATCATCTTGTGTGTTTTGCAACTCAGGAATCGGGCAACAGCTATAAGATTCGGTGGTTGAGTCGGTCAACAATATTCTCAGTGTGACAGCACTACTTCTAACACCCATGTGCCTACATAGGGGCTTCAACCATTTATGTTGCAGCATCTGATAAGCCTGATTAACAACTAAGATATGGTAATAGGTCTCCTCATGCTCCATACACAACCTACATTTATTGTCGTTAGAGTTACGCCATTTACGTTTAAATACCTTTGTGGGTAGCTTACCTGTTTTTAATATATGTTGGTTCCTGGCACTCTTTTTTTTTTTCTTCATTTCCCTCCACTCGTCATTATACTGTTTGGAATATATGTTAGTTCCTGGCACTCTTTTTTTCCCTTTCCGTCCGCTTGTCTAGGAGCAGCTAACAGCAGACATGGGAGGAATGTGGGGCAAAACAGGGCAGTTTTGCCAGCACACTCCAGCTGAGCTCGGGCACGGTGCTCTCTTCAATAAAGTCAGCTAACTCTTCAAGAAACGCTGGTATTGCTTCAGCTTTGCATCAGAACATTGTCCTGGATGCTTACAGTTGCTGGCTTCCTTCGGCACATATTGCAGTGTAATTTTGGCATGGTTTCAGCTGTCTGGCCAACAGGAAGTAGGAATTGGAGGCATGCTGGGAGAAAACGATTTTGCAAAAATGTAGTCTGTTCTCTCCAGCAGTATTTGCAAAGGATGTAGAGGCAGGCGGAGGGTGTGGGAGAAGCAACCCAACCCTCTGCAGCAGTCGTAGTCTTCCTTGGCTTCCAAGAGCCCCTTGCCGCACTGCTGCATCTGTAAATTCAACCCCTTCCCTCGCGCTTCCCTATCTGACCACAGTTCTAGCACTCCCAGAGCCCGGCCACACAAAACAAAACCTTCTTCAGGAAATAGGCTATCTTTTTATTTCATTTCAGTCTTAGAGTAAAGAACAAATTCCCCCAATTGATTCACTGTTGTCAAGGCGTCAAAAATGTTTGTTTACTTCATGTTTCCAGAAGGAGCGGTGGGGGAAGGGATACCTACTGGAGGGGTGTGGATACTAAAATCATTTGTCATTTACAGAGCACTGACTCCTCTTTTTGAAATAACCACATAAAAAAGCACACTGACTTTCTCTAATTTCCTGCCAAGTGTATTCATTGTATTTTCACCCATATTATTTTCTGCCTTTTCACTATTAGTCTGTGTTAGACTTGGCATCTTTTGGCGTGTATCCCCTGTCTCTTTGCTTTCTGACCTCCCGGTTTTGACTCTGTTTTTGCTGGTTTAGTGTCTCTGCACACTTTCTCACTGCTGTTCAGTGTTCAAGTGCAAGTGCTCCTGTTGTAAATTATGTTGTGGTTTGGTGTTTCCATGATTGACATATTTGATTTACTTGTGAGGCCCTAGTAAAGTGCACTGTGAGTGCCAGGGCTGGTAAATCAAATGCTACTAGTGGGTTTGCAGCACTGGTTGTGTCACCCACAGAAGTAGCCCTGAAAAGGTAACTCAGACCTGCCACCACAGGGTCTGTGTGCAGTTTGTAAGTGCCATGTCGACCTGGCAAGTGCACTCACCTTCCCTTTTTCTACATGTCAGTCACCCCTAAGGTAGGCCCAAGGTACCCCTGTGGGCAGGGTGCTGCATATGTTAGAGGTAGGACATGTACTGCTGTGTGTGATGTCTTGGTGGTGAATTACAGTGCATTTCGTTTTTCACCATTGCAATGCCTCCTGTTCCCATAGGACAGAATAGGGAGTTTGTTTATAACATCTTATAAACATAACTGGCCCTAGGAACAAGGTAGGAAAATAAAGTTTAGGATGCCTGAACTCAAAATTATAAAATGCATCTTTTAGTGAGGGTTATTTTTACATTCGGTGTTTGAAAATACCCCTTTTAGAAAGTAGGTATTTTCTTGCCTAACCATCCAGTGTGCCTCTGCTAGGTTTGTGTATTGCATGTCTGGCTTTTGGATGACAGGGCTGGAGAGCGGCAGCAGCTCCAGAAGTCTGATGGGTCAGGGCTGGGCTGAATAGACCTGGGTGCATTGAGAGTAATGGGAGGAGATTTCCTTGCACCTGAATGGGCCTGATCTGCCTTGCACAATGCCGTCTCCACCCTCTGCCAGGTAGCTGCACCAGTGAGGACAGAACTGGTTTTGGCTGGGTACAGACACTCTCTGCCTTCAGATAAAAGAGGATTTGGTGGTATAAATATTGGGGCAGAGAAACACCAGCTGTGTTCTGTAGTGTGTCTTTCTAATGGAAAGTTATAAAAAAAGTTTTGTGCTACTTATAGTCTTTTTGCATAATAATACTTATAGTCTAATTGCATAATACTACAAATATATATATTTGATAGTAAAACATGTATTGATTTTTAATACAGTAATTAGCGCTCTCTCACAGCAATTACAGCATATATGCAATGTAGAATACAGGTCCGCATTCCACACAGGTGCAGGAAGTAAAAGCAGACAAGGTCACCTTTGTCGTCCCCAGCCTAGCTCATAATGGGCCCACCACTTTCCTGATATCCTGCCGGGCTTCCAGGGGCAACATTGTGCTGTGTATATTGACTCCTCCTGTTTTGCGCACCAATCCTCCCCCAATTCAAGAATGGGGGAGCCTCTGCAGATCTCTTTTTTTATTTTTAAAATTGGTTTTATTTGCATTTTAATCATAAAACAACCAAAATGAAATAACAAACATTGCAGTGCTATGTTATAATGATTGAGCTGACATGGCTGGGTTGCGCTTACGGCCAGTAAACCTGGGGTCTCCAAAGTTCCATCTGCAATATTATACACCAGTAAATACAAAGAAATTAGAAGACATTTCAGCACCTCTACTCCGCACCAACACATTACAATACCATTCTGTAGTGTACATCGGGCATGTAGTTGATACATTAAACATCTACATTTCTAGAATTCAGCCAAGTTACGAATGGTTCCCATATATCTTTGGGTCGGGATCTGATTGGTTGAAGTTCCCAGTAGGTGGAAAGTTGTGTACTGCAGTAGGCGACTTGTACAATCCAGTCTTTGGCTTGCGGGGTTCGCTTTGCGCCCCCTCGGCAGATCTCTAGAATTTGACAATGTCTCTCTTATCCCAGCCTACCCAGTTCCACAGAATCGTGTCTCCCCATGGTCCCACCAGGTCCACCAGGATACTCAACAAGGGCACTACTGGTGTAACATCAATGTGTGTTCCTGGGGAAGGTTGCGGTCTCGAAGGAGATGTTGATGGCCTTGCGGAGATGGGGTGCAATGGTGGCGCTGGCTTTGTTGAAGATGTGGTGTGGACATGGGTCTGATAGGGAGCCGGAGTGGATGGTGTTCATTATCTTGATGGTGACGTAGTCGTTGATGTTAGTCCAGGTGAGCAGGGGGTCGCCGTAGGTGGAGGCCGTGGGGTCTGAGGTGTCATTGGCTGTCTGGTTGTTGAAGCTGTCGTGGATGTCTGCGATCTTGCGATGGAAGAAGGTGGCAAGGGAGTTGCACAAGTCTTGCGATGGTGGGATGTTGTTGGTGTTGTAGCTGGGGTTGGAGAGCTCCTTCACGATGTTGAAGAGCTCTTTGCTGTTGTGTGCGTTGTTGTCAGGGCGGTCCTTGAAGGAGGTCCTTTTGGCGGATCTGATGAGGTGATGGTGTTGGCGCATGGAGTTCTTGTGGGCTGCGTGGTTCTCCGGTGTCTGTTCGCGGTGCCATTTCTTCTCTAGTTTTCGGCAGGTTCGTTTGGAGGTCTGGAGGTCCGCAGAGAACCAGCTGGCATTCTTGTTGGTGCGTCTGTTGGAGGGTTTCTTGATTGGGACGCGAGTGTTGGCGCAGTTCTTGATCCAACGCCTGAGGTTGCTGGCGGTGGGGTTGGTGGGGTCGGTGGGTGGGTTTAGGGCGAGGGCGGTGTTTAGCTGGGCTTCAGTGATTTTGCTCCAGCTGCGGCTGGGGATCTGTTGGGTGCGGTGGTGCGTGGTGGGTTTCCGGAAGGTGGATTGGATGCAGCAATGGTCGGTCCAGTGGAGTTCGTGGTGTGGCTGAAGGAGACGTGGGAGCTTGCGGAGAAGATGAGGTCAAGCGTGTGACCGGCGGAGTGGGTGGACCTTGTGACGAGCTGTCTGAGTCCGAGGTTGTCGATCAGGGTGGTGGAGTTGGTGTTGTTGTTGTTCTCGAGGTGGAAGTTCAGGTCTCCGAGGAGGATGTAGTTCGTGGAGGCGAGGGCGTGCATGCTAACGAATTTGGCGATGGAGTCGCTGAACTGTGGTCAGGGTCCGGGGGGTCTGTAGATGAGAGTTCCTCTGAGAGTGGTGTTGGGATCAGTGTGGATCTGGAAGTGCAGGTGTCCGACAGTGCTGAGGGTGTCATCGGAATTGGTCGAGACCTTGAGGGTGGACTTGTGGATGATGGCGATTCCACCTCCTACTCCGTTGGTGCGGTCTCTGTGCGTGATGTAGCCGCCCGGGATGGCTATGGCGATGTCGGGTGCCGAGGAGTCGTTCATCCAAGTCTCTGTCAGGAAGGTGACGTCCAAGGAGGATGTGTGGAGCAGGTCCCAGAGTTCGATGGCATGTTTGCGTGCAGAGCGGGTGTTCAGTAGTATGCATCCGAGGTGGTTGCGTGCTGTCCTGGTTGCCGGGTTGGTAGCTCGGAAACTGGTGAAGCTGCAGCTCTGGCAGGAGAAGGGTCCTTTGGTGCGCTTGGGGGTGTCCAGGAAGCAGGCGTGCGGTCGTCCGGTGTTGAGTGTAGGGAGGGTGTTGGCTTCGTAGCGGCATCGGGTGTCGTGGCGTTCGCATGGGCCAGGGGGTCTGGCACTGGGGGCAGTCCAGGCGCGGACGGGCGCAGACGGGCTTGCCTTCAGTGCACCATTGGAGCGGCCGCCATATAAGGGGAGGTCAGAGGGAGGAGCAGCTGCGAGGTGGGAGCGGGGCGGTGAATGGGCGAGCAGGGGGGCGGGGCCGCAGGAGACTCAGCGGCGGAGAAACAAGTGGGTAGAGCGGGTGGGGGAAAACAGAAGGCAAAGGGCGCAATAGCAGGACAACAGTACAAAATGAATGGAAAAAAGGCAAAAATACAACACTAAAAAGCAAAATCATACAGCACAAATACGGCAGGGTTACCAGGGGGAAACTGAAGGCAAAGGGTACAATACCAGAGCAACAGTACAAAAGGGGCATAGCGAGCGCAAGAGCAGCAGCCTTGAACCTACAACAGCGGCAGCAGCGGGCTCTGGGGCAGCGACACCCAGGTGGTGCTGTGTGGCTTGGGGAGCGACCTGTCTGAGACCAGGGTGAAGGGTCAATGAGATGACATGGTTCCTTCTTCATCTTGCACACCACCCTTGGGATGAGTGGGAACGACGGGAAAGCATAAGCAAACATCTCTGTCCTCTGCATGTGTAGAGTGTTCCTCGGAGTGCCCAACAGTTTGAAAACTTGCTTCAGCTGCTCCCAATCCAATTCCCATTCGTGACATTGAGAGTTGGTTCTGCTTAACGAATCCGCCCACTCATGATCACACCTATTTGCATAGTTATCTTGTGCTTTAACTGCCATTTGCAGATCTTCTGGGCTTGAGTCGATAGCGTGCAAGACCTGGTTCCCCCTTGCGTGGCCAGATAGAACATCGTTGTGGTGTTGTCTGTTCTTACTAGAACAGAAGCGCCCTGAATCCTTGGAAGGAACACCTGCAGCCCCAGAAACACTGCCCTCAATTCCAAGAGATTGATGTGCATTTGCACCTCTTGGACAGACCATCTGCCATGAATTTGTAAGTCTTGGAGATGTGCTCCCCAACCATCCATCGCGGCATCCGTTGTCATAATGTACCTGGGTTGTATTGCCTGGAATGATAGGCCTGGAGATATCTTGCTTCTTTCTCCCACCATAACAGGGCCTGTTTCATTGTCTGAGAGATGAGAATGACATCTTCGAAAGAGCCCAGCACCTGAACCCACTGCATATCGAGTTGTTCCTGAAGAGATCTCATGTGCAAACGACAATTTGGTATCAATGGGATGCCTGATGATAGCATTCCCAGCATAGACTTGTACATTCTGACTGAAGTGGGGCTGTCATGTGCATTATCTTGCTTTTGCCCTGGCGTGGTGGGAAATGCTTTCATTATTCTTGTGTTTAAGACCGCTCTGAGAAATATCTGTTTTTGACTTGAAATAAGACATGACTTTTCTACTTTGAGTTGCAATCCTAGAGATTTGAAAAGATGATGACAGGCCCATGTAGATCTTCTTGCAGAGTGGAACGTGGACCCTTTTACCAGCCAATCGTCCAGGTAAGGAAAAACCTGTTGGTCCTGCCTTCTCAGGGAAGCTGCTACCGGAGCCATGCACTTTGTGAGAACTCTGGGGTCTTAGCGAAGGACAAAAGGAAAAACTTTGATAGTGGCATGCTGCCACTTCGAACCTCAGGAACTGACAGTGTTTGGCGTGAATGGGAATATGGAAATATGCATCTAATAGATCAAGTGACACTAAAAAATCCCCTTTGTTCACCAACAAGAGAATGTCTTGCAGAGGCAGCATTCTGAATGGTTTTTCTTGATGTATTTGTTCAGCTCTCTGAGATCCATGACCTGTCTCAATTCCCGCATTTCTTTCTTATGAGTAAGAAATTTGAATAGAAGCCCTTCCCTCGTTGGTGGGAAGGAACCCTTTCTATTACCCCCTTCAGCAGCAGAGTCGAAATCTCATGCTTTAAGAGAGGAAAATGTTGATGTGTCCTCCTTGAAGGTGGATGGCGTGGAGGCTTTTGAACAAAGTCCAGGGTGTGACCTCTATGGATGATATCCAACACCCATTGTCTTTTGTGATGGCTTCCGACTGATGGAAAAAAGCGGATAGATGATGGATCCCCTGAGGCTGGTGACGAGAAGAGGTGGCTGGTGCGCAAAAAACATCACTGTTGCCTAGAGGTATCTTTGGATTTACCTCGTGCCAAAGATCTGCATCAAGCCGACTGTTGGTTGTACGGCGCATTGGAAGCACAAACGTATTGCTGTTGCTGACCACCGTACTGTTGCCAATAACTCTGTAGGGAATAAGGCTGAAACCTGTATGATTGAAATGACGGTCTCTGCTGAAACTGACCCCGTCCCCTTCCTCTACGATAGGACTGAAAACACCATTATTGCAGTGTACCCAGAGAACGTGCCATCTCCATATCCGTCTTGATGCCCTGTAACCCCTCATCCACTTGTTTGTCAAACAGGTTCTCTCCATTGAAGGGCATGTCTAGGATTTTCGATTGGATCTCCGGGCGGAAAGATGTCGCCTTTAACCAGCCCAGCCTATGGAGAACAGTGACACCTGCCATCTGCCTGAATGCGATAGAAGAAGATCCATAGCTTCAGAAGATGCTCGGGCACCATCCTACAGAATGTCTTTCGCCTACTTTTTCTTGTCTTCAGGTAGGTGCTCAGAAAGCGGTGCAAGATCTGTCCACAACTGAACGGTCGTACTGCCACAGAATCACTAAGGTGTTGGAGGCCTTAATGGAAGTAGCTGCCAGAGTGTCAAAGCGCCTGCCGATGTAGTCTAGTCGTTTTCCCTCCCTGTCTGGAGGCTCTGAGCAAGGAGCTGCTGGATTCCTGGAGCGGCTCTGGGCTGCTTGTATTATCAGTAAATACAGCCACGGATGCCCAATCAAGCACGTAGGAGCAGAATCAGGGGCTTTTTACTTCTTCTCCATTCTTGGTAATACAGCCATAACAGAGACCAAATTTCGCATCAACTTCAATCCTTCCTCCCAGATCTAATCGACTATTGGTATGGATGGTACCGATTTCATGGCAGGATCTTTAAAATCATGGAGGAAACATGCAGTGTGGGTTACGGGCAGTGGTAAATCAAATCTTTTGGAAGCTTTTTCCAATAACTCCGAAACCTCCATTATCCCCTGGAGGAGAACTCGCAGAAGGCGGAGATGGCAACGGTGAATATGGGGCAACATAGTCGTTCCATTCCCAGCCAATCCTGTCTGGATCCTGAATGAGCTATCCCTCCTCAGGCAGGTCATCAGCATCGCTTTGAATGTAGTCCTTTATTGTAATACTCAGAGGAGCTGGTCTCTCCTCCTGTGTTGGAGTTGGCGCAGTAGCCACTGGTGGTGGAGATGAAACCTGTATGCTAGACCCCCCCAGCGTAAGCAGAACTGGGGGGTGAGAGTCCGGAAAACGTTTATAATAATCATGAAGAATGTGCCTAAGGTCGGTGACAAGAGAAGTTGGCACCAACATGGCATCACCACGTACATCCTGATGTTCATCGTAAACATCTTACGGATAATGCTTCTGAAAAGAGTCATATCGTTGTGGTTGATGATGAGCCGTGAAGGAGTAATCCCCACCCATGAACTCTGAGGTATCCTGGATATAAGCGTCATACTCATCATCCATTCCTGGCATTTAACCTTAAGCTGTTATAGGCTGTAAGCTGGAATGAAAAAGGTCTCGTCCCCTGATTCCTCCATATCCAGAAGATGAGATGGGGTAGAGGTGATACCTTGGTTAGGGATGTCAGGCTTGGAGATTTCTGGATCAACTGTTGCCTTTTAATGTTCTTCATATGCTCCGTCGACGACACAGTTGACAAAGGAAGATGTCTAAAGGTAATTGCCGTTGACACCGGTATTCTTGTAGGAGACTTGAACACCATCTTCGACGGAGTGACCGCCAACGATGTGGACAATGACGACAGAGTCGCCGTAGACATGGCCGTCGACACAGTTGTCGTCAATGAAGCCGTCGACGAGGTGATTGTCGCCACTGTGCTTGTCGATGAGGACGTCGCCACTGCCGCCCTCGATGCGGTCGAAGCAAGCACATTGGAAGCCACAAACATCAACAGTGATTTGGACGTTGTTCTCGACAACGGGTCCACCCACGGAGCCATTTTCATCGATGAAGCCTGTTTCTGAGGCGTGACAGGCAGAGAGGCTTAATAAGAGGATGATTTCTTCTGGACAGAACCTTTCGATGGCTGTGTCATGGCTGCTTAATCAGAAGTGGATGGTTTGTCAGCCTTCATCTCCTTTTATTCTGCCTCATTTTTATGTTATCTCTCAGATGAGGATGGACCAGGACTCGCCTCCACATCAGATCCAGAATCAGATCTGGACTTTTTCTTCTGAAGCCATAATAATAATCTGGCCTCTCTGCCCTTCAGAGTTTTGGCCGAAAAGGTTCTGCAATATTTACAATCCTTGGCAGTATGCTTGGGATATATAGGCAGTAAAGACAGTCCTTGTGGGGGGTCTTCATAGAAAAGTCTTCGCTTCGCACAAGATCTGCAGAATCTAAAAAGCCTTTTCTTAGATCCTTTAAGGTTAATTCAGCAGGATCAAAAGTTCACTAACTGACAAACTTAGCAGAGCTCAGGGAGACTCCCTCAACACACAACGTGCGGTTAGAAATCTGAGGTATGGTGGCTCTGCAGGGGAGATGTGGTCTGGGGCTTGTCTCTGATTAGTCAAAGTTTTGATATAACATAAAGATGCAGATGGGTTTTTAAATTTCCTTTCTTTCTTACTGGTCTCGGTCTCTAATGTACTTCTATACTACAGCTTATCTAAGTACTTTGGGACTCCCACCATGACGACGGGGAAGATTCAAGCATGTGAATCTATGAAAGGTTCAATACTGGAGAATTGAAAATGTCTAAAGGGTTACCAAAGACATTTTAATAAGGTGGTTGACAAGAGTAAAAACAAACTAAACGCTGTCCTGGGAATCAATGAACCTAGACAGCACAAAGTATGTGTTTTAGGGTCAATATGTTTTATGCCTTGTGTGGCAATTCGTCAGGACCAGAGAAGTGACACCTAACATACACCTCATTGGGAATGAAGATGTGATTCAAATGAATAAATGTACCCAATGTATATGTTGTGTCAACCATACCTGCCATGGTACATGCCATCAGAAGTCCGGCACTATTTGAGTGGAGTTTGTGCCTCTTAGAATTGGGCAGAGGACCGCACTATGCTGCTGGAACAAAATGGTCCTGAAAGGACCTTATGTGGTCGCCAGCCCAGATGTCTCCAGTTGTGAAATTCCGATCAGGTCCCAACCCTGAAAACTCTCCAGACGTGCCACCCGGTCCAGCCAGTGGCTCGTCCAGAGGGGGATCTCAAGTGGTACCCATCGGTGCCATCCCATCTGTCTCAGTGCCACTCTCAATGTCTATAACACCACCCTAGTGGACCCCTTGAGCAAACCAGAAACAGGCGCCCTGTAAAGGAGACCCATTATGTTATCCAAGCTGATCAGTGCTATTTGCCCCTGAAACACAGGATCTTCCATCCTCTGTGTAGCCAATCGTACACCACTGGGTTGGCACTGCCCAGTATTAAAAGCGGATATCTGCTATGGCAAGCACGCTGTCTTAGGTAGATCAACAGATATATATTTTGAACACACTTTGTTTTTATTTTTTATCTTGCACTGTAATGGCGTGGTGTACAAAATATCCAGTGCCAAAAGTGGTTGCAAATTGTGTACCGACTCTGCGAATTAAAAAAATGTGGATACCAATCTATGTTTTAATCGGTCTGCTCACAAAATTGCAAATCGTATTGGGTCACAATCTGACCTACCTCATTAGTATTCATGAGGTGAGGGCAAATTACAACTCACTATAATTCGATGCCATCACTGGGATGGAAGGTGGCCTCCTGGGGTCAGCAGATCATCATGTTTGTGTTCACATTTAAGTCAACTTTCTTTTAAATGCTGGGTTTTTCTTAAAGGAAACGGAGCACCATTTAAAAAAGAAAAGTTTTTTTAAGTTTGAGAGTTGGCAATTGTTCCTTACACCAGTGCCTACTCCCCAACAAACTTTATTTTTTACATTCACTTTTGCCATCTCAACTCCGGATTTGGTATTTTTTCAGAGATTTGTGAACTGATTTAGGTTACTAAACATTGATATATACCATAACAAATCCCTATTTAGGAGGGCCGCCCTAAATGCTGCCGTTCCCAATAGTGATTCATTATGCCTTTCTGTAGTAACTGAATAACCTGTTTCCCTTATGCTAACCTGGTACTATGGTTACAGAATGTTGATGTTTGAACTGTTAGGGACAGTTTGATTCCCTGGAAACTGTGGAGACGAACGGTCAATAAACTGAAGGTTTCCTCACTTACCTTGTCCAGTGTGGTCACTACAAGTTGACGACCAGTTGGACGACCGTTCTGTATCTCCACCTACGCATGTCGCTGTGTCTGTTTGGTTCCGGCTTACTCAGCACTGAAAAAACCCTTCGGAGCTGATTTCCTGTTGCTAGTGGATACTGTCCTGATTCTGTTTGGAGCTCTGACACTGGACTCTGCCACGTTTACCAATGGGATGTCGTGTCTCGGTATAATTTTGTGGCTTTCTTTCACGTTTCTAGCTGCCAGATGTTGGTTTGCCTACGCATTTTTGTGGTGAGCTGAAAACCCTCAGTGAATCAGAGGTATTATTTGGTGCCTGTAACGTTGCTTGTTGCAGGATTGCCCCATGAGTCATGTAAACGGGAGCTCTGTATTTCCTGCATCTTCCGTTGTGTGCTCTGCGTGGTGGAAGAGGCTTTCGGAGGAGATCACAGAGGTCCGCACTCCTCTGATGCTAAGTACCTTTTTTATGACGCATTAGAACGGTGCCGGTGTGACGCATGCCATCAGCTACAGTGTCGCGCACACTTGGCGTATCAGACGTCATGGGAGGGAGCGAGGCCTCACAATCGACGTCAAGGACGCAGAGAAAGCTCTCACGCACGCTCCGTTGCCTGACAAGGCATCTTGTCATCGCCGATCTACGTCCAAGAGTTTTTTCGCTCAGAGGATTTAGGGTACGTGCTCAAGTGTGAGGGTAAATTGTTTGGCTACGTTATTTTTGCTTTAACGTCTGGATCTCATGGCAAAGGAAAGTTCGAGAGCATTGGGCTATATTTTGCCATTGGTGTCCATGGAACAGTACCTCACTGTTTTCTTTTCGGTAAAGAAGCATGTGAAGGTGTGCTTACACACACATTTCCACGTTCCACCAAGCGTTGTGTACCCGTTTAAGACCGTGTTGACTATAAAATGTGTTTTAATTTTCAATTACAAACGTTTTTTAAACTAAAAGGCGGCAAGGTCAACTTATCCACAAGTTTGACATTTGTATACCATATTGTATTTACAGTCAACCTTTTTAGTCACGATTGTTGTGTGTACCTACAAGCCTTGCATTCATTTCCAATATGCAAAGCGTACAGGCTCCTCCCCCATTCTTACAGCTTCCAGGAGATGCACCTGTTAGGGCCCATGGGGGGATCAGATTCAGCGCGGAGCGGAAAAAGTTTCTTTTAGAGCACAATCTGGGGGCAAGCTGTGTTGGAACACTTGCCACCTTTCGAAGTTATTGATGGTGAAGAACCCCTTAATGAGTTTGAGCAAGCTGTTGCTATGCTAGAAAAGCAAATCATTGTTGAAGGGAGTTTAGTAGTGGCAAGGCACAAGTTCATCACTAGAGAGCAAGTAGCTGATTAAAGTATTGTATCATACGTGGCTGCACTACGCATATTGGCGTCAGAATGCGAATTCAAGCATTTTACGTCACAGTTGATCAGGGATCAGGTTGTGGTACGTTGTAGAGACAAAAAAGTTCAATAGAAACTCCTCACATTGAAAAATCCTTCTTTGCAAGAAACAATTTCCATTGTTAAAAGTATAGAATTATCGCACAAAGCTTCTAGAGAGTTAAAACCTGATAAAGCGGTTTCGGTGCTATAAAGGACGGCAAAGACCAAGGGGAAAAACAACTTAGTGAGCAGAAGGGCAATACATATTCTATCAATAGACCTGAAAAAAAACGGTTCAACAAAGGAATTTATGTCCGACATGTGTTTTCCCTTCTCATTTTCTCAATTCTCATTTGTGCCCTGCAAGGAATGTCGCTTGTTGCAAGTGTGGTAAACAAGGACATTTTGCTAAAGTGTGTAATTCTAGAGGAAATGTTAATGTCGTTTACATTGATGAGGATATGGGTGACATATCAATGGATGTTGTTAGTTACATGAGTGATTTAATGCTTGTTGTCAAAGATGATTCTGATGATTGTGTGTCAGACAATGGGGTACAATTAATCTCAAGAGAAATGTCTGATTTCCTGTCTCAATCTGGGAATGTGTATCGCCGGGTGGCTCTTTATCACCCACAAGCCAATGGTTTTATTGAGCGCATGAATCGCATTCTGGTTGATTGTGTGCAGTGGGCTCTTTCCAACAGGGTGGAGGTTAAAGTATCTGTGCAGAGCATGTTGGGGGTCCATCCCACTACTCCTAGTCGGGCTGTTGGGAAGAGTCCTTTTGAGCTGTTGCATGGGAGAGGGCTACGTTCGATATGTGTCCCGCTTGGATGAGGAAGTGGGGTTTGTGTTCTAAAGCTGTTCCATTCATTCGAGTGTGGGGGAAGTTGATTCGCAGAGCAATACCCCTGTTGAGTCTTCCTCCAAGTGCGCCAAGGATGTGAAGACTTGGTATTACAAGGTTCAGGTGGGTGATTGGGTGAAAATTAAGTTCCCCTATAGGGTTCCCAAGGGGTTGTCCAAGTTTGGTCCTCCTGTTCAGGTGGATTCTACTTCTCGGTATGTGGTGAGAGTCAATGGGAATAGTTGGTGGAATCTCTCCAGAATCTACAGGATTCCTGATCAAATTGCTCATCAATTGGGCATAGAAGTTGGTATTGAGCACTCATCTGTTGAGTCTGATCGACTCCAGTACCAACGTTCATGGGAGTTCTTCTCAATCTCCTTATACGGGGAGGTCTGGTAGGAAAAGGGTTCCACCTAAATGTGTGAATTTGTGATTTTGTTTCATTATGTTTCTTTGCGCTTATGTGTGAGTTATCAAAGTGTTCATGCTTAATGGTAATGTGCAAAATTATATGATGTATTTTGTTTCTTATGTACATTGATTTCTGTATCTATTCTTTTCTTGGTTCTTATGCTTTATTTATTTATTTTTCTTCTGGGTTTTTGTTCATATATTCCTTTTTGCTCTTGTGGTAAAGAAGGGAGATGTTGTAGTAATTGAATAATCTGTTTCCCTTATGCTAACCTGGTACTATGGTTACAGAATTTTGATGTTTGAACTGCCAGGGACTGTTGTTTGATTCCCTGGAAGCTATGGAGATGAACGGTCAAGAAACTGAATGTTTCCTCACTTACCTTGTCCAGTGTGGTCACTTCACTTTCTAAACCCATTTTGTGATTTGGTAACCTGTTACTGATCGCAAAATGGATTTAGTGCATTAAAAAATAGCCATTTAGGGGGCAAAACTGCCAGTAATTTTGCAAATCGCAGGCTTTACAACCACAGAATGGCTTTGTACATTAGCCCAAATCTCTTTGCATATTGTGCTTTCAACAGGTTGGGGCCTCATAGCACTATAAATACTCATCACTATTTACTGACGCACCAACTAAGATTCAGTTGCACCCTACATCAAGTAGGAACTCAAGACTCGCACTCGACAGTACCACACACCCATCCGGCAGAACAACACTCACTCGCATGCATGCTCCTTAACACCTGCTCACTCTGCAAGCACTCCACCAAGATTTGAGGCCTCATTAACTCCAATGCACCAGACCTCTTCCTCACCAAAACCTGGCTCAACCCTACATCAGTGATGGACATTGCAGCAGCCATCCCTACTGGGTAGAAAATCCTTCAACAGAACTGACCCCATAAACTAGGATGAGGACTCACAATCATCAGAGAGACCATCAAGTGTACCTCTTACACTTGCCCAGGAGCCACCTTTATAGAACACATGCACTTCAAGCTTCAGAGAGACATTAAAATCACTAAAGACTAACCACTATCAAAGGCACCCTAACCTACTAAAGACTAAACCACTATCAAAGGCACCCTAACCTATGCCTACTGCAAGCATTTCAGCAACCTCCTCACTGACCTCATCACACCCCTTGCCATGCGCACCAAAAACGTCAAACTCCCAGGCGATTTCAACTTTCATCTCGATTACCCTACGGACTTGCTAGAAAGTCTACATAATATCGGCCTCACCCAGCTCATTTAGGCCCTACACATATCGCCAGACTCACCCTGGACCCCATCTTTTTCATCAACAAGGTTAAACTCTGCGAAATCACTCCCCTCACATGGACAGACCGCTCCATCATCCTCTTCCACATAACAAGGCCACCAGCCACCCCTACAGGGTCTAGCAACACCCGAAGCCGCTGCTGGAAGAAAGTTACAAAAATGGAATGCTCAAAGCCCTCCAACTAAACTACCCCAAGAAACACCTCTAAGGCTGAACTCAGACACTACGATCATCAAGTGAAAAAAACAAAGAAAAAGGCCCAAACCATGAGAATCGACTCTAACAAATGCAAGGAACATTTCATCATCGTCAAGGAATTCACCAACCCAACAGCTGCAGCCAACTCCATCTACCCTACATAAGAACTCTGCAACAACCTCTCTGACTTCTTCTATGAAAAAATTACCAAGATCTACAGCAACCTAGAACCCCAGCAGTCCCCCATTGACCTTCCCGGCCTGCTAATCTCATCAACCAAAGACTACCAACTGACAGCATGGAACCTTCTATCGACAAGGACACTGCAGTAATAATGAAGACAGTCCACACGGGGGTGCCCACAGACCCCTGCCACCACCATATCTACAACCAGAGAAGAGTCACAATCAGCGATGCACTCACTTCCATCATCTACACCTCCCTCAAGACAGCCACCTTCCTAGATAGCCGGAAACATGCCAAATTCACCTCAGCTGACCCCAAAGCACTCAGCAGCTCCCAACCCATCTCGCTGCTCCCCTTCCCAGCCAAAGTCATTGAGAATATCATCAACAGACAACTCACTGACCACCTAGAACACTACAAACTCCTGGACGACTCGCATTGAGATTCCGAAACAACCACAGCACCGAAACAGCACTCATGACTGCCCCTGATAACATACACACCATTCTCAATTGTGGACAGAGCACCGCCCTCATCCTCCTCGACCTCTCTGCCGTATTCAACACTGTCTCCCACCATACACTCGTCGCCAGACTAAACACAGTAGGAATATAAGGTCCTGCACTCTTTCCTCTCTGGAAGAACACAGAGTAAGGCTCACTCCGTGCACATCAGAACCCAAGGACTTCATCTGTGGAGTCCCACAGGGATCATCACTCAGCCCCACACTTTTTAACATGTACATGACTCCTCCGGTTAACATCTTCAGATCCCACTGAATCAACATATTTTACACTTATGACAACCAGCTCATGGCCAATTGGATGAAAGAAAACTGCCTATACTCAACACCGACTAAACTGAAGTGCTGATCTTTGAGAATAAGAGCTCACTTTGGGACTCCACCTGGTGGTGTGCCAAACTTGGACCCACTCCGATCCTAACCGATTACGCTAGGAACCTACGCCTCATCCTGGACACCAACCTCACCATGAGGTCCCAGGTCAATGCTGTCACCTCATCAGTGGAGTGGTGTGGCTCACTGGTTAGAGGCGGCAGACCCGGAAGCAGACGACGGCCCGGGACCAGGGTTCAATTCCCGACGCGGCAGGGTCGTGAACCAGGGTCAGCGGACTGGATAATTCTCGCCTCGGTGCCTACTCTAACCAGGGATCACACTCGGCAACTCTGGGCATTAGCTTGCCTCATCTCCACAACGGCCCCCCACATATGCTGGGGATGCCTGGTTTCACCTTGGAGATACCCAGTAGGGAGCATCTCACAGGGAAAGCCAGGACGGGTTCCCCAGCGGTCTACAGCGCGGAGATACCCCATGTGGGGTGATTCATGCGCTTTACAAGACATCATTACATTACATTACATTACATTACATCATGCTGCAATATCTTCTGCATGTTACGTAAAGTCTTCAAGTTGCTCCCACTGGACACCAGACGTACCATCACGCAGGCCCTAATCACAAGCAGATTGGACTAAGTCAATGCACTGTATGCCGGAATCCCAATCCATCTTCTTCACAGACTTTAAACCATCCAAAACGCTGCTGCCAGACTCGTCCTCGACCTCCCGCAACATTCCCACACCTCACTACTCCTCAGAGAGCTCCACTGGTTCCTCATCCAAAAGTGCTGCCAGTTCAAACTCTCACAGACTCATTCAAGTCACTACACCACACGGGGCCTGCATACCTTAATCACCGGCTTCACTTCTGCCAACCCACCAGACAACTTCGCTCAGCATCACTCTCCCTTGCACACAATACCCACATCCACAGAAGCAGAATGGGAGGTCGATCATTCTCCAACCAAGCCTCAAAATTTTGGAAGGACCTCACCCAACACATCAGGGCCTCCTCCTCACTTTCTTGATTGCCGCAAGTAGCTAAAGACCTCGCTTTTCAATAGTCATCTTGCGAGGCCATACATACTGCCTGTACTCTGACCTAGCCTCACCACAAACTTATCCTCACTTACTCAACACCTGGATACCCTCACGGGTGACTAATCCACCTTACATTGTCTGTTTACACACAAAAGGCATCTTCAGTGATCGCATTAACCAATTGAGCTTACAAAACATAAAAGAATGCATTTCGCACTTTTTACTTTAACTTGCATTTATTTTTCATTTAAGAGGACTTGTGTTATATTTATTTACATGCAGGTGAAAGGCCAACAAAATAGCTGCAGAATCTATTGTTCTTTTTTAGCCACATCTCTACCCAGGTCCCTTTTACAGTCAGGATCACAGTTCTCATACTTGTTATATGCACGTCAGCCCCTTGACCTGCGAGGTCGTCATTGAGGCCCCATCTCTAGTGCAGACCAAGCCACATCAGCTGAAAAATAGTGCCTGCCCAATAAACGGAAGCAACCCATGCTAAGACACATGGCAAGAGGGCTAAGGCCCTTTTACCCCAATGAGCATTGCACATCTGTGCCACACATGATTAAGCCCAACAACATATAAAAGCAACACCACATAGGACAGTAGAATGCTCTAAAACAGTAAAATATATATTGGTTCAAAACCTTTGAATCGCCAAGCAGTGGCAAAGCCAATAGTTGCAGCCAGTGGTAGAGCTATTGGCTTTGTCAAATTCTTTTAGCCATATTGTACAGCAGTGCAGTTGTGTGCAGCATGGCTGAAAGTTAGAAAAAAGGGCTATGACTCGCAAGTGCTGACCGTGAGAAACAGTGATCCATTTTCTTACATGCAATTATTCCCCTTGGCCGCAGCGCGAATTCCACCGCGGTGCTGGGGGAGTGGGGGGTCAGCGCGGAGCTGCCATGCTCATTAATTCGCCCACACAGGTGGGGAATTAATGCCGCGTGGGCCGAGCGGCCGCAGCATGAGGGAACCACGCCGTCATGAGCACATGCAGCCCGTGGCTCATGACGGCGTGGTTCCGTCACAAGCAGGCAAGGGGTTAATTATCTTATATCTGACCTGAAGTTCGCCGTGTTAGCCCCGCATGAAGAAAGTGCCAACAACGCAATGTAGAGCAGGGAGCATAGTGCAATTTGCATCTTTGTAGCATCTTGAAACATGTTAGCATGAATTCTGGGCGCTTTTTTACTGGCGCGGGCAGGCAACAAAGGTGGACGGGGTGGGGGTTGTAGAGGGTAAGCAACAACGGGGATGGGGCGAACCAGGCAAGCAACAATGCAGGAGAAGGGAGGCGGGGGGCAAATAACAATGCGGGAGTTGGAGGACGGAATGGGGATGCAAGTAATAGCAAAAAAAGTACCTCTGAAAGAAGCAAGCGGTGGAAGAACACTGGGCATGGTAAGCAGCACGAGGGCCATACTCCAGGGTAGGGACAAACACAGGAAGAGGAAGTGAAGCTAGCACTGGCTGACCAAAAGAAAAGCAAGAAAATGAAAGTTTTAATGAAGACAACAAATGATAAAAATTGGGTGGCTATAAGCCCCTTGTAAATAAACAAAATGTCTTGCAAGTGGCAGCGTGTTGGCTGTCTCAGAGGAGACCTACAATATAGTGTGCGGGGGGAAAGAGAGGATAAATTGTCAAAGAGGCAAAGGTGCCTGCCAAACATACACAAGGGCATAAATAACCAACAGAGCCCTCAAAACATATACGAGCACTAGGCTTAAGGTAGTAGAGTGTTTAAGGAAGGGGCGGGATGCATGCTATTTGACAGGAAACAGCCTTTACCACTTGGGATCTTTACCACACAGGTAAGTATTTTCTTTTTTAATAACATACTTTTTATATAATTTAAAATAAGTGAATTTAAAGTTTAGGGATAGGTAGACATAAAAGAAATTAAGGTGTGACTTTATTGTTCAGGCCTGAGTAGAGGTTAAAGGAGGTAAGGGTGGGTTAAGGGTTCGGGTGAGTAGATGTACAGGAAGGTGAAGGTGACGAGGTTTCAGAGGTGGATTGAGGTAAAGGAAGGTCAGGTTGACTTGAGGGCTCAGGAGTGTTTAGAGCTGAAGGGAGGTGAGTGTTACTCGAAGGTTCAGGGGTGGGTAGAGGTAAATGAAGAAGAGAGTGACTTGAGAGTTTCGGGGCAGGTAGAGGTGGAAGTGACTTGAGAGCTCGGAAGTGGGTAGAGGTATTCAATATTGCTAGTTGTTAGCATTCAGCTCTTGACAGTACAAGGAAGAATGACTTCAACTCTAATGGTTTTGAGTTGTCTTGCAAGCAAAAAAAAGTTACCAGAATCCGAGCACAAACCGCAAAGAACTCTAATCAAAAAATCCATCAGCAGTTGGTTCTTGCTCCAGGAATGAAAAAAAACACACTGAGATGAAGTGAAGCCAACATACGCAAACATGCACTCTCCAGTGAAAAATAAAGAAAATAAGAGTGACAATAAAGTTAACTAATAAGTAATGGCAAGGCTAAACGCCCCCTTTTAGACTCTTTTTTTATTTATTTTTTATTTTTTATAAACTATAGATTGTCACAAGTGATAACACAAGAGCTGCCTTAGGCGAGACTTCAGAACCTATGCACTACCAGTTGAGTTCTTGAGGCACACGGGCTACCACCAAAACGGTTGCCACCTTAACCTGCAAAAGTAACTAAAATTGACAGTGTTCTAAAAGGGCCTTTATAACACAAAAAGTCCATGAAAATGTAACTCCAAAGCAAAATCCATGAAAATGTAACTTCAAGGTTGCAAATGAGTGTTACAAGTAGCAACACAGTGCATAGCATTCCCGGATGCACTGATACAGCTGTTTTTAGTTGACCTTTGGTAAACTGTGAATGAATGTATTCCCGCTGATAAATACTGCTTGAAACATGTTTTTGCCTCTATTGTGATTAGGCTGGGCAAAATGTCTGTGACGCAGGCATAATGTTTCGTAATTTACGGTATTTTGCATTATGATTGTTCTGTAAAATGGTTGTTGTATGCGCTATACGTAATTTGTGCAAATTGCGTACTTGCATCCAAAAATTAATGCAAGGATGCATTTTCCATTAAGCAATAGCACTAAACGCTTGATCGGGTTTTCATGCAATTTCACATACTTTTCTGAGCATACTGAGTAGAATTCACCCCCCCCCTACCCCCCAGACCACCTAATTGTGGGGTGATCATGTGTAGTTTGTGCCTTGTGTCTGGTGGAGTTGCAGTTTTGGTGTAGAATATGGTGTTTGATTCTACGCTTAGTGGTGTTTGACTCCATTGTGGCCCAGACTGTGGCTATATGCTTTGTGCTGCAGATTTAGGTTGTGCTATGTGCGTAATAGTGCTGCAAGTCAGGTGCAGATTGTGGTTTATGTTTGTGCACCCTGTATTATTTCCTCCATTGTGACCTGGGCTGCTGCTGTGTGCTTGGTGGTGATGCAGATCAGGTGTTGGATTGTTGTTGTTTGCAGTACATTGTAGATTTTGTTGTATGCATGTGGTGTAGAGCTGGGCTCACACTCTTTAACTGAAACTCAGGATATTACTGCATGCTACCGTGAAGCAGAATAAGCGCAGAGGAAGCCACAAAGCTGTCATCACAAGAGTATTGAGACCTGGATTGTCTTATAGTACATAACCGACTTCCAGGGGCCAGGAAAGCAGGATGTTTGGTCTGGTGAGGCATCATACCCGAGCCTGTGAAGGCATCAGAGCCCCCAGTGGTGTCCGGATGCAAAAAAGCTACAATGGACATTGAGCTGCTGCTCTTCATCAAGATGTTGGTTGAGTATACAGAGTGCAGTGGCATGTTTGGGGCCTATACCATAGGCCTTGGGCGTTCTTTCCCTACATGGAAAGACTCGTACTACTGCAGTATGAGCATCTTAGAACTGACCTTGAACAACCACGTTCACTTTTTAGGTTGAAGCCTACCAGATGGTTTCCTAAAGATGTCTTGGGGACATTCTGAAAGCTTTCCTGGGAATGCATCCCACCCATTGCTTACCTTTGGCTTTTTGTTTTGTAATTCACAGTTGCTCACTCTCTATTTGTTGCCTTAATTTGTTTTAGGCTGTCCAGCTTGAGTTTGTCCTTCCCGTGGAACATAGCCTGTTTACTGTATTCTTCCACGAGTGCTTTCTTTCTGTAAACATGCCTTTACATTTTGTTCTTATCTTGTCACATTTCAGTGCATTCAAAGACAGAGGTCAAATGTCAGGCTCTGTTAGCTTGGTGTTTACCTTTCTTTCTCTGACTTCAAAGTGAGAGGATATATTTGACAGTCTAGGGGTGTGAAAGGAAAGGCTTCATTCTAGCACACAAAACAATTTGTCTGTAAATTAACTGTGCAAATATTGTAGAATATATCCGAATTAGGAAAGCACAAAAGGAGCAATTTTTTTTGTAATTCCGAAGTGTGCTGGAAAGAAATATTTTAATACTATCGAAACAAATCAATACACTGGGTGATGCCATTTCCACACATCATTGGTTTTGCACTGTATAGTTAGTAAAACTATATGTCTGTGCAAATATAAAGGTAATTTAAATAAAAATGTGTTGCATGTATTGACAGTGCACTACTACACCTTACATACTCCACTGTACAAATCTGTACTCCAATCTATGCCCCTCCACGATACTCAACGTCACGTCATTCTACTCCACAACATTCTAAGCCCCTCCACTCTATTCTACTCTACTCCACTCTGCTCTACTCTCCTCTACGCCACTGTACTCCACTCAAAGCAACTCCACAACACTTCACCCTACTACACTGTATGCCACACCACTCTAGGCCACTACACTCTATGACACTCTACTCCACTATACTACATGCCACTCTAATGACTCTGTTCTAAGACTCTTCACTCTACGCCACTCCATTCTGTTCCACTCCACGCTACTCCACTCTCCACCACTTTACTCTTTTATACAACACTTCATGTCCCTCCACAGCACTCTATGCAACTCCATTCTATGACACTCCACTCTACAACACACTATGCTTCTCTACAACACTCCATGCCACTTTACTCCACTCTATCACACTGCACGCTACACGACTCCCGTCTACTGCACTCCACTGTATGCAATTATAGGCCACTTCCCTCCACTCTACAACACTCCATTCTATCCCACTCCACTCTACACACTTTACTTGTTCCACTTCACACTATGCCACTCCACGTCACTCTACTATGTGGCACTCCACTCCATTGTATGACACTCAAGTCCTCTCTGCTCCACTCTACGACACTCCACTACATCCCACTCCACTCTACTCTACGTCACTGTGCTCCACTCTCAGACACTCTACGTTATTCTACTCTACTCCACTATATGCCATGCAAATGCAAGCCACTCCATACTATGCCACTCCACTCAAATCTATGCCCCTCTACGACTCTCCACTCTATCCCAGCCTACTCTGCTCCACTGCACGCTACTCAACTACACTCTATGCCACTCCAAGACTCTAAGACACTCTATGCCACTCTATGCCATTCCATTCTACGCCACTCCACTCTACTACAATCCACACCACTTTATCCACTATAAAAATCTCCACTCTGATATTCCATGCCACTCCACTTTATGCAACTCCATTCTGCGACACTCTGTCATTCTACAACACTCAATCAATCAATCAATCAGGTCATTTGTAGAGCGCACTACTCACCCGTAGGGTCTCAAGGCGCTGGGAGGGGGGGGGTGCCGCTACTGCTCGAACAGCCAGGTCTTGAGCTTCTTCCTGAAGGAGAGGTGGTCTTGGGTCAGGCGCAGATTGGTCGGAAGTGAGTTCCAGGTCTTGGCGGCCAGGTAGGAGAAGGATCTTCCTCCTGTTGTCGCTCTTCGAATGCGGGGGACGGCGGCGAGGGCGTGGTTGGTTGATCTGAGGAGGCGCTTGGGAGTGTAGAAGTTGATCCGGTTGTTGAGGTAGCTCGGGCCTTGGTCGTGTAGGGCTTTGTGCGCGTGGGTGAGGAGCCGGAAGGTGATTCTCTTGTTGACCGGGAGCCAGTGCAGATCTCTCAGGTGTCCGGAGATGTGGCTGCGTCGGGGGATGTCGAGGATGAGTCTCGCCGAGGCGTTCTGGATCCGCTGGAGTCTCTTCTGGAGTTTGGCAGTGGTTCCGGCGTAGAGGGCGTTGCCGTAGTCCAGTCGGCTGGTGACGAGGGCTTGGGTGACCGTCTTCCTCGTCTCGGTGGGGATCCACCGGAAGATCTTACGTAGCATGCGCAGGATGTTGAAGCATGACGAGGAGACGGCGTTGACTTGTCTGGTCATGGAGAGGGAGGAGTCCAGGATGAAGCCCAGGTTGCGTGCGTGGTCCGTCGGTTTGGGTGCGGTGCCCAGGGCGGGGGGCCACCAGGAGTCGTCCCAGGCGGAGGGCGTGGAGCCCAGGATGAGGACCTCCGTCTTGTCTGAGTTCAGTTTCAGGCGGCTGGTCGTCATCCATTCGGCTACGTCTCTCATCCCTTCGTGCAGGTTGGCTCTGGCGGTGGCGGGGTCGTTGGTCAGGGAGAGGATCAGCTGGGTGTCGTCGGCGTAGGAGATGATGTTCAGGTTGTGTTGGCGTGCGATGGCCGCGAGGGGGCTCATGTAGACGTTGAAGAGGGTTGGGCTCAGCGAGGATCCTTGGGGTACGCCGCAGATGACTTTGGTGGCCTCTGACTTGTACGGTGGTAGGCGGACTCTTTGTGTTCTTCCGTCGAGGAAGGAGGTGATCCATTCCAGTGCCTTCTCCTGGATTCCGATGTTGCTGAGGCGCTGTACTAGGGTGCGGTGGCAGACAGTGTCGAAAGCCGCGGAGAGGTCCAGGAGGATGAGGGCCGCTGTTTCTCCGTTGTCCATCAGAGTTCGAAGGTCGTCGGTGGCGGCGATGAGGGCGGTCTCGGTGCTGTGGTTCGCTCGGAAGCCGGACTGTGAGGGGTCGAGGGATCCATTCGTCTCGAGGAAGGCGGCCAGCTGTTTGTTGACGGTCTTCTCGATGACTTTGGCCGGGAACGGGAGGAGCGAGATGGGACGGTAGTTCTTGAGGTCGGTGGGGTCTGCTGTGGGTTTCTTGCCACTCTACATCATTCTATGCCACTCTGTACCAGTCCACTCAACAACACTCCCCACTACGCCACTCCATTATATACTATGCCACTCCACTCTACTCCAGTGCACTCAATGGCACTCCAACCTATGCCACTCTACAACACTTTACCCCACTCTATGCTACACTACTTCACGCTATGCCCTTCCACTGTACGTTACTCCACTCTGCATCACTATACAACACTCCACTGTATGGCAGTCCACTCTACTACACTCAATTTCATTCTAGGACACTCTACACCACTGCACGCCACTCCACTCAAACCACTTCAATCAATCATTTGTAAAGCGCACTACATACCCGCAAGGGTCTCAAGGCGCTGGGGGGCGCTACTGATCGAACAGCCAGGTATTGAGTATCCACCTGAAGGTCAGCAGGTCTTGGGTCTGTCGTAGGCTCAGTGGGAGGGTGTTCCATGTCTTGGCAGCGAGGTGGGAGAAGGATCTCCCACCGGCGGATGTTCTTCAGATGCGCGGGATAGTGGCGAGTGAGAGGTCGGCGGAGCATAGCTGGCGGTTGGGGATGTAGAAGGAGAGCCGTCTGTTGAGGTAGGCTGGGCCAGTCTTGTGGAGTGCCTTGTGTGAGTGGGTGAGGAGCTTGGAGGATATCCTCTTGTTGACGGGAAGCCAGTGCAGGTTTCTCAGGTGGGGGGTGATGTGGCCGTGGCGTGGTACGTCGAGGATCAGTCGTGCCGTGGCTTTTTGGATGCGTTGTAGTCGTTTGATGAGCTTGGTCGGGGCTCCCTCGTAGAAGGCGTTTCCGTAGTCGAGTCTGCTGCTGACGAGGGCCTCGGTGACAGTCTTTCTTGTATCTGTCGGGATCCATCTGCAGATCTTGCGGAGCATGCAGAGGGTGTTGAAGCAGGAGGAGGAGATGCATTGACTTGCTTGGCCATTGAGAGCGTTGAGTCGAGGATGATTCCCAGGTTGCGTGCGTGGTCGGTAGGTGTCAGGGCTGCCCCCAGTGTCGTCGGCCACCAGGAGTCATCCCAGGCTGAAGGGTTGGAGCCGAGGATGAGGACCTCCGTCTTGTCCAAGTTCAGCTTCAGATGGCTGGTCTTCATCCAGTCGGCGACGGCCTTCATTCCTTCGTGGAGGTTGGCTTTGGCTGTGATGGGGTCCTTGGTGAGGGAGAGGATCAGCTGAGTGTCCTCGGCATAGGAGATTATGTTGAGGTCGTGCTGTCGGGATACATGTGCGAGCGGGGCCATGTAAATGTTGAACAGCATTGGGCTGAGGGAGGATCCCTGGGGTACGCCGCAGATGATCCCAGAGGCTTTGGAATGGAATGCGTGGAGGCGGACGCTCTGGGTTCTGCCGGAGAGGAAGGAGGTGGTCCAATCCAGAGGCATGTCTCGGATCCCTGCGGCGTGGAGGCTTGCGCGTAGTGTGCGGTGGCAGATGGTGTCGAAGGTGGCTGAGAGGTCTAGGAGGATGATTCCTGTGGTCTCGCCGTTGTCCAGCAGGGTCCTGATGTCGTCGGTGGCGGCGATGAGGGCAGTCTCGGTGCTGTGGTTGCTGCGGAACCCTGACTGGGAAGGGTCCAGGATTCTGTTTTCTTCGAGGTATCGGGTTAGCTGTCTGTTGACGGGTTTCTCGATGACCTTGGCCGGGAAGGGGAGCAGAAAGATGGGCCAGAAGTTCTTGAGGTCTTTTGGGTCTGCCTTAGGTTTTATGAGTAGGGCGTTGATCTCGGCGTGTTTCCAGATCTCTAGGAAGGTCGCGGTCTCTAGGGAGAGATTGATGACGTTGCGCAGGTGGGGTGCCATGGTGCTGCTTGCTCTGTTGAAGACGTGGTGCAGGAATGGGTCCGACGGAGAGCCGGAGTGGATTCAGCGCATGGTCTTGATGGGGTAATCGATGCTCATGCTGGCCCAGGCTAGCAGGGGGTCATGCTCGATGGTCTACGGAGGGTCTGCTGTGTTGCTGTCTGTTGGAGCTGTTTGGGTGTTGCGGCTGTCGTGGATGTCTGCTATCTTGCGGTGGAAGAAGGTGGCGAGGGAGTCGCACAGGGCTTGCGACTGCGGGATGTCGTTGGTGGTGGAGCTGGGGTTGGAGAGTTCCTTCACGATGTTGAAGAGCTCCTTGCTATTGTGTGCGTTGTTGTCGAGGCGGTCTTTGAAGGAGGTCCTCTTGGCCGCCCTGATGAGGTGGTGGTGGTTGCGGATGGCGTCCTTGTGTGCTGCGTGTCTGTCCGGAGTTTGTTCACTGTGCCATTTCTTCTCTAGTTTCCGGCAGGCTTGCTTGGAGGCTAGGAGTTCTGGGGTGAACAAGCTGGCCCTCTTGCTGGTGTCTCTGTGGGGGGGTTTCTTCAGCGGGGTGAGGGTGTTGGCGCAGTCCTCAATCCAGCGTCTGAGGCTGTGGGCAGGGTCGTCGGTGTTGGAGGGTTCGGTGGGTGGGCTGAGAGCGAGGTTTGCATGTAGTTTGTCTTCAGTGATTTTGCTCCAGCAGCGGCGGGGGATCTGTTGGGTGCGGTGGTGTGTGGTGGGTTTCTCGAAGGGGAAGTGGATGCAGCGGTGGTCGGTCCAGAAGAGTTCGTGGTGTGGCTGAGGGAGACGTACGGGCTTGAGGAGAAGACTGGGTCGACCGTGTGGCCGGCGCAGTGGGTGGGCGTTGTGACGAGACACGTTGCTTCAGTCCGAGGTTGGCGAGGTTCTTGATCAGGGTTGTGGAGTTGTTGTCGTTGTTTATCTCAAGGTGAAAGTTCAGGTATTCGAGGAGGATGTAGTCAGTGGAGGTCAGGGAGTGCGTGCTGATTAAGTCGGCGATGGAGTCACTGAACCGGGGGCGGGGTCCGGGGGTCGGTAGACGAGGGTGCCTCTGAGGGTGGAATTAGGGTCTGTGTGGATCTGGAAATGCATGTGTTTGGCGGTGCTGAGCGCGTCGTCGGTGCTAGTCGGGACCCTGATGCTGTTCTTGAGCCGATTCCTCCTCCGACTCCGTTGGTGCGGTCTCTACGGGTGATCTTGTAGCTGTCTGGGATGGCTATGGCGATGTCGGGTTTTGAGAAGTCGTTAAACCATGTCTCTGTCAGGAAGGCGACGTCCGGGGATGTTGTGTCGAGCAGGTCCCACAGCTCAACGGCATGCTTGCGTGCGGAGCGGGTGTTCAGTAGTATTCATTGGAGGTGGTTGGGGTCTCTCTTGGCAGGTGGTTAATCGGCTCTGAGGCTGGTGTAGCTTCAGTTCCGGGCGGTGAAGGGGCCGTGTGTGCGTTTCGGGGTGGCCTTGAAGCAGGTGTGGCTCCGTCCGGAGTTGAGAGCGTGCAGAGTGCTGGCGTCGTAGTGGTGGCGGTCGTCGTGGCGGGTGCAGTGGCCAGGGGTTCTGGCGCTGGGCGTGGTCCAGGCGCGGTCGGGTTCAGATGGGCTTGCTTTAGGCGCGCCTTCTGCGCTCCAGCGGCGCGGCCGCACAGCGGCTGGCATATAATGGGAGGTGGGAGGGAGGAGCAGCTGGGAGGCGGGAGGCAGGGGCAGCGAATGGGCAGTCAGGGGGGCGGGCCGCAGGGGACGCAGCGGCAAGGGCGGTGAGGGACAACAAAGGTAACAGGAGGAAAAAGGGTCACAAAAATCGAGGGTAAAACGAGTGGCACAGAAGGGAAAAGGGCACAAAAAACTAGTGGAACAGAAGGTAAAAGGGGACAGAAACGAGGGAAAAACGAGTGGCACAGAGGGCAGAAGGGCACAAAAAAACGAGTGGAACGGAGGGCAGAAGGGCACAAAAAACAAGGGAAAAACTAGTGGAACAGACGGCAGAAAGGCACAAAAAATGAGGGAAGAATGAGTGGAACAGAGGGCAGAAAGGCACAAAAATGAGGGAAAAACAAGTGGAACAGATGGCAGAAAGGCACAAAAAACTAGGGAAAACGAGTGGAACAGAGGGCAGTAATGCACAACAAGCATTGGCATAACCAATAGGTCTCGCCTTTGGGACCTTATAAGTATTTATGCAGCACAATATCCTTGGTGCAACAACATTAACTGTTGCATGGCTAAACACGTATAAGGTCCTAAAGGTGAGACCTATTGGCTATGCCAATGCTTGTTTTCTGTAGTTTTAGATAGCGCAAACTCGACCGTAATGTATTGAAGCGCTTTACATTAGCACTAATTATATTACACAAGGGCATATTCATTGTTGGTAGGCGCGGGGACATGAAGTGATTTGCCCAGAATCACAGTATGTTGAGCAGCCGCCGAGACTCGAACCTGCTGCTCCAACTAAAAAGTCGGCAGCTCTGGTCGTTACGCCAGATCCTCTCCCCTCATGGGAGGAATAGCGCTGAAGCACCGAGAGGCAGCAGGTGTTGAAGGAGGGAACATGACAGGGAACAGGAGAAAGAAGAGGGAGACGAAGGAGAAGGAAGAAACTGTTGATGGGAAAGGGGTATGAGAGAGTGAAAACGGGAGAATGTGAGACGAAAAGAGAGACCAGGACATGCATAAAGGGAATGGGGGGCACAGGAGAGAGCAAATGAGGGAATGTTAGAGCCAAGGAGGGAGGACAGAAGGCATGAGTAATCAAGAGAGACTAGAGAGAAACAGAAGATAGAGCAATGGACGAAAGATGCAAGATAGAACAGGACAGGCAAGGAGGGAACAGAACGGAAAGTGAGAACAGCGGCGGAACAGAGGAACGAGAGAACAAAAGGAATGACCAGTAGAGGAAATAAAGGAGGAGGAAATAGGATAGTCAGGGACTGAGGACAGGGAAGGAATTAACTGCGGTGGGAAAGATGGTGGGAGCGTAGAAGGGAACAGGAGTAAAAGGATCAAAGTAGTATTGTAAAGGCAAGTGTCAGCGCTCAAGTAAAGCTGACTTAAGTTATTAGGAGCAAACAACGTCTTTGGAGACTAGCTGTGTACGCTTTAACACATTATACCTCATGACGTGCGTTGTGAAGGCTGTGGTTTGAAAGTCCCAGTGGGTGGAGCAAGCTTCGTTCTTTAATTGTAAACTAAGATGGAGTCCGACTGTATAAACATGAGAGCAATAGTGGAGTCAGCAGATAGTGAGAAAAGCAATGTAGACTGAAATTACCGTAGCAATATAGTGCGAACAATTGGGATGTCACGGAGTGATCTGGTGCAAGGAGACGGCGTCAAAAGTAAACAAGAATGAAATTCCAAAGGCAGGGGAGAGGGGCTGCCCCAGGACCAGGGGAGACTAAGATAGGAGGGGAAGGAGAGCGAGCTGTGAGGAGAGGGCAGAATGAAATCAGGAGAGTCTGAGATAGTAAGGGGAAGGAGAGCGACCTGCAAGGGGTTGTTTAATGACTTGTTTAATAGAACTAACATATACGTAAGCATTGGAGGTGAACACTTACTTACATGCTCCATCTCAGATGCGTGAAACTTGTTTAATTTTGTAGATACAGCTAATGTTCGTAAGAGACATTGATTGCATAGGGAATGTTTCCTCATGCCGGCCACCGGCCAGCCATGAATAATTAGGGGAGGAGAAGCCGTGGCCGGCCAGCCATGAATAATTAGGGGAGGAGAAGCCACACAGCGCACGCTGGGCGAAGCCCTTTGATGTGCTGTGCGGCCGTTAAAAAAAAAAGCAATTAGGAGGGAGGGAGGCTGATGCGCGTGCTTGTTTGCTCACGTGATTCACGTGAACTTAATGAAAACCGCAGCGCAAGAAGCCCTTGGTTTCACTAGGATTTCGAGCACTTGAATTCTCGCTCCACTCAATGCGCTTGCGCGCATTGATAGGTCGCGAGACCTAAAAAACGAGTGGCACAAAGGGCAAAAGGGCACAAAAAAACGAGTGGAACAGAGTGCACAATCGCACAAAAAAATGAGGGAAAAATGAGTGTAACAGAGGGCAGAAAGGCACAAAAAACGAGGGAAAAACGAGTGAGACAGAGGGCAGAAAGGCACATAAAACAAGGGCAAAACGAGTGGCACAGAGGGCTGAAGGGCACAAAAAACTAGGGAAAAACGAGTGGAACAGAGGGCAGAAAGGCACAAAAAACGAGGGAAAAACGAGTGGCACAGAGGGCAGAAGGGCACAAAAAACGAGTGGAACAGAGGGCAGAAGGACACAAAAACGAGGGAAAACGAGTGGAACAGAGGGCAGAAAAGCACAAAAAATGAGAGAAAAACGAGTGGCACAGAGGGCAGAAAGGCACAAAAAACAAGGGAAAAACGAGTGGAACAGAGGGCAGAACGGGCAGAGAGGCACGGGGGCAGCGAGGGAAACAGAAGGGAAAACCGGGCAGAGACACGGGGGCAGCGAGGGGTACAGAAGGAAAGACCGGGCAGAGAGAGCACAGGGACAGCGAGGGGAACAGAGGGAAGACAAAGGGGCACGGACCATGTACAGGCAGCGGGGGAAGACAGACAACAGCAGTCACAGAAACAACAATGAAAATACAGGCAATACAATAAAAGCAATAAAGCGGAGGATGAACAAACCTACCTATGGCCTACCACTGGCCACCAGGGTTGAGGTGCAGGTGGCAGCCTGTGGGTGGTGGAGGGCCTCGAACGTCCTCCGCAGCGGCAGCTGGGGCAGGGAGGCACATTCGGGGCTATGCGGAGGGGGAGCAACCTACCTGGTGGGGTCAAGGGTCGCTTCATAACACTTCACTCTGTGACACTCTGACACTCCACTCTATGACATTATATGCCACTCCACTCCATTCCACTTAATGACACTCCACTGTACGACACTCTACTCAACTGCAATCTACAACTTTATGCCACTACACTCTAATACAATCCATGCCACCTTACTCCACTCTACGTCACTCCACACTATGCCACTCCACTCTCTGACACTTTACTCTACTCTACGTTATGTCACTACACAACAGTCTACTCCACGGCACTCCACTCTGTGCTACGCCACTCTACGTTACTCTCCACAATTCCACTCTACGACAGTCTATTCTATGCCATGCTACTGCTACTTCACTCCACTCTATGCCACTTCAATTCATAACTCTACTCCACTCTTATGCCAGTCTATGCCACCCCACTCTATTTAAGTCTATGAGATTTTACTCTACACTATGCCACTCTACTCTAAGCCCCTCCACTCTACACCCCTTTGCTCTTTGCCACAACAGTATATGCTCCTCCACTATATGCGCCTTTATGAAACTGCACTCTGTTGCACTCTACGATCCCCCACTTTATGGCTTTCCACGCCACCCACCACACTGTACGCCACTCCACTGTATGCCACTCGGCTGTACGGCACTCTATGACACTTTACTCCACTCAACGGCACTTGACTCCACTCTACATTGTGCCACTCCATGATACTCCATTCTCGACATGCCACTCTACTCCATGACTCTCCAGGCCACTCTGTCAGTCTATGACACTCCTCTCCACTCCATGCTACTCTACAACTCTCCCCTTCACTCCACAACACTCTACGCCACTCCACTCTACCCCTTCCAATCTACAGCAGTCCACTCTACGCAACTCTCCCTTTGCCACTATCTTTTGTCCATGCTAAACAGCAGCCACACTGGTGTAAAGCATGGCTAAATCACCTTGGCGAAGCCAATAGCTCTTGCATAGGCGAGACTCATTAGCTTTGCCAATGCTTGTATATGTTTCATTGGCTACACTAGGCCTTTAGGATGCGCATATATATGGTGAACACTCACTTAGGTGGCACATGGCATCTTACACAGGATGTGCATACTTGCCAACATTATGAAAGCAAAAAGTATTTTCCTGGTTTCAAAATGTCTACTTAGCATTATGGGGACACTAAGGCAATGTCCTCACACAACATTTGACTGAATGACGACAACATAAGAAATTACATCTCGTAACTCTAACCTCGGAAAAAAATTCACACCGTGATTAGTACTATCTGAGACGCACATTAGACCGGACTAACAGAGAATGCCTTCCCACAAAAAAGGTTTTGCAAAATAGGGAACAAGTTTGGCCTATATTGGTTAAAAAGTCATATGATTTACAGACAATCCTAAAGAACCAAATACAAATTCGCAGACATAATGCAACTCATTTGATTACCTAGGTAACTTCAGTGTTTAAAATTAAATACAATACACATACAACAAATTATGCTTCAAAGGTCCTTCTGAAATTCTTTATTCAAAACGTGTAACTTATTGCGTTCCCTTTTTTATCGGTGCAGAGCTTCACAATCAATTTTACATATTTTATGTAGCAGGAATACACCGTTGTAAGTACAATAAAAGACCAGTGCCTCTAATTCTTTGTGACGGATACGTCTCGACACATATTCTTGTTCTAAGAAACATGCATATTGTGTAAAGGTTTTGGCTTCTTTTCAGATATTCAGTGTTATGCAGGGAGAGAATCAATGCATTTCAGCAGTCATAGCTATTTTGTGGCGTCTTTGTCATCATGAGGGGAAAACCCAGTGAAAGTGTAGTTGTAGAGAGCGTAAAGAAATTAATTGGGACCATGAAATGGTTAAATGAATAAAAAAATATGAAATGGGTATTTCCGAGCAGACTGTCAAGACTGAGACAAAACGTTACCCTTATCCACGTATGTTCCACATTGGAGATTTTTAGATTCCATTGACTCCATTCCCAGTACTTCAGTGGAGGCTAACAACTCCGATATGAAATGAGAGCCTAATCAACATCCTCCTTTTTTTAAAATGTACAAACAAAGGCCTAGAGCAATAATGCCAGATACAGGCAGAATTATATCCCAGGGAAAATTCAGTACCACCACTGATTACCATTTGGTCCTCATACAGGTTGTCGTATAGGACTTGACTTTATTTATCTTTAACCTGACCAATCACTTCTTATTGTAAGAGGAAGGTGAGGATTTTTGGGACTTTGTTTCATGACCACTAAGGATAAGTTACTTACCTGTAATCCTAGTTCTCTTCTAGGGGTATCCTCATCAAAGTCATAAGCACTGAATATTCCCGCCCATGCGCGGGGACCCCGAGAATAATACAAAATATATATGAAAACATATATATACAGCTCTATAAATATATATACATATATAATTTTTTCACATATCAATGCAGCCCCTTTAACAAAAGAGGCTAATCAATGTCATAATAAGTAACTATTTTTGCAAGCACATTCTATAGAATATAGACCACAAGAGGGCAAGCATTACTTGAACTCTTTTTAATGAGCAGAATTAAACACCAAACTGCAAAAGAACCCGCATTGTTAACCTACAGGCTGCATTGAAAACCAATATAGAAAATGAAAGCAGTTGTAACACAAAAACCGGCACCGTGCCTTTAAGGCAGCCATGAACCCCAGCTTCCCATCATGCCTCAGGGGTGAAAGTTAGGTCAGTTGTTTTTTGCGGAGACCCGAGGGTCAGGGCACATAGATAAAAAGTACAGAAATCTCATTTGCCTGGGAAGGTGGGTGGGTTGCTTATGACTTTGATGAGGATACCCCTGGAAGAGAACTAGGATTACAAGCAAGTAACTTATCCTTCTCTTCCAGGGGATCCTCATCAATAGTCATAAGCACTGAATCGAATAGCAAGCCCATCCTCACGCCTGCGGGCAAATGAGAAGAAATGACCAAATAAACAAACCAAATCTATTCAGCTTTGGAACAAGTTTCTCAAGGAGGCCTGGCCCACTTGAGTGTCCGCTCTGGTATCTGAATCAAGACAATAGTGTCTCGTAAATGTATGTATTGATCTCCAAGTGGCTGCCTTGCAGATCTCAGAGATCGGCACATTGTTAAGAAAAGCTGTCGTATCTGCCTTTCCTCTAGTGGATTGAGCCTTGGGCCTAGACCAAAGTGGCTTTTGTGCTAACTGATAAGCCCGTTTGATACGTGACACTATCCACCTGGAAATGGAACGTTTGGAGGCTGGAAAACCTGTTCTGATTGACCCGTAATTAATGAACAGTTGATCAGATTTCCTAATTGCCTTAGACCTGTCCAAGTAGAATTTCAAAACCCTTTTCAGGTCTAAAGAGTGAAGGGACCTCTCAGCTGGTGTAGAGGGGTTAGGAAAAAAGGTAGGTAGCGAGATGGATTGGTTGACATGGAAATCCGACACCACCTTCGAAGGAAGGAGGGGTGGGTTCTCATAACAACTGTATTAAAATGAAAGACTGTGTGTGGTTCTTTCGAGCCGAGAGCTTGGATCTCGCTCACCATGCGAGCTGAAGTAATTGCCACCAAAAAAGCTGCCTTCCAAGTTAGGTGCTGATGGGTTGCTTTGTGGATAGGTTCAAATGGGGGACCTATTTGCTTAGATAGAGCCAGATTCAGCTCCCAGGGAGGTGGAGGAGGTCAAAAAGGAGGGTAGACCTTCTTTAACCACTGTAAGAAATCCTTCACTACCGGCAGCTGAAATAAAGAAGGCTGAGAAGGGGACCGCCTGTATTCCGTAATGGCAGCCAGGTGCACTTTTATGGAAGAGAATTTAAGACCTGCCTTAGCTAAGTGAAGCAGGTAAGGTAAAATCACCTTCTCCTGCCCCATGGTAGGATGGTAATGATTTTGCACACACCACAAATAAAAATGCGTCCATTTACAAGCATAAGAGTGTCTTGTGGAATGCGTTCTTGCTTCTTTCAAGATTGTCATGAGGTCCTGAGGGAGTCCTAAATGACCATATTGGAGAACCTCAGGAGCCATGCTGCCAAGTTCAGTGATGGAAGGTTGGGGTGATGAATGCTCCTGTTCATCTTGGAAAGCAGGTCCGGTCTGCATGGCAATCTCTTGCGTGGACGTTCTGATAGGTGTAGAAGGTCCGGGTACCACCACTGCCGTGGCCAGTCTGGAGCGATCAGAATCATTCTCGCCTCGGAGTAGGAGCGCTTGGTCACAACCTTCGGGATGATAGGAAAGGGAGGAAAAGTGTATACTAATCCTCCTGACTAGTTGATCAAAAGGGCATTCCCTCCCGGCCCTGGTCAATAGAAGCTTGAGGTGAAGTCGCAGCATTTTTTGTTTTTGCTGCGCAGAATCTGTTTGTCTTTCAGGGTGATAGATGACAGTCTCTCCTCTGAAGGAAATACTTTTCCTACTGCGGAGACTATTGTTGCGCCCAGATAGTGTATTTTTTGCGTGGGATGCTGAGTCGATTTCTCGAAGTTGATGTGGAGACCCAGCCTTTGGCAAAGGGCTAGACATTGCTGATAGTGGGCCCTCACGCTCTGGGGAGAAGGACCTTTCAGATGCCAGTCATCGAGATAAGGGTAAACAAAAGTACCTTTGCGCCGTAGAGCAGCTGCCTCTACTACCATGCACTTTATAAACACTCCTGGAGCCGACTTCAACCAGAAGGGCAGTACTTTGAACTAATAATAGGTCGATCCCCCCAGAAAACGCAGAAAATGTCTGTGATGTGGATTGACTGGGGTGTGAAAGTATGCATCTTGCAGATCCAGCGAACACATCCAATCCCCCTATTGGAGATGGGGATATATTTGATGGAGAGCCAACATGCTAAACTTCTCTTTCCTGATGGATTTGTTGAGGGCACAAAGATCTAGGATAGGTCTGTATTCTGATGCTTTGCTTCAACCGGTCTGATTTGTGCCATGCACGCTTCATCCACAATCTCCCTGTCAGGCCCAATCAGGCTCTTCTTACCAGCATTGGAGAGTGGAGGGGAATAACCACCCACAGGGTGCATCTGGCCATGAGTTGCTGTAGCCACCATGCATCACAGAGCACCACAAGCTCTAACACGGAGAGCAGTCCTCAATTAGGCCGGCAAGGCTGAAGTAACATTATTTTATACAACATATATAACATTATTTTATGCCACCCTCCCTTCCCCCGGGGACTCTTTTTTTGTAAAGACACCTCCTTTAGCCAACCCAGAGACGGGCAAACATCTGAGGGTCTCCAAAGAGGGACAAAAGCAAAGGCAAGAAGCGACTGACTCCTCTTCACTAGACAAATATACTCCAGATACTGAGTAATCAACGGGCTGAAGCGCAGGAACAGTATCTTCATTTGAGGGAGGACAATAGCAAAGTGCAATCTTCCCTACAGGAACTCACCACTAAACTCGGGGGGTTCTCCCAGGATATTGTTGAACTTCAACAACGGGTAGTCGAGATTGAGGAAACAAGCACAAATACGACGATTGCAGTCGACAAACATGAGACTCAGCTGTCAGTGCTCCAACTGAAGGTCGAAGATTTGGAAAATCGACAGAGACGATCCAATCTTAGACTTTTTGGGATACCGGAGGGATCAGAGGGCTCTGATCCGAGGGCCTATCTAGTGGGGTTGCTTCAGAAAGCTTTCCCAGACCTAGCAGACTGGGATTGGGACTCACAAATTCAGCGAGCTCATCGCCTGCCTTTGGTTCAGAGAAACAGGGAGAATCAGTTTCCACGTCCCTTTCTAAATTTTTTTTGGTAATTTCTTTTGCGCCAGGCTGTTTGGCAGAGAGCTCGTCCCAACACCCCTATTGCCATAGGTGAGCTTTCAATTTTTGCTCGCTCTGATCTAAGCAAGGAAACAATGGACAGACGGTGGATGCTCCGCAAATTGATAGATCCTATTAAGTCTAGCGGAGGTCAGGCGTTTCTTCAGGAACCTGCCCGCCTTAAGGTCATTAAAAACGGACGCACTTATTTCTTTTCTGATGTAAAGGAAGCTGAAGCATATCTAACTAGCACCAGTGCGGGCAAGAGCAAGACTTAAAATTAATCTGAAGAATTAGTTCTAACTGCACGCGCAAAGTGCTAATCACAATTGGAGGGTTCGGTACTTAGAAACACTGGTTGCACGGGGGGGGGTTTCTTTTTCTGATGCATTACTGAGAATATGAAAAGTGTTTATTTTGATTGGTAAATTGCTTAAAACAGAGGGAGAGCGGTGGCCTCTTAAGGTGACTTGCTATGCATGCTGCCTCTCCAGCGGCAGCTGTTGCTGAAGGGTGGCTCTTCCCCGGCTGGGGTAAGATCTAGGGGGGAGGGGGGCGGGGGGTTTCTTTCTCCGCAGGATGGGGGGTTGGGGGGGGTGAAATTTAGCAAAATTTGCTTTCAGGCTGATGGGGTAGAATGTTGCGAGGACATTTTAGTTCTTTTTGTTTTGTCTACTAATGGTATGAGGAATAGGAAACTCACCAGGATACTTGGACACCTGGAGACGGGTTTAAGTTTTTTTTAAATTTATAAATGTATGAAATAAAGTGCTTAGCTTGGAACGTAGCGGGGCTAAATAGCAAAAATAAGAGATATTTGGTTACAGAAGAACTAAAACTACACAACCCTCATTTTGTTCTCCTATCCGAAACACATATTGCTGGGAAGGACAAAAAGTTACTTAATCAATTGGGATACGACATTGTGGTTTGCTCCACCTTCGGCTATTCCATAAGAGGGGTTGCTATCCTTAAGGATAGGCGATTTAGGGCTGAAGTAATACAGACCTCTTGTGGCAAGGGCGGCAGATGGGCAGTAGCGCAGATTAGCTTCGAGAGCCACAAATATGTCCTATGTGTGGTGTACGGCTCCAATACAGATGAACCCATGCTTTTTGAGCAGCTGAATATTAAACTTTTGGACTGGGAGGGAGAACTTATCATCATGGGGGATTTTAATTGTATCATGGACTACAGAATAGACACAACTAGGTCTGGTAGCTATCAAAGGATGCACAAAACCAGGTCGTCCATCCTTGACCTATGCCGTATCCACAACATTAAAGATGCTTGGCGGCATTTATATCCAAAAACACCGGGGTATACTTACTATTCCCCGCCCCATAAACTTTGTTCAAGATTGGATATGGCATTAACAAGCGATAACCTACTGAAGGTCAGCTCCATGGTTTTATGCCCCCGAATTTCTTCGGATCACAATGCAATAATGTTGATATTTACAATATCACATACTAGGACTTCTCCCAGACCATTCTCCTTCCCTAGACATTTAGTTTCAGACACACTCTATTATATGATGCAGCTTAAATCGCATCTTACAGAATTTATAGATATTAACATAGACTCAGCTGCATACTGTATGGTATGGGATGCTTGTAAAGCAAGTATTAGGGGTTTTACTCAGGCTTATGTGATTAGACAAAACCTGGAACGCAAAAAGCACAACGATTTGCTGATCTCAAAAATAACCACCCAAGAAGAGTTACTGGCCTCAGCACTACGATTAAATCTGTCAACGACCACAGAAATCGGCCTTAAACTTGGTTTTTTAAAAAGTGAAGCAAAGACTAAGTTTATTCAGAAGAGCAGCTCTAATATACATAAATTTAAAATCGCACAATACGAGGGGGGGGGGGGGGTAAAATCGGCAAAATCTTGGCCTATAAAGTTGCTGAGGACAGAGCAAGCTCCACGATTACAAATATTCGGGGGGCCGGTAACAAGATTTATAACCAGCCACTAGATATACTAGAACAATTTGCTGATTTCTATAGAACATTATATACTCCAGAAACTGAGCCTAAACTAGACAATATACAGGAATACGTCGAAGAGCACTTAATAAACACACAGAACATTTTAGAGATGGACTCATTGTCTGACGATATAACCATGGCAGAATTACATCAGGCCATCACATTATTACCTGTAGAAAAAGCGGCAGGGGAGGACACAATACCTCTGGAGATATATAAAGCGTGTTTAAAGGAATTAGAATACTTGTTGCTGAAGGTTATGCAATCTGTAGGGTCAAATGGAAAAGCTCCTAAATCATGGAATAGGGCGAAAATAATCTTTTTTTTGAAGAAAGAAGTCAAAGGAGGAGAGAGGGTCATAGCGCCCTATCTCTCTGATAAATACGGACGCAAAAATATTTGCAAACATTTTAGTATTAAGACTGGCCCCTATCATGCCTCAAATTATTAACCCACAACAACATGGGTTCATAACCGGGAGAGATACCACAATACACGTCAATATGGCCATCACGGCATTCGATGTAGCGCGGACTGAATCCACCCCACTTGGCATGATCCTATTAGATGCCGAGAAGGCGTTTGACCTAGTGGGGTGGGACTACCTCTGGTGCGTCTTGTTCAAAATGGGGTTTGGGGGGCAATTCTTGCGGGGCATACAGGCGCTGTATGATAATCCAACGGCCTGCACCAGCTATGGGGGCCTGACCTCCCCAGATTTTTCAATCCTACGTGGCACTCATCAGGGATGTCCCCTATCACCTCTTTTATTTGCCCTCTCACCAGAACCTTTTCTGTTTGCCCTTCAGTCCCAAGCCCAGATTGTACCCTTTAGATCAGGCTCACAGGTGCTAAAAATAACAGCATATGCTGACGATATCGCGGTCTACTCACAGGATATTGTGGAGGCACTACAGGGAATCGCCCTAGAGGCTGGCAAATTTGGGAAGGTGTCTGGTTACAAACTCAACCTACAAAAGACACAAGTTTTAGCTAACTACATTCCAGCCGTGGTGGTTCCTGAGATCTGCAAAATTGCCACATACTTAGGGGTCAAAATAACGGCCAAATTACAGGAAATCAACAATATAAATTACAATGAACTAACTAAATCTACTATTCTACTATTAAAAAAGTGGCACAGATTACCCCTGAATCTAATCGGCAGAATCAACCTAATTAAGATGAAGGTACTGCCTAAATGTGTGTACTTATTTCGATATATCCCACTGGCACCAAATAATCAGTTTTTAAACAACTCGACGGAGCACTCAGCAGCTTTATCTGGGGCTACAAAAAAGCGAGAAGGTCGCTGAATCTTCTGAAAAACAATACGAGTGAGGGAGGGCTTAACTTTCCCGATTTTAAGCTGTACTTTTGGTCTGCTTTTGTTATTTTTTTTTGTAAACAATTTTTATTGCAGAGCCATACACACAATACGTCAATCACTTAGGTATCATCAGTGTGAAACCCCCCTCTCGGTTCGAGGTCCCCAACAGGTATACACAGCCGTTTAGCCCACAACCCGGAGGTCGGGCGGGTCTGCTTTTGTTATTCGCCTCCGTTTTCTACTTAACAGAGGAGGGGCACTGTTTTTCCACTCTTTTATGTTAAAACTTGATTCAAATATGTTTTTGCTACGAGCTAATGACCCTAATTACTACAAAAGGGTTAAATTCAAGACCGCAAGGGACATAATAAAGATTTGGGGCAATATACTAACTTTCTGTAAAACCACTTTTTTCCATTCAAAGCTACCGCTGTGGGGCAATCCGGGTCTTCCGGGAATCTTTAATGACAACATCGCACATGGTTGGTCTAGGTCAGGAATTAGCGTTTTAGGGGACCTATATGGCACACAAGGGTTCTTAGACTTCAACACTCTTAAATTGATATATGACTTACCTGAAAACATGAGGTACAAACACTTACAGTTGCACGACTACCTGATCAACAAAAAACAAGTTCAGGAGGTTTTTGATTGTGATATATGGACTTGTCTATACTCCCTAAAAAGCAAGTCAGTAATAAGCGAAGCTTATAGACTTCTAATCGATCTTAAATCAAATGACTGTCCTAAGTTAGCTGACAAGTGGAGTAGATTACTGGGTTTAAATATAACATCAAAACAAATAGAGTGTTCCTTGATAAATATTAACAAGCGAGTACGGTCATCTAGTCTAAGGCTCCAACAATTTAGAACAACTTGCATGCTATACTACACGCCCGAAAGAATCTCCAAATGGTCCCCTAATAACTCCTACAGCGATCGCACGAAATGACCCAAATGCTCCATTGACGCAGCCGATCTCTTAAGGTCTTTAAAAGAAATTTAAAATAAAAAAATAAAAAATAGTAAAAAAACGAAAGGGTACTATTACTTAGCGGAGTGAGAGTGGAATGTGAAGGCGGGAGCACCCCCGCCGTGACAAGCACCGTTCGCGAGGCATCTGGCTGGTGCACAGGGAGTATATATATATATATATATATATCTGCAGGCGGCCATCCTCTGCTATGCATGCTCTTTGGGAAGCCAACAGAAAGCTGGCCTTTCTTTTTCATTCTGTTGTGGGGTGGGGGGTTCGCGACTTCAGTTTGGACCTACAAACCCACACAGACTCGAGGGCCCTTTGAGGACCTAGGTCAGTGTAATCTGTAGTAGGTCGAACAAAGTTCCATGAAACTGTGTGCTTTGCAGCATTTCAGAGGTTTTTCTGTTTACTATGACATGCTATAACAAATCCAATAGATCTGACCTACTTATTGTGAAAAGCATGTGTTAAAGACTACAGGCTTTTAAGGAAGGATGCTATTACACTGTGCTAAAGCCAGTAGGTGAGTATTTTGTTACAAGGAATGTCACTGATTACTAAGCTGGCAAGGGTTTTGATATTGTTGATTCATGCAAACAAACCACAGGGATATAAGATATGCAGTACAATAATCCTTGTTAGGCTTACTTTGGAGAGATTGTATTTTCTTTCGCCAACTGTAAGTTTGTACTTTTATGACTGTATGCTGGATGGTTGCCTTGTAGAATGTTTACATTCAGGACAGTAGGCTTGCGTTTGTTTTAGTGACATGCAAATGATAAAGGCGTGATTGTTTATTATGAAAAGTTATGATTAAGCTAGAAGGCCTGGCATATTCATTGTTAAAAGCTTGTGTCAATGTATATAGGCATTTAAGGGTGGATTGTCACTACTCTGAATTAAATCCTACAGCTTGTTTTTTGATTACTTCTGCATGGAATCTCACAGACTACATTAGTAGGCCAGGGTTTTGGTGTTGGTTACTCTCTCTGACACACTGTGTATAGAAGATTTGAACTATAAGAATCCTTGTTAAGCCCTGTTGCAAGAGATGAACAAAAGTTACTTACCTGTAAACTGTGGTTCTCCAGTATTGGTGTCTTTCATAGATTCACATGCTTGAATATTCCCCGTCGTCGAAGTGGGAGTCCCACGGTACATAAATAGCAGTAATATATGCATGTATACATGAGAAATACAATAAATAAAATATACATACATATAATGCAATAGAAAAGTAAACTTGAAAAAAAGTACCATAGAACAGAATAGGCCCATAGAAAAGCCCAAGGGAGAATTCACTTTAGTAACATATTAGAGTCATTATGTGTTGGTCCACATTCCAGCCAATCAGGCTGTAGCCTCCTCTAGAACCTTCTCCTCAGAAGCCCAAGTCCTCAGATTTTCGTAGCACAAGTAAGTATAAATGCCTGAGGAGAAGAGAGCCTCTGAGGGGAGGACGGGAAGGTCGCATGAGAATCTATGAAAGATACCAATACTGGAGAACCACAGTTTACAGGTGAGTAACTTTTGTTCTTCTCCAGTATTAGGGGTGTCTTTCATAGATTCACATGCTTGAATAAGAGTAGAAAGCAGTAAACCATACATTAGTCATAAAGGCAATATATGATTAAAATCATGGCAAAACATATCACTTAATAAGCCATAAATACCAAACAACATGAGAGAACCTTTATGGCTGGAGGCGGGAAGCAACAGTGGCTCACCTTTATCGGAAAAGATTCCGCAGCACCGCTTGACCTACTGCCGCATCCGCGGCATCTGTTGATTGCAGGCAGTAGTGCTTCGTAAAAGTATGGCTGCTCGACCAAGTAGCAGCTCTGCAGATGTGTCTCAGAGGTACCCCCTCAAAGAGGGGGGCAGAAGCCGAGACAGCTCTCGTGGAATGAGCTCGAGCTGGAGCAGGAAGGGGCTTGCCGGCCCGTTGATGACAGTAGGATATGGCAGACGATATCCATCTGGTGATAGTCTGTTTGGTTACAGATTGACCTTTGCACACTGGGCTATATGCTACAAATAGTTGATTAGTCTTTCTAAATGTTGCTGTGCGTTGAATGTAAAACTTGAGGCAACGTTTCACATCCACAGTGTGCAATGAGCGTTCCACTGCAGATTGTGGTGCAGGAAAGAAAGTCTTAAGAATAATTGGTTCATTGAGATGGAAGTCACTCGGAACCTTAGGAATAAAACTGGGATTTGTTCTCAAAGTAACAGCCTCGTTGGAGAACTGTAAAAACGGTGGTTGTATAGTGAAAGCCTGGATATCGCTGACGCGTCTGGATGAAGTTAGAGCAAGCAAAAGAGCCACTTTCCAGGTGAGGAATTTGAGACTGGAAGAATGGATGGGCTCGAAAGGAGGCAAAAGTAGTTGAGACATAACCAGATTCAGACGCCAAGTAGGTGGAGGCCGACGGATTGGTGGGAACATCCGAAAGAGGCCCTTGAAGAATTGTCTAATGATTCTGGAGGAGTACAAAGAAGTAACGCCATCATGGCGAAAACGAGAAATTGCAGCCAGAAACACCTTTAGAGTGGAGTGTGATAGTCCTGATCTTGCTAGTGACAGGAAGAAAGGCAAGATCTGCGCAGGCTGAGCACACATGGGATCCAGAGTTTTAGTGGAACACCAAGCACAGAAACGCCTCCACTTTAGCTGATAAGTTTTGATGGTAGACGGAGCGCGAGCACTAGCTAACACCATCCTACAATCCTTGTTGATATTCATGTGTGCAAATTCATTGTACTCAGATTCCAAGCATGAAGTTGGAGGTATGCTGGATCCGGATGGCATATCTGACCTTGCTGCATCGTGAGAAGATGTGGCAGAGGATGCAATTGTATCGGATTTGTCAGAGAGAACAGAAGAAGATCTGAAAACCAAGGACGTCTCGGCCACTTGGGAGCGATCAGGATTATTCGACACTGTTGGAACCTCATCCTGTGTAACAGGCGAGGAATGAGCGCAAGTGGAGGAAATGCATAGATGAAGTCGTTCGACCAGTCTATTGAAAAGGCATTCCCGCTCGACTCCTTGTGTGGATGCCTGCTCGCAAATCGTGGACACTTCCTGTTGAGAGCAGTTGCAAAGAGATCCAATTGTGGTCGGCCCCACTGTCGGAAGACGAAATCCAACGTTGATCGATTGATTTCCCATTCGTGGTTGTCCGACAGGGCTCTGCTGAGCGAGTCCGCCAGAACATTGGCCACACCTGGTACATGGATAGCTGTGAGATGTATTTGTCGCTGAGTCCGCCAGAACATTGGCCACACCTGGTACATGGATAGCTGTGAGATGTATTTGCCGCTGGATAGCCCAATCCCATATTTCCTGTGCCAGTTGGGACAGCACGAGGGATCTTGTGCCGCCCTGTTTGTTGATGTAGTGCATGCTGGTGGTGTTGTCCGTTCTCACCAGCAATGTTTGTCCCTGCACTAATTTCTGAAAGGACTTCAGGGCCAAGAAAATCGCCAGTAGCTCCAAGCGATTTATGTGCCAAGTGCGCTGAGACGCCGTCCATTTCCCCTTCACGGACATCCCGTCGAGATGCGCCCCCCAACCTTCTAGGGAAGCGTCTGTCGTCAGCGTAAGTGTTGGTGGTTCGTCTCTGAATGAACAACCTGTCGCTATGTTTGGAGGATGAGCCCACCACTCCAAAGCGCATTGAATGCGGGGCGTTAGGTGGATCTTGTCTTCGAACGAACCCGATATCTGCTTCCACTGCTTGTCTAGTTCCTCCTGTAGAACCCTCATGTGCAGTCTGCAGTTGGGAATCAACTGAATGCACGAAGAGGCCATGCCAAGGAATGATTTGTACATCCGGACAGAAACGTACTGTCTTGACTGTAGGAACTGTACTTTCTTTAGCATGCGAACTTGTCTCTCCTGAGAAACGAAGACTTGTCCCAGCCGAGAATCGAGCGAGGCTCCTAGAAAGTCTCGCTGTTGAGATGGTTGAAAATGGGACTTTTGGTAATTGATGGACAATCCCAATGTTTCGAATAGGGAAATACATACTCGAGTGTGCTGTTCCGTTAACTGAAAAGTCTTGGCCTTTATTAGGCAGTCGTCCAGATACGGATAGAACTGGATGCCCTGTAGACGCAGGTAGGCAGCAACCGGGGCGAGAAATTTGGTGAAAACCCTCGGTGCCGATCGAAGGCCGAATGGTAGGACCTTGAATTGATAATGAAATTGGCCGACTGTAAAACGGAGATATTTCCTGTGACTGGGGTGAATAGGCACATGGAAATATGCATCTTGAAGGTCTATTGTTGAAAAGAACTCTCCTGGAATGAGGAAATTCAAGATTTGAAGCAGGGTTAGCATCTGAAAAGTCTTTGAGGCGATGAACTTGTTCAGAGCCCTCAAGTCTAAGATGGGACGCCACTCTCCTGATTTTTTCTTTACGAGAAAGAAACGGGAATAAAATCCCCTGCCGTGTTGACCTTGCGGTACCACTTCTATGGCTCCTTTCTGGATCAGTAGCTGCACCTGAGCCATTAGTTCTTTGAAATGGGGAGAAGGTGGACCCGAAGGTGGACGAGTGGGGGGGAATTTCGTGAATTCCAGAGTATGTCCTTTTGAAACAACGTCCAAGATCCATCGGTCGGTGGTTATGTTGGACCAATTGAAGAAGAACTTTGAGATCTGACCTCCAAGATGTACAGTCGCCAAAGGGTAAAATTGTGGATTGTCACTGTTTTTTGTTGGCGTTTGCACCACCTCTGTAATTGGACTTACGCTGGTATGGTCTGGAGGTGGATGAACGACCCTGGGACTGATAGGAGCCCCTCTGTCTGTTATCATTGTAGTGGTATGATCGATATTGGCCTGTTCCACGAAAAGTAGAGGTTCCTCCTCCTCTACCGCGTGCCCCACGAAAAGGCTTTTTTCGATATTGTAAAGTTGTTAAGGACTTAGCTGTGTCCGTGTCCTTCATTATCAGTTCCAGAGCATCATCAACATGTTTACCGAATAAAGATTCGCCGTCGTAGGGCAAATCCAAAACCCTGGATTGAACCTCCGGACGGAAGGTGGTTGATTTTAGCCAGCCTTGACGGCGCAAGACTGCCGCACCCGCTAGTTGCCGGAAACCAGTGGAGGATATCGACAGCACAGTCGATTATTTCTGCCGAAATTTTTTCTCCTTCGAGAATGATGGCCTGCGCTTCATCCCGGATGGAATCGGGCATCTGAGGGATCAGACCAGCAATCTCAGACCACATTTGTAGGTCGTAACGACCAAGAATAGCCAAGGCGTTGGATGCTCTCACGGTAGTCGCTGCCATAGTGGTAAATCTTTTACCAATTGAGTCCAATTTACGGCCATCTTGATCAGGCGGAGATGTCAGAGGTATGGCCTGATTTCGAGACCTTTTTTGTGCAGCCTGAGTGATCACAGAATCCGCTTTAGGTTGGGAAACTAAACAGGCCGGAGAAGAAGGAGGCGCTTTATATTTTTTGTCCAATCTGGGCAGAACAGCTGGTATTGAATTTGGACGTTCCATTAACTTTAGACCTTCTTCCCATATGTGGTCTATGATAGGAATGGTATGCGTTTGTTTCTGAGGTAAGTCCTTAAAATCGTAAAGAAAACAATCAGTTTGTTGTGCCTCGATTGTTAAGTGGAACCTTTTCGCAGCACGAACCATAAGGTTATGAAAACTTGCGATATCTACTGGTGGAGAAGCTCTTGGCGATGCCGGTGGAGTAGAAGGCGTCTGTGCCCTATAATTGTCCCAATCTTGCATGTCATCATCGGTGTCGTTATCCCCAGTGTCATGAGGAGTCTGGTTCCCATGATCAGAACAAACACCCGATGGAGACGTAGGTGCAACTGGCGCCGGAGCTTGAGGCCGAGGCGCCGGAGACGAAGGTCGGAGTGCTGGAGACTGAGGTCGAGGTGTCGGAGACTTAGGCCGAGGCGTTGGAGACTGCCGGGGCACTTGAGGTGCTGGAGAAGTAGGCAATGATGGTGGAAACCTACGATTGTAGTCGTCCAGCATATGTTGCAGGTTTTGTACCAAAGACAAAGGAATTTGTGTAACCTGTTCGTAAGTAGTTGGTCCTGCCACATCAATTGGAAAAAGTTCATTCCCATCTTCGACGTTATTTTGTTCATCCTCATCCTCGTCAGTGTATTCCTGACATTTAATGTGTAATTCAGAAGGACTGGATGCTGGCTCATTAGTTTGATCCATTTCAGAGTCATTTCCGGATTCCTCTTCTCCAGATTGGAACAATTTGTCCGGAGGCTGAGATCCACTCCTTATCGGACTTAACTGAATGAGTGGAACAGACTTGAGAGACGAGGCCGTAACCACTCTAAAGATGGTAGTAGTCTGTAAGGGTTGGTGCGACGTCAACAAGCCCGTCGACGAGATCTCCACAGTCTTTGCACCCCCCTGTTGATCTGATGCCGTTGCCACAGAAACAGGCGTATAAATTGGCAGCTTTTTGTTGGTCGACGTTGATTTTTTGGTCGTCGACGTCGTCGTCGACGAGGGTGCAGTCTTCGCCGTCGACGAAGATGCTTTAGACGACGAGAAAGTAGGTCATCGTCGAGAGAGTGGTCATCGTCGACGATGGTGTTGCCGCCGACGATGCAGGCGTCGACGAGGCAGGCGTTGACGAAGCACTCGTCGACGAGGAAGATCCCGTCGTCGGAGTTGTCGTCGACGATGATGGCTTGCTCTTCGTCGACGGAGGACCCATCGACGGAAGGCGCGTCGACGAGGACTTCTTCGTCGACGGTTTGATCGTCGACGAGATCTTTACAATAGACGAGATGGGCCTCACCTCTTGGCTGCTCGTCGACGAGATGGTCGTCGTCGTCGCGGAGCTGGTTGACAGAGAACAAGTGGTCGTCGACGTAGAAACAACCGTGACTGATTTAGTAGTTGCTGAGGACGTCGACGGACGCGTCGACGAGCCCGTCGACGAGCCGGTGCCCGTTTTTGAAGAGGAGGGCATAATTTTGGGTTTCGCCAGAGAGCCAGGTCCCGTAGGCGCGCCCTGAAGCAAATCCTGTGGGGAGACATCCTTAAAAGACCCCAACATTCTACTTTTCTTTAGAAAAGGAGAGGGTACTTCGGTCTCAGACCCACGCTTCTGTGAGGATTTTGAAAATCCAGATGACATACTCTCAGCATCAGAAACCACATTTTCTGAAGTTTTCAACCCCTGCAACCACAGAAGGAGACGGGCCTCTCTATCCCTCAATGTCTTAGGGGGAAAAGTGCGACAGACTTGCAGGTATTATGATCCGGGTAAAGACAGTAAATGCACTTACTGTGTGGGTCCTCATGAAAAAGACGTAATTTACCACAGGATGGACAAGCCTTGAACAAGGTTTTCTTTGTAGATGACATTTCTGATGAGAAAAACAGCTAGAACTGGTGAAAACTGAGCAGAGCTCAGGGAGACTCCCTTCACACGACGTGCGGTAGAAAATCTGAGGACTTGGGCTTCTGAGGAGAAGGTTCTAGAGGAGGCTACAGCCTGATTGGCTGGAATGTGGACCAACACATAATGACTCTAATATGTTACTAAAGTGAATTCTCCCTTGGGCTTTTCTATGGGCCTATTCTGTTCTATGGTACTTTTTTCAAGTTTACTTTTCTATTGCATTATATGTATGTATATTTTATTTATTGTATTTCTCATGTATACATGCATATATTACTGCTATTTATGTACCGTGGGACTCCCACTTCGACGACGGGGAATATTCAAGCATGTGAATCTATGAAAGACACCCCTAATACTGGAGAAAGTATTTTGCCACCTTCTCTGACAAACACTGGGAGAAGAATTTCACTGTGATGATACTTGTTAGGCTATTAATAAGAAGAGGGGTTGAATATTGTTTTGCCAAATGTAATTGTTTACATATTTGTAACTGTACAACTGTATGCACAATGGTTGCCAGTTTATGCACACTTCAGTAGGCCTGTGTTGAATATAGTGTCAAGCCATTGGTAAAGGCTAGAGGCTTTATCAGTTCACTGTAAAGCATTATGTCAGATTCCTTAGTTTAGATCTGTTTATAAGGAAACGTTATGATAAACCAAGTAGACCTTACTTAACTTATTGTGAAAATCATGTGTAAAAGGTAATAGGCTTTTAAGTGTGAATTGTTATTACACTGTGCTAAAGTCAGGTATTGTGTTACATGTAATCTCACAGATTACCTTAGTAGGCAAGAGTTTTGGTGTTAGTGATCCCCTAAACAAACCATGGGGATAGATGATTTGCAATATGGTAATCCTTATTTGGTTCTATTAGTAGGGATTTTATATTGTTTTCACAACTGCATTGTGTACATATTTGTGATTTTATTCCAGTATGCCTGATGGTAGCCTTGTGGGAAGGCTTATAACCAATATAGTAAGTCTGGATTGGTTATGGGTACACACCCAAAATAACAGCTTGAGGCCTAATTGGTTCACTAGAAAAACATATTTCAGATGCTATAGGTCTGATCTGTTATAATGAAAAGTTATGATAAACGCAGTAGAATTGACATATTGATTCTTAAAAACATATGTTAAAGTCAATGGGAATAGAAGGGTTGATTGTTATTTCTCTGTATTAAGGCAGACAAATGAGTATTTTGTTAAAAACAAACATCAGAGATAACCTTTCTAAGGAAAAGTTTTGGTGTTGGTTTCCACTCTGACAAACCCTTGGGAGAGAGATGTGTACTGTATTAATCTAGAATATTTTCTTAGCTGTCTGCCAGGATCTTGTAACAAAGAAAATCATTAATTTGGCTCTGTTTTGCAATTGGTAGGTTTGAGTGTCATTTACACTCTGCGTCTATCCATGACAGAATAATGCATGGGGTAATGGTGAACTCCACATCAGTCATTGGCTCTCTAGCCCTGTAAATGATGCCATTTTCTGATCAAGTATGTGAGTAAAGCTCTGTTTTCATGTTAAGTTTGTTGTAATTAGGGGGGCGGGGGCGCTAGAGGGTGCACAGCAAGATGGCTGCACTGCTGTGAGGCTCTGCATGACCGAGAAGATATCCGACCAATATCTGCTACATCCTGTGCTCCTGGGGTCCCTGAATGCTTGGTGTGCCACCCTGACTGGCTCCTGTGCAGTTTGAGATCATTTGCGGCGCCAGCCACCCACTTTTTGCAGTGATTTGTGGTTGCTGGCCTGTCTCGTGGCGGGGCCTACCTGTGGTGGCCGTTGGACGCTAGTGGGCCGCTGTGAGAAGAAGCTGCGGGGGACCTACCTGTGTCTGCGCGGCACCCTCTTGATATCGGAGGGTGCTGTGCCCATGGTGCTAACTGCTGGCAATTAAATATCGGCTGGGTGGCGTGCCTGGAGCCTTCCCGGCCTCCGTGGGATCGAGCGCGGCCTCACTGGATTAGGGGTGTGCCGCATCTCCTGGCATAGCTGCAGGCCTGCGGCAGCGGAAGCGGGAGGCGTGCCTGGAGCCTTAGCATCCTGGTAGTGGTGAGTGCGGCCCCCCGGTGTGCTGGAGGACGCAGCGAAGGTGGCAGTGACTGCAGGAAAGTGGTGGCTGATGCGGGAGGTGTGCCCTGGGCCCTCCCGATCTCTCAGTGATGTGTTGCGGCTCCCCTGGACTGTGTGGAGTCGAGTGGAGGCCTGCAGCGGGGAGCGGAGACGTGTGGCAGAGGAGTGGGGCCCCCAGCGCTCCCGGACAATGGTGCCCGTCGGTGCCGGACGAGGTGAGAGGTTTGGTCTGTCTCCCGGCCTGGACCGCGGAGGTGGGATCGGGCCGGGGACTGGGCTGCGCCTAGTTTGCTGAGTCTGGTGCGGGGCTGCGGGTGGCGGCGGTAAAGAGGCCGATATTTTGCAGAGTAGTCCGGCGGACATAGCGTGCTGGGAATGTGTTTCTCTTTCGTCGTGGCTACCCGAGATATTGCCTGACCTGCTGGGGCCCAGACTATCCTGTTGCTGGGTGCTACTGTGCCGTGTGGGACCCGTCCCGGGGGGTGTGCGCTGCCTGTGTGGAACCATTAGCGGCGGACCATTGTCGTGAGTGGCGGTGCTTATCCTAGTGGATGCTGTCTCCTTCTCACCCTGCTGCTGCTCCGCTGCCCTGTGGCTTCTACCAGCGAAGACAGGCAGTGCAAAGTTCATAAATGTGCAGTGAATGCAGGACCTGTTTTGTGAACATCATTGACTTGAGCTGAGCATCCGCAGTTGTACACAGCAGGAAGGGCACCAAGTTATACTGGATGGGAGGAGGACTTTCATCCACTGTTACACCTACCGTCCCACCAGCGAATATTGACAGGGGAATACCTGTACAAGTGCAGTGACTGTGAGGGCAGCTTGGGCACATTCTTAGATTTAATTCACCATCAGAGAATGCACTCAGCATAAAAGCATCTCGCGTGCAATGACTGGGAAAGGATTTTAGTCATTCATCAGGTCTGATGACCTACTAGCGCATGCTGACTGGGGAACGCCTATACCAGGGCACCAAATGTGATGATCTAAGTCCGTGTCACCATTGCACCCCTGTTGCTGCTGTTGGCCTTTACCTTTTTCCTGCCGCCCAGTGAAGTGCGCCATTTCTAACCGACTGCTAGACTTCTCAGACACCTCTGGCTGCAGTGTTTGTTGGGTTCGGCCTGGGGAGGCTGTCATTGTTTTCTGGACCTGTAGTGGCTGTGCCTATGTGGAGAGCTATCTGAAGGTGCTGTGCGACGGCTGGGGTTCTGTGTGTGGCGGCGCGGTCCCCACATATTGGTGGCGGTGTGGTGTGGTCCGGAAGTACCCTAGGGGCGTGTGGCTGCAGGTTGATGCTTGTCTTTCCTCCTTGTCTTGATTGCGGCGACACGGCCTGTGACCATGGGTCGGTCGGATAGGTCGCAGCCTAAACTCTCTTTTGAATCAAAACGTGCTCCTAAGACCCCACAGAGGGCCGCATCAGATTCAGAGGCGAACGCAGCGACTGATGGTCCCCCCACCCTGGAGGCCACGTTGGTTGCCATGCAGCGGACTCTACAATCAATAGAGGGGGCTATGGCAGCAGTCAACCACAGACTCCTCACAGCTAGAAAAACAAAGCGCACGCATGGGGGAAGTGGAACAGAGGGTCTCTGCTGCCTAGGATGGCCTATCCGCTGTTACTGATAAGGCTCTGAATATGGAAAAAGTCCTCTCTCTCATACAGGCGAAAAACGAGGACTTGGAAGCACGGTCCCGATGGAATAACATCCGTGTTACGGGATTGCCGGAATCTACGAATGTGGGCAGGATAGAGACCTATATGGAACGCCTCATCACAGACATTTTTGGCATGGAACAATTGTCTAATATGTTCATTGTGGAACGTGCACACCGCTCGTTGGCTGCTCGCCCTGTTCCTGGAGCCCCCCCTCGCCGCATAATTGCCAGGGTTTTTTAACTATAGGGATAGAGACACAATTCTGCGCCTGGCTAGAGAGAAGGGAACAATAGAGCATCAGGGGAACACGCTTGCTTTTTTCCCGGATTTCACAGTTGTTGTTCAGGCTGCACGGAGGGAGTTCGGCACTGTGAAGCAGTTTTTGCGTAATGAAGAGGTCCCCTACGCCATGCTATACCCTGTCCGCCTTCGCATTGGTGCTGCTTCGGACAACAATATTTTCTCCTCCCCTAAGGCTGTAATGGACTATGCCAAAAAATTAAAATGCAGAAAGCGGGCCTCCACGGAGGCTCTAGGGGGGGAGGAACAGGGGAATGCTGAGGGCTGAAGGTTCTTCTCTGTGCGTATTGGGTCTGCTGCATTGGGGGCTCCTAGGCATGCCTAACTCTATATACAACTCTGAGATTTCATGTTTCCTTCTCGTACAGGGCCTATACGTATTTCTGATTATTTGAGGAAGGGTCTTCACATGTATGGTAATGCTGAAAAATGTTCAGGTTGTCTGGTGTTTTTTTTCTATTTGGCTATTAATGGGGGGCTATGTTTACATTGCTCCTTCCTCTTTTGTTGTGATTATTCTGATACTTAATGCCTGCATGTGACTCATGGCTGCCTGGGCATGTGGCATAGCCTTTGCTTAGTCTCTGGTGGTTTATTCCACCCCACCGGTACATACAGTGCTGGTCACATAGAGCTGGGATGTTTCCATATTGACTACTCGGTCAACTCCTGCTATGCGGGAGCTTTGAGCATCTGTGCCCCCTACTTATGGGTGTACCCCGAACCTTGATCACTGTTGTTGTGGGGGGGGAAGGGGGTTAGGTTGGGATTGGGGATGGCTTTGGCATGGTTGGGGTGCTGAAGTGGGTGGTGGGCGGGCAGGGCTGGGAATGGAGGTGGGAGTTTGTTTGCTGTTCTCTACCAGGACTACAGCTAAGATGTGCGATGTTGGCTGTGATTTGAGTGTATATTGCTCTGCATATCACGTTTCCTACTTGCTTCTCCTGCCACAAGGTAATGGGTAGCTCTATTAAATTTGCCACTTGGAATGTACGTGGCTTGAATTCGCCACGGAAGATCAGGATGGTGTTTGCAGGCTTGGATACAATGGGCGCGAGTGTCGCTTTCCTTCAGGAAACACATTTGACTGCAGCTTCGGTATGGAATGTTGGGGCCCGATGGGCTGGTGTGCGGGCTTCCTCATCCTATTCTTCGTATGCAAGAGGTGTGCTCACGTTGGTGAAGAAGGGTGTCCCCTTTACTGAGATCAAAACTGAAACGGATGATAGTGGTCTGTGTGTGATTCTGCATGGTCGGCTGGGGGGTGAGAGCGTGAAAGCTTCACTAGCCTCTGTCGCCATTCTGGGGGGCGACAACAAACCATCTGTCAGGGACGGTTGGAGGCTAACTCGTCCACTAGACAGTAAAGGTGGAGGAGCCTTAGGTTGATTCAAAGGCCATGGAACGCTAGGCACCTGCACCAAGGGGCACCGAAATGACCCCGAGCATGGTGAGCCCAGAGAAATTTTATCCTCCTGTAACAGAGGAGCCTTAGGCGCCGGCACCGACCGATGCCGAGACGGTGTCTCATCGACGTCGAGAACATCCAGAGGGGACTCGATCTGGGTGCGGACCGACGATGACTCCACCTCCACCTGCTGGGAGGAAAGATGTCGACAGGGCGTCGAACTTGGTGCTGCAGCTGACGTCAGCGCAGGAAGCCACACAGGGCTATGCGGCGACTGGACGGACGACTGGGATGCCCCTTTGGGCCGTGTCCCGACATGGTATCGACCGGAGTGAATGCACAAGTCCGGCGCCGCGGACGAATCCGCCGGCGAAGACCTGACATGAGTGCCTTCTTCCTCTGTAGGACCCGAAGGCCCACCAGGGAGAGGGGGTGACCTGAAGAAAGACTGGAGAGCCCTTATAATAGGCCTCCATCTGGGTCCTTGTCGCTCCGACACCCGGAAAGGGTGGGTATGGGGGAGACGACTCCTGGGCGCTTGTGCCTAGCAAAGACCAAGAGCCGCGGGCCCCAGCATCACGTTTACGGGAGGACGACCTCCGTGACTTATGCTTATGCTTACCTGTCTCCGAACGACGTCCATGGGAACATCCCCGTGAGCGGCCCGATCCTGAGAGGGAGACCGGCAGCGTGAAGGCGCAGGACCGGACATCTGGGCGGCCAGCAGCTTCATACGACGCTCCCTTAGGGACTTAGGTTTCATCTGCCGACATGCGTTGCACTCTTCTGAGTCGTGGTGCACTCCCAGGCATACATATCGCGTGCAGATCCGTGACAGACATTTGCAGTGTACAGGTCTCAAACGCCTTACAGCCTGAAGGCATCGCACACTGTTCCGTGACGCCGAAGGTGTCGAGAAGGCCTGAAAAACAGGCCATGGAACCGCTGGTTTTCCTGGACCCGCGTTGGTACGCCGAAAAGAAGAAAACTGGAGTCAGCGCGCCGGGAGAGGCTTATGTCGCTCCGCTGACTTCACGCCCGTGGACTACGTCAGTGTGGAGCCGTGCGGCGCCGCCTCCTGGCGTGCAGAGGTGCTGCTACAGAAAGTTTTCCGGATCCAGTCTGACGCCTGGGATATGAACAATAGTTACTTACCTGTAATCTGTGGTTCTCCAGTATTGGTATCTTTCATAGATTCACTTGCCTGAATCATCCCCCGTCGTTGGAGTAGGAGTCCCATGGTACATAAAAAAGCAATATTTATGCACATAATAACCATAACATAGGTAACATAGAACCAGGAAGCAAAGTAGCCATAAACTACAAGGAAAAAAACGCCCACATTTATGACTTGTCCAAATCATTTTATACAGTCCGAAATGCAGCCAATCAGGCAACAGCACTCTCCAGAATGTTCTCATCAGAGGCTCAGGCTCTCAGATTTGCTCGCACAAGTGTGAACCAAGTGATAAGAGCATAAACCAGCCTCTGAGGGGAGGTGGGTATGTTGCATGTGAATCTATGAAAGATACCTATACTGGAGAACCACAGATTACAGGTAATTAACTATTGTTCTTCTCCATTATTGGGGTATCTTTCATAGATTCACATGACCGAATCAGAGTAGAAAGCAGTATGCCAAATAATGCTTGTGAGATGCTACTTGTAACATAAACATATGTACAAAAGACATTATGCAATAACCTACCTGGAATGCTATAATGTGCATAAATACATGTATATTTGTATATACAGGGCAATGTTTATTATATATAATAAGCATGGCTAATATGCGTCTGAGAAACAGTACAGAGGAGGAGGGAAGAACGGCGGCTCATCTTATTTAAAAATATTATGGAAAACCGCTTGGCCCACTGACGTATCTGCATTACTGGCAGCTTCCAAACAGTAGTGCTTGGTAAAAGTGTAGCTCTGCAGCTTTGATGAAGAGGCACACCAGCAAAGAGAGCAGTAAAGGAGGAAATTGCTCTTGTAGAATGTGCTCTCTGAGTTGTTTGCAAAGGTCTTCCTGCTTGCTGATGGCAGAAGCAGATTGCAGCAGATATCAACGAGCTATGGTCTGCTTGGATACTGAGTGTCCTTGTCGTATCCTTCTGTAACCCACAAATAGCTGGTCAGATTTACAGATCATAGAAGTCCGTTGTAAATAGAATTTGAGACATCTCTTAATGTCAAGGTATGCAAAGTTCTTTCCGCAGGTGATTGAGGATTAGGAAAGAAAGTCTTTAAAACGATTGGCTTGTTGAGATGGAAGTCCGAAGGTACTTTAGGCATAAAACTGGAATTAGTGTGTAGCACTACCGAGTTCGAGGTGAATTGAAGGAAAGGCGGATTAATAGTGAAAGCTTGAATGTCACTGACTCTCCTAGCTGATGTTAAAGCCAACAGCAGAGACACCTTCCACGACAGAAACATCAAATCCACTCTATGAATAGGCTCAAAGGGGTGCCGCATTAATTGTGCAAGCACCACGTTAAGATGCCAGGATGGAGGTAGAAGCCGGATAGGAGGAAACATCTGAAACAATCCCTTGAAGAACTGTTGAATAATCCTAGCTGAATAGGAACCGCCTTGTCGAAACCTTGAAATAGCTGCTAAAAACACCTTCAAAGTGGGATTGGGAAAGGCCTTATCTTGCCAAGTGCAAAAAGAATGTTAGAATCTGCTCTGGTTTTGCATGAATCGGATGAATATTGGCAGGTTGACACCTCATGCAAAATCTTTCCCATTTAAGCCCGTACGTTTTAATAGTGGCAGGCGCTCGAGCGTTAGCTAAAACTTCCTTACAATCCGCATGAATGTTTAAATGAGCGAATTCAAGGTGTTCAGGCGCCAGGCCGCTAATCTCAGAGATACAGGGTCCGGGTAGCATATATGTCCGTTCTGGATGGACAGGAGGTTTGATATTGGTCGAAACTGAATGGGATCGCATTCTGAGAGAAGGAGGAGTTCGGTAAACCAGAACTTGGGAGGCCATCTGGGAGCAATGAGAATTAGGCGACAAGGTTCTCTCTTCATTTTCCGGAGACCTCTGGGAACCAACGGTGTCGGAGGAAAGGCGTAAGCATATATCTGCGACCAGTTAATCGAAAATGCATTCCTGTGTGACCCTTTGTGGGGAAGCCAACTTGCAAAGAATGGGCATCTGCGGTTCTGATTGGTCGCAAACAGCTCCAAATCGGGACGACCCCACTCTTGAAAGATTCGATCCAATGTTGGTTGATGCAGCTCCCACTCGTGATTGGATACTGTCAATCTGCTGAGGGAATCCGCAAGGACATTGAAAACTCCCTGAACATGGATCGCTGAAAGGCTGATCCTGTGTCGTATCGCCCAGTCCCAGATTTCTTGGGCTTGTTGAGAGAATAGGGCAGACCTTGTTCCTCCTTGTTTGTTCAAGTAGTGCATACTTGTTGTGTTGTCTGTCCGAATTAATACTGAAGCTCCCAGAATGATGGTGCGAAAGGATTTCAGGGCCAAGAAGATGGCTCGCAATTCTAGCATGTTGATATGCCACGTCCTTTGCTGGAGGTTCCACTTGCCGCTGACCGTCAGCCCTTGAAGGTGTGCCCCCATCCCTTAAGGAATGCATCTGTGGTGATGGTAAAATTTGGTGGTTCTACTAGGAATGCGCACCCTTTTTCCACGTTCTTTTTGCGAGTTCACCAGAGTAAAGCTTCTCGCATCCGAGGAGTGATGCGAATGAGATCGTCGAATGACCCTGAAACCTGCAACCATTGGTGGTTGAGCTCTTCTTGCAGGGGCCTCATTCTGAGACTGCAGTAGGGTACCAAAGGGATTCAGGATGTAATCATCCCTAAAAAAGACTTGAACTGCCGGACTGAAACGCACCTTCTTGATCGCAATAGGTGGGCCAGTTTGCAAATCTTTTGTTGTCCTTCGTTTGAGACAAATGCTTGAGTCAGTTGTGTGTCTAACGGGGTCCCAAGAACGTCTTTCTTTGTGATGGAACAAGATGAGACTTGTCGAAATTGATGGAGAGACCCAGTGATTGGAAAAGAAACAAATATCTGTGAATGTGGGCGCTTGCGGTTGAAAAAGAATTCGCCTTGATAAGGCAGTCATCTAGGTATGGAAAGATTTGTATCCCTTCCAGACGAAGGTGTGCGGCCACAAGTGCTAGAACCTTGGTAAACACACGGAGTGCTGAACGTAGTCCGAAAGGGAGGACTTTGAACTGGAAGTCCCTGCCAGCCACTCTGAACCGCAAGAATTTTCTGTGTATGGGTAGAATTGGCACATGGAAATATGCATCCTGGAGGTCGAGGGTGGCCATGTGATCCCCCGCAGAGAGGAGTTGAAGGATTTCTTGAAGCGTTAACATCCGTAAGGATAACTTCTTTAGGTATTTGTTGAGGGAGCGAAGATCGAGAATGGGGCGCCATTCTCCCGATTTTTTCATTATCTGGAAAAATCTCAAATAAAATCCTGTTCCTCTTTTCAACTGAGGGACTATTTCGATTGCTCCCTTTCGTATCATCAAATTTATTTGGGAAAAAAGCTCCTTGAGATGAGCTGGAGGTGGGCCTTTCGGAGGAGAGTTTGGAGGAATCTTTATGAACTCTAGAACATGGCCTCTGGCCACGATGTCCAGGACCCACTTGTCTGATGTTATAGTGGACCAGTTTGAATAAAATTGGGAGATTCTTCCTCCAACTTTTAAAGGGGCAGGCGGTAGAGATGGTACAGGTGGCGGTTGTCACTGTTTTTTAGATGAATCCCATACGCGGTAGGAGGGCTTCCTTCATTCTGCAAATAAGAGGTATTTCGTTGTCCGCACGACTGTTGTAGTTGAGGCTGGTATCGTTGATTGCTTTGAAAGGACTGGTATGACTGTTGTTGGTTGTAGCCTCCTTGATTAGAAAAAGATCCACGTCCCTTAGCGCCCCGAAAGGGCGGCTTCCAAAATTGAAGAGTACCGAGAGATCTTGCTGTCTCTGTATCTTTTTTAATGGTCTGAAGGGCCTCTTCTGCATGTTGGCCAAATAGTGATTCCTCATCAAAAAGCATATCAATAATCTTTGCCTGAACCTCCTGGCGAAAAGATGTTGACTTCAGCCAGCCTTGTCTTCGCAGTACTGCGGCACGCACTAGTTGTCTAAATCCTGTGGATGCGACATCCACGGCCGTATCTATAATCTCAGCAGAGATACACTCCCCTTCTTGTAGGATCTTTAAAGCTTCAGACTTTGATGGTTCTAGTAACATGTGGATGTAGGGAGAGATGTCCGACCACATCTGTCTGTCGTACCGGCCTAATATGGCCAGTGAATTAGCAGCACAGACAGTCGTCGCTGCCATGGTGGAAATCTTCTTTCCAATAGCGTCTAATCGTCTGCCATACCGGTCCGGAGGAGCTGTGATCAGAGAGGAGGGGGTTCTAGCTCGTCTTTGTGCCGCTTGGACAATAACAGAGTCAGTTTTTGGTTGACCTATGAGGCATGCAGGTGAGTTATCTGAAGCCTTATATTTTTTGTCGAGACGAGGGAGGACCGCAGGAATAGAAGTAGGAGCTGTCATGACCTTCAATCCATCCTTCCAAATGAAATCAATGATAGGGATAGTCCGTATCTGCTTCCTTGGCTGATCTTTAAAATCATATAGGAAGCACTCATCCTTTTTAGTTTCCATAGGCAGAAGAAACCTTTGTGTTGCCCTCTCCATAAGGAGATGAAAGCCTCCGATATCAACTGGAGGAGAATCGATGGGAGCTGGAGTTGAAGAAGACGGAGTTTGTATTTGGTAATCGTCCCACTCCGTAAGAAGAGATCTATAGTCCACTTCTCCTTCCTCCCTATCATCGTCAGAGGTGTTAGCATCATGTGAATGATGAGAAGGCACTGGAGAAGGTGGTCTGGGAGAACTCAATGTAGAAACGGAGGCTTGAGGCACAGGTGTCAGTGGAATGGAGTCCGCCGAATTCAGATTGAGGAAAACGGCGATAATAATCGTCTAACATGTACTGAAGATTGTTAAGCAGAGCTAAAGGCATCTGTGCTGTAGGTATTGAGTCAGGAGCTGGAGCTACAGTCTCCGGGGAAGGATTTTCATCCTGGGCGTCCTCCTGATATTTAATGAACAATTCTGAAGGGCTCCTGGCAGTTCGAAATCTGTCATCCTCATCATCCTTCCCATAATCCAGTAATTGCTCAGGTAACTTCAGAAGTACCTTGGTAGGGGACATCAACGGTACATATAATTTCCTTCGTCCACAAGATGGGCTTCACGGAGACGGAGACCAACGTCGACTGAGATGAAGCCAACGACATGATCATTTGTGGTCTCGGCGACAAGAAGGTGACAGTCAACGTCGAAGTCGCGTCAACGGTGATTTTCGTCTATGAAGTAGTCGTCGTCAATGACAAGACTCTTCTCCGAGGTAAATCTTTCTCAGAAAGTCGTTTTGAAGCAAGTGACTTTGCAGTTTTTCTCGGGGGCGCAGTAGGCAGAGGCTTACTCTTAGAAGGTGAAGGAGACTTGTTGGGGGTGGAAGGCAATTCAGTACCCTTAGAGGGTGGTTGTTTTCTCAACACCTTAGCCCCAGAAGAAGATAGATCCTCCTCAGCAATCCTCTTCCTAGAGGACATAGTTGAGCCAGAGGCAACACTTCCTACCTCAGATAAGGGGTTGTCTTGATCCTTAATTTTCTGTAGTCGCAGAAGTAGACGCCCTTCTCTGTCTCTGAGGGTTTTCTGCGGGAAGGTCCTGCATATTTTGCATTCTCTCACCTGGTGATCAGGATATAGGCAATAAATGCACTTCTTGTGGGGATCCTCAAAAAACAGCCGAAGCTTCCCACAAGATTCACAAGGTCTAAAGAGAAATTTCTTTGAAGAAGACATCATGAAGTGAAGAAATTCCTGACGAATTAAAAGAGTACTGAGCAGAGCTCAGGGAGACTCCCTTCACACGACGTGCGGTAGAAAATCTGAAAGCCTGAGCCTCTGAGGAGAACATTCTGGAGGGTGCTGTCGCCTGATTGGCTGCAGTTTGCACTGTATATAATTACTTGGACAAGTCATAAATGTGGACGTTTTTTTCCTTGTAGTTTATGGCTACTTTACTTCCTGGTTCTATGTTACCTATGTTATGGTTATTATGTGCATAATTATTTCTTTTTTATGTACCGTGGGACTCCCACTCTGTCGACGGGGAATGATTGAGGCATCTGAATCTATGAAAGATACCCCAATACTGGAGAATCTAAGTTAAGGAATCTGCGGCTAGATGTCTCTATCAGATGTCTACTGTAGCTAGAAAATAGCTAGGTTTCCATGGTATTTCTGCTACCTTAGATATGAAGTCCATGCTGTCTCTGCAAAAAGAAGGGAGACTGGACACATATGGGAAAAGAAAATGAACCAAATAAACAAGAGGTATTTTCTAGGAGGCTATCAATTACTGAAAATATGGCCTACCTGGTGGGTCAGTGCTGTGTTTGTGGACTTTTGGAAGCACATAAAAACATGGTGTCACAGGTTTTTTCACTGTTAAAAACAATAATTCATCCTGACTCAAAATACCATTTTGATGGCAGGTCATCAAAAGATTGTGAAACACATCAATAGTGAGACCATATTCTACGGTATTATTAGGTAGAACATTCGAAATCTCTTGTATATACTTTATTATATACTTACATGTGTATGTACTTTGTGGGCTCTGGAGATCAGCCCTAGGACTTGTCTGCTTCCACTTAGGGACTTTTTTCTGTTCAACTGCCTCTACTTAACTGTCTTGATAGAAAACGACCAGTAGAGGTCAGTAATTTTCCAGAATTGCGTTCTACTTGTTCAACTGCCTCTATTTCACTGTCTTGATAGAAAACGACTAGTAGAGATCAGTAAAATACCAGAAATGCTTTCTGCTGAGGGACTCAATTAATTTTTCTGCCAACTGCCTCTATTTAACTTTTTTGATAGAAAACAAACAGCAGAGGTCAGTAAAATACCAGAATCACTTTAGCATTTTCTAGATTCCGGTCCATAGAAATTTTCTTCCACAAGCACTGGTAGACATGAATATTTTTTTCAAATCTTGTTTTTTCAGTGATATTACCACCGAAGGCCCTGATTTTTTATTAAAAAAAGAGCTCTGGACTACACCATTTCCCGCTGAAAGACAATATTTCTCTCCATGTGTTCCCATACCTGGCATGACACGCAGTTTGGTGCTTACTTCAGCCCATGTTAAAGAACAGTAGATGTTTCAGCACCCAGGCTAATATGCTGCATAGCTAAATACATATAAAGTCCCAAAGGCGAGAATGATTGCATTGCAAATGCTTGGTTTTTATATAGCTGCCGATAGGTCCAATTATTTTCTTGCTTCTGCTGTGTACTTATTTACGTCCCACAGGACCACATAGCCCCCTTTGTCTGATGGTTTGATGACAAAAGAAGTCACTTTCTTAAAAGATTCCAAACCTCCCTTCTGACCAATAGTTAGAGTTTCTGCAAAATGATTGTTGGTTCTGGTCCCCCGTCTCATGAGGTCATGTACCGCTGCCTCATAAAAAGTATCAATGTTGTCATGTGGGGTTGCCGGGTTAAACGTGGATTTAGGTTTAAAATCACTGCGACTTCTTTTGTCAGTTTCAAGATTCAAGTTAAAAAGCAGTTCTCGTTCAGAGGACCAATCCCTTTGTCCCATTTCCAACTCTCCGAGTGAGGCCAAACCTTCAATGTCTCAAATGGATAGGAGATCTGAAATCGCATCTGTGGCAGTCGGTTGATTATTACCATCGACCGTCACATTGACCCTTCTTCCTTTCAATGCATGAATATTCAATAATTCCAGTTTTCTAACAAAAAGGAACATGTCAATGCGATTTCGTGAATATTCAAGGTTGGCAGTGGGACAAAACGACGGACCTAGTTCCAATAACAAATGTTCATCATGAGGTGAGAGTATTTTTTGATGTAATATGTAAGGTCATAAGCAGTGCAATGCAGGGGCACAAGTTATAGTTAACTCAGGTAACTATGATGGCTGAATTTCTCTAGTTTTGTATGAGTAAAATCTGCCCCTAACTATAATGTCCCTATAACCTTTGTTCTTTTTAGTGAATAAATATATATATATCTAAATATATGTGTATATATATATATATATATATATATGTATATATATATATATATATATATATATATATATATATATATATATATATATGTGTGCTGCCTATAGTAAGGGCTAACTTAAATTGACTTTTCATTTTATAAACGTCTCGCTGGTCTCAAGCTTTTCTATAAACCAGAAAAGGAAAGCATAAATTGTAAACACAGACTTTATTGAAGAGAAAACTGTAAGGGAATACATAGGCATTGTTAGCCAATAGGCTGAATTTAATGCATGAAGAACATACCAAAAGAGATAAGGGACTGCGGCTTCTCTGACTCCCTTACTCACAATGTAAACACACTCAACAGAGAAACCCTATCTAAAAAAACCTCTCATCTGTACAGTATCCAACCACAGATTGAGAAGTTTGGTCCTATAATGATCCAACTGGGGAAGACAAGACATAGAGTATGTCCTGTTCCCTAAAACAAAATAGGGGAAGACAACATGTATCTTAATTCTGCCCTCACACACTTTGCAGTGTCATGCTTCATCATTGGGCCGCATCATACATCTAGGTGCAGACCAACACACTAGATGGAGCGCAATCGATTATTATTTTTTTTAAATTTTTTTTTTATACGAAGACAAGTGATGAGGGTAGGAAGGTTAAAGGAAAGAGATGTGATAATACACATACAACATGTAAACAAAACACAACAAAAAAAGGGAAGGGAGGTCTCTTCCCTTCTGTGCTGGGACCAAACAAGTGCAGTATTGAATTTAAACCAACCTAGGGATCGACAATAATCCTTTTATTCTGTCTGTAGACCCCTGGAAGGATTAAAAGTATATATTGTGGGGTATAGAGGGAAGGTAACGATCCCTATAGCCCCACTGCATTTACCAACATGTTTCTACCACTAAATAGCCCCCATAAGGGTGGCACTTGCTTTCATCAGGGTGTTGGTCCCTATTTTCCAATTACTTCCCCAAGTTGGGTATCTATTACCTTGGTCTCTGTGTCTGTAGATAATATCTCATATGTCGGCTCCTCTCCAGGATTTCCGTGAGTTAACAAATTCACGAGTTCATAAGCACTTCTCGGAACCCGGGACTGCGTGGAGCTAGGTTCCCGCCGTTACATAGTCACAGGAATCCCCACAGTCTAGGCTCCCACTCTCAGTCCTCAGGACATACTCTATGTCTTGTCTTCCCCAGTTGGATCATTATAGGACCGAACTTCTCAATCTGTTGTTGGATACTGTACAGATGAGAGTGTTTTTTAGATAGGATTTCTCTGTTGAGTGAATTTAAAGCATAACAAGTAAATACTGGCACTGTGCCTTTAAGGCATCTAGGACCTCCTCTAGCCCAATGCCCCAAAGTTGACAGTTAGGTCAGGTCTTTTTTGTGGTGACATGAAGAAAACCGAACCAAGTATATAAACTGCTGTGTGTGAGATTTGTTTGGGGAGGAGGGATTGACCTAGAATTACCAGTTAGCGATGTATCCTTCTCTGCCGGGGTATCCTCATCAATAGTCATAAGCACTGACTAGAATAGCAACCCCATCCCACACACCTGTGGAAGACTCAAGAATATACAAAAGCAGCTGTAACAATTATCAAAATAGATTCCTTAAAGAGGCTTGCCCTACTTGAGTGTTTGCCCGAATGTCTGAGTCTAGACAGTAATGCCTGGTGAAAGTATGCATCGATCTCCAAGTAGCAGCTTCGCATATTTCGGAGATGGGGACGTTTCTTCGTAGAGCAGCTGTTGCCACCTTGCCCTTTGTAGAATGGGCTTTGGGTCTGGTAGGTAAGTGTTTGTTGGCCAATTGGTAGGAGAATACTGTACAAGAGACTATCCTTCAAGAGATGGTCTGTTTGGAAGAAGCCATGCCTGTCCTCATTGGACCATAGTTGATAAACAGAGGGTCGGACTGCCTGATATCTTTGGTCTTGTCTAAGTAAAATTTCAGGACTTGTTTGAAATCTCACAAGTGCAAAGCTCTTTCCGCTGGATTGGAAGGAACGTTGGGAGTGAAATTGTCTGGTTAATGTGCAAATCAGAAATCTCCTCGGGGAGGAAACTCGGATGAGCTCTCACTACCACCCTGTGTAAGGCTCATTAGCACATAGTAATTGCAACCAGAAGAACAATAGTTACTTACCTGTAATCTGTGGTTCTCCAGTATTGGTGTCTTTCATAGATTCACATGCCTGAATCATTCCCCGTCGTCGGAGTAGGAGTCCCACGGTATATAAAAAAGCAGTAATATGCCATTTGTACATAGCAAATAACAGTTATAATAAACCCCAGGAAGTAAAGTAGCCTCAGCTACCAATGAAAAAACTTCCACATTAGTGACTATCAAAGTCATTATGTTAGACCAAACTGCAGCCAATCAGGCCACAGTTCCCACCAAGGTATTCTCCCCAGAGACCCAGGCTGTCAGATTTTTGTAGCACTGGAGTGTACCAGAGTATCTAATATATATCTAAACAGCCTGGGTGAGACTCTGAGGGGAGGTGGGTGGGTGCATGTGAATCTATGAAAGACACCAATACTGGAGAACCACAGATTACAGGTAAGTAACTATTGTTCTTCTCCAGTATTAGGGGTGTCTTTCATAGATTCACATGCCTGAATCCGAGTAGTTAGCAGTAATACAATATGTCGCTCTAGGACGCCAAAAGAACAGTTTTCATGCATGAAAAGTAAGCAATGCAATAACATATGAAAGCGTCAAAGAGCAAAAGGAGGTGGGAGAGATCACCAGAGGCTCACCTTATTGAAAAAGATTACGCAGGACTGCTCTCCCCACCGAGGCATCGGTATCACTTGAAGAATCCAGACAGTAATGCCTCGTGAATGTGTGTCTGCTGGACCATGTTGCGGCTCTGCAAATGTGCGGGAGAGGCACACCAGCAAACAAAGCAGTTGAAGAGGAGACTGCTCTCGTAGAATGCGCTCTAGGTAAGGTCTGTAAGGGTTTACCTGCTTGTTGATGGCAGAGCCCTATCGTGGATGAGACCCACCTGGCGATAGTCTGTTTTGTAACAGCACAACCTTGTCTAGGTCTGCCATGCGCTACAAATAGCTGATCCGTTTTTCTGATGGCAGCTGTTCTTGAACGATAAAATTTAAGGCATCTCTTAATGTCTAATGTGTGTAAAGTCCGCTCAGCTGGTGACTGCGGATTGGGAAAAAATGTCTTAAGTATCACTGGCTCATTTAGATGAAAATCCGATGGTACCTTGGGCATGTACTTCGGGTTGGTGCGTAGTATCACAGAGTCATGTGTGAATTGCAAGAATGGTGGCTTAGTGGTGAACGCTTGCATGTCACTCACCCGTCTGGCAGATGTTAATGCCAGCAGTAATGCAACCTTCCAGGTGATGAACTTGAGATCGACCTTATGGATAGGCTCAAAGGGATGGCGCATAAGCTGAGCCAATACTATATTCAAATGCCAAGATGGAGGTGGTCGACGTACAGCAGGAAACATACGAAATAAACCTTTAAAGAATTGTTGGATTATTCTTGAGGAGTATAGAGAATTCTTACCATCCTGACGGTATCGTGATATGGCCGCTAAAAACACTTTAAGTGTTGAGTGCGCCAAACCTGACTTAGCCAACTGCAAAAAGAAGGGTAAGATCTGTTCCGGTTCCGCCTTCATTGGATGTAGATTCATAGTTTGGCACCAAACACAAAAACGCTTCCACTTCAGTTTGTAAGTTTTGTTTGTTGAAGGTGCTCTAGCATTGGCCAGGACTTCTTGACAGTCCTGTGGAATGTTCAAGTGTGCAAATTCATGGTGTTGAGGAGCCAAGCTGATAATTTCAGAGAATGAGGGTCCGGATGACACACCCTGCCATCTTGAATTGTCAGAAGATTTGGAATTTGAGGCAGTTGGACTGGCTCGCGCTCTGACAGAAGGAGAAGCTGTGTGAACCAATACTTTCGTGGCCACCGTGGAGCAATCAGGATTATTCGACACGGTTGTTTCCTCATTTTCTTGATGACCTTGGGAATTAACGGAATTGGCGTAGGCAAATATCCGTTCCCAATTCATGGACAGAGCATCCCCGCAAGATTCCTTGTGGGGAATCCAGCTCGCAAAATGAGTACATTTCCTGTTCTGATAAGTTGCAAAAAGATCGAGATCGGGGAAACCCCATCTCTGGAAGATCCGATCCAGCGCTGGTTGATGCAGTTCCCATTCGTGAGTGCTGTTCTTGGATCTGCTCAGCGAATCTGCTAGTACATTGGCTACTCCTGGAACATGCACCGCTGACAAGTTGATGTCGTGATCCAGAGCCCAATTCCAGATCTCTTGAGCCTGGTGAGACAATCGGGCTGATCTTGTGCCCCCCTGCTTGTTCAGGTAATGCATGCTCGTTGTGTTGTCTGTTCGAATTAACACTGTCGAGCCTTGTAGAACTGCCTGAAAGGATTTTAAGGCGAGGAAAATGGCCCTTAATTCCAACAGATTGATGTGCCATGTCTGTTGTTGAGTGTCCCATTTGCCACTGATCGTCATCCCTTGAAGGTGAGCGCCCCAACCTTCTAGCGAGGCATCCGTGGTCACTATGTATCTGGGGACTTCTGCGAGGAAAGCACAGCCTACTTGCAGGTGGTGTTTCTGACTCCACCATAGGATTGTATCCTTCATTCGAGGTGTTAAGGTAATGATATCCTCGAAGGAACCTGATATCTGCACCCATTGGTGACTGAGTTCTTCTTGTAAGGGTCTCATCCTCAGACGACAGTTTGGAGTGAGAGGGATGCACGATGAGATCATCCCTAGGAAAGATTTGAATCTCCGAACAGAAACGCACTCTTTTCTGAGGACGATGGTTGCCATTGTTCGGATCTTCTCCTGTCTTTCTTTTGAAATGAAGACCTGAGCGAGCTTGGAATCCAGCGTTGCTCCTAGGAAAGACTTCCTTCGTGATGGAATCAGATCCGATTTCTCGAAGTTCACTGAAAACCCCAGGCTTTGAAACAGGCAAAGGCATTTTTGTACATGTTCGTTTGCTGTGTCGTAGGAATTGGCCTTGATAAGGCAATCGTCCAGATATGGGTATATTTGAATCCCCTGTAATCGTAGGTGGGCCGCTACAGGTGCTAGCATTTTTGTGAATACCCTCGGGGCTGAACGTAGTCCAAAGGGAAGCACCTTGAATTGGAAATCCCTGCCAGCCACTCTGAACCTTAGGAACTTCCTGTGTCTGGGGAAGATAGGGACGTGGAAGTAGGCATCCTGAAGGTTGAGTGTTGCCAAGTGGTCTCCTTCTGCCAAAAACTGGAGGATCTCTTGGAGAGTTAACATTCTGAACGTCAATTTTTTGATGTATTTGTTCAGGGCACGCAAATCGAGGATTGGGCGCCATTCCCCTGATTTTTTGCGTATCAAGAAGAAGCGAGAGTAAAAGCCTGTTCCTCTCTGGTGTTGAGGTACTCTCTCGATTGCCCCCTTTCGAATCATTGTATTGATTTGGATGAATAGCTCCTTGAGATGTGCCGGGGGCGGTCCCCTTGGTGGTGAATTTGGAGGGGTTTTTACAAATTCTAATATGTGGCCTTTGGATACCACATCCAGCACCCATTTGTCTGTAGTAATCTTTGACCATTCTGAGCAATGTAGGGATATTCTTCCTCCAATTCGTTTTTGGCTGGGACACTTTGGCGGCAGGAAGTGATTCTCACTTCTTGTTGGTGTTATCTCTCCCCCGAAATGTGGCTTTTCCTCGGGGCTGTGAGTAAGTTTTCCTTCTTTGGCCATAAGGTTTTTGGTTATATGGCTGGTACTTCTGGGTGTTTTGAGTGTTTGAATAGGAGCGTTGTTGGTAATATCCTCCTCGATTTGAGAAACTTCCTCTTCCTCTAGAGCCACGAAAGGAAGATTTGCGATACTGCAGAGTACCCAAAGATCGTGCAGTCTCCGTATCCTTTTTTATGGCCTGCAAAGCGTCATCTACATGCGAGCCGAATAGGTTCTCGCCATCATAAGCCATGTTTAACACCTTGGCCTGTACCTCCTGCCTAAAGGATGTAGATTTCAACCATCCCTCTCTCCGAAGGACCGCAGCTCCTGCCAATTGTCTGAATCCTGTAGCTGCTACATCCACTGCAGCATCAATGATCTCTGACGATGCACACTCCCCTTCTTGCAGAATTTTGATAGCCTCAGACCGGTCCGGTTCAGGCAGTTTCTTAATGTAAGGCGATATGTCAGACCACATTTGTCTATCGTATCGGCCAAGAATTGCCATAGAATTAGCAACCCTCACTGTGGTTGCTGCAATCGTTGACACCTTCTTCCCAATGGTATCGAGTCGTCTCCCGTCCCTGTCCGTCGGAGTGGAGATTTGAGACGACGGGTTCTTTGCTCTTTTTTGAGCTGCCTGGGCAATGACTGAATCTGTCTTGGCCTGGCCAATCAGGCAAGCCGGTGAAGAAGCTGGTGCTCTGTATTTTTTATCCACTCGAGGTAAAACTGGAGGTAAAGAATTCGGTGTGGCCATGATCTTTTTACCTTCTTTCCAAATAAAGTCTATAATCGGAATAGACCAACTTTGCCTCTGAGACAAATTTTTAAAATCGTACAGGAAACAATCGTCCTGTTTAGTCTCCATGGTAATGAGAAACCTCTTGGTGGCATTGTCCATAATCCTATGGAAATTCGCAATATCCACAGGTGGCGATTCAGACTTTGGTTGTTCATCTGGAGAAGGTGAGTCCGCTTGATAATCTTCATACTCCGACGAATCTGATTCATCTAATTCACCTTCTTCCTGAGCCTCATCCTCATTAAGTTCATCCTCCGTTTGGTTATAGGGCACCGGTATGCGTGGGGTATGCCCCGTTTCTTCAGGTATAGTAGGCATGGAATCTGGGACTACTCTGGGCTGTGGGGACGAGATGTGCGAGTCACCGGACTCCGAGGGCGGAAAACGTTGATAGTAATCGTCCAACATGGACATTAAATTTCTGAAAAGTTCCATGGGCATTTGTGTCCCTGGTGGTGGTGCAGTATCCAACCTGGGCGAATGTGTCACCTGCTCCTCTTCTTCCTGATCTTTTACCAGGATAAGTAGTTCAGAAGGACTTTTGGCTGCTGGAAATAGATCATCACCAGAGTCCTCTACCTCAGAGTCCAAGAGCCTGTCTGGCATTGTTAGTGGCGACATACATGCAGACTGGGATGGGCGCTGCTGTAGTAGTGCCGCAGTGGTGGCTGGAGATGGCAAAGAGATAACGTTACTCTTGGCTGACCAGACTTGGATATCTGTGCAAGATGACAGCTTTGGAGTCACTGGATTGTCTTGAGCCACTGGGATGTGTTGTGGCGTAGGTTTTGTCTTGAGCAATGCAGATGTCGCCGTTGAATGTTCCGTCGACAAATGTGGTTGGGACTTCGTCGACGTGGCTTGTTTCGTCATCGACGACGGCGCCGGCAGAACTGTTTTCTTCGTCGACGAGGTCGTCGACGGGGCCGTCGACGGGGCCGTCGACGGAACCAACTTCTTCATCGACGGGGTCGTCGACGGGATCTTCGTAGACGTGGTCGTCGACGGGGTCTTTTTTGTGGATAGCTGAATGGTCGACGGGGTTTTCCTCGTCGACGATGGGATGGTCGACGGCACCTTTGTCGACGGTGACGTCGTCAACGGTAAAGCTTTCTTCGTCGACGGTAAAGCTGTCGCCGACGGCAAGGTTTTTGTCGACGCCGATGAGTGCGTCTTCGACGGAGGCTCGTCGACGGTTGGAGAGACCTTCTTCGTCGACGAGATGGGACGAATCTGGACATGGACAAAAGTTGGAGAGGACGCCGAGGACATCACCAAGGAAGGTTTAGGTGAGGAAAATGACATAGTAGAAGTCACTGGAGTGGCTGTCTGACAGGAAACCGGCAGAGAAGTCGCTGCCTTGGTAACTGGCCTCTGAGGTGACGATAAAGACGCAGTCTTTTTAGATACTGGCTTCACAGATTTGTCAGAGGATTTTCTCATTTTTGAGGTAGATGGCTCGTCAGCGTCAAGAGTGAGCTGGGCCTGCTTCGCCACTTTAGCCTTAGGGGTAGTCACCTTACCCTCAGCCATTCTTTTTCTAGATCCCACAGAAGATATAGAGGCCAAACTTCCTACCTCAGAAAGTGGCAAGTCCTTATCTTTATTCCTCTGGATCCAGAGGAGTAGGCGACCCTCTCTGTCCCTGAGGGTCTTGGCAGGAAAAGTGCGACAAATCTTGCACTCCTTTGCTTGATGATCCGGATACAAGCAATAAATGCATAAAGTATGCGGGTCCTCCTTAAAAAGTCTTGCCTTGCCGCAAGAATCACAGGCCCTGAAAAGGGACTTAGATGTAGACATGTTTGAAAGTGGGAACTTTCAAGTAGAGAAAAAACTGAGCAGAGCTCAGAGAGACTCCCTATCACACGACGTGCGGTAAAAAATCTGACAGCCTGGGTCTCTGGGGAGAATACCTTGGTGGGAACTGTGGCCTGATTGGCTGCAGTTTGGTCTAACATAATGACTTTGATAGTCACTAATGTGGAAGTTTTTTCATTGGTAGCTGAGGCTACTTTACTTCCTGGTTTATTATAACTGTTATTTGCTATGTACAAATGGCATATTACTGCTTTTTTATATACCGTGGGACTCCTACTCCGACGACGGGGAATGATTCAGGCATGTGAATCTACGAAAGACACCCCTAATACTGGAGAAATGAAACTTTCCATGTAAGATGTTGTAAAGATGCCTATGAGTTTCGAAAGGACTACATTAAACTCCCAATGAGGAGAAGGAGAATGCACTGGTGGGAGTACCTTCTTCAAGCCCTCTAAAAAATCATATTCCACAGGCATTTGAAAGAAAGAAATGTGAGTAAGAAACTTTCTGTAAGCAGTAATAGCTGCGAGATGTACCTTTCTAGAGGACAAATGCAGCCCAGATTTTGCTAAATGGAGGAGAGAAGGTAAGATTACATCCTCTTGGGGAGCTAGGTGGTGCACACGCAAGATGGCCGCACTGATGTGAGGCTCCTGCAGCCCTGCGTGCAAATCCTATATTTATCCTGCTTCAGAGTTAATGCTGACTGCTCAAAATAGTATCCAGCTGGAGGACTAGCATAATAGTAGACTCGCTGAAAAAATTGGCTGTTTTGAGGCGTTCCTGCTCCTGCTGTGGCACCGAGAAGAGCCGGCCGGTGAGGGTGTAGGGACGGTGTGGAGCTCTGAATTGGCCTGCAGCACCACGCAAGACCGCTGCTGACCACAAGGCGCCCAGGCCTCAAGACGCAAGATGTGCGGATACACAGGAGCCGCTGCGCCGATCACCGCGACTGATAACTGCGGCGTGAGGTCGGAGAGCGCAGCCTGTTGGGGATCTAGTAGCTGAGGCGGCTGCTGGGGAAGTGCCGGAGGAGAGAGGTGAGAGGAGTCGTCAGCCTGGTGCTACTGCCACACTGGGCGCATTGGCGGGTAGTGGCCGGCTGCCATACCCGCTACAAGTGTAACTGCAGCGCCATCAGTCAAGCCGGGGATTCACCGGCTTTCGCCGAACGTGCCGCTCAGTTTCAGAAGGCTTCTGAAACTGAGCGGCACGTTCGGCGAAAGCCGGTGAATGGACTGCGCTGTGAACTCCGTAATACTTGGAGGTAAATACATCATTTCTCTGTAATAATTGGAGGAAGGAGGTCGCTTTAAATATACCCATCCGGGGATCACAATTAAAGATCTCCGACATAACAGGAGGATTTAGAGCTACCGTTTATTTAAGCAACAACAAAGAAAATAAGTCGAACACAGCGCAGCTAAAGAGATTTGCCCATGCCACGTTAGGCTGGGCCGGAATTATAACCAGCTGGAAGGTGGAGTTCTGGACTTTTTGGTTCCGTCCAGAGGTGTCAGGGACAACACCCAAAGACCCCGGAGTTCAACCTGTCTTGGTACACAAATAAACAGAAACACGGGCTTCTCGATGGTGGCGTCAAAGACCAAAGGTTTATTACTGCAGGGACACAGAAGTCACAGAAACTACACATGGGCAGTATCTAGGAGCCTGTTCGATTTGTACAGAGAGGATTGCTCCTTATATACTAAATATTGGGCTTCAGGCAAATTCTTTACATGTTACCACAGTTCTAAACATTCGTGTCTTAAACAATAAATATTTGGCGTTGCACAGGAATCGTCAACAGTATCTGATGTCAAAACATTACGAATGAGGGGTTCCCACTAGTCCATCATACTCCCATGTCAATTCTTCATTCAAGACCCGGACCGCCTCATCGTAAATTTCGTTACCTCCCCCTAATAAAGGCCCAGAAGGAAAGGAGTAGAGCCAGGTGTGGAAGATAGAAAGACAGGATAAGAAATGTTTGTGGGTCGTAAATGGGCACGGTTACCAGTTTCGGCCGCCTAATCATGATCAGGCCAACGAACACAAGAACCAGTATAGCAGGACTGGCCTCAGGCTGGGGAGGCAGTTCTTGCCGAGTCATGCTGCCACAGCGTTGCTGGCCTAAGGTGCACGTGTCACTAGCAAGGTGAATCGCCGGTTAAGGCCTACGTGTCCTTAATGAAAAAGAGGTCATTGCGTGTCCATTGACTATGTGAGGGCAAGGAATACAAAATGGCTTCCGTGATCTAAGATGGATGCCATGGGTAAATCACAAATGTGTTGGTAACAGGAGTGCTCTTGCTCGTGGCATAGCGAAAACACCAGGATATACTAAATGGATCATTTGCGGTTTACTGATACCAAAATTATGTATTTACGACAATGTTATGAACACGAGTAAAATTTCCACGGAACCTCAGACCCTCCTTTTGCCCTTACATAGGCAATTACTTAGTCTATATCAGAGTCAGAGTCCAATTCTATGCTCATTAGGTCAGTGACATGTTGTTGCGTCATCATCCTGTCTCGTGCTTTTTCTCCAAATGCAGGTGGTTTTCTGAAACAGGTTGCAGCACAGAGACTACACAGAGCGGGACCACACTGGATAATAAGACAGCACGAGAACAGAAATACTAGGATGACACCAATGACCATCAGAACCTTCCATCCCCACGCTGATACCAGAGTCCAAAACCACTCCATGAAGGACCAGTTTCCCTTATCTACGTGTATAGAGTCGGAGATCTTATGTAGCTTAGAGATTGCTTCATAGACTGTTGGAGCATTATTAGGAATAAAGACACAGCAGCTCGATTGGATCATTCTGCATACCCCACCTCGATCTGCAAGTATTACATCTAGAACCATACGGTTCTGCAACGTCATGAGACGATCCGCCTGAAGCTCAGCTGTTAAGTTACTAAGGGCACCTGCAGTTTCTGTAATAGTAGATTCAACTACCCGTGTTAGTTGACGTATACTTCTACTATTAGCCATAGGCCCCCAAAACGGAAGGAAACCTTTGAAGAAGTCTCCAGCTTCTTGACCAGCGGTATCTTCCTTGCTGAAGACACCTCTTGCTAATCTGGGTTTATGATAATCTGAAGAAGCAGTGTATGTCGGGGGTAACAATCGAGCAATATAACATGAACCTGAAAAGTCAGCAGGCAGCCATGTATATGCTCTGTCCTGACAAATGAAGTAGGTACCCCTAGCAGTCAGAAAGGCAGGGGAGGAGTTAGACGGAAATACGTAAGTCTCAACGCACTCACTCTTCCCTAGCTGAGCTCTCGGATTTCTCCCATTTCCTTGCAAACAGACCTGACCCCGGTGAGGCACGACCCAAACTGAAGTGGAGCTTTTACGCTTGCTTTCTCCCAAACTAAGGCGGTACTCTGTAGAGTTCCAAGTCAAATACACCAGCAATTCATCTTTAGGATAAGATGGAGTATTATTGACGTCTTTAATCATATCAATAATTCCCTGGACTAAAGCTTTGTTGGCTGAGTTGTATTTAGTGGACCGTGGTGGACGCGGAGGATAGGTCTCAAGGGCGTATGAAAAAATGGTCTGAAAGGCCTGAAATGATCCATTATAGCTGAAAGGCAAGACTAGATAGGGAATGCCTTTATCCATAGTGTGAGGTATCAACCCACACACCCAGCAGTCTGTAGTATTAACTATCAGTTGGTGTTGATGCAAGAGCTGTACAAATGTATTGTTCATAAATTCTGAGCGTCGAGCTTGTTCGTGTTCAGGAAATGGGTGAAAAGAATGCATAGAAGAAACTGTAGAAGTAACAGGATTAAGGGGAGGCACTGTAGTTACTGGCATAAAAATCAATTGTATGCAAAAGATGATTCCACCCACCAACGTTATTAAAACAATTAAAAATGTAACTGCACATTGTATTAGAAAGCATTTGCTGTGAAGTATTCTGTACAGTCTATTTCTGCGAACATAAATTACATTTTCTCGTTGTAGCTCAGGAAGCTCCATCTTCTACGACCGTTCGCGACCACTGATGATGTGTACGTAGATGAAAATGCCTCTATCAGCCCTGGGAGTTCCCAGAACTAACAGAAAGGTCGACCTTGTGTCGGACCCCCGCAGATTCAACTAGGCACACAGCCACGACCCTACGGCTACCCAGACGGCAAGGCAATTTTAAAACAAAAAGAAACAATACAAAGTATTAGCAAACTTCCTGGCTGGAGGCAATGTATAGCAAATTCAAATATGAAAATAGGCAGTTTCCTGCTTTATTTGTCCATATTGCGAGAACGTAAGTTGTATCTCAGTTTTGCAGGAGCTGTCTGATCTGGAAACAATGTATTTTCAGCTGACGTTGCAATGTTCACGTTCGCAGATGGCAAATGTTCTTTTGGTGCAGATGGCAAATGTTCATTGGGTGTGGATGACAAATGTTCAGGGTTCAAAAGAGCAGTTTCAGGAGGAGAGTCAGAATTTGGTGAATCCGTGATCAGTTCTGCATCGCTGAAAGGTATGAACCTGGGGACTTGTTCCGTTTCAGAGGCACCGATTCCTTTCTTTACCCAGTTGTCGTAAGGAAGTGGCAGAGGCACACGTTTAGCATGAGTCGTATGGATCCAATTCCTTCTTCCGGCCACACGAATAGCAGTTCTCGTTGCTAGCAGGACTTGGAACGGGCCAATAAATCTGGGCTGAAGATTTTTCGTTCTTGCAAAATTTCGGATGACCACCTGATCACCCGGTTTCAGCTGATGGCCTGGACTCTCTGATGGCTTTGGCAATGCATCGAAAACCTGTTGGTGAATAAGACTTAATTTAGCAGTCAAGTCGAAAAGGTAATCAATTAACATTGGGTATTCCAGCTGCTTAAATTCTTTCGGTCTAGGTACCCCCCAAACATTTGCAGGACGACCGAAAACTATTTCGTAGGGACTAAGCCCTACTCTAGAATGTACAGTTGCTCTTGTTGATAGCAAAGCCAAAGGCAATGCGTCTGGCCAGGACAAACCCGTGGATGCTTGTATCTTAGCGAGTTTCAGTTTAAGGGTGCCATTGTAACCCTCGACTAAACCCGCGGACTGGGGATGATTTGCACTATGGAATTTTTGCCTAATCCCTAGGCCGGCACACACACCCTGCATAACTTTCCCTACGAACTCACTTCCGTTATCTGACCATACAATCCGTGGCATTCCGTATCTGGGGAAGTATTCTTTAAGAAGAATTTTGGCAGTGGATAAGGCAGTATTGTCCTTGAGTGGGTATGCTTCGATCCATCTGGAAAAAGCACAAACTACCACTAGGACGTATTTCAGGTTATTACAACGGTCCATGTGAATGAAGTCTAGCTGGATCACTTCAAAAGGGCAGGAAGGAGGAGCGAAATGACCTGCAGGTGTGGGGATTCCCTTGCCAGGATTATGCATCAAGCATACCATACAATTCCTCACCACTCTCTCTGCACACCTACTAATCCCGTCATTCTTCCAGACCGGAGCCAACATCTTACAAATCCCTTTTGAACTGATGTGCGCTGTTCCATGCGCCATCGTCACTACTGCAAGCACATACGCATCAGGCAACATCCAACGCTGTTGTTCCGACAATTCAATCCAACATCCACTCGAGTCCAGTTTACCCGTGCCCTCTCTCCATGCACGTTTTTCCTCCTCAGTCGCCTCTTTCTGAATTTCTTTCACGCTTTCCACTGTGTCTTCACACATTCCAGACTCAGAAATCCATCTTGCAGACGTTGCAACATACATTCTACTCATCATATTTCTGGCTGTCTGTTTTGCAGTCTCATCAGCAAAAGCATTCCCACGACCAACATCATCCGTGATTGCTTTATGAGCACTGCATTTCACAATCGCAACTTCAGTCGGTAAGGTTAGAGATTCCAACAAGTCATTAACTAGCTGACCATGTTGGATCTTAGTCCCATGGAACGTAATGAAACCTCTCTCTTTCCACAAACGGCCAAAACTATGGGCCACGCCGAACGCGTACTGACTATCTGTGAACACATTCACTCTCTTTCCCTTAGCTAAAACGCACGCTCTTGTTAGCGCGATCAATTCTGCAGCCTGGGCAGAATTCTGACTCACTCTTGCAGTCTCCACAATCGTACCCAAAGTCGTTACTGCATAAGCAGCAGTCACATCACCATTCTCCAATTTGAAGCAAGACCCGTCAACATACAACGTGCCATCTGGTTCTGACAACGGAGTGTCTTTTAGGTCGATTCGTCCTTTTGTTTCTTCCTCAGTTCTGAAACAACAGTCGTGTGGTTCGGAATCACTCGACTCTTGACTAGTCGGCAACAATGTTGCTGGATTCAATACATTGCATCTTTTGATCTGAATATGACTAGCTAATAGTGTCAGTTCATAACCTGATAATCTAGCACTGGTAAGGTGTTGCGTCTTGGTTCGGTTCATGAGTGTATCCACCGCATGGGGAACCATGACTACTAGCATGTTGTTCATTACTAAACCAGCAGATTGTCGAATGGAAGCTGCAGCTGCGGCTGTAGCTCTCAAGCAACTAGGCAATGCTCTAGCTACTGGATCTAATGTTGATGAAAAATACGCACAAGGGCGTTGTTTATCACCAAATTTCTGCGTCAAAACACTCAATGCACAACCTTCTCTCTCGTGGACATAGAGCGTAAATGGCTTACTGTAGTCGGGTGTACCCAATACAGGTGCTGAACACAGTGCATTTCGTAACTCAGAAAAACTCTGCTGACATTCAACAGACCATGGTACCGGACTTGGAACACCTTTCCCAGTCAAGGCTACCAATGGTTTTGCTAGAAGAGAAAAATTTGGGATCCATTGCCTACAATAGGAGGTAATACCCAAAAAGGCACGTACTTCTCTCTGTGTGCTAGGAACATTCATCTGTGTAATTGCTTTTATTCTCTCTGGGGTCAACTTCCTTCCCTCCTTTGACAAGAGATGACCTAGGTAGGTCACTTCTTGGCAGCAGTATTGCATTTTCGAAGGTGACACCTTGTGATTCAAATCCGACAAGTGATGCAATAAAGAAATCGTAGCTGTTTTGCAAGTTTCCTTGTCATCGGCAGCCACTAGAAGATCATCGACATACTGTACTAGAGCAGAACCACGAGGAAGTACAAAGGAATCTAACTGACTTTTTAATGCTTGACTGTAAATGGATGGGCTTTCACAATAACCTTGTGGAGCGCGTTTAAATCTAAAACTTCGTCCTCCTAGAGAAAAACCGAAAATATCTCTGCTTTCCTCGGCTATCGGAATGCTGAAAAAGGCATTTTTCAAGTCGACAACCGAAAACCATGCTGCTGTAGCAGGAATCAACGTTAACAATGCAGTAATGTCTGGTACCACTGGAAACTGTGGGATCACAATTTTATTAACCTCTCTAAGATCAATTACGAACCTATATACTGGAGGCTTTGTAGGGTCAGTTCGTTTCAAAATAGGCAGTACCGGACTATTACAGACATTACCTCTAGTTTCTTCTATAACGTCTTTCTTGATCAGGTCTTGTACTATTAGTAGGAGCGCACGCTCACCTTCACTAGAGATTCTGTATTGTGGAATTCGTGGAAGTTTGACATTTGCTTTCAAAGTTACTACATAGGGTGGAATTTCCAATAGACCTACATCATTAGGACCAGTCGCCCAAAGAGTATCAGGGAGTGAACGCAGCTCTGGTGGGAGCGCATCCATCGACAAGTACATCGGGGAGATGATTCTTTTACCCAACGTAAGCTGTACTCCTGCTGGAGAACAGTACAATGTCGCGTACAGGCGTTTTAACAAGTCTAAACCAAGCAGATTTTCGTTACAACCTGTCGTCAAAATCAGGGGTGCTTTCAATTGACGGGGTCCAACAGAAATAGACAAAGGACCAGAAACAGGGTTGTGAACAGGGGCGCCCGAAAAACCTACTGAAACGTTTGTTGAGCCAGACAAAGGTGCGCCAGGGAGTTTCGCATGTATGATAGAACTTTTTGCTGCACCAGTATCCAACAGAAACGGTTCGACTATACCTGATGTTGCTACTGCGACATAAGGTCCACTCTGATCTACTGGTACTGATACTACTCCCTCTCTTTGTCCATGGCTGTCCTAGTATTCACTTTGCTGAATTTCCTCACTAGTTTCATAATAGTCTTCGACATGATACTGTGGAGACCTATTCTGTTGGGCAGATTGTCCATTTCGCTGATCGAAATAATTAGATGGGCGATCACTTGTCTGTGGAGGCATAGCACCTCGTCCTCGACCTCTAGAGTTTTGCATAGAACTACCACGACCTCTCTGAGCTGCCGCATCATTATTTTGCGCCCGAACTGGACACTCACTTTTGTAATGACCTTCCTTTTTGCAATAAGCACATTGATTCCATTGGTATTGTGGCCTTTGAAAATTATAATCCGTTCTTTGATATGACCCTTGCTGCATATTAGTTTGATTCGTGCGAGGCGGATAAGCTTGCTGTAAAAGTACTTTAGTTTTTAAATCTTTCGTCTTTTTATCTGATTTTTCCTTCTCTTCTTTATCCCTATTTTCGTAGTACTGAGCAGTCGCAAGTATTTGCGCAGTCGTAGAGACAGCCCACGCACTTTCAGAATTCTTTAATTTACTACTAAGTTCTGGCAACAGATTGTGCACAAATTTATCGACAAATAATCTCTGGCCCCCTTCTGTGCTCATATCCTGACCACTATGATCCACGAAAGTCTCCTCGAATCTTGTGAAAAAGTCGGAGACGCTTTCGTCTTTCTTTTGTTTGCACGCGGACAATTTGTCCCAGTTAACGCGTAATGCTGGCATCAAGGTTTTCATTAAATCGATTATTCTACCAGGCAAATTAGCAATTAAAGGTTCAGGTTTGGAACCACCTACTTGTTGACCATCCGCTGCAATTATAGCTGCCCAGTCACCACCTAGGGCAACTGGATGATTCTCTTTACGAATTTTAGCCCAAATTGGTTGCGGTACTACATTACCAAATAGCAGATCTATGTCAGCAAGATTCAATACACAAGCGTCAACTGTCTGAGCCAACTCTTTGTAGTACCCTGCAGGATTTTTACGCGGATCTGGCAAGGCCTGTTTTACTGCTAATACTTCAGCTCGCTTCCATGGAATATGTATCCATACTCTCTGGAATTGGGCCGGAGCGGCTGCAATACCAAGCGGTGCATTAGCTTGCACAGCTTCGCGCCAAATTGGTGGAACCTCTCTCATTGGATATTGACGATTTCGTTTCGTACTACGTTTCTCTAACTCTCTCGGTGAAAGAAGGGATGCGTCGGATCTATAACTTAAAATTAGTTCCATCGCTTCTTTTATATTTTGACCAACTATCATACCTGTAGCAAACTCTTTCTGAACATTAATTAATTCTCCTAGATTTGATTCAGGGTCATCCTCTTCCAATTCCTCACGTAGAAGGAAACACATTTCATCGAACACATATCGTTGTGTCGGTTCATTCCATTGCATAAATGTATCTAATACATCTTGTACATTATATCTTCCAACTTTCGAAACCCATCTAAGAGCAGTGGAATCTAGTATTCCTCTTTCCTCAGTACTGGGAAGCTGACTACGTCTCTGCACAGAGTCAGAGGTAGGAGTCTTAATCAGAGTTTTATAGAAGGGAGATAGAATATTAGAGACAGAATCAGTGATTCTTCGACGAACAGAAAGCGGAGTCATAATATTAGCAGAGGCAGTGAATAGAGTAGCAGTTGGGACAGATAGATCAGGAACAGTAGAAGTAGCTTGAAAATTAGCTTGTGAAGTAGCAGGTGTGAGCGACACAGGCATAGGTAAAGAAGTCGGCAACCCTAGAAGAGGGGTTGTCGAAGGAACATTAATATTGACCACAGGAGGTATAGGAACTTGATTCAGGGGAGCGAGAACAGGGACACCAGGTTGTCCAGCAACCGGTAATTGAACATTCGGTATAGGTGGAGCCGTAGCACCTTGTGCATACGGTGGGGGTGATCGTAACAAGTAAGACAACAGGGGATCCTTTTCAGGGTCCTCTACTATCTTAGCCGTACTCGATGGCAAAGCAGGATAGCACTTGTCTATCGCTAAATTACGCTCTCTATCGGCCACCTCCATCGCTTTCTCAGACTCGTTGAGTTGCAGCTGCCTAGCAGACTGTTCTAAAGTCAACTCTTGCTCTTTCTGTTCTTTCTTCAGCTTTTTAATTTCTCTCTGTTTAGATTCTTTTCGCCAATAACGGAAAGAATCAAACATTGCCGGCCGGGCTTTCTTCTTAAACAACCTTCTTTCTAGATTATCGAGAACTTCAGGTTCGAAACTACCATGTAGTGGCCAACTAAGGACACCGTCTTTCTCTGTGTAGCGGATCCATACCTCATTATAAGAGATAGGGCCCACACCAAATTTGCAATATAGATCATAAAGGGGAGTTCCAATCGGAGGAACCAAACACGAGTCCTCCAACCGGGAATCACCGTTGCAACTAAAACAAGACAACATACAATTTTTCCGACTTACCATTTTATAATCCGGAACACAAGACAAACAAAACACAAAAAGATGCGCACTTGAACCGAGAACTTAGGCCTACCAGAACTGACAAATGTATCGATACCTGAACTGAACAGAATGATTATCGTAACCAGAATAACCAGTGATAATCTTACAGAACTGAACTGAACTGAGAACTAAAAGGATTATCCAAACGGGAGCAATCCTCACAAAATATTTAACTAGCAACCACTGAATACTTAACTGAGGCACTGAAGACGTCACCAAGGAGAAACCCGTCACGTTTCGCCGTACTGAGGACTGTACCTCGGGTCCAAGACAGGGCGACGGTCAAGGCAACGGACCACTGCAGCCGTCTGAACGGGAACCCTCGTGGAAGAGGACGTCGGGGCCACTTTTGCGATATGCCGGGATCGATGAAGTGGGGCGCCTCCCTCTGAAATCTTCACACGAAGCTCCTCGAATTCTTCAGGCTTTTGGACCGGTACCGAATGACGTCGCCCCACGTTGGGCGCCAAATGGAGTTCTGGACTTTTTGGTTCCGTCCAGAGGTGTCAGGGACAACACCCAAAGACCCCGGAGTTCAACCTGTCTTGGTACACAAATAAACAGAAACACGGGCTTCTCGATGGTGGCGTCAAAGACCAAAGGTTTATTACTGCAGGGACACAGAAGTCACAGAAACTACACATGGGCAGTATCTAGGAGCCTGTTCGATTTGTACAGAGAGGATTGCTCCTTATATACTAAATATTGGGCTTCAGGCAAATTCTTTACATGTTACCACAGTTCTAAACATTCGTGTCTTAAACAATAAATATTTGGCGTTGCACAGGAATCGTCAACAGTATCTGATGTCAAAACATTACGAATGAGGGGTTCCCACTAGTCCATCATACTCCCATGTCAATTCTTCATTCAAGACCCGGACCGCCTCATCGTAAATTTCGTTACCTCCCCCTAATAAAGGCCCAGAAGGAAAGGAGTAGAGCCAGGTGTGGAAGATAGAAAGACAGGATAAGAAATGTTTGTGGGTCGTAAATGGGCACGGTTACCAGTTTCGGCCGCCTAATCATGATCAGGCCAACGAACACAAGAACCAGTATAGCAGGACTGGCCTCAGGCTGGGGAGGCAGTTCTTGCCGAGTCATGCTGCCACAGCGTTGCTGGCCTAAGGTGCACGTGTCACTAGCAAGGTGAATCGCCGGTTAAGGCCTACGTGTCCTTAATGAAAAAGAGGTCATTGCGTGTCCATTGACTATGTGAGGGCAAGGAATACAAAATGGCTTCCGTGATCTAAGATGGATGCCATGGGTAAATCACAAATGTGTTGGTAACAGGAGTGCTCTTGCTCGTGGCATAGCGAAAACACCAGGATATACTAAACGGATCATTTGCGGTTTACTGATACCAAAATTATGTATTTACGACAATGTTATGAACACGAGTAAAATTTCCACGGAACCTCAAAGGCACACAGGCCATTTACTACCAATTATCAGCCCTGAGGAAGTCGTGGGTGTCCGCCCAGACGACGAAACACGTGTTGGCTGGACTGAGGGAAAAGTCTTGACAATTAAATGAACTCTATTTTTTGTCATATTGTGTCTTTATGTTCAATTTGGAAATAACTACATAAGTTTATTGAATAATTTATGTTGGTGTGATAGGTTACCTTTGGAATTTCTTATCTTTAATTTGGTGGGTTAGGATGACAACCCATGCCTAAGCACCCAACAACCTAGATACTGACCCCAAGGATATCTACCTGTATTGTGTAAAGCGCCACTTCCACCAAGACAAGTCATCCGTGCATAAATCTTATGTTATGACTAGTGCGATGGTGGCGCATATACGTAGCAGAGTAGAGGCGTGAATCAATGCCCTGACATCCTTAGTGGCCCCTTGGGTCCTTGCTGCAGACTGCCACCCCAAGGGCAAGGCCTGGAGAGAAGATGTGCTGAGGGCCGGGACATCGATGAGCAGAGGTCTGCCGCCCCCCCTCCCCAGCTAGCATGTATCCGACCTCTCGAACAAGCCTCAACCCCCACGGGTCCACGAGCAGAGACAGTGGAGAGCGGACCACCCAATTTGATTGTCTCACGACTTGCGCACTGGTGAACACCTAAGTCCCCTGACGGAAAAGGAGTGAGAGCTTCAGGAACTCCGCTACACCTTCTGGGTTGCTACTCCTGCGACGGTGAGCCCCTGCCACTGGTTGCGGACCACTGCTTTGGCCCTGGTGGGACGAAATTAACACTATTAGGGGTCAGAAGTGCGGGCCCGACACACAGGGCATCATGGGGAAACCGGATACCCGGCAGCCCAAGCTGAATTTTGAAGCAGCAAAACGTGGCGCCCGAAACTTGCAGGAGAACCAGGCTTTGGATGGAGGAGAGATGGCCCAGGGCAGCACGACCACACAAAACACAGATGTGCAGAGTATCCTTCAGGAGGTTCGGCTGGGATTTGCTACCATCGTGGACAAGGTAGACAGGAGGTCATCGCGCATGGATGCCATTGAGCACAAGTTGGAAGGACACGAGCACCGCTAACGGAAACGGAAAGGTGCATTTCGGAGACTGAGGATGCGACGGTCCGGGTCACTGCCCGTATGGACAGACTACTGCAAATGGTAGCCGCAAAGAATGAGGACTTGGAAGCAAGAAGCTGACGCAATAATATTCGCATCCTAGGCATTCCGGAGTCAACCAACACAGGGAGGATGGAGGAGTATGTGGAGAAATTACTATTATCCTCAGTGGGAGCGGAGGCCTTCTCCAACCAGTTTATAATAGAGAGCGCACCTCGTTCATTGGGGCCGGGCCCGGCTCCTGGAAACACGCCCAATTATAGCGAGACTCTTAAATTATATGGATTGCGATGTCGCGCTCCACGTAGCCCGCAATAAACAGCAACTGGCCTACGATGGCAACACTTTTTCCATTTACCCGGACTTTACACCTACAGTTTAGGAGGAGAGGCGCAAGTTTACAGAGAGTAAGAACAAATTACGGGCTGCCCAAATTGATTATGCGTTACTGTACCCAGCGCGCCTCAGAGTTACGCACCACGGCAAACAGCGGTTCTTCACTAAACCACAACAGGCGGAAGAATTTTTTAAAAACTTGAAACGCACAAATCGCACTAATGGATCATTGCCATCATCGCAACAATCCTCCTGCATGGGAGCCGAAGAAAATGATTCACAGTAATTGATCAAACGTCACATGTTGTTTATTTTTAGCTGGGCAACGAACTGCGACGATTGTGATTGCTGGACAGTTTGACTAAGGACACTCAACCTGCCGCTTGTCCAGCTGTCAGGATGCTCTGAGCTATACCCTGCATGCGCTGGGCACCCTCGGTTCTTCAAAGCCCGACCTCCTCCATCCATGGTGGGCTCTGGAACGGGGTGAATCTGTGAGGCCACCTATGGACACCCCCAATGGGCATTCCCCTACTGTTGCTTGCTGCATGGCGCATGCAGTGTGAAGTTGGTAGTTTCTTTTCCCTCTTTTTGTTTTCAGGGAGAGACGGGATGGGAGGGTGGGTGATTGATTCTGGCAAGTTGGGGTTGCTTCAGTGGGTGGGGGAGGGACCGGGGGGGATGTTTGAAATTGCACATGGTCGTCATGGCACTGAATGGCTTTCAATTAGATCTAGCATGGACATCGAGCAGTGTAGGAACGGAGCTGCTGGCACAGGGTAGAGCGACGCAGTATGCAAATGATTTTGAGCTGACCCGCCTTTATCTGGGGGGGTCTAATTGCTGGTAACCGATGTGCCCATGGCTGACACATGCCCGAGAAACTAAACATCATCACATGGAATGTTAGGGGGTTAGGAGACCCGCGCAAAAAGTGACACATATTAGCCTATTTGGACAGGCATAAAGTGCACGTAGCCATGCTACAAGAGATGCACTTTAGCCCCCAGGGAGCCAATACCTTTGCTAGTAGATGGGCCGAACACAGAATCTTTTCCTCTTATTCCTCCTATGCAAGAGGTACAGCCATACTCATAAAGAAGCGCACACCTTTTCAATTGGCTGGGGCTACATGGGACACGCAGGGGAGGTATTGTTTGGCATGGGGCAGACTGGGCTCTGATTCAATAACACTAGCCTGCTGTTACGGATCCAATGTGGATGATCTGGATTTTTACACAGGGTTGTGGGCAAACATATTTGACATAGGCTCTAATCATATAATTTGGGGGGGGGCTTTAACGTCAAATGCAGCCCGGACATCGATAGGTCTCACCCGGCCCCCCATCACTATACCAAGGCATGTGCGGTCCTGCAAAATACGGTACCGGCCTATAGCTAGATAGATGCTTGGAGACATGCTCACCCCAATAAGCTGGAGGGAACACGCTACACAGCGCAGGCGGCGTCATGGGTGCGGCTAGATTATTTCTTTGTGTCCTGGGGGTTAGGACCCGCCATTTCCCAAGTGCAGCATCTGGCCCGCACGTACTCAGACCACGCCCCTGTTAGGTTCACACTGACCTCGGCAGACTACGGCCCGCGCAATAGTTGGAGACTACATGCCCCTATCCTGCTTGACTCAGTTTTTCAGGAGGAGGTCAGGGATGAGGTGCGCGATTTCTTCGAGCGAAATAAGGACTCCGTTGAGAATGTCGAAACCATTTGGGAAGCCTTCAAAGTTACACTTAGGGGATATTGCATAGCAAAAGGAGCCAGGGTACTTAAAGATATCATGAACACGTTGCTTAAATTGGAAACAGACCTCAAAGCATTAGAAGCGAAGCTGGCGATACACCCGGATGGCCCCACACAACTTAAGTTCAGGGAGACACTCACAGAGTACATGGACTCAGCAGTGTGATTCCTACAGGCCATTGTCACTTCTCAACTGCAATGTAAAAATTCTGGCCAGCGCTCATAGCAACCCGACTCAGTCTGCTGATGGAAAATCTGATACTCCCTGATCAGTCTGGCTTTGTGCCTGGGAGAGCTACTTCCCATAACCTAAGAACCCTTTTTACTGTATTAAATAATATTTCTCCTGATTTGCCTTTGGCAGCTGTATTTTTAGATGCCACAAAGGCTTTTGATTCTATCGAATGGGATTTTATCTTTGGGGTGATGTTGCGAATGGGCTTTCCGACGCTCTTCCTCTCCTGGATACAACTACTGCACTGTTTCCCTGTCGCTAAAGTGCTTGTGAATGGCTGCATTTCCCGAGCTTTCCCGATCACGAGGGGCACTCGGCAGGGATGGCCACTCTCCCCCTTGCTTTTTGCGCTCTCAGTTGAGCCGCTGGCAGCGAAACTGCGGCAGCATCATAAGGATAAGGCACTACGGTGCAATATGAGGCAGATATTAATATCCTTATATGCAGATGATATTACTCTGTATATTTGCAACCCACAATATAATCTTTACCCAATACTCTGCGAGTTCATAGTGTTTGGGAGGCTCTCCGGGATCCAAATAACTGGGGTAAGTCCTGTATTTTACCCTTTGGAGTGGTGCGAGGACGAGTTGAGATATTTAGGCATTCGTGTCACTAGGGGCAGAGATGAACCGATGCGCCTTAATTACGGCACAGCACTGACGCGCATTACGGATAACGTCACCCGCTGGATCTCCCTCCCACTCTCAATGGCGAGACAGGCGTCACTCATTAGGATGGTGATTCTACCCCGGCTACTGTATCTGTATCCGAACATACCGTTTCACCCAGGAACCTATTTTTTCAAAACACTCAAATCTGAACTGATACGCCTGGTGTGGGGGGCAAGCACCTGAGGCTGCAGTGGAATGTGCTCACTAGACCACACTCGCAGGAGGGATTTGGGATACCCAACTTTGAATTGTACTATATCAGCGCACAAGCCCACTATGCATACTTTTGGGTACACCAACCGAGATATATGCCACAAGTGGCAGCGGAACACTGGCTCACACATCCGGTTCCGCTTGAAGGCGCGCTGTATGATGAGCCCGCCGGAAGGGAAACAATTTCCACTACTGTTACATGCACTATTGCAGCCTGGACACGCATAGGACAGATGCTAGATACACCTCTGCTATATTCCCCACTGTTACCGCTTACATACCATCCCAGTATGCCCCTTCTCCAGGAAACAGTATTTAGCAAATTCATGGAGCGCACACACATCAAAACTTGGGGGGACATGTACCATGAAGATCAGTTTCGAAAGGTGGAACATGTCTTTCAGGGCTTGCAGCAGACAGCACTTGATGTCTTTTTATACATCCGTCTCAGACAAGGCCTTCGCTCCATCCCGCCGGACTTCCCAACCGAACCCCCGGTCCTTGCCCCACTACAAATGACCCTTCAATGTGCGACGGCCAAGCGATTAGTATCACTGATATACCGCACAGTGCACACGCAGAGAGAGGAACCGCCTGCACTAGCTAGAATGTGCTGGAATTCAGAGTTGGGCCTCAACCTAACAGACGAACAATGGGAATACTGCTCATCACAGACAGAACAGGTTTCAGCTAGCAGTAGGCTCCGTATAATTCACTGCAAATTTCTACACAGGTTGTATTACACTCCGGCACGGATGCACAGGTATAAGCTGAGGGATATAGATAGATGTGACAGATGCAGAGCCCGGTGCGGATTTCCTGCATCTGGCCTGTGAGTGCCCGGGAGTACATGACTACTGGAGACATGTTTTTGATGCCTTGAGTCTGATGGTGGACACACATATCGAACCAACGCCATTGCTGGCTCTGCTAGGGTATACGAAACCGATATGTGTGGTGCATCGCAGATATGTGGCCCTTGCACTACTAATGGCAAAGAGATGGGTGGCATGCCGATGGGGCGGGGAAAGGGCACCCAAGTTCAAAGTCTGGATTGACGATTTGGTGTATTGTCAAGAGCAACTCACTATATATGCAGAATTGCTACCAGTAGCTTCTAGACCTAAGGACATTTGGGGCCCCCTGCAGAGTTATTTACTAACACACACGCGGACAGGTTCCACAGCAGAGTAATGGGGCGGCCACAACGCGAGATGCCTCACGCACACATATCGATATGAAATTTGGGTCGCTCCGAGAGGCGTGGTGTTGCTACACCATGTTATACGCATTAAATACTGAGTTAGCTGAATGAACCGGGGGTGACCGGGATGGTCGGGTGCAGCACAATGTACTAACGACTGATTACTGATGTAACAGGGGAACAGTGCCGGGCACAGAGTCCTTTGATGACGCACTTGTGTAATGCCATGCAATTCTCGATGAAATGCCTCTTGCTTTATGTGTAGACACCTCCTTGTGTCATGCTGATTAATGATGTGCAACTCGATGCTCTATAGAACTGTGATCTGGTAATAACTTGTGCTGTGCTTTTTTCATTATTGGTGTCAATGACGAACATGTATGGTTTGTTTAAAAACAATAAAAAGAAGTAAAAAAAAAAAGATTACATCCTCCTGTCTCAAAATTGGATGAACACTATTTTGAAAACATCACATGTAAATCCCTTTCACTTGAACGCATAGGACCACCCGGCTGATGGTCTTTTGGACTCCCTAAAAATGTCCATGCATTCCTGCAAGAGGCCTAAGTATCCATATTAGAGGAAACCAGGAGCTGTGCTGTCAGGCTCAGCGAAGGAAGGTTGGGGTGGGAAATCTGCCCTCCGAGCTTGTAGAGGAGACCCCGTCTGCATGGCAACCTCCTGTGTGGTGTTTCTGAGAGGTGGAGGAGATCCAGGAACCACCACTGACAAGGCCATTCTCGTGCTATTAGGATCATTCTGGTCCTGGCCCGTTACAGTTTGCTGATGACTATCAAAATTAGTGGATTGACAGGAAACATGTAAAGAAATGTCCAGGATCAGTTTATCAAAAGGGCATTCCTCTTTGTTCCTGTACAGTAGAAACTGGATACGAAATCTGGGGATTTTTTGTTGTTTTCATCTGAAACAGGTCGATTTGCGGATGCCTCCACTCCGAAAGATGTCTTACACTACATTGTCTTGCAGAATCCAGTTTGTGTGTTTCAGCAAAATTGCGACTGAGTGAGTCCGCCTGTGTGTTCTGGACTCATGGCAGGTGAACAGCTGAAATTGTCAAATTCCTGGCTATTATCCAGTGTTATGTCCTTTAGGTTAATCCTGTCATGTATACCCCTATTTACATACATTGTTCCTTCCACACGCCAATAACGGTTCTGAACAGGTGACCTTTTACCTAGTAGCTTGCTCCTGCTTCTTTGACACCAGGCTATTAGATCATAATCCATGTACCTGACGTACATACACCTGTCCTCAGGCACGGCATAATTATTCTGTATAAGGGTCACCACTTTTTTCATCCTTGGCCAACAGCCTGCTGTGCATGATCGCATCTGTTTGGAAACACATTTATGATTGTTTTCAAAACATTTATGATTGTTTTCAAAACATATTGATTCTAGAAGAAACCCTGGAGTGACCACTCTAGTATATAAAACCCTTATTTCCCCCTTCAAATGAGGGAAGTCCTTCCAAGTTGACATGGGATCCTGCATGCCTAATCTTCGACATGCTGCAGTCTTATATCCCTTGCGGGGTGTCATCCTCGAAGCAGAGACAGGGTCCTTCATTCTCAACCATCAGTTGAGGGGGTTGGAGCTTCTCTAGGGCATTCTTGGCTATATATACACATATACATGCTACACTAAATATCTAGGCTAGGTACATTTACGCATATTACTTAAGGGCACACAATTTAGGAATATGCAACTGCTTGTTTAGATAGTGCATTGTAGTTTTGTTGTCAATTTGGACCAGGAGAGAGCTGGTCTGTATGGATGGATAGAAGGACTTGAGGGCTATATGGACCGCCACAGCTCCAGCATGTTAATATGATATTGCTGTTCCTTGTCCGACCACAGGCCTTTCGTTTGCAGACAGCACATGTGAGCACCCTGTCCCTAGAGGGAGGCATCTGTGATGCAAGTTTGTGTTGGAGCGTCCTGGTGGAAAAAACCCATACCAGTAGATTTTGATGCTGAGACCACCATGGGAGTGATTGTCTTGTAGCTTGTAAGAGAGTCTCTGCTTGTCATCCCACCAGTCTGAGAATTGATCCCACTGGTCCTCCAGATTTTGTTGCAAAAGACTCATGTGGAGCCTGGCATGGGGAATACTGAAAATACACAAGGCCATCAATCCCAGGAGGGACGCCATATGTCTGGCCAATTGGTGCAGAGTGTGGAGGAGGTTGTAACACTTTTGAGGGATTGTGGATAGTCTCTCCTCCGAAAGGACACACTCTTGTGGCATTTGAGTCCAGAGTTGCACCCAGGTAGTGTAGTTTTTTGTGGTGGTATTTGTATCAATTTGCTGAAGTTGATCTGGAGACCTAGATATGGAGGGTCTTGATGCCAATCTGATAATATATTTTAGTTTTTTTCCAGAGAGGAGCTTTTTACGAGCCAGTTGTCTAAGTACAGGTAGACAAATATTTTTCTCCTTAAGGATGCTGCTTCTACGGCTATGCATTTTGAGAATGTGCAGGGGCTAATTTCAGCCCGAATGGTAGCACCTTGTACTGGTAGTGTTTAGATGCCACTTGGAATGGTAAAAAACATTGTTTTTTCTGGTGATTGGGATGTGGAAGTAGTCATCCTGGAGTTTAAAACACATCCAGTCCCCTTGATGGAGCTGAGGGTAGATCTGATGGAGGGAAAGCATGGATTAGTTACTTACCTGTAATCCTAGTTCTCTTCCAGGGGTATACTCATCAAAGTCATAAGCACTGAATAGTCCCGCCCACGTGCGGGACCCCGGAGCAATAGCCAATAATATGCATATATCTACATATATATATATATAAATACATATAAATACGCATAAAATAACCATATATATATAGATAATATGCATATACATATACATATGCAGCCCAAAATAACCATACTAGGCTAAAAAAACTGCCATAATAGCCTGTAAAATCTTTACATTTGCTAAATAAAGACATATAAAACACATTATATGATAATGTAAAGAAGAAAACACTGCCTAGGTTTTCTTTGAAACACAAAACCTTTATTTTCAAAGGTAAAAACAGGCAGGATCATAGAGGCAGCTTTAGCCTAGATAGGCTGCATTGTAACAACAGAAAAATCTGGCGCCGTGCCTTTAAGACCTCTGTGAGCCTCCAGGCTCCCATCATGCACCACAGGTGACAGTTAGGTCACTTCTTTTGGACGGCGTATAACAGTGTGATAACTGCATGGGTAACATGTAAAAGAGATAGTTCTGATATTAGTCCGGGGAGGCGGGTGGGTGTGCTTATGACTTTGATGAGTATACCCCTGGAAGAGAACTAGGATTACAGGTAAGTAACTAATCCTTCTCTTCCAGGGGATACTCATCAATAGTCATAAGCACTGAATAGAGTAGCAAGCCCATCCCATACCCTGCGGACCAATATCAGACTCTCTAAACAGTACACTCATATAGACATTACCCAAACAAATTCCTCAGGGATGCTTGACCAACCTGAGCATCCGCCTGAGAATTAGAATCAAGGAAGTAATGGCGAGAAAAGGTGTGAACCGAACGCCATGTAGCTGCCTTACAAATTTCATGAACAGGAACATTTTTAAGCATTGCTATAGTAGCAGCTTTTCCTCTAGTGGAGTGAGCTCTCGGTCTACCCGGGAGCTGTTTTCGTGCCAACTAATAACAAAGCAAAATGCATGACACAATCCACCTAGAAATGGACCTCTTGGATGCAGGCAAGCCCGTATTCAGAGGACCGTAGTTTACAAACAAATGATCAGTCTTTCGAACACTTTTAGTTTTATCAAGGTAAAACTTCAAAACTCTTTTCAAATCTAAAGAGTGTAGAGCTTTTTCAGCTGAAGTGCTCGGATTAGCAAAAAACGTAGGTAGTGTTACTGATTGGTTAATGTGAAAATCCGAGATTACCTTAGGAAGGAATCTGGGATGTGTCCGAAGCACCACTCTATTCGCATGGAAAACGAGATAGGGTTCTGTAGCACAAAAGGCCTGAATCTCGCTCACCCTGCGCGCAGAAGTGATCGCTACAAGAAAAGACACCTTCCACGACAGATGTTGAAGGGAAGCCTTGTGAATAGGTTCGAATGGAGGACCCATCAATTTAGACAAAACCACATTAAGCTCCCAAGGGGGTGAGGGAACCCTCACGGGAGGATACACTTTCCTGAGACCTTAGAGAAAATCCTTCACAACTGGCATTTGAAAGAAAGACACCTGGCCAGGGGACTTTCGATATGCTGTTATTGCTGCCAGATGGACCTTAATAGAGGAATACTGCAAACCTGCTTTGGCCAAAGAAAGTAAGTATGGTAACAGTACCTGTTCCTGACCTGGAATCGGGTCATGTCCTTCAGCAATACACCACATGAAAAACCGCTTCCACTTGAAAGCATACGTCTTTCTTGTAGAAGCTCTCCTTGCCTCTCTTAAAATGTGCATACAATCCTGTGAAAGGCCTAGATGTCCGTACTGGACGAACTCAGGAACCATACTGCTAGCTTCAGGGACGGCAGGTTGGGATGGAACACTCTGCCGTTCTCCCTCGTCAGCAGATCCGGACAGCAGGGAAGCCTCCTGTGGGGCACTTTGGATAGATGCAGGAGATCCGGGTACCACCATTGGCGAGGACAATCCGGAGCCACTAGAATCATGTCTGTCATCGACTTGTACAGTTTCTTGATCACCAAGGGAATGAGTGGAATCGGTGGAAATGCGTTGAGTAATTTCTCTGACCAGTCCATCCATAGAGCATTCCCCTTGGACCCTCGTTGTGGGTATCTGGACGCGAAGACGCGGCATTTTGCGTTGTCGGCGTCCGCGAAGAGATCGATTTCTGGTGTCCCCCAGGCCTGGAAGACATCTCTTATCACTTCGTCTTTTAGGACCCATTCGTGTGCTTCTGCGAAGTGCCTGCTTAAATCGTCTGCTTGGACGTTGAGGACACCGGGCAGATGGACAGCTGAAATTGTCATACCCCGAGCCAGAAGCCACTTCCAGATTGCTTGCGCTTCCAGCGACAGAGGTCTGGATCTCGTTCCGCCCTGCTTGTTCAGATAGTACATCGTTGTTGTATTGTCCGTCTGAACAAGCAGAGAGGATGACGTGAGTGCTGGAAAGAAAGCCTTGAGAGCCAGATGTACCGCTCTGAGTTCCAACATGTTTATGTGATACAGTCTTTCTTTCTCTGACCACACTCCTTGAACTTGAAGGGACCCCAGATGGGCGCCCCATCCCTGCAGGGACGCATCTGTCACCAGCGATCGTCTGGGCTCTTGAAAAGGCACTCCCACTATCAGATGACTCCGCTGCATCCACCATTGAATGGAAATCCGTACTGACAGAGGTAGTGACAGCTTGTCTTCCCAACGGTTTGAAAACTGGGACCACTGATCCTCCAGCGACTGCTGTAGTGGTCTCATGTGCAGCCTGGCGTTCGGAACGAGAAAAATGCAAGACGCCATGGACCCTAACAGAGAGGAGATCTGTCTGGCCGTTGGTCGAGGATTCTTTAGTAAGGTTTGACATAATGAGTGTGATTCACATTCCACCCCATTTTAACCCTTTAGGCTCGCAATTGGCACCGGTGGGCACGTCACAAGTCCTCTTTTGAAATTACCTTGGATGCCCAATGCAATCAGCTCAAGGTAATACATGTCATAAAGGTCGAGAAAAAAGTGCACGATTTTGGCATTATAAACTGACTTTATCTTGGAACAATGTATTGATCAGGTGTCCCTCTTTCAGAAACCACTGCAAGGACCACACAAAGTAACTGAACCCCATCAACTGAAACCCCTAAAAAAAGTGCGACGACTTTTGTAAGGTAACCCCCTTGCAATTAAAGCTCATATTAGGAGCAGTTCATAGAGGCTATCTATTTTATTTTTTTTTTTTTTATTTTTTTTTTTTTAAAACCTTTATTGCGCATTATCATAAACAGATACGGGCCTACAACCATCCGGCCGGCCGAGACAAATATACGAGCATGAGACAAAATTATCGCAACTCAGTAGCACAGAATACAATAATAACAAACGATCCAAATTACTGCAAATAAGCGGGCGCTACCGAGAAACAGGAGAAGTTAAGGTTCATTTTTTAAAGGTGACATAATTAAGTGGTAGAAAAGCATACGAATCGAGAAGGATCTGAACACATATAGGTCACCGAAGATAAGGGTGGGCAACGCGTACCCGAAGGATTCAGAGCAAGCAATGAGAACTAATCAAAATGGCGGCTAAAGAACAACACTAAAGGAGAAATAGGCACCAGTTACACATAGCACGCCTAGCGTCACCCATCTAATCCCGAACGATCCCACCGACCCAGAAAAAGCGAAAAGAAAAGGGTGAGAACATAAAGAAAAATAAGGTACCATAGAAACAAAAGCGGACAAAAGAAAACCCTTCCCCCAACCCCCCACCCTACACACATGCAGAGGCTATGGTCTACCCCCCCCCTAACAGTGTGCCTGTCGCCCCAAAAGAGCACCCGAAATATAGAAGAAAAATAAGAGAGAAGAAAAAGAGAAACAGTAACGTATCAGAGGAGGGCCTAACGAACATACTCAAAACAACCAGCATACGTAAACGCGGCCGCCATCCCCGGACCCCCAACCCGACATAGAATCAAAACACAGGATCCCCGCGTGTACGATATAGTCCCAGCAACACAAGTTCAGGAATCACAGGGAGAAACTTCATCAACCTTGCCCCTTACGGTCCGACGTACAAACAAGGTCCAGCTGGATAGTGGCCGTCATTAATAGAGCAGAAAGACGGGATGACCATTGCAGGATAGAAGACCGTCCACCAAAGTCTGAAGAACTCGGAACCGTGCATGTCACAACATCACAGAAGGGTCCCACACTCAGCAACAACAATCCACCGGGAGAGGCCGAACAAAGAAGTGAGTACAGTCCCAGGAGAAGGCGGCGAGAAACATCATCAGACCACTGAGGCGCCGCCGGACACAGCGCCCGGATACGAACACCCAGCCAACTCGCAAGTCCCGGAACATCAAGGCTCTCCCCAAACATAGTATCCAATTCCACAACAGGAGCGGGGTTCGGTAGCTCTCGTACCTCCGTAGACGTCCGGTCAGTCAATCCATGGCAAACAGCAGCAGGATGTGGCATAGTGCTCCGCACATGAGAGCAGACGTGGTCAGCCGAGGGCATAGCAGACAAAAGGGCATCCAATCGGTCCTCCAGCTCTCGGGCAGTACATCGAAAAACATCTCGCAATTCACCCAGCGCCCCAACAATATCGCAAATCCGCAGCAGTGCCCCGGGACAGGAGGAAGCAGCCGCACCCTGTATGCCAGCCTCACAGATATGGAGGAGATCATAAGACCGGCCGGCGACCCCCCCTGCGGGCAGCCGGTCATCAGGTCGCAACTCCGTACAATAATGACAAGTCAGAGGCACAGGGGCAGCACACTCCATTCCGACACCCAAACAAGTCCAGGCAGCGACGGGGCACGCTCGCATACTCAGGAGCAACCCGGGGTCGGCAAATGCTGGAGTCGGGGAAGAGACACAAGATGGCACACACCAAGGCGCTGGGCAACGAGAAAGCTGGAAAACTCTCGTACGAGCTGGGGAGAAGATACTGTAACACTCACAGCCGTCTTGCCCCTGAAGAATAAAGCGTTGCGGAGCAGGCGGAATATCCGCGGTGGATAGCACAGAGAAACAGCACACCCCCGCCGGGCGGCTCCGACGTAGTTACGATGGCCGCTGGCGATGCAATCATGGCCGGCCGTCTCCGAGGAAGAAAGACCCGGTCGCCGCCATAGGGCCAAAGGAGGGAGCAGGGGCGCTGTCTCTCTTCCCCCACCGGGAACACATCGAAAGCACAGCGTCAGGAGCAGAAACACCTCCCGGATCCGAAAATGCGGGTATGGAGCAGGATAACTTGCAGGATGAGCCGCAACACGGGGTAAAAACGAGAGGGTCGGCGGAGCCGAGGGTTCAGGCGGCCATCATGGTTGCGGGCTAGGCTCCTCCCGAGGCTATCTATTTTAAAATAGGAACTCATGTATATTCTTTCTTTTAATTTTTTGCACAAAACCATACAGGAAAATCATACAGCCCTGATGAGAACACGTTAATTAATATTCCGAGTTCGAAACGCGTCGGCCAAATGGAGACAAGCACTTTTGAATGACTTAAACATTGATTCAGTCTATTCTTCCTTTTTTGACTAATACTGTGTATGTTATTGATTCATCTTTTCTCCACTTGATTTCTTCTTAACTGTTTTCTCCATTCCTTGATTGGAATTGTATGTATATATGATATTGAACAACCTTGAATATCGTGCAAATGTACATATGAAATGTACATATGTAATGTTTTGATTTGTGTTTTATGTAGTAGTGTTGCAATTTCGTATAGTCGTTTTTTGAATAATTGTTTGTATATGGTATGTCTTTTTCGTAAAAATTATCTTTCTGACTAAAAAGAAATAATTCAAAAGGTATAAATAAATAATACCATACAAATCTTCAATCAAAAGGTGATTTGTTACTCCAATTAAGGAGATGTTGTAAAGTATATGTACGGCCAGCACTGCATTTTTTCAAAATTTACATATGGTCCAGCTGCCCGTACGTCCCAGGACCTAACTCCCTGTTTAAAACAGTCCATCCATAGAGCATTCCCCTTGGACCCTCGATGTGGGTATCTGGACGCGAAGATGCGGCATTTTGCGTTGTCGGCGTCCGCGAAGAGATCGATTTCTGGTGTCCCCCAGGCCTGGAAGACATCTCTTATCACTTCGTCTTTTAGGACCCATTCGTGTGCTTCTGCGAAGTGCCTGCTTAAATCGTCTGCTTGGACGTTGAGGACACCGGGCAGATGGACAGCTGAAATTGTCATACCCCGAGCCAGAAGCCACTTCCAGATTGCTTGCGCTTCCAGCGACAGAGGTCTGGATCTCGTTCCGCCCTGCTTGTTCAGATAGTACATCGTTGTTGTATTGTCCGTCTGAACAAGCAGAGAGGATGACGTGAGTGCTGGAAAGAAAGCCTTGAGAGCCAGATGTACCGCTCTGAGTTCCAACATGTTTATGTGATACAGTCTTTCTTTCTCTGACCACACTCCTTGAACTTGAAGGGACCCCAGATGGGCGCCCCATCCCTGCAGGGACGCATCTGTCTCCAGCGATCGTCTGGGCTCTTGAAAAGGCACTCCCACTATCAGATGACTCCGCTGCATCCACCATTGAATGGAAATCCGTACTGACAGAGGTAGTGACAGCTTGTCTTCCCAACGGTTTGAAAACTGGGACCACTGATCCTCCAGCGACTGCTGTAGAGGTCTCATGTGCAGCCTGGCGTTCGGAACGAGAAAAATGCAAGACGCCATGGACCCTAACAGAGACGAGATCTGTCTGGCCGTTGGTTCTTTAGTAAGGTTTGACACTTGAGGAGAATAGATGATAGTCTCTCCTCCGAAGGATACGCTTTTGCGTCTTTTGAGTCTAGAAGTGCGCCCAGATAGTGTGGGGTTGAGGATAGACTTGTTGAAGTTCATGTGCAGGCCCAACCTCCGCAGCTGATGTATGCAGAACGTGAGATGGCGTTGAAGCAGACTCGGGACGCACTCTTTAGCAGCCAATCGTCTAGATAGGGATAGACGAAAATGTGTCTTTTCCTTAGGAAAGCCGCTACGACTGCCATGCACTTTGAGAAGGTGCGAGGAGCTGATTTTAGCCCGAAGGGCAAGACTGCGTACTGGTAATGACTGGTTTGTATGCAAAACCTTAGAAACTTCCGATGCTTCGGGGCAATGGGGATGTGAAAATACGCATCTTGAAGATCTATGGAGCACATCCAGTCCCTTTGATGCAGAAGTGGAATTATTTGATGTAACGCCAGCATTCTGAACCTTTCTCGCCGAATGAACTGATTGAGGCACCTCAGATCTAGTATGGGCCTGAACTCCTTGTTTGGACCTTTCTTTGGAACTAGAAAGTATCGGGAGTAGATGCCTTGTCGACGCTGTGCCCTTGGGACTTCGTCGATGGCATTCTTTACAATTAATGTAGACACCTCCTGCTTCAAAAGAAGAAGTCGATGGAACACAGACTTTTGAGGAGGAATGGAAGGTGGAGGAGACTTGAATCTGATTGCATATCCATTTTGCACAATATTCAGCACCCATTTGTCGTTTGTGATGTTTTTCCACTCGTCCAGGCAAAAACGAACACTTCCCCCCACCGGAGTGGGTAACGGGCTCAGGGGAAGCAAGCACTCATTGTTTTTGTTGCTGCTGCTTGTTGCCAGGTGCAGACTGTCTGGAAATGCCCCCTCTTCCTCTACCAGGACGACGCTGGGAGAACTGAGATCTTCCCTGATTCTGCTGTGACGACCATTGAGGGGTTTGAACCCTCTGCTGGTTCTGTCTCCGATCATAAGGACGGTATTTTTTCCTAAAGTTGTCCTTTCTCTTTTCAAGACCAACAGCTTTCACAGTATCGAGCTCCGTCTTCATTCTTGACATCTCATCGTCAGCATGAGACCCAAAGAGCGATTTTCCATTGAACGGCAAATTCAAAATTCGGTGTTGAGCTTCAGCTTTAAGACCCGTAAGCCTTAGCCAAGCTGATCGTCTTGCACAGAGTCCATGGGCATAGCCATGTGTACAAATAACAATACGGTGGTTGAGGGCTGGAGGGACGTTTAAAGACCTTGCCTAAGTATTGTCCCCCAAGCCATGTGTAGCCAAGTCAGAAGCATCTGCAGCTGCGCTAATCACCTGATTAGCCACTAGCCCTCCTTCCTGAAGGATTTCCAGAAAATCCTGCTTGTCTTCTTTTGGAAGTTTTTCTGTAAAACGAGACAAGGAATCCCAAAGAGAACGGTCATAGCGACCCAGTAAAGCGGAGGAGCTGGCAACCTTCATATAGGAAGCAGAATTAGCACACATTTTCTTTCCTACTGAGTCCATAGCTTTACTGTCCTTATCAGGGGGCACAGAGGATGATGCCGCTCCTGTCTGATTCTTACGAGCCGCTGAGACGATGACTGAATCAGGTTGTGGCTCAGACCTCAGAAATAAAGGATCATTGTCCGGTGCCTTATATTTCTTTGCGATCCGCGAAGGAACTGCTCCTAAGGATGCTGGGGTTAAGAATTTGTGCTCTGCAGGTTCCAACAGACCCGGGACCAGAGGAAGCAAAGGCCTTGATGTCAGCTTCTGGTGTAAGGTCTCGAAGATGACCGTGGTCTTAGCAGTAGAGACAGGCATGTCGATATGAAGTTTCGCTGCACCACGACAGAGAACCTCATTAAAAGTAATCACGTCATCAATTGGTGAAATCCTACTCGGAGGAGTTGATGACAGCGTTGGAGAGTAGTTCCTCTTTGAATCCATAGACCTTGTAGAAGACCTAGTATCGCGTCTTCTGGAAGAGTGACAACGAGAAGACCTAGGAGATGGTGAAGCACGCCTCCTCTCCGATGGAGACTTTCTCGGTGGAGTACGCTCACGTCGTATCGCAGAGTGTACCACCCGTACCAGAGGTGACCTTGATCTTGCAGACACCGGAGACCTGGAACGAGACCTTGGAAGGTTAATTTTTCTTATCTTCCAGTCTCTGATCTCACCCAGCCAGCGTGGAGAGATGTTAGCCCCTGTAGGCGAAGGCGCTCTTGAAGGTTCTGGAGAAACCTGCACAATCCGCAACTCAGGTGAGGAAGAGGACCTCCCAGCAGACCCAGACACCTCAGAACGGTCTTTGGACACCGTTCTAGGCCTTTTTGCAGCAGGAGACGTCGACGACATCCTCTTCGACGTCGATTTTTTCAACGGCGACTTCCTCGGCGTCGACTTCCTCGGCGTCGACTTCCTTGGCGTCGACTTCCTCGGCGGCGACCTCCTCGGCGGCGACCTCCTCGGCGGCGACCTCCTCGGCGGCGACCTCCTCGGCGGCGACCTCCTCGGCGGCAACCTCTTCGACGACGAATGCCTCTTCGGCGGCGACGTCAGGCGTTTCGACGGCGATGATTTTCTCGGCGTCATGTGCCTCGAGGTTGCATGACTGGGGCTCTTCGACGGCGAAACCTCTGCCCAGTTCGACGTCGACATCATGGCACCTCTCGACGGCGACCTTGACTGATGTCTCGAGCCTCTCGACGGCGACCGTCGACGTCGATGAGACGACGTCGAGTCCCGTCCCCTTGCAGTCGTAGGCGAGCCAGACCGGGACCGCCTACGCTCATGTCGCTTCTAACCTTGCTTCGACGGCGAATTCTTCTTCGACGGCGAGGGATGCTTCGACGTCGACGTATGCCACGACGGTGATTTCGATGCCGATTTTGAGCACACAGGTACCTTGGAAGAAGATCTGTCTCTTGAAGATGAAGTAGATCGATGTTTCCTCTTCTCCCCTTTGTCCTTGCGCTAAGAAGAAGGCTTACTAGAGTGAACATCTTCTCTGCCACTCACAGTTTCTCCTCTGTCATACAGGGACTGAAGCCTGCCCTTCTCTCTCTCAAAGTCCTACTTGAAAGTTTGCTGCAGTGGTAGCAAAGTTCTGGCTTGTGAGAAGAAGGTAGGCAAGCAACACAGACCGAATGAGGGTCTGACTTAGCCATTTTGTTACCACAGGCCGGACACTTAGCAAATAAGGCCGGCATTATGACTGGAAAAATAGCCAAAAAACAGTAAAAAATTGTTGGATTAGTCAGATAATGACTAAAGACGTCGAGTAAAGACGAAAAAATTAGAGAAATACCAGAAAAAAGTGAAAATATATCACCAACTGGCGAGCTCAATGCTCCAGGATCCTCACAGAGGTCTTAAAGGCACGGCGCCAGATTTTTCTGTTGTTACAATGCAGCCTATCTAGGCTAAAGCTGCCTCTATGATCCTGCCTGTTTTTACCTTTGAAAATAAAGGTTTTGTGTTTCAAAGAAAACCTAGGCAGTGTTTTCTTCTTTACATTATCATATAATGTGTTTTATATGTCTTTATTTAGCAAATGTAAAGATTTTACAGGCTATTATGGCAGTTTTTTTTAGCCTAGTATGGTTATTTTGGGCTGCATATGTATATGTATATGCATATTATCTATATATATATGGTTATTTTATGCGTATTTATATATATATATGTAGATATATGCATATTATTGGCTATTGCTCCGGGGTCCCGCACGTGGGCGGGACTATTCAGTGCTTATGACTATTGATGAGTATCCCCTGGAAGAGAACCTGATTTTTTCTTAGCGGATGACCTTGTTTAGCAGTCATAAGTCCAGAATGGGTATGAAGTCTTGGTTTGGACCTTTATACTTTACCAGGAAGTAACAAGAGAATACTCCTTGCCCCCTGTGGGAGCATGGCACCTCCTCTATGGCCTCCTTTCAAAGCAGACTGGTGACTTCGCTCTGTAGGAGGGCTCGCTGTTGACAAGAGGTTTTAAAAGGTGGGACAGTGGGAGTAGGTGGCCTGAACCATAGAGAATACCCACTATGAACAATATTCAAGACCCAGTTGTCGTTGGTGATGAATCGCCACTCGTCCAGGTGTCTGGTTATACTTCCCCCACCAAAGTGGGTAAAAGAGACTGGGGAAGCAATGGCTCATTGATTGACTGGCATTTTGGTGGAGGATGCTGGCTGACCATTAGCTCTCTTCCTCGAGGTGGTCTGCTGGGATGTCATCTGAAACAGGTCGATTTGCGTATGCCTCCACTCCGAAAGATGTCTTACACGACATTGTCATGCAGAATCCAGTTTGTGTGTTTCAGCAAAATTGCGACTGAGGGAGTCCGCCTGTGTGTTCTGGACTCATGGCAGGTGAATAGCTGAAATTGTCAAATTCCTGGCTATTATCCAGTGTTATGTCCTTTAGGTTAATCCTGTCATGTATACCCCTATTTACATACATTGTTCCATCCACACGCCAATAACGGTTCTGAACAGGTGACCTTTTACCTAGTAGCTTGCTCCTGCCTCTTTGACACCATGCTATTAGATCATAATCCCTGTACCTGACGTACATAAACATGTCCTCAGGCACGGCATAATTATTCTGTATAAGGGTCACCACTTTTTTTGGTTTTGTTAATTTTTTCCTTTAATCCTGTTAGGTAGGTCTTTTTTTCACTAATTTTTAGTTTAGATGGCCTTTTTGAAACAGGTGTACAGGTTTTTTTTTGCTGTATCTTTGTCGCTTGGAGCAGGTGTGGTGCGGGGACTATTTGTTGTTGGGCAGTTTTTGGCAGAGGTTTGTTGATTAATGGGTAAGTTGTGTTATCGACAGGGAAAGGATAGGTTGGTCGTTTCTTGTTAGGTTACACTTTTGGGGGATTGACAGCTGTGAAGGGGCAGGCATGGGAGTTGGATAACGGAGGGAATGTATTTATAGAAATTTTATACAAAACGATATGGACAGTGGACCACTTTTACACACTCAAAGCACCAACCCAAATGTCACCAATATTTATATATACTTATTCTTTCGAATTGCGTGCAATTTTCAAATACTCCCTGCCCTGAGAGTATATCCCAAGTCCTTGGGAAAAATCAATGTTATACCAAACTTTGAAAAGCACCGCCGACAAATTTGGATCTCCACCATATGTGGTTGATAAAGTCTATAAACAAGAGTGTTTCAAATGAAAGACGCTGTATCCGTAATTACAAAAAAGTTCAAAATTCCTTTAATGATCCATTTGAGGTACCAGCCAACGCGTTTCGTTCCGTCAAGCGGAACTTCTTCAGGGCGCAATAAGTGTCATCAGCCGTGCATATATTCCAAATCAAAGTGTCGAAATGGAATACGAGTCTGTTCCCTCAATGTGGGTAATGGTAAACGCAGTCGGTCCAAGATAAAGAATCTTTGATTTTTTCTTTTCGATTTTTCAGACGGACTATTTCTTGCCAACTGTTTCGAAATGTCTATTAAAGGTATAATGTTCACCTTGCGATTTCGGAGGGTATATATCTTGGAAAGTGTTCCTATGTCTTCATCCTAATTTCCGATATACTTGATAATTTCTTGTAAGGCATTAACCTCAGATAATGTAACGTGCACGTCTTGCACCGTCACGTGGTCAGACTTCTGAATCTTCAGTTGACTCCCAATTCCCAATCACTTAAAGGCAGTTACCTGTCAGGGTCAAATTACAAAACCCCCAGTTGGCGTCTCGATGGTCCGCGCGCCAAATCCTTTCTGGCAAAAGTTACCTTTAAGTGATTGGGAATTGGGAGTCAACTGAAGATTCAGAAGTCTGACCACGTGACGGTGCAAGACGTGCACGTTACATTATCTGAGGTTAATGCCTTACAAGAAATTATCAAGTATATCGGAAATTAGGATGAAGACATAGGAACACTTTCCAAGATATATACCCTCCGAAATCGCAAGGTGAACATTATACCTTTAATAGACATTTCGAAACAGTTGGCAAGAAATAGTCCGTCTGAAAAATCGAAAAGAAAAAATCAAAGATTCTTTATCTTGGACCGACTGCGTTTACCATTACCCACATTGAGGGAACAGACTTGTATTCCATTTCGACACTTTGATTTGGAATATATGCACGGCTGATGACACTTATTGCGCCCTGAAGAAGTTCCGCTTGACGGAACGAAGCGCGTGGATTGTATTTATAGGTTTATACTGGTTGATATGGTGATGTTATGTTTTATAATGTTATGCTTTATAATGTTTTAAAATGTTGTATTGTATGGGTGGGGGCGGGGCCGTAAATTTTAGGGGATTTTGCGGGGGGCAGGGTTAGTGTTATATATTTAGTGAGGTGTAGTTTTGGAAGGCTTTTTGCCAGAGTTTATTTAATATGTGATGTGCACCTGTTCCAATAAAGCGGCCTTTTACACACATTCCCTTTGGCCGTGTTCTGCTTCACCCCCCTCACCCCTCCCTCCCAAAGTTCGGGGTAGGGAGTGGCGGTTTTAGTCTGTTTGACTGAAGGCCGTCAGGTGTGCCAGAGTTCGGCTTGTTCTGCACGGGACGCAGAAGGCGCCTGCAAACTGCGGCGGACATCTTAAATATTCTGGTCTCTGTCAGCTGTCTATGCTGTAGTCAGTTAGAAGCAGATAAGAAGTGGCCAAGAATGTTTCTAAGCTCACTGATCATCAGTAAATATCCTGTAGTTTTTATATCAGCATCCCCCTCAAAGTAGGCATATGGGGTTAGGGTCTCAAATATTGTCCTGAATTTGTTGTTTGTGCCTGCATGCCCAAACAACACACCCCGTTCCTTAAGGGCGCATCTCTTAACTTACCTGCAATATTGATCTGTGATTTCTTCCGTGTAGATACCGCAGCTAGGAAGTGGTCCTCGGCCTGAATCTAAGGGGCAATTACAACACACCAGATAGGTAATATCTCTGCCGTACCCTTAAAGGGGCCATAAAACTCACGAGGCTGAGGGAAATGTATAGGTTTATATGTATATGTTTATGTTGGTCCTGCTTTTAACGGTGCACATTTTTATATGTCACACCACTGGCCTGAGTCACTGTGTGTTTTTAACAAATTCACGAGGTCGCGATATCAGAGCACTCACCATACATATTATTCAATCTAATTGTATGTGAAAAGTAACACTGATTACATGGAGTATGATTCTAGGTGCCTGAAGGAATACTCTTACATATATTGGTTTTAAACTTCTCCCCTTTTTTCCTCTTTGCATAGGTTGAATTTAAAGATTCAGATTCAACATACACATAGGTATAGTGAAAATATAATTCGTTTTTCTAATCCTCAGAAGCATATCCTGCTGAACGTAGTGTAAAGGTTTTAAAATCTGGCCCTGAAGAAATGCCACAAATCCCGTTGGGACCATAAAGGTGTGAAAAATGTCGACCTAAGTTTAAAGAAACCTCAGTATTAAAACACTGTGGGACTATCACAGTTTATAAGTTTCCTAATAGTACTCACATCACTGGCCAATCAATGAGATGAATACCTTATGGATAATTGAAGGCTACAGAAAGTTGTGTTTTGGATGAATTTAATTTTCGATTCGACAGGTACTCAGTGCTCCACGGTTTTGAACCCATGACGCCGTCTCAGGTGTAAGAATCCTTGCCGCTCAGTCAGCGGTTAGGTGCGAGGGCTTCTCAGCAGCGGTGACACGAAAGTCACCCTAAAAAAACGCAGAAGTCACGGGAGCCGCGCTAGGGCCCTCGCAGCGGCAGGAGCCGCACCTGTGCTCCAGCAGGGGGCCGCGCTAGTGTCCCCTGTGCCTCCTGCATCGGCAGTAGCCGCGGCAGTGCCCCCGCTGGGGCAGGAGCCTCGCCAGTGCCCCCTGCAGGGGCAGGAACCGCAACAGTGCACCCGCCTGCGGCAGGAGCCGCAACTGTGCCCCGGCAGGGGACGCGCCAGTGCCCCCCAAGCGGCAGGAGCCGCGCCAGTGCCCCTGTAGCAGCAGGAGCCGCGCCTGCGTCATCGCCCCGAATCCCGTCTCAGCAGCAGGAGCTGCCCGACAGTGGTAGGAGCCACAAGAGCCCCAGGAGCCATGAGTCCTCCCACAGCCCCCCATAGCGGTAGGAGCAGTGAAAAAACTTTCCAGCAGCAGCGAAACCCCCTCAGCAGCGGCAAGGGCCGCGGAGATCGTTCTGTTGCAGTGCCCGGTCCAGTCGCGTGGTTCCTTGTGCGTTCTCTGGAACTTCGAGCCTGCTGTGCTCCTTGAGGCCCAGGACACAAACCGTAACATCCCCCTGGGGTTATTTACTTGAATTTGCTACTCTAATGCTTTTTATTTGATCTCACTTTCAACTTTTGGCACTAAACTTGCGCCTATAAGAAAGAGGCTCTTTCACAACAAAACACCTACCAATTCACCAGTGCTTTTAAAGCTAAATTAATAAAAGCGCCAGCTACCGCCCACTGTCTCATCAGAATCAAGGAAGAAATCAACCAATTGGCTCCCTGCACAGCCTCACTGAGCCACGATCCCCTGGGCGATCTCTCCAGGCGTATAGAACATTCTTACTAACCCTTGCAGTTTTACCTCCAGCGATGAGATCTGGGAAAACCAGGAAAGCTCCCTCTAATCCTTCAAAAAAGACATTCAAAAGAAGGTCTCTGACAATGCAGTAGCGGACCAATTGCCACCCGAAAACCAGGCGAAATTGTCGGACTTACAAATTCGATCGGGAATTGCCACAGATATAGCCACGGATACTGCAACTGAGTTACAACCCCCACAGTCCCCATCTCAAGTTCAGCCTCTCCTCGTCCAACAAATAACAAGCGGAGCCGGCGGAGTCGGTGTGCTCAAAGGAAATCAAAACCGCAAAGATACGCATTTGAGATCTTCAGCCTTCTCAGTCTCTTCAACTAAAAAAATTTCTTTGAGGGACTATTTCAGAAGCTCTGTATCATCTTTAAAGTCAAGATCAAGCACACTCGACATACCTCGGACCCCTGCTTCAATTGCCTCATCCTTAGTCTCAGCCCTAGCACTGCATCAAAAACTGGTTCAGCCCATGATCCATGTGTATGCGGCGTTCCCAGGCCTCCCAACAAGTGCGATCCCCAAATAAAAGAAGTGTTAGTGGCTACTCCATATCCCTCTTGACCAGTCCTCCTTCGATTCACAAGTTAACAACCTTCAACCATCTGCTTCTCTTTCCCCTCCACCCTCCACTGGATTCCAGTTGACCTCGCCAGACCATCACTCTGTTTGGATTTCTAGCCAGTTTTCTCCCCTAGCAAACAAGCCCTCAAGGCCCATTCAACAGCAACCACCAAAGTTCTCACCCCGCAAGTTGCAACCCAGGCAAACGAACATCCAAGCAACCCTACAACGTCATCCCCAACAATTTCACCACCAATTGCCAATAGTTGTCGACAAAAGATTAACACAGGCTGGGGCCACAACACCACGTCCAATACCCACCTTGATTTATCCTTCTTTACCAAAGAACCAAACAGATTGAGTGTCAGTCCTCCATCTCTAGACCTAAATGAGCTCTGGTTACAACTCCTCCAAATTCTTCAATCCAGTGTCAGCATTGAACTACCACTCGGACAAAATAGATCAACAGGTGGATCTATTAAACACTCTTGCTGTGTACACCGTAGGAATTGATCGAAAAATGGAGGCGCTCAACTCGCTAATAATTAAAGCCCAATCTCAAGTGCAACTAGTTCAATCAGTATGTTGCTGTGTTCCTATTATCAACTCTTTATCCTCATTGCCCCAATTTCTGTCATCAGTACTAACAGAAATTCAGTAGATTCCAGAGTCTAGGCTTCCTGTCTCCACGCCACTGGCTCCTCTACATGACAAACACCCGAAACATCTGGATCCCGAGCACACGTCCGACAAATCATCACCCGTTTCTTTACCATCACTCAAAGCTAAAGCTAATGCACCCACGGACACGATCACTAACGTCGAATCACCCCAACAACTTGCCCATCGATTATCAAAATGGGGGAAAAAAAGACTCCGGAAATCCCGTAATAGGCCCATAGAATAGCCCAAAAAACTATTTGCAACTACTTTACAAACAATAAACCAGTGACAGCACAGGCCTTGAGCACAGTGCTTACCATTCCACCGGTCAGACTCAAGCAGCCCAGTCCCCAACATCCCAAAATGGACTCTCAAGCAAATTCCTCAATAAAAACTGAGCCACCACAAGCCCCAAGGCATTTCCCAGATGCAACATCTCGGGATAAAATTGGAGACATTGGAAATAGGCAATTACAAATCAATGAAGAGCCAATAACAGTTACCAGGTCCGCCACAACCACGCCCTCCCATAATGGAAATAGGCAATTACAAATCAATACAATACAAATCAATGAAGAGCTAATAACAGTTACCAGGTCTGCCACAACAACGCCCTCCCAAAAGCGTTCACTAACCACCAAACCCTCCTTTCCACCTCAATTGACGACCAACAATTCAGGCTCATATTGCGCAGCTAATCCCACCAAAGAACTGGTCCACCAATTTCCAGCAATTCCATCCACCCAACTTTCTTTTCCGTGCATGTGCAAAATAGTTTTTACCTCAGCGTCAACCAACCAAGTCAGTGAGAAAGCCTCCCCCTCGCATAGTACATCAATTGCTCAACGAACACCAGAAGTTAAGTTGAAGCCATCTAAGTCCATACCCGCTGAAATCCACAACCCAGCCATAGTCACCAATGAAACCAAACTAATCTTAACACCGGAGTATGTCTCTCAAGGCCCGCATGACATACTAAATCACGGGAACATAATCCAGCTCTTCAAATCGAATCCGGACCTGTGCAAGCTGGATTCAAAAGATATCCTTGCCATCGAATTTAAACCCAGCCTCGGCTCCCAAACGGGAGAATCGACTCTAATCACACTAGCATCTAAAGCCATAAGGGAACTGGTTAAATCTAAAGCTGACCAAATCAAAAACTGGGGAATAATTATAGCAATGCCCCGAGTTCCCCGATACCCTTCAATACTCGCACACAGCCTGTTCCCAGCTTCAAGTAGAAGTCACCCCCCTTCTCTATTTTAAAGTCAGCCAGAAGCTGCTCTCCAGTCGACAATGACAAGTGTAGTGAAGTCCAGCAAACCATCAGAAGTGCAGACTGGTCATGACTGCCGGCAGCCCTATCCCAAAGTAGGATCAACTGACATAACCTGGAACACGGTCTAACAATCTGTTCCTGGAATATCAATGGTCTTTCGTCAAAACTGCAATCTCCAGACATATTGGATTATTTATCAAACACAACATTATTTTTTTCCAGGAAACCTGGCTATCAACGAGCAACCCAATTGAAAGGTACCTGGAATTTATATCGCCAGCTACAAGAAAGAGCAAGTTTGGCAGACGGTGGGCTGTCTATCTACGTCGCAACTAGATTGTCAGAACGCATTAAACAGCAAAAATTCGAAGTTGATTGGGTGACTGGCATTGTGGTTGAAAATTTTTCAGCAGAGAGCAAGCTACTACTCCTAAATGTTTACATCTCCCAAGTACCAGTGAGAAAAAATCCAAACTGGACTGCGTGACCAAAATTTTATGCAACATCTTAAGCACATATGGCAGTATACCGTGTTTAATCTCTGGAGACTTTAATACCAACCTCTTTCATAACCAGTTTGAAGACCTAGGGATCATCCTTTCAGCGGTCTCCCCACATCTCGCCATACAAACATTGCCGCCAGAACTCAGATTGTCTAAACTGGGCGAATATGCTGTCCTCCAATTTAGCAGAATTGGCTATATAGTAATAAATGGTCGCTCATATACAGATACCCCCCGGCCTGGATAAGAACTAACGGCCGAACCCATTCATTTTTGGATTTTACATTAGGAAACAGCTAAATGCTCTCCTTAATTGAGTGCCACTAGATCGCAGCACTGGGGGAAAGTGACCATCGACCACAAATAATAACATTATCTCTCAATATGCCTCACCATCATGCCCTTGCTCAGACATCATACAGCCACTCGGAGAATCTAAGGTGCATGAAAGGGTCATCCAGCGTTGTCCCAACTGTCATGGAGAAATGCGGTCATCTTCTTCGTCTGCAATGTGAAAAAAATGTGCATATCATTGACGGCTGGGAAGCACAGGTATACAGTCTATTAAATGAATTTCCATCCAAATCTTACCCCCGGCAAGATTCACCACAATTTTGCATTTCACCAGCAACAAAAACGTTAAAGTTACTAAGAAACGCTGCTCTACGTCGGGCCAGAAAAAGCCAGGGAAACGTAATTTTATTCAACCACTACAAGCAAGCTCAAAAACCTTTCAAGGCATCCGTTCACAGAGACAAACAATCGGCGTCAGACCAGTTCTGGTTAAAGTTAGTCCACGCCAGCAAAAGGTCCAACACAAAGTTATTCTTGTCCCTCGAGAACAATGGCCCACTAGGAGGCAGAGGACAAAGCAGCGCAAACATAAGTGCTGACCACTGGACTGAGTTTCGATCTAATCACTTTAGAGAACATCTAAGTAGGACAGAGCACCCATGTCTCCATTCGACGTGCAAACTTTGGCCACCATTCACCGAAGACCACTGCACAGGCAGCATCGGGTCCACTACTACAGCTGAAGGCGTCCTGGATTCACCTATAATTCAGCGAAAGGAGCCAAGAAACGATTCAACCCCAGAGATCTTGATGACACACGGAGTTTTAATAAACACCATTGCCCGGATAATTAGGAAAGGCAGGTCCGACGGAGCCTCCGGCCCCAATGGTCCACCTCAGGGCTTGTTCACGTCAGATGAAATGCTGTGGTCAGGTCTTCTTGCACCACTGTTTTTACACTGCAGGCTCAATGACCACATCCCGGATTCCTGGAAAGGTGCCATCATTCATCCCATCTACAAAAGTGGTAAAAGAGATGATCCAAAAAATTACAGAATGATAGCCCTTCTTGATATTGAATCCAAATACTATGCCAGCATTTTACTAGAAGAAATATTAACCTGGGTTGAATCATCACAGCTCCTCCCCTTCAATCAGACTGGCTTCGGAGCAATTTCAGGCACAACCAGCAACCTACTGACATTAACCGTTTTGATGGAGAAGGCAGACGTTCGTCGTATGCAACTATACTGCTGCTTCGTTGATTTCAAGGCGGCATTTGATTGGGTGCCACGCGGCCGCCTTTGGCAAAAATTAGACCGCTGGGGCATACCCTCCGCCCTCCTACAAGCCATAATCCAACTCCTACAAGCCATAATCCAACTCCACACACAGACGTGGATAAGAATAAAGTTGGACGACGGGTCCCATGTTTCCAAACAGGAAGCGATGTTAAAGAAGGCTGTGTCTTGGCGCCCCTTCTTTTTAACCTGTTTATTTCAGACCTGTCTCCCACACTAGACAAGGTTAACTCCCACCCGCCTCAACTGGACGAAACCCGCATCAGCAATCTGTTATATGCTGACGACTTTGTGTTACTGAGCCACACAAAGGTAGGCCTGCTGAGGCTTCTTGAGGAACTCCTTCCCTACACTCTTGACAATGCCCTCAAATTGAATCTGTCAAAACCAAAAATAATTAATTTCAGCAAACAGAAGCAGCGGAAAAATAGTGGTTCTTCAATAATAAAAGCATTGATACAGTGCCACACTATAAATATTTGGGAATTTTCCTTGAATCCAGAGGTTCCTTCGCCAAACAAAAAGACGCCGTCAAGGCTAAAGCACTGTCGCTTGAGGTTGCGTCGGCAAAAACGTTCAAAACATTTACTAGGGCCAAGCCGAACCCCTCTGCTTAAGGTGATGAAGGCCAAGATCACCAATTCCTTATCATATGGACATGAGACCATGATGGGCTCAACAAACATCATTTAAAATAAATCAACCACCAGAATCTTTAAGCGAGCATGGCGCCAGCTGAGGTCTTCATCTCCGGCACCAGTCATATTAGAACTTGGCTTGCTAGATCACAACGGCGTCGAGGCGGGTGCTTTTATTAAGTTCTGCAACAGACTGCAGAACTTCCGGTATGGCAGTCTTGAGTCTAAACTCTGGAATGAAATATCGACCAGTGTATTTAGCCAAAAATACCGGCACCACTTGGCCCACTCCCTACAGCTACTCGGATTCACAGAATATCAGAGAACAAATGCACCACAAAAGGCATTGAAGACCTTAATTAAGAGAAGCGTTCGGCTCTGGTCTTTCCACTCTGACAGGGCAAAATTATCAAGAAGAAAACATGCCTGGGAAGTTGTCTCGGATTATAAACCGGGGGTTGAGTCATCCTACTTATCAAGCACATACTCCCTCTTTTGGAAGGTTAAGTACATGGCCCTAAGGCTAGGCGAGTGGCCCTTTTTAAAGTATTTGCCACAATGGTGGCGCCTAAGTCTCAATATCGAATGCAGGGAATGCGGCTACCACTCCGAAAGCTTAGAGCACATAGATAGCCTGCACATGCCCAGCTCTGCTAAAAGACAGAATGACTCTATTGCGACCGGAGTGGAACAAACTAGGAGCTCGCACATGTCGTCAGGCCATAATAGCAGCTATGAACCAAGAAAATACAAAGCTGAACATTCGGTTCACCAACTTTGTCATCAGAGCTGTTAAAGTGCTGAGGAAAGAGAAGGCAGCAATTCCCCCGCCGGTCGGCCTTGTCATTTCTATGTAATAAAAAGTCTAGTGGCCACCGGCCCCCTCTGCTAGGCCTATATGGACACTGTTTCAGCATTTTAAAACTAGCTGCCATATTTATTTTGTCCCCTTTTCTAGATTTTTAAAAAATCATTCTGTGATTGTTACGTTATTCAATGAGCCTGATCCGTAAAAGACAAATGTATATTCGGCCAATTTCTAATTTTAACTCTCTTTTATCGCAAGATTATTGCACTGCCCTTGCACTAACCGGGGTTCTTTTTTTGTTTCATTTTAAAATCTTTGCATATGTATTCATGAGTCACATGGTTTTAACATTTTGTTATGGTTTTTAGTAATCAAACAATAAACTTGAATTGGAATTAATCACATCACTGTTTTTATACCTACCAAGGATGCTACCAGAATAAAGAGTATATAGCACACCTTAGGTAATTTTGACCCACTAGATCTATAAACAATTGTTGAATTTTAGCAGCATTGCAATACACACCCACTGGAGGTAAATAATGAATGTTGCAGCACTGTGTCTCCCAGCATGCATGCAGAACATTGAACTTACCAGAAACGCCCTCTAGAGGGCAATAAGAGTTAAAACAGGTGCAGCACTTATGTCTCCTGCTTTTTATGTAATGTCATGCTGCCGCCTGTGACCAAGGATCGGGAGGATCCGAAACGCTTACGGCAGAAAAGAAGCCCTGTGTAAGCGTCAGTCCTCCTGCCTGAAAATAAAATCCCTTTGTCTGCACGGGAGTGCGTCTGTAATTTTAGGGCAATTTCAGAGAGAAATAATCTGGCGGTCCTGCAGGAAGACTGCACCACTACAGAGGATGAAGTGTGGGTCCAGTTGTCTCACATTTTGGAGCCAAGCAGAGGAACGGATGACTGGTAGAGAAAACGAAATTGTATCCAGCTCTTACACCGAGAGGCCCACTGGCGGGCTATAAACAATTGTTGAATTTTAACAGCATTGCAATACACACCCACGGGAGGGAAATAATGAATGTTGCAGCACTACGTTTCCCAGCATGCATGCAGAACATTGAACTTACCAGAAAGGCCCACTAGAGGGCAATAAGACTAAAAAGCATGGGAGAAAAGTGCTGCAGCTGTTTAGTGTAATGTCATGCTGCCGCCTGTGATCAAGGATCGGGAGGATCCAAAGCACGTAAGGCAGAAAAGAATCCCTGAGTAAGCATCAGACCTTCTGCCTGCAAATAAAATCCCTTCGTCTGCATGGGAATTGTTCTTCAATTTTAGGGCAATTTTGGATATATATATATATATATATATATATATATATATATATATGTATATATATATATATATATATATATATATATATATATATATATATATATATATATATATATATATATATATATATATATATATATATATATATGAAAAAACGAAGGTTGCCCTCAGTAGAAAGGTCACACCCGGGGAGCTGAAACCTCCATCGTGAGGACAGCATTAGAGCCAGCATTCACCTCCCAGCATTCGCCAAACATGTTTCGGAATCACTTCCTTGATCACTGGCAACAGGAGGACATACACCAGCAATGATAGGAACACGCCTCTTTATTGTAATAAGTCCCGCCCCAGTGGGCGTAGAGGTCTCGCTGAGTAGGCGTGTGCAAAGTTGCACCCTGGTCTTTGTAGTTCCGCTCAAATTCATCCAAGTGGGTGCTGCTGTACTCCTCCCATTAAAAACAATGTTAACCCCAGTGGGTTTGCTTGAGGGGTTGATGCATGGTGCCAACGCCAGTATCAATGTCACTCACAGTTGTGTACTCCCCAGTCCAAACGGGTCTCTGAATGAAAAGACCCTGGATCCGCTTGTGTCAGCGGCGGGACCTCTCTGCGACCGAGCCAGCCGCTAAACAGGAAAAAACGAAGGTTGCCCTCAGTAGAAAGGTCACACCCGGGGAGCTGAAACCTCCATCGTGAGGACAGCATTAGAGCCAGCATTCACCTCCCAGCATTCGCCAAACATGTTTCGGAATCACTTCCTTGATCACTGGCAACAGGAGGACATACACCAGCAATGATAGGAACACGCCTCTTTATTGTAATAAGTCCCGCCCCAGTGGGCGTAGAGGTCTCGCTGAATAGGCGTGTGCAAAGTTGCACCCTGGTCTTTGTAGTTCCGCTCAAATTCATCCAAGTGGGTGCTGCTGTACTCCTCCCATTAAAAACAATGTTAACCCCAGTGGGTTTGCTTGAGGGGTTGATGCATGGTGCCAATGCCAGTATCAATGTCACTCACAGTTGTGTACTCCCCAGTCCAAACGGGTCTCTGAATGAAAAGATCCTGGATCCGCTTGTGTCAGCGGCGGGACCTCTCTGCGACCGAGCCAGCCGCTAAACAGGAAAAAACGAAGGTTGCCCTCAGTAGAAAGGTCACACCCGGGGAGCTGAAACCTCCATCGTGAGGACAGCATTAGAGCCAGCATTCACCTCCCAGCAATCGCCAAACATGTTTCGGAATCACTTCCTTGATCACTGGCAACAGGAGGACATACACCAGCAATGATAGGAACACGCCTCTTTATTGTAATAAGTCCCGCCCCAGTGGGCGTAGAGGTCTCGCTGAGTAGGCGTGTGCAAAGTTGCACCCTGGTCTTTGTAGTTCCGCTCAAATTCATCCAAGTGGGTGCTGCTGTACTCCTCCCATTAAAAACAATGTTAACCCCAGTGGGTTTGCTTGAGGGGTTGATGCATGGTGCCAATGCCAGTATCAATGTCACTCACAGTTGTGTACTCCCCAGTCCAAACGGGTCTCTGAATGAAAAGACCCTGGATCCGCTTGTGTCAGCGGCGGGACCTCTCTGCGACCGAGCCAGCCGCTAAACAGGAAAAAACGAAGGTTGCCCTCAGTAGAAAGGTCACACCCGGGGAGCTGAAACCTCCATCGTGAGGACAGCATTAGAGCCAGCATTCACCTCCCAGCATTCGCCAAACATGTTTCGGAATCACTTCCTTGATCACTGGCAACAGGAGGACATACACCAGCAATGATAGGAACACGCCTCTTTATTGTAATAAGTCCCGCCCCAGTGGGCGTAGAGGTCTCGCTGAATAGGCGTGTGCAAAGTTGCACCCTGGTCTTTGTAGTTCCGCTCAAATTCATCCAAGTGGGTGCTGCTGTACTCCTCCCATTAAAAACAATGTTAACCCCAGTGGGTTTGCTTGAGGGGTTGATGCATGGTGCCAATGCCAGTATCAATGTCACTCACAGTTGTGTACTCCCCAGTCCAAACGGGTCTCTGAATGAAAAGATCCTGGATCCGCTTGTGTCAGCGGCGGGACCTCTCTGCGACCGAGCCAGCCGCTAAACAGGAAAAAACGAAGGTTGCCCTCAGTAGAAAGGTCACACCCGGGGAGCTGAAACCTCCATCGTGAGGACAGCATTAGAGCCAGCATTCACCTCCCAGCAATCGCCAAACATGTTTCGGAATCACTTCCTTGATCACTGGCAACAGGAGGACATACACCAGCAATGATAGGAACACGCCTCTTTATTGTAATAAGTCCCGCCCCAGTGGGCGTAGAGGTCTCGCTGAGTAGGCGTGTGCAAAGTTGCACCCTGGTCTTTGTAGTTCCGCTCAAATTCATCCAAGTGGGTGCTGCTGTACTCCTCCCATTAAAAACAATGTTAACCCCAGTGGGTTTGCTTGAGGGGTTGATGCATGGTGCCAATGCCAGTATCAATGTCACTCACAGTTGTGTACTCCCCAGTCCAAACGGGTCTCTGAATGAAAAGACCCTGGATCCGCTTGTGTCAGCGGCGGGACCTCTCTGCGACCGAGCCAGCCGCTAAACAGGAAAAAACGAAGGTTGCCCTCAGTAGAAAGGTCACACCCGGGGAGCTGAAACCTCCATCGTGAGGACAGCATTAGAGCCAGCATTCACCTCCCAGCATTCGCCAAACATGTTTCGGAATCACTTCCTTGATCACTGGCAACAGGAGGACATACACCAGCAATGATAGGAACACGCCTCTTTATTGTAATAAGTCCCGCCCCAGTGGGCGTAGAGGTCTCGCTGAGTAGGCGTGTGCAAAGTTGCACCCTGGTCTTTGTAGTTCCGCTCAAATTCATCCAAGTGGGTGCTGCTGTACTCCTCCCATTAAAAACAATGTTAACCCCAGTGGGTTTGCTTGAGGGGTTGATGCATGGTGCCAATGCCAGTATCAATGTCACTCACAGTTGTGTACTCCCCAGTCCAAACGGGTCTCTGAATGAAAAGACCCTGGATCCGCTTGTGTCAGCGGCGGGACCTCTCTGCGACCGAGCCAGCCGCTAAACAGGAAAAAACGAAGGTTGCCCTCAGTAGAAAGGTCACACCCGGGGAGCTGAAACCTCCATCGTGAGGACAGCATTAGAGCCAGCATTCACCTCCCAGCAATCGCCAAACATGTTTCGGAATCACTTCCTTGATCACTGGCAACAGGAGGACATACACCAGCAATGATAGGAACACGCCTCTTTATTGTAATAAGTCCCGCGCCAGTGGGCGTAGAGGTCTCGCTGAGTAGGCGTGTGCAAAGTTGCACCCTGGTCTTTGTAGTTCCGCTCAAATTCATCCAAGTGGGTGCTGCTGTACTCCTCCCATTAAAAACAATGTTAACCCCAGTGGGTTTGCTTGAGGGGTTGATGCATGGTGCCAATGCCAGTATCAATGTCACTCACAGTTGTGTACTCCCCAGTCCAAACGGGTCTCTGAATGAAAAGACCCTGGATCCACTTGTGTCAGCGGCGGGACCTCTCTGCGACCGAGCCAGCCGCTAAACAGGAAAAAACGAAGGTTGCCCTTAGTAGAAAGGTCACACCCGGGGAGCTGTAACCTCCATCGTGAGGACAGCATTAGAGCCAGCATTCACCTCCCAGCAATCGCCAAACATGTTTCGGAATCACTTCCTTGATCACTGGCAACAGGAGGACATACACCAGCAATGATAGGAACACGCCTCTTTATTGTAATAAGTCCCACCCCAGTGGGCGTAGAGGTCTCGCTGAGTAGGCGTGTGCAAAGTTGCACCCTGGTCTTTGTAGTTCCGCTCAAATTCATCCAAGTGGGTGCTGCTGTACTCCTCCCATTAAAAACAATGTTAACCCCAGTGGGTTTGCTTGAGGGGTTGATGCATGGTGCCAATGCCAGTATCAATGTCACTCACAGTTGTGTACTCCCCAGTCCAAACGGGTCTCTGAATGAAAAGACCCTGGATCCGCTTGTGTCAGCGGCGGGACCTCTCTGCGACCGAGCCAGCCGCTAAACAGGAAAAAACGAAGGTTGCCCTCAGTAGAAAGGTCACACCCGGGGAGCTGAAACCTCCATCGTGAGGACAGCATTAGAGCCAGCATTCACCTCCCAGCATTCGCCAAACATGTTTCGGAATCACTTCCTTGATCACTGGCAACAGGAGGACATACACCAGCAATGATAGGAACACGCCTCTTTATTGTAATAAGTCCCGCCCCAGTGGGCGTAGAGGTCTCGCTGAGTAGGCATGTGCAAAGTTGCACCCTGGTCTTTGTAGTTCCGCTCAAATTCATCCAAGTGGGTGCTGCTGTACTCCTCCCATTAAAAACAATGTTAACCCCAGTGGGTACTATACCCAGAAATTGTTTACACTTGTTCAAACTTTATTATGAAGCCCCAGTGAGCTATTAGTCACAAATGTGCAGGAATTTAAATAGCACACATTGTCTTTCTTTTCTTTTTCTTTTTCACAAAAAGTAATGTAACTACAATTCCCACAATGCCTCCTAAATGGCTAGATATGGGATAGTACAAATAACAACACTGTGGAGGGACTAACCAACCGTGAGCAAGGCCAGTGTTGGCTGAAACGCGTTGGTGGGGTGAAGTCTTGATTAAAAAGGCTTAAAACAACTCCTGATGTGCCGCCTCTTTTGTTTGCCGATATATATATATATATATATTGTAAAAATTAAAAAAAAATTATTTAACAGCTGGGGCGATGTAGAGTCTTGCAAGTTAGAAATGATGGAACCCTTTTGGCTCCTGATGGACTCTGTGGAACTGTGACATAGGTGTTAGAGTGGAATGCAGTTAAGCCAATCAATCAATCAATCAGTGGTTTATAGAGCGCGCTACTCAACCGTGAGGGTCTCAAGGCGCTGGGGGGGGAGGGAGGGATAAGAAAGCTGCTCCGGGTCAGTCAAAAAGCCAGGTCTTGAGGTCTTCCCTGTAGTCTTGTTAAGAATGTTGAGTTTGCATTTACACGCAGACAAATAAAGATGTGTAATACTAAGCTCTGTGTGTGGCATACCTATGGACGGGTAACCAGGCTGGAGAGGACGCTGCACAAGTCACTACAGAACTGCACCTTATGTTGATCAAGCTAAATATTATTTAAAATTAATTAGGTATTTTACTAACTAAATGGTACCCATCCTAATTACTTGCTAAGGTTAATATTGACCAATTAAGTGACATCCCAACAGTGGAGATTGATATCCTTCTCCTATTTAATAATTAGTTAGGAATGTTGTCAGACACCCTTTTGGACATCCCTTTGTTGGATTTGATGATAGTTGTTTCTCAAATGTATATTCCTCAATAGACAGGGCATCACCATTCCGAGACCATTGTACACAAATAATTGTAACATTTTGAGAGTTCCCCAATACATTGGTGCAAGCCATGTGCTTGTAAATCCCTCATGTAAAGAAGGCAGCAAAACGAATTTATTACAGTGCATGTGTGTTGCCTGTGGAATATTAAGGTAAAGTATATATGAGGGGTCTGAAGATGAAGGACGTATGTTTGTCATTGTCTTTAGGAGTTTAAGTTGAGAGCCCTTGTTGCATAGGTTGGTCTTTGATTAGCTATTGGGATTTTTAAATTGGCTAACCCAGTCAACCCATCCAACTTTTTGAATCCTTTCATAGCTGTTAATGATTTATAGCCATTACCTATTACTTTGAGATATATAATTTCCAAATTACTGACAAACTTTTATTTTCACTTTAGTTTGTGAATCAACTGAATACAAATCTCATGTCTTCAAAAAAGAACTACCTCCTATGGTCTTCTCGAATACTATACTTTAAGTGACAAAACTATAGATTAAGCAGCCTGGTCTGCTGGCTTAGTGCACGAATACATCCACACTAGGAATCTGTGTTAGACTTCATGATCACTGCTTACGACCTCGCTAGGCCGCTCAGACTTTCATTCTTTTGGGTCACTAAAGTGAGCAGCAATGGGTTGGGTAAAAATAAAAACCTGTTATTTGCCAATTGTGCCTAGCAATTCCTCAGGCGTGAATGTCAGTATGCATTTTACGTATGTTATGTTAAAAACAACTTTGTTTAACTACCTCTGGGGTCTTACTTCCAAGGTGGCGAGTTCAGCAGACATTGCAGCAGCCATTGCTGAATTTGCCACACAGGGAACAATTTGGACACTTCCTCATTGAAACAGTCGCATTGTCCTTCAAAATTATCAGTTATATATGGGTCCTATTCTCATTTGCTATTGGGAACAGTTACAGGCTATGAAAACAGAATCCACTGCTTTTACCTCATAGCAGAGAGAAGCAAATCTTAGGTCCCACTACTCTGACGTCATGATGCTCAATCTTGCGTATCTTTATTTGTAGAAATTGATGTTATGCAGTTAGTGTTTTCATGCCATCTGTCTGAGTAAATCCATTTTATTTTTCCACATTTTTGATGTTTCCTTCAAACCGGAGGAGTGCAGTTTCCCATTGGTGGTGGCGTGTGTGTGTGCGCGAGTGTAGGTGTGCGTCCCTGCCTATCTCTCTCTCTGTTAGGCTGAAAACGTACATTTCTAATTACAATGTATTAAATGACCCTGGCTTCTTTCTTTTTCCGCTACAAGAAAATGGACTTCCATTGATATCCACTTTCATAGGCATCAAGTGACAGGATACTTGTTTGTATTTAGTCCTGATACTGCCGTCAAGCTCCTCTTGAATTATTGTAATATTGTGTTTATACTTAAAGATATTAAACTAAAATGGATTAGTAAAATGGATTTGAATCTATAAGTTTCCATCGTTTTCTATTGCTTCTCTGAGTTCTTTTGATTTTGAATCAGTTGCTAATATTTTTCTTTTTATGTATTTCATGTGCGTCTTATATACAGTGACTACACTGATACCATATGAGCTAACAGCTTCATTCACATTATGTTCACTATTTCATTAGTTACAGCCCTGGGTGTTATACTTGCTCTAATTAAGGAATTATTTGATTTAATTTAAGGTGAGGTAAACTACAAGCATAGACCCAGCTACGAGTGCAGTAGGATGCATTACATAGTACAATGGTTACCTGCCTATATGTACAGGTTTCAAGAGCATTGCTGGACACTTTCAAACGTTTGGCAGGAAGATATGACTGCCGGTATAAGATACATACACATTATATATAAAATAGGTTGTCAAAAGTGGAAGGAACGGTAGTGCTGGCTCAGACTGGGAGATTGGGAGTTGGAGTAGGTATCAGGAGCAGAATTATATTTTTAGCTCTTGCCTGAAGGACTGGAGGATTGAGCAGGTCTCAGATGAATGGATGCTTTGTTCCAGTTGATGAGAGAGCATAGCAAGAGAAGGCTTGTTTTAAAAAAAAATCTTTGCCTTGGGGATCTCCAGTTTCATCAAATTTGTATGGTGTCCCAGATAGGCCTTTGATTTGCTAGAATCGAGGTGATGTCTTTGTAAATGATGTTAAGTGATCGCAACTGGACGCTTGCCAGGAGAGGAAGCAGTGTAGATCTGTGATGTTATTTTGAGGTGGTAACATACGAGTTGGCCAGTTATGCAGCGAGGCTTTTAAGGGGTGAGTGGTGGTGCCCAGGAGACCTTTGAGAAGTGGCCTTCCTCCTTCAATGTGTGAAGATGAGAGCTTGTTCTTTGGAACAGAAAGAGCGAATGAGAGGAAAGGTTGGTCATACACAAGAGGCATACCTCGTACCAAACCATTTGACCTTTCTTCTTAACATGTTTTTTTAAATGAAAGGCAGGATTGATGCAGAAGCCCTGGGATTTGTCAATAATTGAGATGACTGGGTGAAGCCAGTCACTTGGATGTTGTCAAACCAGTCTTTAATGTGGGGTTTGAGCCTGTCATGGTTTATGGAGATAAACTCAGTTTTGGTCGTAGAAAGTCTGCTGACTTCCAGGACTGAGTAAAATTCTGGCTTCATCTCGGGCAGCCTATGTGAGATGCCTGACACATTAAGGGACAGCTGTATGTCATCTGCATATTGATGACGGGAGATATCCTGTTTCTCCGGTAACAACTAAAGAGATTTCATGTAGAGATCATTGTGGGAAGAATGGAACGTAGGGGGGCTCTAGTTAGGACGGGCACTATTGGTGCATTGGAAGAGTCCATCTGAATGTTCTGTTGGTCATCTGCAAAGAGGTGAACAAGCTGAGTGTTGGATTAGTAATATTAATGCTGGTGGAAAGGGTGCGAATCTGGAAGTGTTGATCCATGGTGTTGATGGCTGCTGGGCGATCAACGAAGACTGTGAGGCATGACTCGGCTTGCCTTTAAAAATGTCGGGCATCGTAAACAACCTGAATTATATCAGGTTCTATGCTGCAGTAGGTAGAGAACCTACACTCTGTTTTAAGGAGTTTGTGGTAGTCAATGCAGTCTCTCTTTGAGTTGAAGAGGCGCTTCTCTTTAAAGGCAAATGAAGGTGAGTTAGTTGGGAAGATAGGGCAGTAGATGGTGACATTACCAGGATACTGTTGGCTTCAATGCTTACATCTGACTTTTTGACATAGGCACCTGGACACCTACCTTGCCACTTGGGCTGTGGCCTCCAGTTACTGTTTGTTCCAGACTGATCCTGTGACACTGCAAATGCCTGGGTTTGCCTGCTGCGGTTTTCCCGACTGTTTCCCCATTCACTGTTCTTCCCACAAACAGAACCTCCGCCCACCCCAGGACCTACCTAATGCAGGCCGCAACGCGGCTGCACAGTGGGCAAACCGCTGGTGCGCCAGCCCGTCTGTTCCGGTCCAAGCCTGACTGTGCCCAGCACCAGGACCCCTGGTTCTCCGCATATACACCATCGTTGAGCTCTGCACCTTCGAAGCCGCAACAAACACTGCCACCACGGTTACCCACGCTCCACGGTAGGACCTTTCACCTGCACCCACTGCCACTTCACCTGCCACTGCGCACACACCAGCCCACTGACTAGCTTCACCCCAAACACACCACAGACACCACCTAAACAAAAAACGCAACTTGCATGCGCTGTTTAATCACACACTCACTATGTTAGCATTCCACTGAATTATGGGACCTCATCACCACCATCACACCTGACATAGTCTTCTTCACTGAGACCTGGCTCAACTTCATCTCTGCCTCAGACACTGCCACAGAAATCCCCAAAGGGTATAAAACCTCTCACCAGGATCGCACCAACAAGCCAGGAGTAGGAACAGCCATCATCCACAAAGAGACCATACAGTGTACCACCACCACCAACAACACCACCAATCCCATGGAACATCTCAACTTCAAGCTCCACACATACAACAAGGCAACCATCAGAGGCACCCTTGCATACCGACGCCCAGGCCCACACTCCAGCTTCTGCAACACCATTGCAGACTTCATTGCACCCCAAGCCTTAGACTCTAAGGCAGGGGTCTTCAAACTGTGGGGCGCGACCCCCAGGGGGGCCGTGGAGCGATGCAAAGGGGGTCGCGCCTTCACAGTGTCACTTCTGACCTGGCCTCCAGGGCTTCAGCCCCCCTCCTCCCCCATCCTGTGTCTCAGCCCGGGCTGCTGCAGTGCAGCTCGCGCTGCTGGGGCCTCGGCTGGGCAGTGTCTGGAGTCTTATCTCCGGCCCGGGTTTTTCACAGGTCTTTAAAGACCATTAGCATATTTACATGCCTTTGTTAACTGATTACCAAAGCTTAGTTTTTTTATGGTTCCAGTGCCCCCTGGGCCCCCACTCTGCCTATTCCTTACATTTGTATTTTTACACTTACTGCTGTAGTGTGAGAATGCATTTAATGAAAAGAAATATAAAGTTGGGTTGCCAAAAGAAACATGCCTGCTATGTGTTGTTTAAAGATCCTGCAGAGACCTGCTCTTGACACTAAATTGAGTTATAAATAAAAAAGTATGTGTTAATTAGTTATGTGACTTTTCTGTCTTTATTCTCTTTAATTATTACTCATGGATCATTGAGGCATCCCTAGAACACAATTAAAAGTGCTTTCTATTTATATTTGCTGTTCTAAGTATTCACAGATAAGTGCAAAAAATACAGCTGTAGGTGACTGCTTATTTCTGGGACATCAAAATAATGAGCTGGTAACCCCAATCATAAGACTGGAAGTTTGCTGCAGGATCAGCACATTATTTATTTCCTCCACCCTCGAACCCTGATTAATGCCATTATAGCAATAGTTTAACTTATATCTGAAACCCTACGCTTCAAGTTTCTGGGAATGGACCCGGCTTTCACTTCTCATTCTCGCCTTCACTTTCACGTTCACCCTGCACTCCCAGCGATCACAATTCACTCACACTGATCACCATGCACTCATAGCGATCACCATGCACTCATAGCGCTCACAATGCACTCACACTGATCACCATGCACTCACACTGATCACCATGCACTCACAGCAATCACAATGCACTCACACTATTCACCCGCTCACCCTGCACTCACACTGATCACCATGCACTCACACTGATCACCATGCACTCACACCAATCACCATGCACTCACACCATTCACCCACTCACCCTGCACTCACAGTGATCACAATGCTCTCACACTGATCGCCATGCACTCACAACATTCACCCACTCACCCTGCACTCACAGTGATCACAATGCACTCACACTGATCACAATGCACTCACATGATTCACCCGCTCACCCTGCACTCACACCAATCACCATGCACTCACACCATTCACCCGCTCACCCTGCACTCACAGTGATCACAATGCACTCACACTGATCACAGTGCACTCATACTGATCACCATACACTCACAACATTCACCCACTCACCCTGCACCTACAGTGATCACAATGCACTCACACTGATCACAATGCACTCACATCATTCACCCGCTCACCCTACACTTACCGTAATCACAATTCACTCACACTGATCACCATGCACTCACACCATTCACCCGTTCACCCTGCACTCACAGTGATCATAATGCACTCACACTGATCACAATGCACTCACACTGATCACAATGCACTCACACTGATCACCATGCACTCACAACATTCACCCACTTACCCTGCACTCACAGTGATCATAATGTACTCACAGTGATCACCATGCACTCACAACATTAACCCGCTCACCCTGCTCTCACAGTGATCACTCTGCACTAAAAATTCGCTTGCATTGTTCACTCTGTACCTCACCCTGCAGTCACACGAGCACACTTCTCACCCTGTACTCATGTGACACTCCACTCACCTGCCCCCCCCTTACAGCTCAATCTGTAGCTCACTCAAACAAGCCATCACTAACCATGCACTAATTCGTCCCACTTTGCACTTACAGCCGAACCCAAATTCATATGGTCACCTCACTCACCCTGCAGTCACTCCTTTTACCCTACTCTCACTCTGTTGCATTGCTCACCGTGCAGTCACATGGGCACTCTTGTCACCCACACAGTGCAGAAGTTTAAAGTGCCTGGTACAAAGAAGATGTACCATGTACATCACAGAACTGAGTGTGAGTAAACTATGAGTAGCGCTATAAAAAAATGAAATGTTTGTCAGACAGGTGCTATAGAGAGATGAGGTGTATTGTTGGTGAGTGGTAGTGAGGGAATTCATGGACCAGTGCTTGGACAAGCCCTGGCTGGGAGTGTTAACTCCCCCCCCCCCCGAAGTTCGGGTCTAGTGGATCCCTGCTTCTGCCTATTATTTACATTTGTAGTGCGCTACTGTTACCAAAAGGTGCCCTGGCGCTAATAACCATCTGCCTGCAATGTGAGAGAGGGATCCGGGGTTGGGAGAGGAGAGAAGAGAGGGATGGAAGGAAGGGGGTGAGAGGAAAGGGGCATGGGTAAACTGCTTAACTCTGCACAAGACCGCCACCGTTTGAATGCGCCCTTGCTGCTCCCGGCCATGGCCAGGTGAGCTTCTAATGTGGCAGCGCGTATTCCTGTGGATTGGGAGGCCCTTCACAGAGGTTGACTAGACATCGTTCTGATGTTAATTGTTGCATTTTGGTTATAAACTTGTACTGATGGGGTGAAATCTTTCCTCAGTATTACTGTGTTTAAAAAAATTCTAAATAATAAAGCAATGCTACCCCAAAATACGCAGCATCACAGAAAATTATTTACATTTTCTACTCACACAATTTAGTCAAGCCTGTCGCATAATTTGGTCCTCACCTTCCTCATAACCTAGAGGTTTAGAAATTTTTGTCAGGAGGGGGTCCTTACGTTTGAAAATGTTGACAGGGGGGTCTCGGCATCCAAAAGTTTGAAGACCTCTGCTCTAAGGACTACATCTTCCTTGGCGACCTACATTTCCACATTGATGACCCCAATGACAAACACCGCACACCTCCTCGACAGTATGAGCAGCCTCAGATTGATCTAGCTCGTCCATGACCCTACACACACCGCAGGACACACTCAGGTCCCAATTTTCACCTCCAGCAAACGCATCAAATACAGCCTGTCACAGAACTCCCATGGACCGATCACTTCATCATCCACTTCAACATCTCCAGCCCCCACACCGCCACCTCTAAGATGACCAACGCCACCCACCGGAGATGGAATAAAATCTCAGAAACCTGCTGGGTGAATGCCCTCAACACCTCCAACGCTGCTACCACCACCAACCTCGAACAGGGGGTGAAAAACTTCAACACCAGGATCATCGATTGTGCAGACAGCCTCATCCCCATCAAGAGCAACATCCAGAAAAATCCTCTAAAAAGGCCAACTAGTACACCCAAGAACTCTGCACATGTGAAACGAGACAGCAAATACTAGAGTGCAACCAAGAAGACCGCCATTGCTGCATGCATCAAAACCAGCGCCAACACCAACTAGGAACTTTTTAATATTGTTAAGGAATTCTCCAACCCGGCTACCAGCGAAAACAGCATTATACCCTCACAGGAGCTGTGCGATAACCTCGCCCACTTCTGACACGACAAGATCGCAACTATATATAGAAACTTCAAACCCCAACCCACACCTACGGACTTCCCGACAGATATGCTACCATTGTAACCAAGACGAACCACACAATAACCCACCTGGACCATCCTCTCCACCCAGGACTCCACCTCCAGCGTGAAATCCATCCACTCGGGGGTCTCCCACACACCCATGCCTGCACCACATCTTCAACCTTGGAAGCCAAAGGATCGGCCACAAACTCTCCACCCTACTCAACACCTCTATCACCATCGCAACATTTTCGGATGCCTGAAAACACGGCGAAGTCGGACCACTTCTCAAAAAACCCTCCGCCAGCCTCAGTGAATTAAAAAAACTACGGCCAATCTCACGGTTCCCCTTCCCAGTGAAGGAACTGGAAAAGATCATCAACATTCAACACCTGGAGCAGAACCAGCCACTCAACACCTCCAAATCCAACTTCCGCAGCAATCACAGCACCAAAATAACCCTGACCGCAGCTGAACCCTCCTGAACTGAGGCGAAACAGCAGCTTTGATCCTCCTTGACCTCTCGGCAGCTTCAACACTGTATCCCACCACACACTGATCGAAAGACTCCATCACATCGGCATCCAAGGGGACGCGCTCAGATGGATCACGTCCTTTCTCACCGGAAGATCCCAGAGGATCCACCTCCTACCGTTCACCCCTGAACTCAAGGAAATCACCTGCGGTGTCCCAGAGGGCTCATCCCTCAGACCCACGCTCTTCAAAACAGATATGGCCCCGCTGCCCAACATCGTCAGATCCTATGGTCTTAACGTAATTTACTACACAGACACCCAACTCATCCTCTCACTCGCCGATGACCCCACCACCATCACCAGATCCAACTTCCACAGATGCATGACAAAAATCACCGACTGGATGAAGAACAACTGCAGCTTAACACAGACAAGACGGAAGTATTGATCTTTGGCAACAGCAGCAACAATGGAACGACTCCTAGTGGCAATCAGACCTAGGACCCGCACCGACTCCCTCCAACCATGCCAAAAACCTCTGATTAATCATCGAAAAATAAGCTCACCATGAAATTACAGATCAACACTGTCTCCTCCAACTGCTTCCCTCTCTGTGCATGCTGCCTAAGTTCTTCAAGTGGTTACCCCTACACGCAAGGTGCATGGTGACACAAGCCCTCCTCACCAGTCGACTGGACTATGAAAATGTCCTCTACATAGGAATTGCCACACAACTTCTACAGACCATACAGAAAGCCGCAGCCAGTTTTATCCTCGCCCTTCTTCGACAAAACCACATCACACCCCACCTCAGGAAACTCCACTGGATCCCCGTACAGAAGCGATTCCAATTCAAGCTGCTGACCCATGCACACAAAGGCTCTAATAAACAAGGACTCGCCTACATTAACCACCACCTCAACTTCCTCCAACCATCAAGAAAACTACTCTCCACCTCCCTTTCACTTGCCCATACTCCCCACATCTACTGAAGCCGAAGTGGAGGATGCTCCTTCTCCTACATCACAGCAAAGACAGTCCCTAAAGACCTGGCTGTTCGAATAAGCCTCCGGGGCCTGCAAATGCCAAAATACCCTTTCGGGTGATTAGCCGCGCTTTATAAATTCTGATTGATCGATTAAGAACGTTTTCTTTCTACTTTCTGCTATAATCTATCATTAGAATTACAAAAATCATTTCCCTCAGAAAACAGAGGACTACATTTGTTTCAGAAAAAACCCGTGTCACGTGAGCTGCTATTTGCTGCGCTAGTCTACGATACGTCGGTACCAGATCATCCTTGCCAGCTTTGCCTCAGACCTCGATATCATAATGTAGATGGTTAATAGGTTCTGCAGTGCTAGTAAGCTGGCTTGAAGCTCACCCAAATCAAGTATGAACCTGCCAGGAAATAATACGGTGAATTAGTCTTCGGATCTGCTGGGGCATGCATGCAAGAAGAGGAACTGATACTTGTCTATAAAGTATCCTACAAATTGAATGAGAACAACATTTGGTAGATAAAAAGCTTGACCCTTTACGATGGATGCATTTGCTCTTTTGTTCGTTAGACATTCACCCACTCTAGTAGTAGCATGCTTCATCCTCGGGTCTCGTCCTGGTCCCTAAAAAAGGATGGCTCGACCATATTCCAGATAGTTTCCTATTGAGGTCTTTTGTATAAAAATACCTTGGAACACCTAAGTATCACTTTATTAATGATGTTCATGGTATGAATAAAAATGTATAAAGGGGGGGGTGTTGGAGATAAATGGTCTTACAACCTTCGTGGAGTCAACATGTTTCAGCCCTATACAAAATGAACCATGGGGTCTAAGGCTTTCAGGACTCATGTAGTATAGTAAACCAGAATCAATGTCGTTGTATCCATCAATCAATCAATTCAACCTAGTTATAATCAGTCAGATATAAATTACAGCATATAACATACACAAGGGCACTGGCCCTTCACAAATGACTTTGTTGTCTTGGATCCTGCAAAGAGAAAATAATGCAATAGTTTGGTATCAAGCTATCCATGCACGTCTGTAGTGCTCAGAGCTTTGCACCCCATTCAATGATTAATGAGTTGCCTAAAGAAACGTGCCTGCTACTATAGAACAAATGTAAAAGACAAACATACACAACACAAGACAAACAAAGGTCATGTGAGTTGAGGAAGTATTCGTAATGGTTTAACCTGTAATGTTACAATCTGCAGGGGCGGCAGCCATGGCTCGTGGGTGGGGGAGGGTAGGCACAGAGTGTGGGGGTGGGGGAGTTTATGAGCTGCTTATAAAAAAGTATAATAAAACTTACCTTTCCCGCCACCGGGACCTGCATCTTCTCTCCTGCTCGCCTGTGTCCGATTCCAGGTCGGAACGGGAAGCAGGCAGCCAGCCAGGCAGCCAGCCAGCCTCCCACCCTAAGCCAATCACAACGCTACAATGCAGTCTTGTGATTGGTCTGAGCACTGTGACACGGCGCACAGCCATAGGTTGTAGGGGATGGCATGTTCTCCATGCAGGCTGTTCCGTTTTTATAATTTTATGCTTTCCTTACTTTGCTGATCCTGGCAGTGCGGCGACGCTCCGCCGCCTCAGCGGAGGAGCTGCCACTGACAATCTCTGAGGCTATTGGTCATGCAGTAACAAGAAAGGCAGTAACATAGTGACTATCCCTGTTGGGACATGTATGTCTTGTTAGAGGAGTGGGGAACATGCGCCTGTAGTGACACTCTGTAATATTGAGTAGGGAAACATAATATTATCACATGGCGAAACGTCGGGACACCAGTGTTGCGCATATTTAGCAAAGAAGAGAAGGGCAGGCAGTAGGTCACCAATGTACTCACCTACCTTGGTCCAAAAAAGTGATAGATGCCAGATTACAATACTCCATTAAGAGTAACATACCACCAGCCATACCTACTCTTACCCCTTCTCCTCATGAAAAAGTGAAAGGGTAGAGGACCAGCTTCCATTTGTTTGCCGCCCGCCTCCTTAGACCAGGGCTGTCCTCAGAGTCTGCTATTGTCTGGTGACAGACTGTCCTGGGCGGCCACTGCAAACGCCGGTCACCGACTCCATGACGTAAACTGAGCTCAGTAATAAATAATTGAATTCACCATGTGCTCGAAAGATTTTTGACAACACGCGATGGCGGCCCTGGCAGCGGTGAGCCATAATTTCGGCAGCGCCCCCAAACCAGCAGCCAGCCTGTGCTGCTTCGTCCCAAAACAAACTCCCCACCTTCGGTAGCAGGACGTGACGTCCCTCCGCGGTGCCAAACGAATGGAACTATAATCACACTAAGCAGTACCGTGACATCAGGCAGTGAGAGCCGAGCCACGGAAAATATTCACAATTAAACATTGTTGCACTGCGCAGTGAGCTTGCCAGCAGTGCCTTAACTCTGCTGCAAGAACCAAGCCTACAACCGGAACAGTGCGCGCTGCACCCTGCCAGCTGCTTTGCTCTCCATGATATAGTTTAGGTAGCGCTTCAGTTAGGCTGCTGAGGCACTATGCCTATGCTTGACAATGCATGTCAGTGCGGTGATGCGGAGCACCACACTGAAATGTGTTAGTCTAACACCAGATGCGTGGTACTTGGCAGGACTGCATTTATGCCGAGTTTCAACACAGGCTGGCGTTCCTGCATTACTTCGCACAGCGCACGTGGGTACATGCACGTTTGAAAAAGCAAGGCCACAAGGGAGTTTTAGTTTTCCTGGCCTAATGCGGAACCTGTACTTTGAGGAAGCATGCTCATAGAGTAAAAAACTTGCCCACTGCAGTTGTTGTCATGGAGACATATAAGTGGAGCTCGTACTCTGGAAGAAAACAAGTTACTTACCTGTAACTGTAGTTCTCCAGTATTGGAAGCGTTCATAGATTCACATGCCTGAATCATTCCTCGTCGTCGAGACGGGAGTCTCCGGTACATAAAAAAGCAATGCTTAGGAGTATAGCAAACTGAAAAGAGGCCTAGGCCCATTTTCCTTTTGCAACCCATAACCTTCGTTATGTAAAAGAGACTAAACTTGTCCCTGAACCAATCAGAGCCCCTCACCCTCTAGAACACTCCCTCTAGAACCTTTTGCCCCTCAGATTTTCGTGCACTTGTGCCATAAACACTTTTTGTGCTAGATCCGAGGTGAGCCTCTCAGGGGAGGAGGGTGGGTGCATGTGAATCTATGAAAGCTTCCAATACTGGAGAACTACAGTTACAGGTAAGTAACTTGTTTTCTTACTCCAGTATTGGAGCTTTCATAGATTCACATGCCTGAATCAGAATAGCAATTGCTAGAGAACAATGGTCCTTAGTAAACAATTATGATCAGAAAAAGAATCAATATAGACCTTGTTGGGTGCTATATATATATATATCTTCAGTGCCCAGCCGGACAAAGAATTTTATTGTAACAATGTATCAAAATAGAAAGGAACATACGGAAGGAACAATACAGAGGGGCGCAATCCTGCACCCAACATAGGGAAGGAAGTGAAGGAAAAAGGTAACAATTACACAAATAAACAAAACACAATTACAGGCAAAACATTAGGAGCTGTGGTAGCTTGCATTCACTACTACAATAAGGCAAGCTTAACCAAATAGTGACCACAATTATTAAACCCAATGGATCAAAGTGGTACTATTTTTGAAATGTCAAAACATTAGGAGCTGTGGTAGTTTGCATTCACTATTACTATAAGGCAAGTTTAACCAAATAGTGACCACAATTATTAAACTCAATGGATCAAAATGGTACTATTTTTGAAATGTCAGCCTGGAGCCAAATTGATCGCGAACAAGGGATATGCTATCCCGAAACGCGTAGATTTGTGCCTGCCTGATTGAGAAACTCCATGCTGTGAGGATTAAATAAAAAAGCACATAAGTGAAGACAAACGTGAGTTCGTCCCGTTTTTCTCCCAGCTGGGGTATTTGGTTGTGGATTTAAATGCGGCGTGGTTCTGCTGCGGGGATTTACGAACCGGCGAGAGCGCGCTGCAAATTCTGGCGAAAAGGAACCGAGGGGTATCAATATATATATATATATATATATATATATATATATATGTAACGACAATCTTCACTCCCTCCACCACTGTGGCGAAATGAAGAGACAGACCCCACGGCTTCAGGCAAGGTAAGATTTTAATAGTACCTCTCACGGGCGACGCGTTTTGAGCAACCGCGTGCTCTTGTTCACACACCTTACACCGTGTCAGCTCCGATTTTTATTTTTTTTTAAATTCTTTTTATTTGTAATTAAGACCAAACCGCGTCAACATGGTCACACAAGTGGGCATCAGAGGCGTACCTGAGATCACACAAGGAGCACAATGTTACAACAGTTGGTATGGCACTAAGACTGCAATGTATCAAACCATTAGGGATCGGCCTCAAGCACCGAACGTCTGGGCTGGGGAGGTTCGCAAATTCTACCTCTATATTTGTTCCATTTATCCCATACCTCCCTCCATTTTTTGGGACAGCCCCGGGCCACATAAACTGTCTTCTCCTGCAACATACACCAGTCCATGTCGCGTTTCCACGCTGCCAGCCGCAGCCGCCCCCCAAAGTCTTGCAATGTTGCGTTTAGCTATCATCTGACCAAGCGTGGCCCAGAGCCTGCCTCTAGCTGGCAAGTCCGTCAGTTCCCAAATGTTCAAGACACACCGCTTCGCCTCTGCACGCAGCTCCACTCCCCACACGTCCTGCATACAACGCATCACCTTCACCCAGTACGTTCGCAGTTTTGAGCATTCCCATATCATGTGAAAGAAAGTGCCCACCCTCCCGCACCCCCTCCTACATCCATCCTCCCCACTCCTGCCCATCTGTTTCAGTCTAGTGTTCGAGATGTACACTCTGTGCAGTATTTTAAGTTGAATGAGTCGTAATCTAGATGAAATAGCCACCTCCTTAGGGGAAGCCAGTGCACTTCTCCACTCTTCCTCGTCCATCTCCAGACCATCAGCCTCCCACCTACTTTTGAGGCCCAGGAGTAGATCAGGACGGTTGTTTATCAGTTTCTTGTAGGTGAGGGAAATTGCGTGTTCCTGTAGCAGACCGTCCATCATTCTGTCTTCAAGGGGGGATGCCTGAGGGGGCACCCTGCCTCGCGGGATGTTTGTTTCCAACGAGTGGCGGACTTGGAGGTATCGGAAGTATTCAGTATCCGCGAGCTCGTACGTAGCCTGCAGGAATGAGAAGGATTTGACTCTGCCGGAGTCCCACAGGACCCTTATTTGGGAGATACCTATAAGGTCCCAATTCCGGAACCCCTTTGTACGGCCCAGGCGACCAAGCTGCTCGGAAGCCCAAAGCGGGGTGGCCAAGGTAAGCTTGTTATGCCAGCCCATGTTACGTTGGACCATATGCCAGATTTGCACTGAGTGGAGAGTAGGCCCCGTAAGTATGTGCCTTCTCGGGTGGGAGTACAGTGCTATTTCATAGTTCCCTCCCGGCAGGAGCCACCTGTCCATGCCGAACCCCGGGTCATCCCCATCGCTATAGGTGCCTTGGTTAATGGCCGCAAGGTGGGTGGCCCAGTAGTACCTTCGGATGTCGGGGAGGGTGATCCCTCCGTCGTACTACCCCAAGGTCAGTTTCTGCAGAGCTATCCGCGGTGCACCGGACCACAGGAGGTGTCTCTGCGCCGCCTCGATAGCTGTAAAGTATGAGGGTGGAATCAGGTTAGGGTAGTTCTGCAGGGCGTAGAGGAGTCGGGGCAGCGCCATCATTTTAAATAGCGCCGGCCAGCCCAACAGTAAAACCGGGAGCTTCTGCCAAGCCGTGGAATCGTGCCTGAGCCTCTGAAGGGGCGGAAGCAGGTTATTGTCAAATATGGCGGTTTTGTCCAGTGACATAAACATGCCCAAGTACGTGAAGCCCTCGGTGACCACCCTCATGAGACAGTCGCGTGGAAGTCTGGGGGTGGCGCCATGGAGGACGTATAGGAGAGATTTGCTCCAGTTGATGCTATATCCGGAGTTCCTACCAAAGCTGGTAAAGATATCGAGGGCAACGATTAGCGATTTTCGAGGCCGTGAAAGGTAGAGGAGGATGTCGTCCGCGTATAAGGAGATCCTGTCCTCCCACCCGTCGGCCCATCTGAGGCCCTTTAGGGAGACATCCTGCCTGATCCAGGCGGCCAGCGGCTCAAGGGCGAGGGCAAACAGAAGGGGCGAGAGCGGGCACCCCTGCCGGGTCCCCCTCTCCAGGGTGAAGGCCTCCGAGACCTTATTGTTTACGACCACTTGGGCAAGTGGTTCTGAGTAGAGGAGCCATACCCAGGAGATAAAGCTATGGCCAAATCCCAGTTTCCGAAGGACTGCCATCATGTATGGCCATTCGAGGGTATCGAAGGCCATTGTTGCATCGAGCGACACAACAACCGCGTCCTCGTCTATCGAGTGGCATCTTCCCAGCACCCTGTTCAATCGCCACAGATTGAGCGCTGTATTGCGGCGGGGCATGAACCCGGATTGGTCCGGGTGGACCAATGTGGCAAGAACAGGCTGGAGTCTGTTGGCCAGGATCTTCGCCAATATCTTCTGTTCCGCGTTTAGCAGTAAGATAGGCCTATACGAGGTGCAAAGCTCTCGAGGCTTCCCCTCTTTAGGAATTGCCACTATCGTTGCTAGTCTTTGCTCGCGTGGAAGCACCCCCCTGGACCTACTCTCATCAAACATATGTTTAAGATAAGGGCTGACGGCATCCGGTTTGAGCTTGTAAAGCTCGATCGGAAGGCCATTAGGCCCAAGCGCCTTGCCGGATCGTAGATCACCTATGGCCCGCTCCACCTCTGCCGCGGTGAGCGGGGCCTCCAAGAGCTCGCGTTCCTCATCAGAAACGGCTGGCCTACAGATATCCGCCAAAAGTGCGACCGAGTCTTCCTCTGGACGGTCTGACCCCCTACTGTATACTACCTGGAAGTGACGGGCAAATTCAGCGACTATATCGTGTGGCTCTGTGAGGACTGAGCCGTCCGCCGTACGTATCTCAGCCACCACCTTACTGGCCTGCTGTTTTTTGTCGAGCCACGCAAGAAGCCTACCCGCCTTGTCCCCCTGGTCATATATCCTGCCCTCCCTAGAGACTGCCCACTGTTTTGCAGCCTCCGTCGCCACTGCCCGGTACTCCGCGGTTTTGAGGGACAGCCGATGGCGTGCCCCCTGCGAATCCTCAGTCCGCGCTACACCTTCCAACGCGCTCAGGTCCGACTCAATCGCGACCAGCTGCGCCTCTTTGTCCTTACGGCGACCTGCAATTGCCGATAGGGCCTCACCTCTAAGGACCGTTTTAAAGGCCTCCCAGAGTGTGATTGCTGATTCCACTGTGCCCTCATTGTCTCTAAAGTAGTTTGTTACGGAGAGAGTCAGTGCCTTACGTGTGTCCTCGTCGCGGAGGTACCAGGCGTTTATAGGTGCCACGCACCCCTCCCTCCTATCTCCAACCGTAAGGTGGGCTAGTACCGGTGAGTGGTCGGATATGCCCCTTGCCAGATGCGTCGCCGCCCGCACCACTGTGTCTCGGTGCAAGGGAGTGAGGATATAGTCGTGGCGGGAGAAGGAGTGGTGTGGCCCCGAAAAGAAAGTGTATTGTGTCTCTGTGGGATGTGCCAAGCACCATATGTCTGTAAGGCCGAGCGTCCCAAGGAAATCTCCCAACCATCTCAGCCCCCGAGGTATGTGCCTGGGTGGGTGTCTGTCCATTGTGCCCGAGACCACCGCATTGAAGTCCCCTCCTATGAACAGCTGCCCGTCAGGGAGGGACAGGAGGAGTACACCCAGATCCGTATATGCCTGCGACTGGAGACCGGGCGGGATATAAGCGGACACCAGAGTCAGCCTGCGCCCCTCCCATGTGCCTGCGACCGCAGCAAATCGCCCCTGTGGGTCAGTATCAGTGCGGTCAGGAAGGAAGGGGAGGGCGTGCCGTAGAAGGATACCCGCCCCCCTGGAAAAACCAGAGTGTATTGCTAGGGTGTATCCGTATCGGTTCAGGGCGTGGCAGGTGTTGCCCAGCAAATGAGTCTCCTGTAACATCACGACATCAGGCAGGTGGCGCCTAACAAATTGGAGTACCATTGTGCGTTTCAGTTTGTCCCCCAGCCCATTTACATTCCAACTCAGTATCTTGAGGCTCTTGTCCCATTTCTTAGCCATATCGACGTTTCACCATCTGTTTAGCCCCCGGTGTCCCTGCACGCCCACAGGCCCTCTCAGTTCCATTCAGTAGTGACCAAACAAACAACACCCCCCCCAACTCCTACCAACCCCCCGTTCCCCTCCTCTCTGCCCCCCCTCCCCCACTGCCCCCCGTTCAGCTCCCCCATGTCCTCCCCCCAACACCAACCCCCCCACCCTGCTCCCTGCTCTGTAGGTTTCAAACTACTCACTCCCCCAATTAGCAGAGCGCCTTTCGCCCAACCCCACCCCAGGAGTGAGGAACCGCCCTCTCCCGAGGAAACTCTGTCAGGGGAACGTGTGCCAGCCCCAACTCCGCCTCCATGCCTACGCTGTCCCCACATCTATTGTCCCTCTAAGTATGAAGCACCACAAATCAAACACAATGTCCCGGAAAGTACGGCAAGTTGAGGCATCCAGTCCACAGTTAGTCAAGCCTGGCCACCACATAACCACAGTATACGTTACGGTTCAGTGTTGGAGGGATCCGCAGAGGAGATACTCAGCGGGCAGCCGCGTCCTGGCTTGGGTCCCCCCGGGGACTGGCTGATCTGGAGCGCCAGGACCGCTGGCTCTACGTGTCGCCGTCTTGTTTGTCCGCCGCTGAACCGGGTGATGGGTCCCTGCGCTCACGCCATGAGCCGCGCTCCTGCCATCCCTTGTCCACTGGCGCTGCCGTGTCCAGCCACTCCTGTACTGCAGCTGGCGCGGTGAAGAACAAGGATCTGCCCTCCACGATGATTTTAAGCTTGGCTGGGAAAAACATCATGTACTTTACGCCCCGTTCACGGAGCGTCTCTTTCACTCCCTGAAAAGAGCGCCGTTCTTGCTGGACCTGCAAGGTGAAGTCAGGAAAGAAGCGGATGGTGGCTCCCTTGAACGCCAGGTCGACCTGTTGCCTCGCTGCCTGGAGGATCGCGTCTCGGTCCCTAAAGTTCAGGATTTTTGCTATTATCGTCCTGGGCGGCACCCCCGGTTTGGGTTTAGGGACCGGCGCTCGGTGAGCCTGTTCGATCGTGAAGAACTTGGATAACCGTTTAGGCTTCAGGTGTCGGAGGATCAAGTCCTCAAGGAATAGTTCCACACTTTGCCCTTCTGTTCCCTCCGGGACACCTACCACGCGGATGTTGCTTCTGCGGGCCCTCCCTTCTTGATCCTCGAGGCGTAGGGCCATCTGGCGGTGTTGGTGTACCAGCTCGTTGATTCGCCCCTCCAGCCGTTTTTCCGACACCTGCAACGCCTTGATGTCCGTTTCGTTTACCTTGGAGCGATCCGTGGTCTTGCCGAGATCAGTGTGAATTAGGTTTTTGTTTCCAGGTTGGTCCCCAGCGTTTGGATCGCCGCCATAATGGAGGTGAGGGAGGGCGCCACCTGACCCGCCTGGTCCCCGGCAACCGCTTCCGACTGCACCTGTCCCAGCGGCACCGCGTATTTGTCTAGCTTATTTGTCTGGGTGGACGTTCCCGCTTTGGGCCTCATGGCGATCCGGTGTCAGCTCTTCCGTCTAACTGAGCGGAGGATCTAGATTGGGATATCCTGTGTGGGCGCCCCCTTTTGTTGTGTGGCCGGTGCCCCCTGTTAGGTGAGAGGGCCCTCGATCCCGAACCTGTCTAGAACAATGTGGCCGTGCGTCCACCCCTTCCGGCCTCCACGCGGCACTCTCGATAGTTTGGGTCCTCACACGATACCCTAAGGTCAGTCTCTTCTGCCGGCAGGCCCAGTGCGCCTCCACTCAGGAGGACGACCCCCCCCAGGTGTCAGCACCCCCCTCCAATCTTCGACCGGTGTTGCGGGCTCTCAGGCTCCCCACCGAACCGGGGCCCAGACGCCTCTCCCAGCGTCGATGTTATGCTGCAGGGCAATGTGAAAGGGCTCTCTGGGGTTCTCTGTCCCAAGGTTAGTACCACCGACCTCAAGTGCCAGACTGGCCACCTCACCTCCGTCGGGTCCCTCAAGTGCGTCCACCAGGCCTAGGCCCCCCCCACTGCAGCGGGGGCGCCTGTAGTTCTGTTTGGGCCCTCCACTCGTCTCCAATCACCACTGTCAGGCTTCCGCTCCCTGCTCCGGCCGGGCCCGCAAAATGGCGACCGCTGGGTCGGGCTTGGCACCTCCGGGGGGCAGGCGCGGCCTCCCACGCCCTCGCGCCACTACCAGGTCCCAGCAGGCGGTCAGGAGGTATGCGGCGCTGGCGACCGCTCTTCAGGACGTTCGGATGGGCCACCGCTGTCCTCCGGCCCGGGTGGCGAAGGTAGGCCTCAAAGCCGGGGCCCCGAGCAGAAGGGCACCTGGCCCGTCGGATCCGGGCAGACAGCTCCCGGCCCGCCTCAGGCCTGTCGGGTCCCTCAAGCGTGTTCACTAGGCCGAGGCCCTCCCCCGCTGCAGCGGGGCCGCCTGTAGTCCGTTTGGGGCCCCCACTAGTCTCCAGTCACCACTGCAAGGCCTCTGTTCCCTGCTCCGGTCAGGCCCGCAAAATGGCGACCGCTGGATCAAGTTTGGCACCTCCGTGGGGGGGTAGGCGCTGCCTCCCACGTCCTCGCGCCACCACCAGGCCCCAGCAGGCGGTCAGGAGATATGCGGCCCCGGAGGCCGCGCCGCAGGATGTTTGGCTGGGCCACCGCTCTCTTCCGGCCCGGGTGGCGAAGGTAGGCCTCAAAGTAGATGGGCACCCGGCCCATCGGATCCGGGCTGACAGCTCCCGGCCCGCCGCGGTGAAATAGACGGCCGCGACTCGGCCGCTCAGCACACCAGAGCTCCGATTTTTGCTCCGGTGGTGGTCGCTTCTTAGAGGGGGTCAGGGTGTCGATGGGGAAGCGCCCTGGCCAGGATGGTATAGGATATTCGTGGGGACAGTTGCAGTCCCCGCGGAGCTAGGGGTTTAGGCGGCCATCTTCGTCGGCGCCTGGCCACGCCCCCAGCTCAGATTTTAAATACTTTTTTTTGCTTAGGTGTTCCACCTCTTTAGTGAGTTGCATGATCCGCCATGAACATAGAAAAATACACTCATTGGTTTCAACAGCTAAATCGTCACATTTGTTACCAAATTTATACTTAAAAAAATGTGTGTAACTAGTTCACATTGCCATTATTTAAGACACAATTATATTATGTGAGACAGATCTAATGATGATCGCCGACAAAGTAATTATCAGGGCATGAATGCATTTATAGCTAAAAAAACTTTTTCATACAGATTGCAGATTCACTGAACCTATGCTTTGGTTTAACTTAGTAGTCCATGTATTATAATAAAGTATGTTACAAGAAATTTACAATCTATGTACAAAACTCTAAAATGTTACAAACATAATACAAAAATATTGTTGTATTGCAAGTCATTATTGTTTTGTGTTTATATCTATATATATCCATACTAATATTATAAAGAGAGAGCCCAAACCTTTGAGGCGGGTAATCTCAGTAACCACAGCACCAATCACAACACCCAATACAGCGTTGGAAAGGGCAGTTGCAGCAGAAGGACATAGGCTATGCAGACGGCCACCATATACATTTAAAAGGTAAAAGAACCGTGGCAGCAAAGTAGTCCCTTGTGGGCGTGTCTGCGTTCTGCTGTGGGCATGTGCTGTGGGCGTGACAAACGCTGGGGGCGTGTTGTACGTTCCACCCTTCATGCCAAGTGAGTCATAATTGCGCCGCATCAAGGGGCACGCTGGGGCCGTGACAAACGCTGTGGGCGTGTGTCCGCGCTGTGGGTGTGTGTCCACCCTTCATGCCATGTGAAGCGCCAATTATGCAATTGCGCCGCATCAAGGGTCACGCTGGGGGTGTGACAAACGCTGGGGGCGTGTGCTACGTTCCTCACTTCATGCCATCTGGGTCGTACACTAATCAGATCGTCTGCTGTGGCCGTGTGCTGGGGGCGTCACAACACACAGACACTGCTAGACATGCCTACTATGCACCAGAATGAGGAATATTAACACCAACTGTTTGCAATGTATGATCCTAACACTCGTTATACCATGCAAAAAGATTTTTGACTGACACCGATGTATAATTCTTTTTATTTTCTTTGTGTTTGTTAAGTATCCACATCATGTAACAAATGAGACTGTAACTGTTTTTGGTACTAAGTGAAAGTATTAGTTGCTCACGAACATATGGTGACAGGGGGGCACCGTCACTCTAAGAGCCATCCCAACTCTTTGAGAACACTAAATGTAACACAACAGGCCACGGAGCATGCGTCGATCTAACCACTTGGATCACTAAGGTTCACTATCTACACCGCACCCGCTTCTCAGTGCTCGCAATTTGTACACCTACAACGAATCTCATGATGCGCCCCCTTTTCTTCTATATTTCTTAGTATCTTTAAATAAACAGACATAAGGACTAACGATAAAACAGATACTCTCGTATCTCTTCACCTTCACCTTCTTAAGTTTGGTGAAATGAAACACGTCTCTGCCGGTATACATTTCATTTATTAATTCCTTGTGACAAAGATACGAATCCCTTTTCAATGTCAATTTTTAATTTTATTTTCAAACACTCCAAGATCCTTAATATTCGCGCGCCATAACCAGCCACAGGTACGATATTTCGTACTCTAAGGATCTAATCATGTTTCCCCATGAGGTCAATAAACTGTGGGTGCCTCGGTGCAAATACATTCTGTCTCCGCACTACCTAACCATTCCAAGATGGCGGATTCCTTTTCTCTAAAAATGACTGCCAACTAGACATCTTTGATGTCTAGTTTACTTTATAAAATGACCCCTCCCACTCGGTCACGTGTCCGTACCGAGAGACGGCGACCGGGAACCTAAGGAGGAGGGAGACCGTAATACGGGTAAGCAGTTTCACAGATCTTGAGCCATCTGCTACCCTTCACAAATGTTTGTTCTGTAAACGTACAGAACCGGACTCTTTGAGAGCTAACTCGTGCTCTTGCCTTTCAATTATAGCGCACCGCCAAACTAGAAACGCACCCGTTTCCAGTGTACTCGCGACCAGAAGGATCCCCTCCCGGTTTCTACCTGACGCACAACAATAATCAGGTACTTTGTCTATTTAAACTCCCGCTTACAGCATATGTGCAATAGTGTGCATTATTTGAGCACCGCGCTACTACGCGCTTAGAGTTGTCAGGAGCCACTATGACTTCCGTTTTTCTCCTTTTTCTTCTTTTCACTGCCCATTGCTCAAACAGAAAGGAAGATTCCTGACAACCTACTAGGCAGACTGCCTAAAAAATTAGTACCTTCTTCGTGACTACCCGTAAAGAACGCACAGTTGCTATTTTTAGTCACTGATACTCTAAACATCGGTAAGGAAACCGTTTGTTTTGCAGCCATCTATTTTACCAAATGGATGTCATGGCCCCTTTTAGATTGTGTTCCCTGATTTTTTCCTCCTCTCCATTTAAAATCATTATATTTCTCTTTTTTTTATGTTTCTCTTTCCTTCAGTCTCTCTATGACATAATGATCTAACACTTGAATACCAGTCCAGACCTAATCGCCAAGATTATACTGAGCTTTAAGGTAAATAATCCATCATGTCGAGAGACAATGCTTTACCCCTTTCTATAAACTACAACTTCACTTGCGCGGTAACGGAACTCTTCACTTGCTTCCACAAATCACTCAGAAGCAGCTTGTTTTTAACCACGTCCGGCTACCGCTAGAGTCCCTCACCAACACCCCCGCACAATAGCCCACCATTCTCACTTCTCAATCGACCCACCCCCGCTCGATCCTTTTAAGTGCAAGATCACCGTGTTTGAGTGATATGTAACCACACACTGTAGCACTTTGCCACGAAAGCGCACGGCAATAGATCGCCACCCAAGGGCAACCACCCACAGCCCTGGAGAGTCACACTTCCTAAGTATGTGGCCTCATCACTATACACGACCACCATGCGCCAACCCAGACGCACAGCACTACTGCATGTTGGTTGCACTTTGTCACCATTCGCAGTATGTGACCTAGACTAGCTGCATAAGTAAATCTGCATATGTCATTCTTGTATCATCAGCCCTGAAGAGTCGTGTTGACTCAACTGCACACGACGAAACACGTGTCGGCTGGCTTTGTATGAAATTTCAAGAGTCTGGAGAAAATAAACATCTTCTTGCTGTAACCAAGAAAACACCAAAGAATCTGCTTCTGTCTCTATGAATAAATATCAGTCATTGTACTGTCTGTGTGATAAAATACTGTAGTAGCGAGAGCATAACTGTATATATGGGCGTCACAAAGGCGTTCACCTCGAAGCGTGGTAAGTAACCATTCGCAAGACTCCCTTGGGGGACTGCCCGTTGTCTCACACATACTGGGGGTGCCGAATGCAGTATGTGCCTTAGCCTGGGTGAGTCTGAAAAGGGCCGAACGCAGTGTATGGCTTGCCTGGGTGCGTCTAAAAAGCACTCGGGCCGAAGAGCGTCGGTGTGGGTCATAAAAAAAAAAGAACAGCGGGAAACAATCATTCAAGACTCACACAATTCTAATTGTTAGACAGTCGCCGCTGGCCCTCAAGCGGGGGCACACACGACTGAGCGGGTCTGCGGGGACAATTACTGCAGCCTCTCATGCGCGCTGTTACTGAACTGTCACATTAAACCAAATTACACGCGCCTGCTAACATCAGCCAGGGCTGTAGCCGGGCTCAGGCGGCGGATCACTACACTAATTACATGCGCCTGCTAACATGAACCAGGGCTGCAGCTGCGCCTCAAGCGGGGGAACATGCGCCTGCTAACATCAACCAGGGCTGCAGCTGGGCCTCAAGCGGGGGAACACGCAAATGACCGTATCTGAATACACACATTATACACATTCTATTTCATACCCGGACAACGTCGGGACGGGCTGCTAGTATATATATATATATATATATCAGCAAAATTCTAATGGAAAAGAATCCAGACAAGCCCGTAATCCTTTGTTCAATTATTTATTCCGGCACAGCAAACAGACGAGGATAACGCGTTTCGAACAACCCTGGTTGTTCTTGGTCACCATATATATACATATAGAGAATCTTCACAAATGGCATATAACACAACATATCACGACAAAATGTGCCTATATCACCAACAAAGGAAGGAGGGATGAAAAAGAAGGCTAACCGTTACTGGAAAAGGTTCCTCAGTACTGCTTCCCCCCCAATGCTGCCTCCTATTTGTAGGTGCATCAAGGCAGTAATGTCCGGTGAAGGTATGAGTACTCTTCCAGGTAGCAGTCCTGCAGCTATCCTGGATAGGTACTCCTGCAAATAAAGCAGTGGAGGGGGACACTGCTCTTGTAGAATGTGCACGAACAGGTGCATTCAACGGCTTCCCCGCCGCCTGATGACAATCTTGTATTGTCTTTGAAATCTATCGAGAAATTCCCCTTTTACAAGCGAAAAACCCCTTCCTGGGGACACTATAAGCAACAAATAGTTGCAACTCCATGAACCAGTGTTGTATGGGCCACCACAGAGCTATTAGTATACTTTGCACGGTTCCTTCTTTATCTTTGTGAGAGCATGTGGCAGGAGGGGGATCGAAGAAAAGGCATAAGCAAAGACGCCTGACCATGCTATCAAAAACGCATTCTTCCAGATCCCCTCTGGTGATGCCAACTTGCGAAGAACCAGCATTTTGTGTTCTGAGCTGTCGCAAACAAATCCACTGCTGGAACTCCCCACTTGAAAAAGAGGCTTTGCAGTATGTCCTGATTGATCTCCCACTCATGGTAGGTCTATTTTAGTCTGCTGAGAGTGCCCGCTTTGACGTTCTGATCTCCTGGAAGGTGTTCCAGCCCACTTCCATATCTTTTGTGCTTCCCACGACAGCGAGAGGATCTTGTATCTCCCTGCTTGTTAAGATAGTGCATTGCGGTCGTGTTGTCTGTTCTCACCAGAACAGACGTTCCCTGAATTCTTGGTAGCAAAGCCAGTAGTGCCAAGCCTACCGCTCCGAGCCCAAGCCAGATGATGTGAAGCTGTTTTTGTAATTTCCACCAACCCCTGACCTGCAGGTCCTGAAGGATTGCTCCCCATCCTTCCAGAGATGCATCAGTGGAAAGACTCACCGAGATGTTTTTTTGGTTTTTTTTGCACTATGCCACTGATTGCACCATAGCCAGGGTGACCTTCACCTTATCATCGAAGGATCCCTCTACCTGGTGCCATTGGCAATCTAGTATCTCCTGTAATGGATGCATCCTTAGTCGGCATAAAGGAATCAGAGGTATGCAAAAGGACACTGCCCATAGTAGCTACTTGTATATGCGTACTGAAAGACACTTTTTTCCTGTGAAATTCTTGGCTAGAGCCATGATATGCAGTTGCCTCTCTGTGGATGGAATGCCTTGATTACAGAGGTGTCCGGAATCGCTCCCAGAAACGTGATCTTTTAGACGGTTGAAGGGACAATTTCTCTATATTTAAAGTCAGTCCCAGTTCGACGAACAACTGTATACATGCCGTAGTGGACACCTGGGCTGAAGTTTCTGATTGTGCTTTTACCAACCAGTCATCCAGGTATGGAAATACTTGGTGTCTGTGCTTACTGAGAAAAAGCTGTCACTGGCGCCAGACACTTTGTAAAGATTCTCGGGGCTGATTTGCGACCAAATGGTAGTACTTTGAATTGGTAATGCTTCTTAAGGTAAGTATTCAGAGCTCTCAGGTCTAGAATAGGACGCCATTGGAGAGCCTTCTTCCAGACTAGGAAGAAACAGGAGTAAAACCCTTTTCGTTTTTGGAAGATCGGCACTGGTTCTATTGCTCCCTTTCGGAGCATTGTCCGAATCTCCAAACGCATCTGAGATAGATTAATCTCTTGACTTGTCGGCGGTGTTGAAGGAGGGAATTAAAGAAAACTCAAGAGTGTGTGTGAATTGTATTTTATTGAAGGCCCACCTGTCCGTCGTTATTTTCTGTCAATAATGGAGATGGGAAGCAACTCTCCCACCCATGGGAACTTGTGGAGAGGAAGAGCAACATGCAGCCAGATCCAGGAGGTTGTCATAGTCTTTTACCATTGTTTTTCCCTTGACGACCTCCTCGATCTCTAGGAGCAGACTTTGTATAGCTCCTTGTTTGTTTTTTGCCCTATTGCTGACGATATGGTTGTGATGATGAGGAATAAAAGGGGTTATCTTCCCTTGTCGATAACTCCCCTTTGTAGGATGACTGGCCTCTTTCCCTGGTTCCTCGGAAGGGCACCTTACGGTATCGTAGTGTACCCAGGGCATTTGTAGTATCTGTATCCTTTTTTGATATCTTGAAATGCCTCATCCACTTGTTTCCCAATAAATCTTCTCCATCGAAGGGAAGATTCAGGATCTTAATTTTAGACTTCTGGTCTAAAGGCAGTCGCCCTTAACCACCTCATACGCCTTAGCACCGCCGCCTCCTGTCTATTGTCCTCTGGGAAGAGGTCCATGTTTGGTGCCATATCGCACCACATATGCATGTCTTATCTGCCCAGAGTAGCAAGGGCATTATCTGCTTTGACTAAGAGAGCAGACATGGATGAGAATCTCTTTCCTGAGTTGTCCAAGCATCTCCCCTCTCTATTAGGAGGTGTTGATATAGGCACAGAGGGATTCTTAGATTTCTGTTGCGCCGCTTGCGAAAAAAACGGAACCAGGTTTTGGATGGCCCAGTAAACACGCTGGTGCGTCTAAAGGAGCTTTATATGGTTTCTCCAACCTAGCGAGCACAGGCGTAACTGTCGCCGGTGTCTGTATCACTTTTAAACCTTCTTCCCACACATGGCTAACAATTCGGGATAGCCTGGACTGATTTTTGGAATGGCTCCGTGAAATCGTATAGGAAGCATTCTGTTTGTATTGTCGCCATAGGAAGCTGGAACCTCTCGCAGCTCTCTCCATTATATTATGGAATCTGAGGAGAATCCACCGGTCCTGGTGAGGGAGATGCCGGAGATGGATTCAAGTAATCATCCCATTTTTTGTTTGGATCTGTTATTTCTCCCTCTTCCTGGTCATCATCATCCGTGGTGACCGGATTCTGGTGGTGTATTATCTGAGGAGTTGCCGGCCTAACTTCTTGTTGTCCCTCCCTTTCTCTAACTGGAGTAATAGGGATGGGATTTCCTGAGAAGCTGGTGTCGGCGGAAATCTCTTTCCATAGTCTGCCACCATAAACTGCAGATCTATCCTCATGGAGGATGGCATACCAACCATTTCTTCCTGGTACTCTTGGCGATAGTGCTGTTGCTGAGGATATTGGTTCCTATGAATCCTGCTCTTCAAGCAGGTGCGTTACTGATGATTTCTAATTTTGGAATTTCCCTCGTCGATGAGCCCGTCGACGATGCCATCGTCGACACCAGGTATAGAGAGCTATCCATCGTCGAGGACACCGTCGTCGTTGTCTATGTTCCCTTAGACGACCCCCATCGTCGTCACCATAGACAATGATCCGTTGTTGACATCGTTGTCGTCATCGTCGCCGATGTAACCGGCGTCGACACCACCGTCGACGACCACCGCCGTCGTAGACGCTGCTGTCGACGCAGCTGTCGTAGATGCTGCCGTCGACGATGCCGCCGTAGACGACGCCTTCGTAGATGATGCCATCGTAGACGCCGCCGCCATGGATATTGCCGTCGTAGATGATTGTGGAAAAGTGTGGCTCAATGGTTAGAGTGGCAGACCCTGACGCAGAGGTCTGGCCCGGGACCAGGGTTCAATTCCCGCCTCGGCGGGTCTCGGGCTCAATTTCCTCGGACCTGATAATTCTCGCCTCGGTGCCTATTCTAACCATGGGTCCCACGCTGCGACTCTGGGCAATAGCGTGCTTAATCTCCACAACGGCCCCAACAGCGCTGGGATGCCTGGCTTCACCTTGGGGGTGCCCAGGAGTGGGCATTTCACAAGGAAAAGCCGGGAAGGGTTCCACAGCGGTATGCATATAGCGCCAAGACACTCATGAGAATAAGTGCGCTTTACAAGTACGAATCAATTCATTTCATGATGCCGTTGTCGACGACGGAGAGGCTGTAATAGCCAATGATGGTGTTATTGATATGAGTTTCACCTCAATCCTTGTCGGCGACGATGATGGTTTCCTCGTCGACGATCCCGTTGACGATGTTGGTTTCTTAGTCTTTACCTCAGGAGGTATAGAAGACGGCTTCCTGAAGGGTTCTTTGACCAGAGGAGGTGATTTTGACGGCTCAGAAGTCGTCTTTTTAACATGATTTTTCCCCAAAAGCATGTCCTTTACTATCCTTTTCCACAGAGTGAGGAGATTTTTAAGGACTGCCCCCAGAAGACCCATGAGTGGTCTTTTTGAGGGCCTTCTCAGGACGTTCCCCTGAGGAATGAGTTTGAGGAGATTTTCTTCTCTTTTGAGATCTCCTAGATGTTAAGGATGACGCCTCATCACTGTCACTGGAGAAAAACCTCCTTTCTGGCCTTAGCGTTTGACACCATATTAAAAGGCACCCTTCACGACCTCTCAGAAACTTACTTGAGAAAGTGCTACATGCCTTGCAGTCTTTAGCCTGCAGGTATAGACAGTAAATGCAGTCAGTGTGAGGATCATCAGTGTAGAGCAACCTCTTGGAACAAGGTGCACAGGCTCTAAATGATTATTTCTTCTCCTTTCCAGACATCCTTTAAAGAATGTAGTTGAAGATAATCCACAGTAGAACAGAGTCCAGTAGAATTCCTAAGAACAAAGTTCTTTAATGAAGTTAGAAACACAGAGTTTGAGCAGAGCTCAAAGGAGACTCCCTAGCACAACGTGTGGTAGAAAATCTGAGGGGCAAAAGGTTCTCTCGGGAGTGTTCTAGAGGGTGAGGGGCTCTGATTGGTTCAGGGACAAGTTTGGTCTCATACATAACGAAGGTTATGGGTTGCAAAAGGAAAATGGGCCTAGGCCTCTTTTCAGTTTGCTATACTACTAAGCATTGCTTATTTATGTACCGGAGACTCCTGTCTCGACGACGGGGAATGATTCAGGCATGTGAATCTATGAAAGCTCCAATACTGGAGTAAATGAGTTTTCTCATGTAACTGTACATAACAAATGATAAAGGCCAAGGCTATCAAGGTGGACAGAAATGTATGGTACAGAGGTATAGCCAAACACCATAATTGTTAAGGTCAAAATGCCCATATGCGGAACCCAAACTCTGTTGCATATGCATGGAAGATAACAAAAAACAAAGCCATGTAGGGGTTGTGGTTCCAGGTTTTAGAGACCTTGTCTTAGCCCCTAAGTCCGGATAGAGGTGTGATAACTGTGTTAGAGGCCTTGTCTTAGACACCAAATTAGGAGAGAGGTATAATAACTTGGGAGGATACGTCCTATATTTTTCCTCTCTTCGCCTCCCTTGTAGTGGGTGGCCGGTAGGTTACTAACTACTAACTACAAGGAAATTATACTTGGACATGGCTTCCTTCCCATACAGCCATTGCAAAAGCTCATTAGCTGAGGCATCAGACCATGTGGTGCAAGGTAGTAAGCACTCTAGTATTTCCGAAAATGTAACTGAATAAACATACTTTCACAGACTCTGCAACTGTTGGTGACTTGGAGGAGCACTATCAGGTGTACCATGCACAGCACAAGCAACTAATGATGCCTTCCCTTGCCTATCTGATTCAAGGTCTTTCTCAAGGGGGACTTGGGGTTTCCTGCTTTCGAGCTATTGCCACAGTTAATTGATGAGGGTCTTTGTTTAGGAAAATGTATTCTCCTCAATTGTCGTGACACTTACATAAACATTCACTTTTCACGGTCAGGTGTGGGTTGGGAAAGGTTTGAGGAAACTTGGGAAAGTGAGTTTTGGAGGGGGAGTGGACATGGAAGTGCTTCAAACCTATGTTTATCCTTTGAAATTCAGTGCGGTCTAGCATGGTAGTGCACCACACCATAAATGGCCAAGTCTATGTGTAGGTTTAAGGGAAGGATTAAAAAAGCCTCTGCGTGATAGGGGAGGCATTGAGTGGTGCATGAAATATCTCTCCATCTCTTTACACACAGTGTTGTGTACCTCTTTCAAGTTCCCATGTACCTAAGTATGTTGTTTTTGTTCTGTCACTCCCTTGCACCACCATTGATATATTTATCGGGTTTATTACATTTCCCTCATGTTCTATATTGTGTCTAAAAATATTTCTCCTTTAATTTACTAAAACCCCCTCCCAACATGCTCAGGAGTCCTACTGATGGAAGTCTGGTAAAAGAGCACTGTTGGTTGAAATCCTCCAGGTATTGTGACCCTCTTGGCCTTCCCTCAATAAACAACTGGAAATCGAATTTTTCCCTATTACAATAACTTTGTTTTGATTGCTATTTATAGTTTTTATGATTCTGTTTCCACCAACCCCACGTCATGGATCGCACACCACTGGCAGATTAGTTGTCAGTCTATTCAGTGTGTAAACCCATCATTCCCAAAATCTATGAAGCTAAGCTAAGAACTTCAGACTCCAGTGTGTTCCTAAATCAGTACTTTTATGGTCTAAATCTTTTTATTGAAAGACTGCAAAAAACGAATGTGCAACAGAGTGGGCTACGCAGAGCCCCGCTGGATATACGAGCATTGTAATGATGCAGCAAACAAACAATGACTAACTGAATCCCTCCCACCCCTCTCCCACAGAGAAGAATGAAGGAAATAGAGCAAGGAAACCTCGAGAAAGAACCCCCCCTCCTCCCTCCCCCTGGTCCATTGCCCTCTATGGGTCGCTACGTAGCGCTAGGTGTCGTTCCAGAGGTCAGCCTTGCCTATGTGGAGGCGTAGATATCTGGGACAGGTCAGCTCTCGGAAGTCTTGAGCAAGTAGGGACAGGAACAGCTGCAAGAGGTCACTAAAGGATGAGCCCTTCCCATCCACAGTGAGGGAGATCTTTTCCATGCCCAGAACATGCCACAGCCGCTGGACCTACCCTATGTGTGCTGGGATTCAGGGGGATCTCCAATGTGTCAGTATGTTCTGAATGGCGGTGCCTAGTGTTATTGCAATCTGCTTCCCTTTCCTAGATTTCAGGGGGTAAGTGAGCGGATTTGGGACCCCCAGGAGAACATATGCAGGGAGCCAGGGGAGTTCTGTGTCAAGATGCTTATCATCATCATCAAGGATTTGCGCCCAATAAGTCTGCAACTGTTCACATTCCAATAAAGGGTGGACCAGTGTTCCCCTACGCCCACATCCCCTCCAACAGTCAGGACTCTGCGTTGAGTCATCCTGGTGGAGCCTCTCCAGTGTATAGTACCAATAGTACACAAGCTTGGTGAGTGTTTCAGAAAGGCCTACATGACTCGCTGTGTGATGTGCCCTGTAACATGCTTCTCAACGCGCGCAACCTGCGTGATAGGTGTGATTTTAGCGAGATAGGAGCATTTTGTACAGATCCGAAGGCAACTTTATCAGAAGACCGTGTAATGAGCCATCGCTCAAAGGTGGTGAGTGGCCTGCGCGCGGTTATCAGGATGCCAGGCCCAGTGGCGCACCCGTAGGTAATATAGCCCATTCGGATTCTAGGAGGCCATAGTCAGGTCTAAGCCGTGAGAAGGGAATAATATCCCCTTTGTCAAAAAGGAGGCCTAAGGCTCGGCACCCAGTCTCTTCCACAGCGGGAAGGACGTCAGGCCCATTGCAGGGCTAAAGTCTGGGTTATCGAAAAGGGATGTGAGCGAGGAGGGAAAGGTCGTCAGGTCGTGGCGTTTGGGTCGGGTCACATGAGAGGCGTACAAATTGGGCGGAAGGTGGGATCTCTGGAGAAAGAGGATCTTTATAAGAGATGTACCGGCAACCGCCTGGTCCTGAAAGAGCCAGTGCTTTACTGACTCGGCCCTGCTCCATTCGACCAGGTGTCGAAGCTGTGTTGCTTTATAATAGAGCATGAGATCCGGGATCCCAAGGCCCCCATCTTCGGGAGGGAGAAAGCTGACCATCTTTTTCATCCTCGGTTTGCGCCCTTGCCAAATGAAAAGGGAAAGCTCAGACTGCACGCAGTTCAGCCAGCCTGTGGGGGGCTGCAAGGGAAGGGTCTGTAAAAGATACAGTATTTTAGGGAGAATCGTCATCTTTACTGCCGCAATACGCCCTAGCCACGAAATCGGATAGTATTTCCACCTCCGCAGGTCAGGGCGGGTTTGCATGTGGAGCCGGGTGTAGTTGACCTTCCTCATGGCCTGCAAGGTTGGGGTCAGCTGAATGCCTAAGTAGGGGACAATTTCATCAGGGCCAGGCGATTTGGCTAGCCATGGCCGCTATGACTTCCTCCGGCCTAATCTCCCTCTCTATGTGGGGCACCTGCTAGGGGATCAGGGCAGGAAGAGGAGCCTGCGCCGGGTAGGCATCCATGTCCGCCCTCTCCAGAGACTGCTCATCATTGAGGTACGCATAAAAGGTGCGGAAGGTCTTGCCTATCACTGCATCATCCAAGCGCAGTGCTCCTGTGTGGTCTTTAATCTCCTGAATTCCCTCCCTCTGTCTAGTCTCCATGAGCATGTGTGCTAATAGTCACCCACACTTGTCACCCCCGACGCAGAAGGAATGTCGCAGATGCAGTGCAGCATATTCTGCTTTATCACGGTCGATGGCCGCCAATTGAGCCCTAGCTGCAGTTAACTGTTGCCATACGCGTGGGGCCCCCATGCGTTGGTGCATTTGCTCCCATTCGCGCACTTTTTGTGTCAGTTCCTCCCGTTTTCGTTTATGCTCAACATTATCCATGGCGGAAATATCGATTATTTCACCTGTAACAACCGCGTTGAGGGCTTCCCATCTAGCGGGCAGGGCTGTGTCGTGATTATCATTGTGTAACAAGTAGTCGTCCAGTGTTCGCTGTATCTGAGCAACAGTGTCCGGCCGATGGAGGAGTGTGTCCCGTAGGCACCAATGTCTAGTCGGTCGTTGAGTCGGTGGGAGGGCCAGTGTAACCACCACGGGTGTGTAATCGGACAGAGTTGTGACTAAAATGTCCACGGAAAGTGTAATGTCTCGGAGGGCCTTTGAACCTAAACTATAATCTAACTGGGCATATGTTTTATGGGCGTTAGAATAAAACGAGAACTCTCGTAGCTAAGGATGATGATATCTCCACAGGTCCACCAGACCGGGATCGTTCAGCCTAGAGAGCCCCGAGCATGGGAGAGCACCTACCTGAGCTGTGCGCTGCGCTGATCTGTCTTGCTCATTGTCAAACACCAGGTTAAGATCGCCCCCAATTAGTATGTGTCGCTCCTGAGTCGCTGTAGCCTCAGTGAGGGCCTCATGTAAAAAGTGTTCCCGACCCTCATTAGGTGCGTAAATAGACCATACAATCAGTGTGCATCCCCCTATGGTAACTTGATAAGTAAGTAGTCTGCCTATTATCTCAGCCTCCTTTTCCACCATCTTACTCTGAAAGGCCCGTGAAACCAAGATAGCTACCCCTGCGGTCTTAGTGGGTCTAGAAGAATGATTTTTTATCGGGAATGCGCGAGACCGCAGCCGGTGAGTCTTTTGAGAGAAGGTGTATCTCTTGTAAAAGGCAGATGTCCGCCCCGTGCTCTCTATATAGGAAAGGATTGTCTTGCGTTTGATGGGATTATTAAGCCCTCTCACATTAAGTGTGAGGACTTTAATTGAGGGCGGTGGTATCTAAGTCTTAGGCGTGAGCATGCCATGGAACATGGGAGCCTGACGGGCATAGGCCCTGAGCGAGGAGATACCCTCAACGCTAGCACCGTGAACGTGTAAATAGCTAATCTCCGTGAACCGGGAACCCCACCTTAAGAGAGAGAAGAAAGAAAAAGAGAAGCAAACAGAGAGAGGAGATAGAGAACCCGTAGAAGGTAACAAGGAAAAAAGGGCACAAAATGCGCCTAAAAAAGTTTTAGGTACAGTCATCCAGATATGAACAGAATTAAAGTCCACTGGGTTGTTTGTGACCAGTTGTAGACCCAGGCCCCCTCCCCTCCAACCACCTGAGGCATCAAAGAAAGAATCCACAGCTGTAATCGAACTCGGTCATGCTGTTGATGTCTTCGCCAACACTTCCGGCATGGCCTCCAGGGTGGCTTGCTGTTCTCTCTTGACAGCCGCTGGATCTGGTCAATTGGTGCGAGGTCTTCACCTTTGTTGCCTCCATCGTGGTCGATCGTAACCGGACCTGTGATCTGAGTGTGCACCATTGTCATTGTCATCTGGGATTCCATCCCCAATAGTCTGCTTGCTTCCGACAGTGAGTGGAATCGGTACAGCTTGCCATCATGCCGGAAGATGAGGTGGAATGGGTGCCCCCCAGAGTAGGAGATTTTGCGTCGGTGTAGGGCCTCCGTGATGGGCTGAAAGGTCTTGCGCTTCTGGAGCATGATGGCGGCTATGTCCTGGAAAAGAACGGACGAATGGTCCCGGAAGGTGATCGGGTGGAGCGATCTAGCTTTACGTAGTATCTCTTCTTTAGTGTGGAAGTCCTGGACACAGACGAGAATGTCCGCTGGGGGTGTAGCCACCCTGCGAGGTGGGCCAATCCTGTGTGCTCGGTCCAGCCTGAGCTCAGCGTCCAGTGGGTTGCCCAATGTGGTTGAAGAGCTCCCTCACGTACGAGAAAATGTCACCAGCCTCTTCGTTGGTGCGCACCCCTCGTATTCTAATGTTGTGGTGGCGTGAGCGGTTCTCGAGATCTTTCAGGTGAGACTGGACGTCTACCTGTTGGTCGTATGTGCAAAGCACCTTCTGCTGCATGGTGGCCATTTCGGTGTCCCGGGCGTCACTCTTGACCTCCAGGGATGCCACACGCTCCCCAATACCGTCTACATCTCTGTGAATCTCCTTGATCTCCGCGGTGAGGTTGCATTTTACTGTTTGGAGGTCATCTCGTAGGGCCGAGAACAGGGACTCCAAGAACACCTGCGTCACTGGTTCTTCCTTGGGGGGCGTACATCTGTGCCGCGATGTCCTGCAGCACAGGATCTGCCGTCTCTCCGCCTTGCACTACGGCAAAGATTTTTCTTATTTGCCCCGGGTGGAGGTCATACTTATCGCCTTCCAGTACCGCCGATGCCAGCCACTAGAGATCCGGCCCAACTGTGACCCTCACTGGTGCAGTGCCTCCTGGTGCGAGAATCGAGTTCCAGGCACTGTGGGTTACTCTCGGGGTGTGAAGGGTCTTCGTGTCAGTCTACGCTCTGTGACGCACTCTGTCAACTCTCTGAGGAGCCTCCGCTGTTCGGGCCCCAGGTGCTCGCAGGTGGTGTCCAGTGCCGAGGTAGGGTAGCCCAGCAATGCTGGCAATCCGCCACCAGTCCAGATTCGCTCCCACGAGGACAGTGCGAGTTCACGAGAGGGGGTCCAGCTCCGTCGCACCCCGAGTGTGGGAGAAGGCGCGGGGAGGGTCTGTGCAGCCGCCGCCAGCCCCCAGGCCCGCTGTACCACACAGTGCTGGTCGCTCCAGGCCCCACGCAGCAAAATAGTGGGACAGGGCCGCTGCCAGTCCTCCAGACTCCAGAACGGTGAAAGTCTAGCCCAAGAAGCCCCCGCGAGTGGGCACCAGTGGAATGTGCCCCACAGTGGAGCCCAGGGCGAGGAGCGCAATCCAAAGTCCAGGGATCAGGGAGGGGCGCCGTGTGGGTGATGGGCCTCCGCGGTCACCAGGAGGCTCCAATTAGGCAGAAGCTGCTGTAAGGGGAGGTGACGTCCCTCCCAGACTGCTCCGAGGGTGAGGCTGCCCCCCCATCCGGCCCTCCCAGCTCACCGCAGGTCTCAGGGTACTGGCGAGCGACCGCTGTCCACACAGCTCCTGCACCAAAGGGCCCACCGCCCGATGAAAGATGGCGGTGGCCTGACCCGGGGCTTATCTCAGCCGCCTATGCTTCGTACCCTGGTTTGGCACAGCAGGGAAGGCCACAGTCGCCGGTCCGAGTCTCCGCCACAGCTCGGCGGCAGTAGGTGTAGAGGTTCAGCTGCTGCGGCAACGCCATCTGCCGCCACGTCTCGCCACTCAGACCCGACAGGGGATAGAGAGCGTGGAATTCAGTCGCGAGGGTCTGGTGTCGAACCCCTGCTGGTGCAGTCTGTGTCTGGCCGGTGAGTGCAACTTTCCGGTGGACTCCGGTGCTACATAGGGCTAAGAGCCAGTGCTAAAAATCGGCGGTTGGAGGAGAGGCGGCGAGACACGTCTCACCTCGCCGCCATCTTAGCCAAGCCCCTAAATCAGTACTTTTGATGACGGCAAAATGCACATTATTGGACTTTCCAGGCATTGTTATTAAAAGGTAAGACGTTTATTCAATTGATAGATAAGTGATGCATACTTTTGCTGATAATTACCAACTTAAATTAGCTGTGTTAACTAACAATCTTTTTTCATGCTCACTATAAAGTATTTCGTGGAGGAACAGAACTCTATAGGGAATCAAGATTACAGGTAGGACATTTCTCTTGACTGTTGTGACTCCTTTATGTTTAAGAGGGCAAGCTGAAAGGGTGAACTGAATTTAGAATCAATTGAATTTGTTTTTAATTACAGAGCCGTTATAACCCTATTCCTATTATCTGTACCCCAGGCTGACTATTTCATCTGACAACACAGACTGAGTAGAGCCTACCTAAAGCAGACACATTACTCACTTCATTACATTCTTAATCCGCCAGAGATAACAAAGCCCAGAAGCAGCATTTCTGTAGGCATGCACAACATTCCTGCTATCAATACGCCGAACTAGGCAATGCCAGACAGTTCCAACAAAAGTTTCAGATCAGAGTTTTCAGTGTCTCTGCTTGAGAGGAGTCGATCATCTAACCCAATCATCTGTTGATATCTGAAACTAAAGAATAATGTGCTAGCCATATTCTAAGAGCAGAGGAAAACTATAAAGCTTGTAATATAAACCAGTGACCAGGGGACGTGTTGCGCGACCAGCAAGGGTTTAATTAATTCCTGGGATGGACAACCAAATGCAAACATTTATAGAAAGACTGTAGTTATATCTTTCAAAGCTGATGGATTTCAGATTCATTTAGTAATGAGAGTAATATAATTATCAAGTTACCAAAACGCCCCAGGTAATGTTGATAAAGCTTTTTTTACATTTTAAATATTGACTTCCTCAGAGAGACTTAAATCGACTTTACCTCGAAGTGTGTTCAAGTGTCTAATGATTTTATAAACGTATGTCGAAACACTTTAAAATTAATGAATAGGTATTCTCTAGTTGAAGAGATGGTGAACCTCGGACCTCCAGACACATAGATGTAGCCTCCATTTCCTAATTTTCATGCAAGGAGAGTGGTCCGATAATCTACAGCAGAGACTCTCCTACATCATGTTAGGAGCTCCTTGTTCAGCACTCTATGAAAGGCTGAATTGACCCTTCCTGGACTCAAAGGTATGACCTGCTTTTACCATTAAATGTCAAAAGCTAGCGTTTGACTCTTTGAGCCAGCTTAAATGAAAAATACTGTTCACCAAAATGACTTACAATGCCGTAGGATAACTATTTCTATAAGGCAGTTTGCAATCACGATGTTGCTTTGGAGGAACCATCGTACAATTTATTGACTCATCTAACTGGTATTGAAGTCAATGACCCTAGTCATATAAAACAGGATCTCTAAAATACCCTTAAAAGTAGTTAATTGTACAAGGTACCTGCATAGTTACATTTTTAAGCCTCCATGGTCTGCTAGGCGCTGCAAGGACTTTTAAAATGCAGAAAATTATAATGTAAAATGATATATTGTGATTGATAGTTTTGGATATAGTCGAAAGAGGCTACATGGTCACAAAACAGCTCCACTACTGATGAAGCTGCCTGTTTACTCGTTCCTCATTATAATTTGGACTCCTGAGGCGGAAGCCGGGAGTTAGGGACCTGAGCATTTTTTTAAATATCTGCTGAATATATTACGAGCATTATTTTTAAATCATTTGTATTTTGCACATTGTGACATTTTAAAGCGTTCTGCTTTTTATCTTGCTGAAATCATTTCTGCCTCCCCCTCACTCCGCATTGTCTCACCTGCGGAAGCCTTAACTCAGGGACCACCGGGGCCTCGGGGAGCCGATTTTGGGGCTTCTCCGGACCTCCGCCCTCGATCCCTTCCGGCACTTTGACCGGCCGCCATCTTGATTGAGGACGGGGACGGCGCTCTAGTGTTCGGCCGAATCGGGGCCCGGACACCTTAAAATGAATCACTCCTCTCGCCCGCGCAGCGGGCGGGCGCAGCGGGCGCGCCAGAGGCAAGCCCGTCTGGGCCCGTCCGGGCCTTTACCGGGACCAGGGCCACCCCCCCTCGCCCCGAGCTGAGAGATACCCGCAGTACTCATATCTATTATTCCTCTTCTCAGTTGCGGGATCTGAACACGCCCATCATGAATCCACGTTGCTGGAACATGCCACCCCCCAGCTGCCTTGCGTCCACCCCTCCCCCTTGCCCCGGCTGTAACTACACCCTTCCACGTCCCACATCCTCTGCTCTCAAGATCCGCCCCACCCCTAAGCGATATTTTCGCGCCGCACTTAGAAATGCCCGCTCCCTCCCGAAACACAGCCTAGAAATCAGGGAACTCATTATAAATCAGGATCTGGATATCCTGTTTATAACAGAGTCCTGGGGAGATGCCGCCTCCGGTCCGGACTTCTGTTTAGCCACACCGGAGGGTTTCTGTGTTGTTAGACAGGACAGAACCACGGGGAGAGGTGGCGGGCTAGCTATCATTTATAAAGGAGTTCTGCAAGCTAAAATTGAACCCATCCACCGACTGAACTGCGAAGCCTGTACCTTTTCCATTACTCTGAACTATAATCAAGTCTTTAAGGGAATTCTCATATACCGCCCTCCAGGACCGCATACCCAATTCCTGTTGACACTTCCTGAACTTACGGAACTTTCCTTGGGTCATTTGGATTATACCATTCAAGGCGACTTCAACTTTCATCTTGAAGTCGCAGGGGACAAAGACACCATCCAACTGACGTCTGACCTTTTTGCAGTAGGACTACAGCAGCTGGTGGTAGCCCCCACCCACCCAGCAGGCCACACGCTAGATGGCTTATTCACCAATAACCTTAATATCTCACTATCCACAGTGCTGCCCGTAGTTTGGTCAGACCACTCGGCTGTCATCTTTACTTTATTGGCTCATAATCCCAACTCCTTGCAATCCACTTCTCGTACCCCCATCAGCACTAGAGCCTGGAAAAACTTGGACTATTCTTGTTTGTCTAATATTCTGGCCAGATCCGCCTATGAGGCCTCACCGCATCCTGCGTTACAGTCCAGCAGATACCAAGAATGGATTCTGGATGCCATTAATCAAGTAGCCCCAGTTAAAACTATTATCGCTAACCGGGCTGCACCCTCCGCTCAATGGTTCACAGAGGACCTTCGGCTACAAAGGCAGTACTGCAGGAATTTGGAAAGGCGCTGGCGCAAGCATTACAGCCCCTTGGATAAGCAAACTTATAAGGATGCTCTAGCATTATACAAGAAAGTTATAACTAAGCACAAAAGTGCTTTCTTTCTTGCCCAGATTGAGCGTGCCCAGAACTCAGCCAGAAAACTCTTTCAAGTAGTAGAGTCCCTCTCCAATCCCCCCACAGGGACCCCTATCGAACCCACCCAAGATCTGTGCAACGCTGTGGCTACATTTTTTTCCACCAAGGTCATGGACATTTACTCATCTTTCTCCCCCCCTATTTGTTCGGAGCCTACTTGTTCGGAGCCATCCCACCGTCCCTCCCAACTCACTCTTACCTTTTCCAACTTTCACATGGTCACGACGGACCAGATTAGCAAACTAATCGCCTCTATTAAATCTGGATCTCCTTTAGATCCCTGTCCTCCCTCCATATTGAGTGCCCTAACGGAAGTCATTACTCCCCCACTCACGGACTTATGCAACACCATCTTCCAGACAGGTATATATCCGGATATCTGGAAAAAGGCAGTCATCAAGCCCTTGCTAAAAAAGCCGTCCCTGGACCCTGCAGATTCTGCTAATTACAGACCCATCGCCTGTCTCCCATTCCCGGCCAAAATATTTGAAGCTGCCATGAACACACAGCTTTCGGGCTTCATCGATGGCCATCAACTACTAGATGATACCCAGTTCGGCTTCAGGAAGGGCCACGGCACGGAGACGGCTTTGATAAAAGCCTCGGACGAGATCAGGAGTATAATGGACCAGGGTGGGGCAGCGGTCCTCATACTCCTGGATCTGTCCGCTGCCTTTGACACGGTCGATCATTCCATCCTGATCGACCGTGTCACAGCCCTGGGGGTGACCCATCTTGCCAGGGATCTCATTGCGTCGTTTCTGGCTAACCGCACCCAGGCGGTAAAACTGGGCATTTTTACTCGCCTATTTTCACCCTTCCTTGCGGGGTGCCCCAGGGCTCCTCGCTAAGCCCCACATTATTCAACATATATGTGGCGGATTTGGCGAGAGTCATTAAAGCACCCGGGCTCCGCTTAACCACCTATGCGGATGACACCCAATTGGTGTTGGCGGTTCACAAAGATGGACCAGCCCTGGCCGCTAGATTTCAGGAGGGGATGCTGGCCATCGACTCATGGATGTCAAGCAACTTCTTGAAGTTAAACTCGGACAAGACCGAGGTTATGACCTTTGGCAACCTTTCTCCAGAATGGTCTTCCATCTGGTGGCCCACTCAAATGGGCCCACCTCCCATTCCGGTTGCCAAGGTCAGAAATCTCGGTATCATGTTCGATGTGAAGCTGCTATTTAAACATCACGTCAATACGGTGGTCTCAGCGTCCTTCTTTACTCTTAGGAAAATCAAAAAGCTGTTGCCATATCTTCCCTCAGGGGCAGGGAAAACCTTGATCACCACTCTCGTTTTCTCTAAATTGGATTACGGCAACGCCCTTTTCCTAGGAACGCAAGAACAAATCCTAACTAAACTGCAATCGGTGCAAAATGCAGCGGCCAGAGTCTTGTTAGACATCCCTAGCCGCCGCTCTACCTCAATGGCTATTCGTCACCTGCATTGGCTTAGAGTCAAAAACCGGATAAAATTTAAGGCATTATGCATCGCCTATAAGGCCATCCATGACTCAGGACCTAGGTTCCTTAAGGACGCTTTCCGGATCTATTCTCCACTAAGATCGCTTCGTTCAGCTTCCACCCACCTCTTTCCCGTCCCACGCACCAGAACCACCGGCTGGGGTGATAGACGCTTCTTAGTGGCAACCCCCAGGTTGTGGAATACTCTTCCTCTGTACATCAAAACCAGCCCTACCCTTATCATTTTTCGTAAACTCCTGAAAACTTGGTTATTTAACCAATGATACCTCATCTAGCTTTTCGCCTCAGTAGTCCGATATGCGCCGAGACACCCTCGGGTATTTGTGCGCAATAAAAATCTCAAAAAACATAAACATAAACATAAAACTGTAACCCCAGTGTATCGTCTGTTGTGCGACCTAAGGAAATACAACAGTATTTCACCTACCTTTAATGCCTTACATTGGCTATGGTGCACAAACGTATTGTCTTTAAAGCTGTGATCATAATGCACAAATCATTCCCTCCATTCCAAGCCCCCCACCCGCCCCCCCCCCCAAAAAAATAATATCGGGCAAGGAATTCTGTTCCACATAGGCCCTTCCGCTCGGACAGCAATTTTTTGCTTCGAGTACAGAGTTAGACCAGTCATTTTCGGTGAAACCTTTTTCTCTGTCTTCGATTCAAAACTTTGGAACGCTCTTTCCATCTCTTTGAGAAACCAACTTTCACAGTTCTATTACAGGAAATACTTCAAAACATTTCTCCTCAGAATTTAATTATTCCTCATTTCCCATGTCTGCGCCAAGAAACATTGGTGGTGGTCGGTGGCTAAACAGATCCAGTTAACATCCCGTTAACGGATATTAGCTCAGTAGCTTGAAGGTTTCTTCTTTTCCTTTTGAAGCCCTGAGCTAAGCAAGACTATGGGGCTTATTGTGAAAGGCATTTGGAGTACGTAAAGTTGTACTCCTGTAATACTCTTTAACGTGTTCTCACATGCCTTTGTGAATTGGCCTCAAAACTTCTAGGGCCGGATTCACAAAGGTAAACTTGTAGTTTCATGTACATTTAATTTTTTTTTGGGGTATTCACAAACTACTAGTTTGATTTTTCTAATAGTAATTTTAATACTGCAAGACTTCATACATAGAAATATAGGCTTTTTATGTGTGGAGTCTTGCAGTCGTAAAATTACTATTAGAAAAATGTAACTCGTAGTTTATATGTACCAAAATAAAAATACACAAAAGTGTACGTTACCTTTGAGAATTAGGCCCCTAAATGTGAATAAAGTGGGAATTATCAGGGAATATACATAGTTACATTTGTACAGATAGAATTTAATATTTCAGGACCGATTAAAAAAAGGCATGTAATAGTACTTAAAAGACTACTCCTGTAGTACTGCTTCCCATACTCATAAATGCTTCTGTGAATCAGTCCTTATATGTAAAGAAGAGTCCACTACATAAAGGGAAGCAACATGATGCTGGTTTACACTTAGGGGTTGATTACGATGTCAGTTGGAAAGCCTTCGACCAACAGTCAGATTTTTCTAGACCGTGTCGCAACCCATCCGCCCGACTCCGTCATAAACAATTCCGACCGACCAATTACGATGCTCGCGGTTGGAAAGGGAACAGTCCAGTCATTTGGGATCGGTCTCGACCCACACTCGGAGAATTCAAGTCGTCCGGAGCCGATTCGTACAGCTCTACGTACATCGATTCCGACCGACCGATTATGATGTTGGATTTTGTCAGCCTTTCCGACTCAATCTGTCTGCCAAGAAAAGGATGTCGAAAACTGACTTTGAGGGCCCTCAACAGGCCCCCTTTCTTCCTGAGGCCTCCTGTTGGGGGCTGTGGGGGTAACTAAAGGACCAGCCCTGAAAAACCATGCACTGTGTGGCAGCCACCATGGGGTGCCCGTGACAGGATACAAGGTTTTCCGCAGACAGCCATTTTCCCCATAGGAGCCTGTGTTGTTGGTCGGAACACTGGCTACCATTGAAGTAAATGAGAGTCCATCCAAAACGGTGTTCTGAAGCATCATAATGGGTCAGGAGGAACCACCGACCGCGAGTCGGACGGTCCCGATTTCAAGCCGTGTCAGGAGGAGGAAACTCCGACTGACATCGTAATCAGCCCCCTAGTTGTGAAATGCTATTCTGGTTAATAAATGTTATTTTTATCTTCGAAGAGAAGGAATAATGGAATAGAAACAATATGTGCGTATACAGGAATGCAATACTATATGTATATCAATGCAAACACTAAGAATTTCTTAAGACAATCATGGACCTTTCATTGAATCTCGGGACATAAATATATTAAATAATGTTAACAAACTAATCTGTTTGCAAAAAGTGTTGAGGGCGTTTGGAACTCCTAGGTTACTCCTGAAGTCCTCATCTGGACAAAATGACCTGTGAAGTGTATGAAAATTCTGGAATTGAAGATAAAAAAGTCGGAGGGAAAGCATGAGCAAAATGCAAAAATGCTGTAGAGGAATCGGTTTGCAAGATTTAAATTGCTGAACTCTGCAGATTAATACCATGCAATAATTTCTGCAAAATGGAAAAATAAGGATAAATTAATAATGCTGTACAGTGGTGCAGGAGTGTCACATGTCTCACACGAACATGCATCTACCCAGGAGTCAGAAGATTTAAATTGCCATGCATAAAAAGTGAAGCATTATTATGGCCACTGAATGATGCGCGTAAAATTAGAAACTGGCAAATAAAATAAAAAAAACAAGGGGCCACAAGAAGGTGTAGGTTGACGTTGAAGGTGGAAGAAATTAATCTGGAAATTGTGGAGAAGGGTGGACACACCTGGATAAATTTTGTCGATGCAAACCATCACTATCAAAAACAGGTCTTCTGTCCTGCATTTGACATGAAATAGCTATTTTTTAATTAATCTTTTAGCACTCTATGGGAGCATATGACGTTCCTCCCTCTGACTTCTATCTGCTCACCCCCCCCCCCGTCTCCACCCTTCCGCGGTCCCATGCCTCCCGCTTCTTTGTCCAATTTAAATATATATATATATATATATTCACTGAAAAAAGCAAAGGATACAGGGACGTTATAGTTAGGCTCACATTTTCAGCGAAATGCAGCCGTTATAGTTAGCTACAAATGCTCGGCTTCATGAGAGGGTAACCTTTCCTTGGTGTGCTGTAGACTACAAATAGTTGGCTGGATTTGCGGAAAGATTTAGTTCTGTCCAAATTAAACTTTATGTATCGGTTAACATTTAAAGAATGCAGTGCCCGTTCGGCTGATGTCTGAGCATTTGGAAAAAATGATTAAAGTACTATTGGCTCATTTAGGTAAAAGTCCAAGGGGACTTTAGGAATAAATTTAGGGTTTGTGCATAGAATAATTCTATCATTCCTAAATTGCAGGAATGGTTCCTGGATAGTAAAAGCTTGAGTCTCACTAACCCTCCTTGCAGATGTAAGAGCGAAGAGGAGAGCTACCTTCCAGGATTGGAACTTTGTATCTGCTTTATGGATAGGATCGAATGGATGTTTCATGTGCTGAGCTGTCATGTCGGAAGAGGGGCTCTAACTGGTGGAAATGTTCTAAACATCCCCTTGAGGAAGTGCTTAACAAGCCTGCTGGAACATAAGGATGGAGTGTTGGATGACCTTCAGAACGGGAAATGGCCACCAGATGCACCTTTATGAAAGTGTGAGCTAAACCTGTTTGAACTAGGTGTAGTAGCTAAGGCAAAATCTCTTCGGGGGAAGATGAGATAGGATGCACTTCAGCAGTTCTACACCAAATGCAGAATCTTTTCCTCTTTAAGTGCTAAGTTTTGTTAGTACTGTCTGCTCTTGCCATGACCAGTATGACTGCAAGAATTTCTAAATGTTGGAATTCTTGGGACTCAGGAGCCAGGTTGATAATCTGAGAGAACTGGGATCTGGAGGCAGCAGTTGTCCCTGGCTCATTGTCAACATTGGCGGAATCAGTTTGAGGTGTATCGGAGGCTGTATTAAAAGGAGGAGAAGCTCCATGTGCCAATGTTGGCGCGGCCATGCCGGAGCTATAAGTATGATTTTGCAGAGTTCTGCTTTCATCTTCTTAAGTACTTTTGGTAGGAGAGGAATGGGAGGAAAGGTGTGGGCAAATATGCCGGACCATACAAATGAAAAAGCATTCCCCCATGACCCCTGATGAAGATGCCCATTTGCGAGGTACCAGCATTTGGTGTTGTGGGGAGTTTCGAAGAGGTCTATGTTTGGCTTGGCCCACTGGAGGAAGATTATGTTGAGTGTGTGTTGATCCAATTCCCACTCATGGTAGGTTGTTTTTAGTCTGCTTAAGGTATCCACTATTGTGTTCTGGTTTTCTGGTACATATTCTTCTGTTAGCGATACCTTGTGACATATTGTCCATCTCCAAATAAGTTGAGCGTCCTGGGATAGAAGCTGAGATAGTGTGCCTCCTTGCTTGTTTATGTAGTGCATTGTCATAGTATTGTCTGTTTGTACAAGCACTGAAGAGTTTTGAATTCTGGGCAGGGAGGCTTGCAGAGCTAGGAATACCACTCTTAATTCAAGAAGGTTGATGTAAAGGCTCCGATGGAATGGGGGCCATCTGCAGCTGACCTAAAGCTCCTGGGGGTAAGCTATCCAGCCATCCAAGGGAGCATCTGTTTTTATCACTAAAGGAGAGGCTTGAGGTAGGAATGGTAGGCCCAGTGACAGATGACAAGGTTGCGTCCACCAAACAAGTGATAAATTCATGGGTGAAATTACCTGGATGTCGTCATTTAATGCTTCCTGAAGAGGACGCATGTGTAGGTGACAGTATGGAATGAGATGAATACAGGAGGACAACATGCCTAGGAGAGATTTGTAAAGTCATACGGAAAGTGGCCAATTTTGTACGGGTTTTGCCAATGCCAGAAGCTTCCGTTGTCTCTCCAGTGTGGGATATGCTTTGTTTAGAGTGGTATCCAGTATGGCTCCCAGGAAAGTTAGTCGCCATGAAGGTTGAAGGACTGATTTGTGTGGGTTTAGAGTCAGACCCAGGTGGTTGAAGAGGTGCATACAGGCTTTGGTGGATGCTTGCAAGTGGGGGTCTTGACGAGGCAGTCATCGAGGTAGGGGAAAATGTGATGTTTCGGGTGTCTGACGTAGGCTGCAACCAGCCCTTGCCACTTTGTAACAATGCGGGGGCAGATTTAAATCCGAATGGCAGTACTCAGAAGTGACTGCTGGCTACCGTGAACCTGAAATTTTTTCGGTGTTTCTGGTGTGTGGGTGTATGAAAATAGGCATCCTGGAGATCCAGGGACGACATGTAATCATTCTCGTTGAGGATATACAATATATCTAGCATAATAACCATTCGGAACTATTGTTCTTGAGGTATTCGTTGTGGATTTTTAATTCCAGAATTGGTCTCCACTGCCTTGACTTCTTGCAAAGCACGAAGAAACAGGAGTAGAAACCTTTCCCTCTTTGAAAGTGGTACTCTCTCTATTGCTCCCATTTTTAGCATGGTAGTAAACTCCAACTTGAGAAGGCGTAGGTGTTTTTGACTAACAGGTTGAGGTGTGGTCAGAGGTAGGTTTTGCATGAATTCTAAAGAATGTTCAAATTTGAATTTGGTCTAAATGCAAATTGATCTGGGGTAATTAGCTTCCAAAGTTGCAGATGATTTGACATGTTTCTGCCTATTCTGAATGGGAAAGGTAGCAGCTGACAGTTGGGGGAAGTCATTGTGGATAGTTGGCTTCTTTGCTCTTCCATCCTGTTTTTCCTCTGAAGGAGGACTTGTTGTAGGCAGCCATAGGTTGTTGACGTTGATGATATTGGGGCCAAAATTGCTGGTTCCAGAAAGTCTATGTGGGATAGCGATACTGTTGTTATCCTCCTCTATAAGATTAGTGCCCATTTCCTTGGGCGCCATGAAAAGTCATTTTATTATATTGTAAATACCCCAGGGACTTGGTTGTCACCGTGTCTGCCTTTATTGTTTAGAGAGCTTCATCCATCGTAAGGCAAGTCTAGTATTTTGCTCTGAACTTCTGGTCTGAATTAAGTCGCCTTGAGCCACCCCTGACGTCTCAAAACTGCTGCCCGAACCAGCTGTCTGAATCTGGTTGAAACAATATCCATCTCACGGTCTGTTATTTCTGAGACGGAACGCTCACCTTCTAGCAATATTTTCTTTGCCTCCTCTTTTACCTCTTCCAGAAAATTGTCGAGATATGCAGAAATATCTGACCATATTTGTCTATTAATTTTGCCTCATAACGCCAAAGAATTTGATACTCTGACCATAAGCACTGACATCGTTGAGAAACATTTGCTGGTATTATTGAGCCTCCTACCCTTTTTGTCTGGGGGTGCTGAAAGGGGTGCAGAGGGGGTTTTACATCTCCATTGTGCACTTGCGAAATAGCAGAGTCTGGTTTTGGGTGACACATGAGCAAGCAGGCAGGCGCATCCCACGGGCCTTGTATTTATTATCTAACCTCAGTAACTTTGGTGGTACTGTAGCTGTATTGCGCATAATCCTCAAGCCTTGGTCTCAAATATAATTTATGATGAGCATAGATCTTACTGGTTTTCTGAAAGGCTCTTTAAAATCACAAAGAAATCAGTCTTGTTGATTCGCGGGCATTGGTAATTCAAAGTGTCTGGCTGCTCTCTCCATGAGGTGTGGAAAACTCCTATATCTCTGGAGGAGAATCTATATGAGGCGGAGACTGCGACACCGGTGGTGACAGTGTGTAATCGTCCCATTCATCTTGTTCAGGGTGAATTTCAATTTCTTCTCTTTCCTCCTCTGAAGAGGATGGTTCATGCAGAGGCACTGCCTGCGACAAATGGCACATTACCGGAGATGCTTGTACTGGAGGTAACGTTAGGGGTTGAACCTGCATTGTAGGTGGTGGAGGGGCTTTTTGTTGATGAGAGAGAGATGTTGGGGGAAATCTCTTTTTGTAATCTGCCAGCACAGATTGCAAATCGGACACTAGAGTGGAAGGGAGACATATCATATTCTGCTGTTAATGTTGTTGGTGACATTGTTGAGGATAATAATATTGTTGATCATAATAGTCCTGATCATCTGAATCTTCCTTATATTTTACATTAAGCTCCAAAGGGCTACGAGCTGCCCCAAAGAGATTGTCATCTTCAGGGTCGTCATCATCTAAAAGATGTTAAGGTAATAATGGTTGTACTTGACCCGGGGATGTTAAAGATAATGTTAACCTTTTTTGGCTTATTTTTTGTCGTCAGAGTCGCCGATGAGGATTTCCTTATTAACAATGTAGGATCCACTGTTGATAAGTTAGGTGTCGTTGACGAGGAGTCATCAGTGAACACAGACTGCCGGGAAAAGGCAGTCGACGATGGCGGTGGAGCCGCCATCGACGATGAGGTTGTAAATGAAAGGTTCGCAGTTGCCGAAAGATTTGCTTTCGACAACAGGTTTGTCGTTGATGAGAGGCTTCACACCAACGAAGTTTGCAGTGGACGAGAGGTTTGATGAAAGGGTAATTTTTTTACCGTCGCTGACAGTAGAACCTGATTTTGGATGATGATGTCGTTGATGAGGAGAATGCCACTGAAGACACTGTTACTTGATTTATATAGGACAGAAGAGGATCTTTTCATCGACGAGCCATCCATCGACGGAGCATAAGTAGGTTTTTTAAAAGTGTGTTTCACTTTAGGTGGAGGTGTAAGAGGCTCACAAGCCGTTTTTATGTCTCGCACCTAGCGTTGCAGTGAACAGCACTGCTTGCGTGAGACCTCTTGTAAGGGGGTTTTGAAAGCTGACCACACGCTCGTGCGTGTGATCAGGCTTTCGCCACCGCCATTGGCGTTAGTTTTTTTTAAACAAAAATAAGGTACCTAATTGAGCAAAGGCAGGCGCATGTCCTGCCTTTGCTCCGCCCATTCCCACCGGTGTCTAGCATGCGCAGCAGCGCACGTTCGCCTCGCTGCCGCACTCCCTTGCCCCCGCTCCTCTGTGGTGCGCGCGCACCACTGATTTCGATACCCTGCTTGTAATCACTTGTTTCTAGTTTAAAAAACGTTGGCGCAATGCCTCTTAAAAATAGCGAGGGCATACCTCGTGTCTATTTAAAGTCCAAATTATACTCCTCACGCAAATCTGTACCTTCTGGGGAGCCCACCTCAGCTTTGAAAGTGCAGCACTTTCCTTCAAAGCTGAGTGAAGGCGATGGCTGTGTGCGCGTCCTCGGAGCATTGATGTATCTGTGTGTCTGTGAGGCAAGGGACAGCAACAGACAAGTGCGAGAACTCTTCTGACCTACCTGCGAGGGCAGTTCAGGGGACTCCTGCTGCTGTGTGTGTAAGTAAGAGGCAGACTAACGCAGCGAAGCGTAAGGCTGGCAGCGCCCGGTGACAGCTGACGCTGAGTGAGTAATGTCATGAATTACGCCGGCTGTGCAGTGCAGTGCGATGGGCTTACGATGTCAAAGCTCTTCTTGCAGGGATTAGAGGTTAGCAGGCAGCGTTGGTGCTTCTTGCGTGCTTTTCACTCTCTTCAAAGGTTGTCTGTGCATCAAAAGCCGCACAAGAGTAGTAGAATGAACTTTAAGTATAATAATTGTACTTACTCTTCAATTGCAGAGTGCACACCCTCCAATGGTCTTCGGTAGTATTGTTTCCTGTAGAATTCTATTTCATGCTTATAAAAAGCAGGTCTCGGTCAGTATCAGCAAAGTGGTATGTGCATGTTGAAAGTCGGAGAGTTGGAGGCGGTAACCTGTTTAGATCATCTCTTGCCAACAGTGTCCGAATCCCAAATATTAGCGCATGTCCTATGCAGTGGTAGAAGTGGGCGGGCGGAAGGGCACGGCGTGCCCCTACTTCTAAAAATTATTTCAGTCCGTTCCCCTACTTCTTTCTTTCAAAATATCATCCCGGGACGGCAAACGATAACTTTTTCATTCAGCTTCCAGGGGCGGCTCACACTTCTCTGTTGAACTCTAGAGGCTGCAGCAGCCCCTCCCTGAGCTCGCACAGCCCGAGGGCAGGCCCATAGTCATTACGATTGAGGCAGATTATCCCCTTTCGAATGACAATGCGCCTGCCCACTGCCTGCCTTTAGCATTGCATGTGCTGGTGAGATGAATTAGTGATTACAGACGAGCTTTCCCCAAACAGAGTGCTATGGGGAACTCGACACCTTTGTTGTAAACGTATCTAGGACCCTATTTAAATATTCCCGATCTATGCCCTTATGTGGTTATATCAAATCATATCTTTATAAAGGCAATAGAATCATACCCATATTAAGTCATAGCCAATGCAGTCCAAATACGGCAAAGCTACTCCCATAGACTCATAGAAAGCACAACGCGTTCTTAAACAAACCAAGCCTCCAGCAGCCCGGGAATTCCCCCTGCCCCTGTATTGATTTTTCCTAGAACTCCTGGAGTCCTGAAAGAACTGCGAGTTCTTAGTGACGTCTTTTGTCCAACCTTACGTCAAACTCAGCACCTTCCAGGTATAAATATACCAGCATCTGCCCTAGCAAAACACACGGTGGTTTGGAGCAGATCGGCTATCTACTTGCCCGACGCCCTGCTGTTGCGAGTGCCGAAGGAAGCCGACCCTCCCATTGACACACTGAGAGAGACGCTGTCTTTTCTCCTGCCGAGAAATCCAGCTCCAGTGTTTCCCTGTCACCCTTGCAGGTTGCTGGGAGATCGAGTCCTGAGAGAGATACAAGACCTCCTTCATTCTATAACCAAGGTACGGAGCTGATTAGACCCTTAGAGAATTCTTGATTTAGACTCTTGGCAGAAACTATCTTAACTCAAACTACATCTCACTTACTCCTTCCCTGTACTAGGCTTAGGTTAGGTACACCGGGGTAGGCGTATCTTAGAAGCACCAGTTGAGTACATTTAGTCATGATTTTAACATTATATATTTTTTATCTATTTTAAACACCGTATGGCTTAGAAACCATACCATGCTTTTACAGTATTGTTTCATAATACTCCTTTTACTGTACGCACTTTACTTTATAACAAGTATTGCAATTATAGCAACTCACTTCTCTTGCATGAGAAAGAAGACTGTTCAATAAATAACCTCTTTTATTGAAAACGCCCGTCTCTCTTTTTCTCTGCACTTCTGGTGAAACTAAGCATGCACGATTGACTGAGTAAAATAGTTATCTATTGTTTCCACGACTCTGGCGGTATACTCCTTATTCTGGAGGGAGCAAAGTTGTCATGTTTATGCGGTTGTCAGAAACGAATCCCTTCTTGTGTACTCGAGAAAGTTTCTAGTGACATCTGAGCTAGCTGGCATTCATAATTAAGTCTAACATATTCAATAGAGACCTAGTCGACCTAAGTCCTACGTTTAAACTATTGTTTATGTTATTCCAATGCGCAGAGCCTATTGGGAATATAGGAACTACACTACACCTTGTGTAATTTGTCAATGTTGTACACAGAGTGAACTGGGCAGGAGCAGTGACTGGACAGAAGAGACGACAGGAAAGGAGAGGTACTAGGGCAGGAGAGGTACTAGGGCAGGAGAGGTGACCGGGCAGGAGAAGTAACGGGCAGGAGAAGTGACAGGCAGGAGAAGTGACGGGCAGGAGAAGTGACGGGCAGGAGAAGTAACGGATAGGAGAAGTGACAGGGCAGGTGAGTTGACGTGTCAGGAGCAGTGACGGTACAGGAGAGGTGACAGGAAAGGAGAGGTGACGGGGCAGGAGAAGTGATGGGGCGGGAGAAGTGATGGGGCAGGAGCGGTAACCGGCAGGAGCAGTGAACGGATAGGGGCAGTGAATGGATAAGAGCAGTGAACGGGGCAGGAGAAGTGATGGGGCTGGAGCGGTGATCGGGCAGGAGTGCTGACCAGAAAGGAGCAGTGAACGGGCAGGAGCAGTGAACGGGCAGGAGCAGTGACGTTGCAGGAAAAGTGACGGGGTCGAAAATGTGACGAGGCAGGAAAAGTGACGGGCCAGGAGAGGTGACAGGAAAAGAGTGGTGACTGGGCAGGAGAGGTAACTGGCCAGGAGAGGTGACCAGGCAGGAGAAGTGACTGGCAGGAGAAGTGACGAAGCAGGAGAAGTGACGGGGCAGGAGAGGTAATGGGGTAGGAGAGGTGATGGGCAGGAGAGGTGATGGGGCAGGGGAGGTGACGGGCAGGAGAGGTGACTGGGCTGGAGAGGTAACGGGGCATGAGCTAGAGCGGTAACGGATGGAGCGGTGAAAGGACAGGAGCTTTGAACGGGGCAGGAGCAGTGAACAGGACAGGAGCAGTGAACAGGGCAGTTGCAGTGAACGGGGCAGGAGCAGTGAACAGGGCAGGAGCAGTGACTGGGCAGGAGAAGTGATGGGGCAGGAGAGGCGACAGGGCAGGAGAGGTGATGTGGAAGGAGAGGCAACAGGGCAGGAGAGATGACCGGGCACAAGAAGTGACGGGCAGGTGACATGACAGGCAGGTGATGTGATGGGCAGGAGAGGTGACGGGCAGGAGAGGTGACTGGGCAGGAGAAGTGACGGAGCAGTAGAAGTAATGGGGCAGGAGCGGTGATTAGGCATGAGCAGGAGTGGTAACCGGGCAGGAGCGGTGAACGGACAGGAGCAGTGAACGGGGCAGGAACAGTGAACAGGGCAGGAGAAGTGACGGGCCAGGAGAAGTGACGGGGCAGGAGAAGTGACGGGGCAGGAGAAGGGAGGGGGCAGGGGAATTGACGAAGCAGGAGTACTGACTGAACAGGAGTAGTGAAAGGGCAGGAGCAGGCGTTTCCCAGGGCGACTGGAAGGGTAGGGGGCCAGTTTAGTTTGGGGGGACCGGTTTTGTACAAGTGCAGGAGTTTTAAAAACACTGCAAAGTTCTTTGTATATTCAGAAGGTTCGGTCAACAATACAAGTGCCACCGTCGCACCCACAACTGGCTGCAGGAGGTGAGGGATAGGGACCCGCCGCACTGGTTCCTTTCCCTAGATGCCGAAAAAGCCTTTGACTCCGTGCATTGGCCATTCCTGGAGGCCACCCTGTATAAGTTCGGTTTTGGCCCCAAGTTCCGCTCCTGGGTACAGCTGCTCTACACTACCCCGAGGGCCCGGGTGAGGGTGAACGGGACACTCTCCCGCGAAATCCAGATCCAGCGTGGCACCAGACAGGGATGCCCCCTGTCCCCTCTCCTCTTCACCCTGACAATCGAGGTGCTGGCGGCTAGGATCAGACAGAACCCGAGCGTCACCGGCTTCAGGGTTTCACCTGCTGATGACACGCAAGAAAAGCTCTCCTTATACGCCGATGATGTATTGCTCTATGTCACTGACCCGCCCACTACCGTGCCCGAGCTCTTCCGGGAGATAGATGGTTATGGGGATCACTCCGGGTACGCCATAAACTGGCACAAGTAAGTCCTTTTTGACCCTAAGGGGACTACGGGTGGTGACGCCCTCCCGGATAGACTGGTGGTGTCTACGGAAGGCTTTCAGTATTTGGGGGTCTTCGTGACGCTAGACGCTGAAGTGTCCCGCTCCAGGAATGTTAACAGGATGCTGCAGAATTCTGCCAGTGAAATGACAAGGTGGCGCCGGCTGCCTTTGACCCTTCTAGGCAGAGCAGCGTTGTACAAAATGGTGATACTGCCCAAATACCTGTACGCCCTGCAGAACGAGTACTACCCCATCCCGGGAGACCTCCTAGGCAAAATACACGCTGACCTTAGGTCCTTCATTTGGTTGGGTAAGCAGCCGCGCGTGGCGCTCACCACCCTGCAACGCCATCAATATAGCGGGGGAATCTCCCTGCCGAACCTGGAGGCCTATTACTGGGCAGAGCACCTCTCCCCTATTAATGACTGGCTCCATGCCCCGGCGAGCCACCCTACATATGTGCTGGAACGAGCAAAGCTATCCCCCTCTCACCTGCTTACGTACCTATACGGGGGCCAGCGGAGGACGCCCCTCCTCCCAGCCACTAATATTACCCTACGGGCCTGGAGAGTGGCCACGAAACGTATGGGCTGGGACCAGAAGCCAACACGGCAGACTCCGCTTTGGCATTGTGCATGGCTACGGGAGCTGAGCAAACTACGCGGCTTTAAACAGTGGGACGATATCGGGATCTCCACGGTGGGTGATGTCATCGCTAGAGGAGAGCTCAAATCGTTCGAGGTTTTGCGGGCGGAATTTGGGCTCCACCAATCGCAGTTCTATAAGTATGTACGGTTACGGCATGCGTGGAGGGCCCAGGCGATATCGTTAGAGGGTCTCCCAGAGTATGCACCCCTGGAAGGTAGACTGCTGCAGGAGCAAATTCCCAACAAGGCTGTATCCCTTACTTACAAGACACTTACAAACAACATGCTGGGGGATCTGACGAAACTCAGGGCTGCATGGGAGCATGACGTGGGTGGTATGGAGGAGATCGACTGGGACTTAGTCCTAATGAACCCGAGGGAAGTGGCCATTAAATCCCGACTCCGCCTGATCCAGTACAACGTGCTTCACAGGACGTACTTTGACAGGGTTAGGTTGTTTAAGATGGGGAAGGTTTTAGATGACAGGTGCCTCCGTTGCCAGCGGGAGGGGGGGGCTTCTTTCATATTCTATGGGAATGTGGCAAGATTCAGTCGTACTGGACACTTGTCTTCACCAAACTGAAGGAGGTCCTGGCAGTGCCACTTGTCCAGGAGCCGAAACTGGCCCTACTGGGAATGACCAATGATGTGGACCTCCCCCGCCCTCTGCTAACGTTCCTAACCTTGGCCCTGGTGGTCGCAAAACGAGACATTGCTAAGTATTGGGGGGCGGAGTCGGTGCCTACCATGGAGGAGTGGAGGAGGGGGTTGGACCTCTACATGGCGGCGGAGCGGGTGACATATAAATCTAGGGGCTGCCCCAAGAAGTTCAAGAGGATTTGGGCAAAATGGAGGCAGTATCATGGGCTGGAGAGTGGGACGGGGTAGGGAGGCCTATGCGGGGGCCCGGGGTTTGAGGGGTTGTTGGGGTGGGCGGTGGGCCTGATTTGGAGGGGACCCAGTGTGCTGGGAGTGTGCTAATAATTTGACAGCCCAGGGGCGGATTGTGTGGGGGGCGGGACAGGGAGGGCTGCGGCTGATGGACACAGAATGCACTATTCTCAAGGATATCCGGACTCACGTTAACTTACGGGATGAGCTTTTACTTCCCCCGCATTGTTTGGTTGTGTTCAGGGGAGGGGGGGGGGTTTGGTTCTGTTACTTGGGTTCGGAGGACAGTTAATGAAAAAAAAGGAAAATAAAAGCAGATGCCCGGATGGACACTATGGCCACCTTTTGTGCTGGGGCGGGGCTCCGCCTAAGTGACCCTTGTGATATGGCGATTTGTTTGTTGTTTTTTCGCAATGTTGAGAGTAGGGGGTCTGTTGGGCCTCTTTCTTACCGGTGTAGACATTGATTACTGTTTGCTGGATTGTGGAATTGTATTTTTTACATGTATCTGTGCATCTGCAATAAAAATGTTTTCCAGGAACAATACAAGTGCCAAGATAACTTTGGTGATCAATGAACCTGCTGGAGAGAGATGGGAGCATGTTTTTCTAGTGGCTGTTTTACTCGTCTAAGGTAGCGCAGAGGGGTAATATGCCTGCTGCAAAGAACATTTACCATGCATATCAAAGAACAATATGTTATGTGCATAGTTCAGTGGGTACTGCTTTGTGTTCACTTCCCGAATGAAAGGACACTTGAATACATATGGCCTGGCAGTTTGGGCTGGACTGTTCACATTGGGCGCAGGATCAAGTCTGATTTGCATAAGGCTGGGTCCAAACTGGAATGGCATGGTGAGCAAAAAAACAATGGATTTAAGCCTAAATCTCTGTACTGGAGTTACTGTATGACATTGTTCTGCATTTTGTCCATCAATTGTTCTTTTTGCATTTGTCACCCCGAGTGGGACAGGTATGCTCAGACATGAGTCCCGTGCTCTCCATGCCACTGGAATCAAGCTATCCTAGCTGATGAGGGCTGAAAGCCCGAAACCGGTCCTAGGATGCTTGTTTCCAGTCCAGGGAGGACCTGGCCTGGCAGTTCGGCTGGACTGTTCCCATTGGGTGCAGGATCAAGACTGATTTGAATATGGCTGGCTCCAAACTGGAATGGCGAGCAAAGAAACAATGGATTTAGGCCCAGATCTCTGTACTGGGGTGAATGTATGATATTGTTCTGCATTCTGTCCACCAGTTGTTCTTTTTGCTATATTATGATTGAGCAGCTAGCTGGCTGACATGAATATGAAGGAGCCTTTGTGGGTTTCCGTGAGTCTAGATTCTCCTGAAGAGTCCCTTTCTCTTCCGAGCCCTGCTTAACACGTGTACAGGAGGAGCCCTGTATTCATGACCTCAATTTTTGAGACAAAATATAATCATGGATTTCTGAACAATGAGAGTAAAAGCATTAAGGTAACATGTTGTTCCTGCTTATATTTCACACCCTTTACATAAACCTGTATTCCCTATGAGTGTTTGCTTTTCCTGAATTAAACCTCAAATAAACATGTTTATCCATCGTTTTAATTAAATAACGTTATAAGCTGTGCCTGATCAGTGAAATGCTAAACATACTAAAAAGTTGGTATGTTTTGCTATTTCTAGCCACACCCCTGACTCCGCCCACTGATTCAATCTTCTGTTATTCCCGCCCCCTGATTCTCCACCCACAGTTCCCCTACTTTTTTTTCCTACTTAGACCACTGGTCCTATGCCATCTATACTACCTAGCAGGAGTGTTGCTAAAAGTCCAAGCTAGACAAGCAGTTAAGGACAGGCAGAACATTCTGCAAAAGTAAGAGAAAAACATTTTTATCATGAAACTGTTTTTAACCGACAGTCTTTAATTCCTAATCATAGATGAGTGGGAGTAATACAGGGACGAACCAGCAGCGTTTGCCGAACAACATAAATCCCAGCGTATTATCTATGCAGAAGAGGCATCTCCCTCGGCCAATCAGAATTGGTACCGTGATATCCAATGGGAGCAGGCTGCTGAGCCCATCCTGCCGGGAATAGCTCGCGGTTCAGCGCTGCAGGCTGGGATCTGTTCACACAGCATGTATGGAGTGGAAAGGGGAGGGGCAAGGCTGGATCTAGCGCTCAACCATCCCTCGGATCTGGGCGGCCGCTGAGCAACACGCGGTGCGTGAAGCGCGTGCCTCCTACCACTCACCACGTGCAAGCGGTTGCTGCAATTGCACTCACACTCAAGGGAGGCAATGGTTAAAAGGGAGCACCACGGAGAGTGCACAAAAATCTGCAGAAGTGTCCTCTGACGTGCCCTACCAGCCAGCTGAAGTCATGAATGTCAACCACGTCAAGGAATACCTGGCGAGGAGAGAGATCCCCCAGCTGTTTGAGGTTAGCGTGGATGTAGGTTTGTTACACCTGTGGTACCTGTGAGTGACAGTCACCGAGATGCGACAGTAATGCGATCAGAAAGAAGGATGTTCGTTGGAATGCTGAGGAGTTACCTACAGCACTGTCATCCTACTAGCATCAAGCAACGTGGTATATGCTGCGTAATTGTGCATTTTTGGGTTCAGTTGTGGATTTTTTTGACCAGTACAAATTCACTTGTTTTTTTTCGGAGGGGCACACGTGGGCCTGTGTGAATAAATCAAACAAATGTTCATAACTGAGTCCTTTAGATCATTTTTGGAACTGGTGCACAGGAACATCCTCATTCTCCTAGAGAGCACACTGTGATAGGGACACGGCCCCGTCAACACGGATATCCCGTCTCCCCTCCCGATCACCACCACAATCCCCGGTCGCCCGGACTACCAAAACAACCCGGACTCCACCCCTTTCTCTTTCCCTACAGGAACCAGTACCAACGCGGGACGCAGCGGAAGTACAACCCCGCGACCCCGGATGTCCCTCCCCCTTTCCGGAGGCGGACCAAAGAAAAGCCGGAAGAACCCACAACACAGCGTTCAAGCAGGAAGACTCGTGGCAGGAGACGGCGTGCGAAGAACCCCCGGAGAAGAGAGACGATCCGGAACCAGGAGACGAGGTCTGGACGGAGGACTGGTGGATTCCAGAGGAGGACGCTGGAGAGCGGCCGCAACTCATGGACGGAGTTGCGGCGGGCCAAGTGAGTACCAGTTCCGAGTGCGTTTAGAAATTAGGCGTTCCGTGTGTCTGTACATAAGTAACTTGTAAATACCTCCGTGTAAAATCTAGTCCCCTCCTCACGAATCACCGTGCACTGTGAATAGACTGTAGATACGTGTGAGAGCGGCACTATCACGAATGTAGATAAATAACCCCTCACGTCCTGACACCAACGTCACCCTATTCCCAGTCCACTCTATATCTTTACCTCTCTTCCCTTCCCCTCCCTTTCCTCACAGTCGTTCTCAACTCCAACACCCGGGTGAAGGACAAGGACCTTATCTTGTGTTCCGCCGACAGAGCTAACGGCCCTGTTTTCTCTCTCCTTTTCCCCCCCTCCGAGGATCCACCGTCCGGGAGACGAGGCTGTTGAACCCCAAGGACCAGCCTGCCTACAGCCAAGACCAACAGCTGTCCCTGGAAGACCAACCCCGGAGGGCTCCTTACCTCGGTGCCGGAACCCTCAATCCTTTGGAACTCTCTGTTGTCCTGTGCCATACCATTGCACCCTTGTACATTAATAAAAACCGGCTACGAAATAGCCCACTACATTCGGCCTCCACGCTTGTCATTCCGGTTTGCTTCCCCCACCAGCCCACAAGTGGTGTCAGAAGTGGGATCTACCGGAAGCATGGAGGCCGCGGTGCAAAAGTTAGCGGATTCCCAAGAACAACTCGGGAAGATGATGGAGCTGTTCTTGAAGACGGCCGAAGAAGACCGTGGGCAACTGCATGACGTCTTGAAGGGGCAGGGAACCGCCCAGGACCATGCTTTGGGGAAGCTCACAGACGTATTAGGCCAACAGCGACCCACCACGTCTCTTCCTTCAGTGGTTCTCCAGAAATATGTGCCGGGTGAAGACCCGGATTTCTTTTTTACCAATTTTGAACGGCTGGCCCAAGCCGCGGCCTGGCCACTCGACCGATGGGGTCATTATCTGGGTCCTTTACTGACTGGCGAACTACAGGCAGCCTTCCAACAGGCTAACGTACAGGGACTGACCCCCTATGCGGACATCAAGACCTGTATCCTCGAAAGATTAGGCATTGATGATGAGACCTATCGGGTGCGGCTCCGCCAAGCAAAAGAGGGACCCCAGGAGACACCCAGAGCCCTCTCCTTCAGGATTAAAGATTTGGCTGACCGGTGGCTGAAGTCCGCGACCGCTACTAAAGAAGATATACTATCGAAAATATATTTGGAGCAGTTTCTGGCTTCCCTCCATCCTGCCACCCAAAAATGGGTCCGTCAGCATGCACGTCTGACCTTAGACAATGCTATCGAAATTGCCAGTGCGTACAGCCGAGCCCAGGACTTACAGAAACCTAAGGAAGAACATGGTCACCGACCACAGCCCCCTGGACAACCCCGAGGCCCTCGGCCGTTTCTGGCCAAGAAACCTGATCCTCCCCCGTTGTTCCCTTATCCAGTGATGTCCAGACCCCCACCGCCTGGTCCCCAGTGCTACCATTGTGGTGGTTATGGGCACATTGCTCGGGTTTGTCCACAAAAGGAAGAGCCGATGGAGGTGGGAATGGCTCGAAACTATGTGTGTCTATCCTCTGGACCGTCTCCTCCCGCTTTCCATCGCCCAGTACTGATAGAAGGTCATCGGGTGTCGGCCCTTGCAGACACGGGATGTAGACAAAGTGTGCTCAGACCTCAAGAGATACCCCACCCGATAGGGCCAATAACAGGTACAGTGGCCATTCAGTGTGTGCATGGAGACACAAAGGTTTACCCAACGGCTGAGGTCCGAGTACAACACTCCCTGGACCCTGGAAGTACCCTGAATGTCGGGCTTGTTCCTTCACTGCCTGAACAGGTTATCTTGGGCAGCGATTACCCTGGTCTTCCTCGCCTTCTCCAGGACACCACCACCAGCCTAGAGAAGTGGTGGTCTGAAGCTCCTTTTTCCGACAGCTCCCCAGTAGTAGGAACACACCCCACTCGGATGACCAAGACCAAAACCCAAAAGAAGAAGGAAAAAAGGAACTACTCCACGGCTTTCCCAGTACGAGTGGAAGAACATCCCTGGGAAATCGACCAGGAATTTCGGGCTGCTCAGCAAGAAGACCCTGTTCTGCAAGACGCCTGGGGAAGGGCCCTGGACCAAGAAGATCCCCTGCATGTAGGTCCCCACTTTTACAAAAAGAACGGCCTCTTATACAGAAAAGGGGGACCCCAACAACCGTCCCAGTTGATTATTCCAGGACCCTTCCGGGACAAAGTATTGTTTCTTGCTCATAGCCATCTGCTCGGGGGTCACTTCAGCGACGAAAAGACGAGTCAGGCCATCCTAGAAAAATTCTATTGGCCTGGCATCCACCAGCAAGTCAAACTGTACTGTAGGGCCTGCCCCGTTTGTCAAAAGAACAGCCGGTATCGCCCTCCCAGAGTCCCTCTACAACCTCTTCCTCTGATAGACATCCCCTTCAGTAGGGTAGGGATGGATATTATAGGCCCCATGCTCCCATCCCGAAGCGGTTGTAGGTATGCGTTAGTGCTTGTGGACTACGCCACCCGCTTCCCTGAAGCCATACCTCTCCGCCAGCCTACCAGCCAGAACATAGCTAAAGCTTTAATATCTATCTTTTTTCGGGTCGGCTTCCCTAGAGAAATCCTGACCGACCAGGGAACCCCCTTCGTCTCGTCCCTCATGAAGCAGGTGTGCTCCCAACTAGGTGTGAAACAAATCAGAACGTCCGCTTACCACCCCCAAACTGATGGCCTCGTGGAGCGGTATAACGCCACCCTGAAGACAACCCTTAAAAAACTCCTGGCCTTGGAGAGTAAGAGATGGGAGGAAATGCTACCGCTGGCCCTCTTTGCCATCCGCTGCAAGGTCCAAAGCAGCACGGGTTTTTCCCCTTATGAACTACTCTATGGCAGGCCCCCTCGGACCCTCCTGGATATGGCCAAAGAGGCTTGGGAGGCGGAACCCGACAGTACCCGTCCTTTGCCGGAGTACGTACAAAACCTCAGAACCCACCTGGGGCAAATAAGGGACATCGTACGCCAGAATCTGGTAGCAGCCCAAGCCAAACAAAAGCAACAATACGATAAGGGTACGAAAGCTCGTTCCTTTCGTCCTGGTCAGTTGGTTCTCCTCTTAATGCCCTCCTCCGATCACAAACTGTTAGGGCAATGGCAAGGCCCCTTTCCCGTCCTACGACAGGTCACTCCCGTGACCTATGAAATCGAGCTCGACCCTGTCCGTCGAACCACACAAATCTTCCATGTAAATCTACTGAAGGAGTGGGTGGGACCCCGTCCGGTCCTCCTGAATAACAGTACAGAACAAGAACTCCCCTATGAGGTCTGTGTAGACCCAGAACTCGGGGAACAAAGGAAACAGGAACTACGGTCCACCCTTCGCTCCTTACAACAGGTGTTCTCCTCCTCTCCGGGCCTCACATCAGTAGTCGAACATGCCATCATCACGGAACCCGGGAAAACGGTCCGTCAGCGGCCTTATCGGCTCCCTGAGGCTCGTAGACCTGTTATCAGAGATGAGGTAGCCCAGATGCTCCACATGGGGATCATCGAGCCTTCCAGTAGCGATTGGAACTCGCCGATTGTTTTAGTCCCAAAACCAGACGGATCGGTCCGTTTTTGTATCGATTTCAGAGAAATCAACAAAATCTCCTCCTTCGATACATACCCCTTACCTCGGGTTGATGAAATGATTGAGCGTATCGGTAGGGCCAAATTCATCAGTACGCTAGACCTCTGTAAAGGGTATTGGCAGATTCCCTTACGACCCGAAGATAAGAAGAAAACTGCCTTTTCCACCCCCGAAGGCCTATACCAATTCACGGTGATGCCCTTTGGGCTTCACGGGGCCCAAGCCACCTTTCAGCGGGCTATGAATTTGATATTACGGACCCATGTTTCTTACGCCGGGGCCTATCTGGATGACATAATCATCTATAGTGATGATTGGGAGCAACACTTATGTCACCTGAGAGAAGTAATACACTCCCTGGGGTCCTATGGGTTCACGATCAACCCCTTGAAAACCACCTTGGCGGCTCAGACCGTGAAATATTTAGGATACCTGTTGGGAGAAGGACTGATCCGCCCACAAAACAACAAAATCGCCGCTATCCACTCAATTCCTTTTCCCCAGACCCAAAAAGAGCTAAGAGCCTTCCTAGGCCTCTTAGGGTATTACAGACGCTTCATTCCCCGGTTTTCCCAGATAGCAGCTCCTCTCACAGATCTGTTAAAGAAAACTATAAAAACCGAAGAGGCCCTGAGACAACCACACCCCTCCCTGTTGGATGCCTTCCACCAGTTGAAAGACATCCTACTTTCCAGTCCCGTTCTCATCAGCCCAGACTATTCAAAGCCATTTATACTCCAGACGGACGCTTCCGAGCAGGGGCTGGGAGCAGTTCTCTCTCAGAAAGATTGCAATGGGGACGAACGGCCCATCCTTTTCCTAAGTAGAAAACTGTTTCCCCGGGAGAGTAACTACGCTGTAGTGGAGAAGGAGGCCCTCGCCATCAAATGGGCTGTAGACAGCCTCCGCTACTATCTTGAAGGCAGAGAATTCATTTTGTACACTGACCATGCCCCACTGGAATGGATGGCCCGTAACAAAGGACACAACGAAAGAGTCCTTCGTTGGTTCCTTTCCCTACAACCCTTCAGGTTCAAGACTCTCCACAGGAAGGGCGCGGACCAAGCCAACGCTGACTATCTTTCTCGATATCCATGCCAGCTTACCCGATCAAGAAAGACAGCTAGGGGAAGGGGATGTGATAGGGACACGGCCCCGTCAACACGGATATCCTGTCTCCCCTCCCGATCACCACCACAATCCCCGGTCGCCCAGACTACCAAAACAACCCGGACTCCACCCCTTTCTCTTTCCCTACAGGAACCAGTACCAACGCGGGACGCAGCGGAAGTACAACCCCGCGACCCCGGATGTCCCTCCCCCTTTCCGGAGGCGGACCAAAGAAAAGCCGGAAGAACCCACAACACAGCGTTCAAGCAGGAAGACTCGTGGCAGGAGACGGCGTGCGAAGAACCCCCGGAGAAGAGAGACGATCCGGAACCAGGAGACGAGGTCTGGACGGAGGACTGGTGGATTCCAGAGGAGGACGCTGGAGAGCGGCCGCAACTCATGGACGGAGTTGCGGCGGGCCAAGTGAGTACCAGTTCCGAGTGCGTTTAGAAATTAGGCGTTCCGTGTGTCTGTACATAAGTAACTTGTAAATACCTCCGTGTAAAATCTAGTCCCCTCCTCACGAATCACCGTGCACTGTGAATAGACTGTAGATACGTGTGAGAGCGGCACTATCACGAATGTAGATAAATAACCCCTCACGTCCTGACACCAACGTCACCCTATTCCCAGTCCACTCTATATCTTTACCTCTCTTCCCTTCCCCTCCCTTTCCTCACAGTCGTTCTCAACTCCAACACCCGGGTGAAGGACAAGGACCTTATCTTGTGTTCCGCCGACAGAGCTAACGGCCCTGTTTTCTCTCTCCTTTTCCCCCCTCCGAGGATCCACCGTCCGGGAGACGAGGCTGTTGAACCCCAAGGACCAGCCTGCCTACAGCCAAGACCAACAGCTGTCCCTGGAAGACCAACCCCGGAGGGCTCCTTACCTCGGTGCCGGAACCCTCAATCCTTTGGAACTCTCTGTTGTCCTGTGCCATACCATTGCACCCTTGTACATTAATAAAAACCGGCTACGAAATAGCCCACTACATTCGGCCTCCACGCTTGTCATTCCGGTTTGCTTCCCCCACCAGCCCACACACACACACATGCCTATTATTATTATTAGTTCTTCTTGCACAAGAAAGAACTTGAACATGCACGTTTCAGTTTTCTTTTTTCACACCGCCAGTTTCCCGAACTTACTTTTCAGTTCTGATGTTAAAATCACACTAAAAGAAAGCATATCTGCGGTCTAAGAAAGCGAGTCTTGCAAAAGTACCATCTCCTAGCCAACAAGCACCCCTTATTTACGCAGCATCACTGTAAGGACATGTATGCCTATGCATAACAAATGTAAGGACATTCACAGCTTGTCCCTCAAAAGCCACGCAGGTGGAGGGTTAGCGTGTTGAAGCGAGGGGGTTCGCGGTGGTATCATCACCACTGTGAACAGGCTCGTCTGTCCTGCCGCGGTATAGGAGGTTGGCTCGTCCCGTAAGCATTGGTAAAAACTGAGGCACTGCGAGAACACAAGCTCCTCGTACAATTCTCTTGTGCTGCACCTGTTCGCTGGACTGATTTGGAGACGACGTCGCACAGCGTACGCACGGATGAGACTCCAGGTTCAGGCTGGGAGTGGATTTCTGCCTCTCCACAGGTGTGACGCGTGCCGCAGCCAACGGCTACACAGAGAAGTAAAAGCCCACACCCGATGCCGCCTCAGTATTGCTATCCACCAATTAGCGAGAATAAGCGGTTACAAGGTGGCCGCGAGGGCCTCCGTCTTTGCACCCGAGCCGGGCGATGTTCGTTCGTCAGAGGAGATGCCATTGAACGCTTAACCTGTGACGGAATCCCAAGTGCAATGATTTTTGTAGCCTAATGCGGTGCGCCGCTTTTCGGGACTGAGGCCGCTATACGAACAATAGTTACTTACCTGTAATCTGTGGTTCTCCAGTATTGGTGTCTTTCATAGATTCACATGCCTGAATCATTCCCCGTCGTCGGAGTGGGAGTCCCACGGTACATAAAAAAGCAATAAAATGCTATAAATATATAGTAATACCAATAGAAATGAACCAGGAAGTAAAACAGCCAATGGTACAGTAGGCAAAAACTTCCACATCTATGACCCTCATAGTCATTATGTATAGTCCAAACTACAGCCAATCAGGCGCCAGCACCCACTAGAATGTTCTCCCCAGAGGCTCAGGCTCTCAGATTTTCTCGCAAGTAGTGAAGGTAAACCACAATAGCCTAAAAAGCCTCTGAGGGGAGGTGGGCGGGTTGCATGTGAATCTATGAAAGACACCAATACTGGAGAACCACAGATTACAGGTAAGTAACTATTGTTCTTCTCCAGTATTAGGGGTGTCTTTCATAGATTCACATGCCTGAATCAGAGTAGCTAGCAGTACATATCTTTGCTGAACAGACGCTCATAACACCCAGCTTGTCAGTTAGTAATGCAAATAACAATGCAAAGTGAATATACACCTATGGTATAAAGCATAACATAATGCAATCATGAAAATATGTGAAAACATAACATAAGAAGCGTCCGACAGCAGAAAACAAGGAGGTGGGAAACAGAGGCTCACCTTAATGAAACAGATTCCGTAGAACAGCTCGACCCACAGAAGTATCAGCCTCGCTGATGGACTCTAGACAGTAATGTCTGGTAAAGGTATGGCGACTCGCCCAAGTAGCCGCTTTGCAGATCTGCTGAAGAGGGACTCCAGCAAATAAGGCCGTAGATGAGGAGACTGCTCTTGTAGAGTGCGCTCTGGGCGCAGATGGTAAAGGTCTCCCAGCCTGTGCATGGCAAAAGGTAATGGCAGCAGATATCCATCTTGCAATAGTCTGTTTTGATACTGCCTGCCCCTTACGAATCGCACCGTAGGTAATGAACAACTGGTCAGAGGTGCGTACAGTAGAAGTTCTTTGTAGATAGAATTTAAGACATCTTCTAATGTCAAGCGAGTGTAAAGCTCTTTCCGCAGGAGTTTGCGGGTCTGGAAAAAATGATTTAAGAACAACAGGTTCGTTCAGATGGAAATCCGAAGGTACTTTAGGAATGTATTTGGGATTTGTGCGAAGTATGACAGAATCGCTTGTGAATTGGAGGAAAGGATGATGAACAGTGAAAGCTTGGATATCACTAACTCTCTTGGCGGATGTTAAGGCTAAAAGCAGTGATACCTTCCACGAAAGATACTTCAAGTCAGCACGATGGATGGGCTCAAATGGGTGACGCATGAGTTGACCCAGGACCACATTCAGATGCCACAAAGGAGGTGGACGACGTACGGGAGGGAACATTCGAAAGAGGCCTTTAAAGAACTGTTGGATAATTCTTGCTGAATATAGAGAATTGGACCCATCCTGTCGATATCTGGATATTGCAGCCAGAAATACCTTTAAGGTAGCATGGGACAGACCTGTTCGTGCCAACTGCAAGAAAAAAGGAAGAATTTCCTCAGGCTTTGCCAAAAAAGGGTGAACACCTGCTGAACGGCACCAGATACAGAAGCGTTTCCATTTGAGACTGTAAGTCTTGATGGTAGCGGGTGCTCTAGCTTTGGCCAACACCTCTTTACAGTCTGCCGGGATGTTCAAGTGTGCAAACTCATGGTGTTCAGGAGCCAAGCCGCTAATCTCAGCGATGCTGGGTCCGGATGGAAGACTTGACCCTCCTGAACACTGAGCAAGTTCGGGATTGGATGTAACTGAATTGGTTTGCTCTCTGATAGTAGGAGGAGCTCCGTAAACCAATACTGGCGCGGCCATCTGGGCGCGATCAGGATCAGTCGGCAAGGTTCCTTCCTCATCTTCCGCAGAACCTTGGGGACTAACGGAATCGGTGGGAAAGCGTACGCAAACCTCAGGGACCAATCGATGGAGAACGCATTCCCCAGAGAATTCTTGTGGGGGTGCCAGCTGGCGAAGCTCAGGCATTTGCTGTTGGTACTTGTCGCAAATAGGTCCAGGTCTGGCCAACCCCACTGATGAAAGATGTGGTCCACTGTGTTCTGGTGAAGCTCCCATTCGTGGTTGGTGATCGTTGTCCTGCTGAGTGCGTCCGCAAGTACGTTTTCCGTTCCCGGAACATGCACCGCCTGCAACTGTACATTGTGGTGAAGAGCCCATGTCCATAATTCCTGCGCCTCTTGAGACAGGAGAAGAGATCGAGTTCCTCCCTGTTTGTTTACGTAGTGCATACTTGTTGTGTTGTCTGTTCGAATCAACACATTGGTGTTCTGAATGATGGCACAAAACGCCTTGAGGGCAAGAAAAATGGCTCTCAGTTCCAAACGATTGATGTGCCACAGTTTCTGTTGCACAGTCCACTTGCCACTGATCGTGAGGCCTCGTAGATGAGCCCCCCAGCCCTCGAGGGATGCATCTGTAGTGATGGTGAGACTTGGTGGTTCTTGAAGGAACGCATGACCCTGACTGAGATGACATCTCTGTGTCCACCACAGAAGAGACTCCTTCATGAGTGGTGTGATTTGAATGAGGTCCTCGAAAGTGCCTGAAACCTGTTGCCATTGCAAGGCTAGTTCCTCCTGAAGCGGCCTCATATGAAGCCGGCAATTTGGAAGTAATGGAATGCAAGCCGATGCCATCCCCAGAAAGGATTTGTATAGTCGGACAGAAACTGACTTTCTTTGCATGAGATCTTGTGCTAGCCGACTTATTTTCAATTGTCTCTCCTTGGAAACGAAAGCTTTGCATTTGTGAGTGTCCAACATTGCTCCTAAGAATGCTATTCTTTGAGACGATTGCATTTGGGATTTGGAGAAATTTATTGTCAGGCCTAGAGACTGAAACAGGTGGAGACACTGTTGAAGATGACTTAGAACGGTGCCATGAGAATTGGCCTTTATAAGGCAATCGTCCAGATATGGGAAAATTTGTATTCCCTCCAGCCGGAGGTGCGCAGCTACTGGAGCTAAAACTTTCGTAAAAACTCTTGGAGCTGACCGTAGTCCAAAAGGAAGGACTTTGAATTGGTAGTCCCTGCCAGCCACCCTGAAGCGAAGGAATTTCCTGTGGCGAGGTAGGATGGGGATGTGGAACTATGCATCTTGGAGGTCTAGGGTGACCATGCAATCTCCTGCTGTTAGAAGATGCAAAATTTCTTGAAGAGAGAGCATCCGGAATGTCAATTTCCTTAGATATTTGTTTAATGCACGAAGATCGAGGATCAGGCGCCACTCCCCGTTCTTCTTTCTGATCAGGAAGAACCTGGAGTAAAATCCTAGTCCTCTCATCCTCTGAGGAACGCTCTCGATAGCTCCTTTTTGTATCATCATTTTGATTTGGGTAAGCAGCTCCTTCAGGTGAGCTGGAGGCGGGCCCTTTGGTGGTACATTCGGGGGGAATTTTTCGAATTCTAGGGCATGGCCCCTGGCGACAATATCCAGGACCCATTTGTCCGTTGTTATCGACTGCCAATTGGAGTAAAATTTGGATATTCTTCCGCCAAGTCTTTTGAGAGGGTGGAAAGACGGTGGTGGCAGGTGAAAAATGTCATTGTCGCTTGTCCTTGCCGCGGTAGGTAGCCTTACCCCTGTTTGGGGTGTATTGAGATCTTTTCTGCCCATAAGACTGGTAGCGCTGATTTTGGTAGCGCTGATTACTCTGACGGTATGAGGATTGTTGATGTTGTTGCTGGTATCCACCTCTATTGAAGGACGTTCCTCGTCCTCTCGCTCCTCGAAAGGGCGGCTTGTGGAATTGTAGAGTGCCTAAGGATCTGGCTGTTTCGGTATCCTTTTTGATAGTCTGTAAGGCCTCCTCTACCTTGGGGCCGAATAAATATTCGCCATCAAATGGCATGTCTAGAACTCGGTTTTGTACTTCCTGTCTGAAGGCAGTGGAACGTAACCACCCCTGTCTACGTAGAACCGCAGCTCCTGCCAATTGGCGAAATCCTGTAGATGCCACATCAACAGCTGAATCAATTATCTCTTCAGAGGTCCTTTGACCTTCATGGAGAATTTGGAGTGCCTCCGCCTTGGATGGCTCAGGGAGCAGATCAATAAATGGTGAGATGTCAGACCACATTTGATGGTCGTACCGACCTAAGATGGCCAATGCGTTGGCAGCACGGACAGTCGTTGCAGCCATGGTGGAAACTCGTTTTCCTATTGAGTCTAGGCGTCTGCCATCTCTATCCGGCGGCGCAGTAACTGCAGAGGACGGATTTCTGGCCCTTTTCTGGGCCGCCTGGACAATTACCGAGTCAAGTTTTGCTTGTCCAATGAGACAGGCAGGCGTCTTGTCTGGAGCTTTATATTTCTTATCAATTCTTGGCAAGACTGGAGGAATAGAAGCCGGCGTTGACATCACCTTAACACCTTCCTTCCAGATGAATTCCACAATGGGTATTGTCCTAATTTGTCGCCTGGGCTGATCTTTAAAATCGTAAAGGAAACATTCTTGTTGAGTATGCTCCATTTTCATATGAAAACGTGCGGTTGCACGCTCCATCAGCAAGTGAAAACTCGCTACATCAACAGGAGGGGAGGCCGACGCAGTCTGAGGAGATGTTGAAGGAGATTGTACCTGATAGTCCTCCCACTCCGATAAATCATCCACTTCTCCTTCTTCCCGTTGGTCGTCATCTTCCGAGGATTGCGGGTCCTCTTCGTGAGCAGGTTGTGGGTGTGAAGGTGGACACACCGATGGGAGCACGGGTGGAGGCGTTTCCGAAATTGGAGTTGCCTGTCCAGAACCTGCCGATTCCGAAGGGGGAAACCTCCGATAGTAATCGTCCAACATAAACTGTAAGTTGGATATTAAATCCAAAGGCACTTGAGCAACAGGGGTACTCACAGGCATCGATACCTCAGCAGGAGAGTGAGAATCCTCATATTCATCATCTTGAAGTTTAATATGTAACTCCGATGGACTAGTGGCTTGCCCAAAAGTATTCTGGACCATCTCATTGTCACTGTCAGAATCCAGCAGTTGGTCTGGGACTTCAGATGACACCTTGTGAGGTGAAACACGAAGAGGCGAAAGTCTCATTACAGTGTTGCGCAGTTGGTCTGCTGCTTGCCGTGGTGTTAAAAACACCGTCGACGGAGACCACACCTGTAGTGCCGTGCATGAGGATAACTGCGGCGTCGTCGGAGGGTTAACTCCCGATGGATTTGTCGTCGACGGATCACCTCTCGTCGACGGGACACTTTTCGGCAACGGAATAGTCGTCGTTGACGGGACACTCGTCGTCGACGGGACACCTTTCGTCGACGGGACACTCGTCGTCGACGGGACAGTCTTCGTTGACGGAACACCCTTCGTCGACGTAACACCCATCGTCGACGGGACACCCTTCGTCGACGGGACACTCTTCGTCGACGGGACACTCTTCGTCGACGGGACACTTTTCGTCGACGGGACACTCTTCGTCGACGGGACACCCTTCGTCGACGGGACACTCTTCGTCGACGGGACCGTCTTCATGGACGAGTCACTCTTCGTCGACGGTGTTATTTTCGTCGACGGCGTAGAGCCTGACGACGAGCTCGTCGACGGAGTCTTTTTCGTCGGCGGTAAAGCCTTTAAAGGCGTCGACGACGAGGCGTCGACGACCGACGTCGACGAAATAGGCCTCACAGAAACAAAAACCATCGTTGGAGACGCCGTAGACGAGGACATAACCATACTAGGTTTAGGAGATGAAAATGTTACCGTAGATGTCACTGAAGTCGTCGTTCTCGTCGACGAGGAAGCTGAAGAGGACTTCACAGGAGGCGGAGATGAAGTCTGTGGTAACATCCTGTCAGAAGATAGGGAAAGCTTGAGTTTTTTCCCCTTTGTGGAAGCAGAAGCGCCTTCCATGCCCTTGGAGGTGGGGACAGCCTGAGAAGTGGAAGGCTGATCCTGTCCCTTAGCAGGTGGTTGTTTTTTAGGCAGTTTAGCCTTGGGAGATGACAGTCCCTCAGGCGCAGGTCTCTTCCTGGAGGCTGAAGTGGAAGCAGAGGTGACACTGCCTACTTCAGAAACAGGATTAGAAGAATCCTTTAGCCTCTTCAACCACAGCAGTAAACGACCCTCTCTATCCCTGAGAGTCTTCTGAGGCATGGTTCTGCAGATCTTACAATCAGAGGCCTGGTGATCTGGGTAGAGACAATAGATACACTTTTTGTGTGGATCTTTCTCAAAACGCCGAGGCTTACCACAGCAGTCACAGGCTCTAAAGAGAGATTTCTTTGAAGACATCCTGAAGAGAAGACACAGATGAAGTTAGAAGTTAGAAAACTGAGCAGAGCTCAGGGAGACTCCCTTCACACGACGTGCGGTAGAAAATCTGAGAGCCTGAGCCTCTGGGGAGAACATTCTAGTGGGTGCTGGCGCCTGATTGGCTGTAGTTTGGACTATACATAATGACTATGAGGGTCATAGATGTGGAAGTTTTTGCCTACTGTACCATTGGCTGTTTTACTTCCTGGTTCATTTCTATTGGTATTACTATATATTTATAGCATTTTATAGCTTTTTTATGTACCGTGGGACTCCCACTCCGACGACGGGGAATGATTCAGGCATGTGAATCTATGAAAGACACCCCTAATACTGGAGAACTTATGTTCCAGTCCTTGTTATTGGCTGATATTCTAAATGTTGCCCGTACATCTGAAACGGGAGGACGCTAGATTAGAATAGGGAGTAGCCTCTAAGAAAAGTTATTTAATGCATCTATGGGTAATCTTTCAATAAACCACAATAAGTCATCATACACTGTAAAGTGTATTTATAATGCACATGCTTAGCGAAAAGGTTATGTTGATGCTAACTCAGGCCCGCTCTACTCGATTTACCAAAGTTGAGAGATTGATACGGTTAAGAGGAGGTCGGTATTGAACCCTGCGACTGTGGAGCCAAGCATTGATGGGTAGAATTGTCTCAGGAGTTAACGTTTTAATGGCAACACACGTTCCTTTTAGGAAACAAAAAAATCCGATTAGGTAACAACAAAAATAGCCCACAATGATTGGCTCACCCACAGGAGCTAAAAGAGACACACGCCTTCTCTTTATTAACTGTACCCCAAAACCCGCAAACCGAAAATGTAAAGGAAAACGCACATCAGGCACCAGCTATGTATTTAAGATCACAGAAGATCTTTCCTTTCAAGCTGACCCCTACAAAACCTTTTTATGAGAACGGCGACGTAATCTGTGCTGGAAAAATACTTCCACTGCCAAGGAAGGTTGCCCACACTCATTATAGAAACAAGCATTAGCAATGCAATAGGTCTCGCATTTGATAGAATTGGAGCTATTGGCATTGTAAATGAAAATGCCCTTTATTCATTTGTTTTGAAAACCTGCAAGCGGTGCATAAACAAGCACTTTGTACGTATAGTCCTTGCTTACGAGAAGCAAGGCTGTCAGTAAAAGAGAATGCCAGCTTTGCTTCTCATAAGCAGGAGCTATAAGTACAAAGTGCTTGTTTACGCACAGCTTGCAGGTTTTCAAACGCATAAATAAAAGGCATTGTCATTTACAATGCCAATAGCTCAAACTTTCGCAAATGCGAGACCTATTGCATTGCAAATGCTTGTTTGAAGAGTTGTTGAGGAAGAACTTGCCTTTTACTAGTCTTGCTGCAGCTTTTGAGGTATCGTGGAAGGAGCACCATGTTCACGGGATCCCTCAGGTGCTTTCTTAGATGCCTTTTTAGGTGGTTCCTGAGACAAGTCACCTGCAGGGTTATTTAGAGGTCTCTTAAGAAGTGTTTTAACGGAGGACCTTGAAGAGGTGTCACTCTCATCAAAGACAGGATTATCTCTGTTTTTGAGTTTCTGCAGCAACAAGCGATGTTTTCCTTCATGGTCTATACACATTTTTGTTGAAAACATGCGATATACCTTGCAGTCCCTGGTTTTGTTGTCCAGATATAGACAATTAAACTGTCCTTATGAGGGTCGTCGACATGTACTCTCTTCTTCCTACAAGTACCACCGATGAACACACTAAGAAAGACATCCACACCGGAGATAAAAAGCCTTAAAAGGGATGTAAAGCACACCCTAAAACAACTACGAATAGAGCCTATAAAAGAACCTCTACAACACACCCTACATGGTCTAAAAGTAAGCTTAAAAAAAGCAATTTGGGGAAACAAAAGGCAAGCGAACGACGAACTATGGGCAAAAATAAAGCACGATTCCAAACTAAAGAACAGCGCCAACTTTCGGAAAACAATTCATAGCCTGCAACACCCAGGGCACCAAGGGATAAGCTCATACATAGCAGAGCCAGCCTGGGCAGACTACCTGCATAATCATTTTAACAAACCAAACGAAGATACATCCACAGCCTCGCCAGCAAATAAAAGAGACCACAACAAAGAGGACAGAGCAGCAAAAAAGGTAGAAAAAAAGGGCTCAGTAACGTAGCAGAAGGCAAAAGATCACTAGTCAACGAAAAGATGGCAAGGGGAGAAAAGGATAACAGCACCCCAACACCCAACACTGATTACGACATCAAAATATCCACGACCCGGCTAAAAACTCAAATAAAGAAGGGGAAAACGGAGGGAGCCCCGGGTCCCAATGGAATTCCACCGTCAATATTTAAGCACGATATCGAGTTCTGGAGCAACACACTAGTTCCACTTTTTACAAACATACTGGAACTAGAAGCATGCCCCCGGAATCCTGGAAAGGCTCCATTATAAGTCCAATTTACAAGCAAGGAGACAGGAGCAACCCAGGCAACTATCGGCTGATAGCCCTTTTGGACATAGAGGCAAAGTTCTATGCCGGCATAATACTAGAAGAACTGACACAGTGGGCAGAGACAGAGCACATAATCCCACCAACCCAAACAGGATTCTGTAGAGGGCAGGGAACAACCACCAACATCATGGCTCTATCGTTACTAACAGATGCGGCAAAACTAGGAAAAACCCCACTGTTCCTATGCTTCATCGACTATAGTTCAGCGTTTGACCATGTGGACCGGGGCAAACTATGGCAAAAACTTAAAAAATGGGGGATTCCAGAACTGCTCTTGAAACAACTTATCCTACTCCACACCAACACCTGGGTCAGGATCAAGCTGGGCAAAGGCACACACCTCTCAAGGCGAATTAACACCTATAATGGCCTAAAACAGGGGTGCGTCCTAGCCCCCACCTTATTCAACCTTTACCTGGCAGACCTCCCAGAGAAATTGGATGAAATCAACTCGCACGCGCCCCGGTTGGGGGACATCACGCTGACCAATCTCCTTTATGCCGACGACCTTGTTCTAATAAGCCGCACTCCAACAGGCCTTCAACATCTCATAAACACCACCAGCTCATTTTCACATCGTAACGGCCTAACCATAAACTTGAAAAAAACAAGAACCATGGCAGTGAACAACAATAAGACCAGGAAGAACAGCTGGTTCTTGGATGGCCACAAACTGGACCAAGTGACGTGCTACAAGTACCTGAGTGTTCTGGTGGACAGCAGAGGGTCATTCAAACCCCAACTAGAGACACTTTACCAAAAAGGAACCATGAGTTATCTCGCAATGAAACCCCTTAAGAAGATTCTGCCAGACCACACGCTCGATCCCTTCCTACAAGTACTGAGAGCCCGTCTCCAACCAACATTAACATACGGGAGCGAAACAACCCTAGGAAAGGATGCACAGACACTAGACAAAGTGATCGGCAAAACCTACAGGTCACTCTTTCAGCTTCCTAATTATGTCTCACCAGCACAAATTCGTCTCGAATTTGGGATACAAAAGCAAACGGTGGAAAGAAGGGGCAGCCTTATAAAATGTTGGCACAAGATCAGAAACGGAGAGCCAGGCACCCTAAACAACCACCTCTGGACTGAACTGCAAAGACATGAACGATCACATGCTAGAGAGTACTTGATTCAATCACTAGAAAGCCTAGAACTGACCGGCCTCTGGAACAGCTCAGTAGATCATAAAAGCTTTAAAAAGCAAGTAACAAAAACAACGAAAATAGTATCGCTACTTCAAGACAAAGAAACCCTGGCAAAAAGAGCCCATGGCTGGACAGTCTTAAACGACTATAAAACCCTCAAACCACAAGCATACTTAGACCACGGCTTCAAGCAAAAGACAAAGGAGAAATTCTTAAAATTCAGTTTAGGCGTACTACCGATCCTCCCTCATCTGACGCCATGGGAAAGGAACCATAAAGATCAAACATGCCGTCTTTGCGGGGCAGGACCTGAAGACCTAACCCACATAATATGTATTTGTCCCAGCTTAATGGACATAAGGAGAACACTACTAAGTGTAAAATGGAACCAGGAGGGGATCAGGTCGTGCCGACAGGCAGTTAAACTGTGCTTCAACCCAAGCGAGATCCAACTAAACTGCAGAACCACAAAATTTCTTGATGCAGTGGCAAAGAGAATCAAGGAGGCACAAAAAGAAATACCTGCCCAATAGCCGGAAACATGTCCTAGGGCATTTTTCGAACTTACGACCCGAATGCAGAAGAAGTTGAACCACTGAATCATTTTAACTTTTGATACTTATACTTTTATTTCCGTCAGCAACCACTTTTTCTTTTAACAATGTATTTTAATTGTGAGTTTTAATTAACTGTGCAATAAAAAATTTACAATTTACAAGTACCACCGGGTCTGAAGAGGCCTTTTTTTAGGTGTCTCAGACATATTAGACATAGTTTTCTCCACCTTAAAACAGATATACAGATTTGTTAAGTATATCTGTGAAGCCAAAATAAGACAAGCCTGTAGAAAAATCTTTTTGAAGAGCTGTGAGGAAAAAACTGGGCAGAGCTCAGTGAAGACTCCTTAGCACGACATGCAGTAGGAAATCTGAGTGACTGGAGCTTCTCTCAGGAAGGTTTCTACAGGGTGGTGTCATCTGTTTGGTTGTCTTCTAAGTTTAGTCCTTTTTTAAATAATGACTAGGATATGTTACTAAACCGAAAAGTCTAAGAGCTCTAAGATTTATGTCTATTAGGATATTACTTTTATAAGGTATGTGGGACTCCATCTCAACAACGGGGAATGATTCAAGCATGTGAATCTATGAAAGTTCCAATACTGGAGTAATTTAAGATCCTTTACCTATGCATAATGTTTTTATTATGGTTTTGGAAAGTCTTCCCTTGCGTCTTGTTTCTCAGTTTACAGCTGTGCAGTAGTCTACATTCAGGCAGTGTTATGCTGTTCTTGGTGTCCATATTCAGGAAATCCATGATAGGTGGTTGATCGCTATTAGTACTCCACCATCAGTTATGGATCTCACTCCCAATCAGTTTGAAGTCTGTTTCTTCTCACCTGAATTTTAGTAAGGCCTCAAAAATGTTCCTTATTAGTTAATTGTTCTTTTTGTCTCCTCTCTATTACTTCAGTTGTTTTTGGATCTAGGCAGCTCCAAAATACCCATGAGTAATTTCTATTCTATATCAGTTCCTCTTTTCTTCATTCTCCCGGACAGGTCCTACTTGTGCTATAGTTCTGTTAGTCTGTTTGATACAATAGGGAAGGTATTATTTTTCTACATGGTTAGTTATTGTTTGATGTCTGTATTTTATGTTAAAGCAATAGAATGCTGTCTCTCATCGTATGGATATAAAAGCTTATTGAAATGCAAAAGGACCATATAGTACAACGGGTAAAGCTTATTCCCTTACCCAATATTACATCATCATTCACCAACAATAAAGGTTTTGGACTGACCCTTAATTTGATGGCATTTGTAAAACCTATTGTGACAAAATTCTCTAGTTGGCGACTTTAATGTTCACACTACTTGCAAAAATTGTAAGGTCAGCTGTCATGCATATGAAACATTGGCAGGTTCTTGCAATGAAATCTTGCCTAAGGCACAGTTGGGCAGTGATTATTATTGGTTCGTTTGTTGTTTCATTTGTTCCCAATTTAAATGAAAGTACCACTGGCCATAAAATATGCTGCGTCCGAGTTTGATGTGCGAGTTGATTTCCATCTTAACCCGTGCCGATGTCTGCTCTTTTAGACCAAAGAGACGTAGAAGAACCTGCCATGGTCATATGTTTTCAAGGAAGTCATCGAATCATCTACATTTAAAGAATATTTTCAAGGGGAGAAATTAGGAATATTATATCTGACTGATCGTTAGTCAATATCAAGAAAGAGTACCTGGATGTAACCAATTAGGTTTTATTGTACTCACATGCTCAGAAAAAAACAATTTGACCAAACTATTTTAGATTGTCTTAAGTTTGAAATGGAAATGGTACTGTGATTCACTGCCAAGTGATGTTTGGTCTGTTATAATATTTTGTTTGTATGAGGCAACATGCAGAGACTCGCCTCTGCATAAGTGCATACATCCATTTGTGGTTTCAGACTTCTGCAGTAGGCTACTATCTTGTAGAATACCGTCACCCTTGATTAAAATGTTTGCATGTTTCATATAGGGTTTTGCACAACACTATGTAATTTTGATGTGCAAAAAACGAGCATTGCTGATTTGAAATTCCCAATTCTGAGTCACACAATCAGGATTAGTGGAATTTTCAAAATGCGAAGTGCACTTACGACAGCAGAAAGGGAAAGAGATTTCTTCATGTCACATCATTTTTTTCTCCTGAGAAAAAAAATAATAAGAAGTTAAAAGTAAATGGTTTGTTTCTGAATACTTTACTTATGCGGATTTTAAACTTAATGGGAAGTAGAAGTACTCGTAAAAATGTACAACTGTTGTAGATCTTAAGGGTTAATCATGCTTGTGTCTCTCATGGAATCCAAAAACTATTCCAGATGAAAGCAGAAGCCCACGAAAGTGTAAACACGTTCTAGCTTGCATTTGTGAATCAGAACCTTTGAGTGCCCAACGTTTGAGGTTCTTAACTGTCTTGTCCCACAAGGATTGAGAAAGAATTATAAAACTTGTTGGAGATTAGGATGCAACAATAAAACGTTCTTCTTTGCCACAATACATTTTAATAAAAAATAATATATAACGAGCTTTAAACGCTTACTAACGAATGTCCATTTTATCCAAGACACAAAGCTAATTTTAGGATGTTAACAATGGACCCGGTAAAATTTTTAAATATTTACAATTAAATTAAAACATATTTTAGTAGAGCCAATGATGCGCGCCTGCAATGTTTCCTCAAGCTGCAATTTGTTTGATATTTTACCTGTTTTTTATGGCACTGGCTTGTGACCGGTAACCACTTCACAATCCACTAATCAGTCCAAAATGTAATATATTACGAAACTCCTGTGGCCCGCTTTAAACTGAGAAGATACTTCATTCTGTGTATTGCAGGAGCATTTTCAAGTAACTGGAACCATTATGTACCATGCATCGAAAGGAAGTGCACAGATGGACGGTCTTGGCAGGTATTTGTCCATAATATTTCACTTGTATATTTATCTACCATTAATTGTGATGTTCATGCACACTGTTTTGTAAACATACCGTATTCGTAAAGATTTTTTTCTGAGTAATTTGACCATTTTTTATGTTGCATAAGGGACATGTAGTCGGTGCCATTAATGGCTCAACTGCATATATTGAGCTGTTACCCTAGTGAATAAACAAAATCAGTCAAGGCACCAGTGTTTAGTTTGCGAATGTATTTTAAACAATGCGCCTGATAAACATATTTTCTTTTTCGAGTTGTTATTCACAAGCTGCTTTGTGAATCACCCAAAAGGTGAAAGATCCTACCTAGATATCACCCATTGGTTTGAAACATGATGTCATTATAAAAACCAGTTCAGAAAGTCAGGTGTTTCAAAGCACCCAAATCAGTGAGCGTAGAAAGAGATTTCAATTGTAAAGTAGGAGAGGGTGTACGATTTTCAAACATGGCATGAATTTCATAGGGAAAACAGGCACAAAGTATCTTGCTTGTCATTTGTTAAGATTAGTGGTGGTACTTAATTGAGACAATTGACGTCTCAGCTGCACAAACCTTTATTTACAAGCTAAAATTGCGAATACTGGGTGCAAACTGCGCAGTGACTCTTTGAGACCAGCCTCTCTTTTTGTGATGCGAATTATGTATTAATAGGCAGTGTCACAAAATTACCAGTCACAGAACAGCCGGTCAAATGAATATTAATTAGGCAAGTTGCTACTTGTGATCCCCGTGTTTACCTATGAACACAGGGATGATGGCCTGCAAGGACCAGCAGCAGACTATCGGATGGCCTGCAAGGAACAGCAGCCGACCATCCATCTGTTCGCGCTGCCAAGTAGGATTCTTTATTTAAAGCCACCTGTATTCCTTAAAGGAACAGCTACTGCATTAAAAACCTGTTTCCCGAAAGGAATACAGTAGCAGGAGCAAGCAGTAGCCACTGTACACCATTCCCAAAGTGGAAGTCGTCCAATGAGGACAGCTTACCTTTTGTGAATGAGCTACCACCTCCTTTGAGAAGCCAGTAACTTTTCAATGCTTTGAGACGACAATTGCGTTGTGACTAGAGGGAAGACTTTACCACTCACTATAATGGGCAGAGCAGCAATTTTTAAAATGATAACATTACCGAAACTGCTTTACTGTCTCCACTACCAGAGGCATTTTTCCTAAGGTTTGACAAAGTAATACAGACCCTATAGTGCAATGGAAAAAACCCAAGAATTGTGCTAAAAAAGCTTAGTAGATCCAACAATAATGGGTCTTTGCTCTACCAGACATTCAAGCGTATTATTGGTCTGCCCAAATTATATTGATCAATGACTGGATCTATGCCCACAGAGATGACCCCTCGATTCTGCTCGAGAGGTCGACAATAGAGTCCCCAGTATACATATAGCACATACATAGAGGGATACACAGAGTCAGGGAGAGTAAGAAGCTGCTACTGGCTACCTGTGCATGTCGTGCAGACTAGGCCACACACTGCTTGGGGCAAAAGATAAGATTATGAGGGAAGCACCAATGTTGGAAGAAGCAATGCTGAAAGAATTTCACTTTCGAATCAATACGGTCTGGTTCAGAGTCAGACAAATAAATATATAGAGCTGAGGCACGCACTCCAGGCGGAAGTGCTTGAGTGAACTGAGATTCAGGAGTATGCGCCAATGGAAAATAGAATCCTTCTGGGCGACGTGGACAGGGTCCAGTCTCCTCATATAAGATCCACATCAACAACATTCCTTTAGAGTCTGAGGGCCAAATGAGAAGGAGACTTAGAGGCAAAAGGAAAGCATAGATTGGTAGACAGTGTCAGTCAGTCAGTCAAAATACACTTTATTCGATTTTTGTTAAAATCATAAAAGGCAAAACATACATATATTTAAAAAAGACATTTTAAAAATACCCACAATTCATTTTGTTTTTACATAGTGTCCAAAAAAGAATCACTTAATTAGTCACCATAATACATACAATAAAGTAACAGTTAATATATTGATTTTTAGTTTTTAAACAGTACGGTTCTAGGGATCCTTTTGTTTCTACCTCTATATGCGGCTGTTAAAAAACTCGCTACACAAAAAGTGACATGTGCATCCGGCAATCTTTGGAGATAAAGCAAGGCAGGTCTCACTTGTATAAAGCCCAGTGTTTTCAGGAGGGGAATTAGATATTTTCTCCTCTCAGTATTGTAAAATGCACAGAAAAACAGGAAATGGAGAGTGTCCTGATCAGAGAACTGGTCACACTCACAGGGTGGTGCATGTTCCGGTTTACCCCACACAGGGAAGATACCTAGTGAATAGTGGATTAAATTCATTCTGAGTCGAGTTAACAAAAATCTATGCAAGGGTTTGGAGACATATTGCAGGTAAGGTTCCATCGAGGGGGAAGAGGACAAAACCAGGTGTGCTCTTACTAGCGGTTTATTAACTTCAGACTCCTCTCTCTCTAAGCGTGTCCTCCCCTGGAATTCCTTCTTGATCCATGCAATGTCCGCTTTCCTGATTTTTGACGGAGTTGTATATAAATCAGGTCTCCCGAGGGCAGTGAATGATGACTTTATGTATCTTAGCCAGGCTATTTTCATTGCCCCCTCCCTTGCAGTCACGTCTTTAAGAATTGTGTGGTTTAAAGACAACTCAGTATTTATCCAGGTATTGGCCCAAAAAAGTAAGGGTGCCATTTTCAATCCATCTATAATATAGGGTAGGCCAGCTTCCTCATGTATGGAGTAGGTAGGTGTGGAGTTTGGGACCGACAAAATTCGTCTAATAAGTTTATTCTCTACTATCTGCATACTATCCAGATTAGTATAACCCCACAGTGCTGCACCGTATGAGGCTATCGAAATGCATTTACTTTTGTAAACTTTTAACACAGCATCCATTGGTTTAGCCCCTAGTCTTTTGGTAGACAGTGTTAATGCATCTTAGAGAAGTGGCACTATTGACAAGGCTGAGCCTGATCCAGCTGGAAGTCCTCCACAAGATATATTACAAACCTACTAGGTTGTATAAAATGGGACTCGCCTCCTCCAATGCACTACAGAAGAAGGCACTTCCATACAAAGGATCTAGACCTGCACTAAAATACAGGCATATTGGAGAAACATATTATTCAAATTGCGACAAGTCTAGAAAGTGGCATTCCTCCACTGCATCTATTTGTAACTTTGGGAATCCCTAGTGAGGTGTATCTGCCGCGAGCCAGACTCATACTGTGTATGCTGGGCCTGATTAACAAAAAGATATATTGCAGACCTGGTGTTCCCCGAGAAACAAAATAAAGATTGTGCAAGCAGGAATGGACACATTTGTATATTTATTGGGCAGAAAAAGTAATAAAAGAAGCTAGGCGATACCCTTTAAAATTTCATAAAGTATGGGAGTGTTGGGTGGAACGCTATAGTTTGGGAAATGAGACTAGAGTGCTGGACAATTGAGAAAGCAGGAAATCAACCTTTATGTGTACTGCAAGAAGGGGGGGCGGTTTGAGATGGTGGCAATAGACCACATGGACTCTACCAGCCCAATATCTTCATTTAAAACCCAATATCTTCATTTAAAATTAGGTCTGGACTCTATGCTTAATCATTTCATTTCAGAAACCTCCCCGTCCAATATGATATCTTGAGGAGATGTGGAAATGTGTTCTTTTTATTCTTTGTGTACTGATTTTTTTTAACATATTTTATTGGGTTTTTGATGAAACGTAATAACATTTACTTTTCCATTACACTTTCTATGCCACTCTCATTCATATCATAGATATTCAGTCATTTCCCGAATCTGTTCTATAAATGGAAGGTCAATGTATTTCTGGATTAGCGCCTTCCCCCACCTTTAAGTATAAAATGTTGGGTGGTCTGAATTAAATAGCTGTTTTTGCAATTCCTCTATATCGGTATATAATGTGTTCTTACACACCACAGCTGTTATTCTTGGTACATTCAGTACAATAAAAGGAATTGTTTAGTATGCGTTATTCTTGGAATTGCATTTATTCCATATTCATGCAGTACTTGTATATTTTGATTGCATATCGTTATTCATACATTAATTGCGATATCTTCATGTAATTTCACAGTCATTACACAATTATTGCTCTCAGTGAAAAGAGAAAAGGAAGAGGGTGGTAGGTGAGTGAGGGACGTGGTAAAGGTGGTGTGACAATGTTGCATCACATTTAAATAAAAACGCCTTTACAATTGAAATCCTTGTAAAGTTCCCAAAGTACATCACACATAGGATACTAGAAAGTTAGTTCATTTATTCCTATTGTGTGTAGGGTTATGGCGTGGTCAACGTTTCGATCCCAGGAATATCGAAGGGTTATTCTTCCCTCATGTGGGGGTCTTCATCAGGACGTGTAGGAGAGCATGGTGTGAGGCGGACGTCATGCCTGGCGTCTCATCATGGGCTGTGGCTAGCTCCTATGGGTTCGGAAATTTTAGTCCGGCATCTAAATGCAGGAAATTGGATTCTTCTTATTGCAAGCTTCAAAACGTGCTAACCTTCATTCTTATCTGCAGAAAACCGGAGTCTCTCGGCTTGTACGAGGTAGTGGTTCCTCGCGGTGCAGACGCTGAATGCTGCAGTCAAAGGGGCTCGGCCGAGCCCCTTTGACTGCAGCATTCAGCGTCTGCACATGATGAGACGCCAGGCATGACGTCCGCCTCACACCATGCTCTCCTACACGTCCTGATGAAGACCCCCACATGAGGGAAGAATAACCCTTCGATATTCCTGGGGTCGAAACGTTGACCACGCCATAACCCTACACACAATAGGAATAAATGAACTAACTTTCTAGTATCCTATGTGTGATGTACTTTGGGAACTTTACAAGGATTTCAATTGTAAAGGCGTTTTTATTTAAATGTGATGCAACATTGTCACACCACCTTTACCACGTCCCTCACTCACCTACCACCCTCTTCCTTTTCTCTTTTCACTGAGAGCAATAATTGTGTAATGACTGTGAAATTACATGAAGATATCGCAATTAATGTATGAATAACGATATGCAATCAAAATATACAAGTACTGCATGAATATGGAATAAATGCAATTCCAAGAATAACGCATACTAAACAATTCCTTTTATTGTACTGAATGTACCAAGAATAACAGCTGTGGTGTGTAAGAACACATTATATACCGATATAGAGGAATTGCAAAAATAGCTATTTAATTCAGACCACCCAACATTTTATACTTCTCGACTGACCCAGGTCCATGAGTTTGTAGGGCACACCCCTTTTTGACTCTTTCCCCACCTTTAAGGCACCACAATTGTGTTTGCAAACATTGCTATTTTTTTTTGCAAATTACAATTTGAATATTTTATTTAAAGAGTTTTATTTAGCGCTGGCTAGACCCGAAGGTATCAGAGCGCTTTAGATAAGGTTCCACAAAGTTGCAAAAATTCCATCCGTTACAAATTACATAATATACCAATGAAAACAATTAAGTAGCATAGAGGACTAGGTTCATGGAGTGAAGAAAGGTAAGGGGGTTGGGAAAAGGAGTAGGGGGAGATACGTCGGAGAGAAGAAGGGAACGTGTGTCCAAGGACCAGCTGGGTAGGTGAGGGCCGAGGTGGAAGTCCATAGCCCATCTCCTCAATAGCTATCTGGTAGCTCCACCAGGCATGAGCCGAATAGCTAAGTCTCCACGGAAAAACATTAAAGAAGATGAAAAGAAAGGAGCATAGAGGGAGAAGGGGGAGGGGTGTAGGGGTGTACGATGGAGAGACTAAGGAAAGTCTGCCTAAAGTCCGGCTGGGTATGTGACGGTCGAGGGAGAGTCCGCAGCCCATCTCCTCTTTAGCTATCAGGTAGCTCCACCGGGCATTGGTCAAATAGCTAAGTCTCCACGGTCACAGGAAAGATCTCAAAGTAAAAGTCCAGAAGGGTGAGCAGGATCAAGGTCAGGAGAGGCCTGTGATCAAGATCAAGGTCGTAGGCCAGTTATAATGTCAAGGAGTAGTAGAGCATTATGGAGCGACCCACTGAGGCGGCCATCTTGAGGTCAGGCACAGGGATTATGTCCTTGATGTGTGAAATAATTCAGTCGGTCCCCCATAATCTCAATAACTCGAAATGCAAAGGGGGTGTGAGCTATGCAGTGGTGCGGCAAGAGGACAGGGCGCATGTTCGCTTGTTTTAAAAGGGGGCGCCAGTGTCACTCCCCCTCCAGCCCCAACCGTAACTCAGAGGTAGTGAGGGCAAGTGAGTAGAATAATGCGCAGTGAGCACCCCAGGGTGGTTAGTCGGTAAATCGGGATGTGGGTCGAGGGTAGGGGCCTTCTCAGAAGGACAGAAATGTTGGTCAGTGGCACCAGAAAACATTCCTAATCCCCTTGATGATCAGGATGGTGCCCACGATCACACCAAAGATCCCCACAGTTAGACCCAAGTCGCACAACACAGTCTACGCCTCTTCAGATGGTTGCTGGTGCACTTGGGCACATCTCTGCAGCATCGAGGCACATCGATACGCCGGGGGGCAGTGCCCACCCCCTTGTAAGCTCGCTGGATCTGCACCGTGCCGGCCGCCATGACCGGGTCAGGCACATCAGGCAAATCCCCGGAGCGCTGCCAAACCATGTTCGCAGCCCGGTAGTCCGGGGCCAGATGCCTCCTGCCGCTCCCCGGCACTGTTGGCCATCATGCACATTATCCTGCGTCACCAGCTGACCAGGCAATGTCCTCCTGCGTTGCGAGGGCTCTCCCCGGCTCCGCGCTCTCTTCTGCGGGAAACCTGCGATCCTTTCACTACACCCGCAGGGGACTAGAAGTGGGGGAGGGCTCCTCTTTCACACACCTGGTTCGGAATGAGTTTCTAAACCACTTTTCTGCTTTGGGAAGGCTTTTCCGAATCTCAAAAAGGAGGCTAGTACATAAAAAAAAACTGCAATTACAAACCCTGTGATTTTACAAATCGCAGGGTTTGCATCCACAAAATGGTCTTGTGCGTGAGGTCCAAAACCTCTTCTTCCTCCAGTGATGCTTTCACCTGTATGAAGGAATTATTTGTACTACCTATTCTGCAAAATGCCAGAACTATGTGGAAATAAATTTTGACTAACAAAATATCATGTTTGAGTACTGAAGCATTAAGATAAAAATGTAAATTTAAATATATTCAGCATGTGTTCTCTAAAGCTTCTAGCTTCACAACAGGGACCCTCAAGTCTTGAGCTGCCACTGAATTCCTAGAATAGACAAATTTGGACCTTCTAACTCTGTGTACCCTTTGTGTGCCTCAGGACTTTTTTCCTTTATTTTCGTTACAAAATAGCTTCCTGGTAAACTCTAATTTTGCCCTCCCATAGACTTCCCTTCTGAAGTGAAGCCTGATGATGAGTTCTGAATCATAGTCAACTGCCTACATTCACTTTACAGCAGTTTTATTTAAGATCAGCTTTATAACTCGTTTCATACACAGTCAATTGGGCTGCTTCACATTGAATTGTTGCATTTAATGCAATTATTGTCAGGTACAATTCTGTCAATCTAATAGACCACGATTATCCATTGCTGAATGTGCTCTGAATATTAACTGGGAGTTCAATCCATGTGCCCTACATTTCATTCTATCTGCCTTTATGCAGGCTTATCGTGCATGGGCACAGGTGCCGTCTTGTGACTCAAGCTGCTGCTTTCGACCTCTGCCTGTTGGTGATACAAGTTTAGGACATATTTTAATGGCGGCATATTGGCCTGTGATGGGTCCACATGTCAATGAATGGGGAGTCAGTGTCCTTAGCTTCTCTGTGGCTGGTTTGAATGTGATCTGGATTGTGAAATGCTGTAACTTATGTGTAATGTTTAGGTTTTCATATTTGAAGGGTTGAAATATTCTTTAGAACTTGTGGGATGACAGCATTCTAGCAGCCTTGGTCTCTCTGTTAACACTCCCCTCTGATCTAAGTTGATCTATTGTCTGAATACCTATTGGCACCCAGGTGGGCCATATGACTAAAAGAACCTCCCTGTTAGGAGTATACTCTTAGGGACCAAACACATATTTAACATCATCTTCCATGCTATCCAGGTAAGGATCAGGAAGATTAAGGTCAAAACGTTTTCTTGATTTGTCTTCTTAGCTACATCTAATTGTGACCTCATTTGCATTAGTAATGTAAATGCATTCTTTCTACTGAATCAATGATTGCACCTGCACCCTCCTTCTTTGGTCTCTGAAGTCACTGACAAACAAGTTACTTATATTGTAATGCATTATCTGGAAGAGACAATATCCAGCTGCAGATTCCTTATCTTTGAACTCCCCAGGCATCAGGCTGGATCTGGAAACGTTTGCGTGAGCGGTACCCTGCGTGCCGTCAGGTGGCTCTGTTTGGCTCCGCGTGATGTCTTCGGCGTTGTTAGTTTCGGTTATGACGTCACGGTCACTGATATAGGCGCCACCCAGGTGTGCAAACGTCAGTGCTTTTCACTTTTCCACGCCACAAGCGCAGAGCCATAAAGTAAACTGACTTGTGTGCGTGTTATAACTAGGGCCCTGAAAAGGGAGCAGCCCTAGCCCTATCAAATGAGTCCGCAGCACGGGGAAGCATGGGTCGGTCTGTAAGGAATCTGCAGCTAGATATTGTCTCAACCAGATAATGTATTACCGAAGGTAAGTAATTTGTTTATCTGATAGAGACTTCTAGCTGCAGAGTCCTTACCTTTGAATAGATACCCAAGCCATACCTTCTTGTCGGTGGCCTGCAGATCAATTTTCTATACTAAAATAAGTCCTGCAGGACCGAACAGACAAAATGTCCGTCCCTGCGGACCTGACTATCTAGGCAGTAATGCTTGGCAAATGTGTACAGATACCCCCACGCTGCTGTCTGGAAGATGTCCAGGACTGGGACACCCTGAGCCAATGATGCGGTCACAGCTTTCGCCCCCTGGTAGAATGAGATCGTAAGACCTCAGGGAGCGGCTCCTTAGCCACGGCTTCGCAGATTTTAATACAGAGAACAACCCAGTGAGAAATGGTCCGTTTCTGCATCGCCCAACCTATATTCGCTCCCACGTAAGCCACAAAGATTTGGTTGTCCACCCAGAACTCTTTTGTGCGGTCAAGGTAGACCGAAAACGCTCTTTTTGGGTCACGACGGTGGAGACACTCCTCTCTTCCTTAGAGGGATGTAGGGGAGCAAAGAAGGTGGGCAGCGTGGTGTTGTGATGTTATTTTCACATCTTCTTCCTTCCTTTACTCCTTTCCTGCTGTTCAGCCTGGATGTGAATGGAATGTTATTATCTCCTAGAATGTTGGATGCATGATCTTGGTCAGTTGGTGTCAGCAGGATGAGCAGCTAGGAAGCTGCACCTGGTGAGGCATACATACAGGCCTACGTACCATCTTGGCTACAACTTAAAGCTTATGTAACTTGAATCTTAATAAAGTTACCACTTGGAACTACAACCTGGTCTTCTGTGGACTTTCATTCTACAACATTTTGGCGACGATCTGGTCTTCAAACCCTTAGTGACTTCAAATTAAATGGACTTACATTACAAGTAACCTTTTTACTGCAACTAAGAAACCTACAAGCACTGCAACTACTTCAAGAAATCAAAGCTTGAACCATCTTTGCGTTACCACCTGGCAGCCCCAGCCCCACCAGTGACCAAACTACACCGGTCAGCCTTACCTGGGCGTGCCAACCTTCACATAAGCTTGGTGAGTCTTCTACTGATTTTACTTCCCTGCTGTGGCTTTTCATAGCTAACCATCGAACTCCTGGTGTGTGATTAGATCATCTACCCAGCCTGGAGCGTGGTATACTTTTAACAGCCTCTTCAGCTACAATTCTCACAGAGACGCAGCTGGCTTGATCCCCCTGCTGTGTTTTTCTGTGTTGTTTGGACCCTGGCAACAGGGTGGCTTGTGCTTCACAGCTGTATTTTACTCTTTATCAACATTACTTGACTTTTTACTCAGTGTATCAAACTTTGCTGCCTCATCCTCGCGAAGCGTGGTTCTTCTTGCTTCGTGTCAGAAATTACTAATGACGTGTTTGGACAGGATTACCATTTCAGCACTTTCTTAGTATTGTGTGGTGCGCAAATAGCAGCAGTTGCAGTATCTTCAAACTGTACAATGAAAACAGAGCGCTCACTCTAGGGTTGCGGAGGTGACCCCTGTTTCCGCTTCGTTCACCGGGTGAGCATATGCCTGTGATCGGAAGACTGTTGCCAGTGTTTTGGGCATTCGTGTGAGAACTTTCTCATTTTTCACTTTTGCCCCACTGTGTGTCTCCCCTGTGGCAGTTGAACTGCTGTCTCTTGTTTAAAAGATGCACAGAGCTCACGCATTCTTACCTCTCTCCTGCTGCCATGCAATTCTCTTCCTCGGCTCCATTATGACTTCCCATTGTCTTCTTGGTGTTGGGCGTGTTTGGTGCACACTGATGCCGGGAGCCACCCGGCACAATGTCAACGCGCGTGCCGCCATCTTGCGGTTGGCACCATCGATGCAATTTGCCTTGCTCTTCTCTGCGCGTCAATTTGCCAACCACGTTTCTGTCTGTGGATGCAAGACGTTCTGAACAAATTTGCGTGTAACTTGAAGCCTTACTGGAACGTCTTGCTGAGAGGAATGAGCACCCCGCTTCATCTCTTTTTGTCCCTTTCTCCTGCAGTCGTTCCCGTCATGCAACAACAAGGAATTAATGGTACTTTCTTCAATTTTCTGTCCTCAAGCTCAAGATCGCTGGCTTTTTGCAGCATTCCGCATCTTGGCATTGAACACTGCTTGACAGTCACTATGACTTTCTGTGTTTCCTCGGATCTACTTCCCAGGTGAGACGTCGCTCACCGGCATGGTTTTTGTTTTCATTTACCAATTTCTACAGTTATTGACATCGTTGTTGTCATGCATAATTTTGTTTGCTTTACAGTGCATGTGCCTCTTTACAATTCTTTGTGGGTGGTTATGTAAACGTAGTTTTTCCTGCTTTGTGATCCATTTTATTTATACCTCAGTTTCTTCTACGTGTACCCAGCTATTATTCATTAGCTACTGTTTACATTGGGTTTACTTGTATGAATACATATGTACTTTCTTTCTTGGTGTAGAATGTTTAACACTTTACAGTTTTTGGCCTAGTTCTTTATTTACTTACTTCAGTCTTTACAGATTGAATGCGCAGTTTTTAAATTTTTCATGTTACCACTTCATTGCGGGGTGTGTGTAGGCGTACAATTCTGCTTTTGCGTTGTTCTTGAGGGTTGCCTACTTGCTACTTTACACGCACGTACATTTTTCTTTTCTACATTCTATGTTCTGGTTCTTTTCTGTTTGCAGCACTGGTACGTCATTTTCTCTTTTTCACAGAACGTAGGAGTGCCTTGACGTCAGGCGTACTGGTCTTGTGCATGTTGTTTACTTCCTGAGACTGTTACTCCTTTTTGTTACGTTTCTTGTTTGCATTGAGGTTCTGTGTGCTTGTTTTTTTTTGCAGGATTTGCGCTGTGTACGTTTTGCCTCTCTGCATGTTTTTGCCTGAAACTCTTATGTCCCTTCGGGTGTTGTGGTACGGGTGCTTGCATTCTTTTTATTTCTCATCCTTCTTACTCAGTACGTATGTTTTTGGCCTGCCAAATGGTCTCTTTCTGTGGCATACACTTTACTTTTGTTGTCCTCCCCTCGTGAGAAAAGGGGATGGTGTGCGTGTACGTGTGCCTTAATGCCACATTTGATTGCTAAAGCGCCATTTTTCTACCGTTACATTGTGTTGTTTCCTTTGTGCCTCTTTTCCTTATACTTGTGTTGTACTATTGTTATACTTGTGTCATTCTTTTGCACCTTCCTTTTTCATGCCATTGTTTGTTGGATGCTTTGTTCTTTTCTCCATTTATTCTTTTTCGGTGTAAAGGAAGAGGATGGGTTGTGATGTTATTTCACATCTTCTTCCTTCCTTTACTCCTTTCCTGCTGTTCAGCCTGGATGTGAATGGAATGTTATGATCTCATTGAATGTTGGATGCGTGATCTTGGTCAGTTGGTGTCAGCAGGCTGAGCCGCTAGGAGGCTGCTCCTGGTGGGGTGTACATGCAGGCCTACTTACAATCTTGGCTACAACTTAAAGCTTATGTAACTTGAATCTTAATAAAGTTACTACTTGGATCTAAAACCTGGTCTTCTGTGGACTTTCATACTGCAACACGTGGCTGTTTGGTCCATATGGAATGGGGTCACCGCTTTCAGTAAGAATGAAGCCCTGGTGCAAAGTACCACCTTATCTGCAAAAGTCATCAAGTAGGGAGGCATGCATGAAAATGCCTGCAATTCACTCATCCTTCGGGCAGATGTTATCACCACCAGAAAGGCTGTCTTGATGGTAAGTAGCTGGCTGGAGGGGACAATTATGTAAAGGCTCGAAAGGAGCATACATAAGAAATGTGAGGAACAAATTAAGGTCCCACTGCGGCATGACAAAGGGCGTGGGTGAAAACATATTTACAAGTCCTTGGGCAAGGGGAAAAGTAAAGAGAAGAATAGTAGATAAAGAAGCAGAAAGGGGTTCAACAGACCTTTGTGGAATATATAAATATATATATTTTTAATTCTTTTTTATTAAGCAATTAGTTGAGAATCACAGGTCAATCATAAGCAACAAAATATACTCTTTGAGGGCCGCTCACAGGGGCCTGTACAATGATAAATATCAATGTATGACCCAGTCTTAGTCTCCTAGGGTGACTTGCTAAGTAATATGGTGGGTTGAGGGCCAGCTATCCAAGCACCTTAGTGACCTAACACCCTCCCCATCCAACTCCCCTGCTAGTCCGTCGGTTTCCCTGTATTGTATCCACGGTCTCCAGATTTTTTCGAATTTGTGTGGGCAACCCCGGGTCCGGTATGCTGCGTGTTCCGCTAATTGGCACCGGTCAAGGTCTTCCTTCCAATCTCGGGCCGTGGGAGGCCTGATCGCTCCCCAGAGTCTAGCTAAGTTGCACTTCGCCACCCCTGCTGCCTTGTTGAGCCAGGTATGTGAGTACCTGGGCCACCTCGCCTCCCCGTATACACCCAGCAGCAGCCATCTGGTCTCGTGCTGGACCACTAGGCCTGTCACTACCTTCATTACCTCTGTTATTTCTGCCCCAAAATGTTGGATCAATGGACAGGTCCAGAGTGAGTGACCGAATGTGCCCACACTGCCACAGTTCCTGGAGAATTCGGATGAATCACTGCCACCCATCTTACACACCCTGGGCCTAGATAGATAGGACCTGTGCAGTATCCAAACCTGCACCAGGCAGAACCGTGCCCATATGGCAATCTCCCTGGGGCTCTGCAGCCCCTCACTCCACTCCTCATCATAATCATCCAGGGGGCCACATCTGCTATCCAGGCCTCTCTGAGTGAGACACGACTATCTGGCATGTTGTCTATTATCTTTCTGTATATTAGGGAGACTGCCTTGGTGGAAATAAGGTCTAGAAACAGCCGGACTTCCATGGGGGAGTAGTCTGGGAATTGTTCCCCCTCTGGCAGATGGAAATTCAGGGCGTGTTGTAGCTGTTGGTATCGGAAGATCTCACCCTGCGCTAGCTCATATTCGGATTGCAATACGTTGAACGTTACCAGTGTGCCTCCTCTCCAGACATCTCCCAGTTTATCTATCCCTATTGTGTGCCATTGTGTGTGGGTGCGTAACTTTTTAACCTCCCTCAGGCTGTCGCTGTCCCAAAGTAGGGTCTCCGCTGTTAATTTATTATTCCATCCCATACTTTGATTGGTGGCTTTCACGCCTGCAGTACCGCCTGGGTATGGGTTGGGAACGTCCCCTTCTTGGCTCTTCCGTGGAGGAGTGCCGGGTAACCCCTGCTTCCCATGGCTTGGCAGTCCACCCTATATGCCGGTTCAGTTCTCTCCCCAAAGACCCAGTTGTTTACCACCATTAACTTGGAAGCCAAGTAGTAGGTGTGAAGGACTGGAACCGCAAGACCGACATCGAAGACTCCATGCTGTTGTTTCACTAAGGAGATTGGAGCCGCACCCCTGTCCCACAATAATAATCTCAGGATGCTGTTGATTCTGCAAAAATATGAGGCAGGGACTATGTGTGGTGTGTTCTGAAGTATGCATAATTTTTAAAAGGACTGCCTGTCCGATCAATGAGAGGGGTAGTGTGCGCGAGTGGGTCGTGTCTGGTTGGAAGCAGTGGATTTGAGGGAGCAGATTGGGGTCCAGGAAAACAGTCTCCTCTCTAGTTATGTGAATCCCTAGGAATGTGAACCCTTCCGTCACCACCGAGGCGGCAAGGCCAGCCCCCCGTCGCAAGTGGATAGATCAGGGACTTATCCCAGTTGATTTGGTAACCAGCGTAATTCCCGAAGAGATCGAAAATGAGGAGGTTCTTGATATCGAGAAGCGAGGTTTTGTCACATAGAGCAGAACATCATCCACGTAGAGAGAGATTTTTTCCTCCCAGTCCTCCTCCACTGTGATACCTCGGATTAAAGGGTCACTGCAGAACCAAGCCGCCAAGAGCTGTAGGGCAAGGACAAAAATCATGAGCGACAGCAGACATCCTTATCGTGTGCCCCATTTCAATTCGAAAATACGGGAGGTAAAGCCATTCACCCACACTCAGGCTTGTGACGCGTCATAGAGCAATCGGATTCAGGAACAAACGTTGGAGACAAAACCTAGCCGAGGCAGTACTGCGAAGATATAGTTCCATTTGATGTTGTCAAATGCCATTCGAGCATCTAGGGAGAGGACGGCTGCATCCTCTACGCAATGTGTCTTGGTAAAATGGAGTACCCCATACAGTCATCTCAGGTTCAGGCAGGTGCTACGTCTCGACATAAAGCCAGATTGGTCTCTGTGTATCATAAATGTTATTACCCCTGATCGTCGGTTTGCGCGGACCTTGGCTAGCACCTTGGGTTCCACATTTAGTAGGGATATAGGGCGGTAAGAGACAAAGTATGTCGGTGGTTTGCCTTCTTTTGGGATTACTACTATATTGGTGGTTTTTTGGTCTTCTGGAAGGGTCCCAAAGTCTCTGGCAGCCAGAAACATGTTTAGAAGGTGGGCGCTATTTTCTGAGCCATCCTTTTGAACAGTTCAAAGGGTAGACCATTTGGTCCTACTATCTCCTCTACTGTCAGTTTACTATCTAAGTCTTCTCTATCTTCTTTCGTCAAAGTGTTTAGGGTCATACTTTCTAAGAGTTCTTTACAGTCTGTGCTGAACCTTTCGAGATTTAGAGGCATATGTGCTCTCTTAGTAGGCTGCAAATGCTTCAGCAATTTCTCTTGTGTGTACCCCACGGTCCGTGTCCAAAATCTCTGCCACCCACCCTCTTTCATTGTCTTGCTTGTCGAGCCAGTCGATAAGTTGTGTAGCCTTGTCTCCTACTTCATAAAGCCTTCTCTGCACAGCCAAAGCTTGAGCCTTGACAACGTTTTCTGCGATGTCTCGCAGTTCTTGCTGCCCGATGCACAGTTGGTCTATCAAGTTCTGTTCCTGTTCCCCTACCTTTAGTATCTCTGTCTCTAGGGCTGCTGCCTTATGCTCAAGTGCCTGGTAGAGCCGTCTGGCCTCTATCCTTTTTACCATGATTTGGGCTTGATATTGCCCGCCTATCACAACTTTGTATGCTTCCCAAAGGGTGCAGCAGGAGTCTACCGACCCCTCATTTTGTTGGAAGTATCGCACAGTGCCTTCTATCAGTCGTTCTGTGAATTGATTGTCAGTCAAATGCCATGCTGCCCTATTGGGGCGGTAGGACATTATCCACTGTCAGCCCCAGGAACCATGTGACCACCGGTGAGTGGTCGGATACACCTCTTCCTAAGTGTTGAGTGATGAGGAAGCACCCCACTTATTTTCTGAGAGTACATAGTCACGTTTGGAGAGGATGATGTGGTGTGCCGACAGATTTGTTTATTGGCGTCCCGTAGTGTTCTGAGCTCTGGATGTCAATCCACCCCAGAGCCACTACAAAGTATTTAAGGGGAGTTCCTTTCTTTGACTCTTCTTTTCCAGGCCATCTATCTCTCGACAGGGAGATGATATCATTCATGTCTCCTCCTAGGTCAAGGACCCCATGGGCAGGTCGAGGAGCAGCGTGTCAAGGGTGGATAGAGTATCTCCCTGCAATCTGGTTGGGGTGTATACTGAACCCAGATTTAGAGTTTACCCTTACCATTTCAGCGTCTGGAGTACAAATCTGCCTAGCGGGTCCCTCCAGGTTTTGCCTGGGGGTATATACGCCGTCGCCTATCGGAGGAGGATCCCTACTCCCTGTGACTTTCAGGTATACCTTGCGTGTGCTACTAGGGTGTAGCCCCATCTATCCAGGGCCCTGTAATAGTTTCCCTGCATGTGAGTTTCCTACTGGAGGACTAGGTCAGGGTTGTGTCTTTTAATGTAGTTAAGTACCTATGTGCGCATTATTTTGGACCCGAGCCGTTGACATTCCAAGATATGATTTTAACCCTTTCGATGCTGCGGTGGCGCTGGGCTGATGACGGAGCGGTTCCGTCATGGCCCGGCCGCCGCGCCTGCGCGGCGCATTCTATTGAGCGGGCGGGGCCATGACGGAACCGCTCCGTCATGAGCACAGCCCAACCGCGGCTGATGACGGAGCGGTTCCGTCACCAGCATGCGGCCGCCCCGCCCCCTTAGCGCTGCGGCGGAATAGCCGCTGCAGCGATGCGGTTAAGTGTGTTTTGTTTATGCACTCGCATGACCTGAAGAGGTGTGTGTTGTGCCTGTCTCGGTTCAGATTAGTCGGTGGCTGTGCGGCAGCACTCCCCCATTACCCCCAGCATGTGCCCTCTTTTGAAGCACTGTGTCTCATGTAACTACTGACAGAACTCCTAACAAATTAACATTCCCCTCAACTCCCCCTTTCCCTGCAAACCTGCACTGTGGGACTAGAACTGCCCATCACCCCAATTTGCAGAGCGCCTGTCGCCCTCAAATGTAAAGTAACCATGTTAGGGGGTTGGCTGCCCCTATTCATCTTCTCCGTGAGCCTATTTGACCCGCAGACAACCAACTTTGCCCGGAGAGCCTCGGCCTTGATCGCCTACTCCTCGCTGATCAACCTGTGGTATATAAATAAATAATACCGGATCTAGGTTTGACTAGGCATAGCAATAACAGATAGCTCAATAAATAAGAGTCAAGATTCGAGGTAGTAGGAGTTTGCAGGTTTAATACAGCATAAGGACAGGAACAGGACAACCTGCACAGGAATAGGATGGCAACTCTTGACAGGGGGGGCCCCGACAGCTGCCGGGCAGGATCTGGGATGAGCGCGCTCTGGGGGAAGGACTGGCGTAACATTTAATAACAATACACAAGCATATATAGTAAAACAGTTGCATTACAGTACATATGATAGGCGGAGCAGTGGGTGTGGTCAATAGCAGTCGCGAAAGATAAGGGTGAAAATGGGTGTAACAGGGGCGTATACATAGACATGTGATGCAAACGTAACAGAATATGTCATAAATGGGGCGGAAACATGGAGGGGGCTACCTAAGGAGCCGGGACCTCTAACCTAATGGTGCGCGCAAACTGACAATAACGTGTTACTAGGAGAAGCTGGGGGCTATGAACTCTGTGCTAGGAGCAGAGACTGAAGTCTGGAGAGTCAGGGCGACATGTACCTATACAGTATCTAGTATCTGATGTTTAGAGAACATGTTGATATAAACTAAGAGTCAGGAGGGGAGAGGCTAACGGACTCTAAGACTGGAGCATGCATTATTCTACATGTAGTGCGTGATGAAGAATATTAAATGACCATTAAATGCAGTATTTCTCTTACATGGAGACGTAAAGGCTAGACAATGACGGAAACTATTGATACGATTCGGTAGCTTAGGAATGCAGAGAAGGAGGGCTGGACTGATAACTAGAATCATAACATACTCTTGGCAGACTCGTAGGCAGAGCCAGGCTGAGCCGGGCACTGTGAGGCAGGAAGTAAGTGAAGGGTCGAGGATACAGGTGGGGGCTGTATCGCTCCTCAGCGAGGCTCAGGAGACAGGAGCTGAGAATCCGGTTTCTGGGCCCTTTTGAGGCCTAGAAACGGGGACTTTACAATGAAATAACGTGCACACTGAGAAACGTGGCAACGTGACTTTACATAGGCCTGATATTCGTAGTATTCACGAGGACTGGAAACAGGCATACTAGAGATGGACACAACTGTAATTGCGTCATTAATCGAACAGAGGGAATACATATGCATATTAATCATGTACACATAACATATGATGGAGGACGTGTAGGGACACAGAACATGGCAAAATTTACTTTTCCACAAACCCACTACCCTTCTTTTTGCCCAGCTCCAGCGGGCCAACAGTTTAAGGATTGTTAATATCAATCGTGCGGAAACCTGTTACCAGGGGCGCTAGCCGACTGATCCCCCCCCCCACTCCACCAGGTGCACCTCACTGACTGTCGCTTTATAATTTGCTTGTCGCTGGGCGAGAGAGTTCGCTTTCCAGTCTTAAGGTCGCTGATGATATATTTCGCTCTTCCTGGAGTTACGAGGCAGTCTGGGTCTGTTCCCGGTTTTGTTGATAATCGTTCTTAACTGGGGAGTCCCCATCCCGCATTCTTCGAGGATGTGTTCTCTTCGGTCCCTTTGGGTTTCAGTGTTCCTGTATGCGCCACCCGTCCAGCCATTCCCAGGCCTCCGCTAGTGAGTGGAAGAACCAGAATTTTCCTTCCGCAAGAACTTTCAGTTCGGCGGGGAATAACATCATATATTTCAAGTTCATTTCCCTGAGGGCTCTCTTGACTTCCTCAAAGCTTCTCCTCTGTTTCTGAACCTGGTAGTTGAAGTCAGGGAAGAAGCAGATTGTGGAATTTTCAAATTTGAAGTCCCCTTGTATACGATCTGCCTGCAGGATTATGTTGCAGTCTCAGTAATTGAACATCCGGGCTATGTTGGTGCACCGATGGCCCCAGTGGCAGGATTAGTGCCCTGTGCACCCTTTCGACGGAAAAGAACTTTGATAGGCGTTTGGGCTGCAGATGGTTTGTTATCAGGTCTTCCACAAATAGGTTGACACTTTGGGCTTCCGCCCCCTTAGGCACCATCACTATACGTATGTTGTTGCATCTAGACCTCCCTTCCTGGTCTTCGACTCTTGCTTCAAGTGCCTCAGTTAGTTTGTGCACTTGCTCCTCTAGGGACCTAAATGAGGTCTGAAGGTCTCAAATGTTGGTTTCCGCAGTTTGCACCTATTGCAAAATTTTCTGTAGGTCTGACCTAAGGAGCCTCACTTCGATGGCGACAGAGTCTATTTTGGATTCAAGAGTAGATTGAAGACTTTGTATCGCTGCCATGATCGCTCCCAGGGAGGATTCCCCAGAGGCAGCCGAGTCCGCAGGCAGACTCGCCTCCTCTTGGTGATGTCTGGGGACTGCATACTTGTCCATCTTGTTAGTTTGCGTCTGTAGCTGGCCCTCAGGTTTCACCATGTCATCCAGTCGTCTGCTTCTGCTTGGATTGCATCTAGGTCACTCCTGCACCAGTCGTTGCCACTCCCTGTGTCTCCTCCTTCTGGTGTCAGGATAGGAGGGTGGTCTCCTGTCTTGCGAACTTGCCCCCAAGACTCTCCGTTGGCGCCAGGGCAGCCGAGGATACTGGTCCCCTTGGCTTTCCACCCTGCTGGGGTTCGGGAGGGGGGTTCTGTTGTCTGCCATCCCAAAATGGGCTCGGGTCTTCTTAGACGGCGGTCATAGGGACTGGTGTGTCCAACTGCGTACTTCTGTCACGCTGATTGCCTGTCCCAGCCTCTTGAGATCTACAGCTTTGCAGTTCCTAGCTATCAGGCACACCTCCGCCTCATCCACCTCTGGTGTTGATGGTGGTTGAGTCGGGGGAGGGGTGGGGAAATCCATGGAATTATCGCTGCCTCCCTGACGTATCTGCACTCCTTTTTGGCTGATATTCCCTTGGCCCGGTCTCCCACAGTTCTTCCCCTCCAAGGGGGGAGTCCGCTGCGGTTTGTTGCGGTCCTATTTTCGATGCCTGCAGAGCTGGTTCGGGCTTCACCTTCCTCTTGACTGGGCAGCCCAGCCTATCTGTGGCGCGCTGCCCGAGGGATTCGTGTCATGCCTTGGTGGCGTGTCGGACTGCAGCGGCGTGTTACTGCTTAGTAGGCCCCGTCCCTGCAGCCTATTTGATTCACTCCTGGTGGTTGCCTGCCCTCCTGCAGCCGGGGAGACAAGAGTTGTATCATCCCAGGGGTTGCATATGCTGGCTCGAGATCCCTTCTGTCTACCAGCTCAGAGTTTTTAGACGGTGCAACAGGAGCACTTACCTTCCTAGCACCACCAATGTTTTCAGGGTCTTTGAGGATGTACCCCTCCGGTAGGCTAGCCCCAAAGGAGGCTGCTGCGACAGACTCACTCCCGCCACGTCGATCCCGATCAGGCACCTGTATGGTGGATTGGAGGCACGGAATCAGATCGCTCCGAACCGCTGTGGTTCTTCTTTGTGTGGGGGTGCCTCCGGGTTGTCTTGGATCCGGTTGATGAGGTGGATGGTGTGTAGCAGGCCGCTGGCTCACAGGAGCTCCATTACTTTGCAGCCATCTTTGTCAGCGCCTGGTCACGCCCCCCTGCATAATATTTTTAAAAAATTCCCCAACAGCAGGCTTACACCATCTTAGTGGAGGGCCGCCTGGCCGCCAAAATAACACTACCTACTTTGGGAGGAAGGTTGAAAGCGATCAACTGTCACTGCTCAATCTCCACTCATGGAGGCAGAGAGTTGACAGGTTTGGGTGGAGGCAGAGAGTTGACAGGTTCGGGTGGAGGACCCTCCCCTGCTGCTGCGACAGAAGATACTCTCTAAGGGTCAGACTGATCAGAGAATCAATGCTCATTCGAAGAAGCTCTGGATACCAAACTCTCCTTGTCCAGTCCGGAGCCAAATGAATGACTTAGGCCTGGTCGGACTTGATCTGCTTCAGAAGTGGTATGGGCAGAAAGGCGTACAGGAGGTCTGAGCTCCACTCATGAAGAAAAGCACTGCAGAGCAATAGCCGCCTTTGAAATTCCAATGCATAAAACTGCTGACATTGCACGTTCTCTTTGGAGGAGAACAGATCTAACCAAGGCTCTCCCCACTGCTGAAAGAGTCATTGCTCCAACTCCTCCTGGAGACGCCATTCGTGATCCACTAGGCATTGGCGGCTGAGTTTGTCCGCCCTAGCAGTCAGAGAACATGGCAGGTGTTGAATCACCAGGGTTATGACTCTTGTTCCAGCCATGTTCAGAGAGACAGAGCCTCTTGACAAAGAGTCCATGACCTCACCCTGCCCTGCATGTTACAGTACCACGTGGCGGTGGTGTTGTCCACGAACACCTGCACTAACTTCCCCTTAACAGAGGGAACAAATTATTTCAGTGCCAAATGGATCAACAAATTGATGTGGAGCTCCAACTCCGCTGGAGACCAGTGTCCCCTGATCTCCACCTCTCCCAGATGGTCCCCCCTCCCAGGAGTTACACATCTGTCACTACTGTGAGATTTGGTTGGGGAAGGTAGAGGGGTCTCTGACCCAATTGCGGTTCGTCAACCACCACTGAAGGTCTGTTGCAGTTCCTTCCGAGATCTGGACCATATCGGAGAGATTCCTCTGATGCCGCGCCCACTGGAGGAGGCCATGAGGCCCAGTAGCCTCAGAGTCAGTCTCACCGAAATCCAGGATAAAGACTGAAATATTGGTATCATAACCTGAATATCCTGGACTCGCTGTTAGAGAGGAAAAACTTGAAACTGCGCCATGTCTCAAACAGCTCAGATGAATGGGAGCATCTGAAATAGAGTCAGGTGTGACTTCAGCACTTTTATGGAGAACCCCAGTGAATGCAGGAGGTCCGCCATAGTCTGGAGGTGGTAGACGACACCCTGGAGTGAAGGCACCTTCAACAGCCAGTCGTTGAGGTAAGAGAAGACAAACTCCTTACCTGTGCGGATGAGCTGTGACCACAGTCATCACCTTGGTGAACACCCTAAGAGCACGGGTAAGACCAAAAGGTAGCATGGTAAACTGAAAATGCTAATGGCCTACCTTCAACCTCAGGTAACGTCTATGGGCAGGCAAGATGGGAATGTGAAAATACGCATCTTGTAAGTCAACTCTACCAGCCAGTCTCTTTGGTCTAGGGCAGACAAGATCTGAGCCAACATGAGCATCTTGAACATCTCCTTTTTGTGGAAGAGATTGACGGTCCAAAGATCTAAAATGGGTCGCAACCCTGTGTTCTTTTTCGGAATCAGAAAATAGCGAGAATAACAACCGATGTCTACTTCTGAAATCGGAACCCTTTCAGTAGCTCCCTTGGCCAGGAGAGCTGTAACTTCCTCTTGGAGTAAAGCTATATGATCCTCCGCCAGCCGTTCCTGAATTGGCAGTATAGGTGGAGGGAAAGAAAGAAAAAGGCAGAGAATAGCCATCCTGAATTATCTTTAAGACTCACCATTTGTCCAATGTTGCGCACCTGGAGTGGAAGAGATGGTAATGAATTCTCCCTCCAACTGGGGTGGAGTGGTCTTGCAGACTCAAACTAGGAGTGCTTGGAGGCTGCAGCTGTTGAGGGCTGGGTGGCAGACGATTTCTAGCTACCATTCCAAGGTCGGACCAATAACCATGCGGTATTCACTGACCGCAAAGGCTGGCATAAGAAAACATTTTCTTCCCAAGTGTATCCAGCCTCTTGGATTCCCTATCCGAAGGTGCAGAAAGGAACACGCCATGGGACATCAAAGCCTGGACCACCAAGCTTTCAGGGGTGTGTGTTGGCAGAGGAAGAAAACAAGTTACTTACCTGTAACTACAGTTATCCAGTATTGGTATCTTTCATAGATTCACATGCCTGAATCATTCCCCGTCGCCGAGGCGGGAGTCCCGCGGTAAAAATATATATATATACAAAAGCAGTGCCTTAGTAAGAACTGTAGTAGGCTAAAAAGAAAAGAAGCCCAGAAGGCCCAAAACTTAGTAGCCTATCTACCTCATTATATGAAAAGAACTAAAAAATTGTTCCAACCAATCAGCTGCCAGCACCCTCTAGAACCTTCCCAGCAGAGGCAGTTCTCCTCAGATTTTCTTAGCACAAGTGGGAAGTAGGGATCCCAAATAAAGAACTGTCTCGCCGGGGGGGAGGGGGGGTGCATGTGAATCTATGAAAGATACCAATACTGGATTACTGGAGTTACAGGTAACTAACTTGTTTACTTATCCAGTATTGGGGCATCTTTCATAGATTCACATGCCTGAATCAGAATAGCAAGCAGTAAGCCAAATAGTGTAGTTTGCAGACGGTGGGAGACAGGGTGTATATACTCCCAAACACATCCGGGAAGGTTAGAATATTGTAAATGGACCATACTTTTTCAATAATAGACATCAATTAACATCTGTTAACATAATACACACACACACATATATATATATATATATATATATACATATATAAATGCAGCATCAAAGACAATATAATTCTAACCTTAATGAAGATGTTGAAGAACAGCTTGTCCCACAGCTGCATCGTCCTGCAACGCAGATTGTAGGCAGTACTGTCTCCTGAACGTGTGGACATTCTTCCATGACACAGCACGACAGATGTTTTCTAATGTAACACCATCAAATAGTGCAGTAGAAGCCGCCATAGTCCTGGTGGAATGCGCTTTGATGGCTTTGTCATGGCAAAATTGAATAACAGAAGCAATCCATCTGGCTATAGCTGCCTTTGTTACAGCATGTCCCAGTGCGGCTTGACCATAGGCGACAAATAATTGATTGGATCGCCTGATTTCCTTAGTTTTCAGTAAATAAAATTTAAGACAACGCTTGACGTCGAGAGAGTGTAAAGCTCTTTCCGCCGGCGTGACTGGGCCCGGAAAGAAGGTTTTAAGCTTTACAGGCTGATTTAGATGAAAACGAGACTGTACTTTAGGGATGAATTTTGGATTTGTCCGAAGAATCACGTAATCTCTAATAAAACGCAAAAAGGGTTCTGAAATGGTGAAGGCTTGAATTTCACTAACCCTTCAGGCTGAAGTAAGAGCTAATAAAATTGCCACTTTCCAGGTTAAAAATTTGAGCTCAGCCTTGTGAATTGGTTCAAATGGTCTTCTCATTAGCTGAGACAAAACTGTGTTTAATTCCCACTCCGGAGGTGGCGGACGATTCGGGGGAAAACCTTTTAAAAATTGTTTCATAAGTGAAGTGCAAAGTGAAGGTTTGTTAGAGCTCTTCCGGAATCTGGATATTGCAGCGAGGTGAACCTTGATAGAGGAGAACACAAGCCCCGCTTTGGCCAGATATAGCAAATAGGGAAGGATATCCTCCGCTGGAGCTTGGATTGGATGAATATCATTTGCCTCACACCAATGACAAAATCGTTTCCACTTTAAGTGATAAGTCCTGACTGTACTCTGGGCACGAGATTTGGATAGAATTTCACGACAATCCTGAGATAGTTTCAGATCTTGTAATTCTAAGAAGTCAGGAGCCATGCGTGCAAGTGCAGCAACTGTGGATCTGGGTGTAGTATTTGACCCTTTTCCCTTGTCAACATCGTGAGTGTTGGAAATAGACGAACAGGATGTTCCTGTGATAACAGAAGTAGTTCCTGGAACCAATATTGCCTTGGCCAGCGGGGTGCGATCATGCTAAGACGGCAACGCTTCCTCTTCATCTTCATCTTTTGAAGCACTTTCGGTATCAATGGTATTGGGGGAAAGCGTACGCATAAATCCCTGACCATCGCATGGACAGGGCATTCCCTCTTGACGGAATCTGCTGGCGTAATATAGGCATTTGCTGTTCTCTCTTGTCGCAAACAGATCTAGCGTTGGCCTGCCCCAAATGTGAAAGATCCTTTCCACTTGCTTCTGCTCCAGCTCCCACTGTTGACATCCTAATAGAGATCTGCTGAGGGTGTCGGCCAAAGTGTTCTGAATCCCCTTGACATGTTCTGCTCTTAGGGTTATACCGGGTGCTGTAACCCATTCCCACAGCTCCTGAGCCTCCTGCGATAGAGATAGTGACCTCGTTCCCCCCTGTTGTTGATGTAATACATGCTGGTCGTATTGTCAGTACGGACCAGCACTGAGGAGCCCGCAATCCTCGGGAGGAATGCCTGCAGAGAGAGAAAAATGGCCACCAGCTCCAAACTGTTGATGTGTTTTTGTTGGTATTTGTGGGACTTTCTTCTCTGAAGTTCTGAAGATGGCCTCCCCAGCCCTCCATGGATGCGTCCGTTGTTAGAACGAATTCTGGGGAAGTTGTCAAGAAAGTGAGGCCCGGAGACAGTTTTGTCTTTTGAGACCACCAATGAAGCTCGCAAATCATGCGCGATGTCACCTTGCTAGAGTCGTCGAATGATCCTATGGATAATTTTCTTTTTGAGATCGACCTTGCTAGGCTTTGCAGTCTTAGTTGGCGATCTTCTGATAAGAATGCTTTGCAATGTATGGTATCCAGTCTTGCTCCCAGAAAAGGTATCACTTTGAGAGGCTGTAATTGTGATTTGCTTTTGTTGAGAGTGAGTCCCAAGCTTGAAAAGAGGTATAGGCATGTTGAAAAAGCCTCTTCCGTTAGTCTTTCCGAAGGACCCTTGAGCAATCAGTCGTTGAGGTAAGGACAGGCTTGTATTCCTTGAGATCTCAGAGCTGCAGAAATCGGTGCTAGGCAGTTCATGAAGATCCTTGGTGCTGATTTCAGTCCGAACGGGAGTACCTTGAACTGAAAGTGGACGCCAGCCACTGTGAATCGTAGGTATTTGCGATGTTTGGGATGTATAGGGATATGGAAGTATGTATCTTCCAAGTCCAGAGAAGCCATAAAATCTCCTTTGTTGAGACAACTTAAAACTTCGGCAAGTGTAACCATTCGGAAACTCTGTTTCTTCAGAAACTTGTTGATGTTTCGGAGATCGAGAATCGGGTGTCACTCCCTTGATTTTTTTCTTTATGAGGAAGAAGCGAGAGTAGAACCTGCTTCCTTTCTGTAACAAAGGAACTTTTTCTATCGCATTTTTGCGGAGCATGTTTAAGGCTTCTTCGAAAAGTAAGTGAAGACGAGGGGGGGACCCTTGGGCAGGGTCGTAGGTGGTTGCTAGGTGAATTCCAATGTGTGACCCTTGTGTACTAGGTCGAGGACCCACTGATCTGACATGATCTACTGCCAGTGGTGAAAGAAGGCTGAGATCTTTGCGCCCACAGGGATGGAGGAAGGAATGACTGGCGTCCTGCTGAACTCATTGTTTCCTGTTGGAATCGCGACCTTGGTTGTTTGACCGCCTTCATCCGCCCTGACGAGAGAAACTATCAGAGGCAGATTGTCTGTATGACGTTTGATAGTAAGGCTGTTTGTATTGCGACTGGTACTGCCTGTTCTGCTGATTGTGATAACCTCCCCTGGATGTAAAGCCACGACCTCTGGCTCCTTGGAAAGATCCCCGTTTGTGCATGAGAGCAGCCAATGATTTTGCAGTATCTGTATCAGTCTTGATACCCAACAAGGTTTCATCTATGTGCTTTCCAAATAATGAATCGCCGTCATAGGCCATATCCAGGATTTTGGTTTGTACCTCTGGCCTAAAATATGTTGCCTTAAGCTATCCTTGGCGTCGAATTATCGCAGCCGCTGCAAGCTGTCTGAAGTTGGTATTAGCGATGTCTAGAGCGCAGTCAATAACTTTGGATGCGGCTCGTTCACCTCCCAATGCAATTTTTCTTGCCCCTTGTCAGCAATCTTCCGGGATAAGGTCTATGAATTCTGCCAAATCCGACCACATCTGGCGGTCGTACCGACCGAGAATTGCCTGTGAATTTGCAGCCTTAATGGAGGATGCAGCATTAGTGGAAAACGTCTTTCCTATCAGATCCAATCTTCTACCATCTTTATCAGGCAGAGCTGAAATTGGTGTGGCTGCATTCTTTGATCTCTACTGAGCACCTTGAGATATGACTGAATCCGGACGTAGATGACCTATAAGGCAAGATGGAGTATCCAGAGGAGCTCGGTATTTCTTCTCAATCTGCGGAAGAACCGCAGGTACGGAGGCAGGCGTTTTCATGATTTTAAGACCTTCATTCTAAATGTAGTCTATAATTGGAATTGCTCTTGTAATGTTTCTATAATCCTCTTTAAAATCATGCAAGAAGCAGTCAGACTGCTCAATACTGACTGGTAATTGGAATCTAGTCGCAGCTCGTTGCATGAGGTTGTGGAAGCCGCCGATCTGATGACTGAGGAATAGGTGGAGAGGGCATAGGAATGATGTAATCATCCCAAAGATCCCCATCACCAGTGTTGTCGGGTAATTCACCCTCTTCAATACCTTCCTCGTCCGAGAATGAAGTATCGTGGTGCCCTTGCGGTGCTGACCCAGAGGGCTGCCTCTGAGAACTAGGAACTTCCACCTGAGGTAGCGATGCTGGTACTTCAGCCGGTGCGGGAGGCAAAACAGGAACAGCCGTTTCTGAAGGAAACCTTTGTCGATAATCAGCCAACATGGCTTGTAGGTCTTGTATCAAAGAAGGAGGAAGATGACTGGTCTCTCCTTGATGCGAAACCCTTCAGGCATGTCTCTGATAAGGGGGTAGAGAGATCTTCCTGGTAAAAATGTTCTTGGAAATCTTCTTCGGCTTCATCATCTTGGCATTTTATTTGTAGTTCTGAAGGATGGCGAGCTATGCCGAAAGGACCCTCCTCATCAGACTCCTCATCTTCCACAAACGTCTCCAAAATATGCGATGGCAGTAACGGAGAGATATTGCTGTAGTCTTGCCTGTGGTAGGTTTTTAGCTGGAAGTTAGTATAGGAAATGGGTGTAGCCTATTACACTGGAGGAATCGCTGTTGACCAATTCTTCGTCGACTGGCTTTTCGTCGTCGACGGGGTAATCTTAGTCGACGGTGTCGTTGACAACGTCGTCGTCGACGGGCTCTTCGTCGACGGGCTCTTCACGACGGTGTCGTCTTCGTCGACGGTGTCTTCGTCGTCGACGGGCTCTTTGTCGACTGTGTCTTTGTCATCGAGGAACTAGACGTCGATGCGGTCGTCGACAGAGGTTTAGAGGAGGAACTCTTTCTCGACGAGTCCTTTGCCACACTAAATTTCTTTGAAGTAGATATTTTAGAAGACACAATAGGTGATGACATAGCCATGGTAGAGACAGTAATTGTAGAAAGAGGAGCAGCAGAGGTCACATATACCGTATGAGAAGACACTAGAGAAAGGGTTTTGATCTGGGCTTTACTCACGGTTCTGGAGGTTGAAGGCCTTTTGGAAATCTCAGAGGACAGAGACAAAGCTGATCCAGAGGGAGAAATGGGAGACCTTCGTGACTGGTCAGAAGCCTCATGAGAAGCCGGGTGGTGCTTTCTTCCTTCAGAAGAGGAGCTGTCGTGGGATCTAGCCCTCTTGCTAGATGTTGAAGCCCTGTCATCCTCCTCAGCTGACGAGGATTTCAGCCATCAAAGCAACCTTGCTTCCCTGTCTCTGATGGTTTTTAGCAGGGAAGTTTCGGCATATTCTACAATCCTTAACTACAGGGTTAGGATGTAAACAGTAGATGCAGTCCTTGTGCTGATCTTCTACATGGACCCTTTTCTTATCACAGGTCCTGCAGGCTCTAAAGAGAGCTTTCTTGTCAGACATTTTGAAGGGTAAAGGATGAAGAAACTGAGTAGGCACACAGGGAGACTCCCTTCTACACGACGTGCAGTGAAAATCTGAGGAGAACTGCCTCTGCTGGGAAGGTTCTAGAGGGTGCTGGCAACTGATTGGTTGGAACTATTTTTTAGTTCTTTTCATATAATGAGGTAGATAAGCTACTAAGTGTTGGGCCTTCTGGGCCTCTTTTCTTTTTTAGCCTACTACAGTTCTTACTAAGGCACTGCTTATGTATATATATTTTTACCGTGGGACTCCGCAACGGGGAATGATTCAGGCATGTGAATCTATGAAAGATACCCCAATACTGGATAACACTGGGTCGCCCGGAGCAGGGCGATGGAACGTGCAATTGTCTTGTTCACAGAAGCCCCTGTGCTAGGCTTGGACCACGAGCATCTGTCAGTGCTTCATTAAAGGGCAAAAGCGGTTTGGATGTAGAAGCCCCAGGATGAAGCACTTCTGTCAAGAGATTAGTCCTGACCTGGATAGAGGGCAGCTCCAGTCCAAGGACCTCTGCTGCAGTCCTTACCACCATGGCATAAGAAGCCCCCTTCTCTGTAGCCACATTCGGTGAAGAGAGCACACCAGTATCTGGGGATGTTTCCAGTCCACTGGCTTCCCCAAGACCCTTATACCAGTCCATCTGGTCTATTTGTTGTTCTAAAGGGTCCATAGACCCCTCCCACTCCTCACCCATGCCTGAAATGTCCTCATGAAACCTCTGGGCTACATTGGGGCCAGAGTTGACGTTGAACGACGCCTATCCGACTCTAAGTCGTCAGGTATAAGAATAGGTCTCGCATTGCCAGTGGGGGCCGGCATCGCCGAAGGCACCAACTTTGGCTCTGACGCTGGGGATGGTCACGTTGGCACGACCAGTGTTAACCCTAATTCAGAATCGGATCCATGAGACCCCCTGGCGCCATGGCGCGAGCCGACTGTGTCTAATCCGATGGGGCCCCTTCCAACCCCGCGGGAACCGAAGGCCCACCAGATGGGTCGGCCCGCTCAAATACGCGAAAAATTCCTTCCTTTGAGCGGGGACTACTCTGGATCTCGGAAACAGGGGAGGCACGAAGTCGAACCTGGCTCTGCAGAACCGTGTCTAGAGTGTTGGTGCTCCTTACCTGTCTCGTCTGGTTTTGCTTTTCTAGTTATTGGCGGTTGGTCTCAATATAGCATTCTCTAGTTGCTTAACAGTGGTGCAAAAATGTTGGCTTATATCACTGTTCAGTGGATATTGCCTAACTGTGCTGGCAGGACTAGAGCTTATGTGTTTTCTGAGTGGACGCTACATAGCATTCTCTTGTTAATTAACTCTGCTGTCAGCACTAAGGCTTATGTCACTCATGGGTAAACTGCATATATCATTTTCTGGTTTCTTCATGCCTAGAACTGGGGTTTATGCCACTTCGGGTGTACACCATACATTTTCCCTGGTTGTGTAACTTTGCCTGTAGAGCTGGTGCTTCTCACTCTTGGGTAGACCAGTATATTCTATTACATATGGCATCACTTATCCACATCAGAAGAGGTTCATATGGTATAATTCAGCCCTCCATAGAGATGTTAAGTATCTGATTGCAACACTGTGTTTATTCTCACACTCTCTGCAACACTGTGTTTATTCTCACACTCTCCGCTACACTGCATACCTAAGCGCAGCAACACACCATGTTTAAAGCTCGTTTCTAACCCTAATGCCCCATACTTGACATTTTCCATAAAGGTCAAACTACAACCCATACTAGAAAAAAAGAGTGTGGGGTTACTATTCGGTCAGCACATACTATGACATTTTAAGTCCACAAGCAATTTTTAGATTCAAATTGTAAGAGGTGCTCCAAATGGCGTCTTAATACCCACCCACCAGGGTAACAACTGATCTCGAGACCTAGGAGGTCCAGAGCAAAGATTAACCACACTGCACCAGAGCACACTAGATCACTATATCTGTAATCCAATGGCAAAATAGTATAAACTTCTCAGTCGCAAAGATTGCGGGAACAATTCCCTTGTGATATGTTTCCAAGGAGTCCTTGATATACTGTCCCAAGAGCAAGGTTTCAAAGAATGTTTCAGCCACACTGCAAAATCAGGTCATTTAGTTTTTATTTCCAATGTAAGTGAAGACACAGCAGCAACCGACGTGCGTTTCGCCCGCAGGGCTTTTTCAAGGCTGCAGAGGGATATATATGCATCAGCTATTGCAGATGTTACATTCCACACAGTGTTTGCATTTCATACATATATTTTTCTTTTAGCCCTCAACATGCATGATGTTCAACAGAGTGCTTCCTTAAGTCCTCGGCAGTATTACATCCAAACATTAAAAGCTTTATGCAATGACATCCATGTCCAAGAATAAAGAAAAGCAAGTGAATTAGGATTCCATTGCAGAGGGGAGAGTGTATTTAAAAAGGTGGACCAAGTGTGAGACTCAGAAAATAGATTGAAACAAGTGGGAAAAGTACCTAGTGTAACTAGAAACACCCGAGCAGTGTGAGAGTAATATCCTATTTTCGTGTGGTGCAAAGGGCCCAGTACCAAGTGTAAATAAAGCTGGGGTTGAATATGTATAATCTCACCTCAAAGATAATAATCCCGTTGGTGAGTGCAATAATTGCTGTCGAAAGGATGTCCAGTTTGATAAATAAGAAATCTTTAAAGCACTGTGAATACCAAGTTCCTAGAAAATATATATGGAAAAAAAGGTCTTATAGACTATCGTCATTCCCTAATCCACAAGATGTAGTGGTCATCTAAATGGCCCACTATATGAGTTAAGTTTATGACCACTCTTGAAATGCACACAGCAATACTGAAAACTTAACATGTAATTTATAATTTCGAGTGATGGCAGTTATTGTTTGCTTAGCATAAACCTGGCTCGAGATGTATATTGACAGTGACTGTCTCATTCTAAGGATAACAAATCCAAAAACGCTTACTATTCACGGTGCCTTGTAGGACAAAACAATTAATATAAAGTGTCCAAACTATATATGTTACTTCCCCACTGAGAATATAAAATGGCTCCCATCTCCCAGCAAAATACTATCACTAACATTTTATTTAATAAATATTTCAAAGAAAGGTACCAATTCGGCCTTCTTACCCCATAAGTAAAAAAGCAATGTTGAGCCTGTGCTGGTGACTCGGAGATGCATACAATTGCGGGTTTGCGAACGTTTTCCTCGCGGCCCACGATAGTCCAAATTAATGCTGAGCGCACCTAGATACGTCCGAAAGCCTAAAAAGCGCGGGAACAAGGGGGGCGAGAGTAAGGTGCAGAATTAATTCCAATAGCTGAACTCCAAAAATCCAATTTTTCAAAACAATTGTTAGTGCGAAAAGTGCGGAAATCCCTGCTTGACGCTTCTGTGTGCTTTCGTAGCGGGTCTCCTACCTGTATCACGACGGTCCCAATTCTTATTGCCGGTATCCAAACTAGACGCGAACCTGGTGTTTCCGCCATCTTTTTAAGCTACTGCAATAGCACCCTTTCATGGCAATAGAAAGTGGACTGGCAGTATGTGTGTATTAAAATCAGTACGGGTGCTTGAGAGACGTGATGTAACGTCATCCCTGTAGCATATAGATTATTTTAGAATCTATATATTCTTTAAATTGTGCAAGAAAAAAGATTTATTTTAAAACTCGCACCTATTGTTGCCAATATTGGCGCATTGCTAAAAATATCCGACACATATATAATCGTACCCTACTAATGTCTAACTTTGTCGGAAATGGATGATGGACATGCCTAGAGAAGATTAAAGCTATTTTTAAACCTTAGGTCGACCTATGCTTATGGCGAAATTACAACGAACATGGAGACAGGACTTATGAGGCCATTTCAAAATGCCTCATTAGAATTGTGAAGTCACTGCCTTTTTTTTAAAGCATAGAGTATACGCAGAAGATCCATACAGCAACAATTGACAGTCTAACTTTGTCAGAAATGGATGATGGACATGTCTAGAGAAGATTAAAGCTATTTTTAAACCTTAACTCGACCAATTTTTATTTCGAAGTAACAACGGACATTCGAATTGTGAAGTCACTGCCTTTTTTAACAACATAGAGTATACGCAGAAGATCCATACAGCAACAGTTGACAGGTGGCTGATTTAAGTAACAGGAATCATAAGTACAAACCCGGATCTATGTAGTTATTTCACCTAACTCACTTGCGGCAACGACCTACACTATGGAGACCCAAGTCTCCTCAGCGAAGAGCAGCTCACTTGACCAATTTAATAACGAACACTGACCTTTCTATCACCGTATTTGTATAAAACAGATTAGAATCTGTCTAGATGGTTCTTCATAGGAACAATGTTATGGTGATCGAGGCTGTTATCCAGATATTAAAGGAAGAATGTTCACCATAACTCATGCAGTTAGTATCAGTTGAAAGAACTAGAGTGGATGAATCATAATTAGTAGATTTGACAGACATAGGTGATACCAAACAAGAACAACATGTCAACAAGGAACTCTTTTGTTTCTCAAACAAAACTACAGATATTCATATATTTCCTTGTCGATATTAATCCCACATTCAACTGCCCGTAGTTTGATGATCCACGCACTTTCTAGTTTGCGTAACCAGGACACCAGGTTGCCACCTCTCAGCTCAGGCTCAACAGTGTCTATGCCATGGATGCTTAGTCTCAGTAATTCATTCGATTTGTGTGTGGTGTTAAAATGTACTGCTAAGGGGTACTGTGTATTGTTGTTTCTAATGGCACAAATATGTTCTTGAATCCTATCTTTTAGTGACCTTATCGTGCTCCCCACGTAGATTTTTCCACAAATGCATTTAATACAATAAACCACAAATTTGGTATTGCAGTTCATTAAACACCTGATGGAATATGTCTTGTTGGAATTGTATTGGAAGCTTGTGATTTCATGGATTCCAAAGCAACATATGTTGCAAGTATCGCACCTCTAATAACCACTTGGGGCAACAGGTAGCCAGGTTGTATTTTGTACTGGTGGAATGAAACTTGGGCACAAATGTTGTCTGAAAGTGCGACCTCTTGCATGGACCATAGTGGGATTCTGTCCTATGGCATTTCTCAGAGTGGTGTCGTGACTCAGAAGGTGCCAGTGTTTTTTAAGAATCTTATAAACATCCGTACTGATGGTGGTGTATGGAGTAATAAAGTTACATTTACTCATTCTCGGATTCTTTCTTTTCTTCTTGTTTACCAGCAGGTGGCTTCTTTTTACCTTGTTCACCTTTTGTCTAGCTTGGTTGATTACAGTTTTTGAATATCCCCTCATCTGAAAACGCTGTTCTACAGTTTCCAACTCTTTACTCAGTTCAGTTTCATCGCTGCAATTCCGTTTAATTCGCAACATTTCCCCATAGGGGACTGCATTGATTTGCAAAGACCGATGTGCACTAGTAGCGTGCAGTGCAGCATTGCAAGCTGTTGTTTTCCTGTAAGGTAATGTTTTCAGCCTACTGTTGTCCAAAATGATGGTGCGATCCTAGAAATTCACCTGTCTGGTGCTATGTTCCTTTGTAAATGACAAGTTGAAATCATTATTGTTAATGTGCAAAACACATTCTTCAAGCTCAGTCTGTTCCTGCCCAAAATAACAGAATATCATCAATGAATCTTCCCCAGTAAAGGATACATTCCAATAGATGTCCCGGACAGTTCCGCCAAACATGTGTGATCAAAAAGACCCATGTACAGGTTTGCAAATGAGGGGGGAAATTTTGCCCCCATTGCCACTCCTCTGATTTGGCGAAACCAGTGTCCATTGTGCATGAAGATGTTATTATCTAGGACAAGTTTAATCAGGTCAAGTAACATGACCGTGTGTTCATACATATTGATAGGAAGACTGTCCAAAAAATATTCGACTGCACTAATATCTTGATCCCCTGGTATGCTCGTATACAATGAGCATACGTCCATTGTAACTAATTGATGTCCTTCTACCCACTCTACATCTGCTATCTTACTTAGAATGTCCTGAGTATCCTTGATGTATGAGGGTAGATTAATTACAAGAGGCTGAAGGTACATGTCAATGTATTCCGATATTTTTTCTGTTGGGGAGTTTATCCCTGAGATGACTGGTCTTCCTGGGGGGAATATGCCTTGCTTATGTATTTTTGGCAGTACATATATACAAGGACTGGTAGGTGTATCGTTAAAGAGATATTTGTATTCCGAGTCTGAAATGAGACCTTCTGCTCGCCAGTGCTTTAATCTTTTTTCAATTAGCAATACAGTCGATTTTATGGGATTGCATGTCAATTGAGCATAAGTGGTCTGATCTGAGAGTTGCCTGTCTATTTAATGAAAATAGTCCACTTTATCCATGAGGACCACATTCCCTCCCTTGTCTGCCTCTCGGATGACAAGGGAGGTGTTGTTGGTACGATTATCTAAGGCCGCCTTCTCACTAGGTGACAAATTGTGTTTGGCTTTGAACTTTCTGGATTGAAGCTTATCTTCAAGCTTGTATAGATCTTCAAATACCAATTCCTGAAAAGTATCAATCACATTGGGACCTGAAAGTTGAGGTGTAAATCTAGATCTGATTTTAAGATCCTGTTACTTCAAGATTAATTGGACTAGATGACATTTTGTGTTTGTCTGCAAAAAATGTGTGTAGTTTGAGTTTTCTAGTAAATTTAAAACAACTCACATGCAAGGCTGTAAAGTTATGGTAAGCACTAGGACAGAATCCCAAACCTCTGCTCAAAAGATTGATTTCAGTTGGTGTATAGCTTGACAAATTAACAACATTGATACCATTTATCACATCTGTACAGTCATCATTACTTATGTTTGTTGGGTTCGTGTTCCTGATCTGGTTGTCATCCCAACTCTTTACTTTGCGTTGGGATCCTGGTCTACGTTTGCCCCTCCTAATCTTTTTGTAGCTCGTTCTTTCTGTAGTGCTTGCTTGTTGCCCTTCCTGAATCTCTGAAGTTCTAAAAAAAAAAGGGGTCTGCACTACTGCTAGGCATTGGACCTGGTGCATGTCATGCTGTCGGGATCTAGGAATCCAATGTACATCGGAACACTTTGCGACCCCATTAGAGGTATGGAGTGCTGTATGAATGATACAATGCAGTCAAATTTATAGGGTCGTTTTTTATCACACTTTTTTTAACAAATGGTTTTAAAATAAAGCCAGCTTCTCTGCACTATTCCATACTTCACTTCAAAGCAATAAAGGAGACAGCAAAGGATTATTCTGATCAAAATATTTATTTAATAGATTTGATAATAGTACAGTGGTCTTGGGAAAGCAACTAAGTCAGCTAACACACATGATTATATTTATCATTAACAATAAGCATTTAGTAAGCCCCTGCTAAGGAAACTTCTGGTTTTAGCGAGAAATCTTACTAGATAAATTCAGTTTGGATTAAATATTCCTAACTGGAGGCTTTAATAGACAGTTGTTTTCAGAAGACGTCGAATGAGGTTTTAAAATTGTTAAGTGAGGTATGCAACATACTTTAATATCAACTTCAACCTCAAAATGCTAAAGGACGAGGGAGCTGCCTTATATCATAACCTTGAGTCTAAAGATTTGAATGGTCAATTTGAAGTAGATGGTTCATCGTTTCATAGGGAAACAAAAACCTGGTCTTGAAATACACTTGTGAACATCTGTAACTGTCTGCTGCAGCCAGCTAATTGCTTAAATTCTATAAGTTACAACATTTACTATCTGAGGAGATAGACATCCTGATTTTCTGGAGGTGCGACTACTTATGGAGATTCATGCCAGAACTCTAAAATAGGATGCTTAGCTGACATTATACGGGATGCTCACAAATTTAAGAGCGGTTTGGCGGCAGTTGCGGAGTGGATGAACGCCAACTGCTTCCAGCTTAATGCCAACAAATCGGAGGTGTTGCTGGTGGGGAGAGACACAGAGTTCTGGAGTGAGCATTGGTGGCCGGATATTCTTAGGTGCCCACCCACCCCTAAGTTGGTGGTGAAGAATCTAGGGGTGTGGATGGACTCGACCCTCAGTTTTCAGGATCACTCCAAGAAAATGGCTGGCACGTGTTTTGGCTTACTTCGGGGGTTGAAACCCCTGTTGGGGTACTTTGATCTGTCCACCCGACAAACCATTGTCCAAGCGGCTATCTTGTCAAAGCTGGACTACGCCCATTCGCTCTACCTGGGGCTAATAAGGATGAGGTCACACGTCTGCAAAGAGTCCAAAATGTGGCAGCCAGAGCCCTGCTTGGGCTCCCTAGAAGCTGCACGACAACCGGTGCCATTTGACGGTTACATTGACTATCTATGGGCAAGCGTATCGAATTCAAGGCCCTTTGCCTGGCCTTTAAAATTCTGAAGACCTCCTCCTGGGTATCTTGGCCAATCTGTTAGTGCCTTGTACACCTTTGCGCCTTTTGCGCTCCTCGGGGCAATGCCTGGTCACCGTCCGTCGGGTGAAACGTGTACGTGCCGGTGGACGGTCGTTTCGCAGCCTAGCAGCTAAACTTTGGAACTCCCTTCCCTCCCAGATTCGCTGTCTGATGTTTCGGAAGGCGATCAAAACCTATCTCTTCCCCATGGCTTAGGCCTTAGCCTCTATGTCTTGTTGCTGGCAGCGCCGGGACGCCTCTTCGCTGAGGCAGCTGTTGCGCTATATAATTTGGGTTAATATAACATAACATAGTTGGGGAATTAGGCTAGAATGTACTAAATTAGTTATCAATTTAATTTCTGTTGATTCAAAATGATGCTTACTATTGGAGGAATTGGCTATCTAATGACTGGTGAAATGAATCTTATCAAAGAGATCCATGGCATCAAGGTAGATGTGGGAGACAAGTTGGGTGGAGTTATTAAGAGACTGAAAAACTGCTTCAATCTAAGGTCCCAATTACGAATAGTGCAGGTCTGGGGCAGATTTACTTCATGGTAAATTTGTATGCAAATTGATTAAAACTGTGCAGTAAATCTGGCTAGTACGGTGCAATTATTAATTAAACTCCATGGAATGGGGAATTACATGGGGTGGGTAGATGTGGCGCCAGGTTCTCAGGCCTTCAACCCGCACAGAATTCCTTTCCCAATTTCGTGGGACTCAAGGTAAACATTTATTACCTGCTTTGAGCAAGTGGTAATTGTATGCTGAAAGCTCTCTATAGGGTGGGAGATGAAAGAGGGAGGTGGGGGTTGTAGGAGAGGGGAGAGGAAACATTTTGTCAGAAAAAACGTCTCGTGATTTTCCAGTTGGTTTCACTGACTTTTTCTTCCATACCCGATTTTTCCTGATGTGAAAAAACCTAACAACTAATAATCAAGCAGAACAAAATTAACTCATGAAAGCATATGTTAATTTCGTTCCGCCTGACGCTGTAAGTTTTTGCTGCAAAAGTCCTACATAAAAAAGATCTTTACATTTGAACCTGGGCGAAAAGTGGACCATGTCTCATGAGCAATGAGTTACATAAAATAAAACAATCAAAATAGAGATTATAAATAAAAATGGAGTTGTGTCGTGCATATAATTGTGTTAGAAAGAATGGGGATTGGGAGCACACAGCCTCACATCTCAACACAGTTCGCCTCTTTGCATTATGGTGAATACAGTACACACTTAGTGCTTACTTCAGTATTAACTGTGGTTTTTAACCAAAGTTGGTGCAGGATAGTGCTGAACATCTCTAGACAGGTGTTTCTGGATTTCATCCTCATCAGTAGATGTCAAAACCTATTTCATCTGGGATTACTGGAAATGTTGCCTAAGTCTTCACAGGTCACAGTACCACTGACAGGAACATAGATGCGTCTAAAAAAGCTCATCAGCTTGCTGGCTCAAGGAAGCCTTTTAAACGGACCTGTGAAGATATGGGCAGCATTTCAGCAACCCCAGGTGACGTTTCTCTGCTCTTTACCCCTTCTGCTCTGTACTGATGGAAGGGCTAAATTCAGAAACACGTGTCTAGAGATAAAAGCACTACCTGCACCAACTTTGGTGAAGAACTAAAGCAACTTTGAAGTAAGTGTTCTGCATTTACCAGAATGCAATTGAGTGAACTGTGCTGGGATGAAAGGAAGTGTGTTCTCTTCCCCCTTGTAATTGTGTTAGATGTTTTGCATAAAAGGGTCTTGTTACATACTATGAAAGGGTGCCTGGGAGTGAGTTCCATCTGGCGAGAGAAGGCAAGGTCATTATTAGGATAGTCTAGAACATTTGGTTGAAACTCAGGAAAACACTTCAGGGGATTGTGGGAGATCTACATGGCAGTACAAACATTAAAATACTCCTATACTTGGGCTCAAGGCAATGAGATGTTGCAGTTAAATTAAATCTCTTTATCTTCCCCGGGACAATACAACTTGGCCTGGGATACCAGATCACTGCAGTGACAAATAAGTCAGTTGTGGAGCTCAAGTAAAAAATGTGGGAGCTTTTTAGGTAAATGAGTGTCATATTTCATATATTATAGTGTATTTTGATAAACTGATATAAAGAATGGATGGAAACAATACTGAAAATGGTGGAAGATGAGAGGAGGAGTTCATGTACGCACCCAGCTTTTTCTCTGAATGGTCACCAAATATGAAAATTGAAATAAAAAGTTAAGGTATAAAGAGGCATCCAGTGCTTTTTTGCCAGAGGAACCGACTACCCAACGTTTGCTAAAGGTCATGGCTGATTCTTACCAATGGAATCAGTATGTTGTTGACTTATACAAGAAATAGGTACTCGTGGTGCTGTAGTAGTTCCCGCTTTTGATTCTAGTCAACTGGATTAGTGTCAGAAAGATCTAGCATTGTTAACACTATGCTTGGAGGTAACTTCATTATGCAGCCATACAGCACAGTATTCTGCATCCGTCTCTAATTATTTTCTGCCACTATTTCAGAAGGTTTATGATGCTTTCCTCACCAGAGTGACTAACGAAGAAAGTAAAAGAGAAGAATTGCTCTTTTGCTGTTGGTTTTCCTGTGGTCACCAAAACTTGATGGCCACGTCCCCCTTTAGTGTCCACATTGATGGTAATGTTGCCTTTGTGGTTGAAATTGCTGCCTGCACATTTGAAGGTTTGAACCCATGCAGGTAATAAGGCCTGGTGAAGGATTTGTAATGTTTTTTTTTGTCTTTTTCTCAAGGACCACAGGCATTAATGCTTCAATTCCATATTCACATAATTCATCTCATCATCTCCATTTGTTTTGGGGGTGGGGGGATACGACGGTACATGACTATAACGGGAAAATTAGTAGCATTGTACGTTAAATGATACTGATTTCATGGTAAATTTATGAAGCCAAAATGACTTTATGCTATGACAAAGGCTCATGCCTAAAGCAATATGTTGTAATGCTGGACCCACATGTATACTGACATATAGAAAAGACAATAAAATATGTTTAAAAAAAGAAAAAATCTGCATTTGTTCCAAATAAAATATTGCCCGACAAGGGAAGAATTAATAGTTTGTTGCCGAGTCTAGCCAGTCTACCAAAGCCAACAATTAAATCTCATGGTTTAATAATGGCAAACCTCTTAAGGTGTTAGATAAGGGGAATCAGTAGCCGGAATAATTATCTGGAGACCAGCATCCCTTTGTGCAAGACTGCTTAATAATAATATCTGTTCCTTCAAGGCAAAATTTTAGTGAAACCCTGAGGAGAATCCCAAATAACCTGTCGTAAATGACTAGCAAGACCATAGTGCTAGCAGCCCTAATTGCATTTGCAGAGATCACACACTTCTTACTGCCCATTGAATCCGGATGCTTGCTTGTCAGGAAGAACAGTGGATGCAGGCTATGTGCCATTAAGCTTCCTGGCTACAGACACAATTGCAGAGTTTGGCTGAGGGTCAGTGTGAAAGAACAAGAGGTCTTGCTTGCCCTTTTTCAGAAACTTTGCTGGAGCAGACTTTGCAGATGCAAGAGCAAGGAACATTTGCATTGCTGGTTCTAGGAGTCCTGGTTCCCGAGGCAGAAGAGGTCTGGAGGCCAACCAATGCAGAATCTCAAAATATTAATGATGAAAACAATAGTGGAATAGGCATCAGAGTTTGCTTCTCCTGTACCTAGAGCTTTATTGAAAGTTGTGATTGGCAGGTGACATTCAAGGAGCCTCTGCCAAAGTAGGCGATAAACCCTGGATGAAGGATAGGTATTCAGGAACGCCTCCTGAAATGTCCACAATGCCATGAGTGTGAACACCTGTAACACCTTTTGGCAAGCGATCTCGGCTGTTTATGAGGACCCGTATGAAAAACGCTCAGACCTGAACACTCCCACACACTCAGGAACTTAATATTAGTTTATTTTTCATACATACGACTTAGGAGTACATGTGCAAGATCTGGTTAAAAAGCTCCTAGTTCATCTTGTTTAAGAGATTTGATCGCGCGGTGGCCCAGCTGTGGAACCTAACCTTACAGACTACGTTTTGGTCGGAAATCCCACCAAAACCACTAGAGCAACATTACGTACTCTGGAACTCCTACACCTACCTAGTATCACCATGGAGAACAACCAAGGTCTCTCATTTAGCGATGATCTTGTATCAGATATCCTGAGAACACCCTCACTTTTAGACCCAGATGGAGCGGCAGCATACAGCAGTCAAGGTAGGGATTGGAATACCATCACTAAAATGAAAAGACAACTCATGAAAATCATTATGCATGCCGCAATAATGACCGAATACTTACGAGCAAACATAGCTCCTAACGGTCTTATTGTTGCAAACATGCCAATAATCTTTTTAGAAGAGAAACAATTCAAGGAGGAATGGTCCCTAGTTGCTTGCAAATGCACTAGGGACTGGCTCTGAAAGCCAGTATTACTATCACGGCTTTCAAAACAAAACCGGCAGAAATTAACAGTGAGATAGCGCAGAATAAGTCTACCTGGTAAAACAGAGGGTCACAAAACTCCAAAAGGATATCTCCAGGTTCAGTAAGGAAAAGATCTACCCTTATCTCAAAGAGGATTTTAGCCAAGCACAGAAGGACAACTCATCAGAGGAGAGTAACTCCTTACGAAGAAGGAACTCTTCAAACAGCAGCAACTCCAGCACGTACAGCTGGGGTGGACAACAATAACACCAAAGAGGATCTACCAACCCAATGTTTGGATACAGAATGCCACCTTATCAGGGACCTCCATTATGGCAGTACCCCAAGTTTCCCACAACCACTGTTTGCCCCCTTCCACCAACCACCTTTTTTAGGCAGAGGCTGGGCTGGGGCAGAGGCAGAAGAAGAGGAGGAGGCTACAACCAACTGAAGCAGGTTCAGTTCCAGGACCAACCCCAACAACACATGGAGTTCAGTAGCCAGACAGGGAAGAGAAGTTAGTGGTCAACCGTTCCACGAGGCAGCTCAGTGACGTAGAAAAATAAGTCCTACACAAAGGTCTGGGTTTTGTCCCCACACCCAGATTCGACAACTTCAGAACCAACGGTGAATTATACAACTTTTTCAGGAAAGTATGTCTGAAAGCCTTCTTTGCTAACAAACCTGAGTCACCACCAGTGCGACTCATGCCTACTAAAGCCCTCGACGTTCACTCCTAACGCAAGCATGGTACCACCAGAGATTATCACTTTTGAGAAGGCTGTCCTAAAGGAGATTGTAGATAATCGCACAAATGAACATTCCACTATACTTCAAGGCAGGAAAATGAGGCCATTCACAACGAGGGGGAGCAGTTGTCATTATGTCTACAACCGACTACAGAAAGGAATGCCCCGCCAACTGGAGGACAGAGGGTAATACACTCCCCTTCTGGAAGATTCTACCACATGGCTGATCACAAAAATAAAATCCATGGTGACAGCTACATTAAACCAGGGATGGATTACCAAAAATGAGGCGGAATTCCTCATTAATGACAATCCAGGATTATTTTTATACCGTTACAAAAATTCACAAGGGCACACGCCAACACCAGGAAGGCCCACATTATCAGGCATAGGGTCAGTCGTAGAATCGCTCTCAAAGTTCTGTGACCATTTCTTTAGACCACTGGTCAAGGAAACCCCAACATTACTCCAAGATACAAGGGATGTCTTGAAACTGATTGAATATCACAACTTGGAGGGCACTCAGCTGGACTTCATGGTCACCCTAAACGTAGAGGCCCTCTACACTAACATCCCGCACCTAACAACACTTGGGGTTGTATCGGAGACTCTTAGGTCAACCAACTGGACAGCTTCTACACCCATAAGCTTCATTATGAAATGTGCCAATATAGCCCTAACAGAGAACTATTTTCAGTTTGAGGACCGCCTCTATCATCAGACCCAAGGTACATCAATGGGCAGTGCATTCGCCCCCAGTCTGGCATGTCTTTACATGTCGGACTTCGAGGCCAAACATGTCCTCACTGACACTAATCCCTATAAGGATAACATCATCTTGTGGCGTTGTTACATCAATAATGTCCTGGTATTTGGGAAAGGCGGGCAAGATATCATTCCAGCCATTGTCACCTGAGTCAATAGCCTTAACCCTTACCTACGGTTCACGGCCAACATCCCTGACCAGGAACTACCTTTCCTGGACCTTATGATTAGCCAAAAAACGAGTAGATTGGAGACTAAGACCTTTAAAAAAAAAACTACAGATAGTCACAGTCCCCTGCTATTCACTAGTTTTCACCCAAACGCCCTACAAGAAAACCGCCCTTATGGGCAATTCTTGCGGCTCAGACGCAATTGCAGTAACCTGGATGATTTAAACACAATCATCTGAGCTAACTAACCATTTAGCCAGACGGGAATACCCGGAGAGAAAAATAAAAACTGCCCTGAAAAGAGCACGTAACACGGATAGAGAGGCACTCCTCGAAATACAACCTAAGCCTGAAACTGAACACATGACCTGTGTCACCACATTTACTGTAGGCATTACAAAGGAAGGATGAATTCATGTAGCGTGTTTAATCAGAGAACATGTCTACACAGCATTGAAGTCCAGTACAGAATAATCTTCCCACGTTGTCTCAGCCCCCAATTCTCCAACCACCAATTCAAAAGATCATAGCTCGTGTATCGGACACGAGACCGACACGAGCCATGACACGCAGTGCCATGTTTGTGTCTTATCACGCACTGCAAGAATTGCAACAGTGAACCCAACACACCTTCCCCCCCTTAGAAAACAAATACAGAACACAAAAGAGAAGAAAAAACAACAGGTTAATTCATAACATAGTCTTCGAACCTTACAGGAAGAAGATGAGCTCTCACACTTTTGGGAGAAACAGTAGCACAATTAGTAGAACAAGAAGCATGACATTCATCATCATGTAATTTGACATCCCAAAAATACATCACTATTAGAGTCATTGCATGAAGATTTCATACCCTTAAACAAAGAAAGCCTATTCAGATTCCATACACTGCCACCATCAACTCTGACAGCATGTTTGAAAACTTCTACAACTCTTTTGGGCGAAGACCAAACAGGAAAACCCTTAGTAACTCCTTCCTTTTTTTTATACAAACCATATCTCCAACTGAAATTCCCTGTTTGCTTATAGATCCTTGTTTCTTCTCCATGACTTGTTTAATTTTCTCCTTGTATGCATTGACTCTACGGTGAACTAAGGTATAATCAACATTAAAAAATGTACTTATCTCACCTAGATTCTTCTTCAACCACCAAGTACCTAATTTAGTACTAGGTTTACGTCCTCTCTAAAGCTCAAATGGGCTAACTAAAGTAATAGAATTAGGTGATATTCTGTACGCTAATAACATGGATTACAACGCATTGCGCCAATTCAAACCTCCTTTTACAGAAAGTTTAATAGCTTCTTTCACCACACAATTAGATCGCTCAACTTGGCCATTGGCCTCAAGATGGAAAACAGAAATTTTCTTGTGTACAATGCCACATTTTTACAAAAAACATTCCATTTCTTTACTGATAAATTGGGGGCCATTATCAGTGACAAACTCTTCAGGAATCCCTTCTCTGTAAAGCGCATCATCTAAGAACTCTATGATATTCTGTGAAGTTACATCCTTACCCAATTTAACTTCTGGCCACTTTGAGTAGTAGTCGATTAAAACAATACCAAAGCTTTTTGTCTAGGTAGAACACCAATCTGCCGAACAATATCAAGACCAAGTTTACGCCATGGAGTAGATGGAAGATCTACAGGGCGGGGTTCAGAGCTCAAAGCTGTAGCAGATTTGTAACTATTGGCACAATTTATGCATGCACGTACAAGATGTTTGTTTTTATTTTATTTTTTGTTTTGGAGTTTTCTATAGCGCTGACCAGACCCGAAGGTATCGGAGCGCTTTACAGCATTTGTCGAAAAACAGTTAGGTAAGCAAAGAGTGGGAACAGTAAACACATTGTTCAACGCTGGGTCTGTATCAGTGAAGAACCTGTTGCAAACGAGTGCAGAGTCATCGTGGAGAAGATAATGTTGCGGGAAAGGGTAAGATGCTGTAGGAAGTTGGTCTTATCGTAGTGCCTAGATCCTCAACACAAACGTCCATTCCGGGCCACCAAAAAGATTCTTTCATGCGTCTCCTCGTAAAAGAGATACCTAAATGACCCTCATGAGCAATTGCAACAATAATATTTCTCAATGAGTTGGGGGGGATACATTTGTCACCTCTCATAACCAAACAATTCACAACGGCCAGCTCATCATGCACTTTGAAGTAACTCATCATGTCACCTGATACTTTTCTCTGCTCTGGCCAACCTTACAAAATGTATTTTTTGACATTAATAAGTTCTACATCTTTCTCCATTTCCTACAACCAAACATTTTCAAGTAAGTTGGCTTGTTCACCACACACCAGATTTACATCATGAGAAAGTAAAAGCAACCTCACACTCTTCTTCTTCCATTAGATCAGTAGTGGGAGAATGCAACCAAGACATGCAATCAGCATGTGTCCACTTTACCTTGCACATATTCTATTTGGCACTGGAAGATTACAATCTGGAGGCTAACCTTGCCAGACGGGCAGACATAGTAAGCCCTCCACCAGGTGACATCATGTACACAAGGGGTTTGTGATTGGTTTTAATGGTGAACTTGGTACCCCATAAGAATGATTCAAAATGTTCTGCCCACCAAACGCACGCTAACAACTCATTTCAATAACTGAATGTTTCTCAGAGTCTCTCAATGCGCTGGAAGCATAAACTATAATCCATGCTTTGCCATTATCTCTTTGTTAGAGAACGCCACCCAATCCAGTGTTGCTGGCTTCCACCCTCACAATACACTTTTTAGCAGACACAAAAGGTTTCAAACATGGGGCATTCACTATGAATTCTTTCAAATCTTGAAAAGCTGGTGACATGTCATCAGTCCAGGAAAACTTTGCATTTTTTTTCCCTCATCCAAAACTACTTGGTGGTACGCATTGGCCAAATCGAAGCATGAAAATACCTGCTCACCTGCCAATGTGGACACCATCTCATGCAAATTTGGCAAAGGATGGGCATCAACCCAGATAGCATTATTGAGACTGCGAAGGACTACACATAACCTGAGCTCACCAGATGATTTCACCGAAATAACAATCGGAGAAACCTATGGTGATGACTCAATGGGTTCTATGATGTTTTTTTCACATAGGTCTTTGAACATATCTTTGAGTCTGGTCCTGTAAGTGAGAGGGACATTTCTTACTCTGTGGCAAATAGGTACGGCATCATTGTGCAACTTTATAACACGTTTGAAACCTTGATATTCTCAACGTTTTCCACTAAAAACACTTGGAAATTGTTCTTTTAAATGATGGAAATGATTAGAATTGTCCCCTTTAATGGTAGATTAAACGACATAAACAGGAGGATCAGCTCCGGGGTGAAGTCTAATTCCCCATTGTTCTTGGTGTGGCCATCCAAAAAGAGATTGGCCTGATTTTGCAACGTAAACTTTCCCAAGTGTTACGTCCTAAAAACATCAAATTAGCCCAAAAGAAGCCAACCAAATCAATTTTGTGACCAGTATATTCTCCAGGTGTGACATCAGGAGTAGATAGAACCTTATTAGGCCACTTCTTCTTAACCACATCAAAAGCGATGATAGTATACTATGCACATGAATCAACAAGAACTTTTCACTTGACATTATCAATAGTGATATCACAAGTAGGAAATTTGCTAACTTTTTCACTACCACAAACATTAATCACAGTATTAATGTCATTCTCATTATTGTCATACGAACATTCAAAATCATCCATATTTTGTATGTTTACCCTCTTTTGAGTTGATTTGCAAAATTAGCTAAAATGACCTTTCTTGTTACATAGAGCGAGTTTTATCAATAGCTGGACACGTTTTGGAGTTGGCCAAATGTCCTGGACCTCCGCACCTAAAACAAAAAAATTGAGTACTTCTCTTTTCATTCCTCACATTTTTAAATTAACAATCAACTCTAGTAGGATTTTCATTCTTCTGCGGGAAAGGTTTTTTTTGTTTACCTACTTCTTTTGAAATAGTAAATACATCACTCTTATCATTGCCTCTAATTTCTTTTACAAATTTCTCAGAATGTTCAATAGATCTAGCTATTTCAATGGCAGCATTTAAAGACATATCTGACGTAGTCCATAATCTTTCTTGCACTTTTTTGTTATTGGTTCTCATTAAAATGTTATCCCTCAGAACCTGTTCATAAGTTATATGTTCAAAATCACATGTGACAGCGCGTGACCTAAGAGCTGATACAAAGTCTTCAATAGATTCATCAGCGTGTTGTTTTCGGGAATAAAACATAAATCTTTCCATGACAATATTTTTTTTCCCAAACCTTAGTTTCAATTGTGAGGAAGCATATTCATAAACATCAATATTGCCAGGATCAATTAATGCAGTTAATGGTTTGAACTCTTTTAAACCAATCCCTCTCAGGTTCACATTCTCCCTCTTCTAATACATCAACATAAGCCAGACATACTGGTTCCCAATCCATGGAAGGTTCCCCAGCACTCAAAAAAAAGGAAGGAGGTGGAACAATTTCAGACTTGGTGAGATGAAATGAGGGAAAGAACCTGCAAATATGAATGTCTAATGTGACACAAGTTGTGCGTGTCACTGAGGGTGAACCCCCCCCCCCAAAAAAACAAAGTACCTTAAAGACACGCGGTGTGCGTATCACCGAAGATTAGGGATCCTTGATCTAATTGGTGAAAACGTTGTCAAAGAAAATGAAAACAGTTCCGAGGTAGATCGGTAAGATCTTCTTGCGAAATCTGCAAACAAAGAGATGAGACTGTTTAAATGAAATAAATCCTCTGAAGTGCAGAACTCAAAATGGCCGCCGAAAGCGTCACAAACTTGAGGTAAATCGTAACGTTGGATCTGTGATGACTGGAAGTCACAAAACAACAGAGCGTCAGCGTTGCTAAGACTATCCACGTGGTAGTTGCTGAGCAGCAGAATGTTTATGCGTTGCTAGGAGAACTGGAGCTTGAATCGCAAATGAAAAAGTGAACCCGGTAACAGACAGAGCCAGTAAGGACAGGCAGAAACACCAAATTCAGCAAAGTCCTCACACAGGCTGTGTATGGCACAAAACACATATACAGCAGATGTTGCAGCAAAGCAGACAGAGTAGAAAGCGATGAGCAGAGCACACACACACAAAAAAAAAATTGAAAAGTTTCCTTTTCTTTTTTCCTCTTGAAGAACGAGAATTACCAGATGTGCTGCACAAAGCTCCAATCCTCAACAAGTGCAACTGAAAGTAGATGCCAAGAAAATCCAAACGAAGAAAATCCAAGAAGCAATGAAAATCCGCTAAGCTTAGCAGAAACATTTCAATGCAACACAGCAGTAGGAAATCTGATCCCGGTCGTCGCCAGTGTAGAAAGAAGATACAGAGTCGGAATTAATTCTTGTAGCGTGTTTAGTCAGAGAACACGTCTACACAGCATTGACGTTCTCTCAGCATCCAACCCTCCAACCACCAATTCAAAAGATCACAGCTTGTGCATCTGACACAAGACAGACACGAGCCATGCCACGCAGTGCCATGTTCGTGTCTAGTCACGCACCGCAAGAATTGCAACAGTGAACCCAACATATACACCGGAATCGAACATGATCAGACGGATCATAATGAAACACTGGCGGATTCTCCAAATTGGTGACCTTGCGCCCAGTGCCCCGAGGTTCGCTTTCAAGAGAACTACCAACCTAAAAGATATGTTAATCAGCACCAGGTCCAAAAAGAAATCACCACCACAAAACCCATTGTGGAACATGCCACCAGTGGCTGGCCACTATCCCTGCAGAGGTGAGCCCGCCAAATACTGTTCTAACTCCCTGGTCTGTTCTGTCCCTGTTTTTGTTCGCAGCCACCGTTTGAATTCTGGATCACTGCTACCATTTTGTTTTGTGAAAGCGATTCGCTGCCTCCATTTTGTGCCGCACTTGAAAGAACATCGCTGCATGTACATTGGACAGTCACAGAAAACGTTCTATTTGGTTTTCGCTGAACCTCTGCATTATGGGGGTTTCTCCTCCTGAGTTGACAGTCGACACTCTGCCCTACTTCTTTGAGGGCTTATCCAGGCGATCACCTTGCCTCTTTTGGGCCCTTACCAGATGACCATCCGACTACCGAAGACCAGCTCTCTGCGCTGGCATGCCCGACGCCCCTCTTGCCTCACCCCCCACAAAGACAGGAGGCCGTGCCCTTTACCTTGGACCTGATTTCTGAGTCCACAGCCCTACGCTTTCGCCATGAATCCAGAACTTTTGGAGTCTATCCTCAACAGTCAGGCCTGTCTATCCTGGGCGTGAATTCCTGACTCACCCCTTGAAACACTCCTGAGAATTTCCAGCCCGCAGCTCCATTTTTTACCCTTGCTTCCAGTCTGAATCTCGCCTACGCATCTTCTCAGTGATATCATGCTCTCGCGCTACCCTTTCTCTTATTGTCTCTCTATATCACTCTAAGTCTTTTATCTCCCCCTCTTATCTAACCCCATTCACTTGCCCCTTGCCTACCTGCTCCGAACTCCCCCCACATGAGAGCCCCCTCCTTTCACTCTCATCTTCCTCCTCTTTTCATTTATATTCTCTTCTTCCTTATACCGCCTCATCACTTCCTAACCCTCCCCGCTCTACCCCTCTCCTCTTTCCTGCTACTGACCTTTGCCCTCACCTGTCCTTGCCCTAGTCCCCACCCTGTTTACCTGTGAATTTCCCGCGTCATTGGAGAGCTAGCTATTTTGTCTGATGCCAGATGGGAGCTACCTGGTTTAGCTATAGGGGAGACAGGTCGGGGATTCCCTCCTTGGATGTCACCTACCCAGTCGGTCTTTAGCCAGACTTCCTTTCGTCTCTCCGGTCGTCTCTTCCCGCATCCTCCCTCTATTTATGTCTCTCCTTCTCTCCTCTCTCAATGTATTGAGACTGAACTATTTTGTCTGATGCCCAATGGAGCTACCTGGTTTAGCTAAAGGGGAGATGGGCTGTGGATTCCCTCCTTGGTCGCCACCCACCCAGTCGGCCTTTAGACCGATTTAATTTTGTCTCTCCTTGTTGTCTCTTCCCCTATCCTCCCTTTCTCACCTTCCCTGTCCCATCCCCTCTACGCTCCATTTTGTTTGCCCTCCATGTTATTTAAATGTTTTCCATTTAGACCTAGCTTTTTGGCCAAAGCCCGGTGGAGATACCTGATAGCTATAGAGGAGATGGGTTTTGAGACTTCCCCCTCGACCGTCACCTAACCAGCCGGACTTTGGGCAGACTTTCCTTTGTCTTTCTGCCGTATCTCCCTCCCACTCTGTTTTTCTGTGAACCTCTTCCCTCGACACTTGAGATCGAACTACTTTGTCTGATGCCTGATGGAGCTACCTGGTTTAGCTACAGGGGAGATGGTCCGTAGATTCCCTCCTTGGTCGTCACCTACCCAGTCGGTCTTTAGACAGACTTCCTTTCGTCTCTACGGTTGTCTCTTCCCTTATCCTCACTTTCTCACCTCACCTACCCCCAACTTCTTTTCTCTCTCCTTTCTCTCCTCTCCCAATGTATTGCTGATTGTTTGAAGTAATGTGTAATTGTTGATCTTTTTCTGTTATATTGTAGAACCACATTGTTGCACTTCCTTTCTTCCCTCCTGTCGTCTCCTCCCGCATCCTCCCTCTATTTATGTCTCTCCTTCTCCCCTCTCTCAATGGATTGAGACTGAACTTTTTTGTCTAAATGCCCGATGGAGCTACCTGGTTTAGCTATAGGGGAGATGGGCCGTGGATTCCCTCCTTAGTCATCACCTACCCAGTCGATCTTTAGACAGACTTCTTTTCGTCTCTCCGTATTGTCTCTTCCCTTATCCTCCCTTCTCTCACCTCCGCTGCTCCCTCCACTACTTTTCTCTCCCCTTTCTCTCCTCTCCTAATTGTATTGCCTATTTTTTGTGGATTTTTTGTTTAATTGTTGAACTTTTTCTGTTACACTGCTGATTCTCATGTAAAGCGCTCTGATACCGCCGGGTTTAGCCAGCGCTATATAAAACTCTTTTAAATAAAAAATAAAAAAAATAGTTTGTCCACTCACATGTGCAACCAAGACAGTTGCATTAACTGACACTTTTAACAGGACTCAAAAGAAACACACCAACTGTAACACACGCAACTGCGTGCATCTCATCACTTGTCCCTGCCAGCTCAAATATGTGGGGATGATAATAAGTCCTTTAACAATTAGGATCACAGAACACAGAGGCAATCTAAGGTGTAAAAAGACAAACACCAGAAGGTGTGCCCACTTTACGGAAATGAACCATACCACCAATGACCTACACTGGACAATATTGGAATCCCACCCCCAAATTCGAAGGAAGCTTTGTTCAGGAAGGAGCAGTACTGGGTTTTTAAACTCTCCTCACACACCACAGGTCTAAACGATGATATCCCCTGGGTGGAACTGAACCTACCTGGGTAATCTATTTACATAAAGGAACCTGCCTCCTAACCCCCATCAGGCACCTCATATGGGTCACTATCCACTAAATACCCGGTTTGATGACTATGGGGCAACCACCAGGCTTCACCAGGGTGCCTACTAGAGATGGCATACCACACAGCCCCGCCTACCTGGCGTTACCCACCCCTTAGTTGGGGACGATACATCTCATAGGCAGGGGTCGTCTATCCAATATTAACGGCCACAACACGTAATTGATGGTGTACCTTCTTCCTTGTTTAAACCCTAGATCATAGACTACATGATGGTCTGTGTTCACACAAACAAATGGGTTTCCTCTTTGAGTGGCAAAGCCAATCACTATGCTCGCCTTTAGCATCCTTTTATTCACAACTAATGTTAAGGGCGACACCGTTCAATGTAGACCATTATTAAGTCAATGTAGCACTAGCTATAATGCAGCCTACAAACATTTCTTTCAGCACTTCTAATACTTTATAATGCTGGAAAAATAACACATCAGAGGCGCTGTTAGTTATGGGATATGGATGGACTGATAAACACTAGCCAATACGCATTTTATATACATTCTCTGTAGATTTCATACACACTCCCAATTACCGCTCAATGTAGACCATGATTAGGTCATTGTACTACTAGCCACAATGCAGCCTACAATCATCTCTTTCAGCGCTTCTATAACCTTATTAATGCTGGGAAAATACCACATCATAGGCGTTTTTCGTTATGGGCTATAGATGGACTGAAAACCACTTGCCAATACGCATTTAAACTAGCATTCTCTGCAGTTTGTATGCATACTCCCAATCACCTAGTTGCCTGTAGCGTTAGTCATCCTCAATAATGTTCACCACCAAGATGGCCGCCGCAATTAACGTTCTAGGATTGTGACCCTCTGACGCTAGAACATGGTTTTACTAATACTTGAGCCACGCAGACACACTCACAAGAACCACAGCTAGTTGCCACGCGACCCTACGCGAGTATGCCTGCTTCCAGGACACGCTGCCCAGCCATGATTGATCTCTGCTGGTAAGATACAAGCAATAGTTGGTAATTTTTATACGCTTGGGGTATACCATATTTTTACTTGGGTATGAGCAACGAGGTGCTCTGATGTAACACCCCCGTCAATCCAGACCTCCGCAAACAGTGGTGAATGGTATAGAAAGCAGTCCGCTTCGGACCACGCTTAGACGCGCTCATCGCACCTAATCCCCTGATTTTCACCACAAGCATTATAAAATGTGAGTGAACACGCTTACAGCTGGGGCACAATGTATGTTTATATGTGTGTAGTTGCATATGGCTGAGGTGGCGATCCCTTATTTTTTCTCGTGGTTTGTCCACACATATACGGCAACAATTCAGTTGCTCTTAACCCACTACTTGTGTTGTGTTGTCCTTGTTTGTCTACCTTTATGTTTTTTCCAGTGATACAATCTCCACCCTATGGCACACCTACGGCTCCTTAATGAATTAATTATTGGAGCTGGCATGCTTTCTCTGCCCTGTGGCTCACTTGTGGCTCCTTAAATGAATTAATAAATTGGAGCTAGCATACATTGTGAAATGGCACTGACCACTGAAGGACGTACTACTAATACCTTGACGGATCCTCATAACATGGTGACATTAGATGTTATCCACTGCACGCCGCTATCGCCGAATCAACAGGATTTTCCTGGCTTTAAAAAAAAAACAAAACCTCTAAAAACACGCCACGGCACTTCACAAGGGAAAATAAAAAGCAAAACCCTTTCTCTTCTGTTTTAAACACGGTGAGACCCAAATGGGCGCACTTCACTGACCAAGCGCCGCAAGGAAGTTCTCCCCACTCCTTAACACCGGTTTATCCTTTTTATCACTCTTTGAATTCTCAGAACACTAGGCCATTGGACCTGGTGCTTAACTGCAAAGCTGGTTACTACTACATCACGCAACGTCAAGAACCAGCAACCTTTGCGTTAGTGCTAGAATTTAGATTAATTTCTCTAAATAAAACACAGTCCTTATGAATTGCCACTAGACCCCCCGTTAGGGGCTTCTTTAGGCAAGAAACATTTCGAAATCATGCACCACACAGGCCCTGTAGGACCATTATATTCAGAAAGGGCTCTCATATATATTTTAGTTAGGCTAGTGGAACCTAGGAATAAAATTATTGAAAAGGGCAGCCCTAGACCTATTTTAAACTACACTGCACACTCACTACACTACTCTGTCCACATACCCCGACACATCTAAGGGCTTCATCAATAAAATATCTCTGCCAAAGAGCCCCTTCGCGGGTGCTCATCAAGCATTGCAGCGCCTGCCCGACGAGGAGCAGGCCCAATGATGAAGCATGATATCATCCGGTGTGTGTGAGGGCACTTCTTAACAGACCTGAACACTCCCACACACTTAGGAACTGCATACTAGTTTATTTTTCATCTATACGACTTAGAAGTACGTGTGCAGGACCTGGTTAAAGAGTTCCTGGTTACTCTTGTTTAAGAAACCCTCAGGAGTAGTCATAGGGAACAGTTGAGCCAATGGCTGAGTTTAAATCTAAGGAACAGGCGGTGTAGCAGGGGCTTGAAGAAACGCAAGAGAACAGGCTACTGATTATGGTGATGAGCATGAAAACATAGACCTCATTGGAGAAAGTGAAACATGTACCATTGGCTTCAGCTCAGGGTTTGGCGAATTGGCCCTTGAATACTGGGACACAGATTCCTCAGGAAACCTTCTACTTTTCATTTAATGTACCCAGACAACCAAAAGGTGCAGGAATCTGCTTGCCACCAATGTCTTTAACATGGTATCATGTTCCAATGTTGAGCCCAACTTCCATGGCGATTGGGCAGTGATTCTCGACTGATGCTTGGATGACGAGTTGTGCTTGGACATCAATTATCTTGATAGTGGTCCTTGCTCTTAGTGGCAAGCATGATTCCTCCATGACCATCTATGACGTCATGAACCTTGATGTTGAGTGGGAGCAATGATGCTTCTGAGGAACATGTTTACCAGGCCCCGTTGAAGGTTGGGGCATGCAACATCTACAGGGTCTCAGCCACAGGGGCTGCAGTCATTTGCCTCTGATGCCCCAGGGTCTATCCTACTGTAGTCATGCAAAACTAGGAAAAGAACAACCCCTGTAGCACATGACTCTCAGTGGTAGCAATGGTCAACAGTCACAAGATTCTATGGCAGGGAGTGAAGGGGTGCTCATAAGCCAACAATTCTCCTACTGCGCAGTAACCAATTATCCAAACCAATGCTTTCCTTTGATAAAGAAAACCACTTTAATACATGCACACAAAAGTCAATACTTCACAGAACAGTCTACAAGTCCAAATGCTTCACTGGCACAACTATGCCTAGTGTCCTGTGTCCTCCCTCTTGCTCACTTCCTGCATAGGCTATGTAGGTTCCCCCCTTTCTGGGTGGGAGTTATTTCTTGGTATGTACCACGGAGAGACCCCTTTTTACAAATGTGTGCCCTCAGTTTGGTCAGCAGTCCTCAAATGTTATTTCTCACCACAGTAGAGTCACCCAGTCCCTCTTGAGCAGATGATGAGAACCTAAAGCATGCGTCTGGTGTTCCCCCTCTTCCTGGATGACACGTGCCAGCTGGAGCTTTTCCTGCACTCTGGGTTCGACCTCAGCAGTGAAGCCGTAGCCAAGAGTCTTCAGGCATGGAGCGCTTCAGGGTAGATGCCGGCCTCCAGCTGATAGCGAGCCATCTTCTAAGATGGGGATTTGGTTCCTGGGACAGAGGCCATAGTTGTTGTTGGTGGGTTAGTGCAACCCTGCCATGGAAAAAGTTTGTTAGTGCAGAAGCACAACCCTCTGAGGCACAGTACGTTGTTGCTGCCTCACAGTCCCCTAGGATACAGTTTGTTGTTGCAATGGCACATTCTGCTTGGATACACTTTGTTGACGCAGCGGCACAGTCCACTTGGACACACTTCATTGATGCTGCAGGTGCGACAGCAGGTGCAATCCACAAGGGCATACTTTGTTAATGCAGCAGCAAAGGTCGAAGGTACCACGTTCCTGAATAGAACCACTCGTCCGGACAGACTGCGATCATGTTTCCTCGAGCATGCAGATCACTCTCCTCAGTCTTTCTGTTTGGATGAACCTGCACACTACCAGGGTCAAGACAATGCTTCTGGCGCTCCCTGGCCAGACACACCTCCGGCAGGGTTGGCCAGCTCTTTCCCTCTCTCAGCAGGGAGGTTAGTTTACAAGGGCTTCGGGTCAGGAAAACTGCTTCCTCCTTCAGGCCAAGACTTCAGGTGATGTCCCCTAAACTCTGAGAAACTGGCTGACATGCAGACACCAGCTCTGGGTGCATAGTAGTCATTCCGGTACTCTGCTGAGCACTTCCTTCCATGGTCAAAAAGAACTTGTAACTGAAATCACAAGTGAGTCAGTGGCTCCCACTTTTATACAGTGAAAGCAGACGGGATATGGATTCTCTGTCTGCCCTTTCAGGACCAGTTTGGGGTAGTTTGTCTTTCAAGTGTTCTTTCCAGGCTTTTCTTACGGCACAGCCTTTGTGTTTACTCTAGAGTGATGCTCCTCACAGCAGGATAGTCTCCATCCCAAAGTACCTACAACAGAGGTACAAAGAGGTATGAGCTTTCTACACCTGGCTATCAGCAGCCACAATGAACAGTGTTCAGGAAAAATATAAAACGCTGGCCTCACCCAAAATACCCATCTCACCTTGAACAGAGACTGCAGTCCTATCCTTCATCTTCATCATATACTAAATGTCAGTGCTCAGGAAGACTGTATGCAGTTCTTCTCACCAAAAGGAGCTAATAACATTTCTAAAAGAACCCTGCCTCCTCTTTGCCCTCTTCTGTGTTTGGGTATCTTCAATTCAGCTTCAGGAATATCAGCTATACACTACCACTGTCTGAGAAAACAACCTCACCTTTATCTTTTGCACATGAATAGTCAAGGGGCTTCCAAAATGGAACCCGCTGTCCTCCACTACACTGGTTCACTCATACACGCAATGCATTTACCACACAGGCCAGAGACCACACCTACACTTAAGATGTTAGTGCCAGGATCTGGGTTAGTGCTTTGAAACAGAAATTTACGTGGTTAGGCCTCCACTCCAATGACACAGATAAAAAGGTCTAGCCACAACTACTGATTGACAAAACACTGTAAGCTGCCACCGCCACTCTATATGCAAAACCCATGACAGCAATAGCAATCCACAGTCAAACAAATGATGGCATGCTTGGTGTGCCTCTCTAGTCCAGGAACTCACTCGCCGCGGCCAGGGCGACTGACGCTGGAATCTGGGGACCACGGTTCGATCCCCGGCTCCGGCGGCAGGTCAGCCCAGCACCATGTGACTCTGGGCAATAGCTCGCTTAATCTTCCCGACGGCCCCCCAGCGCCTAGAGACCCTTACGGGTGATTGTGCGCTTTACAAATGTGGACTTTTTTCAAGAGACAGGCCTACATGCACGCACTGGATTATCGTATAGCAATGTCCAAAATCAAAAAACATGGTAATATTGTTGTACACCATGCAGGAGACTTTCACATTAATGTGTCTTTTTAGGTCTCCTCTTGGGGGATTTCTGGAGACGGTAGTCTCAGTTGCAGTAGAAGGCGCTCCAGACCAGGAAGCAGGATATACTACCTGTCTTTCAGGGTCATCTTGAATATCTATTGCCAGTGATGACAGCCTTTGAGACGATGATCTTCAGGCAAACAGACAATGCAGAGATTATAAGGATCTGATTATGTCTTTCCTGCCACATGAAGGTATACACAAAAAGCAACGGTATTTTGCGAAAAATACAATTCCTGCCAAGAATGTGAGGAAAAATCCTAGTGTTAAACGACTTTATGTGAAACAGCAATTGAAAACTTTGGAAAGATCTCAATTGGAAAAAAACATGACAAACTGTGTGCCAGAAAAAATGAACCAGGTAACTGTCACTGACATAGCATAACGGGAAGTTGGAGGGACTGTGCTTTCTCTTAAATGAGCAGTACCAGTTTTCCAGCCTTTAGCTTCTCTTTATATTTTACACTGATTTCCCTTAACCTTTTTAAAAACAAAAAATAAGGTTTTATTCGAAACATTTTTCTTGATCACTATTCGTATTTTCCTAGTCGCTATTAGTGACTTTTTAAGTTATACCTGGCTTCTTAAAAAAACAGAAAGGTGTCCAATATATCCTTCTTCGGGCAAAAAATGTTTATTTAATGTTTTAAATTGGCTTTTCTACACAAAAAGCTGTGTGCATGTGTGTGTGTGTATATTTATAGACATATTTATGTTTGTGTTGTTAGAAGTGTTCTGGGATTCTATTACAGGACCGGAGGCTTCGGATTATGCTTCTCTTTCTGTTATTTGCTACTCACAGCAACCAATGAAAATCGTTTTGTATGCAAATAAGACTACATTTCCCATGATGCTCGTCCATACATCACATCCTGTATAGCCCTATAAGAGCCACAGTATCCTGTTTCTCCTCTTCTTTCTTTGCTGCTCACACAGAAAGTTACGTGCTCAAAAGTTACGCTATGATTGCTGTCTAATGTTGAGTGTTTAATTGGCTTGTAGTCATCATTGCAGGTAGTGTCTGCACGTTTATAAGTGCTCAAGAGTTATTTATTTATTTTAAGAGTTTTATATAGCGCTGGCTAAACCCGGAGGTATCAGAACGCTTTACATGAGATTCCACAAAATTACATCAGTTCCAATTTACATCAGTTGCAAGACAAACAATTACAAGAGCATAGAAGACGAGATAAGTGAAGTGTAGAGGGGAAGGAGGTAAGGAGGTAAGGGTAAAGGGGTAGGAGGGAGAAACGGCATAAAGATGAAGGAAAGTCTGCCCAAAGTCCGGCTGGGTAGGTGACGGTCGAGGGGGAAGTCCCAAAACCCATCTCCTCTATAGCTATCAGGTAGCTCCACCGGGCATTGGCCAAATAGCTAGGTCTCAATGGGAAAACATTTAAAGAACATGGAGGGCAAAATAAATGGAGCGTAGAGGGTAGGGGGCAGAGAAGGTGAGAAAGGGAGGATAGGGGAAGAGACAACAAGGAGAGACTAAATGAGGTCTGTCTAAAGGCTGACTGGGTAGGTGACGACCAGGTGACGACCAAGGAGGGAGTCCACGGCCCATCTCCCCAATAGCTAAACCAGGTAGCTCCATCGGGCATCAGACAAAATAGTTCAGTCTCAATACATTGAGTGAGGAGAGAAGGAGAGACATAAATAGAGGGAGGATGCGGGAAGAGACGACAGGAGAGACGAAAGGAAGTCTGGCTAAAGACCGACTGGGTGGGTGACGTCCAAGGAGGGAACCCCCGACCTGTCTCCCCTATAGCTAAACCAGGTAGCTCCATCGGGCTTCAGACAAAATAGCTAGATCTCAAATGACGAGGGAAAATTCACAGATACACAGGGTGGGGACTAAGGGCCAGGACAGCTGAGAAACATGTGTTACTCGAGCATAGAACGACAACGACACATAACAAAAAAAGAAAGAAAAAAAAACAATATTACATTCTTTTTACTATCTATATTGACTGTTTAATTGGCTTGTAGTCATTATTGCAGGTAGTGCGTGCGCATGCATCACGCTGAGTTTTATTGTTCTTTTACATATTTGTGCGTGATATCGCGCTGTGTGCCGTGCGTGCTTTGCACTCGTTGCGGAGTGCTCTGACATCCGCGCTCGTCTCGGCAGTGCTTATCGAGTCTCCGGCAGTGTTGAAAGGCTCCTGCTGGGATCAGTTTAGTAATGCTGTGCGCTCCCCGCCAGGAGCGGTGAATCTTTAACTCGGGTGGCCCCATCAGGCTTAATTGTACTTCCCGCTGGTCTCCAAGTGCCGCGCTGCCCTCGGCAGCTTACGTTGACAGGTTTATGCGCCACAGGCTCCCCTCAGGTTTACCGCTTAATGGTTTCGACTAGTTAATGTAGCCTAGGGGCAAAGTCCTTGATTCCTATTCCAAAGGTTCAGGATTTGAATCCTGGTTATCCGGGTTGTGTTTTTTCGAATTACAAAATTATATTTAAATGTAACTTTATATTTATATTTGAATCCTTATTAAAATGTAGGCTTGATATTGTCTGAATGTTTGTCAATATTAATACTGTACTGGCTTGTGTGCGCGCGATAGCGCTATTAGTTTAGCCCGCCTGGGCCCAGAATAAGGTTGCTCCCACGGGAGTAGAGATGTCGCGCTGATAATGCCTGCTGCATAACTGATTGGGCCTGCGCTTGATCTTCATGGGAAAGACTTGGCAGACCGAACACAGACTCAAAACGCTCCCTCAAGAGGGGAGATACCGCGCTGTCGTTTGCAGCATTAAAAAAGAGTCACTGTGGGTCAGTGGTTTAGGTCTAGATTATTACTCAAAGGTTAGGTGTTTCAATGCTTTTCTGAATTAACATTACTCCTGTCACTTCCATAGGGTTGTTCTGATCACTGCGCGGTCTCGTGCTTCCCCGCCAAAGGCTTTCCCTAGTAGCCAAGAGCGGGTATGGAGTCAATACTCTCCGGTGTCCGTAGCCTAACTGGGCTACGTTTGGGCGGTTTTGGCCTACGCACGTCGCACCCATCCCGTTTGCTTCGAGGTTCATAGTGCCTCGTGCTTTACATGGATCAGTTTTCCTAGTACGCCTTCCCGGCTGTAACAATAGGCTGGCCCTTGGAGTGCGCACACGCTCCTGGTATTTCAATATGACGCCCTTGGGGCTGGAATAATTTGACTACAGCTTTGCTGAGGAGCTGATACATTATTGTTTTTCAATTCTCGTGTGCGCAGGGTTGGCTACCCCCCCTCTACTCGTCCATTACGCTGTGCTTTGCACTACAATATTGAATACGGACACCCCTTGGCAATGCATGGGTGAGATGTATAAGGAGGATGTGATCTATTCGAAAGGAGCACACAAGTCTCCTAAAATAACTATGTTGAAGCTCGGGTTATCCATGTCCTTGAGTAGGTCAACCGGGCCCTAGATATAATAGTCCCTAGCTTGGGGTAGCAAAGCTTGATTGACGCCCATCATCATTCTTAAGTCACGCATCCTTGGGCATGATTTTTTTCCCTACCTCACTCGACACGACGGATATTTGGGCATCCGCGCGCGCTCAACAGGGCTTAGACAAGGGCACAGTAGTTTACAGTTAGGGCGCTGCGGCCAGATACTCTGGTTACCGGGGAAGAGTCGGCCGATGTCGACACCGGTCTCCTTCTTTTCTTACTAGTTGTAAAGAAATCACGGAAAGGTTTTACCCGGACCTGACAGGTTGCCAGGACAAACTCCTAGTCATAGCCAGACACAAACAGCAATAGGCGTTTGTATGACGACATCTGCGCCATCTCTTCCGAGAGACGTAACTCCTTTAATAAGGATGGACAACTTTAACATCCTGACTGTGCTGGCCCTTGGCGACGGATCCCCTCTGGGACAGTTTTGTTACTGGTCGCATCTATAATATGTAGACATATTTAGCTTTTGATCACACCCTCTGGAATTAGGAGGGTTTTTCACGAGGCCAGTCCTTTACGGACCGTTAAGGGATTCCTACTTGTTTTATCAATTCCTTTCCCATCATATTCCACACATTTCTAACATATAGCGTTCAGGAGGGCGTCTCGTTGTCACCATTTTTTCCTTCCCGTCATTCGCGGCTGTTCCGATGATGTAATAGATGATTGATTATATTTTTTCTTCCAGGTTCCCTTCAGTTCTCTAGTGCTCACCAAGTTACTAAATAGGTGATTGCTCCCTCAAGGAAACAGGGCATCCTCCCAATCGTGTTTAGTGGAATATATATATATGTTTATCTGAACACAGACATAGGCCTTAGCCTCACACCTTTCCCGACGTCAGATTTCCTCTTCGGATTCCAATTTGCCCTCGGGGTTACAATATGTAATGGCCTATTTCGGCTATAACTTCGATATACTTGTATCTCTTGGATTAGATTTTTTTCCAGGGTTATCTCATTCCTACACAGCTCAGCTATGTCTTACACGCTCCAAATTAGGGAGCTCCAAAGAAGCCCATTCCGATGTTATCCATGCAGAGTGTTCCTTTTCGGGCGGTTGCCAGAGTGGTGTTGCGCTTAGCATCATCTATCAAACAGTTTTTTCCTGCCCTCCAGTAATTTCGGGTCTTTTTCCCAGACAGGTCTCTTCACACATACTACTCACCATGCGCAATATCTCGGCTGTGAGAGCTATCGACAAGTTAAAGAGTTCGAGGTAATCTTCTGAGTGGAGTTGGTCAAGGACCTTTGGCATTCTGCTGGAATTCTCAGATCTAGGTCCTTGCAGAATAAAATCCTTAGCAAAAGAGGACTGGTACTTCTGGTATCTCCAGATGGCAATGGGTGGCAGCTTCACCCGACGGACATTCAGACCTTTTTTTAGTGGCAGGACTGATTTGTTGCAGACATTCAGCAGGAGATCAGATCCGTTGGAAAAAGGATGTATGCCTTGTCTCACGACGGTCGGTGGGACTGAACTATGTTTCCCTCCGTTCCCGCCATATTTTCGGAGTAGGGGACGCCAAAGTTGCGTTAATTAGCAGAAGCAATCTTTGCAACTCTCGCATGGAAGTCTCCATTTTGTTTTCCAGTATTCCTTGAGACGTCCTGCTCAGAGTCCTCCATTACCCTTTACAACATCCCAGGGTTCTCATGCAGAGGCACTCATGGTAAATTGGGGCAATTGTCCTTTATGATATACCAAGGAGCTATAGCTCAAAGGTTAGTCTTGTGCATTTTGGCGGCACAGGGTCAGGGTTAGAAACATGTCAATGCTGTAAATACAGTTTCCCCAGATGTTATATTTTTTCAAACATTGTTTTTTGTGATGATATAAGTTTTTTCCGGCCTCAACTGCAAATTGCCGGGTTTTCGGACACACTGCTGGCGTTCATTTAACAATCCTGGGTCCTTCCACACAAACACAATATTTTTTCGACATCGGAAGATCGCGTTTTTGGTACGTACACATCGCGTCATCTCTGTGAGGGCTGATTTTTCCAACTTTGTGAATGTTTTATCAGTTAATGTAATTTGAATTTGAGTAGCGTTCACTTCACAGCGGCCATTTCTGCAGGTCATTCTCAGATACAGGCAAGTTAATGGGTTTGCACCGTTTTTTTCTGGGAGTTATAGAAAGGTAATGGGTAGCATAAAACCCCCCACCAGAATAATACTCTGTGTGTGAGTTTCTCTCGCTTTTTCTTATTTGAAAAGTGGCCAAATAATAATATGTCAACAAGGAATCGACTATCGTCAGGCTGTGTTACGAAGCATTTCCACCTCTTGGTGTTCCTACGGCGTGAAAAGCCCTCGATTTTACAGGTACAGTATCTACTCCAGGAAGTTTTTCATTATAATTAATGTCAGGACGACATCTGGTCAAGGTCTGTTCACATTAAGTTTTCCAAATAATGTAATTTATGTGTGTTTTCCATGCCTTAAGGCTTACAAGGGAGGTACTCGGTTTTTACTACCTGAGGTTTTGGTATAATTATTTGATATCACTGTTGATTACATTACAGAACCTTTTACATATGTGTCTGCGGCTATTATAGCCGGTGGTTGATGGCAGTTATGCTAGAATACTGTATCCACAACCAAATGTTTGAGACACAGTCTGTTCGTGGGACCATATCTGTCAATATTGTTTATGATTTCCATAGATCAGGACATTTAAAAATCTACTGATTGGTTTTCTCAGTCTATATTTAAACAGTTTATTATAAACTGGTGGGTAATATGACTATAGTTGTGTTGGATAAACATTAAAGCAGCATAATGCGAAGCCTCCGGTCCTGTAATAGAATAAAATATTAGCTAGCATTCGCGCCAAATTTTTTCAATTTTATTAAGGACACGGAGGCGAGGATTATCACACCCGGTTTTATTACAATATTGGTAATAATTACCCACCCCCATGTACTTGATATTCTGTATAAGCAGAAGTTACGGGTTTTTCCCTGTCTCATTCCTATCAGGTTCTGGAAAAGAAGACGGAGCAGGTGTACTTCTGGTTTAGAGGACGTAAACTTTCCAGTTTGGATATGGTTCTGCCACGTTGGAGGATGATTGTTGGGACTCATGTTCCTTATTTTTGGACTGAAATTATTAATGTTATTGATTGTTAAGGTTCGAGCAAAGAAAGAGGAGGACTATACAGGATGTGATGTATGGACGAGCATCTTGGGAAATGTAGTTTTATTTGCATACAAACCGATTTTCATTGGTTGCTGTGAGTAGCAAATAAAAGTAAGAGAAGCATAATCCTCGCCTCCATGTCCTTAATACAATTGAAAATTCTTTCCGCGAATGTTAGCTAATATTTTATTCCATGTGCGATTCAGAAAATTCAGTGCTAGTGGCTATTAATGAATATTCCCACTTTACCCACCCAGCCTCTCCCACAAATCAGACCTGCTTTGCCCCTTGATCAAAAATTTAAACGTTAGCTTGTATTCTTCACATCTGCATGTACACTACACATTACCTCTTTTCTCAAGTTTGCCCACTACACTCCAGGCTCCATCTGGAAGCAGAACTGCACACTTAACCTTTCAGGTGCGGTCATTCACAATTCTTTTTTTAGACCAGCTGAAAGTTGGTTCAACTTAATTATAAATAGCACAGACATAACCTATTTGGCTGCAGCTATGAATAAAAGGGAAACATCTAATCTCCCCTTGCTCAAGTCAATGCATTCTACTGATTATTAATTGTTCACTGATCCTTCCTATGTAATGCGGAACTTCCAGTGATGATGGCGTGCTGAGCTACACGGCACATTATATATTCTAATTCAATCCATACCTCACACAAACACTTCTCTGTTAAAATCCGTCACAACTTGAGAAACATTTGAATTGCATTTGTCACAAATGCTGTTTTATGGATTTATCGAAGACAACTTTAGGATTCTAGCACATTGCTCAATTTAGTGCTGCAGGAAATCGCTAGTTCCGCTTAATTTCGGCACCCTTTCAGTATATAAACATTTGGACTCTGCGCCACCTTGTGGCGAGTATAAGAAGGCTTTTAGTTGAAATAATTAAGATAATGCTATTATTAAAGCAATCATAACTTCTTTTCACATTGCTGCATATCATTACATTATTCCCAGTGACACCAGTGCATAGGAACTACAATGTATTTATGAGCACAGATTACGTTCTCAAACAATCCACCCTACTCTCCATCTTCAGAAGCCTGTTTTTCGGTATCGGTTTTTGAATATTGAATCAAAATTATCACTAGGACAGAATATCAAAAATAAAATATCGACAGGTATGTAAGTCTAGATTTTCTATACCTATCTCCACTTATGTACCTATGTGGTATACATATCTTACATGCACATAGAGGTGTGTGGAAAAATCTTTAGTGGTGTAATAGGATAACATTCTAGCTCTTCCCTTACACTTTGGTTCCTGATTACAAGCATAAGTGCAATTTATTGCAGCTGGTAAACAATAGTATCACAGGGGTCTCGATTTATCGGGTACGATAAATAGCACCTATTAAGAGTTTCTGAGGAATAACATGCAGCTTTTGGGGTTTAAAGCACCAAAATCTGCATGATACAGTAATTACCGAATGATTTTCCCCTGTTAAATTACGACAGGGTTGACCATCCGAAATGTAACAAAGGCTGAGATATTTAATGCATTCAATAATTATCGGGTGCGTTAAATAACACTCAACTCTTATTCTGACCAGTGTGTAAATAGAGGTTTACGCATGGGTAAGAAAAAACGACTGACTTAAAATCAGCCCTTAGTTGGGTTTTGCCAAGCTGCAATGTGAACCTGTGTGATTTGTAGTATGAAATAAATGTTAGGAGCAGAATGCGGGTAGAAATCCTGGCAATCTTTGAAGTACACTTTTTCCTGCAGGTAGTAATTTCTACTGATTACCTGCATAAATTGTTATCATGAATTGGGCTTCAACATAAAACCTCCTGATTAGGTATCAAACTTGGGAGCTTCCACTAGAACCAATTGCTTGTCCTGTTCTGGTCCAGTCTAATATGGAGTTGGATTGACTTTTCTCAAGTTGTTCTTCTCTTAATGTATCAGTCCTGGGCATTTTAAATTCAGTAAGTAGGTTTAGCAATAAAGAGGATTGATTTCCAAGAATTTTGCATACATTAGGCCTTCATAAAGTCAATCCAGTTATAGAAGAGATCATAACATAGAGGCATTCGACAAATCAGAAAGGATTTTAAGATACTTAGTAGACTTTTTTTTTAATAAATGCTAGGTTTTTTTTAGTTCATTTTCTGCTCTTGTCACTTTCTTAAGACAACTTGATGTGAACTCATATGTACTTGGCATAGGCACTATCAATGACTCAACATTTTAAAGGGATATGACAATATGTGCTCAAGGAGATCCTGGTATTATGCCTCATAAGTAATAATTATAGTCTGAGATCATCTGACCATTGTTCTTATAATGGGTCTTTCGCTTTTGGGCCTGTGATGATAGGTGACACAGATGTTATATAATGTTATAATTTATTTGTACAGCGCTCATACACAAATGCTTCTTGGTAGCTTAGGCCATGATAGATTCACAATGATGTTCTATGAAATGTTCCAAGACGCTCTGGTCGATCCTATAGCAAGGCTCTATAATCACATAGGGTGGTGGAGAGGGTTACTGATATGATGATGGAGTTGACCAACGTGGTTCTCCTAACACCTGCCAAAGACTCCAAATTATGAAGTCCATAGCACCCCATGGCTCTTAACTTCACAAAAATCTATACCAAGATCCTGATCACTAGATTACACCAGGTTAGCCAACAGTTTTCTCCGTTCCAGGCAGGGGTAGTGCGTGGACAACAGGTGAGGTGTGTGACAACACACACTTTGCAGTAAACTTCAATCACTTGGCGAAGAGCTAAAAAATGCTGATGGTCTTTCACTTGCGTATTGCGCATAAGGCCTTCAAGAGAGTGGCTGCTGCTTTGTCCAACAGTATCCAAGCCTACAAGTCCAGTTTGGCAGAGATTAATTCTAAGCTCAACAAGCATAAAGACTATCTTAAGCAGCAAAAAATACAAAAGTTACAGACGGTTATCCGCAAATTCGATAGGGAATGCATTTATCCCTACACAAAGGAAGAAAACAAGTTACTTACCTGTAACTTCAGTTATCCAGTATTGGTATCTTTCATACATTCACATGCCTGAATCATTCCCCGTCGCCGAGGCGGGAGTCCCACGGTATATAAAAAAGCAGTACCATAAGTAAATTACAGTAGTAGGCCCTATGAGAAGGCCTGAGGCCTAGATTGTAGTAGCCTATCTACCTCATTATGTTAAAAAGACCAAAGTCTTTGCTCTAACCAATCAGCTCACAGCACCAGTTCTCCTCAGATTTTCGTTAGCACAAGTGGGAATGAGTATCCCAAAATTAGAGAACTGACTCTCCAGGGAGGAGGGTGGGTGCATGTGAATCTATGACAGATACCAATACTGGATAACTGAAGTTACAGGTAAGTAACTTGTTTTCTTATCCAGTATTGGGGTATATTTCATAGATTCACATGCCAGGGAAAAGTCGGTTGCGGATGGTGGGAGACTTATCGTGGTACACTCCCATAAACTTATGTTTAACAACCAACAATTGCAAAGTAAATGATCTACTAATAAAAAACATGACTAAATTCCAAAGAGTAGTCATATAGTATTTCACAGGAAAGGAATATTAGTATAACATAAACAAGTAAACTGTAATACATGTATTACTTTTATCTTTACAAAAATATTGAATAATAAACACTCATTATAAAATGAACCAAACATTGTTACCTGAATATGTTCTTATGGAAACAGGTGTCGTAAAACCGCTTGACCAACTGCCGCATCCTCTTGATTTGCTGATTGCAGGCAGTAATGTCTTGTAAACGTGTGGACATTCTTCCATGTCGCAGCACGGCAAATGTTCTCTAGCAACACTGCTGCAAACAGTGCTGTAGACGCTGCCACAGCCCTTGTAGAGTGCGACCTTACAGGCCTTTGTAGTGGTCGGTTAGCCTTAACATGGCAGAAATGGATCACAGAGGCTATCCATCTGGAAATTGTGGCTATAGTGACCGCTTTTCCCAGTGTAGTTTGGCCATAAGCCACGAATAGCTTATCTGACTTCCTGAAGTTCTTTGTTCTTTGAAGATAAAACTTTAAACATCGTTTAATGTCCAAAGAATGTAGTGTTCTTTCCGCCGGGGTTGTAGGATTTGGAAAGAAAACCCGTAATTTCACTGGTTCATTCAGATGGAACTCAGAAGGCACTTTGGGTATGAAATTTGGATTCGTTCGAAGAGTGACATACTCTTGAGAAAAATGTAAGAAAGGTTCTTTGATAGTGAAAGCCTGAATTTCTCCTATTCTCCTGGCAGAAGTTAGGGCTAAAAGTAGGGCGACATTCCATGTCAAGAATTTGTGGTCGGCTTTGTGGATCGGTTCAACCGGGTGCTTCATCAGCTGTGAGAGGACCGTGTTGAGTTCCCATTCTGTAGTGAAGGTTTAACTGGAGGATAAGTCCGGAAAAGACCCCTCATGAATTGTTTTATTAGCGATGAAGAGCATAGTGATGGAGTGTCAGCCACTTTCCTGAACCTGGATAAAGCCGCTAAATGGACCTTTATGGACAAGAAAGAAAGACCAGAGCGAGCCAAATGTAAAAGATAAGGCAGAATTTTTTCCGTTTGAGCTTCTATAGGGTGTAAAGAGTTTGAAATACACCAGGAGCAGAAACGCTTCCATTTGAGACGATAAGTCTTCAACGTGTTCTGGGCTCGTGCTTTCTTCAAGATGTCCCGGCAGTCTTGAGGAAATTGGAGGTGTTGAAATTCTAAGAAGTTAGGAGCCATGCGTGCAATTTCATAGATTGAGGGTCTGGGTGAAGTATCTGACCCCCGTTGCGTGACAGTAGTGTTGGAGCCGGTAGAAGTTTAATCGGAGGCTCCTGTGACAGCAACATGAGCTCCTCAAACCAATATTGACGAGGCCAACTGGGAGCAATTAGAAGGAGACGGCAGCTCTCCAATTTCATCTTTCGCAACACTCGCGGAATCAGTGGGATCGGAGGAAAGGCATAAGCATAGATCCCTAACCATCGCATGGACAGGGCATTCCTTCTTGATCCCTGTTGAGGGTATCTGCTGGCGTAATACCGGCATTTCTTGTTCTGCTGGGTCGCAAATAAGTCCAACGTTGGTTTGCCCCAAGTCTGAAACACCTTGATCAATTGCATGTTGTCCAGCTCCCACTCGTGGCAATCCGACAAGCATCTGCTTAGTTTGTCTGCCAGGGTATTGTGCCGACCCCTGACATGTTCCGCCTTGAGAGTTATGTTGTGAAGCCTCAGCCATTCCCATAACTCTTGAGCCTCTTTTGATAGTGTAGCTGACCTTGTCCCTCCCTGTTTGTTTACATAAAACATGCTGGTGGTATTGTCCGTTCGGACCAGGACTGAAGACCCCGCGATTCTGGGGAGGAACGCTTGTAGAGATAGAAAGATGGCTCTCAACTCTAGACTGTTGATGTGGCATTTCTTGTGTTTCTGAGACCATTTCCCTTGCACCTGCAAGTCTTGGAGATGGCCTCCCTAGCCCTCCATGGACGCATCCATCGTCAGGACGAAGTCTGGAGGAGTTTGCAAGAATGTGAGTCCTTGTCTTAGATTGTGTAGTTGTGTCTACCATTGAAGAGCATCCACCATACGTGGGGTGACTTTGATAATGTCCTCGAAGGAGCCAGTCGCTTGTTGCCATTGAAGATGTAGCTCCTCCTGTAGAGGCCGCATTTTGAGACGTGCCAGCGGAATGAGATTTATGGCTGAAGAACACATTCCCAAAAGTGGAGCGAAGAGGCGAACAGAAAGTGACTTTCTTTTTGATAGCTTTATGGCCAATGTCTGTAGACGGAGCTGCCTTTCTTGAGACAAGAATGCCTTGCATTGTATCGTGTTCAGACAAGCTCCTAGGAAAAGCAGGGTTCTTCTCAGGATCAATTGAGACTTGTTTTCGTTGACAGGAGACCTAGGGATGCAAAGAGATTGCGGCACACTGTTATGTCGTTCTGCACCCTGCATTGTGATGGACCTTTGACTAGCCAGTCGTCCAAGTACGGGAAAACCTGGATCCCTGATGAGTGGAGTGCTGCCGCTACCGGGGCCAGGCACTTCGTAAAAATCCTTGGAGCCGACTTGAGGCCAAATGGGCATACTTTGAACTGATAATGGGCGCCAGCCACAGTGAAATGGAGATACTTTCGATGTTTTGGGTGAATTGGGAGGTGGAAGTATAAGTCTTCCATGTCCAAAGAAGCCATAAAATCTCCCTCGTTGAGGCAATTTTAAATTTCCGAAAGAGTGACCATGCGGAAACCCTGCTTCTTGAGATTTTTGTTGAGATTGCGCAGATCTAGATCGGTCGCCATTCCCCTGATTTCTTTTTTATGAGGAAAAAACAGGAATAGAAGCCTGTCCGCCTCTGATGTACTGGAACTTTTTCTATAGCGTTCTTGAGGAGCATTGAATGAACTTCCTTGAACAATAAGTGAAGACGAGGGTGAGGGGGACCCCTGGGCGGTGTTATTGGTGGTTTGGTGACAAACTCCAGAGTGTGACCATGTTGAACTAAGTCCAGTACCCACTGATCGGATGTAATCCGCTGCCACTGTTTTTGAAAGGCAGATATCTTCGCGCCCACAGGGAGGGAAGGAAATAAGGTTGGCGCCCGGCTGATCTCACTGTTTTCTGTGAGTGTCTCGCCCTTGATTGTTTGTACGCTTTCGTCCGCCTTGGCGAGAGAAACTAGCTGTTCCGGACTGGCGATAAGAAGACTGATAATTTTGCCAGTACTGAGGCTGATATTGTCTGCCTTGTTGGTAGTAGCTTCCTCTAGAGGAGTATCCACGTCCTCGAGCACCTCTAAATGATCCTCTCTTATACTGTAATGAACCTAGGGATCTTGCGGTGTCAGTATCAGTCTTGATTGCCTGGAGAGCCTCGTCGATGTGTTTCCCAAATAGAGACTCTCTGTCATAAGCCAGGATCTTTAGTTGGACTTCGGGCCTAAAGGTGGTAGCCTTTAGCCAGCCCTGTCGTCTGAGAACTGCAGCTCCTGCCAGCTGTCTAAAGTTCGTATTTGCAATATCCAAAGCGCAGTCAATGGTTTCTGCAGCTGCACGTTCCCCCTCCATTAAGATCTTGCGTGCCTCCTGCCTTTTAGCCTCTGGGATTAGATTAATCATACCAGCCATCTCGGACCACATTTGGCGATCATAGTGCCCTATAATCACCAAAGAGTTTGCAGCTCTGATCGAGGCAGCAGCCATGGTGGAATTTTTTTTACCAATAAGGTCCAAACGACGCCCCTCCTTATCCGGTGGTGTAGTGATGGGGGTGGCTGGGTTTTTCGATCTTTGTTGCGCGACCTGCGAGATGACCGAATCCGGCCGCGGGTGTCCAATGAGGCATGCAGGACTACTGAAAGGAGCGCGATATTTTTTATCAATCCTTGGTAACACGGCCGGCACAGAAGCAGGGTTTTTCAGCACTTTGACGCCTTCTTTCCAGATATAATCCATAATAGGAATGGCTCTTGACACCTTCCTAGTTTCTTCTTTAAAATCATGAAGAAAACATTCTGTCTGCTCCACTGTTACCGGCAACTGAAATCTAGTTGCAGCTCGCTGCATGAGATTATGGAATCCACCTATGTCTTCAGGTAGTGAGTCTGAAGGTTGCGGGGTTGGTGGAGACGGCATGGGAATAACAGTTATCCCACGGATCCAACGGAGGATTATTAGGTAATTCTCCTTCCTCTACTTCTTCATCTGAAGAAGTGTCTGGGGTCTGTGTAGGCAAAGCAGGTTGTGGAGTTTTTGTGACCGGAGACCTGGGCGGTGGAACCTCAAGTTGAGGAACGGGGACAGGTGGAAAACGTTGTTTATAGTCTGCCAGCATAGCGTGTAAATCTTGGATGAGGCTTGGTGGTAAATAACTAGCCTCTGAAACCTGGGACCGCCTCTGGTATTCTGTATGATGAGGTACTACAATGTCTTCCTGATAATGCCTGGAATAAGTATCCTCTTCTTCATCATCCTCCTGGCATTTAATATTCAATTCTGAGAGATGGTGAGCTATTCCGAAAGCTCCCTCATTGTCATCATCCTCAAAATCCTCCTCTTCGTCATCAGCATAAGTCTCTAGGAGATGAGAGGGCATAAGTGGCGAGATGTAAGATCCTTGCTGTCTCTGGTATGATACTAATTGAAAGGTCTTCGAAGAAAGTGGTGTCGAGAAAGCCTGTTTCGCAGTTAAAGGCCTAACTGAAGCAGTATCTATTGGTCTTGATGACACCGGTGATAATGGTGACTTTGATAGCAGTACTGTCACAGTCGTCGACGACAGGCTCATCGTCGACGGCGAAGGATGCGCCGCCGATGGAATCGACGTCGACGGGACCGCCATCGATGAACTCAACGTCGACGGGACCGCCGTCGGCGGACTCATCTTCGATGGACCTTGCTTCTTCGTCGACAAGGCTGTCGTCGACGAGGGTTCTTTTAGCCACAATGCAGATTCTAGTAGACAGGATAGGAGAGGTGATGGCTGTAGTAGAGATCATAGCCGTCTAAGAAGAAGTAGAAGTTGAGATGGTAGTCACAGGTGAGGAGACAGAAGAGCTCTTACTCACGGTTTTCCTTGAAGATTCCTTGAGAGCTGAGGCTCCAAAGATAGAAGATGGAGATCTCTGTGAAGAGCCTGAAGTGGAGTGGGAGGTTTTAACATGTTTTTTCCCCTCACTTGGATAATCCTCTTGAGATTTCGCTCTCTTACTGGAGGTAGAGGCTCTGTCTTCATCAGTAGAAGAGGATTTTAGCCATAAAAGGATTCTGGCCTCCCTATCCCTTAGAGTCTTAGAAGGGAAGGTGCGGCAGATTTTACAATTTTTTGCCTCATCTTTAGGATAAAGTCAATAAATGCAGTCCTTATGTTAGTCATCAACATGGACCCTTTTCTTCTCGCATGTTCTGTAAAGTCTAAACAAGGCCTTCTTGTCAGACATCCTGAAGCTTAGAGAAAACTGAGTCAAGACTCAGGGAGACTCCCTTCCACGCGACGTGCGGTGAAAATCTGAGGAGAACTGGCTCTGCAGAGAGGGTTCTAGAGGGTGCTGTGAGCTGATTGGTTGGAGCAAAGACTTTGGTCTTTTTAGCATAATGAGGTAGATAGGCTACTACAATCTAGGCATCAGGCCTTCTCATAGGGCCTACTACTGTAATTTACTTTTGGCACTGCTTTTTAATATACTGTAGGACTCCCGCCTCGGCGACGGGGAATGATTCAGGCATGTGAATCTATGAAAGATGCTCCAATACTGGATAAGACTACCAACCCTCTGGGAGCGACCAGTCCTCAGATGATAGTTCCACTTCATCCAAAAGATCGTACCAATCCTCACACAGCAATTCCAGCAGCAAGAGCTGCAACGGCAACAGTGGCTACAAGGGTTTACTCCTGACTCCCCCGATGTACAGCTTCTATGGCCCCCCGCAACCAGCCAGCAACCCAATGTGGTACCCAGGTTTCACAGGTAAGCCACCTTATCCACCATTCTTCCAAAACCCTATCCCTCAACCTTTTCGGGGCAGAGGCAGAGTAAGAAGAAAAAGAAACGACAAGCAGGTTCAGTAGTAGGAAACGGACAACCAGCGAATTACACAGAGCCAAACTTCCAGACGAACCTGATTGTGAACTTATCGGACAGAACATTGGATCAAGATGAGACGGAAGCACTACAACTGGGCTTGGGCTTCGTCCCTACTCCTCGAGACGACTGCTTCTGCCTATCTAGTGAGTTACAGCAGTTTTTCCGTAAAATTAGACTTCACTCATTTTTCCATTTATGAATCCATCACCTGACCAACAGATACAGACCTGAGACCCAAATCTACCTTTTACTCCACCAACAGCCATGACCAGAGTGAAATACTCACCTTTGAAAAGGGTGTCCTTAAGGCTGTGGGCAAACTGAAAAAGAACAAGAACTACAACAACCTCCCCACCAGATTGAAGACACCCCTCAACAACCTCAACCAGGAATAAACCATCATCATCAAACCTACTGACAAGGCGGAGCGCCTGTCATCATGAACATGGAAGATTATGACTGTGAATGCCAGCGACAGTTGGCTAACACTGCTTACTATGCAAATATGGATACTGATCCCACGAACAGTCTCCAAAAAAGGATCTGGAATCTAGCCCACTCAGCTGAGTTTCAAGATTGGATATCTAAAAAAGAGGCAGCCTTCCTAGTTAATCGGACACCAGTAACCCCATACTTCTACATACTACCCAAGATCCACAAGGCGACACACCAGCCCCCGGGAGGACCGATCGTCTCAGGGATAGGATCTGTACTGGAACCGCTCAGCCAGTTCTGCGACTACTTCGTTTGACCTCTGGTCTAGACCATCCCCTCTTTCCTCAAGGATTCTAAGGCTGTATTGAACCTCATTGCCGATGTCGAGGACCCAGGAGAGATGACCTTCCTCATGACACTGGACAAAGAGGCACTATATACAAACATCCCCCAAGATGCTACACTGGAAGTGGTGGAAAGCCTCTTGAGAGCGACCAACCTTCCGAACCCCACTCCAGCAGAATTCATAATTAAGTGCACCACTATCGCCCTCAAAAATAACTTCTTTTTGTACAAGACCCAGCTCTATCATCACGTACAGGGGACATCGATGTGGAGTACATTTGCCCCCAGTCTGGCCTACCTTCATGTGGCAGACTTTGAATCAAAACACATCCTCTGTGCTACCAACCCATTATTGACTACCATCCTGCTGTAGAAGAGGTAAATAGACAACATCCTAGTCTTTTTGTAAGGGTGACAGAAACAGCAGTGACTCCTTCACTGAGTGGATCAACATCTTAAACCCCTACCTCAAGTTCACCAGCTCCATCTCCAATTCAGAGATTCCATTTCTCGGTTTACTGATCAGCCTAAGACAAGGCCAACTTGAAACCAAAACATATAAGAAAAGTAACAGTCTTCTTTCCTTTGAGAGTCATCATCCCAAGGCTCTCTGGGAGAATCCTCCCTACGAACAGTGCCTCCGCCTTCTACGCAATTGCAACAAACTGACCAGCTACTGTACCCAAACCAAGGAACTCAGGAACAACCTCCTTGAAAGAAAAAATCCATCTAAAGTAGTGAGACTGGCAGAAAAGAGAGCACAGAACAATAGGGAGGCACCTTTGGAAGTAAACACATGCACCAAGGATGATGTCATGAGATATGTCACCTCCTTCACTCCCCTTTTCAACAAGATAAAATCCATCAGCTTAAAACACTGGAGTATCTGGAATTCTGGTAACCTGAGCCTGGAACGCCCTGCTTCGCATTCAAGAGAATCTGAGGGATAAGCTTGTACACACCAGACCACGTGCTAAAAAACCTAACACACAGACCACCCTGTGGAATCTTCCACGGGTCACAGGACATTTTCCACGTGGCAGCTGCACGGCATGCAACTCCACTACCCACTCAACCGTCCTCCAGTTGGGTACCTTCAGATGGACACAAGGGCAGCATACAAACTACAACACAAAGAACTGTATTTATCTGATCACTTGCCCCTGCACCATGTACTACGTGGGTATGACTACGAGACCAGTGAAAATCAGAATGGGAGAACACAGAAGCACAATCAGATGTGTCAGTAGTGCAACCAAAATGAGTAACCACTACAAGGAGGCAAACCATTCCACCGAAGACCTGAGATGGAATGTCCTGGAAGCAGACCCGTCCTGGAACACTAGCACTCTCTTCAGCCAGGAACAACAGTGGGTGTTTCGCCTCCAGACTAGCAAAAGTGGGCTCAATGATGAGATCCTTTGGACTGAGGATTAAGTACCCATACTCTCCTGTGGGTAACTTTCATACCAAGCAGCAGAAACAAACCCATCCCTCCCCGTGACCTGACTGATACAGCACTAGTCCCGGTGCATCCATCACTGGGTACGTTTAGAGATCTACATTCCTTAGCACAGCCCTCTGGCTATATGGACAGTACACTCTTTATAGGGCAAGTCTACATGGGGCTTTGTTTACCCCCTTGTTTTCGTCCAAGACCGACATCGGAAAGGGATTCATGTCCACCTAGAAGGAGCCACATCCGAAAGTGATTCATGTCCACCTAGAAGGAGCATCCCTCTCACCCTCCAGACTTCCCTTATGTGACTCTATTTACGTTTACCAGGACTGCTACTGATGTATTACCCACCAAGAGGGATGCCCCCTACTTCCCCTTGTGACTCTGTTAGGACTACATCCACCTGTATCGCTGAACCATGGGTTGTGCCTCCACATTATGACACTAGACCACCACGAGTCCTCCTATATACTTGATGACCACTTCGCGGAAATAACATCCTTGTCTTGCCACACACCCATATGGATCCACTTTAGGTACCCCTTTGGCACGAATGACCATGCAATTGCTCCTTCACAATATCGGCCTCTCCAAACAGTGAAGACTCACATTGGCATTCTTAGCATACATTTCGATACTCCTGGACCCTCCAAGATGGCCTCCAGACCTGCGCAGTACCGCCGCCACGTGTTTTAGCACTCTAGTCTCCTTCCTAACGAACAGGTCATAACCAGCCGCTGTCCCCACTGGGAGTACTACCCCGGGGACGAGGAGATGGGTAGGTGCAGACATGCTGTCCGCACGCCAAAACTAAGTACCAATGAAGTCAGCCTCCACGGCAAGTCAACTTCTCTTTTCTACCCGCTCTTTCCTGTGACCACACAGCCTTGATACCTGCCGCTTTAATATCAGCTGGGCACGCTTTAGCGTGGCACCTCCGCGACACCCCATATTGCCATATTCCTGTTTATTTTAGGTAAGCACCATGACCCATCTCACAGAGACCATTTTAAAAACCTTATAGTATAGCACTACATGTGATGACACCACACTTTTGTTTTGCGAGACGGTGTCAGGGGTATAGTGCATATGTGTTTTTCTGTCAAATTGCTTACTATTTATTTATGTATCAGTTGCCATGAGCACATTGAGGCAGAAGAAACCATGGGCACTATTACGTGTCATATGTCTGTATGTACTGTTTAGGTTTACGATGTCGGTCTCAGATTCATGAAGGAGATGGTCATTTCCTCCCACAGCTCTACTATGGGGTATGATGGTCTGTGACAGCAAGCTGTTTGGTATCAGATAAGCTGCGATACATGCAACCTGAGCGCTGCTCCGGCCAGCACTGGCGAAGCCACGACATAACCATAAAAACCCTGTGACTATTTACATTTACAAGGCCATGCCTTAGATACATATCCTTGATACAAACTGCTGTTAAGTACATTGACCATGTGTACCGACGTCGCAGCGACAACTTCTCCTGCGGACATCACTGTGTCTGCTCTACCTTGGGTTGCCCCCGACCAGTACTCGCTGTGAGTCTTACCATTTTTTTTTATCCAAGTCTGCACTTTTACATGCCTTTTTAATGTCCTTTTCATCATACTATATGGTTGGGGTACCGAGCTATGGGTCCATGTCTTCGGGACACCGCTTGTGGAAGACGGTCTGGTCTACCATGACTTTTAATCGTCTCTTTTCTTTAATGATGCTTTCTCTTCATTACAGGTCAGTGTGGGGTAGCTTGTCCACTATATGGTTCCTGTCCTGCTGAAGCACAATGACCAATATAGACGCAAAACATGTCGACACACTTGTGAACGGGTGACCGGAGTCAGGTTCCCCCCCTCGAGACAATAGTATACTTCCCCTATTAAGTCTCAACACTCAGACTACCAGGGTTCCTGAGTGAGCGAGTTCCAGGCGCTATGCTGTAAAGAGCCCTACACTGTTTTTCATGCAAACAGAGTAGCTTTAAGGACACATCCAGTTTTTTTTACCCAAAGTAGTCTTGGATTTCCACATTAATCAGACAGTCACTCTCCCCACGTTCTTTCCGAATCCTTCAAATCCTCCGGAAAGGTCCCTCCATTCTTTGGACCTCAAGATGGTTCTGAAGTTCTACTTAGATAAGACAAAGAGCTTGAAGAAAATGGAACGACTGTTTATAAAGTATGGGTCCATAAGAAAACAAGTTACTTACCTGTAACTTTAGTTCTCCAGTATTGGAAGCTTTCATAGATTCACATGCCTGAATCATTGCCCGTCGTCGAGACGGGAGTCTCCGGTATATAAAACAGCAATGCTTAGTAGTATAGCAAACTGAAAAGAGGCCTAGGCCCATTTCCCTTTTGCAACCCATAGCCTTTGTTATGTAAAAAAGGCCCAAACTTTTCCCTGAACCCATCAGAGCTCCTCACCCGCTAGAACACTCCTGAGAGAACCTTCTGCCCCTCAGATTTTCGCGCACTTGTACATAAAGAACACTTGTAGTGCTAAATCCAAGGTGAGCCTCTCAGGGGAGGAGGGTGGGTGCATGTGAATTTATGAAAGCTTCCAATACTGGAGAACTAAAGTTACAGGTAAGTAACTTGTTTTCTTACTTCAGTATTGGAACTTTCATAGATTCACATACCTGAATTAGAATAGCGAGCAGTGAGATTACAAAGCACATTTCTCTGATAAATTTCATAATCATGTAATACAACTTGAAAATCAAGCATAATACCATATATATATATATATATATATATATATATATATATATATATATATATATATATATATATATATATATATATATATATATAATGTGACTTTGTAAAATTTGCAATGCTGGAGTAATGACAATAGAATAAAAAGATTGGGAAAGGAATTTTTGTGAGTGCTGACTTATTCTCTTGGAAGAAGAGAGTTGTGAAATATATCGAAGCGGGGCTCTGCTTGGAAGTCAAAGCACCGGTGGAAAGAGCGCCATTGGACCGCAAAATCGAGCCAAGGCTGCGGATATATGCGGTGGTCCTGGTGAACGCCAACCTTGTGGAAACGACTGAATCGGACGGCGGCTGACTGGGGAAACGTGCACGACCCGGCGGACCAACATCGGAAGGTGGAGGTAAGCACGGTGACGTGTTACGTGATACTCTGAAGCTGTTTGGAAGATTAGTTGCGGGAGAGAATTTAAGGTTTGGCTACATTGCGAAGGTCATAGACATTTCCATGGTACTGGAATTTAACGAACCGCAATTTTGTTGAAAATTCACATAGCGGAATAAGTTCTGGACAGTAACCATATTGCATTGGTCTACTCGCACAAAAAATCCCTATAAAAGTGAATCCCTACTAAACATCGAAAAGGGTTCGCACAGCACAACATTTGTCAAATTACAACACGACCTCCAGCATTAAGTATAACTGCAGATTTAAGAAATGGATAAACGAGATGCAGAGAGAACGGAACTACTGAATTCTCTTTTTTTTTAACAAAGGACAACTTTGATAAATAAGAGCAAGAATAAAAACGATAACCAGAAAACGGATACAAAAAGCAAACTCAAGTTGTGGGAGAAACTGAGTAAGAAGGAAATTAACAAATGGTGGGAGTTAATAACATTAAAGAAATATGTGGAAGTTCAGAGAGTCCCCAGAGGTTTAAGAATATCCTTGATGCCAAGTCAACAGGATGTGTCAGACGAATTACTACATGAATGGGGAGAATATGTGTTAGAGTCCTCATTAGGCCTAATAAAAATTTTAATCAAACATCTGGGGGGAGGAGCCAAGATGGCGACGGAGACGGACATGTAATCGCCCGGCTCCCCGAGCCTGTTTTGCTGATAATCTATCCTGCTTGCTATCCGGCGACATAATAGCCGCAAAAGGACGAGCGAGGCGCGCTGTGGCCGGTGGCGTCTCTCCGGTACCCCTACCTGCCTGTTTTCTGGTGGTGAAGACGGGTTTTCTGGCCGACCGATGCCGAGCCCTGGACCGGTGCCCCGGGTTGATGCGCCCAGCTGGAGACGACCGGAACTCCACGTATCCCGCCTGCGGGTGATGTGCCTGCGCCCCCCCGCTACGACTGCCTGTTAGGTGCCCGCACTGCTCCCTCCTGTGGAAGGACTCTTCGTCCGGCTGTGAGTTCGTAACGCCTTTCCCCTCACACCGATGTTAAGGTGGGCGGCGTTGTTTTGCATTCGCTGAGGTGGAAGTGGCCGCTGTGCTCTGCCATTGCTACACGCCGGGACGTGTTACTAGACGGGACCTACGGGATCCAGTGCACGCTACTGGGGGAGAGCTCCGACGTTCTTCTGCGATTACACCCCGGCTGCCTATCGTGTGTCCCACCCGTATGTGCGGGGACCCTAGGTTGGTGCACAATATGGCGGTCGTCTCCTCTGTGGTACGGATGGACTCAGTCTCTGCCCCTGGAGATCTCGCCCTCCATGATCTTGAGTTCGGATCGGATCCCTTTGTTGTTCCTCACACTGCCGATTCCCTAGATCGGCCACATTCCATCACCCGTGCCTCCATCCTTGCAGCCCTGGTCGAGCTGAGGTCAGACTGGCACGATCGCTTCTGTGCGCTCGATGGGAGGCAGGACGCATCCGCTCTCGGGCAGGAGAATGCCTTGCCAGCTGAACCCCCTTTTGTTATCGACCGAGCCTCTCCTGACACCGGCATGGGAACATTGTTGCAACGCAACTATCGACTTGTGGAACATCCTGAGACTGTGCCCTTTGTGAGCCTGCCGCCAGCCCATGTAGTGAACGCTACTTTGTTTCCCTGCCTGCCTCAGCTTTTCCTGTTGGACAATGGACACTTGTCCGCGCTCGCGGCTCGACTGGGGATACCACTCTCATTCTACGTTGCCCAGGCTGGGGATGCTCTGGGTTTCAGTTGCTGTTTTGTACTGCTTTGGGTGGACTCGGGTGTGACATTATTCTGGATTGCCATGGTTTGTAACTGTGTGAGTGTGACCAGCGCAGGGGGACCTTCTCCGTGTAGAGGGCGGCCATCTTGTCCCTTTGTTCTGTCTGGGGCGGAGCGTCATCCGGGGCCATTTTTGGATGGGCGTTTGAAATCTGGTCAGGGTTAGGCTTGACCTTCTTCTGTGTTGACTGTGTTTAAGGGGCGGGTGGGGGCCCGTGTCCGGACGCCTCCTCGAAGTGTTCTGCAGCGATTTCTGATGTCTCTCCCTTCTTTCTATATTATGGACGCTCTATTCGTTATTGTGGGGAGTGACAAGATTTTATGGCCGGGGAGTTCGGGTGATTTAGAATAGGCCCTCCTCCGTTATTAGGGATTTCTTTTTCTTTTTCTTTCTTTTCTCCTTCTGTATTTCGGGTTCTTGTGGGCGACAGACACATTGTCGGGGGGGGGGTAGGCCGTAGCCTCCGCTTTGATGTAGGGAGGGGGGGAGGGGGGTTTACTTTTATATAATTCGTTTCTATGGGCCTTCTATTTTCTGAGCTTTTCTTTACCTGTTTCCGTCCTGGGTCCGAAGGTAGGGTTAGTAAGAGTGGGTGGCGCTATGCGTGGCGGGTGTTGGTCAGTCTCTGCTCCTGTTGTTTTGCTTTGATCCGCCATGTTTTTTTCGATGTTGCTTATATCGGTGATTTTGTACTATGCTGTTGCCTGCTCCTGATGTGCAGTTATGACACGGACTCAGTACTCCTTGATCTCTATTCTTCTCTGTTTACGTTTATAATTTAAAAAAAAAAAAAATTTTTTAAAACTTAACCTTCACTGCTCCTGTTGTCCTGGTGGCACATATTCTTTCTGCCGACTTACTCCATGTATTGATACTGTTTATCTTGGTGCCGCTGGCAATCTGTATTGTTTGTTTTTATACTGACAGCATTGTGGCCGGCCTGACGGTTGTGGGCCCGTATTTGTACACTTTCCATGCGCAATAAAGGTTTTAAAAAAAAAAAAAAAAAAAAAAAAAAAACATCTGGAAATTGCTTTGTCAAAAATAAAAGAGGAATTGGCGGAATTAGAAAAAGAATTAGCATCATTGGAATTAACCCCAGAACTAACCAAGTTAAAGGAAGATTTGGAAAAATACGCGAGCAAACATGAGGAGGTGGTGAGAAACCGCAAACAGTCAAAATTCCAACGTGATGAGGAGGATTATACACAGGGACGTATTTTTACATATGCCCGGAAATTTGATATTTTCAAAAACCAAGGAGGAAAAGGATTGAGCTATCAAAGTGCATCAAGTGCGACTTCAACTGGTACAAGTGAAGAAGGAGCAGAAAATACCAACCAGACGAGCAAGGATTTTTTAGGGGATATGAGGCTAGTCCTCCAACAGCGACTATGGGAACACAATCAGAGTCAAGGAACAAGAGGACGAGGGCGCAGATGGGTGCCCAGATCAGGAACCCCGTCAAAAAAACAACTAGAAGGGGGCAAAGAAGGAGATGGCTCAGAAAAAGTGGGAACAGAAACGAGAGCCATGCGCCAGAAGAGACAGAAATGAATGTCCCAATAAATGCTACAATGGAAGGTGAACTAGTAGTCTTAAATCTCTCCAACCGAAACATCAGTGAGAACGAAATGTCCCTACTGAAAAGAGGAATAAACTTTTGCCCGACAGAATCTATGAATATGGCACAAACCAGAATAGATATCTACAAATATATTAGAAAAATCAAGTTAGCCAAAACCTTTGAAGAAAATGAAAAAATGGCAAATTATGCAAAAAATAAAAAAAAGACACGTATGGATATGACTGTAAGCGGAGAAGGATTAACATCAGCAGATTTACCCACGTTGGTGGCAGTGACAAATTTGGATATAACTAATAACGAGGAAACCATCTCTGAATCAGGCGTGGTTCCGCAAAAAGGAGCAGGCCTGAGTGGGATGAAAGTACCATCTAAATTCTATCCACAGCTACCCCAAGGTACCCCAAGGGAATAAAATTGATTTATTCCAAGATGCAATTATAAAGCATATCTACAAAATCAAAGGACTCAAATATAAAGATAACCTGACTAAAGATGAAAGAAATGCCCTAAAAAACCTAACAGATGACAAAACAATAACAATAAAAACAGCAGATAAGGGCGGCAATATCGTCATTTTAGACACAAAGGACTATGTGACAGAAGCACATTTGCAATTGTACGACAAAAAATATTACAGAAAATTGCAAACCAATCCAACAAAATTTTTTTAAGAGAAATTGGATCAAAAACTTAAACTTTGGAACAATCAAGACCTAATTGATTTAGACTAAATGAAATTCCTAAGCACCGAACACCCAGTAACAGCTACGATTTATTTTTTACCAAAGGTGCACAAGAACCCACTTAAACCACCAGGGAGACCAATTGTGTCATCGAAAGGGTCATTAATGGAACCAGTGGCAAATTACATAGACTTTTTCCTTATGCCATTTGTAACCAACTTGAGCTCATATTTAAGCGACACAACGGACCTCCTAAAACATCTAGAGGATTTATCTTGGCAACCACACTTTCTATTGGTCACAATGGATGTCGTATCTCTGTATACGAATATTGACAATGATATTGGCCTAAATGCATGCGCATTTTTCTTGAAAGAACATGATATCCAGTTTAACAGACACAGCCAGATGTTAATAGACATGGTGGAAATGTGCCTAACGCAAAACATTTTTTTGTTTGGAGAAGAAATGTACCAACAAATCCATGGATGTGCCATGGGTTTTTCTTTCAGTCCGGCGTACGCCTGCCTCACAATGGGATGGTGGGAGCAGCAAGTGGCATGGCACCCAGATAATGATTTGTATGTGGAAAAAATTCCCAAATGGACAAGGTACATAGATGACCTTCTAATTGTGTGGGAGGGAACAAAGCAAGGACAAAGCCATTTTTCTTGATACAGAGATCTATATCCGGAACAACAAAGTAGAAACAACACTACATAGGAAAGAAACTGCTACCAACTCCACTCTACATTTCGAACGTTTCCATAAACCATCTGTAAAGGAAAATATACCATATGGTGAATTCCTCAGATTAAGGAGAATATATTCAGAGGAGAGTGAATGGATGAAAACAAGTAAAGCTATGGCCCAAAGATTCAAAAGCAGAGGATACAACAAAAACACCATAATGAAAGGATGGCAAAGAGCAAACAAGAAAAATCGGAAGGATGCTCTAACAACTAAACAGGAAATAAGAGACACCATGAAAGATTTGAAACCAGAAGAAAGAAAAGTAAGATTGATCCTAGATTATACCAGGGAATCCAAACAGATTGTTAATATCCTAAGAAAGAACTGGAAACTGTTACATCTAGATCAAACAACTGGAAAAATAATGGGAAAACATCCCCTTGTCACGTTCAGGAGGGCAAGGAACTTAAGAGATAGACTTATACAGAGCCATCACCATGACCATACAAAAAAGAAAAAAGGAATCCAATGGCTAAACACCAAGGGATTTATAAAATGCCAACATTGCAAGGTGTGCCAAATTGCAGTAAATAAAAAGGAAGTAATGTTACCCAATAAAAAAATGTGGCAGATAAAACAATTGATGGACTGCATGAGTACACATGTGATATACGTGATTGAGTGCCCGTGCTCGCTAAAATATATTGGTAGCACAAAAAATGAATTCAAAAAGCGCATCTTGGAGCATGTTAGAGCAACGACTAACAAAGATAGAAGTAATGCAGTCGCTAAACATATGGAGGTGGCGCATAACAGCGATTGGAAACTTTTAAAAGTATATGCACTCGAATTTATATTGCCACATGAGAGGGGTGGAGACCAGGAACGAAAGCTGAGATGTAGAGAATCAAGACAAATCCTGAATTTCCGAACAATGACCCCATGGGGATTAAACCAGAGTGAAGAACTTTATGTACATTTATAAATCTTCTGTGGAGGAGTGTTTTGTCTGACAATATGAGATCCTTTGGAATTTAAAAAGAGACAGTAGTATCAATATAAAATAAGAAATGAAAAAATGTAGATATATTACAGAAAAATTGTTTGATAACGATATGGTGTACCGATTGAATATGTGGCTAACAGGCGGCTTTTTTTATGTATACACATAGTATTATGTGCAAAATGTAGCCCTAAGTTTGTGCAATATGGTTTAAGATTAACCTCTAGTGGTCAAGATGTGCTACAGAAGTTTTTCAAATACCAGCCGATATAAAACAGCGGAAGGTGTATAGAGTTAAGTTAGTGTTGTAACTACTCGTTGAATCTTCTAAATATTACTTCAGCCCACCGGAGGGATTGATTGGTAGAATGTTGCTTTATTTAAAAGCTATCCCATGCTAGGAATGCGGATGATGTTTTGATTTGCCCACTAGAGGGCTAGATCGTCTGTTGCTAAAATAACAATGTGACGTAAATGATGTAATAACGTGCATGAGCATGTCAGACCACCGTATAAACAATGAGGGCGAATGACACATAAGGTAACATCGTATGAATACATTTGCCGCCTGCCGCAATGGTAAACTAATGTCTAAAAATGCGTATATATATAAATTGAAATGTATTTGTGCAAAGAAACTACATTTCCCACCTTACTTCCTGTAAGTTAACAGGAAGTGAGATCATTATCAGAGAAGTTCTGGCGGGTCCTTCGTAATATAGGAGGAGCATGAACACTGTTGTATTAACAGTGAACAAGCGACAGTTGGTTGCGAAACGCGTTGGTTCTTACTTTGCAATGCTGGAGTAATGACAATAGAATAAAAAGATTGGGAAAGGAATTTTTGTGAGTGCTGACTTATTCTCTTGGAAGAAGAGAGTTGTGAAATATATCGAAGCGGGGCTCTGCTTGGAAGTCAAAGCACCGGTGGCAAGAGCGCCATTGGACCGCAAAATCGAGCCAAGGCTGCGGATATATATATATATATAATGTGACTTTGTAAAACAAGAGAAATTACGGATTGAGGGATGGAAAGAAGGCTCACCGTTACTGGATGATATTCCGCAGTACCGCCTCTACCACCGCCGCATCAGACTCTGCGGCTGCCTCCAAGCAGTAGTGCCTGGTGAAGGTGTGCGTAGATGACCAGGTCGCTGCTCTGCAGATTTCCTGGATTGGCACTCCTCCAAACAGTGCAGCGGATGTGGCCACTGCCCTCGTGGAATGAGCACGAACTCGTGCATTTAGAGGCTTTCCAGCAGCTTGATGACAGTAGACAGTTGCACTGGAACTCCATCTGGCAATTCCCCTTTTAGATAGAGGGAAACCTTTCCTGGGTGCGCTGAAAGCGACGAAGAGCTGAGAGGATTTGCGAAAGCTCTTAGTTTCCTTTAAGTAGAACTTCATACATATTTGAACATCTAGTGATTGTAACACTTTTTCCGCTGCTGTTGACGGATGAGGAAAGAAACGTTTTAAAACCAACGGCTCATTCAGATGAAAATCAGTTGGTACCTTAGGAATGAATTTTGGATTAGTCCCAAGAATGATTCTATCTTCCTGAAACTGTTGGAAAGGCTCCTGAATTGTGAGCGCTTGCAGTTCACCTACTCTTCTCGCTGAAGTTAGTGCAATGAGAAGAGCCACTTTCCAGGACAAGAACTTAAGGTCTGCTCTGTGTATAGGCTCAAACGGTGGTTTCATCAATTGTGACAGTACTATATTGAGATTCCATAGTGGTGGTGGAGGCTTTACTGGAGAAAAGACCCCGAATAACCCCTTCATAAACTGTTTGATGATCCTTGATGACCATAAGGATGGGCCTAATGAAGACCTCCTGTAGCGGGATAACGCAGCCAAATGCACCATGGTGGAAGCATGTGCCAATCCTGACTTTGCTAACAGCAGAATGTAAGGTATAATTTGATGAGGTGCAGCAGTAAGAGGGTGAATGTTCTGTCTCTTACACCACAGACAAAACCTCTTCCATTTCATCCTGTAGGTTTTGTTGGTACTGTCTGCTCTAGCTTTGGACAGGATTCTCCTGCATTCGTGTGAGATATTTAGATGACTAAACTCACAGTGTTCAGGAGAAAGACCGCTAATCGCAAGGATTTCGGGTCCGGATGGAGCACCTGACCCCTGGACATTTTCAGAAGCGATGGAATTGGTTGCAGCCGAACTGGACGGTCCTCCGACAGCAGCAGGAGTTCGGTGAACCAGTGTTGCCTGGGCCACCACGGGGCTATTAGGATCAGCCCGCACGGCTCTTCTTTTTTTTTTTTAAATACCTTTATTATCGAAAAAGCCATACAAATACAGACCTACAACCCCACGGGGCCGGTCAGCGATATTTCGCAACACAATTGAAAACAATACAAGGCCCAACATCCCCTAGAATCAGTCGCAATGTTCACATGCCAAGTTACAGGGTTGGTGGCTGTAGGAGGATAAGCAAAAGGTATCATTTTTTATATTTAAACAAACAACACAAAAACAAAGTCCGAGGTAAGAGTGTTATTGAAGTGACTATCTCCACAAGCAGGGGGGGGGAGGGCCAGCCGACGTGGCTGGCCTAAAGAAGGATAAATCCTAAGGGGGCGGAAAGAAGGGCCAAGAGTGGACAAACAAACTGTGTGGTGTATGATAAGGGTGTTCCGAATGCGAGGTCATGGAGACAAGGGGACAGTAACGGGATCTACGGAAGGGGGAGTGCAAATCTCTCCTCGATACGCATTCCACTGACCCCACACCTTTCCCCATTTCCTAGGCCTACCACGGGCGATATATACAGTTTTCTCCCTAAACATACACCAATCCATGCATTCCATCCATGCCGATGACGAGGGTGCCCTCTGGGACCCCCACAGTTGGGCTATGTCCCGCTTGGCGATCATGTTACCAAGTGTGGCCCTCAAAGTCTGTGACACACTGTAATCATTGGGCTCCCAGACATTCAGAAGGCATCGCCTAGCCTCCGGCATTAAAGACACAACCGTCACCTCTTCCATGATGTCATGCACACTTCTCCAATAAGACACCACATCCGGACACTCCCATATAATATGGAGAAAAGTAGCAAGCATACCACAGCCACGTCTGCACAACCAATCCAATGAATAACCCATCTTCATCAGCCGTGGTCCCGTGACATAGACGCGGTGTAATATCTTCAATTGCACAAGCCGTAGACGCGCCGGAATCGCCACTTCCTTTGGCGACGACACCGCGGTCTGCCAGTCCTCGTCATCCAGTTCAAGCCCATCCGCGGTCCAAATACTGCGGAGCTGCTCAAGAAGGTCAGAGCGATCGTTAATAAGCTTCTTATATATAAGAGAGATGGTACTATCAGGGAGATATCCATCTAACACCCTATCTTCCAGGGGGGAGGATTCTGGGACAACGGCACCAGCCGGGAATACCGAAGCAAACGCATGGCGAATCTGGAGATAGCGATAGTATTCCCTATCACTCAAACTATATTCCCGCTGGAGTTCGGCAAAAGTCTTGATCCTGTCCTTAATCAGTAGGTCCCCAACTCGACTAATACCTATAAGGTCCCACTTGTCGAACCCCTTTGTCGCCCAGAGATTCCCCAGCCGTTCAGCCGAATAAAGCGGGGTTGCTCTAGTCAGCCTGTCTGTCCACCCCGTGGCAGCCGTCGCACTAGTCCAAACTCGCACCGCGACTCCAGTGGGACCAGTAAGTGACTTCCTAGCCGCTTTAGAGTAAAGCCCCCTATTGTAGTCGCCACCCGGTAACTGCCATTTATCCATCTGGAATGCAGGATTGGAGATAGGACCATACATAGCGTGGTTGATGGCACTCAACTGAGACGCCCAGTAATAGCGCTTGATGTCGGGCAGTGCTATACCACCATCATACCAAGGCAGGGTCAGTTTCGATAACGCGATGCGAGGCTGCCCGCCCCATATCAATTGTCGTTGAAGGCCCTCAACCTCACGAAAATACCTAGCAGGGACCAGATCAAGCGTATTTTGAAGGGCATAAAGGAATCGGGGGAGAGACATCATCTTAAACAGGGCTGCCCTTCCCAACGGGGACAGCGGCAAGCCACACCAACCCACGACGTCCGAACGCAGCCGACGAAGTGGCGGCAGTAAATTTCTCTCATACCGCACAGCAGAGTCCAAGGAGATATAGATCCCCAGGTATTTGAAGCTGTCACGTACTACAGGTATCGGGCAGATACGGGGCAATAAGGGCAGCTCTCCGGTGAGCGGGTAAATACAAGACTTGGTCCAATTAATGGACAAGCCGGAGTTTCTCCCGAAGGAGCGCAATACGTCAAACAACACTCCTAGAGATTTGCGAGGGGAAGTCAAGTACAGCAAGATATCATCCGCATATAATGAAACACGATCCTCATATCCCGGGGACCAACTAATGCCCTTAAGCGACGGTTCCCATCGAAGCCACGCGGCAAGGGGTTCAAGAGCCAGTGCGAAAAGCAAAGGTGACAGAGGACAGCCCTGTCGCGTACCTCTGCCAAGAACAAAGGGCTCCGAGGCCCTACCATTCACCACCACTTGAGCCAATGGTTGTTCATAAAGGAGCCGAACCCACCCGATGAAACGTGGGCCAAAACCGAACTTTGCGAGAGCCGCCCATGAATATGGCCACTCTATTGTATCAAAGGCCATCGAGGCGTCCAAAGAAACCAAGATGGCTGGCTCTCGAAGTGACCCCGCCCGTGCCAGAACGCCATTAAGACGGCGAAGGTTGAGCGCCGTATTACGGTGGGGGATGAAGCCCGACTGGTCCGGGTGTACTAAGTCGCTAATCACCGTAATTAGAGGATTCGCCAATACTTTCGCCAGAACCTTAGGCTCCACATTCAAAAGCGAAATCGGTCTATACGACGAACACTGTTCACGGGGCTTCCCATCTTTAGGAATGACCACAATGGACGCCAACCTTTGATCCCGGGGAAGGAGTCCAAGATCTCGCGATTCCAAGAACATGTGGCGAAGATGCGGCGCCATCTTGTCTGGGCACAACTTATACAGCTCCACCGGAATACCATTGGCCCGAACGAAGGGAACGGATAGCAGTCGCAATTTCATCGGCGGAAAAGTCCACTTCCATAAGCTCATGGTCAGACTCCGAAAGACTAGGCAGCGCAATGTCTCTCAATAATAAGTGCGAGTCCTCCTCCGGTCTATCCGAGACCGGCGCATAGACTCCACGGAAATGCTGAGCAAAAGCCCGACTATCCCAACAGGGTCCACGACCCGCGAACCATCCACCCCTTCCACAACAGGCACAACCCTATTCAAACAGTCTCTCTTGTCCAACCAAGCAATCAACTTCCCAGCCTTATCACCAACATCATACGTTCGCCCCTGTTGCACACGATACAGCATCCTGGCTCCGTCCGTCACCAAAGCCTTATAATCAGCCTGCTTGAGGGCCAAAACATGTAGCTTCTCAGGTGTGACCCCGGACTCCAAATCCTCCTCCAAAGCCGTGATGTCACGTTCAAGGCAAACAACCTCCTCATTCGTACTTTTCTTCGCGCTAGCAATCAAGGACAGGGTCTGACCCCGAATCACCGTCTTATAGGCCTCCCAGAGGGAAACGGAGGAGGATACCGATCCCACATTCTCATTAAAGTAGTGTTCCACACATTGAACCACTGCGGCCCTAGTTTTGGGGTTGCGTAGGTGCCAGGGGTTGATCGGGGCTACACGGCCCTCCGCTCCCAAAGACAAATCAATCCCAAACCAGAGTGGGGAATGATCCGAGATCCCCCTTGCACGGCTCTTTTTTGATCTTCACCAGTACGCGGGGGAGAAGAGGAATTGGAGGAAAATCGTAAGCAAAGACGCCAGACCATGCCATGGAAAACCCATTCCCCCAAGATCCCTTCTGGGGAAGCCAGCTTGCGAAGTACCGGCATTTCTTGTTCTCTCTTGTGGGAGAGAGGTCCACTATTGGTGTCCCCCACCTTTGAAAGATGCTGTCCAGGGTCCCCTGGTCCAGCTCCCATTCGTGGCAGGATGATTTGAGCCTGATGAGAGTATCCGCCTTGACGTTTTGATCTCCCGGGAGGTGTTCTGCTGACAATGATATTCCTTGTTGAAGAGCCCATTCCCATATCTCCTGGGCCTCCTGAGATAGGGAGAGAGATCTTGTTCTTCCCTGCTTGTTTAAATAGTGCATCGCTGTAGTGTTGTCTGTTCTTACCAACACCGGCAAACTTCGTATTCGTGGTAGGAAGGCTTGCAATGCTAAGCGTATCGCCCTGAGTTCCAGCAGATTTATGTGTAATCGCTGCTCGTGTACCTTCCAACGACCGCTGACTTGAAGGTCATGAAGGAAAGCTCCCCATCCTTCTAGGGACGCATCTGTCGTCACCACTAATGGTGCCGCTCTTGAAAGAAAAAAAAGACCCTGAGATACATTTTCTTTTAGTGTCCACCATGCCGCTGCCTGCACCCTCACTGGTGTCACTTGTATTGTGTCGTCGAAGGATCCCTCCGCTTGACGCCACTGAAGATCGATCTGTTCCTGCCATGGGCGCATCCTTAATCTGCAGTGAGGCACGAGGGGAATGCAAGATGACATCATGCCCAGCAACGAATTGTACCTTCGGACTGAAGGAGACTTTCTTTTTACAAAGTCTTGGAAGAGAGACACAATCCTCAGTTGCCTTTCTTCGGAGGTAAACGCCTTGTTGCAGTCCGGGTCTAGTATTGCCCCCAGAAATGTGATCACTGTTGTTGGTTGGAGGTTTGATTTTCCTTCGTGAAGAGTCAAACCCAGTTTGGCAAACAAATCTATGCAGGCCTGTGTTGACGCCCTGGCTTGTGCTTTCGATGGTGCTTTGACTAACCAGTCGTCGAGGTAAGGAAATATGTGCTGTTTTTGCTTCCTTAACACAGCCGCCACTGGAGCCAGGCATTTTGTGAACACTCTTGGTGCTGACTTCAGGTCGAATGGCAGTACCTTGAATTGGTAATGTCTTCCGGCTACTAAGAACCGAAGGTACTGTCTGTGTGCGGGATGGATCGGCACGTGGAAATACGCGTCCTGTAGATCTAATGTAGTCATATGATCTCCTGGGTTCAATAACGGAAGGATGTCCTGTAGAGACACCATCCTGAAAGATTGCTTTTTGAGATAGGTGTTTAAGGATCTGAGATCCAGAATGGGACGCCATTGGAGCTTGTTTTTCTTGACAAGAAAAAACCGGGAGTAAAACCCCTTGTTTTCTTGGGCATTCGGTACCGGTTCTATTGCTCCCTTTCGGAGCATTGTCCGAATCTCCTGCTGGAGTTGATGCAGATGGCTGGCTTTCTGATGCATCGGTGGCGTACAAGGGGGCATTTGTAGAAATTCTAGGGTGTGGCCGAATTGAATAATGTTGAGGACCCATTGGTTCGTTGTTATTTTTCGCCAATTTTGAAGATGGTGAGCAATCTTTCCACCGAGGGGAGCACCTGATCTCTGGAATGTTGACGTAGCCGGAAGATGGAGGTTGTCATTGCCGTTGGGTGTTGTCCTTGCCCTGACGGCCCCCCCTTCCTCTTGGAGCTGATTTCGTATATCCTCCTGATTGACGCTGACTGTACTGTTGGCGGTAAGGCTGCAATGAGGCAGGATAAGAGGAATATCTCCCTTGTTGATATCCTCCTCTATAAGAGGACTGCCCTCTACCTCTGGAGCCACGAAAAGGGGCTTTTCTGTACTGCAGTGTTCCCAAAGCCTTTGCAGTATCGGTATCCTTCTTGATACTCTGCAGAGTATCATCAATATGCTTCCCAAATAGATCTTCTCCATTGAATGGGAGGTCTAGAACCTTGTTTTGAACTTCCGGCCTAAAAGCCGTTGCTCGTAGCCATCCCTGCCTGCGCAGGACTGCTGCTCCTCCCAAAGATCTAAATGCTGTAGTCGCTATATCCATAGTGCAGTCTATGACTTCAGCCGAAGTCCCTTCCCCTTCCAGGAGAATCTTTCTGGCTTCCTGCTTCTCCGGTTCCGGCACCTGGTTAATGTATGGAGACAGGTCACACCACATTTGCCTGTCGTACCTTCCCAAGATAGCGAGGGCATTAGCGGCTTTAACCAGCAGCGCCGACATTAAGGAAAAATGTTTTCCTGCATTATCCAGTCTTCTGCCTTCTCTGTCCGGAGGTGTCGTGATTGGAGCAGATGGATTTCTGGACTTCTGCTGTGCCGCCTGAGTAATCACAGAATCCGGTTTGGGATGACCCAAAAGACAAGCTGGAGCATCTGTAGGTGCCTTATACTTTTTGTCTAGTCTGGCCAGAACCAGTGTCACCATAGCTAGCGTCTCCATGACCTTTAATCCTTCCTCCCAAATATGACTCACGATAGGCAAGGACCGCACAGACTTGCGATACGACTCCTTGAAGTCATATAAAAAGCATTACGCGGGGGCGTGGCTTACATGGCGAGGTGAGCAGACGTGCGCTGCTGGAGCTCCCGCCGTTCCCGGCCTTCATGAGCGATTAAAGCGGAGTCGGAGGGCTCTCAACACACCCCCGGAGTCTGCCGGGGAGGCTGCTGACCTCGGAGCGGGGTCCGGTCGAGGTATCTGGCGTGAGAGCGGCGAAACAGATCTCCTTAACGGCGCCGACCGGAGGGTCGGAGTTGTGCCCGCCATCTTGGTGCTCTGGCCTGCTGTTGGCATCGCCATAGTCGACAGGGAGGTGAGCGCGAGCCTGTGAGGCGCTCCCGGAGGGCCACCGGAGGGACACTCTGCTGTACAACTGCGGCTGACCTTCTTCCGGCCCTGACGTACTGCGGACGACCGGAGGTGCTGGGTCCCCACTGTGGGTCAGAGGAGGAGGACCCGCCATTTTGAGGTGCCAGTCGGGCCGAGGTGGCGGCCCTGTGCGCTGTGGGTGCTCTGGTGATTGCAGTCCTGAGGTGAGGCCCGCGGGAGTATTACCGGCGGCTCGTCTGAGCAGTGGGAGCAGCGGGGCGGCAGCGGCTGCTCCGCCGAACATCGTGCCCGCCATCTTGAGCGCACTAGAAGAGGCCTGCGAGCGCTGGGGGAGGGGTGCATGGTGCCACTTCTACAAACGGCTGCGGAGGCCTTTATCTGACAGCGAGGTCTGGGGGCCCTGGACGGCGCCGGCCCTGGTCAAACTGAGTGCGAGTGCCGGCCCCTCCCCCACCCGGCGACGTCCTAGCTTGGTCCGGCTACAGTGGAGGTGCGGAGGCGATCTGGGGGCGAGGTCCTGAGGCCCACAGGTGAGCGGTGGCGTCCCGGGGGGGCAGCAGAGGAGACCGATGCAGCCCGTTCCCTTTGGACTCCTGTGGGACGGGCCTTGGGAGACCTGCTGTCCTACGAGGGGCCCTCTGACCACCGTGACCCGCCATTTTGGGCGCTGCTGCTGAGGCCTGTGCGCGCTGCGAGACAGGCGCGGACTGGGGCCCTGGAGGACGCCGGCCCTGATCGAACTGTGTGCTGGCCCCCCCCCTGGCGCCGTTCTGCAGTGGAGGCGCGGAACCCCTCGTGAAGCGTCCTGGAGAGGCGGGGGCTCGGACGTCCACAGGTGAGCGGAGTTGTCCTGAGGGTGTGGCGGAGGAGACTGGAGCTGGCATCTGTGGCCCCTGGCGAAGTGGGCCTTTGGAGGCCTGCTGTCCTACGCAGGGCCCTCTGAAGCCCTGAGGGGGGGATCTCTCTCCCGCGTCATCTGTGGAGTGCCCCGGCTCCGGGGGTGACTGAGCTGCGCCCTCGCCCCTCCGGGGAATCACTGCTTGAGGAGCCCTGGGCCTAGACAGACCGGTCCCTGGACTGCCTTCCTGCTGTGCCCTCCTGGTGCAGCGTGGGAATGTCGGGTGTGCTGGGACGTTAAGTGTGGGACAGCTGACTGCGCACCCCCTGGCGCACGATAAACTGCAGTGGAGGGCCCCCCTGGAGACCCAGACTTTTGTTCGGTGGGTGGTGGGTTCTGCGCTGGTGTGAGATCGGAATACTTAGGGTGAGGTCGGGGCCGGGGTGTATCCCTTGTCTAGCCTGAGAAGAGCCGACCTCCTACCATAATCAGCGGGAGAATCACCTGCATTGCCGGCTCGGACAGGCCATCGGGGATGACGCGCTCCAATAAAGGCGGCAGGACCAACTCGGCAGCAGCCCCCAAGGACAATACGGTTGTGGCCATGTGGGGCAAAGCAGGGGCGCGCCTGCGGCGGATGCAAGCCCTTCCAGGGGTGCAGAGAGTTCTCCGCCGGTCACTCAAGCGTTCATGTCCTCCTTCATGGTGGAATTGAAAGCGGAGATAGGTTCCTTACGATCCGAGGTCCACAGCTGTGTGAAAGAGCTTCGGAAGGAGGTGACGGACCTTGGAGACCGGGTTGATGGACTGGAACGGAGAATGGATACACGAACGGAGGACCAGGAACACCTATGGCAGCGCCTGGAGGCCCTTGAGGAACAGAACATAGAGCTCCAGGTGAAGCAGGAGGACTTGGAGGACAGAAGCCGGCGTAACAATCTCCGCATTCGGGGCATTCCATTGGGAGAAGAAGGGGAAGACATCATGGGCTACGTGGCGCAACTTCTGCACGAGGTTTGGGGTGACGAGAACGCTTCACCCCCAACGCTGGACCGAGCACATCGAGTGGCCGCCCCGGCGGGGAGGACGGGACTCCTGCCGGATATCCTAACCAGGGTCCACTTTTTCACTGAAAAGGAGGCGATATGGAAGAGTGCCCGTGACAACCCGGATCTGAGATACAACGGCCATAAGATACAAATTTTCCAGGACCTGGCTCCCAACACCCTTAAGCGGCGCCGCGCATTTCGGCCAGTAACGGAGAAGTTGCGAAGCCCGGGCATTACTTACCAATGGGGGCACCCCTTCGCACTTATCTTTCAATGGGAATCGAAGCGTAGATCTGTGAGATCCTACAAAGAGGCGGCGCAGCTCCTTCGCCTGGCGACGACCCCTCCGTCGAGCCCGTCACAACCCCGCAGACAAAAGAGGACCCCGGCGGGACCAGATTGGACCACGGTACAACGACATCGCCGAACCCCCCCTGCAGAAGGGCTCTCCCCCACCTGGGCCAAGCAGGACATTATAGCCCACATACGGTCCCTGGAGGGGGATAGGGCAGAACTTAACAAGGGCCCCGTCACATCTTGATCAATGGTCTGTATCTTTCTCTGCTCCTGATGGGGGGGGGATATGCCCCTGATCATGTCGGGCTCCAAGTGGAGAGGTGCAGTAAGATTCCTTAATTTCACTCCTGACTCTGACTCTGTGGGCGGGGGGGATGACGGGGGCTCCCTAGCGGGATTCCCTTTGAGAACCGACACACCCCCCTCTGTGTAATTGACCTGCCCCTTAGGGAGTGACATCCCAGAGAGCGTCTGAACCTGCGGGTGTAGGATGCCCTGTAACGGGGTCAGTGTTCTACGGCCCGGTAGGCCGCGATTGTTTTCTATTGTTGGATGGCCCTGGTGGTTCTCCGTTCCCTTAATATCTCTTTCTACCTCTCTTGGTTTCTTGCTGCTCCTTTTCTCTCTTTTCCTTTCTTCTTATGGGGACCTGGGGAGGAGAGGTGGATTGCGGATGGGAGGTGGGGATGTACGACCATGGACTAGGGGGGGTTGCGCTGCGAATGGTGTGATTGATGTGTGGATCATGTTCGCCTCTGTGAAATCTTGGTATGGCTGTGAATGCTGCTAGCTCTGTGAAGGTCATGACCCTCAACGTGAAGGGTCTTAATTCGCCCAACAAGCGCAAACAGGTCTGGCACTATCTCCTACGTCACAGTCCGGACATCATCTTCTTGCAGGAGACCCACCTCCTACAGGCTGACACTGGGCGCACGGCTCACCCTCAGTACCCTCTTCAGTTCTGGGCAGCGGCGGACACAAAAACAGCAGGGGTAGCGATTTTGTGCAGGGCTGGCATCAGGCGGGGGGAGACCAGGCCCTTCCGAAGTGGCGATGGCCGCTTTCTTAGGGTGAGTGTTGCGGTGGGATGTCGCCGATTAACCTTGTGTAACGTATACGCCCCCAACCAGGCTCAGGACCGCTTTCTAAGGGACCTCCTGCGAGATCAGATACCACAGGGCAGCCCTTCTCCGATTCTGGGAGGAGATTTAAATATGGTATGGTGCCCAAAGATGGACCGGAGTGAGGGCTCCTTTAGTGGGGCTGGAGCAATGTCTCTGGCGCTTCGCAAGCAGATCGGGGACTTAGAGCTGTTTGATGCGTGGCGCTATTTCTCACCGGATAAACGTGAATACTCATTCTATTCGAGTGCTCACCGCTCCTACTCCCGCATCGACTTTGTGTTTGTGTCGCACGACCTCGTCCGGGATGTGAGGGGAGTGGAGATGTCCGACATCTCAATCTCAGACCATGCTCATGTGGAGCTGCTCCTTCGGGACCAGGATGCGGGCTCTACCAGAGAGAGGAGATGGTTCCTGCCGCCAAGCATCCTCCGGGACGCAGCGAGTGTTGCGGACATCCGTGAGGCGATTACCTTTTATTTTGAGAACAATGACTTACCTGAGACGCCTTTCCCGGTGGTCTGGGACGCCTTTAAGGCCACGATCAGGGGCCATATTACATCCCTTGTGATAGCGAGAACGAGAGAGGCACGAGCGGTGGAGGATGGTTTGGTGGAAGACCTAAGGAAGGCGGAAGCGCAGGATCAGGGCGGCACTACTCTGCAAACGAGACGCCACCTAGCGAATCTTCGAGGCCAACTGCGGTTGCTGTGTGCGAATAGGGCGGAAGGTTCCCTCTTGGCTTTAAAGCAGACACATTTTGAGGGGGGAGACAAGGTTGGGAGACTCTTAGCAAGGAGACTGCGGCTTCGAGCTGCTAAGTCTCACATAGCGAAAGTTCAGCTACCAAACGGGTCCAGGGCTACGGCGGCTACGGATAAATGTCAGGCTTTCCGGGATTACTATGCTTCATTGTACGCTGCGGAGACACCGCCTCCTGAAGTGGTGGAGGAAGTCCTGGAGCGGTATGGGGGGACGGCGTTACACCCCCAATTTGCAGACCTCCTGGAGGAGTCGATAACTCTGGAGGAGATGACCTTGGCTCTTCGTGAACTTCACTTAGGGAAGACGCCGGGTCCGGGTGGGCTTCCGCTCTCCTTCTATCGCATGTTTCAGGCTCAGCTGGGGCCATATCTTCTCCGGCTCTTCAACTCTTTCACGGACGACTTGGGTCCTTCTCCAGATATGGGAATGGCGGAAATTGCCTTAATCTTGAAGCCTGGGAAAGACCCCACACTATGTTCGTCGTACCGCCCGATAGCTCTGCTAAACACCGATTTTAAAATATACACCAAAGTGCTGGCAAAGCGACTGGACCCTCATATGCCTGACCTGATTGACCCAGATCAGGTGGGATTAATTTGTGGCCGTCAGGGAGCTGACAATGTGCGGAGGGTGGTCCATCTGGTAGGGAAGGCGCACCACTGGCAGATCCCGGCCCGTCTCCTCTCATTGGACGCTGAAAAAGCGTTTGACCGGGTGGACTGGTCATTCCTCCGGGCGGTCCTTTGCAGGATGGGACTTGGCCCAAAGATGATCACTAGAATTATGGCGCCTTATGTTGCGCCACGGGCTAGGGTCCGCGTGAATGGACAGCTAACGGAACCGTTTAGGATAGAGAGAGGGACTAGGCAGGGCTGTCCGCTCTCGCCTTTACTGTTCGCCCTAGCGATTGAACCCCTGGCGGATATGATCCGTCATGCACCGGACATTCATGGCATATCTCTGGGGGGACAGGACCATAAAGTAGCGCTCTATGCGGACGATCTCATTCTCACCCTCAGTAAACCCCGAGAGTCCTTACCTGCGGTCCACTCCACGCTTTGCCTCTTTGAGCGTGCCTCTGGTCTGAAAATTAATCATAGCAAGTCCTGGGCACTCAACCTTTCCATCCCCAAACACGAGGTCCCCCCGCTGGAGCGGATTTGCCCGTATCGCTGGGCGGAACACCACATTCGATACCTTGGCTTGCATCTGACTCCTTCATTGGATGGTTGGTCACAAGTCAATTGGAAGGATTGTCGCGGATCTGTCCTTGACGACCTGCGGAGATGGAAATCGTTGATACCATCGTGGTTGGGTAGACTCAATGCGGTAAAGATGTCCATCCTGCCCAAACTTCTCTACTTGTTCCAGTGTTTGCCTACACCCATCCCCTTACATAATATTTGGAGTTTGCAAAGAGAGCTAACCAGCTTCATATGGGGAGGGAGGTGTCCACGCTTCTCCCAGGCACTCCTTATGGCGCCGCGAGACCGCGGAGGGCTGGCGTGTCCTAACTTGGTGGATTATTACTGGGCCGCCCATTTACGCTTCGTGGTTGAGTGGGGCACCAGAGAAAGTGAAAAGAGGTGGCTTCACATGGATAGGGCGGTAACTGGTCACACCATCTGGGACTTGGCGTGGAATCATAAGGCAGGGCGATCCCCGAGCGCTTATTTGGCGATGCCCACTAAAACAGTTTTGGAAATATGGGACAGAGTGGCGGTGTGTAGAGGTCTCACAACTTTTCCATCCCCGCACACCCCCATTGAGGGGAACCCGTGGTTTCCACCGGCCTTCCGTACTAGAGCCTTTCGTGGGTGGACTCAGGGTGATTGCAGGACCTCTTTGACGGAGGCACCCTGAAGTCTTTCGCTCACTGTAGGGAGGAATTTCGCCTCACGCCAGAAGCTGAGATGCAATATATCCAGTTGCGACACTGGGCCCTGACTGATGCAACGTATCCCGGGGCCACCCGAGATTTCACCCCGTTCGAGAGACTTGCCCGTTCTTGTACCGAAACGAAGGGCTTGATTTCCAAGATATACCAGATCCTGCAGCACCCTCAGGTGCCGCCTTCGCAGCCCTATCAACAGCGGTGGCACGCGATGTTAGGAGCCGATATTGCACCAGAACAGTGGCTTCGTCTGTGGCGCGATATCCCTAAAGTATACCGTAGTATCCCGCAACAAGAAAACGCATATAAAATGATGACCCAGTGGTACTACACGCCTCAACGTTTGCATAAAATGTTCCCATCCTCTTCTCCTGACTGCTGGAGATGCCAGGCTGCACCTGGAGATTTCCTACATATCTGGTGGACCTGCCCCTTGGTGACCATCTTTTGGAAGGAGGTCCTGAGTCACATTAGGGGGGTCCTGGGGTTTCATCTGCCTGATGCCACTAGTACACTATTGCTGGGAGTCAAACCTGCAAATTTGTTAGCATTGACCCGGAGTGATTGGACCATAGCGCTACAAATGCTGGGCTCCGCCAGACAACTCATTGCTTTATACTGGAAGAAGGCAGAGGCACCCCCCATTGCTGCGTGGTTTGTGAGACTCTGGCATGTCCTTACCATGGAATTACTCTCAGCTAGACTGCAGTCTCGCAACACACGCTTCAAGGCGGTATGGCAGCCTCTGGTGTCCTATTTGTGCAAAACAGAACATGGGCGAAACATGCCCCCTAAACTTAGGGCGTTACATTTAGTGGATGACGCTGTGCTTCCCCCTACCTCACACAGGCCTGTGGTATAATGGCCCTGGGGTCCGACATGTGTCTTACGGCGGGTATTCCTGTTATCGGTGAGACCTGCGAGGACTCGTACCCCTCTGGTCCCTTGGCTGTCCTCTAGGTCTTTTCTTTCCTCTTCTCCGATTCCTTTCTCTTCTCCTCTTCTGTTACCTTTTCTGATCTGTTGCCTCCTTCTCGGCTCTTGGTTGTAATTTGGACCGCTCTGGTCCGGTAGTTCTATTAGTTCTAGTTCTTGGTCTGCACTCGGCCCTAGGGGCCAGGTTTTATTAGCGGTGACCTTTTGACATGCCTTAAAGATTCCTTTATTTTCAGACGCGGCCTGCCCGATTGGGTTGTAGGCGGAACGCTGTGTATAAGGTTAGGAAGTATTCACGATTCTCATGTTATTCCACTGCTTTTCCTCTGACGCGGCCGGCCCCTGTGGGGTTGTGGGCTTATCGCCGTGTATGTGTCACCTTTTTTGCGTACTCCCAACCTAGGGGGTGAAATAAAAACAGACTTCATAATAAAAAGCATTCCGCTTTATCCTCAGTCATGGTGAGTGCAAATCTCTTAGTGGCTCTTTCCATTAAATTATGAAAACCACCAATGTCCTCCGGTGGAGAATCTACTGGCTTCGGCGTAGGAGTTGAAGGTGAGGGTATGAGATAGTCATCCCATTCTCCACTCGGTTCTGCAATCTCCATCCTCGTGGTCATCATCCGTGGTGTCATGTTGTGACGCTGGTGGTGGAGACCTAGTAGTAGGCTCCGGCAAAATCTCTCTCCTACGCACTGGTGTCCCTGGTACAGACCGTGGACGCGGAGTAGCCTCTGGTACGTCCTGAGTGGCTGGAGTAGTTGGATATCTTCTTCTATAATTTTCCAACATGCCCTGGAGGTCTTTCAACAAAGAGGATGGTACACTTGTCATATCCTCACGCTGCTATTGGCGATATTGGTGCTGCTCTTGGGGATGCTCTTAAAAATCCCCATATTCTTCCTCCGAATCGACCTCTTGGTACTTGACTTGCAATTGCGAAGGACTACTCGCAAAACCATAAGGACCCTCATCATCCTCGTCCTCCGAGTCTTCTTCCTCCAGCAGGTGAGATGGAACCAATGGAGACACCTTGCTTGGCGATGTAACCTCTGGCGTTATAGGCTTTTTCCAGGGTACCAATCTTTTTTCTGGTGTCTTTTCTTTCATCGACAAGCCCGTCGACGAGATTCCCGTTGCTGTCGTCGACCATGTTATCGTCGTCGACGCCATAGTCGACGTTGTAGTTATCGTCAAAGCTGTCCTTGTCGATGCTCCGGCTGTCGTCGTCCTCGTCGACGATGTAGATACAGCTATGCTCGTCGACGCCCTCGTCAACGATAACGCCGTCGACGGTGAAAGCATTGACGGCGTCTTCTCACTAGCTTTTACCTCTTCTTTTCTCGTCGACGACGTCGACGGTCCCGTCGACAGCGCTGAAACACTTCCCTTCTCCTCAGAAGGCGTAGAGGAAGTTCTCTTGATGGTAATCTTGACTCTATGAGGCGATTCTGGAGGTTCTGAGGCGTACTTCCCTTGTTTTACCTCAGAAGCAGAACCCTTCTCCCCTTAATTTTGCCTGAAGGAGATTTTGAGGGACTGCGCGTTGAAGACCCTGGTGTGGTCTTTTTTGGGGCCTTCTCGGGTCTCTTCCCTGAGGTATGTGTCTGAGGAGATCTACTTCTCTTTTGTGATCTCTTAGACAATCCAGACTCCTCCTCACTCTCACTTGAGAGGATTTCTTTCTTGGCTTTAACCTTCTGGAGCCAAATCAGCAGTCTTCCCTCACGATCCCTCAAGGTTTTGTTTGAAAAGGTTCAACATACCTTACAATCCTCTGCCTTATGGTCTGGATAGAGGCAGTATGTGCAATCTTTGTGAGGGTCATCTGTATAAAGCCTCTTCGTAGAGCAGGTGGAACAAGCTCTAAATAATCCCTTTTTCTCCTTCCCAGACATGGTAGATGAATAAGGAATACCAATAAGAAGAAAGCAGAAGATGAGAGACCTCAAATCTCAGTCAAAATAATGTTGAAGTGAAGAGTTTGAGCAGAGCTCAAAGGAGACTCCCTAGCACAATGTGCGGTAGAAAATCTGAGGGGCAGAAGGTTCTCTCAGGAGTGTTCTAGAGGGTGAGGAGCTCTGATTGGCTCAGGGAAAAGTTTGGCTATGGGTTGCAAAAGGGAAATGGGCCTAGGCCTCTTTTCAGTTTGCTATACTACTAAGCATTGCTTTTTTTATATACCGGAGACTCCCGTCTCGACGACGGGGAATGATTCAGGCATGTGAATCTATGAAAGTTCCAATACTGGAGTAAATACTGGTTCTGCAGCTTCTAAAAGATCTATCTCTAGGTGGATAGTGTCTTGTATATCTTTGTCCTATTAATTGGCCAATAGAGTCCTCCCTGGCAAGCCTAAAGCCTATGTCACCAGGGGAAAAGCTTCTATCACAACTCTCCTTAGAAACATACCTATGGCAGATATTTGTAAAGCAGCCACATGGCGTTCAGTACATACTTTCACACGCCATTACTGTCTGGACTCTAATACACAGGTGGATTCCCAGTTCGGGCAAGCCTCACTCAGAAATCTGTTGGATGCTTACATATTCGATGCCATGTTAAATGTTCTTGTTACAGTTTGCTCGTCAGCGAGGAAGTGGGTATGGGCTTGCTACTCTATTCAATGCTTAGGACTATTGATGAGTATCCCCTGGAAGAGATGGATACGTTTCTTACCTATAATCCTAGTTCTCTTCCAGGAGTATACTCATCAAAGTCATAAGCAACCCACCCTCCTCCCTGGACGAGCATTAACAGTACAATAGTGTGTTGTTTGCATCTGATATCGTGGTTACTACATGTTAGTACATAATAAAAAAAGAACTGACCTAACTGTCACCTGTGGTGCATGATGGAAGCAGGGGGCTCCTGGAGGTCTTAAAGGCACGGTGTCCAAGTTATCTAAAGCCTTAAAGGCAAGGTGCCAGTTTTTTATTGTACTGTGATGATTATTCATCTATGTAGCCTAAGAAACAATTGCCTGCTATTACCTGTTTTTCTTTTATGAAAATAAAGGGTTGTTGTTGAACACTACTGCAGTATATGTTCTGTATTACACTATTTACATGTGATATTTTGGCATTTTAGTCTATTGGATCTATAATAGGCTGCATATTTATGTGTATGTTTTGGAAGTACTATGTACTTGTAGTTCTAAACATACACATATATATGTATTTTTATATATGCTCTGGGGTCTCACACGTGGCTGGTGATTATTCAGTGCAGTGCTTATGACTATCCCTTGGAAGAGAAAATACTGTGGGATGTTGAGGCATTCCTGGCCACACTTGTTGAAGAATTTTAGAAAGCGGGTCGAGATTGTAAAAAGTCCCTCTATTCAAAGATCCTGCCCTTTTGGAAGTATTTCTTTGTTTTACCTTCTCTTTGGAGAATTATCTCTTCCTTATTGCTAATGAGCCTGTTTGGTAGTATTGCCACCTACCTGCTAGTATATTATGCATCTCAAGATGAAAATACGGCTGTAGTAGCCCTATCAAACTTGAGAAGGACTTGCAATTGGCAGATTGGAGTTCTGGACTTTTTGGTTCCGTCCAGAGGTGTCAGGGATAACACCCGAAGACCCCGGAGTTCCACCTGTCTCGGTGCACAAACAAACAGAAACACGGGCTTCTCGATGGTGGCGTCAAAGACCAAAGGTTTATTACTGCAGGGACACAGAAGTCACAGAAACTACACATGGGCAGTGTCTAGGAGCCTGTTCGATTTGTACAAAGAGGGTTGCTCCTTATATACTAAATATTGGGCTTCAGGCAAATTCTTTACATGTTACCACAGTTCTAAACATTCGTGTCTTTAAACAATAAATATTTGGCGTTGCACAGGAATCGTCAACAGTATCTGATGTCAAAACATTACAAATGAGGGGTTCCCACTAGTCCATCATAATCCCATGTCAATTCTTCATTCAAGACCCGGACCGCCTCATCGTAAATTTCGTTACCTCCCCCTAATAAAGGCCCAGAAGGAAAGGAGCAGAGCCAGGTGCAGAAGATAGAAAGACAGGATAAGAAATGTTTGTGGGTCGTAAATGGGCACGGTTACCAGCTTCGGCCGCCTAATCATGATCAGGCCAACGAACACAAGAACCAGTATAGCAGGACTGGCCTCAGGCTGGGGAGGCAGTTCTTGCCGAGTCATGCTGTTACAGCGTTGCTGGCCTAAGGTGCACGTGTCACTAGCAAGGTGAATCGCCGGTTAAAGCCTACGTGTCCTTTAATGAAAAGAGGTCATTGCGTGTCCATTGACTATGTGAGGGCAAGGAATACAAAATGGCTTCCGTGTTCTAAGATGGATGTCACGGGTAGAACAGAAATGTGTTGGTAACCGGAGTGCTCTTGTTCGTAGCATAGCGAAAACACCAGGATATACTAAATGGATCATTTGCGGTTCACTGATACCAAAATTATGTATTTACGACAATGTTACAAACACGAGTAAAATCGTCACGGAACCTCAGACCCTCCTTTTGCCCTTACATAGGCAATTACTCAGTCTATATCAGAGTCAGAGTCTAATTCTATGCTCATTAGGTTAGTGACATGTTGTTGTATCATCATCCTGTCTCGTGCCTTTTCTCCTAATGCAGGTGGTTTTCTGAAACAGGTTGCAGCACAGAGGCTACACAGAGCGGGACCACATTGGATAATAAGACAGCACGAGAACAGAAATACTAGGATGACACCAATGACCATCAGAACCTTCCATCCCCACGCTGATACCAGAGTCCAAAACCACTCCATGAAGGACCAGTTTCCCTTATCTACGTGTATAGAGTCGGAAATCTTATGTAGCTTAGAGATTGCTTCATAGACCGTTGGAGCATTATTTGGAATAAAGACACAACAGCTCGATTGGATCATTCTGCATACCCCACCTCGATCTGCAAGTATTACGTCTAGAACCATACGGTTCTGCAACGTCATGAGACGATCCGCCTGAAGCTTAGCTGTTAAGTTACTAAGGGCACCAGCAGTTTCTGTAATTGTAGATTCAACTACCCGTGTTAGTTGACGAAGGTTTCTACTATTGGCCATAGGCCCCCAAAACGGAAGAAAACCCTTGAAGAAGTCTCCAGCTTCTTGACCAGCGGTATCTTCCTTGCTGAAGACACCTCTTGCTACTCTGGTTTTGTGATAACCTGAAGAAGCAGTGTATGTCGGGGGTAACAATCGAGCAATATAACATGAACCTGAAAAGTCAGCAGGCAGCCATGTATATGCTCTGTCCTGACAAATGAAGTAGGTACCCCTAGCAGTCAGAAAGGCAGGGGAGGAGTTAGACGGAAATACGTAAGTCTCAACGCACTCACTCCTCCCTAGCTGAGCTCTCGGATTTCTCCCATTTCCTTGCAAACAGACCTGACCTCGGTGAGGTACGACCCAAACTGAAGTGGAGCTTTTACGCTTGCTTTCTCCCAAACTAAGGCGATACTCTGTAGAGTTCCAACTCAAATACACCAGTAATTCATCTCTAGGATAAGATGGAGTATTATTGACGTCTTTAATCATATCAATAATTCCCTGGACTAAAGCTTTGTTGGCTGAGTTGTATTTAGTGGACCGTGGTGGACGCGAAGGATAGGTCTCAAGGGCATATGAGAAAATGGTCTGAAAGGCCTGAAATGGTCCATTATAGCTGAAAGGCAAGACTAGATAGGGAATGCCTTTATCCATAGTGTGAGGTATCAAGCCACACACCCAGCAGTCTGTAGTATTAACTATCAGTTGGTGTTGATGCAAGAGCTGTACAAATGTATTGTTAATAAATTCTGAGCGTCGAGCTTGTTCGTGTTCAGGAAATGAGTGAAAAGAATGCATAGAAGAAACCGTAGAAGTAGTAGGATCAAGGGAAGGTACTGTAGTTACTGGCATAAAAATCAAATGTACACCAAAGACGATTCCACCCACCAACGTTATCAAAACAATTAAAAATGTAACTGCACATTGCATTAGAAAGCATTTGCTGTGTAGTATTCTGTACAGTCTATTTCTGCGAACATAAATTACATTTTCTCGTTGTAGCTCAGGAAGCTCCATCTTCTACGACCGTTCGCGACCACTGATGATGTGTACGTAGATGAAAATGCCTCTATCAGCCCTGGGAGTTCCCAGAACTAACAGAAAGATCGACCTTGTGTCGGACCCCCGCAGATTCAACTAGGCACACAGCCACGACCCTACGGCTACCCAGACGGCAAGGCAATTTTAAAACAAAAAGAAACAATACAAAGTATTAGCAAACTTCCTGGCTGGAGGCAATGTATAGCAAATTCAAATCTGAAAATAGGCAGTTTCCTGCTTTATTTGTCCATATTGCGAGAACGTAAGTTGTATCTCAGTTTTGCAGGAGCTGTCTGATCTGGAAACAATGTATTTTCAGCTGACGTTGCAATGTTCACGTTCGCAGATGGCAAATGTTCTTTTGGTGCAGATGGCAAATGTTCATTGGGTGTGGATGACAAATGTTCAGTGTTCAAAAGAGCAGTTTCAGGAGGAGAGTCAGAATTTGGTGAATCCGTGATCAGTTCTGCATCGCTGAAAGGTATGAACCTGGGGACTTGTTCCGTTTCAAAGGCACCGATTCCTTTCTTTACCCAGTTGTCGTAAGGAAGTGGCAGAGGCACACGTTTAGCATGTGTCGTATGGATCCAATTTCTCCTTCCGACCACACGAATAGCAGTTCTCGTTGCTAGCAGGACTTGGAATGGGCCAATGAATCTGGGCTGAAGATTTTTTGTTCTTGCAAAATTTCTGATGACCACCTGATCACCCGGTTTCAGCTGATGGCCTGGACTCTCCGGTGGCTTTGGTAATGCATCGAAAACCTGTTGGTGAATAAGACTCAATTTAGCAGTCAAGTCGAAAAGGTAATCAATTAACATTGGGTATTCCAGCTGCTTAAATTCTTTCGGTCTAGGTACCCCCCAAACATTTGCAGGACGGCCAAAAACTATTTCGTAAGGACTAAGCCCTACTCTAGAATGTACAGTTGCTCTTGTTGATAGCAAAGCCAGAGGCAATGCGTCTGGCCAGGACAAACCCGTGGATGCTTGTATCTTAGCGAGTTTCAGTTTAAGGGTGCCATTATAACCCTCGACTAAACCCGCGGACTGGGGATGATTCGCACTATGAAATTTCTGTCTAATCCCTAGACCGGCACACACACTCTGCATAACTTTCCCTACGAACTCACTTCCGTTGTCTGACCATACAATCCGTGGCATTCCGTATCTGGGGAAGTATTCTTTAAGAAGAATTTTGGCGGTGGATAAGGCAGTATTGTCCTTTAGCGGGTATGCTTCGATCCATCTGGAGAAAGCACAAACTACCACTAGGACGTATTTCAGATTATTGCAACGATCCATGTGAATGAAGTCTAGCTGGATCACCTCAAAGGGGGCAGGAAGGAGGAGCGAAGTGACCTGCAGGTGTGGGGATTCCCTTGCCAGGATTATGCATCAAGCATACCATACAATTTCTCACCACTCTCTCTGCACACTTACTAATCCCGTCATTCTTCCAGACCGGGGCCAACATCTTACAAATCCCTTTTGAACTGATGTGCGCTGTTCCATGTGCCATCGTTACTACTGCAAGCACATACGCATCAGGCAACATCCAACGCTGTTGTTCCGACAAGTCAATCCAACACCCACTCGAGTCCAATTTACCCGTGCTCTCTCTCCATGCAAGTTTTTCCTCCTCAGTCGCCTCTTTCTGAATTTCCTTCACGCTTTCCACTGTGTCCTCACACATTCCAGACTCAGAAATCCATCTTGCAGACGTTGCAACATACATTCTACTCATCATATTTCTAGCTGTCTGTTTTGCGATCTCATCAGCAAAAGCATTCCCACGACCAACATCATCCGTGATTGCTTTATGAGCACTGCATTTCACAATCGCAACTTCAGTCGGCAAGGTTAGAGATTCCAACAAGTCATTAACTAGCTGACCATGTTGAATCTTAGTCCCATGGGACGTAATGAAACCTCTTTCTTTCCACAAACGGCCAAAACTATGGGCCACGCCGAACGCGTACTGACTATCTGTGAACACATCCACTCTCTTTCCCTTAGCTAAAACGCACGCTCTTGTTAGCGCGATCAATTCTGCAGCCTGGGCAGAATTCTGACTCACTCTTGCAGTCTCCACAATCGTATTCAAAGTTGTTACTGCATAAGCAGCAGTCACATCACCATTCTCCAATTTGAAGCAAGACCCGTCAACATACAACGTGCCATCCGGTTCTGACAACGGAGTGTCTTTTAGGTCGATTCGTCCTTTTGTTTCTTCCTCAGTTTTGAAACAACAGTCGTGTGGTTCGGAATCACTCGACTCTTCGCTAGTCGGCAACAATGTTGCTGGATTCAATACATTGCATCTTTTGATCTGAATATGACTAGCTAACAGTGTCAGTTCATAACCTGATAATCTAGCACTGGTAAGGTGTTGCGTCTTGGTTCGGTTCATGAGTGTATCCACAGCATGAGGAACCATGACTACTAGCATGTTGTTCATTACTAAACCAGCAGATTGTCGAATGGAAACTGCAGCTGCGGCTGTAGCTCTCAAGCAACTAGGCAATGCTCTAGCTACTGGATCTAATGTTGATGAAAAAATACGCACAAGGGCGTTGTTTATCACCAAATTTCTGCGTCAAAACACTCAATGCACAACCTTCTCTCTCGTGGACATAGAGTGTGAATGGTTTACTGTAGTCGGGTGTACCCAATACAGGTGCTGAACACAGTGCATTTCGTAACTCAGAAAAACTCTGCTGACATTCAGCAGACCATGGTACCGGACTCGGAACACCTTTCCCAGTCAAGGCTACCAATGGTTTTGCTAGAAGAGAAAAATTTGGGATCCATTGCCTACAATATGAGGTAATACCCAAGAAGGCACGTACTTCTCTCTGCGTGCTAGGAACGTTCATCTGTGTAATTGCTTTTATTCTCTCTGGGGTCAACTTCCTTCCCTCCTTTGACAAGAGATGACCTAGGTAGGTCACTTCTTGGCAGCAGTATTGTATTTTTGAAGGTGACACCTTGTGATTCAAATCTGACAAGTGATGCAATAAAGAAATTGTAGCTGTTTTGCAAGTTTCCTTGTCATCGGCAGCCACTAGAAGATCATCGACATACTGTACTAAAGCAGAACCACGAGGAAGTACGAAGGAATCTAACTGGCTTTTTAATGCTTGACTGTAAATGGATGGGCTTTCACAATAACCTTGTGGAGCGCGTTTAAATCTAAAACTTCGTCCTCCTAGAGAGAAACCGAAGATATCTCTGCTTTCCTCGGCTATCGGAATGCTGAAAAAGGCATTTTTCAAGTCGACAACTGAAAACCATGCTGCTGTAGCAGGAATCAACGTTAACAATGCAGTAATGTCTGGAACCACAGGAAACTGTGGGATCACAATTTTTTTAACCTCTCTGAGATCAATTACGAACCTATATACTGGAGGCTTTGTAGGGTCAGTTCGTTTCAAAATAGGCAGTACAGGACTATTACAGACATTTCCTCTAGTCTCTTCTACAACATCTTTCTTGATCAGGTCTTGTACTATCAGTAGGAGCGCACGCTCGCCTTCATTAGAGATTCTGTATTGTGGAATTCGTGGAAGTTTGACATTTGCTTTCAAAGTTACTACATAGGGTGGAATTTCCAATAGACCTACATCATTAGGACCAGTCGCCCAAAGAGTATCAGGGAGTGAACGCAGCTCTGGTGGGAGCGCATCCATCGACAAGTACATCGGGGATATTATTCTTTTACCCAACGTAAGCTGTACTCCTGCTGGAGAACAGTACAATGTCGCGTACAGGCGTTTTAACAAGTCTAAACCAAGCAGATTTTCGTTACAACCTGTCGTCAAAATCAGGGGTGCTTTCAATTGACGGGGTCCAACAGAAATAGACAAAGGACCAGAAACAGGGTTGTGAACAGGGGCGCCCGAAAAACCTACTGAAACATTTGTTGAGCCAGACAAAGGTGCGCCAGGGAGTTTCGCATGTATGATAGAACTTTTTGCTGCACCAGTATCCAACAGAAACGGTTCGACTATACCTGGTGTTGCTACTGCGACATAAGGCCCACTCTGATCTACTGGAACTGATACTACTCCCTCTCTTTGTCCATGGCTGTCCTAGTACTCACTTTGCTGAATTTCCTCACTAGCTTCATAATAGTCTTCGACATGATACTGTGGAGACCTATTCCGTTGGGCAGATTGTCCATTTCGCTGGTCGAAATAATTAGAGGGGCGATCACTCATCTGCGGAGGCATAGCACCTCGTCCTCGACCTCTAGAGTTTTGCATAGAACTACCATGACCTCTCTGAGCTGCCGCAGCATTATTTTGCGTTCGAACTGGACATTCACTTTTGTAATGACCTTCCTTTTTGCAATAAGCACATTGATTCCATTGGTATTGTGGCCTTTGAAAATTATAATCCGTTCTTTGATATGACCCTTGCTGCATATTCGTCTGATTCATGCGAGGCGGATAAGCTTGCTGTAAAAGTACTTTAGTTTTTAAATCTTTCGTCTTTTTATCTGATTTTTCCTTCTCTTCTTTATCCCTATTTTCATAGTACTGAGCAGTCGCAAGTATTTGCGCAGTCGTAGAGACAGCCCACGCACTTTCAGAATTCTTTAATTTACCACTAAGTTCTGGCAACAGATTGTGCACAAATTTATCAACAAATAATCTCTGGCCTCCTTCTGTGCTCATATCCTGACCACTATGATCCACGAAAGTCTCCTCGAATCTTGTGAAAAAGTCGGAGACGCTTTCGTCTTTCTTTTGTTTGCATGCGGACAATTTGTCCCAGTTAACGCGTAATGCTGGCATCAAGGTTTTCATTAAATCGATTATTCTACCAGGCAAATTAGCAATTAAAGGTTCAGGTTTGGAACCACCTATTTGTTGACCATCCGCTGCAATTATAGCTGCCCAGTCACCACCTAGGGCAACTGGATGATTCTCTTTACGAATTTTAGCCCAAATTGGTTGCGGTACTACATTACCAAATAGCAGATCTATGTCAGCAAGATTCAATACACAAGCGTCAACTGTTTGAGCCAACTCTTTGTAGTACCCTGCAGGATTTTTACGCGGATCTGGCAAGGCCTGTTTCACTGCTAATACTTCAGCTCTCTTCCATGGAATATGTATCCAGACTCTCTGGAATTGGGCCGGAGCGGCTGCAATACCAAGGTTTGCATTAGCTTGCACAGCTTCACGCCAAATTGGTGGAACCTCTCTCATTGGATATTGACGATTTCGTTTCGTACTACGTTTCTCTAATTCCCTCGGTGAACGAAGGGATGAGTCATTCCTATAACTTAGAATCAGTTCCATCGCTTCTTTTATATTTTGTCCAACTATCATACCTGCAGCAAACTCTTTTTGAACATTAATTAATTCTCCTAGATTTGATTCAGGGTCATCCTCTTCCAATTCCTCACGTAGAAGGAAACACATTTCATCGAACACATATCGTTGTGTCGGTTCGTTCCATTGCATAAATGTATCTAATACATTATGTACATTATATCTTCCAACTTTCGAAACCCATCTAAGAGCAGTGGAATCTAATATTCCTTTTTCTTCAGTACTGGGAAGCTGACTACGTCTCTGCATAGAGTCAGAGGTAGGAGTCTTAATCAAAGTTTTATAGAAGGGAGATAGAATATTAGAGACAGAATCAGTGATTCTTCGACGAACAGAAAGCGGAGTCATAATATTAACAGAGGCAGTGAATAGAGTAGCAGTTGGAACAGATAGATCAGGAACAGTAGGAGTAGCAGGAAAAATAGCTTGCCCCGGAGTAGCAGGTGTGAGCGACACAGGCATAGGTAAAGAAGCCGGCAACCCTAGAAGAGGGGTTGTCGAAGGAACATTAATATTGACCACAGGAGGTACAGGAACTTGATTCAGGGGAGCGGGAACAGGGACACCAGGTTGTCCAGCAACCGGTAATTGAACATTCGGTATAGGAGGAGCCGTAGCACCCTGTGCATACGGTGGGGGTGATCGTAACAAGTAAGACAACAGGGGATCCTTTTCAGGGTCCTCTACTATCTTAGCCGTACTCGATGGCAAAGCAGGATAGCACTTGTCTATCGCTAAATTACGCTCTCTATCGGCCACCTCCATCGCTTTCTCAGACTCGTTGAGTTGCAGCTGTCTAGCAGACTGTTCTAAAGTCAACTCTTGCTCTTTCTGTTCTTTCTTCAACTTTTTAATTTCTCTCTGTTTAGATTCTTTTCGCCAATAACGGAAAGAATCAAACATTGCCGGCCGGGCTTTCTTCTTAAACAACCTTCTTTCTAGATTATCGAGAACTTCAGGTTCAAAACTACCATGTAGTGGCCAACTAAGGACACCATCTTTCTCTGTGTAGCGGATCCATACCTCGTTATAAGAGATAGGGCCCACACCAAACTTGCAATATAGATCATAAAGGGGAGTTCCAATCGGAGGAACCAAACACGAGTCCTCCAACTGGGAATCACTGTTGCAACTAAAACAAGACAATATACGATTTTTCCGACTTACCATTTTATAATCCGGAACACAAAACAAACAAGACACAAACAGAAAAGATGCGCACTCGGACCAAGAACTTAGGCCTACCAGAACTGACAAATGTATCGATACCTGAACTGAACAGAATGATTATCGTAACCAGAATAACCAGTGATAACCTTACAGAACTGAACTGAACTGAGAACTAAAAGGATTATCCAAATAGGAGCAACCCTTACAAAATACTTAACTGAGGTACTGAAGACGTCACCAAGGAGAAACCCGTCACGTTTCGCCGTACTGAGGACTGCACCTCGGGTCCAAGACAGGGCGACGGTCAAGGCAACGGACCACTGCAGCCGTCTGAACGGGAACCCTCGTGGAAGAGAACGTCGGGGCCACTTTTGCGATATGCCGGGATCGATGAAGTGGGGCGCCTCCCTCTGAAATCTTCACACGAAGCTCCTCGAACTCTTCAGGCTTTTGGACCGGTACCGAATGACGTCGCCCCACGTTGGGCGCCAATTGGAGTTCTGGACTTTTTGGTTCCGTCCAGAGGTGTCAGGGATAACACCCGAAGACCCCGGAGTTCCACCTGTCTCGGTGCACAAACAAACAGAAACACGGGCTTCTCGATGGTGGCGTCAAAGACCAAAGGTTTATTACTGCAGGGACACAGAAGTCACAGAAACTACACATGGGCAGTGTCTAGGAGCCTGTTCGATTTGTACAAAGAGGGTTGCTCCTTATATACTAAATATTGGGCTTCAGGCAAATTCTTTACATGTTACCACAGTTCTAAACATTCGTGTCTTTAAACAATAAATATTTGGCGTTGCACAGGAATCGTCAACAGTATCTGATGTCAAAACATTACAAATGAGGGGTTCCCACTAGTCCATCATAATCCCATGTCAATTCTTCATTCAAGACCCGGACCGCCTCATCGTAAATTTCGTTACCTCCCCCTAATAAAGGCCCAGAAGGAAAGGAGCAGAGCCAGGTGCAGAAGATAGAAAGACAGGATAAGAAATGTTTGTGGGTCGTAAATGGGCACGGTTACCAGCTTCGGCCGCCTAATCATGATCAGGCCAACGAACACAAGAACCAGTATAGCAGGACTGGCCTCAGGCTGGGGAGGCAGTTCTTGCCGAGTCATGCTGTTACAGCGTTGCTGGCCTAAGGTGCACGTGTCACTAGCAAGGTGAATCGCCGGTTAAAGCCTACGTGTCCTTTAATGAAAAGAGGTCATTGCGTGTCCATTGACTATGTGAGGGCAAGGAATACAAAATGGCTTCCGTGTTCTAAGATGGATGTCACGGGTAGAACAGAAATGTGTTGGTAACCGGAGTGCTCTTGTTCGTAGCATAGCGAAAACACCAGGATATACTAAATGGATCATTTGCGGTTCACTGATACCAAAATTATGTATTTACGACAATGTTACAAACACGAGTAAAATCGTCACGGAACCTCAAGGTAAGGCAGAGGGACTTTAAGGCGAAAAAGTAACTAAGTATCAGGTTGTAGAAAATCCACCTTCTCCAGAGGTCATCCATTATTTTTCACCTTTTGCTGGAACCACTATTTTTGTTGGTGTTAGACCTCTGTGCACTTCAAACCTGCTAACCAGTGAAAAAGTGCTTGTGCTCCCACTTTAAATAAGGTCTAATTGGCATTTTCCTAACTGGTATATTTAACTTACATATGAGTCTTTAGTACATGGTATAAAGTGTTCCCAAGGCCTGTAAGTTAAATGTCACTAGTGGACTGCAGCACCTATCGTGCCATCCACTACAGTGATAGTGTAAACTATGGCTTCAGGCCTACCATTGTAGCCTGTTTGTGGCAGTTTAACTATTGCAATTCGACCTGTCAAAATAAATCCTTTCACAGGTCAAAAATGTCATTTTAAATATTAATAAGTCATCCCAAGGTAGGCCTCGTCACCCACCAAGGGTGCATTGTATTTAAAAGTAGGACCTGTGGGAATTTGATGTTAACTTGTCTTTACAGTGACTAGCCCCCAAAGCTATTTCTCACTGAGGCCCTATGTAGAAAACCAGAGTACAGAAAACCATTCTAATACTAGCTGGAAAATAATGAAACAACCATTTTTAATACTTTTAAAATACAATTCAATAGTGAAGTCAGATTTCTAATAAATATTAAGGAAAATAAATGTTTACTACGTTACCTTTCCCTGCCTGAAGTTCCTGAAGACTTAATTTCCATTTGCTAACCCACTTCTGCCAACCAGTAATTAGCATTTGAATAGGCGTGTGTAATGAATCCCAGAAGCAAATAGTTTGGCCTGAATGGACAAAGATGACTCCTCTGAAGCTTTCAGAATAAGAAAGGTGGGCGCTGTGAGCATCTTTTTAAGTTTACTGCGTCAGATCATGCTTGAGTTTCAAAGCCTACTAGACAAGTCTGTTGGGTTACACATAACATTATAGGACACATTAGACCACTACGTCTGGTTGGTGGAAACCCCTAATTTTGTTCTAGCAGACTTGTCTCTGGGTTTATTGGGGGTACTGTGGCGACCTCAAACTGGATCTCAGAACCTCTATACATTCCTGAGGGAAGTTCCAGTGACCATATTGTATGAGTTCAGGAGCCATGCAGCCAAGTTCAATGAGTGAAGTTTAGGATGTTGAATCTGGCCTACGTACTTCTGAAGAAGATCCGGTCTGCACAACAGCTTCCTGTGTGGACACTCTTGAGAGGTGAAGGAAATCCGTGAACCACTCCAGAGAAATTAGAATCATTTTGGCCTTTGAGTTTGAAAGCTTGATGATCACTGTTGGCAGTAAGGGAATCTGAGGAAAAGTGTAAAGAAATTTGCCTGACTGGTCGATCCACAGGGTGGTTGGTAGAACCTCGAGGTGAAGCTTGGGCAATTCTTGTTGTCACGGTCTGCGAAAAGATCTATTTGGGAAAAATACCATTCATAAAACAATTTGTGAAATACGGAGTCGTTAGTATCCATTCGTAATTTTCTTGAATGAATCTGTTGAGTGTCTGCTTGAGCATTCTGGTTTTGCGGTAGATGTACTGCTGTTATTTTGAGATTCCTGGATATGAGCCACTTCTAGATTGTTTGTGCTTCCACGGACAGAGGTCTGGATATCGTCCCTCCCTGCTTGTTCACATAATTCATGGTTGTTTTACGTCCATCTGAACAAAGAGAGAATTTGTTCTGAACGAAGGGAGAAAAGCCTTCAGGGCTAGAAATATAGCCCTCAGTTCCAGACAGTTGATGTGGCAATACTGTTCTTTCTGAGACGGTAGGATAGTGGGGTATTATGTAATGAGGCTAGTTAGGCTTCACTAGTCAATACCTTCTCGTTACCCTAAATTGGTCCTTTGGATTCACAATAATAAATCCCTAGCTCAGTCCCGGTAGTGTGGCACAGAGCAGTCAGGCTTTACTAGCGGAACATATGGTATGCATTCAGAGTACCAACATGGACAGTATGTAATCGATGACTTGAAAGAAATCCAACACCAATCTATAAAAATAGAACCGATTTGTATATAAATGTAGACACCAAAATGAAGACAATCAAATGAGTATAACTGGAGTAATGGATCTTTAAAGGAAATCCGTGCATTTAACTCTTGAAAAACGAGAACGTTGCGGTAAATGGGAAAACACACTAGTGAAACTTGGTTACTTGCAGGTCGACCCTAATGGAAACCACTGGGGGTTTAAGGTGATGGGAGCCCCAGGACAAGGCTCTGACAGTCAAATGAATTTTACATAGCTCGTAGGGCCCGGGTGCAGAGTTGTCTTGGCTGTCCCTGGTGCTGAAGCGGGAGCTGCAGGTATGCTGGTTTTAACGCTTAAGACCGAGCTGGTGAGGAAACTGATGCAGAAACTCGACGGGGCCGGTGAGACATCGGGTCAAAGGTGCTGCAGGTTTCCTTTGAGGTACAGTGTCGAACAAAGGTAGCGGTAGCCAGACTGGCCACCAACAAGCCTTGGCAGTGGCAAGCTCAGCCTTGAGTTTCTTCGACGTCCTGGGATTGAGGGAGAAACGGTAGCTGCCTGACACTTTCTGGAGTCAGGATTATGTTTCCCACAATGCACTAGACCATTTACTTTTGAGTGCCCGACGGATAGTGATTCTTTGGTTTCAGGAGTATGATTTGCCTTCAGGTTGCAGTGGACTAGTGCCCCTAATCCAAGGGAGTTCTGGAGTTGCCTTTGGCGTGCAGAGAGGTTTCTCTTTCCTTTGGAGCCAGTCTCTGGTCTGGGAAGAGTTATGGTTGTGGGGTGGTCACCACAGGTGCAGGTTATAGTGCCTTTGCTTTGTGCAGGTCCTGAAGTTGCAGTCATAGTTCTATTCTTTGTCCCTTTTTGCAATTCAAGCAGATCTGAGGTTCTGGTGCCCCTTAAATCCTAGATTTAGGGGTTTGTGTTCAAGTAGCCAATGATCTACTAGCCCCATTGGCTAATCCGCCCATGAGGTGACCAAATCTGGGAGACGCAGGGGAAAGGGGGAACTGGATACCACCTTTTCTACCCAGAACCCTGTAACTTAAAAAAAAAGGCAGAACCCGTGCTTAACTGTATATACCAGGATGCCCTCCCTTGGGGGTGTGGCTAGCTTTCTGGGGGTGAACACCTCCTGACTACCCAAGTATTACACTTGCTAGTGTGCAAATGTGCCTGGGGGCAGGAGATTGGCTGTTTTCTCCTTCTGGAGGCAGCTTCATATCATATCATAGGTAGTGAGAGCTTTGAAGCTCACCGCCATGATGTGCCACTTCACTAGCCATCTTGTCAGGGAGGTGACACCTCCCACCCAGGCAGGGCTTGGTTTCTGACTCCTGGGAGTGTTCACACTTCCTGGCAAGGGGTCAGATTCCTGTCTTGGTGGCAGCAGCTGCAGGTTGTCAGCTAGGGCACAGGAAAGGCTGGGGCAACCAGGAGAGTAATCTCTAAGGTAGCCAACTGGGTGCATATTACATCCAACTTTAGAAAAAGGGTGGTTTGATGAGATGAGTTGTTTGATACCAAACATGACATATTTCAAGGAGACCACAATGGAGCTGGCAACCTCGGGATACCCTGGTGCCAGCCCATGTTATCCTTTGGTCCCCTGAACACTGATAGTAGCCCTTAATGGAAAGAGGCTACTATATGGACATATAAACTTGCACTTATATGTCCACACCTCTAATGTAATACACCCTCCCTCCTGGGCTCAGGAGGCCTACCTTACGGGGGACAAGCATATATTAAAAATAGTGCTTTGACCTCGCCACTCATGGTGAGGGCAAAGTAGAGTTTGAGCAGTTTTCACTGCTCATGTAGTATGCAATGGCTAGCCTGCTGTAATCTGTTCATTTGAGTCGCTCAGGGTGGCACAATCAGTGCTTCAGGCCCCAGTTACCCCTTTAACTCCCATGCCCTGGCTACCACTTACAAGGGACTTCCAGTGGGGTTAAAGTCCTTGCCAATTGGGGTTATCAATTCACATACATCATATTTAGGGAGAGAGCACTGGCAGTAGGGCCTGGTTAGCACGCTCCAGTGCACTTGGAGAGGGGAGTGGCCAAGGAGCCGACAATGGCGGGCACATGAGCTCGGAGCTCCACGCCTGCCCGCTAATTATCGGCCCAAATCACTGGTGTCCGAGACCAGGGAACATCCTGAATCTGGCCTTGTGGTGCCAGGACGCCGAGGAGCTGGTTCCATCGGCTCCCGGGCTATAGGGGAGAGTCCGTGTTCCCAGCGGTTGCCGGCGCTGGGAACACGCACTATGGCGGCCCAGGATTGATCAGCGCCCGTGAGCAGTGGCGGAGCCTGGGGCTTGCTGGAGCTTGTGCCCCGATCGAGGGCTCGTCGACAATTGTCTGGACTGGGTTGTAGTACATAGTGGGTGCCCCGTGGAACTCAGCGGCGAAAATGTCGTTGCCGTGAAGGTGGCGAACGCACCGCAACACAGTCTCCGGAGGTAGGGTGCAGGGCAGGGCGTCGTCATCCCTGCTGGCCACAAGGGAGTGTGGGTGGTGCCATGTGTTGGATGCGGCGGCAAGGAGTCACCGCCGGAGCCTGAAGGCTGATGAGAGCGTACCGTTGAGGGGGCTGTGGCTTCCCTGGGGGCGAGCGCTGCCTGAGGGTTCCCCCGGGATCTGGACTTGGGCTTGCAGGGCCCTGCCGGTGGCAATTGGGATTTGACTTTCGGAGGAGCGGCCGCGGCCATTTTAGAGGACAACCTACGCCCTGGGGTACACGAGGGGGCTCGAGTCCGGCATGTCCGTTCCTTTTGGGGCACGTTGGTGGAGGCCCGGGGTTCATCGGGACTATGGTGGCGCAGTGGGCACCGTGACTCATTTGTAGTGCAGCTGGGATACTAGGGTTTCGCAGAGCAGACCCTTCGCGACCTGGCTCTTTGCCAACCTCCCTGAGGAGAGCTGAGACAGCACTGGATGGTGCACCCTGGAGCATGAGTGGCCGAGAGCGAAATGCCACCAAAGACTCTGTGAGGATTGCCCCAATTTTCAGTGTGGGGGGGTGGCCTGGGTGAGGGCTCGGCCCTTGGGACTGGACCATGATACTTGTTGCTGGGTTGCCTTCCCTCCCTAGCAAGGTCCCTTAGCCGCATGGGCTTTCTGACTCCATGGGAAAACCTCGAGGTCAACAGGCTGGGGCCTCGCATGACCTGGAAGATAGCTCCTAGGAACAATCACAGACTGTTCCAGAGGAACCAGTGCAACAGCAGCTGAGCAAGATACTGGAGGCTATAGCGGACACAAATGCCACACAGGACATCAGCATGGTTGCAGGCAGGCTCGGCCTCCTGCGAGAGGAACACAAGAAACTCTCCGAGAGGGTGAAGGAGACCGAGTCCAGCATTACCGAGATAGCTCCCGCCCAAAAGGCCTTGGAATAGCAGTTGGGGGCCCTCACGGACAGGGTGAGTGTGTTGGAGCGATGGGCCAAGGATGCGAAGGGGCACAACAGGCGGAACAACATTAGAGTCCTGGGCCTGCCGGAGGGAGCGGAGGGCGACGACATGGTATCCTATTTGGAGCAATGGCTGAGAAGCGTGGTGGAACCTGAGGGCCTGTTGACCTTCTACACTTTCGAAAGGGCCTACAGAGTGCCGTCCTGGCCGCCGGCACCAGGGTGTCCTCCACGGCCAGTAGTAGCCTGATTGCTCCATTACCGGGACAGATATGTATTCCTGCAGAAGGCGCGTACAGAGGGGCCCCTACATCGTTAACAATAGAAAAGTTTCCCTCTTCCCGGATTACACTCTGGAAGTGCAGAGAAGGCGGGCCTTGTTCCTGGATGTTAAGAAAGCACTGAGGGAGGAGGGCCTCCAGTACTCCCTGATGTTTCCAGCCCGACTGCGGATCATCCTGGATCACAATACCCACGTTTGTGACAGTCTGAAAGAGGCCTGGGATTGGATCGAGGCCTACAAGGTTGGGGCCCCCTGGCCCGTGGGCCCCAGACCAGAGTCGAGGAAAACAGCGGAGCTAGGGAAGCGTCCCAGAAGGCGCTCCCGCAGGGGAGCACCTAAGAAACAGACTTCTTCGCAAACACAGCGGGAGAGGGCTGAAGCCCTGCAGGTGGTGGCAACACTCATGCGGGTTAGGAGCCCTTCCCCGGTGGTCCATTCTTCGAGGGATACTGGGGCCTACAACTGCGACACCTCCCGTGGTGACAGTGTAAAGTTACCGGTGGTGACTCAGAAGATGGTTGATGAAGTCATTGGAGGCTGCTTGAATATGGAAGTGATCCTGGCTCCTGGTGTGTTGCCAAACTGTTGATAGCGGACCTTGGTCTCGAGCTGACCTATATCTTGAGGGGGCGGCGCACTCTGGACGGTATGTACGCCACAACTATGTATTTATCTGTTCACCACCTGCTGAGTGCCTTGCTGGGTTAGGGCCTCATTAAGGGATATGTTTCATATGCCGTTTGGGTGACTGACCGTTATCAGGCTGCCCTGGGGTTGGGGAGTTATTCAAAATGAGGGTTCATCTGTCGTTTTTTTTTTTACTGTTGTTTGCAGAGGAGGGTGGTTGTGCATCAAGCAGGTGGGGAGGGGTCCCCCTTATATTGATGCGGGGCTTGTACCTGCAGACATGGCAAGTACACCTAACACTGTAAGGTTCCTTACATGGAACATTCGAGGTATGGGAACAAAGGCCAAACGTGCCAACATTTATTCCTATCTGGGGCGCAGGGATGTGCACATTGCTTTCCTCCAAGAGACAAATCTTAATAGGGAGGAGGCCAGGAAGTTGAATATGAGGTGAAGGGGTCAGATCTTTGCGACCAATTTCTCTGCCTTTGCTAAGGGGGTATTGATCTGGGTGAAACCTGGGGTCTCCTTTGCCTTTGAACACTCATGGCTTGACACGGAGGGGCTGTATGCCCTGCTCACGGGTAGTCTAGCGGGGCAGGAGGAAATGCTAGGCTATGTATAGGCACCAAATCAGGACAAGGTCGGCTTCTTGGAGTCTTTCTTTGCCTCCCTGGCTCACCACTTGAACAGTCACCTAATCTTGGGGGGTTACTTTAACTGTGTTGCAGACGTTGCAGCTAACCTTTCCCACCCTCCCCTACCAGGAACTCAGACACACCATACAACATTGGGTTTCCCTACCTCGATATCCCACTGGGGCCTTGAGGATACTTGGAGACTGAAGCATGCCGGGGACAGAGAGTATTCCTTCTTTTCGCCGGTTCACAAGGTACATTCTAGGCTTGATGCATTCCTCCGTTTCCCGGCCTTTAATGGTTCAGTCTCCCATTCCGAATACCTGAGGCACACTTTGAAGGACCAAAGCCCATTATTAATGTCATATCAACCACAGGGGGTGGGGATCTCCTATGCCCACATGGAAATTGAATCCGTCGTTGCTCAACGATGTTCCCTTCCGGGCCTCACTGCTCACACTTATTGAAACATACTGGAGTGTGAGGCATTCAAGGTGGTCGTACGGGGCCATTGTATGGATCAGGCGTGCGGGGCTCATTTATCCAGTATTGGTATCTTTCATAAATTCACATGCCTGAATCATTCCCCGTCGCCGAGTCAGGAGTCCCACAGTAAATTACAAAAATAGTGACAAAGGTACATAATAGTAGTAGGCCAAAAGAAAAAGGCCTGAGGCCTAAATCTTAGTAGCCTATCTACCTCATTATGGTAAAAGAACCAAAAATCAGCTCCAAACAATCAGCACCCTCTAGAACGCACTCAGCAGAGCCATTTCTCCTCAGATTTTCCTTAGCGCAAGTGGGAAGTAAGTATCCTAAATAACAGAGAACTGACTCTCGGGGGAGAAGGGTGGGTGCATGTGAATCTATGAAAGATACCAATACTGGTTAACTGCAGTTACTGGTAAGTACCTTGTTTTCTTATCCAGTATTGGGGTATCTTTCATAGATTCACATGCCTGAATCAGAGTAGCAAGCAGTATACAAAGTATACAATCGGTTGCGGATGGTGGGAGACAAGTGTTCGTAAACTCCCAAACTGCATCCATAAGAAAGTTTAAAATAAACAAGTCTTTAAGAATTTAAAATCATGTCAGATACATTATGAAATGAAACATGTATCACTATATGGATATCTATTTATAACTATGTGTATCAATATATTAAAAACATTTCTGTAAACGCATACGTTGTCTGTAGCATGAATACTGACAGCCATAAAATAGCATTTATAAAGAAAAAAGGTACCTGAATCTGATCTCAAAGAAAAAGATGGCGTAGGACAGCCTGTCCAACCACTGCATCATCTTGATGTGCAGATTGAAGGTAGTAATGCTTCGTGAACATGTGGACATTCTTCCATGTCGCAGCACGACAGATATTTTCATAGTCACTCCAGCAAACAAAGTTGTCATAGTTCTTGTAGAATGGGCATTGGCTTTCCTTAGCAAAGGTTTGTTGGCTTTGTCATGGCAGAAATGAACTGTAGATGTCAGCCATCTGGCAATTGTGGCTTTTGTGACTGCATTTTCAAGTGTTGCTTGGCCATAAGCCACGAACAGTTGGTCGGATCGTCTGATGTCCTTTGTCTTTTGTAGGTAGAATTTTAAACAATGTTTAATATCGAGAGGGTGCAAAGCTCTTCCTGCTGGAGTGGATGGATTCGAAAAGAAAGTTCTTAATCTCACCAGCTCATTCAAATGAAACTGTGACGGTACTTTGGGGATGAATGTAGGATTAGTCTGGAGGGTTACGTAGTCCTTAGTGAAATGTAGAAATGTTTCCTTGATAGTGAAGGCTTGGATTTCACTCACCCTTCTCGTTGACGTTCGAGCCAACAGCAGGGAGACTTTCCATGTGAGGAATTTGAGTTCGGCCTTGTGTATTGGCTCATATGGATGTGTCATTAACTGCGTTAGGACAGCGTTGAGTTCCCACTCTGGCGGTGGAGGCCGTACTGGAGGGAAGGCTTGGAAAAGCCCTTTCATTAATTGCTTGACCAATGAAGATGAGCAGAGAGAAGGAAGCTTAGCACCTTTTCTGAATCTGGAGAGTGCAGCTAGATGGACCTTGACCGATAAAAAGGTGAGTACAGACCTCGCTAGAGAGAGCAAATAAGGGAGAATTTGCTCTGCAGGAGCTTGAACGGGGTGAATATTATTCGCCTCACACCAACAGCTAAAACGCTTCCATTTTAGACAAAAAGTCTTGATAGTGCTCTGGGCTCGAGATTGTATCAAGATTTCACAACAGTGTTGTGAAATGATACGGTCTTTGAATTCTAAGAAGTCAGGAGCCATGCGTCATATGGCAAGTCCAGTACCCTTGCCTGTACCTCTGGACGGAAGGTTGTAGCCTTTAACCAGCCTTGACACCTCAAGACTGCTGCCCCAGCCAATTGCCTAAATCCCGTGGAGGATATATCAAGCGCGCAGTCAATAATTTCAGAGGAAATTCTTTCTCCCTCCTGAATGATGGCCTGTGCTTCAGCACGGATGGCATGAGGCATTTGTGGAATCAGTGTGACAATCTCGGACCACATCTGGCGGTCGTAGCGGCCCAGAATAGCCAAAGAATTAGCAGCTCTCACAGTAGTAGCTGCCATTGTAGTAAATTTCTTGCCAATCGAATTTAATTTGCGGCCTTCCTGATCAGGAGGAGTCGTGAGAGGTGTGGACGGATTGCGGGATCTTTTCTGTGCCGCCTGAGTAATAACCGAATCCGCCTTCGGTTGCAACACCAAACAGGCTGGGGAGGTTGCCGGCGCCTTATATTTCTTGTCTAATCGTGGCAAAACAGCTGGGATCGAGTTTGGTCGCTCCATTAGCTTCAGACCCTCCTGCCAAATGTGCTCAATGATTGGAATTGTATGGGTTTGCTTTTGTTGTGGGTCCTTGAAATCATACAAGAAGCAATCAGTTTGTTGTTCCTCCATAGTAAGGTGAAAACGCTTAGTAGCACGGAGCATTAAGTTGTGGAAGCCTGCAATGTCCACTGGAGGCGAAGCTAAAGGCGAAGCCGGCGGAGTAGAGGGTGTGTTAGCCCTGTAGTTGTCCCACTCATGAAGACCGTTGTCATCATCAGTATCATCAGTATCATGAGGATCTTGATTCACATTGTCTGTATCTGGTTGGGTATCCACCGTAGATGCGGGTGGAACAGGTGTATGAGCTTGTGGTTGCGGAGGAAGTTGTGGTTGAGGTTGTGGAGGAAGTAGAGGTGTTGGAGACGCAGGTGAAGACGGAGGGAATCTGCGGTTGTAATCATCTAGCATGTGTTGCAGATTCATTACTAAGGACAAAGGTATTTGCGTAACCTGCTCCATACTAGCTGGCTCTGTGTTGTCAACTGGAAATAAATCTTCCCCTTCGACGTTTTCCTCCTCATCATCCTCATCACCAAAATCCTGGCACTTAATGTGCAACTCAGATGGACTAGAAGCCTGTCTAAAAAGGCGTTCCCCTTCTGAATCGTTTCCAGATTCTTCAACTGCTGATTGAAATAATTGGTCTGGAAGACGTGTGCCGCTTCTCACAGGACTCAGTTGTATAAGTGGTACTTTCTTCAAAGAGGACGCAGTAACCACAGTAAAAGTAGCAGCTGTGGTCAGAGGTTGAGTTGACGTCAACAAGTCCGTCAACGTGGCTTCAGAATCAATCCGAGGCGTCTTCGCAACAGCCACCGATGAAAAAGACGTGGAGGCTGAATGCTTTTTCTTCTTAGTCGACGAAGATTTCTGTGCCGTCGACGATGCCGTCGACGAGATTGGAGCCTTACTCGTTGACGAGGAAGGCGTCGTTAACGAGGATGTAGCCGTCGACGGGATGGCAACCATCGACGATAACGTCGACGAAGATGTCGTCGACGAGGCAGCCGTCGACGATGAGGGTTCCGTTGACGATGGTTTGGTCTTCACCGTCGACAATTAGCGCGTCAACGATGAGTCTTTCGTCGATGATCTAGGCTTCGTCAACGAAATTTTCAAAATTGAAGAGATGGGTCTCACTTCATGAGATGCCGTCGACGAGATGGTCGTCGTCGACGCAGTACTAGAAGATAAAGTACATGTCGACGTCGACGTAGAGACTGCTGTCACTGACTTTGTCGCCGCTGAAGTCGTCGACGGACGCGTCGACGAGCCAATGCCCGATTTTAAGGTGGAAGGCATGGCTTTGGGCCCAGACACCAGAGAGCCAGGTCCCGTAGGTGTGGCCTGAGGCAATGTTAGAGGGGAGACAGCCTTGGTGACTTCCACAAGTCTACGCTTCTTCAAGAAAGGAGATGGAACTTCAGTCTCAGACCCACGCTTCTGAGAGGATTTAGAAAGGCAAGAAGAGACACTTTCTACCTCAGAGAGCACATTATCAGATGTTTTTAACTTCTGTAACCACAGAAGGAGAGGGGCCTCTCTATCCCTCAGGGTTTTAGGTGAAAAAGTACGACAGTACTTACAGTTCTTTGCCTCATGGTCAGGATAAAGACAGTAAAGGCATTTACTGTGTGGATCCTCTTGGAAAAGACGCAGTTTACCACAACTAGAACAAGCTCGAAATAATGATTTCTTAGAAGAAGACATCTGTAGATTGAAGAAATAGCTAAGTTGAAGAAAAAACTGAGTAAAGCTCAGGGAGACTCCCTTCACATGACGTGCGGTAGAAAATCTGAGGACTTGGGCTTCTGAGGAGAAGGTTCTAGAGGGAGCTACAGCCTAAATGGCTGGAATTTGGACCAAAACATAATGACACTGATATGTTACTAAGTTGAGTTTTCTCCCTTAGGCTTTCTATGGGCCTATTCTATTCTATTCTATGGTACTTTTGAATTTTCTGGATACTTTACTGTATTTTATTTATGTATATATATTTATATAATTATGGTAATTTTATTTATATATGCATATATTACTGCTATTTTATGTACCGTGGGACTCCCACTTCGACGACGGGGAATATTCAAGCATGTGAATCTATGAAAGACACCCCTAATACTGGAGAACTTTTGTTCCCAGTATTGTGGGGTGTCTTTATAGATTCACATGCTTGAATAAGAATAGTAAGTAGTGGCATCAGAATAATATAAGGTACATATGAATCAATATAATAATACACAGTTCGAAGAGAATGAAGTATAAAAATAAATGGTACCTTGTATACAGTAGGATTACGTAGGACTGCCTGCCCTACGGCTGAGTCAGCGTTGTCAGCAGCTTCCAGTCAGTAGTGCCATGTGAAGGTGTGCTGCTGGACCATGTTGCAGCTCTGCAGAGGTGTTGAAGAGGCACACCAGCAAATAGCGCAGTGAAAGAGGAAACTTTTCTGGTAGAATGCGCTCAAACAGTTGTAGTAAGTGGTTTTCCCGCTTGCTGATGGCAAAAAGCAATTGCCGTAGATATCCAGCGTGCAATAGTTTGTTTGGTGACTGGATGCCCCTTTCGCATCTGTCCGTAGGCCACAAAAAGTTGATCAGTTTTACGGATATTAGCAGTTCTTTGCAGATAAAATTTGAGGCATCTTTTGATATCTAAAGAATGTAGCACTCTCTCTGGTGATGTTTGATTAGGAAAAAACGTTTTTTAAAATGACTGGTTCATTAAGGTGGAAATCCAATGGCACCTTGGGGATAAAGGCCGGATTGGTGCGGAGCAAGACCGAGTCCTTGGTGAATTGGCGAGAAGGCGATTTAGTAGTAAATGCCTGATTGTCACTGACTCGACGTGAAGAAGTGAGAGCCAATAGCAGTGAAGTCTTCCAAGTAATTAATTTGAGATCGTCTTTATGGACTGGCTCAAAAGGGGGCTTTATGAGCTGTGCCAATACAATGTTTAAACGCCAAGGAGGAGGTGGCCGACGAATTGGTGGGAACATCCGAAAGAGACCCCTGAAGAATTGCTGATTTACTCTAGAGGAGTAAAGAAAGTTGGAACCATCCTGACGAAACCTTGACATTGCTGCCAGAAAAACTTTTAGAGTAGAATGCGTTAGGCCTGATTTTGCCAGATGTAAAAAGAAAGGCAAAAGTTTGTCCGGCGTGGAATGAACAGGATGTACTTAAGCTGCGTCACACCATAGACAGAATCTTTTCCATTTGAGCTTGTATGTCTTCACAGTGGAGGCTGCCCTAGCCTTAGCAAGAACTTCCCTACAGTCTGAGGGAATGTTAAATTTGCAAATTTAGGGGGGGTGGAGCTAGCCGGCAACCGTGATGGCCGCCTGAGTCCGGAGCTCCTCAGTCCCAATACACGATCCTGCACTTATCCTTCAGAGTTGCGCTTCAATTGCCTCGTCCTGCGGAGCCCGAGAGAGTGGTGCTGCCAGGGGCACGATATTTCGCATTCAGCCCCGGTGTGCTGCCCTGTGGATTGAGAGCTGCAAGCGGCAGCCGGAGCGGAGACCAGGCCTAAATTTTGACGTGTCCTGCAGCTGGTGACAAGAACCCTGCTGCCTCAGGCCCTGTAGACGGTGCTGACGGCAGAGTTCGCTTCGAAGAGGCCGGGAGGTGCGGTGAGCTGCGGCCACTGCTAGGGAGGGGTGCGGAACAGCAACGGTGGGGGCTCTGACCATCGGGTCTTCCCTCCCCTTCCCCCCCTGTGAAACTCACCACGCAGAGCGGTGTGGGGCTGCCGCTGCTTTACCCTGATGCAGAGACTGGTGCTGCTGTCTCCGTGGCTGCTTGAGCGGAGAACGGTTCTACGCGCTACCCCTCACGGATCTCATGAGGAGCGCTGTCTGTGGGGGCCTCTCTTTTGACTGCTCGGATTGTCTGGTTGCGGTCCTCCTCTGGAGCCTAGGAGTGACTGGCGGGGCTGCCATTTTCGTTCCCCATGAGGTAGTCTGGAGTGAACTCCCGGCCTGCTGGTGATCTGCCCATGGATGTTACTGGTGGAGTGTGCATGAGTGCGAGGCCTATCTGTCATTCACAGGGATTCTTCCTTGGCGGAACGGGCCGGAGGCATCTATTTCGGCGGCTTCGGCAGTGGTGCTTGGAACAGTGCTCTGGGCGTTCGCTCCTAGAATTTGAGCCCCTACACTCGCCACCTAGGGTTGTGGTTCCTTTCCCCTTCTGCCTCACCCATTGAAATTTTTGGCGCAATGTGTGTTGCTGACGCTGGGTCTCTTGGTCTACGCCCGCCCCAGTAGACTGGTCCACGGCCCCTGGAGTGGGCCTACTCCTACTGCTCGCCCTTGGAACACTACTCCCGGAGGAGCCCGGTACTGCGTACATTGGCGAATCCCTCGCACGGGTGCATTGGCTGTGGAGGCCCTGGTGCGGTGGGCTGCTTTACGGTGCTTTGTGCCCAGGGCCTTATCCCTGTGCTGAAGGTGTGCACTGGCCATGGGCATGGGGCACTCGGATAGAACGCAATCCAAGCTCTCGTTTGGCCCCAGAGGACCCAAGACGATGGAAGACGCGGGGGCGTCAGTACTGCGGATCGCGACGCAGCAGAGGAGGCGCAACAGCAAGACTTGCGTGGGATACTCCTTGCCATGGAAAAGAACCTTCAGGGAGGGATGACCACCCGGGGTACTAAAATTGACAGACTCACATATCGCATGGACCGTATGGCTGAACGGCTGGACAAACACGCGGAGCGGATAGATATGTCGGAGCGCAGGCTCACTGAGGTAGAGAAGGCCCAGACCACGCTGGACTCTGAGAACAAGCAGATTGGCAGAGCCATGCAATCCCTCCTTGACAAAAGCGAGGATTTGGAGGCCCGCTCACGTCGATGCAACCTCCGCATCACAGGCCTTCCGGAGACCACGCAGACTGGCAACATGGAGCTATTCGTCGAAGGCCTACTGAAGAAACTGCTTGGTGACAGCTTTTTCGGCCATGTTTGTGGTGGAGAGAGCCCACCGCTCGCTGGGCCCACGACCTAAGCCGGAGGCCCCCCCGCCCCATAATTACCAAACTGCTCAAATAATGTGATCGCGACGTAGCTCTGAGACTAGCCAGGGACAAGCAACCATTGCAGTACGAGGGCTCTGTACTGTCCTTGTATCCGGATTTCACGGCACGGGTGCAGGAGGCCAGAAAGCAGTTTGCAACTATGAAGTGGCAACTACGAGAACTGGGTGCTGATTATGCAAAGCCCCGCATTAACAGGCAGGGGAGGTCCATGATCTTTACAGACCCCAAGGCATTGCAGAAAGCCCTAAGGGACTGGCAGAGGGAGAAACGTTCACCGAGGAATGATGGCGAAGCTGCGGCGGACGGTTCCCTGGAGGAGCAAGACTGAATGGATCACTACAGATAAGCTGCACGTCCCCTGATACATGTTGTCCAGATGTTTTGGCGGGGGAGATGGGGTGAATGTCAATTATTTTTTGAGACTACCTGAAGGGGGACCCTAATTTCTGACTGGCAGCAGTGGCCCATGGCGAAAGCGGTAACTCTTCATGTATCCTTATGGCTACAACACCCTGGTTGCTTTCTTAAACTTCTATAGCGCAATGTTCTGCTCACCTGCTCCACTGGGTCCGCCTGCCATTCTGGTTGCTGTGATGGGTACTGACACGCTCATTGTGGGGGGCACGCTCTTCTATTGTCGGGGGGGGCACACTATCCTACTGTTTCTGCAATTTGGGGCAACCAATCCTGATTGCTAAGGTCTTTTGCAACTCAAATAGTTTCTTATTATCTTTTTGGGGCGGGGGTGACGGCGGGTGCTGTTAATTATTTGTTTTTGCTAATTGCAGGCTACCTCTGCCCTCGTGTGTAAATCACTGAATCCCTATGTATGTTCAGGGGGGATGGGGGGACGGGGGGACAGGTTGCGTTGTTTGGGGTATTTGATTTTAAATGTTTGCCTATTGGGGTTGGGAAGGGGGGCTGGGATGGGTCTTGTGGGGCGGAGGGATGTATGCGGCCTAGTTGGGGTTGGGCAGGCGTGGGTGGGGGTTCGGGGAGGGGTTGATAGTGGACTTGATATCTTTCAGTGTTTGGGGCAGGTTATATTGTGTATGGCAGGAAAGTATACTAAGCGAACATTCATGATTGTGGCGGACGCCTTCACTATATACAGAATCAGCATGCTTATGATAGATCACACACACTCACCATGGCAGATGCGATGACAGTTGAGGAGGAATCTCCTGACACTTTACGGTTCCTGACCTGGAATGTACGGGGTCTGAATGACCACCGCAAGGTACGGAAAATTCTACAGTACTTTGCCAGACATAGGATTGATATCGCAATCTTGCAAGAAACGCACCTCCCGCTGGACAGTCCAATTCTCAGATACCGGGGACTTGGGGGCAATGTCCACGCGGCAGGGTTTACCACACACGCTAGGGTTGTCCTCACATGGTTCAACCCGAAGTCCTCCCTGAGGTGGACCCCTCTGGTTACGGACAGTGACGGGCGATACACGATTACTGGCTGCTACGGAAAAGGCGTAGACATGTGCGTTGTGAACACTTATGGCCCCAACTTTGAGCTTCCTGACTTTTACACTGATCTAGCTTAAAAAATTTCCTCACATGCTGATAAGCTGGTTTGTTGTGGAGGGGACTTCAATTTGATGCGACACCCGGGGCTAGATAGGTCGGATGGCCCGACGCGACTGCCTTCGGCCTCTGCGCGCGCTGACTGCGCAGCTCTCCAATCTGGACTTGACTGACGTCTGGTGACATAGACACCCGACGTTGGGGGGGTTTACACACTATTCGGCCCCCCATAATATACATACGAGAATAGACTACTGGTTTATGTCATCCCATTTTCTTTCTAATGTGCGGTCCTGCGCTGTCATGCCGCGCACCTATTCGGACCACTCTCCTATTTTGATGGCTTACACCACGCCCGCGCGTCGCATTCCGCCTTTTGCTTGGCGTTTTCCCCCATTCTCCTTGCTGGATGCCCTCTTTAGGGAGGAATTGTTGACGGCTATGGAAGTTTTCTTTGAGACGAATATAGGCTCGGTTGATTCTTTCCAATCTGTCTGGGAGGCGTTTAAACTCTTTGTTCGGGGAGTCACTATCTCTAAGCACGAGGGGGTGCTGAAATCAATTAGGGGCAGGCTTGGAACCTTAGAAACTAAACTCAAGGATCTGGAATCCCAAAGTTTCCAGACAGGCGACGAGTCACTGAACCAGACAATAGCAGGGTTCCTGCGGGAGTATAACGAGGAAGCTGACGCGTAGGTCAAACATCTTGGGAAGTATGCCACTGCACGGGGCTATGGCGAGGGAGAACGCCCGGGCTCTGTTTTGGCGCGGCTTGCTAAGCGCAGCAGGGATAGGGCTACTATCCCGGTGCTAAGATCGGAGTCAACGGACGAACCTCTCCCCAATGCGCTAGTTGCGGAGCGCTTTCGGAAATATTATTCACAGCTGTACGCGTCCCGAGGCCCTGCGCCGGAGGAACGTATTATTGATTACTTATCCCATATTGAGCTTCCATGGCTCTTTAACCTGCACCGCGAATTCCTCGCTAGCCCATTTGACTGGGACGAGGTTGTTCTGGCTCTCTCTGCAATGGGGGGGGAGGGGGGGAGTGCGCCGAGCAGTGATGGCCTCAGGGTGACCTTTTACAAGGCATTTTCGGATCTCCTGATACCACACTTGCTCACTATGTTTGATGATATGGCCAATTCGGGTACAATGCCGCCTTTCATGAGAGAGGCAATTATCGTTGCGATTCTTAAACCGGGCAAGGACCCCGGAGAGTGCGCGTCGTACCGTTCACTGTCTCTTATGAACGTTGACACAAAATTTTTTGCTAAGCTCCTCTCCAACCACCTTCAGCCTTTGGTCACCACTTTGGTGGCTCCGGAGCTGTCGGGTTTTGTCCCCTCTCATAATCTCACGTACAATATCAGAACGGTCTTTGCAGCATTTCAGCATACGCGTCCGGAGGTGTCTGCTGTGGCTGTTTTTTTAGACATGGAGAAGGCCTTTGACTCTGTGGAGTGGCCTTTCCTGCGTCAGGTCTTGAGTAGGCTGGGAGTGGGGCAATTGTTTCTACAACTCTTGGCGGTACTGTCTACATCCTCTAAGGCACGCATTCGTATTGGCCCACTAGTTACAGAACCCATTGAGATCGGTAGAGGGACAAGACAAGGATGTCCCCTCTCCCCGATACTCTATGCTTTAGTTGCCGAGCCTCTTGCCTGTGCCTTGCGAGAGTACCACAGCCACCGGGGCATCCGCTTCCCTACATATAATTTCATTGTTTCCACCTATGCGGATGACACTCTTCTTTATGTTCGGGATCTGGTTCTTCGTGAGGTGGTCCTATTTGGCTCCCTCTCGGGCATCCATGTCAACTGGAACAAATCTATCATGTTTCCTCTAACGCCTGCCACGGAAAAGTTTGATCCGGAATACCCACTACTGTGGACTACGGACGCGGTGCGCTAACTCGGGATACGCCTTCATACAGACTCTGAGATCGTTCTCAGGGAAAACTATGGCTGTGCTATATCTAAATTAGAAGATGACATAGAGAAATGGATTGCTCTTCCGTTATCCCTCTTGGGATGCATCTCGCTCATGAAAATGCTGGTCGTTCTGCGATTCCTCTTTTTATTCAGTAATGTGCCTATGGTCTTATCTTCTCATTTTTCCCAAAGGCTGCAAACGCTAATGGTATATCTTGCGTGGGCGGGAAAGCAGCCCAGGGTTGCTTGGAACATACTAACGCGTCCGTATGCGGCGGGTGGCCCGCACTCTTGGCGAGGCCTCGTGATCGCCGTACGGGGATTCTCGATTCCCTAAATTCTGTTACACATGCTTGGCCCTTTATGATGGATATCCAGGCGTGCTCCTTGTTATATGCTCCGAAAGCGGCGATAGAATGGTGTTTCTGGCTTGCTCTGTGTAGGGAGAAGGGAGTGTTATCGGCACTACACCAGCTACACATACTCACTATGGGAGATCTATTTGCAGGAGGTATGGCGCGTAGTGGGAGGGAATAGTCACCAATAATTTACACCCCCCGCTACTGGCACGCTTTCAGAATCATAGGATACAACATGCACTGATGGAGCTCCTAAGAGATGACATGGAGGAGCCATTGACGGTCACAGCATTTGACTATGTGGTTAACGCTAAGTCCCCAGTAAAATTGATACCCAATCTATATCGTATAGCCCTTTCTGAGAGGACGACGGAATATGCGAAGCCAAGATTGGCCTGGCAATATGACTTACAAATTGAGCTCCAAAAGGAAATGTGGCAATATTGCTGTACCAGCACCAGGAAGATATCACTGATTGGTCGCCACATACTCCTCCATTTTAAGTTTCTGAATAGGACTTATTATACCGCAGAGAGACTTTTCAGGTATAAGCTGCGTGACTCCTCAGGATGCGAGAGGTGTAATGCGCCAGTTGCTGATTTCCTGCATGTTGCCTGGGCCTGCCCTGGAGTTTTCACCTTCTGGCAGGCAGTATACGGGGAGATTAATAGAGTGATGCATTTGTCTTTGGTCCCAGACCTGCTACTGGCCATTCTGGGCTCCTCGAAACCTTTGCACCCAGCCCATAGGCGACTTATAGGCATAGCTTTTCTTATAGCTAAATGGTGCATTGCGCGCGCTTGGATGAGAGGCCCTCCCCCAAACTTAAGTCCTGGAAGAGGGAATTGATATACTGCTGCACGCAATCTGAACTATACAGTGACCTGATGCCCCCAAGAAACCGGCTCAAGAATTTTTGGTAACTAATACTGGACGGCGCACTAAATGTAGATGAGCCAACTGGGGGTGACGAGGACGAGGGTAACGACACTGACAGAGGGGGGGCGGGAACTGAAACTCCACTAGACATGTCATTCGAGCAGTAACCTGAAGTACAATTCTGAGATGGTGATGATACTGACGCTGGGATGGTATAGGTACAGTGTCCTGTCGAACTCTGGTCGGCCCACCCCCTAACGCGAGTGTCTGATATGTGGGGGCCTGAGTGTTGCTGGTTGTGTTGTCCTGTATCATCACACAATGCTGATTTGGTTCTTGTATGTAACACTACTGCCAATTTTGCCCTGTTTTTCATTTGTTATTACTGTCGACAGTGATTATCGTCATGACTATGATGTACTTATTTTGGTTTGTTTGTTTCCTTTCTTAAAATGGCAATAAATAAATTAATAATAATAATTAAAAAAAATAGCAAATTCATAGTGCTCATGTTCCAAGCCGCTAAGTGAAGAGATGCTGGGTCGGGATGGCAAATCTGACCTTGATCCATGGTCAGAAGATTCGGAACCGGGCGAAGCACAGGAGTTCCGTGAACCAGGCTTGTCGAGGCCACCTGGGAGCTATTAGAAGAATGTGACAGGGTTCCTTCCTCATTTTGCGAAGAACTCTGGGGACCAGAGGAATCGGTGGAAAAGCGTAGGCATATATTTTTGACCAGTTCATCAAAAAGGCATTCCTGCACAACTCTGATTGGGGAAGCCAACTTGCATAGAATGGCATTTGCGGTTCAGATGGGTTGCTTACAGATCCAGATTCGGGGGACCCCATAATCGAAAAATGCGATCCATTGTGGATTGATGTAATTCCCACTTGTGATTGTCGAGGTCAACCTGCTCGGGGAATCCGCAAGAATGTTGGACGCTCCTGGAACGTGCACTGCTGTGAGAGTGATTTGATGTTGGATTGCCCAATCCCAGATTTGTTGAGCTTGAAGGGATAGCAAGATGGACCGTATGCCCCCTTGTTTGTTTATGTAGTGCATGCGCATTGTGCTGTCCGTCCAGATCAACACCGAGGCTCCCTGTTTGATGGTGCAAAAAGCCTTCGGAGCCAGAAAAATGGCCAGTAGCTCTAGTAGGTTGATATGCCAGGTCCTTTGGTGGAGGTACCACCTTCTTTTTACTGTAAGATCCTAAAGATGTGCACCCCACCCTTCAAGAGATGTGCCGTTGTGAGAGTGAAATTTGGAGTGTCCACCAGAAATGGACGGCCTGAAGAAGTTTTCCTTGAGCGCCACCAAAGCAGAGCTCTTTTCATCTGAGATGTGACTGATCATATCGTTGAAGGATCCTGAGACTTGAGCCCATTGCTTGTCCAGTTCCTCCTGGATGGGCCTCATTTCTAGGCTGCAGTGAGGGACTAGGGAAATGCAAGAGGACAATATCCCTAGGAAAGATTTCAACTGCCCAACGGAAACTGACTTTTTTAACCGGAGGGAGGCCGCTAGGTTGCAAAGTCGTTGACGTCTTTCGTGTGACACAAAGGCTTTTGCCAGTTCAGTGTCTAGGATGGCTCCCAAGAACAGTCTGTTTTGAGCGGGGAGAAAGCGAGACTTGTCCATGTTGAATGTAAGGCCCAGAGACTGGAAGAGGGACCTGCAAAACAGAGTGTGCCTGGATGCCTGCTCGAACGACCGTGCCTGCAAAAGGCAGTCGTCGAGATAAGGAAAAATGTGTACTCCTTGTAGATGAAGATAAGCTGCCACCGGTGCGAGGACTTTGGTAAACACTCGGAGCGCGGAACGAAGGCCAAATGGAAGAACTTTGAATTGAAAATCTTTCCCGGCCACTCTGAATCAGAGGAATTTTCTGTGTCTCTGCAGAATGGGAAGATGAAAATAAGCATCTTGAAGGTCCAATGTTGTCATATATTCCCCTTGGGATAGTAAAGGAAGCACCTTCTGAAGGGACAGCATGCAGAATGTTTGCTTTTTGATGTATTTGTTTGGGGCGCGTAGGTCCAGAATAGGGCGCGATTCTCCCGACTTTTTCTGTATAAGGAAGAACCTCAAATAGAATCCTCTGCCCCTTTGTAGTTTCGGAACAACTTTGATCGCACCTTTTCTTAGTAAAATTGTGAGTTGGCTTAAAAGTTCCTTCAGATGGGCAGGAGGAGGACCTTTTGGTGGAGAATTGGGAGGGATCTTTACAAACTCCAATGCGTGCCCTCTGCGCACAATATCTAGAACCCATTGATCTGTAGTTATCAGTGACCATCTGGAGTGGAAGTTCGAGATTCGACCTCCAACCTTTGAAAAAGCGGGAGGTGTCAGGGATGGCGGATGGAAAAAGTCATTGCTTCTTGGAGGAATCCTTTCCTCTGTAGGAGGATTTACCTCTGTATTGTCTGGAAGAAGTAGTTGGCTGTTGTCTGTACGATGGTTGACTCTGGGAGGAGTAACGTTGTTGGCCTTGTCGACACTGATTGGAACCTCCCCGAAAGGAAGATGTGGAGCCACGACCTCTCCCACCCCGAAAGGGCTGCTTTTTAAATTGAAGTGTGCCGAGAGCACGAGCAGTGTCGGTGTCCTTCTTGATAGTCTGAAGGGCATCATCGATGTGTTGGCCAAACAGTGATTCACCATCATAAGGCATGTCCAATATTTTCGTCTGCACCTCTTGACGGAAAGTGGCCTTTAACCAGCCCTGCCGCCTGAGGACTGCTGCACCCGCCAGTAAACGGAACCCAGTAGAAGACACATCAACAGCACAATCAATAATCTCTGAGGAAATCCTTTCCCCTTCTTGAAGAATTTTTAATGCTTCTGCTTCAGAAGGCTCTGGGATCAAATCTACAAATTGGCCGCTCAGACCGAAGTTGCCACCATAGTGGAGAACTTCTTGCCAATAGCGTCAAGGCGTCTACCCTCTCGGTCGGGAGGTGCTGATAATGGAGATGATGGATTCCTGGCCCGACGTTGTGCTGCCTGAGTAATAATGGAATCAGTCTTCGGTTGTGCAATAAGACAAGCAGGTGAATTTGCAGGGGCTTTGTATTTTTTATCTAGTCGTGGCAGGACAGCAGGAATGGAATTAGGGTTTTGCATGAGCTTGAGACCTTCCTGCCAAATAACATCGATGATGGGAATAGCACAAACTTGTTTCTGTGGTTCATCTTTAAAATCATACAAGAAACAATCTTTCTCTCTGGTGACCATAGGAAGGTGAAATCTTTTTGCCGCCCTTTCCATAAGTAGATGTGGAGATGTGGAGTAGTGTGGCTCACTGGTTAGAGGCGGCAGACCCGGGAGCAGAAGTCGGTTCGGGACCAGGGTTCAATTCCCGACGCGGCAGGGTCGTGGACTTGGGTCAGCGGACTCGATAATTCTCGCTTCGGTGCTTACTCTAATCAGGGGTTCCACTCGGCAACTCTGGGCATTAGCTTGCCTAATCTCCACAACGGCCCCATCAATTCCGGGGATGCCTGGCTCCACCTTGGGGACTCCCAGCAGGGACCATCCCACAGGGAAAGCCGGGACGGGTTCCCCAGAGTTATACAGCGCCAGGAAACCTACGGACGGGTAGCAGTGCGCTTTACAAGCTCAAATACATACATACATACATGAAAACCACCTATGTCCACCGGTGGAGAACCCAGAGGAGCTGTAGTAGTGGGAGACTGTGTTTGAATCTGATAATTGTCCCATTCCAAAAGAAGGGATCTACCATCCAGCTCACCCTCTACTCTGTCATCATCACCATTATCATCATCATTATTTTCCTCAATGACCTGAGGAACATCCTGGTGTTGTACTCTGGACAATGTAGAAGGCGTGGCAAGTGATTCTGCAGTAAGAGGAGGTTGAAGAGGCTCTTAAGGTGCTGGAGAGGCCTGTAATGAGTTAGGAAAACAACGGTAATAGTCATACAGCATGAATTGCTTTCCTGGTCATCATCATCAGAGTCCTGACATTTAATTAGAAGCTCAGAGGGACTGCAAGCAGCCCGAACCCGGTCATCCTCCTCTGATTCATCATCAACATCAGAAGAAAATAATTCTGCTGGAGGTTGAGAAGTAGTTTAAATTGGCATCAAGGTATCCAAAGAGGAATGTCGCCGTTGAAGTAAAGAACTCAAAGACTCCAAAGGAACTAGATCCATGGATGTAGTCTTCGACGCTGTCCGCGTCGACGATAGACGTCGTTGCTGAGCCACCGTCGACGAAGCCACCGCTGACGAAGCCACCGTCGACAAAGCCACCACCGACTAAGCCACCATCAAAGCCAGCGCTGACGAAGCCATCGTCGACGAGGACGTGCGCATCAACGAATGTTTCTTCTTTTGCTTGATAGACGCCGTCGACGAAGTCAAAGGCACCGTAGATGAAAGAGGCCTCACCTTTATTGACACAAACATCGACGATGATGTTGCCAACGACAGGATCCTAGCCGGCTTCATGGACGCAGAAGTTGACGTAGTCTATGTAGAAGCGACGACAGCAGTTCTCGTCGACGGAGGGTGCGACGACAAGCTCGTCGACGAGATAGTCAGTTTTTGAGGTAAAAACTGCGCAGCTAGAGTCTTGGACGCCTGAGAATCAAATCTCGGGGGCGTAGAAGGTGAAGTTAGACTCTGAGGGGCAGAAATCACCCCTTTTGAAGTTGAAGGTCGTTCAGTGGACTTATCAATATGATGTTTCTTCACCACTTTAGTTTTAGGAGAAATCTTCTGAGACTCACTGGCTCTCTTCAAGGATGAAGTCGTCCTGATGGGAGGAAACACTCTCCACATCTGATAGAGGGTTCTCCGTAGTCTTCAACTTCTGTAGCCACAGAAGGAGACGCCCTTCTCTGTCCTTTGGAGTCTTTTGGGAGAAAGTCCTACACATTTTTAAATCCTTTACCTGGTGTTCAGGGTAGAGGCAATAAATGCACTTTTTATGAGGGTCCTCAGAATGAAGTCGCTGTTTACCACAAGTCCCACAAGGTCTGAAGAGGGACTTCTTGGCTGTCCCTTCCCAGTCAGGGTTCCGCAGCAACCAAAGCACCGAGACCGCCCTCATCGCCGCCACCGACGACATCAGGACCCTGCTAGACAACAGGGAGACTGCAGCACTCATCCTCCTAGACCTCTCCGCCGCCTTCAACACTGCACACGCCTCCACGCCGCAGGGATCCGAGACAAGGCTCTGGAATGGACCACCTCCTTCCTCTCCGGCAGAACCCAGAGTGTCCCCCTCCCCCCGTTCCGTTCAAAAGCCTCCGAGATCATCTGCGGCGTACCTCAAGGATCCTACCTCAGCCCCACACTGTTCAACATTTGCATGGCCGCGCTCACACACGTCGCCCGACAGCACGACCTCAACATAATCTCCTACGCCGACAACACTCAATTGATCCTCTCCCTCACCAAGAACCCCATTACCGCCAAAGCCAACCTCCATGATGGAATGAAGGTCGTTGCCGACTGGATGAAGATCAGCCATCTGAAGCTGAACTCGGACAAGACGGAGGTCCTCATCCTCGTCTCCAACCCGCCAGCCTGGGACGACTCCTGGTGGCCAACGGCATTGGGGGCAGCCCCGACCCCCACCGACCACGCACGTAACCTGGGAATCATCCTCGACTCAACGCTCTCAATGACCAAGCAAGTTAACGCCGTCTCCTCCCTCCTGCTTCAACACCCTACGCATGCTCCGCAAGATCTACAGAGGGATCCCGGCAGATACAAGAAAGACAGTCACCCAGGCCCTCGTCAGCAGCAGACTTGACTACGGACACGCCCTGTACGCGGGAGCCCCGACCAAGCTCATCAATCGACTACAACGCATCCAAAACGCCTCGGCACGACTGATCCTCGATGTACCACGACATGGCCACATCACCCCCCACCTGAGAACACTGGCTCCCAGTCAACAAGAGGATATCCTTCAAGCTCCTCATCCACGCACAAGGCACTCCACAAGACCGGCCCAGCCTACCCCAACAGACGGCTCTCCTTCTATACCCCCAACCGCCAGCTACGCTCCGCCGACCTCTCACTCTCCACCGTCCCGCGCATCCGAAGAACAACCACTGGCGGGAGATCCTTCTCCCACCTCGCCGCCAAGACATGGAACACCCTCCCACTGAGCCTACGACAGACCCAAGACCTGCTGACCTTCAGGAGGATACTAAAGTCCTGGCTGTTCGATCAGTAGCGGCCCCCACCTCCCCCCCAGAGCCTTGAGACCCTGGCGGGTATGTAGTGCGCTTAACAAATGACTGACTGATTGATTGATTATTTGAGAAGAAAAAGAGAAAAAACTGAGTAGAGCTCAGGGAGACTCCCTTCACACGACGTGCGGTAGAAAATCTGAGGGCCTGAGCCTCTGAGGAGAACATTCTAGAGGTTTCTAGCGCCTAATTGGCTGGCATTTGGACTAATCATAATGACTGTGATATGTTATAGAAGTGAAAGGTTTTTCCTCTCTATAAACCTCTATGGTTTTTTCTTTCTTATACTATGCTTGTGTTTTATTTGCTACATTGCTATGTTATGTACAGTGGGACTCCAGCTTCGACGACGGGGAATATTCAAGCATGTGAATCTATGAAAAGCACCCCATTACTGGAGAAGTGTGCTATTGCCAAAAGGTGAGCTTGGGCCCAGGACCTGGTCTTTCCGTTCCCAAATGACCACTGGATGAATTGCTCCGCTGCCCTCCTTGTCCAACCTACATCGCCTAGCGACTGGATATTTCTTATTCGCATCTTTGTCCCTGCACATATCCACTATCTTTTGGCAGCATCTTGAGAAAGATCTTGATCTACTAGTATCCGCAGGTCCGTCCCGCCAGAGACCATAAGTGTGCCGGAAAAGGAGTCCTCTTCTTTTCTGCCCCCAGGACGTGCTCCCTGAATCTGTCCATCTGTGCCCGGGAAAGGGCATCCACCACTTTGTTCTCCACCCCTGGTACATGCAGTGCCTTCAGCTCCATATTCCCTTCCAACTGGAATTAAACCAAGCTCCACATTAGCATTAGTGTGTCAGGGCACCTGGCTGTCCCTCTGTTAATCGCCTCTACCACCCCTTCGTTATCAAAACAGAGCATCAGCTTCATGTACCTCAACTCATTTTTCCAGACAATCAGGGCAACTATGATGGGGAACAGCTCTAGAAATATGATGTTGCCGGTGACACCCTGCTTCCGCCAGCTGTCTGGCCATCGCCCAGCGCACCACTTCGCCCCCGCAGTGCCCCGAAACCTGTACTGCCAGATGAGTCTGTGAACAGGGCAATCTGTCTGGCCGACACCCAGCCTTCTCTCCAAATGTCCACCTTCCTATCCGCTGCACTAAGTACACTATAAGTACAATTATCAGTATTATTAGTTGACCTTCCAATAAGAGGAGCCAAAATCGATTCCACCTTCACATTTGGAGGGATGAGGTCGTCCCCCTTACTAAATATGTTGTTTTTTGCAAACAACTGGGTATTGAGGATCGGTTAATGTCCTTCAATTGCTGAAAGATTAGTTCTTTGTTTATGCACAGGGAATACCAAAGATGTGGGTTTTGAGAATTGGGAAAATAAACGTTCATCGCTGCCTGCTTGTGGTGTCACTTCAAACCTTTAATTTCTCAAGTATATGCTCAAAAATACTCTTAAGTTCCTCTTTCCAAATATATTTGCCCTCTGAAGCAGTGCTTGGATGCTCTCCCCCAGAGTCACAAGATGTCTGGGAACTTGTACTCTTGACTGCTTGCTCACTGACTGGACCGGAGAGGCAGTGTGCAATTCCTTCGAATCAGTGCTTTTATTAGTATGGCTTGTTTGTTTAGGTGCGGTCCCCTCAACTTCGTCAGACCAAGAGAGAGGACACCTCGTATACCTCAGTTTCTACGTTCTTTTGCCCTCCGCAAAGCCCTGAGTGCACACACACAAAACCGCTCCATAACAGAGGTTTAAACTATTCGAATCAGCCAATCACAATTGCAGACCAGTGAAGAGGAAATACTCAAATATGCCTCAGGGAGGACATGGCAGTTCTTAGCTGTTTCAGGTAACTGCTGTACTAACGGAAGGCAAGCCAGTGACTCCTCCAACACCGGGAGCTTCTGGCACCAGGAAATAGAGAAACCACGCATGTGTTTACCTTGCATCTCCTACGAAGTGTCAGCGAGAACAACCCTGTCAATCTCTGGAAATTCTCATAAAAAAACAAATGTATGTGGAATAAACCCCTGGCTTAACACAGCAGTTTCTCAGGCTTAGTCAAAGTGAAACACGATGAAGAGTCGCCAGAGTAACAGTTGCTCAGATCAGTGTCTGAGACACAATGAAAACAGAATGTTGGGAGGTTGAGAAGGCCTTTTACGTGCAAATTTGGGAAGGTGTTTCCATGAAGCTCATTACCTCCGCATTATATAATTAAAAGCAGCCATTGGGGTAACGCAGGAAATTCAGCAGATGGGGAAATACCTATTCACTCTTGGTCAGGTAAAAACATGTTGAAAAGTGAATGAATGTGCAAAAGTGCCCTCTAGCTGGAATAAAATTGAAAATTTGGTACATAAGAACAAAAGTTACTTACCTGTAAACTGTGGATCTCCAGTATTGGTGTCTTTCTTAGATTCACATGCTTGAATAATTCCCCGTCGTCGAAGTGGGAGTCCCAAGGTACATAAAATAGTAGTAAGAAAGCATATATACATAAAGTACACATATATGTATAAATACATTTTAAGATATATCTAAAAGAAATAAAACTATAAAGTACCATAGAACATCATTGGCCCATATAAAGTATTGAGGCAGAATTCACTTTAGTAGTATATCCATGTCATTATAATGGTCCACATTCTGACCAATCGGGCTGTAGCACCGTCTAGAACCTTCTCCTCAGAAGCTTAAGCCCTCAGATTTTTATAGCACAAGAGTGACCAAAAGTGCATGAGGAGAAGAGAGCCTCTGAGGGGAGGAAGGGTGGGTCGCATGTGAATCTATGAAAGACACCAATACTGGAGAACCATAGTTTACAGGTAAGTAACTTTTGTTCTTCTCCAGTATTAGGAGTGTCTTTCATAGATTCACATGCTTGAATAAGAATAGAAAGCAGTACGCCATCATACTATGTCATAAAAGGCAATAAATGAAAGATAATGATATAAATACACCTTTGCAACATTTACAACAATGCACAAGAAAACCTTTTATGACAGGAGGCGGGAAGCAACAGAGGCTCACCTTTATTTGAAGAGATTTCGCAGCACCGCTTGTCCCACAGCAGTATCCGCAGCGTTAGCTGTCTCCAGACAGTAGTGCCTCGTGAATGTGTGTCTGCTGGACTACGTTACCGCCCTGCATATCTGATGCAGAGGCACTCCAGCAAACAAAGCAGTAGATGAAGCCACTGCCCTTGTCGAATGTGCTCGCACAGGAGCGGAAAGAGGCTTGCCAGCTCGTTGATGGCAGTAGGAGATGGCAGAAGAAATCCAACGAGCAATGGTTTGTTTAGTAACTGGATGTCCCTTGCGCATTCGTCCATAAGCCACAAAGAGCTGGTCTGACTTTCTAAAGGCAGCAGTGCGTTGGATATAGAATTTGAGGCATCGTTTCAGGTCCAGGGAATGAAGAGAACTCTCAGCAGGAGACTGAGGGTTAGGGAAAAAAGTTTTAAGTAATACTGGCTCATTAAGGTGGAAGTCTGAAGGGACTTTTGGTATAAACTTAGGGTTTGTACGTAGGGCAACAGCGTCCTTTGAGAACTGAAGAAATGGTGGCTGAATGGTAAAAGCCTGCATGTCACTCACTCGCCTTGAGGACGTGAGTGCGAGGAGGAGAGAAACTTTCCAAGTAAGGAATTTTAAATCAGCTGAATGGATAGGTTCAAATGGTGACTTGAGAAGCTGGGCTAAGACAAGATTCAGACGCCAAGAAGGTGGAGAACGCCGGACAGGTGGAAACATCCGGAAGAGACCTTTAAAGAACTGACGATTGATCCGAGAGTAGTACAGAGATGTGGAGCCAACGTGTCGGAAACGTGAAATTGCAGCCAGGAAGACCTTGAGAGTGGAATGTGATAGTCCTGACTTTGCCAAAAGAAGAAATAAAGGCAATATTTGCTCAGGGGTAGCGAGCATAGGATCAATGTTCTCCGGATGGCACCAAACACAGAACCGCTTCCATTTTAATTTATAGGTTTTGATGGTGGAAAATGCCCGTGCATGAACAAGGACCTTTCTGCAGTCAGGATCAATATCCAGGTGGGCAAACTCGTAGTGCTCAGGTTCCAAGCGTGAAGCTGGAGAGATGTCTGGTCTGGATGGCAAATCTGCCCGTTGTTCATGGTGAGAAGGTGCGGCAGTGGGCGGAGAGGGATCGGATTGCACTGGGAAAGAAGAAGGAGATCTGTGAACCATGGTCGACGCAGCCACCTGGGCGCAATCAACAGGATTTGACAAGGTTGTGTTCTCATTTTGCACAGGAGGCGAGGAATTAGAGGGATCGGCGGAAAAGCGTACATGAATCCTTCCGACCAGTTGATCGAAAATGCATTTCCGCTCGACCCTTTGTGAGGACGCCAGCTTGCGTAACGTAGGCATATGCGGTTGAGTGGAGTCGCAAAGAGATCCAGCTACGGCTGGCCCCACCGGCAAAAGACAAACTCCAGAGTTGACTGATGGAGTTCCCACTCGTGATTGTCTGTGGCCGATCGACTGAGAGAGTCTGTGAGGGCGTTGGACACACCCGGAACGTGAACTGCAGTCAATTGGACTCGATGTTGTATTGCCCATTCCCACATCTGCTGTGCCTTTCTGGAGAGCAGAAGAGACCTCGTACCCCCTTGTTTGTTGAGGTAGTGCATACTGGTGGTGTTGTCTGTACGCACCATTAGAGACTCTCCTTCCACCAGCGGATGGAATGATTTCAGGGCGAGGAAGATGGCCAAGAGTTCCAGCGGATTAATATGCCATTTGCGCTGGTCCGCAGTCCACTTGCCCTTGACTGATAATCCTTCGAGGTGCGCACCCCATCCCTCTAAGGAAGCGTCCGTTGTAAGGGTAAGCGTGGGGGCTGTGTCTTGAAATGTACGCCCTGTCGCAAGGTTCGGAAGGGGAGCCCACCATTCAAACGCGCCCTGAATGCGAGAGGTCAGGAAGACTTTGTCGTTGAACGAACCTGAGACTTGCTTCCATTGTTTGTCCAATTCTTCTTGGAGAACTCCCATGTGCAACCTGCAATTGGGGATTAGCGGTATGCAGGACGAGGTCATGCCCAGAAAGGATTTTAACATTCGGACAGAAACGGACTTTCTTGAGCGCAGAAGGTGGAAACCCCCAATATTCACTGGGGGAGAAGCCAGAGGGGAGGTAGGAGGCGGGGACAGCGTCTGGGCCTGATAATTATCCCAATCTGCTAGGACAGCGTCATCGTCTTGGTCTGTGTCAACATGGACGTCATCATCAGTACCAGGGTCCTGAAGAACTGGCGACCGTGGCGGTGGAACTTGAACAGGCTCCTGTGCTGGATGAGGTGTTGGAGAGGCCTGGGAAGAAGGTGGAAAAAAATGATTATAGTCGTCTAGCATGTGCTGCAGATTTGAAATTAAAGACATCGGCAACTGTGCCATAGAAACTCCAGGCTCCAAGTCTTGTTGCACATCATGACCTGAGATGTGCGACTCCCTCTCATAGGCATCCTCATCCTGATATTTGATATGTAGCTCTGATGGACTACTGGCGGGACGAAAAGTTTCATCAGTGTAGGAGCCATCAGAAGATTCCTCCTCAGCAGACGCAAAGAGTTGAGCTGGGGGACCTGACCCGTGCCAGACAGGGCTCAAAAACAGTGGAGCAGGACGTTTAACCGTAGTTGCCGCCACTACAGTGAAGGTGGTTGCCGTTGCCAGTGAAAAATGCTCCGTCGACGAGCTCGTCGACTATGTCGTCACCGAAGGATTCGTCGTCGATGTTCCATGCGTCGACGATGAGGTGGATGCTGTCGACGGAGTCGAGGCCATCGACGACGCTGCCATCGACGAAGTCTTGTGCGTCGACGGAGTCATCGACGACGAGGTAGACGTCGACTATGCTGCCGTCGAAGCTGGTAGCGTCGACGAAGTTTTCGACGACGAATGTCGCTTAGGCTGGGTCTCGACGAGACAGATTTCTTTGCCGTCGACGAGATTTTCACAACTGAAGAAATAGGGCGAACCTTTCTGGCCATCGTCGACTTCGTCGACACAGAGCAGGTCGTCGTCGACATAGGCATTACGTCGACGGATCTCGTCGTCGTCGACGGGCGCGTTAATGATCCCGTCGACGAGCTGGCACTCGTTATGGAGGACGAGGGTACAGGATGGGACTGTGACGCCAGAGAACTAGTTCTCGTAGGTGTGAGAAGTTGGCCTGATGTGCAGTGTTCACTATTCTAGTGATCACTATATATCAGTCCAAACAACCCTTATTGATGATTGGTTGTAAGTCAACCTTATAGACCAGCTATCCTAGTAGCATGGATACGAGCAGTCTAAGGCTAAGACTCTAGAGGGCGTGTTAAGCCAGCTGTTTTACCATCACATTACCCCTTGAACACCCAGTGAAAGGACACCACACAAGTGTTATGAAAATAAACAGTGTATTTATTAGAATCACAACAACCCTGTACTCTTTATGAGGACAGGGTGCTAGGCACACAACAAAACTCTTACGAAAATACTTAAGTTAGCACGTTATACACAAATGCCCGAGGGGCACGAAAAACCATATACTTTAAAAGTGGAATGCGAAATTACTAGCAGGTAAGTACAGTACTAATAGGCTTTAGAATCGCTAGGACTTGACTATAGAATCGTTTGATTACTTCTAGGAGACCTAGGGGACTCGGGTGCAGAGTGTGCACTCTCACGCGGGATGCGGGACAAGAGCTGGGCAGTCTTGATCCGGAGGAGAGACTTGCAGCAGACCGCAGTGTTCTTAAGATGGTGCCTGCGGATGCAGGGTGACTACTCCTTAGTCACAAGGGAGAAATCTTAGGAAGAAGTCTTGAGTTCCTTTCGTGGAAAGTAGTTTCAGGATTCAAAGATGATCTGATTTGGAAGGGGGCCAGTTCCTACCTTTATCCTGTAAAAAGGGGCTGGCACGCGACTAAGTCCTGCCCTAGGGGTGGGACTAGGAGGGGGGTGGTTACACCCACTTCCTTGGCGGGCTTTTCCCCAGCACAGGGTCTGGAGTGACCCTGGAACTGGTTCCAGCCAGCCTATGCACAGTGAGCACCGGGGTGCCCCGTGCAGTCACCTTCCTCTAAAGCCCTGCCTACCTACAATACACAAAACCCTGTCTGGGACGGTGCTGGCACCGCCCCTGGCAGGAAACCCTTTGTCCTTATCTCCTGCTCTGGGAGGACTCCCAGCAGCAGGAGGGCAGACTTGTGTCTCGGTGGCAGCATCCATTTTGTGGAGCTGAGGCTCTGTTTGACTTTAACCGGGGTTAGGGGTTACATACATGTCGTGTCCCTCTAGAAGGGTGGAATGCTAACCCCGTCGCCAGAATTGGCGAGGGGTTAGTATTCCAATTCGTATGACACCTTACTCGACATGTTTTGATAAAGCGATACCAGAGTTGGCATATAACCGCGAGGATTATAATGCACTTAAGAGTATATGGTATGCGATATCATGGAAACGGCTAAGGGATGGATCCCGAAAGCCGCAGACAGGCTCAGCTCATGCCAGAGCACCATCTCACACGATTCCAAGCACTCTGCCTTCAGGATTGTTAAGGCCTGCCATAGGAGTGACTGATAGGAGATCTGCGTGTCCATTTTTAGGGTTAGATATAGGTATACTATATCTAAAGCAAAGGGTGATTACACCACCTTGCCCCAGCTGTCAAGCAGCCAGTTGTGTCAGATTTGGATGGCCAGCCAGGGGTGGCATAATACATGCTGCAGCCCCTGGTAGGCCCTGGGTACACCTATGCCCTGGGTACCTAAGGTACACTGTACAGGGACTGGTAAGGTGACTCAGTATCCAATTTAGATATGTACCTAAGGTACATGGAATCCATTTTACAGAGAGAGCAGTAGGCCTGGGGTCCTGAATAGCAGGGCCCCAGGTCAACTAAGTCAGAAAACCAGCAAAACACCAGGCAAAAAGTTGGGGGCAACCATAGTCAGGGATCTACCTTCCTACAGTAGGCGTAGAGGCCGGCAGTTCCCGTGGGGAGACGGACTTGAAAGTGTCCACAAGCTTCTTCTTTTTAAGGAATGGCGAAGGAAGCTCAGTCTTTGACCCACTCTTTAGAGAGGTCTTGGAATGACAGGAAGACACACTCTCTAAATCAGACACAGGGTTGTCTGACGTCTTCAACCTCTGTAGCCACAGAAGGAGACGGGCCTCTCTATCTTTTTGAAAATGTTCTGCAAAACTTGCAACTCCTCACCTCATGGTCCGGGTACAGTCAGTAGATTCATTTTTTATGAGGGTCCTCAGAGAAAAGGCGAAGCTTTCCACAGGCAGAACAATGCTGGAATAAAGATCTTTTTGTAGAAGACATGTTGAAGAAGATTTGAAGAGTTGAAGAATGAAGAAACTGAGCAGAGCTCAGAGAGACTGCCTTACACACGACGTGCAGTAGAAAATCTTAGGGCTTGAGCTTCTATGGAGAAGGTTCTAGAGGGTGCTACAGCCTGATTGGCTAGAATGTGGACCATTATAATGATATGGATATGCTACTAAAGTGAATTCTGCCTCTATACTTTATATGGACCAATGTTGTTCTATGGTACTTTATGGTTTTATTTCTTTTAGATATATCTTGAAATGTATTTATATATATATATATATATATATATATATATATATATATATATGTACTTCATGTATATATGTTTTCTTTCTACTATTTTATGTATCGTGGGACTCCCACTTCGACGACGGGGAATTATTCAAGCATGTGAATCTATGAAAGACACCCCTAATACTGGAGAAATTTAGATTATCCGAAGTACTCTGTTTGCTTTACAAACATCTGGAAGGGAAAGGCAATGCCACATAGAGGAATTACCGATCCCTGTGATATCCCTAATTACTGGTAGCAAGAATGCTGATCCAATTACCGGGCCACTCGTATTGAGGGCCTAATTTACCTTACTCTACTGAAAACGTAACACCTAGTGTTCAGTATGCGACCAGAAAAAATCCAGTATGAGCGGTAGAAAATTCACTTGACAAGGACTTCCTTTCATACAGTTCATTGCATTCCTTCAACATATTGACTAAGCCTTCTCTGTCTCTCTACCAGTGTGTGATCTTTCAGGGGAATTATTACATTGAGTAAGTGTGCAGCCACAAGCATTTGCCACTCTACCAGTTGATGCAGTTAAATGTGTCCAAATGCTCAACCAGACCACATGTGTGACAGTACGGACGTTTTCATCCTTGCACATCACTTGGTGGAAGCTTTACAGAGGAGGGGCTATCAATTCTGCAAACACCGAGGCAGACTGCTTGTTCATAACCTGATGGTCTATAACCAACAACCAAGATGTGTTAAAAGTTTGCAGTTGGCCGCCGTACATTTGCAATCAAACTTCTGATGTAGTTACATACGAAGCCCTCAAAAATATCCTGTAAAATCGGGTAATGCCACCGATGCTCTTCACACACAGTCCTGTCTTATTATTTTATACCTAGGAGTTTCAGGAATAGCCATATTTATCTCATGTCCTGAGCACCTGCTAAAACAGCCATTTACAAGCAGTAGCATGTCTAGTTGTTTATCAACAATTAGAATTTTATCTCTTTTGCATGTTGAGGTAGATAATGGGCATTGATTAACAGCAATCTAAGCATAATAACTTGTTGTTTTTTCTTCCTCTTCACTCCTTCTCTCTGTTAGATTCAAACCCAGATTTGTGGAGCTGAGATCTTACTTCTGCCTAGAAAAGCCCAGCCCACTTTCTAAAAGCTAGAAATTCATCTTTCTCATACACGTTCACCACCAGACATTAATCCAGAAGAACTCCAGAAGAGTTGTCCGGAGCAGACCTCAATGGTGCATCGAATGTGCAGATGGGGAAACTCCTGCTTCTCTGTAAGCTAAAGTGATGACACACTATGTCCTTCTATCCAGTGTTTAAACAAAGGGTTTTAAACCTGTCCAGACAAAACCAAAGTTGACAAAAGACTATTTGTGGAACTGGTTCTTAATTCCTGCCTTCCACTCTAGATAAATCACGATGGCTCATCTAACATCTAGAAAATGAAGTTGCTCTTCCTCTTGAGTCTGAGGATTAGAATGGAAATCGGGATGATTATTTCCTGATCAAGATGGAATAGAGCTTTAACCTTAGCAACAAAGGACGATCACAATCTAAGAGCAACTCCGTCCTCAAAAACAGCGCTATGATTTATGTGCCGTGAGGAAAGAGGAGTTGCGATATGAAGGAAGGAGTAGTTTCTGTCCTGTAACTCCAGTTCTGTAGTAGGGGTATCTCTGTTATAGTCATAATCTAGTGAATAGTCCCGCCCATGTGCGTGGACCCCGGAGCAATCAAAAATAATCTCTTACAGTGTCAAAAAATGCAGAAATGCATTGACACTTAAGAGAGAATTTAAAGACAGATAATGCAGCCTAAAAGGCTACACTGTCCAGTACTTCAACTAGAAATTCCACCATAAAATCCACAAAACAGCAAAAGCCTGTACAGATTTCCATTGCTTTAACAGCAAACTCCCTCAGGAATGATAGAGAGAAGAACCTGGACAGACAAGCCCATAGGCTGCCATTATGTGGCTCAAAACAGGATACTGTGCCTTTAAGAGAATCTTCCAGAACCTTATCTCAGAATGCATAGCAGGTCCAACTTACTTTCAGTTCTTTTTGAGGGCGTAACACGCCAGACCTGTAGCATTCCGAAAAGGAATATGTCTCTCTCCACCGGGGAGGAGGGAGGGCGCTTATGACTATAACAGAGATACCCCTACTACAGAACTGGAGTTACAGGACAGAAACTACTCCTTCTGTAGTAGGGGATCTCTGTGTATAGTCATAATCTAGTGAATAGAATGGCAAGCCCATCCCCACACCAAAGCGGCGGTGTAGAAAAGAGAATCAACACCACTATTGTGCGAACAGATTTCGCAGTGAAGCCTGTCCAGCCTGAGCATCTGCCCTAGCATCAGAGTCCAGGCAGTAATGCTTAGCAAAGGTATGAACCGACTTCCAAGTGGCCGCCTTGCAGATTTCTGCAATCGGAACATTACGGAGCAATGCTGTCGTGGCAGCCTTGCCCCTGGTGGAATGAGCCTTAGGCTTACCTCCTAAGGTCTTATTAGCTTTTTGGTAACACAGCTGTATGCAGGACACAATCCACCTAGAGATAGACTGCTTAGAGGTCGCAAGACCCGTCCTGACAGATCCATAATTGATGAACAATTGGTCTGACCTACGAATATCACAGGTTTTATCCAGATAAAATTTCAGCACCCTCCTAACATCCAGGGAATGCAAAGACCTTTCCGCTGGAGATGAAGGATTCTGAAAGAACGTTGGTAAAGATATAGTCTGGTTGATATGAAAATCAGAAACAACCTTGGGAAGAAACTTAGGGTGAGTACGCATAACAACCTTAGCAGCATGAAATACAGTATAAGGTTCTTGGCAACACAACGCCTGAATTTCACTCACCCTGCGGGCCGATGTAATGGCCACGAGGAACGCCGCCTTCCAGGACAGGTGCTGCAACGAAGCCTTATGAATAGGTTCAAAAGGCTCCTTCATCAATCTGGACAGCACCACATTCAAGTCCCATGAAGGCGAAGGAAGCCTGACAGGAGGGAATACTTTCTTCAAGCCTTCTAGAAAATCCTTGATCACAGGGATCTGGAAGAAGGAAGTCTGTGAAGGGCATTTCCTGTAGGCAGTCAAAGCAGCCAGATGAACCTTAATGGAATGGACATTAAGGCCAGACTGCGCCAGATGTAGCATATATGGAAGGATGACATCTTCCTTGCATGTCGTAGGGTCATAGTTCTTAGACTTGCACCAGATGCAAAACCTCTTCCACTTGTAAGCATAAGAAGTCCTAGTGGAAGGTCGCTTAGCCTCCTTCAGTATGTCCATACAATCCTCTGGGAGATTCAAATGACCATATTGCACTATTTCAGGAGCCATGCCGCCAAACTCAAAGACGAGAGGTTGGGGTGCAACATCCGCCCCCCGAACTTCGTGAGAAGGTCCGGCATGCACGGCAGCTTCATGTGAGGAAGGAGAGACCGGTGAAGCAGGTCCGTGAACCACCACTGTCTGGGCCATTCCGGGGCAATCAGAATCATCCTCGCCCTGGACTGGGACAGCTTGATGAGAACCGTCGGAATCAGGGGAATGGGTGGAAAAGCGTACAGAAAGCTGTTCGACCAGTTGATCCATAACGCGTTCCCCAGCGTCCCCGGCTGGTAGTACCTGGAGGCGAAGTCTCGGCATTTGCTGTTTTCGGCGGTGGCGAACAGATCTACATCTGGAGTTCCCCACCTTGCGAAGACTTCTCCTAGTACTTCGTCGTTTATAACCCATTCGTGGTTTTCCTGAATCAGTCTGCTCAGCTCGTCTGCTTGAACATTCTGCACACCTGGCAGATGAGTGGCCGTTATCGAGAGTCCTCGAGCCAGAAGCCAATGCCAGATCGCCTGCGCCTCCTGAGACAGAGTGCGTGATCTTGAGCCCCCCTGCTTGTTGAGGTAATACATCGTGGTCGTATTGTCCGTCTGTACAAGCAGAGAGTTGGTCCGGAAGGACGGTTGAAAAGCCTTCAGCGCCAAGTGAACAGCCCTGAGTTCCAGGAAATTGATGTGGTACGTAGACTCCGACGGGGACCACGTCCCTTGAATCTGCAGATCTCCGGAGTGCGCTCCCCATCCCAGGAGAGAAGCATCCGTCACGATAGTCTGAGTGGGAATGTCCTTGTGGAAGGGAACCCCTCTGAGGAGATTCTCCGCTGAACACCACCACTTCAGAGACTGAAGAGCATGCAGAGACAGTCGTATCTTGCCGTCCCAAGAGCCTCTCCTCTGGTCCCACTGATCTTCCAAGCACTCCTGCAGCGGTCTCATGTGCAGCCGTGCATTTGGTGTCAGGAAGATGCAAGAGGCCATCGATCCCAGCAGAGAAGACACCGTCCTCACTGTCGTGGATGGAGTGGACATGAGAGCCTGAGCCTTCCGAAGGAGTGATAAACGTCGCTCTTCCGAAGGAGACACGCTTGCCGACAGCGTATCGATGGAGGCTCCCAAGTACTGGATTCACTGGACCGGAGTCGGAACAGACTTGCACATGTTGATGTGCAACCCCAGCTTGTTCAAGAGAACGCACGTCTTCTGGAAGTGTGCTTGAGCTTCCGAGAAGGAGGAGGCCTTGATCAACCAATCGTCCAGGTATGGGTAGACAAACACCTTGTTCTTCCTCAGGTGTGCCACTACCACTGCCATGCACTTCGAGAACGTCCGGGGCGCAGACTTCAGCCCGAACGGAAGTACCGTGTACTGATAGTGATTGGTGCCGACTTGAAATCGCAGGAACTTCCTGTGTTTGTGTGCAATGGGCACATGGAAGTACGCATCCTGTAGGTCTATGGCGCAAAGCCAGTCTCCCCGCTGCAGCTGAGGATAAATCTGATGCAACGACAGCATGCGAAACTTTTCTCTGCGAATCCATTTGTTTGCCTGTCGCAAGTCCAGAATGGGCCTGAACTCGTTCTTGTCCTTTTTGCTGACCAGAAAGAACCGAGAGTACAGACCTCTTCCTCTTTGAGACAGAGGGACAGCTTCTATCGCCCTTTTCCTTAAAAGGATGTCGGCCTCCGCCTGGAGCTCGCGCAGTTGATACTGCGAGCTGACCGGAGGAATCGATGGAGGAGGGCTGGTGAACCGGAGACTGTATCCATTGCAAACAATATTCAGCACCCACTTGTCCTGAGTAATTTTTCTCCACTCTGCCAGAAAAAATTGAACGCTTCCCCCCACCGGAGCGGGTAACGGACGAAGGGGAAGTAACCGCTCAGGGTCGTGACCCAGCCGGGCCCTTGTTCGCGGTAGAGGACTGCTGTCCACCTCTACCCCTCTGACGTTTCTGGAAGGGTCTTCTGTATTGCTGCTGTTGTTGCTGCTGCTGCTGTTGCCCAGAAGACTGTCCCCTTCCTCTACCCTGCGACCCGAACCGTCGTTGGAACTGGCGGTAGGGTTTCTTTTCTTTGGGCTTCTCCAAGCCCACAGCCGTCAGGGTTTCAGCCTCGGCCTTCATCCTGGCCATTTCGTCATCTGCATGTTTCCCGAAGAGGGTGTCGCCGGAAAACGGCAGATTTGCCACTCGCTGCTGTGCTTCAGGCTTGAGCGACGTCAGCCGGAGCCATGCCACTCGCTGCTGTGCTTCAGGCTTGAGCGACGTCAGCCGGAGCCAAGCATGGCGTCTCTGATTGATACCGTGGCAGTATCCATGCGCGGCCAACAGGGAGATATCCGCCGCGGCGCTGATGGCCTGGTTCGAAACCAGCATCCCTTCCTGGACGATCTCCATGAAGTCCTCTTTTCTGTCACGCGGGACAAGGTCCGCAAACTGTTCCATGGAATCCCACAGTGCACGGTCGTACCGCCCCAACAACGCCGAGTCGCTGGAGGCCTTCATCGTCGTGGAAGACGTCCCACACGCCTTCCGTCCAGCTGAGTCAATCCAGCGGCTCTCCTTATCCGGAGGCACAGTGGAGGCCGGGGAGGTAGCATGTAGTTTCCTAGCCGCCGTCACAATCACCGAATCAGGCACTGGGTCCTTTCGTAAGAAGGCCGGGTCCTTCTCTGGAGCCCTGTACTTCTTGACTAGCCTGGAGGGAGCGGCTTTCACCACCGCCGGCGTAAGGAAGAGCTGTTCCGCAGGCTCAACCAGTCCTGGCACCAAAGGCAGTAGGGGGCGAGACAGGTGCTTCTTGTGCAAAGTCTCGAAGATCACAGAAGTCGTCGGCGTAGGGGCCGTCACCTTGATCCCCAACTTCGTCGCCCCTCTCAGGAGAACCTCCTGGAACGTGCCAATGTCATCTATCGGAGATACCCTCGTCTCCGGTGAATCCGACAATGTAGGTGAATATGAACGGGTCCTAGAGGTCGAACGGGACCTGGACCAATGCCTCCTATGGCGATGTCTGGATCTCGAGGAGGATCCGTGTCCACTCCTAGATCTGTCTCTCCTCCCTGAGTGTGACCTCGATCTCCTGGGTCTGGGACGCTCCGCCGGCTTCCCCGGGACGGACGCCTTGGGCTTAGGAGGAACCTTCGACTTAGGAGTTTACTTCGGAGGTGTCGGAAGTCTGGGCATCGGCACCGATCTCGGTGGAACCGGAGGAGGAGCATCAGGCACCGGGGCCTATGGTCCTGACGGAAGAGCAGGTAGAGGAGGCAATGGAGGAGGGGTTGGAGCCCTCGGAGGAGGACCTCTAGGCAAAGGAGGAGGAGGAGGAGGTGTAATAGTCTTCTTCGGGGTATACACCTTTGAGTACGCCGTTCCCGGCGAACCACCATCCTGTCCTGACTGAGGGGAGCCCCCCACAGTCCTCGGCCTGTCCTTACGACCCCCTGACGTCGAAGACCGGTGTTCAGACGGCGAACGTGGTCCCCTCGGCGTCGAGCGGCCCTTCGGCGTCGACCGTTTCACACGCCTCGGCGTCGACCGGCTTCTATGCCTCGACGTCGACCCCGACCAGATGGACGATCCTCTAAACCTCGACGGCGAGCGCTTACGCCTCGACGGCGACCTCGACGACGACCTCTTCGATCGCCTCGACGTCGACCTCGATCGCCTCGACGTCGACATCTTCTGCGCCGGAGACCTCTTCCGCCTCGACGGCGACCTTGCCCTCTTCGACGGCGGCCTCGACGGCGAGGATCCCCTCGACGACGACGATGTCCTCGCCCTTGACGGCGAACGGCGGTGTCGCCTCGACGGCGAGCGCCGACGCAGAGTCCTCCGATGCCGTCCACTCGACGCCGACGGCGAAAAAATCGACACCGGGTTCGACGGCAGCCTGTGTAAGTCCCTCGACGTCGATGGGCGACGTTTTCTCGACCCAGAGCCCTGGGGAGACCGGGAACTGGCCGTGGACCTTCCTCTCGACGTCGTGGTCAGAGCAACTGACCCAGACGGAGACCGTGGATGTTTGCTGGACTTCCTGCCCCTGGGGAGCCCCCCAGAGGCCTCAGCATGGGCAGTAGAAGCCCCTCCAGACCCACCTTGAGCCTTCAGTCTTCTTTCTTCCAGGCCCTGAAGTCTGATCTTCCTCCTGTCCTTCAGGGTCCTGCCAGAGAAGCCTCTACAGATCTCACACTCCTCTGGGATGTGGGAAGAGGGAAGGCAGAGGATACACACCTCATGGGGATCTGACTTGGCCTTCTTCCTGGAGCACTCCGGGCATTTGTCAAATAATGCAGGCATTATGGACAACAAAAGGGTGCAGAAAACCAAGAAGAAAGTCGCCAAAGTACTTTAAAAGTACACAAAATCGAATTTAGTGAAAAACACCAACAAAACCCCTGAAAAGGGAGAGCTCAATGCTCCAGGGTCCTGCTTGCAGGAGCCGGAAAAAAGAACTGAAAGTAAGTTGGACCTGCTATGCATTCTGGGATACTGGGAGAAGGTTCTGGAAGATTCTCTTAAAGGCACAGTATCCTGTTTTGAGCCACATAATGGCAGCCTATGGGCTTGTCTGTCCAGGTTCTTCTCTCTATCATTCCTGAGGGAGTTTGCTGTTAAAGCAATGGAAATCTGTACAGGCTTTTGCTGTTTTGTGGATTTTATGGTGGAATTTCTAGTTGAAGTACTGGACAGTGTAGCCTTTTAGGCTGCATTATCTGTCTTTAAATTCTCTCTTAAGTGTCTATGCATTTCTGCATTTTTTGACACTGTAAGAGATTGCTCCGGGGTCCACGCACATGGGCGGGACTATTCACTAGATTATGACTATACACAGAGATCCCCTACTACAGAAGAAAAAACTAAAATGGGTCCTTCGTTATTCAGTTGCCCCATTAAAAATGGCCACATCAGGTGAATCAGGCAAGCAAGCAAGCACATCTAGAACAAGAAGAGCCCTTTTTCTAGTACAATCAAGAATATCCTACTAAGCCTAGATAACTAATTGCTGAATCAAAATAGACCTCCTGAAAGGTGTACAGCAGTACAGTATACCTGTATACTTGCGCCTGGATACCCTCACGGGTGATTAGCAGCACTATACAAATTGATTGATTAATTTGACAGTTCATATAGCCCAAACATACATTTATAGCTACCTGAAAATACTACTGTAATCATATTAAACATTCATGACCAGCATCCCCTGAAAACAAAGGCTACCTAAATGGTTTCTTAGCTATGTGAGATAGTTTCCATCTGTTAGACCTGTCTGCTTCTGAGAGTCCCCTCACCACTATGATTTCTTTTGTTCCCCTGTACCTCCCAAAATTTGTCGCTTTTCTTTGTCTGCCAGGACATTTTATGTGTTGTTTCATGGGGTTAGATGTTCCTTGACGCCCAGTTGCTCACAAGGTTTGTGGCACCTATTTACAAGGCACCTGGCGAAACCTGTGGCATTACAAACTGGGGTTGTCAACCTGAATAAATGGCCCTAAAATGGTGGACACCCTTTTCCCTCCGGTGAGTGACTCCCATTGGAGCCTCCCTGAACTCTGGCCTTTTGAGATTTTGGCGCCTTTTGGTTTAACGCACATTCCTGACAGGAATTCCTTTGTTTCCCTCAGATACACAAAATGGCTGCTCTAGAGCCGCAGTACGGTGGCTGCTAGTGACCTAGATACCCCTCAAAAGTGCCAAGTCATTGTCACAGCCAGAGAAGGTTCTAGAACCTTCTGGCTCGTGCCAGCACCCCAGGGCACTGGCTATAAAAGGCCCAGTCCCTGGCGGCCATTTTAGGTGGCGATAAGAGATAAGAGAAGAAGATTCCAGACTTGACACCAGATTGACACCTGCCCTGTTGACCCCCCCCCTGAGGTGGCTGGTAGCGTGGGCGGTAGAGTAGCAAAGGTTGCTGGCATTGTTCCTGACTTGCGTTCCAGTCAGCTGCGTGAGAAGTGACCTAGCGCCTACAGCGCCTGCCCAGCAAGTGCCTCATTGCCCCAAAGACTGTGGCCAAATTCGTGTGCCTCCCCGCCTCCCCGGTGGTGAATTGTGACAGATTTCACGAGTCGCGAGGCGAGAGCAAGTTCACCGCGACCGCAATCTTCAGAAGTGCCCCCCTTCGCGACAGGTGCCTCCAGGGAGGAGTTCGGACGTCTCCGAGCCCTTCCGCCATAGAGCGCTTCCTGTGTGGACTGAAGGTGAGGTGGTGCGCCGGGGTGGGGAAAGGCCGGCCTTCATTGGGCGAGACTAGCGTCTCTGCCCCACCCCAGTGAGCTGGAAGCGGTAGCTGTGGGCAGGATCCACCCCGTATGAGAAAGTCGGAGGGAGGACCGTGGAGCCCCTGAGAACCCTGTCACTGGCGTGAGGAGTGCTGTGGCCTGACTGAATCGCTTTCCGATTGCAGCAGATGTGAGGTGGGCCCGTTTCTTCAGATAGGGTGCAGCGTTGTGAAGGAACTGTGAACCGGCATTCATTTGACGGAGCGCGATGGTTGTGTGACCCCTCCGGCAGCCCGTTCGTCAGTCTAAAAGACTTTGAACTGGTGCCGCCTGTGTTCTAGCGGTGATAAAGCCCGTAGGCGCGCATAGACTCCACCGGCAAGCAGAGATCTCATCCTGGTGGCAGCGGAGTGCGAATGCTGTATTCACTGTGTTTCCTTGCCTTCTAGATACACACGCTTGACTCCCTGAGTGAACCCTAAAGAGTCTAAAGTTGTTTTGTGCCTAGGGAAGCCCGTACTCATAATCCTTGAAACCAACGTAAACTGTAAGAGTTATCATTCCCATTTGAAACGTATTGCAAATGTGATCTTCCTAAAGTATTTAAGTGGTGGCAGCGATACCAGAAGGAACATGTGGTTATTTGTTTAAATGAACCCGTATTTATTCTGATATTTATTGCGATATTTATTTGTGATATTTATCCTATATATCTCGCTATTTATTCCCGAAGATCTATTTATTGTATTTATAATATTTATGTCAATAACTGAATCCCAGAAATGCAAATATGCTTTCCTAACTGAATCCTATTTACAAGAAGAGAATTTTTACATAAAGGAATCGTATTTTTCTACAGCAGTGGTGTGGTGTCCTTTTTGGTGTGGCTGTGCAGGGAGTTATTATTGGGTCAAAGCCGGCTTAACACTACAGCCTTCACTTGCCTTGTCACTTGAGCCAAGCTACCCCCTTTGTGCTGGGCTTGCCCATCGCAGGTCCAACACCATACTTCTACGAAGTTTAGAGACAGCTTCCATATTACTCCCTTCAGAAGATGGGCTCATAGCACCATTAGAATTCCAGTGCATAAACATTATATTGTTTTAAGAGTTCTGCTAGTATAACTCACCCAACTGGAGAGCACGCTCAGTTCCCACATTAGAACTCACTGAAAAGCTAGAGCATATGGTGTGGATATGGTACAGAGAAGAACAATTGTTACCTACCTGTAAACAGGTGGTTCTCCAGTATTGGTCTCTTTCATAGATTCACATGCTTGAATATTCCCCGTCGTCGAAGTTGGAGTCCCACGGTAAATATCATAGCAATAAGATGCTAATAACATAAGTATGTAAAAACATAACACATAAAAATACACAGTAGAAATGCATAGAAGTACCAAGACATAATTCCTACATAGGAATACATGGTAGAGAGAAAAAAACACTTGCAACATATTCATGTCATTATGTTAGTCCAAACTGCAGCCAATCAGGCGCAAGCACCCCTCCAGAACCTTCTCCTCAGAGCTCAGTCCCTCAGATTTTCGTAGCACAGGAGTGACAACAGAGTCTATGAGGAGAAGCGAGCCTCTGAGGGGAGGTGGGTGGGTCGCATATGAATCTATGAAAGACACCAATACTGGAGAACCACCTGTTTACAGGTAAGTAACAATTGTTCTTCTCCAGTATTGGGGTGTCTTTCATAGATTCACATGCTTGAATAGAATCGTGAGCAGTAGTAGCCGAAAGGCTTGAAGAAACCATGCAACAACATGGAAGAAACTCAATAAGACTATAATAAAGTCATGCAAGTAATAACCATAAGCAAAATAACCATAATGGAGGAGGGAAGACAAAGGCTCACCTTAGTTAAAAAGATTGCGAAGCACTGCCTGTCCCACTGCCGTATCTGCGTCATTGATGGCATCCAGGCAATAGTGTCTTGTGAACGTATGCCTGCTGGACCACGTGGCCGCTCTGCAGATTTGATGAAGCGGCACACCGGCAAACAGGGCAGTAGAAGATGACATCGCCCTGGTGGAATGGGCCCTCACGGAAGACTGAAGAGGTTTGCTGGCCTTCTGATGGCAGAAAGCAATTGCTGAAGAAATCCAATGTGCAATAGTTGGCTTGGTAACAGGGCGTCCTTTGCGCATGCGTCCATAGGCAATGAACAGTTGATCAGACTTGCGATGGGTGCCGTCCTATTCATGTAAAATTTAAGACATCTTTTAATGTCCAAGGAATGTAGGCGTTGCTCTGCTGGAGATTGAGGATTGGAAAAGAAATTTTTTAAGAAAACAGGTTCGTTAATGTGAAAGTCAGTAGGTACTTTAGGAAGGAAAGTTGGGTTGGTGCGAAGCACTACACAGTCCGATTTGAATTGGAGGAATGGAGGTTTAATGGTGAAAGCATGAATATCGCTTACTCTTCGAGAGGATGTCAAAGCAAGGAGAAGGGCTACCTTCCAGGTGAGAAATTTTAAGTCCGCTCTGTGGATGGGCTCGAATGGTGCTTTCATTAGTTGAGCCAGTACGACATTAAGAAGCCAAGTGGGAGGAGGACGCCGAATGGGCGGGAACTTCCGGAATAATTCTTTGAAAAACTGGCGAATGACTCTGGAGGAGGAGGGCGAAGGGGAACCATCTTGACGGTAGCGTAAAATCGCTGCCAAGAAGACTCTCAAAGTGGAATGTGAAAGTCCTGATTGCGCCAGTTGCAGAAAGAACGGGAGTAGCTGATCCGGAGTGGAATGAAGAGGATGAATATTGGCATCAGCGCACCAATGACAAGACCTCTTCCACTTGAGCTTGTAGGTTTTGACTGTAGACGGAGCTCTTGCCTGAGCGAGAATGTCCCTGCATGCTGGTGAAATATTTAAATGGGCAAATTCAAGGTGCTCAGGCTCCAGGCCGATAATTTCAGAGAGGAGGGGTCCGGATGACATATCTGACCCTCGTCTATCGTGAGGAGATCCGCTCGAGGATGCAGAAGGATGGGCTCACACTGGGAGAGGAGAAGCAGCTCTGAGAACCACGCTTGTCGAGGCCATCTGGGAGCGATCAGGAGGATGTGGCAAGGTTGTCTCCGCATCTTCCACATCACGCGAGGAACCAGTGGAATCGGAGGAAAAGCGTAGGCGAATAGATCGCACCAGTTCATCAAAAGGGCATTCCCGCACGATCCGGGGTGGGGATGCCAACTTGCGTAGGATGGGCATTTCCAGTTCTCCAGTGTGGCAAAGAGATCCAAGGGTGGATGACCCCACCGTCGAAAGACTAGGTCGAGTGTTGGTTGGAGTAACTGCCACTGGTGGGTCGAAGACGTGGATCTGCTGAGGGAATCAGCTAGGATGTTGGAGACTCCTGGCAGATGAACGGCAGTCAGGGTGACGCGGTGACTGATTGCCCAATCCCAGATCGACTGTGCCAGACGAGACAAGAGAGGAGATTTGGTTTCACCCTGTTTGTTGACATAGTGCATACTGGTTGTGTTGTCCGTTTGGATGAGTACTGACTTTCCCTTGATCAAAGGATGGAACGACTTGAGTGCTAGAAAGATGGCCATCAATTCTAGCCGGTTGATGTGCCAAGAGCGCTGAGGCAGTCCATTTGCCTTTGATCGACAGACCTTGAAGGTGTGCACCCCACCCTTCTAAAGATGCCTCCGTCGTCAGTGTGAGTTCCGGAGCGGTGATGAGGAAGGTAACCCCTGCTGCGATGTTGGACTGTTGCCCCCACCACTGGAGAGCCGTCTTCATGCGAGCGGTGACACTGATCAGGTCGTTGAAGGATCCTGTGACTTGACGCCATTGCCCGTCCAGTTCTTCCTGAATAGGGCGAGTTTTCAATCTGCAATTCGGGATCAGAGAAATGCATGATGATGCCATCCCCAGAAAGGACTTCAAGATCCGGACTGAAATGGACTGCCTTGCGCAAATACGAGCCACGAGGCGGAGTATCTTCAGTTGACGCTCGTGAGACACGAACGCTTTGGCTACGGATGTGTCCAGGGTAGCGCCTAGAAAGTTTCTGCAGAGAGCTGGGACAAACTGGGCCTTCTCAGCATTGATGGAGAGGCCGAGGGAGCGGAAGACCTCCTGACAGCGTTGAGTGTCCCAAACCAACTTGCTGAGAGATTGAGATTTGAGAAGGCAATTGTCCAGGTATGGAAAAGTTTGGACGCCCTGGAGTCGCAGGCAGGCTATCACAGGAGCTAACACTTTCATGAAGACACGAGGGGCGGAGCGGAGGCCGAAAGGCAGCACTCGGAACTGGAAGTCTCTCCGTCTCACCAGGAAGCGCAAGTACTTTCGATGACGTGGAAGAATTGGCACATGAAAGTAAGCGTCCTGGAGGTCGATGGTCGTCATGTAGTCATCTTTGGAGAGAAGACGCAAAATCTCTGTGAGCATACGAAAGGATTGGGATTTAAGATAGTTGTTCAGCGCTCGTAAGTCCAGAATCGGACACCAGTTTCCTGATTTCTTGAGGATAAGGAAAAAACGGGAATAGAACCCCTTCCTCTTTGAGACTGTGGAACCACTTCGATGGCGCACTTTGAAATCATAATACAAATTTGTTGGAACAACTCCTTGAGGTGGGGTGGAGGTGGGCCGGATGGAGGAGTGGTCGGAGGAATCTTGATGAACTCCAGAGCATGGCCCTTCGCTACAATGTCCAGAACCCAACGGTCTGAGGTGATGGAGGACCACTGAGAAGAGAACAGGGAGATTCGACCTCCAACTTTTGGGGGGAAAGGCAAGTCATTGTCGTCTGGAGGTATATCATCTATAGGCAGACTTTCCTCGATAGGATTTGGAGGACTGCTGACGGGAGGACTGCTGCTGCTGGGAAGAGTAGCGCTGATTACCCTGGTTGTAGGAGCGGTATGTTTGATTAGATCCTCCACGAAAATTGGAGTTGGTGCCGCGTCCAAGTGTGCCACGAAAATGTTGTTTTCGGAACTGTAAGGTCCCTAAGGAGCGAGCAGTGTCGGTGTCCTTCTTGATGGCTTGAAGAGCCTCATCAACATGTGCTCCAAAGAGTGACTCTCCATCATACGGCATATCAAGGATCTTTGCCTGTACCTTTTGACGAAAAGAGGTGGAGTGGAGCCATCCCTGTCGCCACAACACGGCTGCCCCTGTAAGCTGACGGAAACCAGTTGATGCGATGTCTACTGAGCAGTCTATGATGCGGGGACGGTGCTGATGGTGGTGGTAGCGGATCCACAGGTGGAGGTACTGTAGGCACAGGTGCTGCCGGTACTGGCGAACCCTGATGTGATGGGGGAAATCGCCTGTTATAATCCTCCAACATATGTTGTAGGTTGAAGAGGAGAGACAGAGGCAGTGTCGCTGTTGGAACCTGCACCAATTGTTCTTCATCTTGAAAATAATTCTCTTCAGGTTCCTCACCATAGTCTTGGCACTTAATCACTAATTCCGAGGGACTGCGTGCCGCCCGAAAAGGGCCACCGTCATCCTCTTCCGAACCAGAGTCCTCCTCAGAGCCAGTGGCAAACAATGGCGAAGGTGGCTGCTTGTTATCTGGAATAGACAACTGGTCTACCTCAACCTGGCGACGTTGGTGCAGTGGGCTGACGTTGGAAAGATCAGATCCCGACGGTGGAAGTGGCACCAGTGGCATCGATGCAAAAGAAGAGGCAGTCACCGTCGACGAAGTCGTCGTCGACTTAGCTGATGACGACGGCATAGGCGTCGACGAAGATGTAGATGATGATCCCGCCATCGACGGTGCCACCGTCGACAGCGCTCGCCAGGCCCGTCGACGTCGATGATGAAGATGCTGCCGTCGACGAAGCACTCGTCGACGGGACCGACGATGAAGATTTAACAGCTCTCGTCGATGAAGATTTCGTCGACGACAAGAGAGCTTTCTTTTTCGTCAACGAGAGGATAGGTATCATCGACGACACAGGTCTAGAGCTCATAGATACCTTCGTCGACATAAATGACGTTGACGTAACAGTCGTCGACGAGCCAGCAACAGATGTCGTCACAGTCGCCGCCGGCGAGCCGGAGACGGCAGATCTAGTCGTCGGGATGATAGTCAACGCTCCCGTCGAGGATTTAACATGTTTTTTGGTGGAAACATGACTGGAAGAAGCAGAAGACGCCTGAGAGTCATATCTATCTCGTGGGCGTAGCAGGAGTAGGTGAAGACACCGCAGTAGCCACAGAAAGGGAGAGTTTCTTCTTCTTTAGAAATGGAAAAGGCAATTCCTGCACTCTGCTACGCTTACTGGCTGCTTTTGAAGTACTAGACCAACAGGCTGTCTGTGTCAGAAAGTGGTTAATCTTGTCTTTAAGTCTCTGCAACCAGAGGAAGAGACTACCTTCCCTGTCTTTAAGGGTCTTAGTAGAAAAGGTCCTGCATAACTTACATTTGCTCACCTCATGGTCCGGGTAAAGACAATATATACACTTGCTGTGGGGATCTTCAGAATATAAACGTAGCTTCCCACAAGAACAGGGTCTAAATAAAGACTTCTTCTGGGGGGCGTGGCCGAGCGGCACCTACGATGGCCGCATTCTAGCTCGGCTCGAGGATCTGCTGAGGCCCCCAAAAATCCGCACATAATCCGGTGGCCTTACCGTCCTGGAGGCCGGAACGGCTTCATCAAAGGCTCCGGTGCTGGAGGGCGGTGTCCCAGGCTCTCTACCCGGCGCAGCTGCCTTGTCTTCGGTGGCGGCGGTCCGGGGCCTGCTTACGGCCTGCACTTCAAAAGTAGACACCGGCTGTGAGGAAGCGGTGCTGGTGTGGGGCACCGGCCGGGGGACAGACCCGGAGTAACTCATTAAGCCCCTGCGCACTCAGCGCTGGCGGGGCCCGATACGGCTGCAGCGGCTTTGGCGCCTGTGATATCCCGCGACTTGGAGGGAGTCCCCGGCTTGAGGGTCGCATTGGCCGGCCGCGAGTGAGCGGTGCTGATTGGGGAAGCCGGTGGGGTACTTGACCCGGCGGCGATTCTCGGGCACCCGGTGCGGCGCGTGGGGCTCTGATAGGGCTCGGAGATCCCGCGCTACCTGGTGGCGGCTTGGGGCCCCGGTGTGGCCCGCATCGTGGTGGAAGACGCCGGCCTCGAGGGGTCCTGAGGCCGGCTGGAAATACATGGTGCCGGTGTGAGACGCCAGTTCGGGGTCGGGGCCTGCGGCCATTGTTAACAGCCCCCCACACACAGTCTGAATTGGAGGGAGCAAACTATCGTGATCTGAGGCCTGGGGACTACCATCTGGCATTACTTTGGGCAGGAAACCTCTGCTGGGACTGCGACGAGGTAGGAGCCCCTTGTGGGAGCGTTTGGCCGGGGCTCTGGTACTGGACGTTTGGGGGCCCCCATGGGCAGGAATTAACCGCCGACTGCTGGCACGAAGCGGGTTGGTGGTGCGCAGGAGTGTGGAAGGAGCACAGGCCGCGCTGCGACTTCTGGGGCCATGTTGACATCGCAAAGTGGAAGTGGCAGGCGACTCCCTATTCGGATAGGGGGGTAATAGGGGGGGTGAGGAGGTGGTCCCCCCCTTCCATTGCCCGGCGGAGTGTACGATCGCGACATAGCCCTCCGGATGGGGCCCGGACGGTGGGGTGACGCATCGGAGAGAGAGGCGCCCCCGTGCGTTTCCAGGGGAAGGCCCGGAGCCTGGGAACGTGGTCATGAGACCCCCCCAAAAAATCTACGATGACCCAGACTAATACTATGGACAACTACACTGCGGCGGCGGGTGGTGGGGCTGAGGCTGAGGCGCAGGCCGGCGCCCTGACGGGCACACAAGAGCCGTCCCTAACCTCAATCATGCAGGCCATTCAGACACTGGGCACCACGCTAGAATCAAAGATCGATAAGGTCTCCATAGAAATGACCTTGTTACGAGCGGACTTGAATAAAACCTCAGAGAAAACCACCCAGAATGCTGCGGACATTGCGGAACTCCAAAGTACCACAAGACAATTGCAGCAGCAAGTCCAGCGACTCACACACCAGCAGAAGGTTGCGGTGGCCAGGTTGGAGGATCAGGAAGGGAGGGCCCGCCGCAACAATATAAGCGTGGTGGGGGTACCGGAGAAGTTGGAGGGGCCGAGCGTGGATTTATTCCTGGAAGATCTTGTCCTCCAGCACCTGCAGCCCAGGCGCCTCTCGAGGGTTTTTGCTGTTGAGCGGGCTTATAGGGCTCCGGTCCCCCCACCGCACCCAGGGGCCCCACCACGAACGATTATCGCAAGGATCCTCAATTATAGAGACCGCGACGCCATCTTGCAGGCGGCCCGCCAGCGGGGAGATCTCCATCTGGATAATGCAGTCATCAGGTTCTTCCCAGACTTCACGCTGAAGGTGCAGCAGGAGCGACGGTCATTCGACGGGGTCAAGAAAGTGCTTCGAGAAAAAGGCATCAAATACATGAGTTTTTTCCCAGCAAAACTCAAGATCCTAGTCGATGGAAAATCCATGTTCTTCACCTCACCAGAAGAGGCACACTCCTGGTTGGAGGAGCGTGGGGGCACAGCGGGCTCAGGACCGAGGGACAACTGGAGGAATACGGCGCCGCAGTCCCCAGCGTCGTCGGCTGGCTCTTCGGGGAGTGGCCCTCTGCACCAGGGGCATTCCTTGCCCCCCCGCAAGACTTGGGGCCGGAGTCTGTCGGCCTCGCCAGACATGGGGTGACGTGGCCAGGACTGTGGTGCAGTATGGAAGACGTCCTATGTGAACGTGATGTATTCTGACATTTTATGTTTTTGCCTTGGGCTGTCACTGGAGGTGGTCATGGAGAATGCCCTGGGGAACGGGATGCATCAGTGGAGGGGGAGAATTAAACGAACAACTGCCAAAAGTGGCCCGCTGAGGGGGGCGGTCCTGTATGATGGGAGTTGCCATGTATATTCATTTCACTTTGTCCTCATAGGTTGGGAGGCGGCCCGGGAGGAGGTGGGAGGCCTGGCATGGTCCTTTCCACAATTGTATTGTTCTGGGCTTTACTGGGCAGGCTGAGGCCAGTTACGAATTGTGCTGTGGGGCCAGCGGCAGTCCTCAAGTTGCAGGTTTGGGTAACAGGTCACACCCCCCTTGATTTTCGTGTTAAGGGCTACAGGCGCTCTGCTTGTTGAGGGATGCCTGACCACGTTGGCGGGCATAGCAGGGTTGCAGGGAGGGGGGGTTGTTCTGGAGGATGGGGGAGTCGGATGAGGGACTGTTTATTTTGCTTTGTCCTGTTTATAATGTATTTGGTTTGGCTCCTTTGGCACAGGTAGTGGACAGGCGGGAGGAGGGGGGAGGGCTGAGCGGGCACCTGCCTTTACGGCTGATCGTGGTATTTACCCAGGATGCACACACCACACGCTAGGCACATTGGCATTCTATCGTGGAACGTTAATGGCCTACAAAATAAGATCAAACGCACCATGGTACTTCAGTATCTACATAGATATGCGCCAGATATCGTCCTCCTCCAGGAGACGCACCTTCTGGGGAACCACTGCAAGGCCCTCAATAGATTCGGGTATACGATGCGGGCACATGCTGGCTTCACTACAGGCTCGAGAGGGGTGGGAATCCTCATTAGGAACACTCTACCTTTGGTGATCGGAAAACAATGGCTGGATCCCCTTGGGAGGTACGCGGCGCTCGCTGCTCAATGGGAGGGGAGGACTATTAATATTTGCTCCTTGTATATCCCGTCTAGGTTACACAGCGCTACTCTCCCCGACATCGGGAAGTTGTTGTTGGACATGCCACCAGGGATACTGGTCCTGGGGGGCGATATGAATGCCGTCATGGAGAGGGAGCTTGATAGGTCACAGACACTCCCTGTCGGGGGGGGGGGGGAGACTTGCCACTTTCGAGATTTTGTAAGAGCCATGGGGTTGGTAGATTTATGGCGGGCACATAATCCTACGACTCGACAATATACCCACATTTCGGCTGCTCATGGATCAGGGTCCAGGATCGACCACATTTTCACGCAGGTTGGAAGCATGGATCTGTTCCAGAGTGGGTGTCACAGAGCTAGGGGGATATCAGACCACTCCCCAGTTGAGGTGCACTTGCGCGGTCCGGGCCGGGGCCGAGCCGGTCCTCCATGGTTAGATGCCTTCTTATTCAAGGACCAGGAGTTTCAGGAAGTCTTTAGGGAACGAGTCGACCACTATTTTGTGGAGAATGTGGGATCTGTCAGTTCTCCTGGGGTTGTGTGGGAGGCCTATAAGACGGTGGCTAGGGACTTTGTACAGGCGGAGGTCGGGAAACGCCGTAAGGAGAGAACCGCACAGATTGACCAATAGGAACGGGACCTTCGGGCCCTTGAGATTGCGACTAACGAATCCCCTGAGCAGGTTTGAGATGGGCTGCATGGGCAGCAGCTCCTCGAAAAGGAGATTAGAGATTTGCTTACTGATCAGGCGAGATCCCATGCCCTAGCAATCCAGAGACGAGTATATGATCTGAGGGACAAGGCCAACAAGATGATAGCCTGGTTAGAGGCGGGACAGAGATCGTAACTGGATCCCAGGGATCCAACGGGCTAATGGATCTATGCGAGTCACGGGCGAGGAGATTGCGGCGGAATTCGCACGGTACTATGAGGCGGTTTATCAGGCTCACGCTGAGCGTCAGGACTGGGAATATCGAGACTTTTTGGCCCCCTGCAGCTCCCTACCCTGGAACAGGCAGATACGGATATCCTAGATTCACCCATTACGGTCAAGGAGGTAGAGAACGCCATGGGTGACCTGCAGGTGGGAAAGGCACCGGGACCCAACGGTTTCCCGGCCGAGGCGTTTGGCTGTGTGTCGAGCCGCCTAGCACCTCACATGCTAAGTATTTTTAATGAAGCCAAGCAGGTGGGGGTACTCCCCAGAGACTTGCGGTCAGCAACGATCGTCCTAATTCACAAAGCCGGTAAACCGCAGGAGCTGTGCAGCTCCTACAGACCCATATCCTTCCTTAACTTTGAGACCAAGGTCCTCGGTAAAATTCTGGCCACAAGATTGGGGGCGGTCATACAGTCCCTCGTACACCCGGATCAGTCGGGCTTTATGCCCCACAGAAGCACCCGTCTCAATCTACGGCGCCTGTTTGGGGTCTTGCAAATGGTTTCCGCGAAGCCTGGGGTACCGGCAGCCCTGCTATCTATAGACGCCCATATGGCGTTTGATAGTATCGAGTGGCAGAACCTCTATGCAGTTCTGGAAAAATTGGGCTTCGGAGAACACTTCCGAGCATGGGTGCGGCTGTTATACCCTGCACCACTGGCGAGAGTCCGGGCGAATGGAGTGCTATCAGGTGAGTTTCGCCTCGGACGGGGCACGCGTTAGGGCTGCCCCCTCTCGCCCTCCCTGTTCGCACTAGCGTTGGAACCTCTGGCGCACTGGATCCGGACGGACCCCTTGGTGTGGGGTATCGATCTGGGTGGGGGATGGGAGGAGCATATCTCCCGGTACTCGGACGACATTCTCCTGTATGTCCAGAGACCGGCGGCCTCCATTCAGAGGCTGATGGAAATTATAGGAGAGTTCGGCACCTACTCTGGATATCGCATAAACTGGGGTAAGTCCCTGGGGCATGTATTAACGGGGCCGCAGCCCCGACTACCGGCAGAATGCGGAGACATCCCCTGGAGGGATGTTTTTAAGTATTTAGGGATCTGGATTACGCATTCTGAATCAGACTTCCTGCGTTTGAATGTCACGGCGCAGTTAGATCGGCTGCGCGGTGATGTGGAGCATTGGAGAACGCTCCCACTTTCTCTGATGGGGCGAGCCGTCCTATTTAAAATGATGGCCCTCCCGCGCTTGCTGTACGTTTTGCAATGTGCTCCCTTTCTGGTCCCGGACCGGATCTTTAGGACGATTGAGCCTGAACAGCGATCCTTGTTGTGGAGCGGTGGGTGCCCTAGGATAGCCCTCAGAAAACTGCAAAGGGGCCCCTATGAGGGTGGGCTTGCTGTACCAGATATCCGTCTCTATTATTGGGCGACACAACTAGTCAACGTGAATGGATGGGTGTTCTCGCCTCTGGAAGAGCCAGCCTATAGGGTGGACAGACTATCCTTTGGCAGCGACACATATCTGGCAGCTCTATATGCCAGAGGCAGGCGGGGTCTTCCTCTCCCTCCACAAATGGCGGCCGTGGCCGTGGTCTGGAGAAAAGCGACAAAGTTGCTCGGATGGGAGGCAAAACTTACGGAGCAGACTCCTTTGTGGGCTGGATCCTTTTTACCAGCCGTGACGAAATTGAAAGACCTACGCCGATGGGGCCTGATAGGTATTGAGGTACTGGGGGACATTTGGAAACGAGGAGAAATGTTGACCTTTGCAGGTCTACGGGCTGAATATCAGATGGCGGACAGAGAATTCCTCCACTACCACCAGCTTAAGTCTGCCTTGCGTAGGCATCTGGCCCCAGGGACGAAGCTGCCTGAGTATGCCCCGTTGGAGGACAGGTTGTTATTAGACCCCATGATCGATAAAGCAATCTTGCTCACGTATAAAAAACTTAGTAACAATGTCCCAAACATGCTGGGGCCCTTGCGGGAACGGTGGGAAGCTGACCTGGGGCTGCTGGAAGACGACGACTGGGAGAGGCCCTGCAGTGCCCAAGAGAGGTGGCGATTCGTGCAAGGTTCCGGCTGGTCCAACTTCGCATCCTGCACCGCTCATACACTCCACGTACAACACAGTACCGAATAGGGTATGCGACTTCCCGCTTCTGCCTCAGGGGTTGCGGGGAGGAGGGCACCTTCTTCCATATTCTATGGGACTGTGCAAAGATCAGGGCATTTTGGTCCAGGGCGACGGACATCATGGCCGAAGTGGTGGGAGCGGAGGTGCCGCTCGAGGCTAGGTGGCATGTGTTGGGAGTAACCAGTGATATCGCCTGGCCTAAGTGGGACAAGGTATGGTTAGCCTTGGCGAGCATGGTAGCAAAAAGAAACGTAGCACGGTTGTGGGGCAGTGATCTAACACCGACAGTGGAAGAGTGGGAGCGAGACTTAGATTGGTGCCAGAGGGCAGAGAAGGTCATTTACAAAAGCCGAGGCTGCCCTAAGAAATGGGACAGGATATGGGCAGCGTGGAGGCGCTACAGAGGGGAGTCGTTGGATTCGCAGCCGAATGAAGAACCGATGTGAGAAGGGCGCAGGCTGGAGCCGATGGTTGATGGACGTGCAGTGCCTCCACTGTAGGCGTGTGACGCTACTCGCGCCCAGGTTCCCCGCAGTAGTGGTTGTCTTATGGGGTAGGATGGTGCACTCAGGGTAGGGAGTAATGTGACGGGGGAGGGGGGTTTTGTCCTCGAATGTCTGAGCTGGAGGGGTCCAAGGGGGCGGTTTAGTGGTAGGGTTGAAGTCCGGTGGGTGGGACATGATGGGTTGGATGATTCTACAGCCATGATGGTGCTTGCTTTTATCAATATTTGTCAATGATTTGACGCTGCTTACTGCTGTGAAATGTTATGGAGCTGGTTGTGAATTTTTCTTTCAATAAAAAGATTTTTTTTAAAAATAAAGACTTCTTACTTGAAGACATGGTAAACACTGGAAATCCAGAAGAAAGTTGAAAAAAACTGAGCAGAGCTCAGGGAGACTCCCTTCACACGACGTGCGGTACAAGATCTGAGGGACGGAGCTCTGAGGAGAACGTTCTGGAGGGGTGCTTGCGCCTGATTGGCTGCAGTTAGGACTAACATAATGACATGGATATGTTGCAAGTGTTTTTTTCTCTCTACCATGTATTTCTATGTAGGAATTATGTCTTGGTAGTTCTATGCATTTCTACTGTGTATTTTTATGTGTTATGTTTTTACATAATTATGTTATTGGCATCTTATTGCTATGATATTTACCGTGGGAATCCCACTTTGACGACGCGGATTATTCAAGCATGTGAATCTATGAAAGACACCCCAATACTGGAGAAGGTACTCATGTGATGTCCATGTTGTCATATGAATGGATGGATGCAGATCGGACTCATGGAGTTTTACTTCGTAAAAGTCCCGTAATCTTGTCCCTTGGCCATAGACAACAAGAAGCAGGGGAGCTCAGAAAGATTAGGATGTCCTGCAAAAGACAGCCGGCTATTATAAGAGAATACAAATTGTAAAACACATGCAACACCTTCAGTGCCAGCTTAAGTAGAAGAACCATGGCTAATGACAATGCTTTGCTGCAGTGTCTTATTTGGAACTCAGTCCTGAAATTATTTTCAAAGGGAAAAAGGATCTCTATAGGAATAAACACTCTTCCGCAGGTTTCGATTTATTTATTTTATTTATTTATTTGAAGGTTTTATAGAGCGCAAACAACATCCTTGCGGATATTAGAGTGCTTTCCAGTGATCAGAGCTGATTATACATAAAGAATAGCATGACACATTATACAGGTAATAATATGAAGGAGAGAACAAGCATGGGATAATAGTACGAATGCACAGTAAAAGTCGTGGAGTACAGAAGCATGGTGTTAAAAATAGGATTTCTGGTTGGCTAAGGCTTGCGCCAAAGCCAGGCAAAAACCACCACTCCAGTCAGGGCAAGGGAGTTACACGCCAAGATAACCCCTGCTCACCCCATTTGTAGCGTGACACGAGCAGTAAGGCTTATCCCTGAGGCAATGTGTAAAGCGTGTGTGCAACACACACACACACACACAGCAGCAACACACTGGGCACACCACAAAAAGGAACTCCACACAAGGGTATATATAAAAATATCAAAAAACAAAAAGGTATGTGGAGGGTCGAGGGGAATATTTAGTGACCTGTCTGCTCATACCCCTAATACAAGATACAGAAAACACAACAGAGCAGACCAGGTCTGGAAAAGTGTGTAGCTGTACTAGCCGAGGTGTAACCGTGGATGCATGCATGCACATAAGGTGTTGTAGCACACTGGCTAGATAAATCCCATCAGACCACCCTTGATGGTGGAATTTACGTCATGTGGGATGTTTATTGATCATTCCAAATCACAACCAACTTAGTAGTGTCGATATAAAATGGATGTCAAAAAACTAGCCGTGATGACCATCGTGAAGTGGTATTTACTAAAGTGCAGTGCTTAAAGGGAAAATAGTGAAAATAAAATTGACTACACGGGCATTGTAAAGTATTCAAAATACACAACATGTGTCAAAAATTAAAAACACGCCGAGTAGTAAGACTACCCCATGGCTTTATGTGCAAATCGGTCGACATGTTTCAGCCCGTGGGGCATTGCCCCGGCTTTCTTCAGGACCATAAACAGAGAAGCTACTGCAACTGTCAATGATTTGTTAGATCAAGAACAAAGAATGTACTAAGAAAAAGGTACATATCTACCAGGAACCTTCACATTTGACTGCCCACTGGAAGGAGAGAAGAACATCTTCTTCCCAGCTTTTTGTGGGTGACGACCTCACCTCACCCGGCGACCGCTCGGGAGAATGAGGCCCCGCTCTGTCCGTCGGTGCCTCTGATGGTAAACCGAGCGGAAGTGGAGTATAAAAATAGCCTTTGTATTACCATAAACACATTAGATCATAATCACACAACTGGCACTGGGCAATATTTACAGGGGATTATATACACATGACAGGGCCACATGGGCCACTGTCAGAATCAGCACTTAGTAGAAATAGCACTTAGAACAACTGTAGCACAAAATAACAATTGTAGAACACAATCAGTAACCACTGGTAAAAGGTAGGTACACACTACGCAATACTAATCACCTTAGGCATAGATCACGCAGGGAAACAAACTCACTAGTATAAAATCTACTAGGCAAAACAACCTCCTAATCATGAAATCACAGTTAGAGGTATCACAGGCATAAAGGCATTGCACATTATGCATTAATCACATTAGGCATCAGGTAACGATCAACATAACCACAAATCTCCAGTCGCCTTGCGCAGCATCACAGAGGTACTGACCCCAGGTACTGACTCCAGGCCAACTGGCCTATCGTGGGGCTCAAATGCCCTCAGTACAGAATGTCCAGGCTACAAGCTGCAAATGCAGCAATGCCCAGGGCGCCACCTAAACGTTGCAGCTGCCCACTAAGTGCTGGGCAGCTGTGGAAAGGATTCTGGGCACCAGCGTGCCTCCTGAGCCCTCTTTCTGGGCTCTTCAATCAGCAAAATGCCCCCAAGCAGTCGTGGGAGCCACGTGGGCTCTAAAGCAAATATGCCCCAAACCACGCTGGAGCCATGGGGCTCTGAATCATCAAGAAATGCCCCCAAATCACGTTGGAGCCACGGGCTCTAAATAATCAAATGCAGCTGCTGCGAACAACGTGGGAACGGCCCGCTGCCATCCGGGCCGCTGTATCCCAAGAAATGCCCCTGACGTTGGAAGTACCGGCAGGAGCGGGGGCGGGCACCGGCCATGTGGCCCAACACCCCCCCCAACCCCTTCACAAACAAGCCCCACTCACCGGGCTGTCCTGGGGACTCCCCCGGTCTTCTCTGGCGCTGCTCCTTTCACATGTGGGGTACTGTGGAGCTCTCCTCACCGGGGCTCCCTGGCGGCTCTCTCTGCTGCCGTAGCGGCGGCCTCCTTTGGGACCGTCAGAAGGGAGCCTGCGAGGCTCCGGTCCCTGTCTAGATGTCTCCCTCGCTGGGGAGGCTTCTCACTCTTCTCTGCTCTCTCCCGGCCTTACTTGCTCCGCAGCTCGGGCAGGACGTTTTTTTCACCCGGTCCTTCTCCCAGGAGCCTGCAAGGCTCCGGACGTCTGGATCTGCTCGCGGGGCTCCTCCCAACCATACGGGAGGGGCGCCCGGGCTGACAGCGGCCTCCGGCTCTTCTTCGGGACAGGAGCGCGGGGTAGGCTCCCGTCTGCTTCCTGCTTCTTGTTGGAGCACTTCTGGGTCGCCGCGGGTAGAGCGGCGCCCCTTAGTATTACAGTTTGTGTCAGCTGCAGCACGGGGGACACGAGGGGTAGGCTCCTTCTGAATTTAATGTACAATCCCTGGCCGCAGGCTGCAGGCAATACGGGGTAGGCTCCCGTTAATTACCCTGGCGGTGTGGGCACCCGCTAGGGCATGACAAGCTGGCACAAGGTCCCTGGAGTGGTGGGCACCCGCTAGGAATATTAAAAAAATCGGCAAATATGCGGGGTGGGCACTCACGCCGAAATCGGCAATTATGAGGCAGGCAGTGCGGGGTGGGCACCCGCGCCGCAAAAAGCACCATCACGGGGGAATCCTTCCCTCTCCAAGGATGAACACGGAGGACAAGTACAGCGCTCCCAGGGCGCTGAAAGATGCAACCAGGTCCTGGGAAATCCAAAGGCACAGCACAACATTTCCAGGGCAAGGAAAAGTCCTCAGAAAGTCCTGTTGAAGGTAGGGCGGCAAGGGCTGGGCCCAGGGTCCAGCTCACAGGGCCCTCCAGGCAGGGAGGGAGTCCCCAGTGGCGATACATCCTGGCGCCCAGCAGCAGCAGGCCCCCCTCAATATAGGATCCAGAGTGAACAGAAACATGGGGTCACAGCCCCTTTTTATACACCTATTTCCTTTATCTGGAGGGTGCAGTGTAGGGGAAAAAACAGACACAGCTGGTTCTGGAGCACTTTGTTGTGCTCAGCCCCTCCCCCATTCACAGGACAGGCTATGGACATCAGACGCACCACAGGGGGCGGAGCCAGCATTGTGGAGGGAAGGCCCAGCCCTATTAAGGTCCCCGGTGCACTCCTCCCTGCCATCAACATGCAGATCTCTCCATTCACCACCGGGGCAGACCAATCCGGACTCCTGGAGCCAGGCACACCAGCCAGCTCCAGGCAATCACAAGCCAGACAGTCAATTCACATTTACTACACAGACATGCCAACTTCTAGAAGTGGCACTTCCTCACTAGACACATTAAATCTGCGCACACCATCGCGTAGCATTTAATCTCACGAGTTCGCACATACCAAACTCACCCCTGCACTCCCCACACACCAGGAACTACCATGGACACATACATTCCCCATGCATTCCTATGGGAGGGCAGGCCAATCTCACAGCATGCACTCACTGTGCGCACGCACTTTACACTGGGACACAGTGTTAAAGTGCGCAGAAGCCAAAAACAACCAACACCAGGTCACATTTAAAAGCAAAAAGTTTAGGGGTGAACCTGCCAAAAGGGCCAAGTCCAACACATGGGATAACAGTACAAAAAACACAGGAACAGTCGTAGAGAGCATCACGGGAGTATCTTGATTGATTAAAGTCCAGGGCAGGATAAAGTGCTTAGGAAGATTAGATGGACCCTTAACAAAAGAGTAGGATAGTAGTAAGGGTACTATTGCTCACCAGATTTACTTAGGGTCTAGTCAAGTAAATTGCCATGAGAATCGCTTTTACTTCCTTTTTGAAGGAGACGGTAGAAGAGTTCAATCTGGTTTCTGGGAGAAGAGTATTCCAAATCCTAGGTGCCATCCCAGAGAAGGTTTGTATATGTTTTCTTTTTGTTGAATCTTTGAGGTTTCAGTAGTAGGTTGTCTGAACCACTAGAGGACCTTGACCCACCAGAGATTGTCAATTTCTGTGCAAGGTAGCTGGGTGCCTTGTGGTGTAAGGCCTTATGTGTCATGCAGGCTATTTTTAGATGAATTCTTGCTTCAAGCGGGAGCCAATTCAAGGATTTTAGATCAGCGGAGATGTGGGAGCTTCTTTTCGAGCCAGTGATGAGTCTTGCTGCGGTGTTTATTGAGGCTCTAAGGGGAGCTGTGATCACTTTTGGAAGGCCGCATAGAGACACACTTCCATATTCCACACGAAGGATAACCAGAGCTTGTACAGCCAGATTGAAGTCATTGACTGGCAGGAAGGGCTTCAGCTTCCTAGAAGTGTTTATCTGGAAGTTTGCTCCCTTTGTAGCGTTGCTAATGTGTTTCTGCATAGTGAGATTGCTGTCCAGGGATATTCCCATGGATTTTGCTGAGTCCACGATGGTAGGTTGAATGTTGAGTGCAGTGAGATGTTGGATTAAGTCTTGCATACAGGGGATTTTAGGGGTGGAGCTATAAGGAGGAATTCGGTCTTTAGAGCGTTCAGTTTGAGGTGGTTTTCTGCCAACCATGTTTGGGTGTTCATGAGTGTGGTGTTAAGCCGTTTAATGTCTTCTAAGGTATTGATCTTAAGATAAAGTTGTGTATCGTCAGCGTACATATGATATTGCACGTTAAATGCCTGTAGAATTTCGGTGTGTGGCTCCATGAACAGGTTAAACAGTGTCGGGGATAGTGAGGACCCTTGCAGGACGCCCAGCCTTACTGGAACTGGATTGGAAAGGGTGTTGTTGTTGATCTTGAATTGTTGTTTTCGGTTATGTAGAAAAGAGGTAAACTAGTTTAACACTGATCCTAAATTCTCTTACCATTTCTGTACATCACCGTCATGTATTTATGGTCTTGCCTTTTCACGTGTGTCAGCTCTTGCCATCCTGTTCCCATTGTCAATCTTTGCTCTGCACATATTTCTATTAATTTTATTTCTGGTCCCAGAGTCCTTGGAATGTTCTCTCTCTCTCTCTCTATTCGTGCTGCACCAACGTCCACACCTTTCGATCTCTCGACTAATTGTAACTCTTCTGAATGTAATGTTGGTCAAGTTGCTCATCTCTGGCGAAAGTGCTCTATATATACACAATACAATGAAAACTGAAAGCTAACTCCTCATGGGACTGTGCTTTTGGTTAGGCAGTTCACTCCTCCTCACCTTAAACCGTGAAGCAACGATGAAGCTTTATCTCATGCCAAAAAGCAATTTTGGATTCAAAAACCCTTTAAGCAGCCAGCTCATACTCAAAATTTAAAGTGATATAGCACTCTTGCTCAGACTGAGGGGAGCAAAGTAGATGAACAATCCCCTTGGCGGAAAATTAAAAATCTATGTTCTCTCCTTTGCTAGAAATGATTTTGTGACAAGAAATAGGTAAATACGGATACATGGGCTGATTCCCAAAGACATGTATTGGTCTGGAAGTAATACTCCTGTGGTACTACTTCACATGATTTAACTGCCTATTTGTGAATCTGCTCTCACTGTCTTTAACAACAGAATGATGACGAATGAAGAGGATCATCCTTAGCACTGGGAATGGTCGCAAACTCAATGAAATTAACTGATGACTTTGAAAGTAACTATAGCAGACTCCACCTCTGTAGGCTTGCCCACTGGCTTCTACCTGCTCCATCGTTGTCATGAAATGCAACACAAATGGAAGCCATAGTTAGTGAAGCATATGATATTTAATGGGCTTTTTACACAAGTCTTTCACCTTAAAAACAAGATAATAAAAACATTTATTGCAGCAAAACATTAGATTGAAGCAAAAGAACTTCGAAATAGGAGCGGTTTAAAATGGTTGCTCTTTCTCGATTTCTTTACGTCCTTCAACAGTACCCTTAGAGCCTACTTTTTTCATTTACCTTCAAGCGCAAACTGCCGCTTTCCCATGGGCCAGGAGAAACACCCTGAGTTTCGTTTGAAAAGTGTCACTTCTCCGCATATGAAGTGGGATTGGGTTGGGCAGACGTCAAATATATTACTGGCCCTTGAAGATGGTTAACATAAATGGCAGGTTTCAAGCAGACAGGGAAAAACTAGCTGACAGATTGGAGTTGGAGCTCCTCAAACCACAAGCGGTATTTGCCCTGCTCTACAGTACAGCCCTGCCTCTCTCGCTGTCTCCTCTTGCACATATCTCCATCCTTTGCTGGTATGCCGCCCTACGCCATATCAAACGGTCCAGCACCATTACAAAGTAGACTGCTATGTGGCAGCGTACTGTTGTATCGTAGGATAACATTGAAAGGTTCACTCAAAGACTGATTCTTCAATTATTGTTCATTCGATGAAAACAAAGAAGTAAAGTAATGTAGAATACACGAAGAGAAGGAAAAACGACAAATGAAGCTGCTGTCCAGCCGAGCACCCAAATGCGAATTATTTACTGGCCAACAGCAACACCATGGAGATAAAATCAGGACACAATATAAAACAGTATTACAACATTATGTATAAAAGGGATACAACAGCTCCCTTTCTTTTGCAAAAATAACAATGACTCTGGGTCCATACATTATTTTCTTTTTTACATGTCAAACTTAGCAGAGTCTCAACACTTAAAGCATAACCATGCACAAAACGTTCATAGTATTCACTAAGACCCAAACATTATCTCTGTGAATCCTTATCCACGGGTGCTGGTGGATTGACAATAGCATGTATTACATTTTTCTTTGGTTTGATGCCCTCACTCGTAATGGAATGACTTAGATACTCCAATTCTTTCACAAGAAAACAACATTTTTCTTTTGATAGTCATTCCTCTCTAACTTAAAATTTGTAATACCTTTCCTAAAACGATAATATACTCTTCAATTGCTTTTCCATATATCAGGATGTCTTCTTGAAACGCTTGCACCCCTCTGACACTTCCAAATAATGAGTTCATAAGCTTCTGAAAGATGCTAGCTGCAGACACCAATTCGAATGGCAGCCTCATATACTTGAAAGCGCCAAAAGGGGTAACAAACATAGTGAGATCCTGTGATTTTTCCGACAAGGCAACCTGATGATATGCTGACTTCAGGTCAATTAGCGAAAAATGAGTTGCCTCTCCAATAGCCATCAACATTTCCTGAATCAGTGGCAACAGATTGCAGTCCACCAGAATATTTTTGTTCAGTGAGCAGAAACCTGCACGTAGACGCAGACTGCCATTTTTTTTATAGCTAAAACAGCCGAAACCCATTCTGAAGAATCAGTTGTTTTTTATAATTTTGTCCTTGCACAAATCAATCAATCAATCAATCAATCATGCCATTTGTATAGCGCACTACTCACCCGGGAGGGTCTCAAGGCGCTTGGGGGGAGGGGTATGCTACTGCTCGAACAGCCAGGTCTTGAGTTGTTTCCTGAAGGCGAGATGGTCCTGGGTCAGCCGAAGGTGGATGGGGAGGGAGTTCCAAGTCTTGGCAGCCAGGTAAGAGAAGGATCTTCCTCTGGCGGTGGCTCTTCGGATGCGTGGTACGGCTGCGAGGGCGAGGCTGGTGGACCGTAGCTGGCGGGTGGGCGTGTAGAAGGTCAGGCGGTCGTTGAGGTACTTGGGGCCCAGGTCGTGGAGAGACTTGTGTGCGCGGGTGAGGAGCCGGAACGTGATCCTCTTGTCGACGGGGAGCCAGTGCAGGTTCCTCAGGTGACTGGAGATGTGGCTGCGTCGGGGGACATCCAGGATGAGTCGGGCGGAGGCGTTCTGGATGCGCTGGAGTCTTTTCTGTAGCTTGGCTGTGGTTCCGGCGTAGAGGGCATTTCCGTAGTCCAGTCGGCTGGTGACGAGTGCCTGGGTGACAGTCTTCCTGGTCTCGGTCGGGATCCAGCGGAAGATCTTGCGAAGCATACGCAGGGTGTTGAAGCACGATGAGGAGACGGCGTTGACTTGTCTGGTCATCGAGAGGGAGGGGTCCAGGATGAAGCCCAGGTTGCGTGCATGATCGGTTGGCTTGGGTGCGGTGCCCAGGGTTGGGGGCCACCAGGAGTCGTCCCAGGCGGAGGGCGAAGTTCCCAGGATGAGGACTTCCGTCTTGTCCGAGTTCAGTTTCAGGCGGCTGTCCTTCATCCACTCGGCGACGTCTTTCATCCCTTCGTGTAGGCAGGTTCTGGCGGTGTCGGGGTCTCTGGTGAGGGAGAGGATCAGTTGGGTGTCGTTGGCGTAAGAGATGATGTTGAGGTTGTGCTGGCGTGCGATGGCTGCGAGAGGTTTCATGTAGATGTTGAAGAGGGTGGGGCTGAGTGAAGATCCTTGCGGGACGCCGCAGATGACTTCGGTGGCCTCGGAGCGAAACGGGGGGAGGCAGACTCTTTGTGTTCTTCCGGCGAGGAACGAGATGATCCACTCCAGTGCCTTCTCTTGGATACCGATGTTGCTGAGGCGCTGGACTAGGGTGCGGTGGCAGACCGTGTCAAACGCAGCGGAGAGGTCCAGGAGGATGAGGGCCACTGTTTCCCCCTTGTCCAGCAGGGTCCGGATGTCGTCGGTGGCTGCGATGAGGGCGGTCTCAGTGCTGTGGTTGGCTCTGAAGCCGGACTGCGAGGGGTCGAGGGATCCGTTTGTCTCGAGGAAGGCGGTCAGCTGTCTGTTGACGATCTTCTCGATGACTTTAGCATGAAAAGGGAGGAGCGAGATGGGGCGGAAGTTTTTGAGATCGGTGGGGTCCGCTGTAGGTTTCTTCAGGACAATCCAAAAGCTCTTTCAAATCCTTTCTTACGCTGAGTGGCACATTTCTAACTTTATGTTTAACAGGCAATGTATTTTTTTTAGCTTAATGTCATTTATCACTCCATTAACACATACAATTTTATCCTCAAACACCTCTTTATATCCGTTTAGAATTTCATCTAACTCCAACCTTTTTTTATTTTCACACACTCTTCAATAGATGAAACGGGCTTATATCCTAACACTATGGGTGTATCAAATTCAGGCTTGAGCATGGTGCCCATCCTTCCCAGATCATGTCATCCACCAATGTCACGCCCTTTTTAGCTACATATACTTTAGTTTGTATTGTCCTGCCTAATAGACTAACTGCTTCATGAAATAACCAATCATATCTATATCCTGTCCTCCAAATGCTTTTGGATTTACATCGGTTTCAATTAATTTTTGGGGAAATGCATTTTTATAAAATGTAACATCTGATAGTATGGTCTTAGGAGATTCTGAATCTGCCATTACTTCAAGTGATACTTCGCCTACACACGCTTCTCCTAAATGTGCCTTATGAGACATCCCGAACAATCAACATCAACGGTTAATAACAAATTGTTTATCATATCATCCTAAAACTCTTTTATGGCATTCACTCTCACAGGAACAGAATGAGTCAACCGAACATTTGACCTACACACACTCTCAAAATTACCCTATTTTTTGCATTTGTTACATTTTTGACCAATAGCAGGGCGACTCGGATTATTCCCAATGTGTGTTTTGGAGCCACATCTTTGACACAGAAATTTCTTTTGGTACACAGAATTACCCTTAACTCTAGTAGTTTCTGTGACTCCTGTTCTATTTGTTACTGCACACACACAGTCTCTGAACTAACATCTGTTCCTGTGATGACTTGACTATGTTTGATGAACGCTCCATGCTTTTTGCAGTAACCAAAACCTAGCTTAACGTTAGATTTCTGTAGGCCAGTTAACGTTCTTGAACCTTCTTTGAATAACATCACTACAAACTGATCACGCAGATATGTGTCCAACATGTCTCCAAATTCACATTTAGACGCTAAAATACACAAATTAGAAATATATTCTCTATACTTTCTTCTGCAAGTTGTTTTCTTTGGTTAAATCCATGTCTTTCTACCATAATATTAGGTTGTATAGTAAATCTGCTCTCTAACGTTTTTATAGCCACTGTGTGAAACCATCCCATGGTATGAATTGTTCTGGTGGTGGTACACTTTTCGGGAGATTGTCAAATATTTCTCGTCATGCATCTTCTAATAATCCATACAAGACAGCTTTTTTTCTGTTCATTTGAATAACCCTTTCCATCAATAGCTATGATGTAGCTTTCCAAAGCTCTGTACCATTGCTGCCATTTGACTGCTGGTTTTCCAGGATTTTGTAAAAATTGATTTATTTTGCAATGCTGCATTTGATTTGCCATGTTAATATTTCTCGATTTATTATTTACATGAATTGCTAAATAAAAAATAAAATGCTACATTTTTAAAATTTCTTGAATATAGTACTTGTCTAGGAGTTAAGTATGGATTAGAAAATATATTATTCTGTAGGGGGAGGCCCCGGTCGCCTCCCCCTCAACTGAAGTGGGACAACTACGCAGAGATCCTCAAGCACAAGCCAGACTGGCCTTTTAAAAGTAAATTGAGAGTAGCAGACTTCCAAAGACAGTCGCAGTCGTCCTACTGGCTACTACAACAATCTTTTTTAGGGAGAGGCTGCGGGGGTGGTGTTGGACCAAGTGCATCCAGTGCTGCCTCCTGTACAGGCAGGCTCAGGATAGGGAGGACAAGGGCCTACACAAGCAGCTACAGTGAATGTTCCTGGCAGCTGGTTACCAGCAACATGATTTGGCAATATCACTGCATTCTTGATAAGCTCTCTGCAAAATATGACTGACTTACATGGCAGTTCATTATGTACATAGTTCTTTGTCGTATGTTTAGATCTTGGTTTGGTAATATTACCTTATAATTATAAGGTCTATTTAGACGTAAAGTCTCATTATTAAAATATTATTACATTAGCCGATGCTCCTTGTGAAGAAAGGGACTGCACAACACAGCAGATAGTCTCAGAAGAATCTATTCAATTTCAAAGTTAGAGTCCATGTCTTGCAACCATCAGGTAAGGTCGAGGCTCTGCAACTGCCAAAAATGGTCATTGAAAACCAAACATTCCCAAGAAGCCCTAAACATGGAACCCCTTAAGAACACAGCCAGTCTCAAGGCGCAGCTAGATGGGCAATTACCATGCTACTTGTAGATGTTTAATAAAATTATACTCACCAAATGTCCCCATTTTGATAGCTGTAAAGTGTATCCTGTTATCTGTCACCAATTCTCTCGGTGCACCCTCAATCTGAAAAAATTATTTTCAAAAAACGTAATCACTGAAGTAACAGTATTAAGGACTACAACAAACTCAAAATAAACCCACTTAAAAAATACTCTTGCAAAGTGTAGCAGCCGTAACTCATACATCAGCCAGTAAAGGGACAGAATGCAGGGGAGATGCAAAACTCCTCCAATGTTTATAAGAAAGGAGAAGCATTCTACAGTTATCAATCCATTTGCTAACTTGGCTATCCAAAGAAGGCCACCAAAAATATTGCTTCAGATTTTTAGAAGTGCTCCCAATACCCAAATGACCAGCGGGAGCTAATTTAATCAGAGACTCTCAAACTGGCACTGAGTATACATAAATCATTCCACTTAGTAACACCCTTGACTTAAACTTGACGAAAGGTCTCACATCCACCTCCAGATTCCCTTAACTACGCCAACTAGATCTCAGCTTTGCAGGGCACCATCCAAACACAAAGCTTCCAACCAATTAGACATGGAAGTGCCTCCCTTGCCTTCAAACAAATCCTCCACAAAAGCCACAACACATTTGACTTCATTAGTACTGTCCGTTGTCATATATAATTCCAGAGGCATCCTGGAAAGGCAGTCCGCCCTGCTGTTCTTACCACCAGGAATATATTTGTTGCTAAACATATATTCCCGCAACTGTGAAAGAAGACTCAGAAGTCTCGAAGACGCTTTGCCAACAACATTACCGTCCAAAATATAAATTAATGGTTTGTGATCAGTATAGATTTCAAACACTGTACTTCACAAAAAAATGTTTTACATTTCTCCATAATTCAACAACACGTCAGAGCCCCCCTTTCAATGGTACTATAGTTACACTTGGTAAGACTCGAAAAGCAAAATGCAAATGCCACTGTTTGTTCTTTACAGCCAATCCACTGAGACAATACTGCACCTAAACTAACATGGCTGGCATCAACTGACAAAAACACATTTCCTTCCTGCCATAAAAGGAGAAAGCGCAGATGCAGAAGTGATCACCTCCTTAATTTTAGTAAAAGCTTTATCAGCACGTTTGTCCCAAAAATACTTTCACACCTTTATTGAGCAGGGCATGCAACAGTTGAACAACACATGCATGACCCTTTATGAACCTAGAATAATATTCACTGTGGCCTAACAAAGGATATTTTTTTCCTTGAGTGATGTGGCCTCCTCAATAGCTTGAATTAACGGAAGTTTGGGATTAATACCTTCAGAAGTGATTCTGTGTCCTAAATAGTCCAGTTCTTAAATCAAAAAAATAATGTATCAACCCTGAACGTAATGCCTACATCCTTGAAAATTGACAATACCTTTTCTAAGATGGCATCATGCTTTTCCACATGCTTTACAACATTTAAGGAAAGGACTGGATTCCACTTATGCCATCCAAAAGCGTGTCCATAAATTTCTGGAAAACGCTTGCCACAGAAGCTAACCCAAAAGACAAGCATAGAAATTTGAATGCATCAAACTGTGTTATGAATGTGGTTAAGTCCTCCGATTCCGCCGCCAAGGAGATCAGATGATAAGCAAAATGCAAATCAATGGGCAAAAGAATTCTGGTTTCTCCGAGGTTGGCCAACAGTTCCTGTACCTTGGACAAAGTATGACAATCAACCACAATATTGTTAATCGTGAGGAGATTAGAACATAAACGGATTTTATTCTGTTTTTTCCACACAAAGGCCTAACCGATTCTGCAGAATCAGTAGATTGTATGCCTTCAGATGTAAATTTTTGCAACAAAGCCTTGAGACCATCTCTCACACTGAGAGGAACTAGCCAGAGCTTATGTACCACATTACAGCATTTGGTTCGAGTTTGATCTTGTGTTAAAGTTTCTCATAGACCCAATACGGTCACAAAACAGGACCGGAAAAATTTGAAAAAGCCCAGTGCAGTGAAAGTGTTCACAGGAATAGATTCATTAAAGAAAACGGTGACATTGGGAAACATCATTAGCGTATCAGAACCAGGAAATAACATAAGACCCATTTTAGCCAAATCCTGCCAACCCAGTAAGTTCTTTCCCTTTAATTCAACATATACCTTGGTAAGGGTAGTTCTTCCTAAACACCTTATGGACTTAAAAAAAGTATGCCAAAAAATTAATATCATGCCCACCGAAAACTTTGGGTTTAATGTCTGGCATACTGAGAAGAAAGCTCTTGCTTCAATTGACACGAAATACCACATCCAAGATGATGGTATCAGGGGCACAAGAGTCGGCCAACATGGTCAAAGTGGTCTTGCCAATTTGTACCTCACATTAAAGACCTTTTACTTTACCCTGTGAAATGATAGTACCTTTGCTTTCCAAACAAGGAGAAGCCTGATTGGTGAGAACATTAGACTAATTAGTGATACAATCATCAACATCCACATTATTAACTTTCATGAATGACTGCCCGCCCCTGCTGGAAGTGACACACTTTCCTGCCTTTATTACAATGTTTACCTAAGGGAAGGCAACTTAGATTGTAGCCAATATGCAATTTTAAGCCACATCTAAAGCAAACAGGTTGATTTTTCTTGGGCACACTCTTAAAAGATTTGTCCTAAACTGAGATTTTTTAGATAAAATTATTCCCAAAAGAATTCAGAAAAATAACAGTGCGCAAATGCAGGCCCCCTGGTTCACTAGTGTTCTACTAATGCTAAAAAAAGAATCTAAAAGAAAGGAAAGAATCTGGAGGAAGCACTATGATACAGCCAGAAAACAATGTTTATAAGCACACTGTAAACAAGCATTTGCAATGCAATAGGTCTCGCATTAGGAAGGTTTGAGCTATTGGTATTGTAAACGACAATTTTTTTTTATGTGCTGGTTTTGAAAATAGCTAAATTAATAGCTTTGTCATTTACAATGCCAATAGTTTTAACTTTCGCAAATGTGACACCTATAGCATTTGTAACGCAATATGTGTTGTATTTACATGACTTAGATTTATTGATATTACAAATAACAATGGCTTGTACTTTTTTAAATAATTAATACTTAAAAAAAGTTATTGTCATTTATTATAATGGCAATAGCTTAAACTTTTGTAAATAACTTTTGTGAAGATTATGTTCATTGTATTTTATTATGACGAAAATCCAAGAACAGAAGTGAAATATTAACATCTTTTTGAGACATTGGTAATAAAGCTTGAACCACTGAGAGAACATATTTGAACCAGTTGTTGTTGAATGGTTACACAGATTGATGCTGTGGTGGGCCTGAGTGATGTTGTTGTGGCGACGAGTGATGCTGTGGCGTTCAGTGATGCTGTGGTAGCGCATCGTGGTGTTGTGGTGCCCCTGAGTGATGTTGCGGTGCCCCTGAGTGATGCTGCGGTGCCCCTGAGTGATGCTGCGGTGCCCCTGAGTGATGCTGCGGTGCCCCTGAGTGATGCTGCGGTGCCCCTGAGTGATGCTGTCGTGCCCCTGAGTGATGCTAGTAAGTGCGATAGATAGAGTGAGTGCGATAGATAGATGGAGGGAGGGCGATACATAGATAGAGTGAGGCACTGAGTGAGATTTGGAGTATGTTGCATTGAGTGCAGTGTGATTATGTGGCGCGTAATTATGTGGCACTGAGTGGGTTTTTGAGTGTATGTTGTAGTCAGTAGAGTGTAATTTTGTGGTGTGTAATTATGTGGCACTGAGTGGCATTTGGAGTGTATGTTGCATTGAGCGCAGTGTAATTATGTGGCGTGTAATTCTAAAGGCACTGAGTGGTATTTGTAGTGTATGTTGCATTGAGCGTAGTGTAATTATGTGGCGTGTAATTATGTGGCACTGAGTAGTATTTGGAGTGTATGTTGCATTGAGTGCTGTGTAATTATGTGGCACTTAGTGGGATTTGGAGTGTATGTTGTATTCAGTAGAGTGTAATTGTGTGGCATGTAATTATGTGGCACTGAGTGGTATTTGGAGTGTATGTTTCATTGAGTGCTGTGTAATGATGTGGTGTGTAATTATGTGGCACTGAGTGGGATTTGGACTATGTTGCATTGAGTGCAGTGTAATTATGTGCCACAGTGGTATTTGGAGTGTATGTTGCATTGAGTGCAGTGTAATTATGGGGCGTGTAATTATGTGGCACTGAGTGGGATTTGGAATGTATGTTGCATTGAGTGCTGTGTAATTATGTGGCGTGTAATTATGTGGCACTGCGTGGGATTTGGAGTGTATGTTGTATTCAGTAGAGTAATTGTGTGGCGTGTAATTATGTGGCACTGAGTGGTATTTGGAGTGTATGTTGCATTGAGCGCAGTGTAATCATGTGGCGTGTAATTATATGGCACTGAGTGGTAGTTGGAGTGTATGATGCACTGACCGTAGTGTAATTATGTGGCATTTAATTATTTGGCACAGAGTGGTATTTGGAGTGTATGTTGCATGGAATGCTGTGTAATTATATGGCGTGTAATTATGTGGCACTGAGTGGGATTTGGAGTATATGTTGTATTGAGTGCAGTGTAATTATGTGGCGTGTAATTTTGTGGCACTGAGTGGTATTTGGAGTGTATGTTGCATTGAGTGCAGTGTAATTATGTGGCGAGTAATTATGTGGCACTGAGTGGGATTTGGAGTGTATGTTGCATTGAGTGCAGTGTAATTATGTGGCGTGTAATTATGTGGCACTGAGTGGTATTTGAAGTGTATGTTGCATTGACTACTGTGTCATTATGTGGAGCGTAATTATGTGGCACTGAGTGGGATTTGGAGTGTATGTTGCAGTGAGCCCAGTGTAATTATGTGGCACTCAGTGGGATTTGGAGTGTATGTTGCATTGAGTGCAGTGTAATTATGTGGCGGGTAATTATGTGGCACTGAGTGGTATTTGGTGTATTTTGCATTGAGTGCTGTGTAATTATGTGGCGTGTAATTATGTGGCACTGAGTGGGATTTGGAGTGTATGTTGTATTAAGTAGAGTAATTGTGTGGCCTGTAATTATGTGGCACTGAGTGGTATTCGGAGTGTATGTTGCATTGAGCGCAGTGTAATTACGTGGCGTGTAATTATATGGCACTGAGTGGTAGTTGGAGTGTATGGTGCATTGAGCGTAGTGTAATTATGTGGCGTTTAATTATGTGCCACTGAGTGGTATTTGGAGTGTATGTTGCATTGAGTGCTGTGTAATTATGTGGCGTGTAATTATGTGGCACTGAGTGGGATTTGGAGTATATGTTGCATTGAGTGCAGTGTAATTATGTGGCGTGTAATTATGTGGCACTGAGTGGTATTTGGAGTGTTTGTTGCATTGAGTGCAGTGTAATTATGTGGCGTGCAATTATGTGGCACTGAGTGGGATTTGGAGTGTATTATGCATTGAGTGCTGTGTAATTATGTGGCGTGTAATTATGTGGCACTGAGTGGGATTTGGAGTGTATGTTGGATTGAGCGCAGTGTAATTATGTTTGGTGTAATTATGTGGCACTGAGTGGGATTTGGAGTGTATGTTGCATTGTGCGCAGTGTAATTATGTGGAGTGTCGTCATCATCATCATAAAAACTTTTATTCGGTTACATCTTATAGAAACCATAAAAAGTGCAGAGATAAAACAGTACAAGTAAAAAACCACAGTATCAGAGTACATTTTAAAAACAGAAGTCGTTTAAAACCATTGCTAACAATAATTCATTGGCAAACATTTGAATTACAGCGAATTTTTAAACATGATTTTAAGAAACAAGCTACGCATTTAGCAGTATATTGGGAATCCAAAAACTGCAGAGCCAGATAAGCGGCCCGACATGATCTCAGGCCCATTTTTCGCAGTAAGGGAATAATCCAGCGCTTGCGAGGAAGCTCATAGTATCTACAAAACAGTGTTACATGCATCGTAGACTGGGATGATATGCCATCGCAAGGGCATTTCATTGGATTAAGTGACCAGTCCTGCTCTTTTGGAAATGTAACTAGGCGGAAAAAAGAATTAAATCGAAACCTAATTAATACATATTTTTCGTAGATAGTTAGATGGAATGTTAAGTATGGTTGAATACCCAAAGCAGTCTGGACTGATAGGATCTGTACGTTTGAGGTTTTACTTATTTCTTTGGAAAGACGTAGTTCCCTAAGGTGGGATAGGCATAGTTTTTTCAAGTCCTTCCTAGAGAAGTCCGTCATCATGGAAGGTTCTAAGAAATAAGATGTACAGTCCAAGTCCTTAAGGAAGTTGGACACGTACAGAAGCCATGGGATTTTACTCCAGTTTGCCAGGGCCAAACAACCGATTATCAGTGAGCGGGTTAGATGGCATTGTGTTTTGGTCCATATACGTGGAGTGTAATTATGTGGTCCCCCCAAAACAGTATCCATAGCGATGTAATTCTCTTTCCAATGAATATTGCAGTGAAGTCAGAAGCAATACATTTGTTAATGTATACATATATGGGAAACTGTAACTTTAAAGTAAGAGAGTGCATATATTTTACGCAATAGATATAAATAAACAACTGGTTTTAACATGACAGTTATCACCTCTTCATTTAGAAGGATCAACCTACTGTATGTTTACATAATCAAACCCAATATACAAGGCATATCAAGAAAAAAATTAATAAGAAGGAGGACACTACTTCTGAACTGTGATAGATCAATTGATCATCAAGGAAGTGCATCGAGGAAGTGCGTCAAGGAGCGCGACCGCTCTAGACTGCGAATTAACCTTAGGCCAGAGAGGATGCAGAAAACAAACCGTAATAGTCGGTATTTAAGCATGTTTGAGCAGTTTAGTGTGGAAGGATTAGTTACTTACCTGTAATCCTAGTTCTCTTCCAGGGGTATCCTCATCAAAGTCATAAGCATTAGAATATTCCCGCCCATGCGCGGGACCCCGGAAACAATATATTATATGTGCCCCACATATATATAGACATATATATATAAATATATATATATATATAAAAATAAGCAATTGCAGCCAAATAAAACAACAGAGCTGTAATATGCTGTGAAGAATTTCCACCATACAGTGTATTTTGCATTAGAAACATGAGAAACAACACCAATGCTTGTTTAGAAACTGTTTTAATGCTTAAAAAACAGTAGAAATTCTCATAACACACTGTAAACATATACAGCTCCCAGGCTGCATTGCAAATCCCCAGTCTAAAAAGACTGAAAAGCTAACCTGTAGCTGAATGTACTAAAACTGACGCTGTGCCTTTAAGGCACCTCTGCCCCTAGCTTCCCATCATGCCTCAGGGGTTACAGTTAGGTCAGTTGTTCTTTTCGGAGACTGAAAACCAAACCATGGTAATAACAGGTTAAAAACATCTCCTATGTAATAAACAAAATCCTTTGCCCGGGGAGGCGGGAGGGTTGCTTATGACTTTGATGAGGATACCCCTGGAAGAGAACTAGGATTACAGGTAAGTAACTAATCCTTCTCTTCCAGGGGATCCTCATCAATAGTCATAAGCATTAGAATAGAGTAGCGAGCCTCACCTCATCCCTGCGGGCAAAGGAATCAACAGATAACATTCATATCCGTAGGCCCCAGAATAGGCCTTACTCTACCCAAAAAGGTTTCTCAAGGAGGCTTGTCCTACTTGAGAATCCGCTCTGGAATCAGACTCTAGGCAATAATGCCTTGTAAAGGTATGGACTGATTTCCATGTCGCAGCCTTGCATATTTCTGACATAGGAATGTCATGCAAAAAAGCTATTGTGGCTGCTTTCCCTCTAGTGGAATGAGCTTTGGGTGATTGCAACAAAGGTTTGCCAGCCAGTTGGTATGCTAGTTTAATACAAGAGACAATCCATCTGGAGATGGATCTTTTGGCTGCTGCAAACCCGGTCCTCATTGCACCATAATTGACAAAGAGTTGGTCTGTCTTTCTGGTGTCCTTCGTTCTTTCTAGGTAAAACTTTAGCACCCGTTTAAGATCTAACGAGTGCAACGACCTCTCAGCTGGGGTCGATGGGTTAGGAAAGAAAGAAGGAAGGGTAATCGTTTGATTTATATGAAAATCCGATACCACCTTTGGAAGGAAAGATGGGTGAGCCCTCATTACCACTCTGTTGTGGTGAAACACAGTGTAAGGTTCCTTGGTGCAGAGTGCTTGTATCTCGCTAACCCTGCGCGCAGAGGTTATTGCCACCAAGAAGGCCGCCTTCCAAGTGAGATGCTGCAAGGAGGCCTTGTGTATAGGCTCAAACGGTGTAGACATCAGTCTGGAGAGAACCAGGTTCAACTCCCAGGGAGGAGAAGGATTTCTCACAGGTGGATAGACCTTCTTTAATCCCTGAAGGAAATCCTTCACTACTGGGACCTGAAAAAACGATGTTTGTGTAGGTGATTTTCTGTACGCTACTATGGCGGATAGATGAACCCTAATAGAAGCGTATTTCAACCCTGATGTCGCTAAGTATAGGAGGTATGGCAGGACTACCTCTTCTTGTCCTTTGGTGGGATCAAAGCCATTGTCCTTACACCAAATGAAAAATCTTTTCCACTTGAACGCATAAGACGTCCTTGTGGAAGGTCTCTTTGCCTCTCTTAAAATATTCATACATTCCGGAGGCAGATTTAAGTGTCCATATTGCAAGACCTCAGGAGCCATGCAGTCAGGTTCAGCGACGGGAGATTGGGATGCAGGATCCTCCCGTCCATCTTGCTCAGTAGGTCTGGCCTGCACGGCAGACGTCTGTGTGGACACAGCGACAGATGTAACAGATCTGGATACCACCATTGTCGCGGCCAATCCGGAGAAATTAGGATCATGTCCATGCTCGATCTGATGAGCTTGGCCACCACCTTCGGAATCAGTGCCAGAGGGGGAAAAGCATAAGCGAACATTCCTGTCCACTCCAGCAGGAGAGCGTTCCCTTGCGTCCCTGGCCGGTGGAACCTGGACGCGAAGGCGTGGCATTTGGCGTTTTCGTCGTCCGCAAATAAGTCTATGTCTGGACGACCCCAGCAACGGAAGAGTTCTTCGACCACTTCGTTGTTTAGCACCCAGTCTGGCTGATCTTCGAAGTGCCTGCTGAGTGCGTCTGCTTTTGTGTTTAGCTCGCCTGGAAGGTGCACTGCCACCACCGACAGTCCCCGAGCCAGAAGCCAGTGCCAGATTGTCTGGGCCTCCAGAGACAGAGGGCGAGATCGAGTTCCTCCCTGCTTGTTCAGATAGAACATAGTTGTAGTGTTGTCCGTCTGAACCAGGACTTTGTCCGTTGTTATTGCTGGAAAGAACGCTTTGAGCGCCAGATGAACTGCTCGAAGCTCCAGCATGTTGATGTGGTATGTCTGAAGGTTGGTCGACCAGCGACCCTGAATCTGAAGATGACCCATGTGAGCACCCCAGCCTTCTAGAGATGCGTCCGTTACCACAGACAGCGAAGGAAGAGGTTGCTGAAAAGGAACTCCCTGCAGGATATTCCGAGGGCGAGTCCACCACTGTATTGAGGTCAGTGCTGCTTGAGACAGGATGATTCGATCCTCCCAATCTCCAGTCGCTTGGTCCCACTGATCCTCCACAGACTCTTGTAGAGGCCGCATCCTCAACCTGGCGTTCGGTATTAGGAAGATGCAGGACGCCATGGAGCCCAACAGAGACGCTACGTCTCGCACCTTTGGACGAGGAACCTGAAGTAACTTTTTGCATTTTTGTCCCATGGAAGATAGTCTCTCTTGCGAAGGAAACGCTCTTCCTAAATTTGTGTCTAGAACTGCTCCCAGATAGTGGATAGTTTGCGTGGGCTGCAGGATCGATTTTTCTGAGTTCACATGGAGGCCGAGCCTGTGTAGCTGTTGGAGACACAGGTGACAGTCTTTGGTGGCTTGACGAGGTGACGAACTCTTCAGGAGCCAGTCGTCTAGATATGGGTACACAAAGAGACCTTTTTTGTGTAGACACGCCGCTACCACTGCCATGCACTTGGTGAAGACCCTTGGTGCGGATTTGAGTCCGAAAGGAAGCACTTTGAACTGGTAATGCTTGGACCCTACCAGGAACCTCAAGTACTTTCGATGACCTGGTGTAATAGGAATGTGGAAGTACGCGTCTTGTAAATCCACCGAACACATCCAATCTCCGATTTGTAGATGAGGACATATTTGGTGGAGTGCCAACATGCGAAACTTCTCTTTGACCACCACTTTGTTGAGGAATCGAAGATCCAAAATCGGTCTGAATTTTCCTTCTTGGTCTTTTTTGGGGACAAGGAAATATCTTGAGTACACTCCTTTCCCCCTTTGGGATAGGGGTACCTCTTCGATTGCGTTTTTCTTTAAGAGGACGCTCACTTCCCTTTTGAGGAGCTCTAGTTGGTACGAGCAAGACTTTTTTGGAGGAGTCGGTTGTGGTTTCTTCCTGAAACGTAGCGCATATCCATTGCGCAGTATATTCAGCACCCACCGATCTTTCGTGATGCTGACCCACTCTGCCAGATGTTGTGCAGCACTTCCTCCCACTGGAGTGGGTAACGGTGTCAGAGGAAGCCACTGCTCAGGCCTTGCCACCTCTAGGTGTGGTAGAGGACTGATGATGTCCGCCTCTACCTCTGCTCGACCTTCCACCTCTGTATTGTGGCTTTCCTTGTGGCTTGTTTTGAGACCATTGAGGGGTTTGAACCCTCTGTTGGCCTCCCCGGTTTTTGTTGGTCTTGAAGCGTCGTTTGAACGGTGCTTTCTGTTTTTCCAGACCTACTGCCTTTACTGTGTCTAACTCAGTCTTCATACGGGCCATTTCCTGATCGGCATGCTCCCCGAAGAGTGAAGATCCGGAAAAAGGCAGATTGAGGATGCGCTGCTGTGCATCTGGTTTGAGCCCAGTTAAACGCAGCCAAGAGGATCTCCTCGCACATATCCCATGTGAGTAGTTATGTCCAGCTAGGAGGGCGTTATCCGCTGATGAACTAATCATTTGGTTTGCCACCAAACAGCCCTCCGTCACTGTCTCCTCAAAGTCCTTCTGGTCCTCCTTGGGCAATTTCCCTTTGAATCGTTCCATGGAGTCCCATAGGGCCCTATCGTACCTTCCCAGAAGGGCTGATGCACTAGAGACTTTCAGGGATGAAGCTGCTGTGCTGCATACCTTGCGTCCCCAAGAATCTTGCGTCTTGCTGTCTTTGTCAGGAGGAACTGATGAAGAAGGAGCGACTGTGTGATTCTTCTTAGCTGAGGCTACAATAACTGAGTCCGCCGCAGGCTCACCTTTAACAAAGATAGGATCTGAGTCGGCCGGCCTATATTTTTTCTGGATACGTGCCGGTACTGCCCTGATCGTTGCTGGCGTGAGGAAAACCTCTTTGATTGGGTCCATTATTCCTGGAACTAATGGGAGCAACGGCCGTGTATATGATTTGTGATGAAGGGTCTCAAAAATCACAGTAGTGAACACCTCTGGAGTGGTCATCTCTATATTCAGTTTGTGAGCACCCCTTTGCAAGACGTCCAGATATGTGTTGACGTCGTCAAGAGGGGAAGCTCTTGAGCGAGGGCTGTCTGCCAGCGTTGGAGAGTAATCCCTTTTAGAAGATCCAGGTGAAGATGGAGGGGAGGATGATGGAGTCCTTCTCCTGTGGTGAAAATGCTCCTTCCTCACCGGTGATCTCCTAGGTCGTTCCTCCCTTCGAGGAGAACGTGATACCTTCTGATGTACTGGAGATCTCGATCTCTCAGTCCGTACCTCCTTTCTCGGTGTTCTAGATCTGGGTTGCTCCCTCCTTGGCGATCGGGAGACCCTAGGGGCATGCGACCTGTCCGCTCCTCTCTCTCGTGAGCGTGATCGGTGAATGGCAGGACTCTGTCCATCTGCCTCTTCTGCTTGCTGAAGAGGGGACCTGTGGACTGGACTCAAGTACCTTTGAAGTCTCTCTGGTGCCTTAGAATCCTTCCAATTACTCAAAGGAGCATACCATCTTGGCGAGAGTCTTATATGTGAAGTGTACCCCCGCTGGGGACTCTTTTGTACCGGACTCCTACTCCTAGAAGATGACCCCGTGGAACCCGAGGCACTTGAGGAGGAATGGAGTGAAGCAGATTGTGTCACTAGGACTGTCGAAGGCACCGAAGGAGATCTCCGTCTCACCGGTGTTGGAGGACGTCTCAAAAGCCTTTCCCTCGACGTCGAACGCCTCTGCGGCGTCGACGGGGTGACCACCTTCGGCGTTGAATGCTTCGGCGTTGACCTGTGGTCTCTCGACGTCGATCGGCGATGATGTGCCGACGACGGAGTCTTCTCCCTCGACGTCGAACGGCGTTGCCCTGCCGTCGACGAAGGTCTCGACGTCGAACGGCGTTGCCCTGCCGTCGACGAAGGTCTCGACGTCGAACGGCGTTGCCCTGCCGTCGACGGAGCTCTCGACGTCGACCGACGTTGATCTGTCGGCGACGGAGATGGCAATCTCGACCTGGCATGTGGCGACGGCGGAGGATCGGACATCCTCGACGTCGAGCGCCGACGTGCCTTCGATGATCCCTTCCTCGACGACGATCGTCCGAGGGGGCTCTTGCTCCTCGACGCCGAGCGCCTCCGTGGAGACGTCGGCGGAGGTGTCACACTCTTCGAAGCCTGTCGACGTCGAGACGACGGCGAGTGTGACCTGTCTCTCGACGCCGACCGTCGCCTGGTTGACGGCGGCGGAGTTGACTTATGTCCCGACGTCGATCTTCTCGTCGACGGCGATCTCGTGGCTTCTCTCGACGCCGATCGTCACCTAGTTGACGACGGCGGAGCCTTCTTCGACGACGGCGAACTTCTTTTCGACGACGATTTCCTCATAGACGCCGATCTCGACGTCGACGGAGCTTTTTCTCTCGAACTGTCCATCAGATGTCGTTTTTTCAGCGCCAAGCCCGGTGCTGAGGTTGATGGACGCTCTGACTTGCCTTTGGAGGGAGTTCTGGGTCTCTTTGAACTCTTCCTCTCCGTAGATCTTCCTCTCATGGATCTCTGGGCCAGACCATAGAGCCTGTTCCTCTCTCTGTCTTTAAGAGTTCTGTCAGACAGATTTTTACAATGGGAACAGTCTTTAGGATCATGATCCTCTGGCAAGCATAAAATACAGACCTCATGAGAGTCCGTTTTTGCCTTCTTGTGGCCACAAGAAGGGCAATCATCAAATAATGAGGGCCTCCTGACAGGAAAACCTCACAAAAAATTGACTGCTAAGCAGTTATTTACTTGACTCTGATTTGAAAAGTCAAAGTAAATCAAAAAATTGTTCTTCTGAAGATTTTCTGACTGAAAAAGGCAGAAAAATGTGGAGCTGAGTATCCAGGGTCCTTCCTGAAGGAGCCGGAAAGAACAACTGACCTAACTGTAACCCCTGAGGCATGATGGGAAGCTAGGGGCAGAGGTGCCTTAAAGGCACAGCGTCAGTTTTAGTACATTCAGCTACAGGTTAGCTTTTCAGTCTTTTTAGACTGGGGATTTGCAATGCAGCCTGGGAGCTGTATATGTTTACAGTGTGTTATGAGAATTTCTACTGTTTTTTAAGCATTAAAACAGTTTCTAAACAAGCATTGGTGTTGTTTCTCATGTTTCTAATGCAAAATACACTGTATGGTGGAAATTCTTCACAGCATATTACAGCTCTGTTGTTTTATTTGGCTGCAATTGCTTATTTTTATATATATATATATTTATATATATATGTCTATATATATGTGGGGCACATATAATATATTGTTTCCGGGGTCCCGCGCATGGGCGGGAATATTCTAATGCTTATGACTTTGATGAGGATCCCCTGGAAGAGAACAAGGATATACGCTTTAAGCAATGAATGAGAAACGTTTGTCAAAGAAAAGTAGTATGTTTTTAAAAAAAAGTCCGACAAATGTTAGCGGGAGCGGCTGCCATGGAGTAATGCAGCAACACTTACTTGTCTATCACGAATTAACCTTAGGCCAGAGAGGATACAGTAAATAAAGCGTAGTAGTCCGTATTTGAACGTGTTTGGGCAGTTTAGTGTGGAACAAAGATATACGCTTAAACAGTAAATGGGTAACCGTTTGGCAAAGAAAGATGGTCAGTTGTCATAACGAGAAAGTGAAACCGAGGGGAGGAGATTTTGAGGCCAAGCAAAACAAAACAGATTAGAGGGGGAAGCAAATGGTGAGCATTTTGCGGCCGCTTTGATGTTATCAGTTGCCGCGCAGCTCACTGAGAACATCAAAGCGGACGCAAAATAGCTCCCAAAGCTGCAAGCGGACTAATGGTGCGCGCGCCTTAGAGTAAACCTCACATAGTTGAAGAGGGGGGGAGGTGTCGGTTAGTTGGGGGAAGGAGGCTTAGAGTGTGTGTGTGGGGGGGGGGACACTAGCCTTTGGTGAACTGCGGTCGTCAGGGACACAACCTGTGTGATGTTGCCGCTTTGAGGCTTGTGAATAGAACTCCAGGCGCTGCACCCCGTGTGATTACCATTACCAGATGACCCCAGGTCATCAATCGGGCAGCTCCGGCCCTATACTTCCCTTTCACAAATCATTGTTTTAGGTGTCACTTCAAGTGTAACAAATGAAGTGAACCAGGACTACAACTCCCAGAAAGCATTGGGTTAGCTTTAAGAAAACCCAAACATTGAGCACCGCGTCATTGGCAACGTGCACTTATTTGAAAGCCTTATGTTATGGTACAGGAAGGGGGCCCAGAGAGATGCATACTGTGACGTCCACGCAGGGGGTACAGGTATTGCATCTGGTAGGAAAACAGGCACCGGAGCAGTGTTTAATTTGAGCAGATGGTTTCCGGTGCTCCACACCGGCACTTCATTTACAACACAGGCCCTTCTGGCAGTCTGCCACATGGTGGCCATGTTTGACTCATTCATACAAATGCATAACAGTTGTTTATTCATTCAGTATAAAGTAAAAATGACTAATACCTGCTCTTATATCTTGGGAGGCTGGAGTAGTCAGAATTGTCACACTTGTAGGAGTGTGATGGTTAGTAGTAGTTGTGTTGCTACTGCAGCCTGCAGCGCTGGCAAGGGCCAATGAGTGATGCATGCAGAAGTGCCCTCCTGGAACGTATATTGTCACAAATTACGCACTGCAACTGAGCCCTGCGGCCCAATTTTCCAGTCAGTCATTGAATATCTATGTGTGTGACTCCTTTAGGCACATTCTCTCCGTGAAGCGCCATGAGGCACCAAGGAACAGTTTAAAACAACAGAAAGAACGGATTTGTAGTGAGCACTGAAAAATAAGTACTTAAGAGGGTGTCTAAGGGGCAGGACCCTATCCCCGTGTGAGGTGTCTGAACAGTCCAGGCAGTTGAACCCCCTCCCTTTGCCTGCTAGCACCGGCTCCCCTGCATGTATTTCTGTATTATTTGGACACTGAACAGCCAATAATCAGAACAATGAGACTGCCATTTAAGATGAGTGATACAGGCGCTCACGCCGGATTTTAACGTGTGTTTAAGCACACGTGACACTCACATTAGCTCGTCAAATTATGTCATTGCTAAAAGCATAGAGGAGGGGATTCGGATGCACATACAGCGTGATTGTGTGTGTAAACTTTTAAAGGGGACCCAATGAATGATATCACAATACATTGCCATGCTACAGCATGCATGCCCCGCTTATAAAAGGGAAGAACAATAGTTACTTACCTGTAAACAGGTGGTTCTCCAGTATTGGTGTCTTTCATAGATTCACATGCCTGAATCATTCCCCGTCGTCGGAGTAGGAGTCCCACGGTATATAAAAAAGCAATAAATGCCATAAAATATATAGCAAATATTAGAAATACCAAAACAGGAAGTAAGTAGCACCAGCTACAGTAGAAAAAACTTCCACACTCGTGACCATCCCAGTCATTATGTGTTAGTCCAAACTGCAGCCAATCAGGCGACAGCACCCACCAGAATGTTCTCCCCAGAGGCTCAGGCTCTCAGATTTTCTCACACAGGAGTGAAACCCCATGATATCCGAGTGAGTCTCTGGGGGGAGGCGGGCGGGTTGCATGTGAATCTATGAAAGACACCAATACTGGAGAACCACCTGTTTACAGGTAAGTAACTATTGTTCTTCTCCAGTATTAGGGGTGTCTTTCATAGATCCACATGCCTGAATCAGAATAGTAAGCAATACTCATAATATAATGCTCGTAGACGTCAGAATGGCATATAAATATATATATATGTATACAGTATACATGTAAAACAAAATCCATAAACATCTGACAAAACGTCTAAAGAGCATAAAAGTGGAGGTGGAAACAGAGGCTCACCTTATTTGAAAAGATTACGCAGCACTGCTCTTCCAACTGAAGCATCTGCGTCGTCCGCTGAATCCAGACAGTAATGTCTAGTAAAGGTGTGCCTGCTAGACCACGTAGCAGCTCTGCAGATCTGTCGAAGCGGCACACCAGCAAAAAGGGCAGTGGAAGAGCTAACCGCCCTTGTAGAATGCGCTCTTGGCAAGGCCTGTAAGGGCCTACCGGCTTGTTGATGACAAAGTCCAATTGTAGAGGAGACCCATCTAGCAATGGTCTGTTTTGAAACTGCACAGCCCTGACGCTGCCGTCCATAAGCCACTAACAGCTGGTCCGTCTTGCGGATGGTAGATGTTCTTGATAGGTAAAATTTTAGGCATCTCCTAATATCCAGCGAATGCAGTGCTCGTTCAGCTGGGGATTGCGGGGCTGGAAAGAAAGTCTTGAGGATAACCGGCTCATTTAAATGAAAATCCAAAGGCACTTTTGGCATGTACGTTGGATTAGTACGTAGTACTACAGAGTCAGTGGTAAATTGGATGAAAGGCGATTTAGATGTGAATGCCTGAATATCGCTAACCCTTCTAGCAGATGTTAAAGCTAGTAACAGCGACACTTTCCATGTCACAAATTTCAGGTCCACCTTATGGATCGGCTCGAAAGGGTGACGCATGAGCTGAGTTAGTACGACATTCAGATGCCATGTAGGAGGAGGTTTCCGCACAGGCGGAAACATACGAAACAATCCTTTGAAAAATTGTTGTATAATTCGTACAGAATACAAAGAATTTGATCCATCTTGACGGTATCTGGAAATGGCAGCCAGGAAGACCTTCAGAGTAGAATGTGCCAAACCCAGTCTGGCCAAGTGCAAAAAGAATGGCAGAATTTGCTCTGGCTTTGCGTGAATGGGATGAAGACCATTAGACTGGCACCATGCACAGAAACGCTTCCACTTAAGTCTGTAGGTTTTGATCGTAGAAGGAGCTCTGGCCTTCGCCAGCACCTCCTGGCAATCCTGCGGAATGTTTAAGTGTGCAAATTCCATGTGCTGAGGAGCCAAGCTGACAATTTCAGAGAGGTCGGGTCCGGATGATACACCTTGCCCTTGTGGGTAGAGAGAAGATTCGGAATGCGAGGAAGCTGAATCGGCTCGCGTTCCGAGAGAAGGAGCAGCTCGGTGAACCAGTATTGTCTGGGCCATCGCGGAGCAATCAGGATCACCCGGCATGGTTGCTTCTTCATCTTCTTGAGGACTTTTGGGATCAGTGGTATCGGTGGAAAAGCGTAAGCGAATATTTGATACCAACTCATCGAAAGGGCATCCCCGCATGAGTCCTTGTGGGGAACCCAGCTTGCAAAGTATTGGCATTTCCGGTTCTGATGCGTCGCAAACAAATCCAGATCCGGATGCCCCCATGTCTGAAAGATGCGGTCTAGAGATGGTTGATGAAGTTCCCACTCATGGGTGCAACCTGTGGATCTGCTGAGGGAGTCCGCTAACACATTCGCGACTCCCGGGACATGGACAGCTGACAGATGTATATTGTGAGTCAGAGCCCAATTCCAAATGTCTTGTGCCTGATGTGACAGCCGGGCTGATCTCGTGCCCCCCTGCTTGTTTAGATAATGCATGCAGGTGGTGTTGTCTGTCCGGATCAAGACTGTGGCCCCTTCTAGGGTCGCCTGAAAGGATTTCAGGGCTAGAAAGATGGCGTGAAATTCGAGCCTGTTTATGTGCCATTTCATTTGGATTTTGTCCCACTTGACGCTGACCGTCATGCCCTGGAGGTGTGCGCCCCATCCTGTCATTGACGCGTCTGTTGTTACTATGAACCTGGGCACTTCCGTGAGGAAAGAGCATCCCACTTGTATGTTGCAACCTTGGCTCCATCATTGAATCGCTGCTCGCATTCGTGGTGTTATGTTTATGATATCCTCGAAGGACCCTGACACCTGAATCCACTGGTGACTGAGCTCCTCCTGCAGGGGTCTCATCCGCAGACGACAATTGGGGGTGAGTAGTATGCAGGAAGAAATCATTCCCATGAAAGACTTGAACATGCGCACTGATACGCAGCTTTTTACCAACAGTGCAGCAGCCAGCCGTTGTATTTTGACTTGTCTTTCCCTTGAAATAAACACTTGGGCGAGCTTGGTGTCTAATGTCGCTCCCAAGAAAGTCTTTCTCCTTGATGGCGTTAGGCGTGATTTCTGGAAGTTCACTGTGAAACCCAGGTCTTGCATCAGTGACAGAGCCTTTTGAATGTGAGTTTTTGTCATGTTGAAAGAACTGGCCTTGATAAGGCAATCGTCCAGATACGGATATATCTGTATTGACTGCAATCGAAGGTGGGCTGCCACCGGGGCCAGCATCTTTGTAAATACTCTGGGGGCCGAGCGTAGTCCAAAGGGAAGAACCCTGAATTGAAAGTCCCTGCCAGCCACTCTGAACCTTAGAAACTTCCGGTGCCTGGGAAAAATCGGAACATGGAAGTATGCGTCTTGAAGGTCGAGTGTTGCCATAAACTCTCCCGCCGAAAGAAAATGGAGGATTTCCTGCAGTGTTAACATCCTGAATGACAGTTTTTTGAGATATTTGTTGAGGGCACGCAGGTCGAGGATGGGTCGCCATTCCCCCGACTTTTTGCGAATAAGGAAAAATCTCGAGTAAAAACCTTTCCCTTTTTGATGATGAGGAACCCTTTCTATTGCTCCTTTTTGAATCATAATATTGATCTGGGCAAACAGCTCCTTGAGGTGTGTTGGAGGAGGTCCTCTTGGGGGACAATTTGGAGGGGTCTTTACGAATTCCAAAATGTGACCTCTGGCCACCACATCTAAAACCCATTTGTCCGTGGTAATCTTGGACCAATTTAAGTAATTTTGGGATAGTTTTCCTCCAATTTGGTTCGGGTTGGGGCAAAGTGGCGGCAGGATGCGTCTCTCACTTTTTACTGTCTCTTCCACGATAATTGGTTTTTCCTCTAGATTGAGAAAAATGTCCCCTTCTTTGTCCGTACTGTTGACGATATGGCTGGTATCTTTGGTTTCCCTGGGTGGAAGTATAGGAGCGCTGTTGGTTATAATTTCCTCTATTAGAGAAATTCCCTCTTCCTCTTGTTCCACGAAAGGAAGACTTCCTGTATTGCAGTGTGCCCAGCGAACGTGCTGTATCTGTATCCTTCTTGATGGCTTCCAACGCATCGTCCACATGTTTTCCAAATAGATGTTCTCCATCATAAGCCATATCTAAAATTCTTGATTGGACCTCTTGTCTAAAAGATGTTGCTCTCAACCAACCTTGCCTCCTGAGAACAGCTGCGCCTGCTAGCTGGCGAAAACCTGTTGCAGCAACGTCCACTGCAGCATCAATCATCTCAGATGAGACGCACTCTCCTTCTTGAAGGATTTTCTTTGCTTCCGCTCGATCTGGTTCAGGAAGTTTGTCAACATACAGCAAGATGTCAGACCACATCTGCCTCTCGTATCTCCCTAATATGGCCAGAGAGTTTGCGACTTTAATAGTCGTAGCTGCAATAGTAGACACCTTTTTCCCGATTGAATCAAGACGTTTCCCGTCTTTGTCTGGCGGCACTGAAACCTGAGCTGATGGATTAGAAGATCTCTTTTGCGCTGCCTGTGCTACCACAGAGTCTGCTTTCGCTTGCCCAAAAGGCATGCTGGAGCTGAATTAGGCGCCCTATATTTTTTATCCACTCTAGGGAGCGCTGCTGGTAAAGAGTTAGGTTTGGACATAATCTTCAGTCCTTCCTTCCATATGAACTCAATGATTGGAATGGTCCAACTCTGTTTCTGTTGCGAAGACTTGAAGTCATATAAGAAGCATTCATCTTGCTTCGACTCCATAGGCATCAAGAACCTCTTTGTTGCCCTATCCATGATCTTGTGGAATGAGGCAATGTCCACAGGAGGTGACTCGGATGACGTAGGTTCTGCCGGAGAGGGTGTGTTTGCATTGTAATCCTCATACTCCGACGATTCCGACTTATTATCCAATTCTCCTTCCTCCTGCTCCTCATTATCAGAGTACTCATCATCCCCTGTTTGAGGGCCTATGACTTCAGACATAGGCAATGTTGTGCGTTCTTGCTCCCGTGGCTCAGATTCAACTGGCTGTGTCTGCTTTGAAAGCGGCGTCGTTGTCATAGGTCTTGGCGTAGACACCCGAGAATCACCTGACTCTGAAGGTGGAAAACGCCTATAGTAGTCGCTGAGCATGAATTGTAAATTGCGAAATAATTCCTCAGGCATCGGCATGCCAGAAGCAGGCCTGTTCTCTTGTGACAAAGGGTCAGTTTCTTGTATATCTTCTTCCGTATCACCGTCCTGAATCTTAATCCGGAGGTCAGACGGACTTCTGGCCACTCCAAAATTCTCATCCTCATAAGAACCCTCTTCATCAGAATCCAAAAGTTTCTCTGGCACTACGAGCGTAGAAGGGATGACCTCATTATCAGCCCGTTTCTTCAACAGCGTTGCCGTAGTTGCAGGTGAGGGCAACGGTATTCCGGATGGGTGTGCAGACCAGACTTGTAAAGCAGTGCAGCTTGACAATGGTGGCGTCGACGGAGGCACCTCCGTCATCGACGAATCTGTCTCTTGATGCGGAACCTTTTTCTTCGTCGACAGAGCCATCGTCGACGGTTGATCTGTCTTCGTCGTTGACGAGTGTCTGGATGAGATCTTCGTCGACAGTAACTTCGTCGACGGGGTCGTCGATGGTAACTTCGTCGACGGGGTCGTCGACGGTAACTTCGTCGACGGGGTCATCGACGGTAACTTCGTCGACGTTGATTTTGTCGTCGACGGTAACGCCGTCGACGGGAGCTTCGTCGACGGCACCATTTTCATCGTCGACGGGGAACCGCCCGTCGACACTAGAATATTAGATGAGGAACTCGTCGACGGTACCTTAGCCGTCGTCGACGGGACGATCTTCGACGACGAGATAGGCCTTATCTGCACATGAACCAGCGTAGGAGAAGAAGCTGAAGACATCACTAGAGCTGGCTGAGGAGATGAGAAAGTCACAGTGCAGGTGGTAGACATAGCCACATGAGAGTAGACACACTCCTTATTTGACGTTGACATTGTCAAAGGTGGCAACTGAGGAGGCATAGACTGAGAAGCTTTCTTGGGAACTGCAGATTTCCCAGACTTCTTCGAGGACGCACTATCCGTCCTAACAGATGGAAGCAGCTTCTTTGAAGTACTGGGTCCAGAAGAATCCAGAGAAGGCTGGGCCTGTTTAGCCACTTTCGCCTTAGGAGATGATACTTCAACTCCAGCCTTCCTCTTACTAGAAAAACGAGAAGAACCAGAGGCAATGCTTCCTACCTCAGACAAGGGGTCGTCCTTGTCTTTTAGCCTGTTAAGCCACAACAGCAGTCGTCCTTCTCTGTCCCTGATGGTCTTAGGGGGAAAGGTCCGGCAGATCTTGCACTCCTTTGCCTTATGGTCAGGATAAAGGCAATATAGACATTTCTTGTGGGGATCTTCTTTGAATAATCTAAGTTTTCCACAAGAATCACAGGACCTAAACAGTGACTTAGAAGTAGACATTGGAAGTCTTGAAGAAAATACTAGTCTTGAAGAAAAAACTGAGCAGAGCTCAGGGAGACTCCCTTCACACAACGTGCGGTAGAAAATCTGAGAGCCTGAGCCTCTGGGGAGAACATTCTGGTGGGTGCTGTTGCCTGATTGGCTGCAGTTTGGACTAACACATAATGACTGGGATGGTCACGAGTGTGGAAGTTTTTTCTACTGTAGCTGGTGCTACTTACTTCCTGTTTTGGTATTTCTAATATTTGCTATATATTTTATGGCATTTATTGCTTTTTTATATACCGTGGGACTCCTACTCCGACGACGGGGAATGATTCAGGCATGTGAATCTATGAAAGACACCCCTAATACTGGAGAATAGTAATTAGGGTAAAATTTCATATGGAACAGATAGCCTTCCCAGATGTTGTTCACTCGCTGTTGTCCTTAGATGAAGCAATTTAGATCTCTGTACGTAGAACTCACAATCTCAAAGCCAATGTGGCAGCTACTACCAGAATTAATAACACAGGGATTTTATGTAAGGGCGCTTTGCTAATTGATACTTTCCCTTAAATAGGCCATTTAAATGGCAGACAGACACTTCAGTAACAGCACAGTGATCACACAAGGGGGGGGGGTGACGACAAACATTTATGCTCGTCACAAGTAAGTAATTCTAGACGGTAGGGGTGGGGTGCTGAATGAAGGGAGGTTTGTGGGTTAAATGAAGAAAGACACAGGACATCAAACCTGATATTGCACAAAAACAGATGTGTACACAAGCTGCCAAATGAATAACAAGAGCCACATTTTATTGCTACCATATATGTTGACGGTTTTAAAAGTTGCAGTTAGTTTCCCTCCTATGAAGATAACCCGCAGAAGCTGTTCCCTGCTGCAGCCAGGAGCATGTTTTGGTGCATACTCTGAGCACACAAGGCGATTGAAGACAAACATTCCTGTACATGACATGAGAAGAAAATGTACACACCCTAGAAAACAAACAGAAGAAGATGGCATATAGCTAAACAGGACCTTTGGTGATGAAGCACAGGCAGAATAGGAGAGAATGTGGGATGAACACTAGCTTTCCCACGCACACAGGTAATAGAGCATAGAGCAACACTGCAGGTTCTAGAGTGCTTTTGATCTAGGGCTCTCAACACAAATGGCAGCACTGCAGGTTCCAGAGCACTCACATTGCACACTCTCTGAGAAACACAGAAATACAGTAGGTTCTAGAGTCTTTCAGACCAGGCCATGCATGGACCTACTGTAATTGCATTACAAGGACTCACGTGACGGTAACATAGTGTTTGCAGAAGCAAGTTTTAATCGTATACGCCTATGCAATCTCCCATTTAACTCACTGGCAGTGAACGAAGTAAACAGCTCCCAAAATAAGAATACACACGAAATGAGGTGCCCCGGCATAGTAGGGCAATGGACTTTTGCGGCAGGAATGACTTAATTATGGAGCAAGAAAGGGAAAATTATGTGATAGTGAGGAAGGTTTTGTGATAGTATTATTTTTCAATTATTGTGTCATTTGTATGTGTTAACACTGTTTTTGCAAATATTTCAACTGTTAAGCACCATTTAATCTCCCAAATACAGCAATAAGCAACTGAAAGATTGCAACTTAACCTTTGCATCAGGCCCTCCACGGAGCAGCAGTGAAAATAGGGGGGGCAGGCTGAGAAGGGGGGGGGGGACTGGAGCAGAAGCAGGCTGAGACTAGAGGCTAATCACACACTGACCTTACGGCCAAATATTTCTGCATACGGTGAATGCGGCTTCCAATGAGCAGAGGAGATTAGAGAGAGGAAGCAAATGATGTAGGTACAGAATCAGAGGAGTGTGGACCGTAAATGCGAAAAACAGAAAGCAAGGAGGGCCTACTTGGTCAGGGAATGTGATTGAAAGGGCGTTCCACGGAGCGGCAGTGAAAAAAGGAGGACAGGCAGAGAAAGGGGGGCTGAAGCAGGCTGAGCATGAGGGTGGCAAGCTGACGGCCGGCAGGGGGAAGGGATTAGAGTCTGATTCTGGCCACATCTATTTAAATAGGAAGCCCTGAACAACATTTTCACTGCGCCCGTCAGGCTGGTGTTATCTTGTTGAGGTGGGAGGGGAAGTCGGAGAGTGCGAAGAGCAGGCGGGAGGCGGGGAGCGGAGCCTTTGAAGTGTCGGTTAGAGTTGCATCAGGAAAGCTAAAGCAGCAGGCGGATGCGCGTTCACGATCACATGCACTTGTGGAAATCCGCTGGCTGGTTTAGCTTTCCTGATGCAACACCAAAATTCTCCCCTATCCATTCCTGCGGAATGCGATAGGCTCGACCTAAAAATACCATTATGCTATTAGGAAAGCCAGGATTGATTTTTTTAATAAATAATAGGATTGAAAATTCTGCCAATTCAGCTAAAGAACTCTTTGAACTTGTAAAGTCACTCATGAAGCCTCCTATTTCATCAGCAAGCACAAGACAGTCGGAAGTTAGATGCAATATGTTTACCAATTTATTCTTTGTGAAAGTTTATAAAATGTGTGCAATTCTGCCAGACAGCATCTCAAGTTCCCAATGATAATCCAGCTCCCCAGATGGAGGAAGTAAAGATGCATTTAAATTCCTTCTCAAAGATTGATACAGGAGTTATTGAACATTTACTGGCATCAATTGAATCAGGATTTCTTCTGGAATCTGGACTCCCCATACTCCCCAATATTCTTATGAAAGGTGGAAAGGCGATCTGTCCGGTCCTGGCAAATATAATTTATCCGTTTTTTTTATAGAGGTGAAGTGTCCAAAGCAAGGAAGCATGCCATGCTTAAGCCACTATTTAAAAAACCTTCACTAGATCTATCAACCCCGCAAAGCTACAGACCAATTTCCTGCTTCCAGGTATCAGTAAACTTGCAAAAGAAATTGTTAATAAAAATCGGTCTTCATTTTTGGAGAATCAATGAATTCTCCAGTACACCCAAACAGGTTATCGAGCAGGCAGTAGCATGAGACGGCTTTGCTAGCCGTCACTGATAAACTCATTCTAGATACTAATGGGTCAGCTGCATTTATGTTTCTCGATTTAAGTGCCTCATTAAAAATGGTCTCCCACCTGACTGTCATCAAACGATTAGAAGACGTAGGCCTAGATGGAAATGCCCTTAAATGGCTATCACCATCTTTGAAAAACAGAACCTTTCAGGTTTGGGAGGAAACATTTTGCCTGGCAATACTCACTCTGGATCATGGGGTGCCACAGGGCTCATCCTTGAGCCCAACCCTGTTTAATGTCTATGTCCAACTACTGGCAGACATCATAATGGGGCATGGTTTTTCAATGGTATCATATGCTGATGATACCCAGATAACCATCTCCCCAACACCTGACACAACCGCTCTTTTCATCCAGCTTAACGCATGCCTGAGAGGTTACAGACTGGATGTCTAGCAATAGCCTTAACCCCTTCAGCGCTAATGACAAGGGTAACTCGTCATGGAGTTTCCATTGATTTCAATGGAAAGTCAATGGGAATCAACAAATAGGCTTAGCAGCCAAGTGGTTAAGCTCAATGGAAATAAGACTGAGGTGCTGGTGGTAGGCAACAACGTCTCTCTTTCGCATGAGCTACAACGACCCAACTACTAAAACTGCAATAAAAAGTCTGGGTTTCTGGATCGATCATAATCTTACCATGTAGATCCAAGCCAAGAAACTCAGGGTCTGCTGCCTTGGTATTCTCAGGACCCTAAGGGAGGTGCCGAGTTGGCTTCCGTAGGCCTCTCGAAGAATAACTGTCCACGGCTTACTGCTTTCCCACCTCGATTATGGCAATTCGGTGTATCTGGGAAGCCTGTGGTATGTGATCAAGCAACTTCAAATTGTTTAAAATGTGGCAGCCCGCATTACCCTGAAGATTCCCAAGCACCATCCTGTCTCGTCATCTTTGGCAAGTTCACACTGGCTGTAAGTCCTTAAGAGAATCTAATTTAAATCTCTCTGTCTAGCCCATGAGTGATTTATAAAAATAATTCCCCACTGTAGGAAGGTAGGAACCTTTTAGCATGGTTACCCCCACTTTTTGCCTGGTGTCAGTGTGCTTTTGACCTAGTCTGCTGGGATCCTGCTAATCAGGACCCCAGCAACTGTTTGGTCTCCTCTAAATTGGTTCTGGTAAGTACCTTGGTACCTCAACAACTGGCTACTGGTGTGCCCATATAAGTCCCTAGTATATGGTACTAAAGTACCCAGGGCTGAGTGTGCCTTTGCAGGAGCAGGACACCGCTACAAATCCCAGAGTCGATTTGCCAGGCTTTGTAAGTACGGTCAGCCATTTTAAGACATATAGTGGACATTAGACATTAAGAGATGTATAACTATATAGTGGCTGCACCAAACCCAGTCATGTTTGGTATCAAACATGCTGGTATCATACACCAACATCGATTCCAGTTTTGGAAGTAAGATCCCAGTTAATGTGGGGCCACTTAGAAGACCCCCCTGTACTCTGGGTAACAGCCTTTTGGTGTCTGCCAACAAGCTAGTGCTGCTGCCGACCACAGACACAATTCGGACCTTCTGCTGCTGAGCCAAGCTTGAGAAGGGGAAGGTAGAACAATAGGTTTCCTGTCACAGGTAGGCATGAACATCTTCCACACACAACTTAGTGTCTTGGGTGGGGGGTGCTTGCTAGCGCCACCAGACTGCTTTGAAGTACACATTTGGTGTCCTCCTTGCGTACTCCAGTTTGAACCAGTTCAGGAACCCTTTGCTCCCGCTCTGACTCGAAACTGGACAAAAGACATGGGAATATCATCCCCTCTGTCCAGCCCCTCCTCTGGGAGTTGTCCCAACCCTTTCTCAAGGATACTTAAGGGCTCCCCTGTGAGTCGGTCCTCAGATTCGTTGTGGAGACTCAAGCCTGAAACTACGTCACTCTTTAATCGTCTAGACACTTGGACCATGCTGGTCTTCAACTGGAACCAAGAGTGCACCTAGGAAGACTCCTGGCCACTCCTGGTTTTGCTGTTCAATTCTTTTGCGTTGTCTGTGTTTCATCCAGGTTCTCCATCTCTTCACGAGCCATCTATAGGTGTGTCTGGACTCATTAAGGGCAAGAGAAAACCAGCTGGCTTGCTTGGTGTTGTTTGCCTGGGGATTTCTTCAGGGGGGCCAAACAGTCGGCCATCCATCGGTGGAGGTTGCGTGCTGCGGTATTGTGAGAAAGTGGATTTCTGTTGCAGTACCCCCCCCCCCACCCGCCCCCCTTTGCTAGATTTCTGATGCACTTTTGACTTGATGTGCCCTGGGTCCCTGCCAATCAGGCTTCCAGGGCCTGTGTTCTTTCACCAAAACCAAATCGGCATCTCTGGCCACGGGTCAGCCCCTGGTAAATGGTACCACAGGTACCCAGGGTACTGTGACCAGGGATGACCTCTAAGGGCTGCAGCACTTATTGTGCCAACCTTAGAGGCTCTGTACCCTGACACACACAGCCTTTGCAGGCTGAGTGTCTTGGTGCAGAACTAAACAGAGTCGACATGGCACACATCCCTCTGTGCCATGCCCACAAACACACTGCCCTGGCATACCACAGTCACCCCTATAGCTTGGTGCTCTATGCCAGTTGTGTGGGCACAGGTGCATGAGCCCTGTGCCCCTACAGTACCCATGAACATTCCTGGGCAGTGTAAGTGCAGTGCTGCCATTAAGAGTATATGGTGCTGGGAGGTTGTCATAACGAACTCCACTGCACCATGATGGCTACACTGAAGACTGAGAAGTTTGGTATCAAACTTCTCAGGAAACATCCTTTACGACGCGACTTTTACCACGCAGTGCCTTTACAATGCATGTTTTTCAACCCAAGTCATTACAACGAATTGCGCTGGGGGTGCTCTAGGATAGGTAATAGTTTAATTTACTATCCAACACCTTCCCTACTATCCACGGGGACTGGAGTTGGAATAGTAATTCACTATCCAGCACCCCCCAACGCAAGTCGTTGTAACGACTTGCGTTGAAAAACCTGCGTTGTAAAAGCATGCGTGGTAAAAGCATACGTTGTAACAACGTACATCCAAATTCTCAGCACATTAAACCCGCAATGATGCCAGTGTAGGATTTAATGTACAATGCACGATGCCCCCTGAAACCAACCCACATCCCGTGTCCGGACTGAAAGGCTGCCTAGGCTGCCACCCAGCAGACATGTTGCTGGACCCCTGGGTAGAGAGCCCTCCGCTCTCTGGAGCCTGCAACAATGCACATCCTGGGACGAGGGGCTAGGTCTCCTCCCCCAGGATGGGCAGGGGAAGCTACAAATGCATGCCGCCTTCGTAAGCTTCTCCAGGCCACTTGCTGTAATCAGCCACTGGTCCCCACCGGTTCTGGCTCCCACTCTGGCAGGAAAACCTAAGTGAGAGAAGGGGGTGTGCCAGCCTCTGCTAACCCCACCCCTTAGGTGGGGGAGGCGAGGTGAAGCACAACTCTGGGCTACCGCCATCTTGAGGATTGGGAGCCCTACCCATCAGGACTAGGCTACTGCCCCCTCCCACTGGAGTGGCAGGATAAGGGGTGTACTCACCCCAGAAATGGGACCCATTGGTCCCTGGCCTTTCCCTACCTGTAACGCCCCTAAATTTAGTATTTAGGGGCACCCTCAACCTTCCTTCCTCAGATCCCGATTTTGAAACAAGAAGAAGAACACGAGGAAAGAAGACCTGCCGTGCAGCTGCTAACAAGAGGACGACACCAACTGACTTGGCCCCAGCCCTACAGGCCTGTTGATCCTTGAACCTGCTCCTGCTAAAACCCCGGCATCTCCTGTGGTCATCAACCTCGAAAACCCCGGAGGACCTGACTGCCTTGCTCATCTAAAGACTGGGACTCCCACGAGCAGGGGTTCTGCTCAAACAGCGACAACCCCTGGTGCCAGCCAGGAACTGCGAATCCAGCACACTCTGCACCCGCCAAGCCCGACCTGTGCCTGAGTGAACAAAGACCCTGAGGACGTCCCCCCGGTGACTGTGACCACGAATCCGGCACCCAACGACCCTCCTTGACGCTCCTGGCGACGCCTGCAGCCTCACAACCAGGGACCCCTCCAACCGCGACCAGCTGAGGATAAGATTTCCCAACACCAAAAGACACCCCTACGCCCCACGGCCCCCTGTGCCCAACTCCTGGGTGTCTACCTATCCCACAACATCCCAACTTACCTCTCGAAATGGTGGTCGCACCTGAAGAATCTCCATCCCCGAGCCTGAAGCCTTTGTTCGTCAACCAGCTTTCCCATTGAAATACATTGGGCGCCCGGCGGCCCAAAAGCACCCTGCACCCAGCCGCCCGAGCGCCACTGGAAGTGCAGCAACTATCCTATCTTACTTCCCCACTTGCCCTGTGTAAGTGACCAGGAGCTCAGCTCCCTCAGCCACAGCTGCTTGGTCTGCCTGCTAGCAGCCACCAACCAAAGGCCCTCTATCCTCCATAGGATAACATTGGGCCTACTCACTCTGCACCTGGCTGCCCCTGTGATGCTGAGGGTGTAACGACTGTACCTACCTGACCCTGAGAGACCCCCGAGTCTATCCCAGAACCTTAACTCTGCCAGCCGAGTACTTACCCAAAGACTGATAACTTGATTTTCTCCATAGGGTAACATTGGCTGGGTTTGACTCAGAGATTTCTTCTGAGTGTCAAGTTTTGCAACTTTCAAATATTCCCTAAAAATCGTCCGAACAACAAAAACGAAATTACTTACCTGCTATCAGGAGAGACCCTAGTGCTGGATCTTTGTGCCCAGCACTGACCTTCAGAAGTAATTATAACAGTGATTTACTGTTAACTCAATTTCCTTCCATAGGATAACAAGTGTCGATTTTCAAAACTTACAAATATTCCTTTAAAATCGCCTGTGTAACAAAAGCGATTTATTTCAACTGTTTACAGGAAATGCACCAGGGCTTAATTCAGGATCCAGCCCTGAGTAAGAAAAACATTGGTAAAGTGATTTTATTGCATTTACTTAAAACTGCTCAATGTTATTTTGTGTTTAACTTGTGTTGCATATTGCAACAACTGTATCTATTGCATTCCAAAGTCTATTGCTATTTAGAAAGTATTCTATTGCATCATCTCATTCTGAGAAATTATTTATACCTACTCCTGGTTCTAGGATAAACAACTATATATTTTTATATACAAAACAATTGGCCTAGAGTTCAGTTCTTGAGTGTGTGAGACCATTTGCTGACACAGTGTGTACAACAAATGCTTTACATGATCCTCGGATACTGCCTTACTGCTCGACCAAGCTACCACTTTAGAGAGTAAGGTTATATCTAACTTTAGCCGCTGCCATACCTCTGGGGACTGTGGAGTCTGTGCACACTGTACCTTACTTTGGTCCAGTATATACAGAGCCACTTTCTTACATGTTGGTATCTGTGGATGTCGGTGGAGGGGTTTCACAGAGGGAGGTAGTAAGCTGTTCTTCGGTGACCTTCTTCCAGCTTCTATGAGGGTAGTGGTGGGCGTGGTGGTGTACGGTGGGTTTGGTGAAGGCGAAATGGATGCAGTAGTGGCCGGTCCACTGGAGCTCGGTGGTGTGGCTGAAAGTGACATTGTCGCTGGCGGAGAAGATGGGGTCGAACGTGTGCCCTGCTGAGTGTTGGAGAGGTGACCAGTTGTTTGAGTCCGGCAGTGGCAGGTTCTCAAGCAGGGACTAGGTGCTTTTGATGTTGGGGTTGTAAAGAAAGGGACTGAAAGCACAGCACAACCGATAAGACTCAGAAGAATTTATTCAGGGTAAAAGTGAGAGCCCTCGCCCTGTAACGATCAGGTAAGGCAGAAGTTCCACAAGTGACCGCTGAGAACCAAATCTTCTAGAGAAGCCCAGAACATGGAACACCTTAAGAAGACAGCCAGCCTTGATGCACAGCTCAAGGAGGCAGGTTGTGAGAAGTTGGCCTGATGTGCAGTGCTCACTATTCTAGTGATCACTATATATCAGTCCAAACAACCCTTATTGATGATTGGTTGTAAGTCAACCTTATAGACCAGCTATCCTAGTAGCATGGATACGAGCAGTCTAAGGCTAAGACTCTAGAGGGCGTGTTAAGCCAGCTGTTTTACCATCACATTACCCCTTGAACACCCAGTGAAAGGACACCACACAAGTGTTATGAAAATAAACAATGTATTTATTAGAATCACAACAACCCTGTACTCTTTATGAGGACAGGGTGCTAAGCACACCACAAAACTCTTACGAAAATACTTTTAAGTTAGCACGTTACACAAATGCCCGAGGGGCACGAAAAACCATATACGCTAAAAGTGGAATGCGAATTACTAGCAGGTAAGTAACGATTCTCAGAGGCTTTGGGATCGCTAGGACTGGACTACTGAACCTTTAGATTACTAGCAGGAGGCCTAGGGAACTCGGGTGCAGAGTGTGCACTCTCACGCGGGATGCGGGACAAAGTCTATGGAAGCTAGAATTCACAAAGTTAGTGTTCACGGGCGAACCCGACCTGGTGGGAAGAAAACGACAGTGGATCCTGACCCTAGGATAGTGAGGCTATGCTGGGACACCGAAGTGCCGAAGTTACCTAGCCCAGAGGCTGCAGCTGCATAGGTCTGAAAAGACGTCGGGGATCTCGTTGCCGGACCAGGAGCCTGGAAGGAAGAAGTTGCTGGCAGGCGACCAGTGAAGGAAAGTTCGATGGATCCAAGCCTGGATCAAGGAAGAAGAAAACCTGAAAGCAGAGGGGACCAAGTTCTTGAATCACTAGCCAGTGATTAAGTGGGCACCAGGATGGCACCGGGCGAAGTCACCGCAGTCAGGTGAGTGGGCGCTGCTGGGCTCTGCAGTCTCTCGGACCAGGAGGCGTTGTCGGCGACCAGGATGGAGGTGCGAGCTGTCCCACGAAGGATGAAGTCTTTGGCGTCGAAGTTACCCAGGATTGGGCAACAAGCCTTGGCTAATTCAAGCCCACGCGGTGGACTCAAAATGGCGTCTTGAGTGGACCGGGAGGGTCCGGGGTGCTCCTCTTCTGGAAGGGAGCAAGGGCCAGTCTGGAGCAACCAGACCAGCAGCAGAAATGTCGTCGGGCGTCGTCAGGAAGGCCACAAGCCAACGGGCTAGTAGCCAAACAACGCGGTGAGCAGCGGAAAGCAGAAGGGCCCCACGCAGATCGTGGAGATGCTGGGGGGCTGCACTTCGGAGCTGGAGCTGCTCAGAGTCGGGGCTTCTCGGACCCCAAAGCACTCACCAGTGGAATACTCGGCGGGCTTGCTGTGCAGAAGTCGTGCAGTCTTGGCGATGGCCGGTCCCTCGAGGTCTCGTCGCACCCACGGTTCTCAGCTGTGCTGTAGAGGTGGGTAGAGGTCAGAGGTGCCAGGGAAGCCGGGTCTCGTCGAGCTGGGCAGTCGGATTCCGGAGGAAGGACGTGCAGCAGACCGCAGTGTTCTGTAGATGGTGCCTGCGGGTGCAGGGTGACTACTCCTTAGTCACAAGGGAGAAATCTTAGGAAGAAGTCTTGAGTTCCTTTCGCAGAAAGTAGTTTCAGGATTCAAAGATGATCTGATTTGGAAGGGGGCCAGTCTCTACCTTTATCCTGTAAAAAGGGGCTGGCACGCGACTAAGTCCTGCCCTATGGGTGGGACTAGGAGGGGGGTGGTTACACCCACTTCCTTGGCGGGCTTTTCCCCAGCACAGGGTCTGGAGTGACCCTGGAACTGGTTCAAGCCGGCCTATGCATAGTGAGCACCGGGGTGCTACTTGCAGTCACCTTCCTCTAAAGCCCTGCCTACCTACAATACACAAAACCCTGTCTGGGACGGTGCTGGCACCGCCCCTGGCAGGAAACCCTTTGTCCTTATCTCCTGCTCTGGGAGGACTCCCAGCAGCAGGAGGGCAGACTTGTGTCTCGGTGGCAGCATCCATTTTGTGGATGCTAAGGCTCTGTCTGACTTTTAACCGGGTTATAGGTTACAGGCATGTCGTGTCCCTCTAGAAGGGTGGAATGCTAACCCCGTCGCCAGAATTGGCGAGGGGTTAGTATTCCAATTCGTATGACACCTTACTCGACATGTTTTGATAAAGCGATACCAGAGTTGGCACATAACCGCGAGGATTATAATGCACTTAAGAGTATATGGTATGCGATATCATGGAAACGGCTAAGGGATGGGTCCCGAAAGCCGCAGACAGGCTCAGCTCATGCCAGAGCACCATCTCACACGATTCCAAGCACTCTGCCTTCAGGATTGTCAAGGCCTGCCATAGGAGTGACTGATAGGAGATCTGTGTGTCCATTTTAGGGTTAGATATAGGTATACTATATCTAAAGCAAAGGGTGTGTACACCACCTTGCCCCAGCTGTCGTGCAGCCAGTTGTGTCAGTTTTAGTTAGTCAATCCAGGGGTGGCATAATACATGCTTCAGCCCCTGGGAGACTTCTGGGTGCACCTCAGCCCTGAGTACAGGGACTTGGAGAGGGCCCAGGGCCAATTCAGTACCTGAGTACAATTTGGATAGAGAGAACAGCTAGGCTGTGGGTCTGATTAGCAGGCCCACAGCCAGGGAAAGTCGTAAACCAGTGCAGCAAAAAGCAAAAATCTGGGTGATCATAGGATTGCAGACCCTACTCTCCTACATGACCCCCCCCCAAACTTTGGGACAATAAACTAACCTTGACCAGGTGAGTCTTCTTGCTCTAAGTGGAAATACCTGGAGAGCCCATCAGCATTGCTGTGATCAGTCCCAGGTCTATGCTCCACTGTAAAATCCATCCCCTGTAGGGAAATGGACCACCTAAGCAGTTTGGGGTTTTCACCCTTCATCTGATTTAGCCACAAGAGGGGCTTATGGTCTGTCTGAATGGTGAAGTGAGTGCCAAACAAGTAGGCCCTCAGCTTCTTCAGGGCCCAGACCACAGCAAAGGCCTCCCTCTCAATAGCTGACCAATTTTTCTCTCTGGGTGTCAACCTTCTACTAATGAAAGCAATAGGCTGATCATTACCATCAAAATTCAGTTGAGACAGAACAGCTCCCACACCCAACTCAGAAGCATCTGTTTGGACAATGAATGGCTTGGAGTAATCTGGACTCTTGAGGATAGGTGCTGTGCACATGGCCTGCTTTAGGTCATTGAATGCTTTCTGACAGCTGGCTGTCCACTGAACTTTCTTTGGCATCTTCTTGCTTGTCAGGTCATTAAGGGGGGTCACTATGGACCCATAATTTCTGACAAACTTCCTATAGTACCCAGTCAGGCCCAAGAAAGCTCGAACCTGAGTCTGGGTGATTGGAGGAGTCCAGTCCTTGATGGCCTGTATCTTACTCTCCAGTGGCTGAACCTGGCCTCCACCTACAAGGTGGCCCAGGTATACAACCTGTGTCTGCCCTATCTGGCACTTTGTGGCCTTGATAGTGAGGCCTGCCTTTTGCAGGGCCTCTAACACTTTCCTCAGGTGGACCAGGTGATCCTCCCAGGTGGAGCTAAAGACAGCAATATCGTCCAGATATGCTGCACAGAAGTCATCCAGCCCAGTGAGGACTTGATTCACCAACCTTTGGAAGGTGGCAGGTGCATTTTTCAGTCCAAAGGGCATTACCACAAATTGATAATGCCCTCCAGGGGTAGAAAATGCTGTCTTAGGTTTGGCTTCCTCAGCTAACCTAATTTGCCAATACCCAGCTGTCAAATCAAATGTGCTTAAGAAGTTGGCAGAAGCCAATCTATCTATAAGCTCATCTGCTCTTGGGATTGGGTGGGCATCAGTCTTAGTGACTGCATTGAGGCCTCTGTAGTCTACGCAAAACCTCATCTCTCTCTTACCACCCTGGGTGTGAGGCTTTGGCACTAGAACTACTGGGCTAGCCCAAGGGCTATCTGAGGGCTCAATGACTCCCAGTTCCAACATTTTCTGCACTTCAGTTTTTATGCAGTCTCTAACATGATCAGGCTGTCTGTAGATTTTACTCTTGACAGGCAGACTGTCTCCAGTGTCAACATCATGGGTACACCAATCAGTTTGGCTGGGTGTCAGAGAGAACATATGTCGAAAGGATTGCAGAACTTGCCTGCAATCCTGTTGCTGATGTTCAGTGAGGCTGCCACAAAAGACAACACCATCAACTGACCCATCATCAGGATTCTGAGTGAGCAGGTCTGGGAGAGGGTCACTCTCTTCCTCCTGTCCCTCATCTGTGGCCATGAGCAAGCTCATGTCCTTCCTGTCAACATATGCTTTGAGCCTGTTAACATGGAGCACTCTGAGAGGGCTCCTGGGAGTTCCAAGGTCCACCAAGTAGGTAACCTCCCCCTTTTGCTCAATGATGGTGTGGGGCCCAGACCATTTGTCTTTCAGAGCTGCTGGGGCCACTGGCTCCAGCACCCACACCTTCTGTCCTGGCTGGTACACAGTCAGTACAGCCTTTTGGTCATGCCAAGCTTTTTGAAGTTCCTGGCTGGCCTCAAGGTTTTTAGATGCCTTCTCCATATACTCAGCCATCCTGGAGCGGAGACCAAGTACATAGTCCACTATGTTGGTTGCAGGCTTTTTGAGAGGTCTCTCCCATCCTTCCTTCACCAAACACAGGGGTCCTCTTACAGGATGCCCATACAGAAGCTCAAAAGGGCTGTAGCCAACCCCCTTCTGTGGGACCTCTCTGTAAGCAAACAGGAGGCAGGGGATCAGGACATCCCATCTCCTCCTAAGAGGTTCAGGTAGCCCATGAATCATCCCTTTCAGGGTCCTGTTGAATCTCTCAACAAGCCCATTGCATTGTGGATGATAGGGTGTGGTGAACTTGTAGTTCACACCACACTCTTTCCACATGGCAGTCAGATATCCTGACATGAAGTTTGTACCTCTGTCAGAAACGACCTCCTTAGGGAAACCCACTCTGGAGAACACTCCAACTAGGGCTCTTGCCACTACAGGGGCTGTAGTGGTCCTAAGGGGAATAGCCTCAGGATACCTGGTGGCATGGTCCACCACCACCAGTATAAACTTGTGTCCTGATGCTGTCTGGGGTTCCATTGGACCAACAATGTCAATCCCCACTCTTTCAAAGGGAACCCCCACCACAGGTAGTGGTATGAGGGGGGCCTTTGTTGTGCCACCTGACTTACCACTGGCTTGGCAAGTGACACATGAGCGACAAAACTCCTTGGTATTCTCATTCATATGGGGCCAGTGAAAGTGTGAGACAAGCCTGTCCCAAGTCTTTGTCTGACCTAAATGACCTGCAAGGGGAATCTCATGGGCCAAGGTGAGAAGGAAACCTCTCAGAGACAAGGGGATGACCAGCCTCCTGGTTGCACCAGGCTTGGGGTCTCTTGACTCAGAGTACAGGAGTCCATCTTCCCAGTATACCCTGTGGGCACCTGTGGCATTCCCTGCAGCCTCAGCAGCAGCCTGCTGTCTGAGGGGTTCAAGGGAAGGGCAGCTCAACTGTTCCTTCCCCAGGTCTGCTCTGGAGGGTCCCCCTGAGCCCAGAAACTCAACTTGATCAAGTTCAAGCTCTTTAGGCTCAGTTTCCCTCAGCTCTGCTAGATCAGCCTCCTCAGAGACTTGATCCTCAACCTGGGGCAAGGGGGAAGGCAAAGCCTTACCCTTACTGCTCTTCTTCTTGGGAGGTGTCTGGTCCATAATTTCAGGATCCAGCACCTGTTCAGTGGGGCATCTTCTGGCCTGTGACCTAGTCACAGCAAGCACATGTGCTGGCAAGCCTAACATCTCCATGTGAGTCCTCTGCTCCACTTCTGACCATTGTGATGACTCCAAATCATTGCCCAACAAACAATCAACTGGGAGGTCTGAACTGACTACAACTTTCTTTTGTCCCTTCACTCCACCCCAGGAGAAAGCCACAATTGCCACACTATGACTAGTAGTGACATTGCTGGCATTGGTCACCAGGAAATCAGTACCTGGCATGATCTGTCCAGGGTCCACAAAGTTAGGTGTCACCATGGTGACACTGGCACAAGTGTCCCTATAGGCCTGAGCCATTTTGCCATTAATCAAAGGTGTCTGCCTGTATTTGCCCAAAGTATTGGGACTTATTTCAGGGGACATATCCATATCCCCTGTACAGACAAGGACAGCCTGAGTGAGTGTGCCAACTAAGTTGTCAGACCCCTCAGTACCCAAGGTTAACCCAACTAATGCCTTGGGAGTGACACTACCACTACTGACTGTACTAGGGGGTGCAGTTGCTTTAGGAGCTGTAGTGGCAGGAGTTTGTCCTCCTCCTCTTTTGGTGCACTCACTAAACCAGTGAGATTTACTTTTACAGTACTGGCACCACCTTTTTGACTGGCCTTCTTGAGTCTTCTTCTTCTGGGAAGCCTGACCCCCACCCTCTTTGGTTTGTTGGGGACCTGGTGAAGACTTCTGGTCATTTTGCTCATTCTTTACATTACCCTTCTGGTCTGCTTTCTTCTGACCACCCTGGTTCTGGTTCTGGTTCTGCTTGATCCTTGTCCTGACCCATTTGTCTGCCTTCTTTCCCAATTCTTGGGGAGAGGTCAGATCTGAATCAACAAGGTGCTGGTGCAGCAACTGGTTCTGACAATTGTTCAAAATTTGTTCTCTCATCATTAGATTATACAATCCTGTGTAATCTGTAACCTTGCTACCCAGCAACCAGCCCTCCAAAGCCTTAGTGGCACAATCCACAAAATCAGACCAGTCCTGAGACTGAGTTTTCTGGGTGTCTCTGAACAGCAACCTGTACTGTTCAGTGGTTAAACCAAACCCATCAACCAGTGTATTCTTCAGGACCTGGTAATTGTTAGCATCCTCCACTCTTGTAGTGAGGAGCTTATCTCTACCTTTACCATCAAAGGAGAGCCACAGTATAGCTGCCCACTGACTCTGGGGAATGTTCTGCACAGTGCAGGCCCTCTCCAGAGCAGCCATCCATTTCTGGATGTCATCCCCTTGCTTAAAGGGGGGCACTATTTTAGTCAGGTGTTTAGTATCTAAACCCTTCTCTCTATCTCTTGGGAGATTGCTGCCACCAGTGGGAGCTAGCCCACTCATCTGCTGCTCTCTTGCCAGGGCAAGCTTCTCTTTGGCCAGGGCAATTTCTTCCCTTTCAATCCTCAGTTCAGCTTGCCTCATCCTAGCTTCATGCTCCTTTCTCTGAGGGGAAGTAAATCTCCTCTGTGGAGGATTCCTTCTCCCTTGAGAAGAGGCATTAGAGTGCAGAGATCTATTGGAGTCCCTAGAAAGAGATCTATCTCTCCTAACTCCAAGGTTAGGCCCACTTCGGGTTAGTACTGGGGGGCCCCCAGATCCTAGCCCAAGTAAGTCTAAGTTGGTCCTAGTTAGCCTTCTGACTACCTCAAGACCTTTGTCTACCTCATCCCCAGAGAGTACCTCCTGATCCTCCTCCTCAACTGCTGAATCAGTGTTGTGGAGATCTGGATCCCCAGAGGTTCCCTCTAAGGCTGGCATGCTCTCATGTAACTGAGAGAGCTTTCTGGCATCATATGTCTCTAAGAGACCTATCAGAAAGGGAATGGTGGGGTTAGACCCCTGCTTCAGTTTCCTGGAGACACAGATTTGTCTCATCTCCTGAAAGCTGAAAGCTGCATATCTTGAAGTGACCTGTGGAGGGTCAACACTGACCAGGGGAGTCTCAGTAGAGTCCCCCTGAGTCGACATGCTTTTCTAGTGAGGTGTAAGTGGTGCACTTACCTACACTATATGTTTGCCTACTGATCCCTTGCTAGAGTTGTAGTTTAGGGTGTGCTAGGCCCTAGGAGCTACAACAGCTGGTTCAGTAGAACTCAGAGTATTCTAAGCTAAGTTATATGTACCTTTAGTACTTATGTGATCTTTCACAAGATATTCTTAGGGCATGTGTGGTAAAACAACAGCAAGCTCAAATCCCAACCGCTGCCACCAATGTGAGAAGTTGGCCTGATGTGCAGTGCTCACTATTCTAGTGATCACTATATATCAGTCCAAACAACCCTTATTGATGATTGGTTGTAAGTCAACCTTATAGACCAGCTATCCTAGTAGCATGGATACGAGCAGTCTAAGGCTAAGACTCTAGAGGGCGTGTTAAGCCAGCTGTTTTACCATCACATTACCCCTTGAACACCCAGTGAAAGGACACCACACAAGTGTTATGAAAATAAACAATGTATTTATTAGAATCACAACAACCCTGTACTCTTTATGAGGACAGGGTGCTAAGCACACCACAAAACTCTTACGAAAATACTTTTAAGTTAGCACGTTACACAAATGCCCGAGGGGCACGAAAAACCATATACGCTAAAAGTGGAATGCGAATTACTAGCAGGTAAGTAACGATTCTCAGAGGCTTTGGGATCGCTAGGACTGGACTACTGAACCTTTAGATTACTAGCAGGAGGCCTAGGGAACTCGGGTGCAGAGTGTGCACTCTCACGCGGGATGCGGGACAAAGTCTATGGAAGCTAGAATTCACAAAGTTAGTGTTCACGGGCGAACCCGACCTGGTGGGAAGAAAACGACAGTGGATCCTGACCCTAGGATAGTGAGGCTATGCTGGGACACCGAAGTGCCGAAGTTACCTAGCCCAGAGGCTGCAGCTGCATAGGTCTGAAAAGACGTCGGGGATCTCGTTGCCGGACCAGGAGCCTGGAAGGAAGAAGTTGCTGGCAGGCGACCAGTGAAGGAAAGTTCGATGGATCCAAGCCTGGATCAAGGAAGAAGAAAACCTGAAAGCAGAGGGGACCAAGTTCTTGAATCACTAGCCAGTGATTAAGTGGGCACCAGGATGGCACCGGGCGAAGTCACCGCAGTCAGGTGAGTGGGCGCTGCTGGGCTCTGCAGTCTCTCGGACCAGGAGGCGTTGTCGGCGACCAGGATGGAGGTGCGAGCTGTCCCACGAAGGATGAAGTCTTTGGCGTCGAAGTTACCCAGGATTGGGCAACAAGCCTTGGCTAATTCAAGCCCACGCGGTGGACTCAAAATGGCGTCTTGAGTGGACCGGGAGGGTCCGGGGTGCTCCTCTTCTGGAAGGGAGCAAGGGCCAGTCTGGAGCAACCAGACCAGCAGCAGAAATGTCGTCGGGCGTCGTCAGGAAGGCCACAAGCCAACGGGCTAGTAGCCAAACAACGCGGTGAGCAGCGGAAAGCAGAAGGGCCCCACGCAGATCGTGGAGATGCTGGGGGGCTGCACTTCGGAGCTGGAGCTGCTCAGAGTCGGGGCTTCTCGGACCCCAAAGCACTCACCAGTGGAATACTCGGCGGGCTTGCTGTGCAGAAGTCGTGCAGTCTTGGCGATGGCCGGTCCCTCGAGGTCTCGTCGCACCCACGGTTCTCAGCTGTGCTGTAGAGGTGGGTAGAGGTCAGAGGTGCCAGGGAAGCCGGGTCTCGTCGAGCTGGGCAGTCGGATTCCGGAGGAAGGACGTGCAGCAGACCGCAGTGTTCTGTAGATGGTGCCTGCGGGTGCAGGGTGACTACTCCTTAGTCACAAGGGAGAAATCTTAGGAAGAAGTCTTGAGTTCCTTTCGCAGAAAGTAGTTTCAGGATTCAAAGATGATCTGATTTGGAAGGGGGCCAGTCTCTACCTTTATCCTGTAAAAAGGGGCTGGCACGCGACTAAGTCCTGCCCTATGGGTGGGACTAGGAGGGGGGTGGTTACACCCACTTCCTTGGCGGGCTTTTCCCCAGCACAGGGTCTGGAGTGACCCTGGAACTGGTTCAAGCCGGCCTATGCATAGTGAGCACCGGGGTGCTACTTGCAGTCACCTTCCTCTAAAGCCCTGCCTACCTACAATACACAAAACCCTGTCTGGGACGGTGCTGGCACCGCCCCTGGCAGGAAACCCTTTGTCCTTATCTCCTGCTCTGGGAGGACTCCCAGCAGCAGGAGGGCAGACTTGTGTCTCGGTGGCAGCATCCATTTTGTGGATGCTAAGGCTCTGTCTGACTTTTAACCGGGTTATAGGTTACAGGCATGTCGTGTCCCTCTAGAAGGGTGGAATGCTAACCCCGTCGCCAGAATTGGCGAGGGGTTAGTATTCCAATTCGTATGACACCTTACTCGACATGTTTTGATAAAGCGATACCAGAGTTGGCACATAACCGCGAGGATTATAATGCACTTAAGAGTATATGGTATGCGATATCATGGAAACGGCTAAGGGATGGGTCCCGAAAGCCGCAGACAGGCTCAGCTCATGCCAGAGCACCATCTCACACGATTCCAAGCACTCTGCCTTCAGGATTGTCAAGGCCTGCCATAGGAGTGACTGATAGGAGATCTGTGTGTCCATTTTAGGGTTAGATATAGGTATACTATATCTAAAGCAAAGGGTGTGTACACCACCTTGCCCCAGCTGTCGTGCAGCCAGTTGTGTCAGTTTTAGTTAGTCAATCCAGGGGTGGCATAATACATGCTTCAGCCCCTGGGAGACTTCTGGGTGCACCTCAGCCCTGAGTACAGGGACTTGGAGAGGGCCCAGGGCCAATTCAGTACCTGAGTACAATTTGGATAGAGAGAACAGCTAGGCTGTGGGTCTGATTAGCAGGCCCACAGCCAGGGAAAGTCGTAAACCAGTGCAGCAAAAAGCAAAAATCTGGGTGATCATAGGATTGCAGACCCTACTCTCCTACACAGGTCATATGGTTACGGTAATATGACAGTAAATAAACATACTAAACGGCATTTATACCCATAAGTAAACACAAAACTACATGTACTACTGTTACACTTGCAGTGTATTCAAGCCCAGAGGGTGAGATCCAAGAATGCAGTATAATTTGTACAAGTCACATAAAAATGTACTTATAAGTAAAAAATACTTGAATGGATTAGCATACCGAATTACAAAATAATAAATAATATTGGCACAGAGAGGTGGTTCAGCTCCCCTTTTTAAGCTACTTAGAAACGTCAGTCTTCCTAGTGAATGCCCTATTCTTTAAGGTACTAAGATTATTGCAGACAGGGAAAAGTTAAATATTGCATTAATTTTCTCCATAATTCCATATGCAATGAATGTCCAGTTTACACTTTGTATGTTTCTTTACAGAATCATACAAAGTTGGTGAAAGTATTTCCAGAATGTATCTAGCGGTTTCCTATTGTAATATTTACTACTACATGTGCAATGCAGTGGTTATACTATGGGCACACATAATGTGCATAGATTTTCACCTAATGTATTCTTTATATAGCTGATTATATAATAATATAGTATTTAGTTAAAATATTGTATTTTAGACCCTTTGCTACACCAATATTTTTTGGAAATGTGTTAAGATGTCCCCGATGGTCATACATGTAATAACTACATGAAGTTATGGTTTTGAACACATGACAACTCATATCGCACATTTTGAGACAGCAGCAGGAATATGTATTGACAAAGTTACATACATCTACTTTCGATTGTGACGTTACTCATCTATAGCTTTAAAACTGGGAAGCAAATGACTCGGTTTCCCGAGATAATGTGCCTACTGTAAGCTAAGCTTTTGTCATGTGGTGTAAAATACCGTAATAAGTAAAATGCTGCAGGAGTTATGTTTAGTGTGACGATTGTCAGGGCAGTGTATCATTTCTACTCTTTTACTTGAATTATCAAATATGCGATTTTGTCACCATCGCAAAACTGAAAACCACAAGTAATTTTATTTCTGTGGACAAGTTCGGAGCATTCTCACTAAACAAGTTATTAAAAAGTATGAATAAAGTTTACCTTGCCCTGGTCTATTTAGAGAAAAATGGAGCATGGACCGAGACAGCAGACTGCGCGGGACTTTTGCCTGCGCATAAAATTATTATAATTTCTACGTAAAAAAAAAGTTTGATATTTATGAGCATTTATAAAAGGTTTATGTTGGTTATACTGAACGTAGACTGTGTGATTGGCATGTAGGATGAATGTAAAAATGGAACTGAAACCAATGGACAGAAAGGGCTAGGCATTGGACGCAAAAGTATCCTGCAGATGTCTTTCACGGCGTCATTATTTTCCTTTCTTTGCAGAAACGCACACGCCAGGATGCTAAAATGCGTTATCGTTCAAAGCACTTTACTATTTTGACTACTGGGGTGGCAGCTGATTTCACGCGTTAATAAAACAGTCAGAGTCTACCCATGTTCATTTTTAGAATACAGTATAACATTACATCCTTCTCGTTTGCCCCTTTCCGAAATATCCAACTTCAACTGTTGTCAAGAGCAGCGGTTGTGCAGCGCCTTTTTTATTGCTAACCCCTTCGTTTGGAGCTCTCTAGCAATGCAAGGTGCGAAAAGCGCGCTGGAAAGCGCGAGTTAGTTTGTATTTTTACAGGAACAGACTATCTTATTTAGTTTCCATTAGACCTGCTCACACGTTCTTTCCCGTCGTATCGCTGTGGGGTTCTTGACGAAAGGCCGGGGCGAAGAGAGGCAGAGGCGGTGCTCGGTTGTTGTGCTCGACATTTCTTTTGACGGTTGGTCGGTTAGTGGCGGTTGGTTCGACCGTTCGCTCTGTTGATTGAACAGCGAGCACGCGTCAGAGCTCGCGCACTTCCACTGCACTGTGCTGACTAGAACTCCTATAACTGTAAAGGGTGGGGGGGGGAGTGCTAGGGTAGGGGCGTAGTTTCGTTGACAGCAGCTCTTCGACCAAAGAGTAGGCGGGCTTCTCAGAGGTGGTGGGTCGCAGATGCGTACTCCAGGACTTTGGGATTCCTTGACAGGCAGGTGTTTTCACAGTTGCCGTTTGGAAAGTGGGTGCGGCGATGGGGGCGTTGCTGTTTTGACAGTCAAAAGGTTTTCATGGGAGGGAATGGGCGTGCCTTGAGAGGTGAATATTCTTTGAAGGGCAGCAATTTTAACCGTAAAGTTGGAGGGGGCGTGGCCGTAGGAGGGGCCTTCTTGACAGGCAAGGGTTTTCTAAGTACAGTTGGAAAATAGGCGTGGCTAGGGAGTGGCCTAATTGACAGTAAAAGTCCACCGCGGCCGGGGTACGTACAGTTCGCAGCCCCCGTTCCCGGCATGCCTCGGGGCGGCGGGGCCGCCCTCCCGGATTTGAATGCGGAGCTCTAGCTCTTTCGGCGCCATTTTCGAGTGATGACCGGTGGACTCGGTGTAGATGATGCCGGTAGTGACCTTACCGGGGCTCACGGGAATGACAGAGGGGTCCCGAAAAATTTGGAAAAAATTAAGAAAAATATTCCGAGGTCCGGTGGGGGCGACGGAGAGGCGCCAGTGCCCGGTGAGTAGCGTGCGGAGGCTAACACTCCGGGGTGGGAGCGCAGAGGGACGACCGATAGAAGAGGGAGGGGGCTACCTGGAGATGAATGCTGGGGAGGGCGGGACACTTGAGCGGGACTGTCATTAGCATTGAGAGCGAGACTGAGACGGCGATAAGGGAGGCACCGGTCCACGGGGGCGCTGTCACTGGAGAGCGGCACCGATATCGTGCTTGACTCTAAGTCCCACCGTCCGCCCTTGACAGGTCGCCGATATGCATCTTACGCTTCATCATTGGGAGCAGGTCTGTCCGAAAGTAACGGGATCCGCTGGCGTAGGTCCGTATTGGGAGCATGTTTCGCTTCACGTTGGCTGTTCTGAGTAGCGAGCTGTGGGAGAGTAGATTCCGGCTTGTTCCTCATCTGCTGTTGACCGGTGAGTGGGCGGCTCGGGCAGTCAGTTCTCCGATTGCCACTTTGACAGCCCAGAGGCACTAATCGCCGCTGTCACAGCCCCGCAGGCGCTGAGAGCCCCCTCCACCGCGACCGATGCTTCTTTCTGTCCCGCAGTCTCCTGCGTCCCCGTCTCGCCTTCTCCGCACCCAACCAGCAGCCCCTGCCGTGGGACTCGCTCCTGAAGCTACCACTCGCATATCCCAGTGGCCTCTCCCTTGAAAGCCTTGCCTGCCTGGCCTGGGTCCCGGCCGCGCACTTTCCCTGGGCCTTCGGGCTCAGTGTGGTAGGGATCGAGGGTACAGGTGCACCGGCAGCCACGCTTCAGACCCCTGGCCTCTCTGACGCGTGCTCTACTCGCTGACAGCTGGTCATGGTTATACTGAACTTTAGAACATTGCGCTGTTTATTCTCTCCATATATTTCATTAATTGTGTTACTCATTGCTTTCCATTTCAAATTTTGTTTAACCGTTAATAAGATACCGCATCTCTTTCCCGACAGAAAGACTGCCTTTCCGCCCGCCTCTTCCCGGATAAGTTTACTGAACCTGCACCAAAAGAAAGGTGTTTTTTACGAAACTGGTTAACGTTTAATATTCAGTACGGGAAGGGCTCTTCGCATCCTTTTAAATTCTGAAGAGAAGTTGCAAACATCTTTCAGACCGAGAGGGGGAAACCATGCCACGGCGGTTTTGGGAAAGAAAACGAATTATTTGTCGGATATACACTTTGCCTGAATTGGTGGCGCCAACGTGCAAATGACTTCCTTCTCTGGCAGATCAATACTTGGTGGAATATGTTTCAAATATTTACACATTCATAGTGAGTGTACGTCGTTTTGAGTTATATAGTGGCTGTGAGCTGGCATCAAGCCAGCGTTAAGGACTGCATTTTTTGCTTTGCCGGCTAAAGAATACTTTTTTTTACTTCTCATGTAAGGTGTCGGGCAGCGTTCGTTCCAACCTGCAGAACGTTTCACATCTAGAAGGTAATCATTTGAAAGTAGGTTTCTTGGTATTCTTGGACAGAAGAACGGCTGCGGCCCGGGCAGAACTATATTTACGGCTCCGGCCACTAGTGCTATTTCTGTACTTTTTAGAGCGTGCATAAAACCCAAAGCACGTTTAGTGCAATCGTCAGCATCCCTGCATGTCAATAGTAGACTGCTCAAGTTCACTTCTTTTCAGATCGGTCTTATTACTCGTTTATTTTTGGTGCTCTACTTTTTAAGATATCTTATAAACTGCAACAAATAATTATCCCGCCAGTTATCACTGGGGAAATATTGTTCGCATCCATGTTGTGTACTTACATGTTTTTATATGTTAAATGTAATGCATACTCCCTCTTTTGTTGTTTTAAGTTTTTTGAGAGGGATACCAGCATGAAAAGTTAAGTAAGCAAAGTAGATGCACGCACGCTTCACCTATATCTATCAATGCGCTGTGCTGAGGTGGTTACATGAATCCCACTAACTATTTTTCTATCGCTACTTTTTACCACTGTTCCTCGTGATCAGCACCCTCCTGACAATTTCAAATGTACTTCTTTAGTACGCGAGTTGTTTTTGGCATGCTTCTTCTTTAACACCTTTGGTCGAATACTAGCCATATTTGGTAGTTTGCCCCTCGTTACTGCTAGCTTCTTGTTTCCATTAATTTTTGATGACCTCCCTCGTTTCGGACTTTGATTTAGATGGGGTACCCATCCACGGCTATTTTCCGTGTTTGGACTACTTTTTAATGATGATCACGTTGCAGCAATTGTAATTTATATCGAACAGTTGGCACGAATGCGATATTCCAGCTGTATGCACGTAACTGTGTACGTGAAACCCTTTTCAGGTGCCGCCAGGTTTCTGAGAGCCTTCGCGGCTTTGGATGACGACACCTGACTGAGAATTGTAGCGCCGATTACTTGTCGTAGCGGATTGAAATCCAGCTTAAAACAGGGTACCCGCTAAGATCTTGTGGAGGCGTTGACATCAGGATGTTCGTGTTCTGTTATGGGATGTGTGGGGGACCTGCCGTTTCAAATGTAACTCTTTTAGACCGTTATACATATGTTAGAATATCCGTTTATTAGAATTAGACCATTGCAATCTAATTCATCCGGTTCGGCTGGGAAAACGGCTTAGCCCGATGAAAAGACTAATTTAGAAACGGAAGCCATTCTGATATCTTCCACTATAGATGGCACACGGACCCTTTATTTTACGTTGCTTGCTCTTTTGTTATAGTTGCACGGTCTTTCTTAATTTTTGCACACTTCTAGAATTATGTCTTTTATAGACGGTAAAGCAGCCTAATAGGAAGGCACATTTCTGCTCTGCATTTTTCTACAAACATTCAGGCACTGCTATTAAGATGTGAATTTTAATTTTGAATGTGTTGCAGTTTTCCAAACGACACTCTCCGCCCCAAAGAAAATGGCAGCAGACATTGTGCCTTTCTATTTACAGAGCCTTAACGTGTTTTGTATTTTCTCGGTAAAGCAAAGTTGGTTACAATTATTTTTTCTTTTGTGCTTAAAGTTGCTCCTATGGTCGTCTCTAGCTTTCTATTACATAGCCAAACTCTGGGTTATAAGATTACATAGTTTAAAAAAGGCTATGCAGTTAAAACTTAATTTTCTAGATTTTCATTTGTAAAGTTTAACATTGTTAATGCAAAGTTTTCATGTTTTATATTACAGACCTGGTTTAGCTAGATGTGCATTATGGGAACAAATATACTTTTCATACCTTGCGTTAATATCAATACATCTGTCATAAACTTCTTTAATGAAATATTACAGCATGTGGAAACTTTGTAGGAATAACTAGTATTTTTTTTACAATCTATTAATAATAATAATAGATTTGCACTTGACACAGAACCATATTTAATATACATTGCAACAGTGTCAACATTGATTTGGCTCGAACCCCATGGTTCTCATGCATTAACATCAATGCTGATTTGTTTTTATTTTTGTTCTCCTAAAGTGATCATTTTCTCCCAACCTCCATCACGTTCAATTTCTGTTGTAAAATGGCAATATAACCCAATAACACGTTTGGGTAAAAACAATCCTGATTCAAATTGAGAATAGGATCTAGGTTATTATTTGAGTGCAAATGTATTTACATTTGAAATGTTTCTAAATAAGTGGTAACAGAGAAGATAAGAGAAGTGCCACAACATGATATCTTATAGTATATTGCAGATAGCTCACACCTTTTGAGTTAACCTATTCTAAAATGATCTTGGCATGTTCAGTGCAAACTGCTATTGAGTGGATGAAAAGCAGAGAGGGTGAACATTTGATTTGTTTGAGTTTTCTTATAGTAATGATGGCCTAGGTGTTTCAAATGAGTGAGTTAGTGAAACATTACAATTTGAAGGATACCATTCCACAGACAAAGTGAGGTTGAAAGTGGCTGCCCAATAATATTTGAGGAAGAGCTTCTATCTTTGGTCTCACGCATCTATGAAGTGACAATGTTCTAATCCATCACATTTTTATTGTAGGTTCCGAACTTCTGATTTAAGGAGCTGATTGTGGAAAAGAACCTGCAATGTGTATGGGAGTCATGCTCTGATTGAGAAGCCAGTTGATCTGTTGCGGTACTCCACTTAAACGGCAGGTATTTCATATGTGTAACTAATAGCATACTGTGTGGTCAACAAGTGAGCATATAGAATTTTAACATAAAAGGTAGACGTTCAGTGCCTGATAGACTTGCCAAAGCTGAAATATGATGAAGGAGGATTTTTTTTATTGACCTACATTTCCTATAAAGCGAATTTGCAAACATGTTTTTATGTAAGAAGCTTTCATGAATATTTCTCTGGAGTTGTGGCAGACCATTTAGTACTACTTACTCTTTATCTTTTGTTAGTGAAACCTAAAAGTAGGAGTAAGTAAGTAAAATTTATTTGCACAATTAATTAAAATCATTGCAATCTACACAAAAATGTCACACTTGATCTGAGCCCTGTCAGTAAAAACAGGGTTCTTGTTTTTTATATAGTGCTAATTTTGTATGTATTTCTGCGGTGTAGCACAACCCTTGCAAAAAAGGCAGCACTCCGCCAAAGAGTGATATTCGAGATAGTTGCGTTCTGGAAGCACAAGTGTAGTTTTTTTGCATTGTTATGTAGTGCCCTTTTAAAGAGATGTCTTCTACTCTTTCTTAAATTGGAGGTTTGGGGCAGTCATGATGGAGAGCGGGATGTTTTTCCAGATCCTGGCTGCATAGTTCCTGGGCCTATTCACGGAAGAGGCTTGCAGCCCTGGTTTTTTTCTGTTTTTACGCTTCTTAGTGTTAGTAATTACAGTTGATTTTCAAGCAAACACAATTTTAAGTGATCTAGGGCACATGGAGGGAAAGTGATTTGCTGAAGAGCACACCAGTTTGGTCAAGTTGAGAAACTGGGAATTGGAATTCTATCCTCCTTAGTAGCTGCTTCTTTTAGTTCAGTGCATTCAATGTTGCATCATATAAGCTTGAGCTCGTTTTAGCTTCCGACATCACATGGATTGCCGGCTTGTAAATCAAAGTATACCAATCTGCGCCATTGAAACCACTAGCACAGTCAAACTCGCTTTCCTCTCCCCGGCCTTGTGGCCTAGGCTGAAATGTTTGTATGCACTGCAACCACACATCAACACGTAACCTGTGAAACTTCAAATACATCTCCCATTTATGAGTGTAAATGGTGAACAGCAAATTAAGTAATCTGGGGAAAGCAGTGTAAAATAATATTTACTAAAATAAAAAAAGGCATTTCTGATGGATACAGAAAACCCCATATTGAAGCCAAATTACTTATTGTACGTAAAACAATCCCTATTGAACATCCTGCCCATCAACTGAAACCACAATTGTACGTTAGTATATTTGTTTCTAGTATATCATTTGTTTAATTGATTTATTTTAATGGCATGCTTTTCTGTATTGAATGGTTTCCAATCAAGCGATCTGCGTGTACCCAACTGTTAAAATATTTAGCAATTATTTCAATATTCAGTAGAAACTAGTAATGCGTTTTTTTTGTGTTTTTTTTTTTTTTTTTTTTTTTTTTTTTTTTTCCTTCAGTTTATCTTTTCCTCTTTATCTTTTAACATTTTGGGGAAAATACTTTAAAGTGTTACTTTTCCTAGGCGACCTGTATATGTTGTCTCCGTTTTATAAATAGATTTCCAAAGTACACATTCTGTAATCCGTTTGTGCTTGGCTCAGTATTATAGTGCAGTTAATGGCAATTCTGCCCTGATATGTGAAACCTGCCGTTTGGATTCTATGACTGAGATTTGTTTTCTCATACTTTTTAGGAACATTGGGCCTCACACCTCCACTCATGCACAGCTTAACATTTATTTGATTGCTGGTCTAAGGGAGGGATTGATGCTTTAATGAGAATTCGAAGATTCACAGTAATATTGGAATACTATTGAAATTGAATACATTGAAATCAGTAATATTGGGGTATTTATATACTTAGGGAATATGGAATCATATGTTCACTTCAGTGGAAGCAATCTGATAGCTCAGCATTTATTAAAATATATATTTCAACATGGTTCGGATTGTTTTTTGTCTAAGGAATCTGACTTCTAAAAGTGAGGACTTTGGAGTAAACCTGCTTGCAAGTGGGCAAGATTTATGAATAACAATACACAGTTTGGCATTCTGTTATTTTCTAGTTTGTGTGCTTTTCCATCTTTTTTTAATGCAAATCTTATGGAATTTGAAACCTGTGATTTATTCTGATTGTTTCATATGTGCAGATGAGCAATTGAAGTTAGTTCATGTTGTTGGAAGGCTTTTTTGTGGTTGCACGGGATATTGCAACTGAGGCAGTAGAGGAGTCTTTACTTGTTACTTTATATGCTTGATTTCCTTTTACAGCTAACGTTTTATTCCCAATATCCATATATTGACCAATAGTGTTTTGGTGGTCTATATTTTACCTTACCGTAAGTAACGTATGTTAATTTATTGTGAAGCAGAAATATTTCTGTTTCTGAGCGGATCAAAATGTTGATACTTTGAGAATTATTACCTCGTTGGTAATGTGGTGGACATAATGTACTCTTCTGAGTAGCATTTTGTTACACGTTTTAGTCACTCCTAGGACTCTGCAAATGATTTGTGCACACAGCTAAAGAGTGCTGCAAAACATGTTATAAAGTTCTGCAAGGTACAGTGTCAAATTTTTGCTTTCATTAGCCTTGGGCACTAGGGCTGAAATCTCTCGAGAGGGGAAGTACCCACATTTAATGGTCTGGTCTTCGAGCTTTCCTTTTCCAGCTGTTACATTAATTAAACGGAAGCGTTCTGTAGAACAAATCAAGAACTTTTAACATCTCTACATTTCAATTATTTATTTTAAAATCACCTTCCGGTAGAAAAGGATACACAAAGATGAAAGGATTGCTTTATTACCCCTTTTGTCACTTGCTTATGTTAACTCAACATGTTCAATATGGGACACGTGTAATAGCTAAATGTGTCATGTTATACTTTTGCTGACTCACAAAGCATTTAACCCATCTGTTTCCAAACGTATGGCAGCTCAAGCCGTGAGAGAAACAAATCTCAGTATTTCTTCACTGCTCAGATTTGTATAATACATGTTAGCATTATACGTCTATTGACAGTCCTGCTATTGTGGATACATAATAACTGCAACGGAAATGTCATCTGTATTCAATAATAATGCATTCTGTTTGCATTCAAATGTTTTGAGCGAAAACGGAATAATTCAAGTGTGGCAAAAGATCATGCTGGTATGTCAAACTTTGTAGGATTCTCCCACTAACATGATGGAATGAGAGCTGAATGTAAATAGTAATTGTGCAATCATTTCTTTGTGTTGAGGTAAGCTTATTTTGTAAAAGTAGCTTACACTGAGGTTGCAAGTCATAGGTTTCTTGTTATGGTTTATTGTCTTATCATACATTATTACATGGTTTTTACTAGAGGTAACCAAGGTAGCAATTAATAGAGAGCAGTCCAAGCTTTTGCTTGGCTCATAAGCAACCTATTGAGTTGATCCGTCAACATATTTGCCATGTAAATCGTGCAGACAAATCATAAATATAATGAAGACTCCTCAAAGTCTTCCTCAAAGTTTTCTTTAATATGCTGGAGCATTTCTTTCAGATATATTCAACTGCCTCACAGCAGTCAGTGGCATTTATCACAAGTGAGTTTCTAAACATACACTTGGAGATATTCATCCTCACTTTCGCCCCACCATCACCAACTTTCCTGCTGACGCTGCCAACTGAGAGGCAAGTCGGTGTTATGTTGCATAATCTGTTACTGATGGAGTAACCTAGTCTACCACGTGCCAGGGAAGTTATGCACATCCCAAACTGATGGATGTAAAGGTGATTGCAAATGTGTTGAATGAAATGGGGGCACAGTGAAAAATCTTACGGTTTTCATGAAAAGTAGGTGTAAACCTGCTAATCAGGCAATTGTACCCATGAAATGCATATGATTATTACATATACAGTGTAACTGGTTGTTATTGTGAAATGGATATATATTAAAATTATTTTCTCGGTTCGTGCATTGTTACTTATTATGGAATACAAGTCTTTGTGCTTAGATCTTAGTCAGGGCGTGTTTTACACCTTAAGAGCACGCCCAGCATTTTTCAAAGGCTTTTACTGTTAGTTGATGCATAAAAATATTATTGTAGAAAAGACCTGTTGTGCCAAATATATATCATTTGATTCTTGGAATAAGTGTTCCAATATCCAAAGGTCATATGTGTTCTATACTTATTTCAAGCCAAGTAATAAAAACAAAGGAACAGCCGACAAATGTTTCGCCCACTATGATTGACCGCAGAGACTATCATTCCGTGTTTGCACACTATACGAGAAACTTCATAGAACGATAATTGCAACTGTCATTGTAATATTTGCCTTGAAAAAGCCCTTGGCGTGCCAGCCATAGGTGCGAAACACGTGCCGGCTGTTCCTTTGTTTTTGTTACTTGGCTTGAAGTGAATATATGGAATAACACATGACCTTTGGATATCCATTCATGTATATTTGGCACAACTTGTCATTTCTACCATTGCTTCTTGCAGCCTGGTGGGCCATTTGGGGTGTAACCACCTGAGAGTTTGCCTTGCCTTTGAATGGTTAATTAGGGTCCTATCCGGTTGTGCGTGAACCGCAGGAGCTACACCCCACATAATATAACTATATAAAATATTATGTCTGTACATATTTTCATTGATGTGCTCTATTCCGTAGCATATTAGTAAGATAAAATGACTTGTGTTTCACTGCACTCTCAAAGGCACAGCACACAAAGCACATATGTACTAAATCTGTTCGTATTCTTTCAGGTGGTACTGTGTTTGTGAATCTGAATTTTGTATACGATTCTAGAGTCTTAAGCAGAAATAGTTATTTGTGGCATGCAGCAGGTTAATTGTATTTGAAAAAGATCACTTTAGCAAAATTTTATTACTGTGGCCTGGGATTAAAATCACTTGTTCTCTACGGGAGAGAGTTCCAAAGTGAGTTTTGTGAGATAAAGATAGGATGTTTACATTGAAATCATAGCACACACCTTCGTATAGCAGCCTGTGAAATATCTTAAATACTTGGAGTGAGTTAATCATGGTACGATATTGTGTCATGTGTAAGAGGATAAATGTATGGTTGTGTACCTGTAAATACTGTCGTACAGCTAGGCCTGCACCATAATCACTTATTTGAAAAAAAACCAAGCCCAGCTTTGTTCTATTGTACATATCCATAATGAGTTTTGCTATAAATATTCCGTTTGTTATATCCCCATCAGGTGGTCCGGTATGAAAAGCTCTATGGTTCCTTTTTTGTGTTGCGTCACTCTATACTTGCAACAAAATTACGAGGCTCAGTATAGACCTGTAGATTGCATGAGGTATAGACCTTACGTAGTGGTGCTTTGAGATTGCAGCCGTCGAACATCTCTCTCCTGACCTAATTTCCTATGGTGGTCATCTGTGTGCGAGCACTAGACTGCACAGTAAGTTCTTTTTAGACTGAATATCCTTGGCGTGGTAGTCCCCACCACCCCCTTTTTACCCTCACTTCTGTTTTGCTGCTATAATTTTTTTGTTGGTTTTAGAACTTTGTGCACTTCACAACTGCTTACCGGTGCTAAAGTGCTCGTGCTTTCTCCTTCAAACGTGGTAAAATTGGCCTACACCTAATTGACACATTTACTATCCATCTACTTGTAAGTCCCTATTAAATGCGACTACATGTACCCAGGGCCTATAAATTAAATGCTGCTAATGGGCCTGCAGCACTCCTTATGCAGTCGAGTTAAGAAGCATTAATAACATGTCTCAGGCCTACCGCTGCTGCCTGTAGTGCAGTTTTAAACTGCCATTTCGACCTGTCAAAATAAACCTTTTGCTAGACCTAAACCTTCCTTTAAATAATTAAATGTCATGCCTCCTAAAGGAGGTCATACAGGTTCACAGGGCAGGATGCCTCCAATTTAAAAAAAAAAAAAAAAAAGAAAAGGACATGTGCTTAAGCTTTACATGACCTGACAGTGGAAAAAACTCCTAAAGTCCTTTTACACCGCTGTAGGGCCCAACTCTCCCATTGTCTAAAGCTGGGTTCTTATTACATTTTCATAAGTGCTAGCTTTGTATTGGACGGTACAAAAGGGGGTGCTAATGGACGGAGCATCTGAATCAATCAAACACTCACACCCAGTCAAAAGATCTGGGTTTAATCCATCACCGTTCTTTAGCCCACTCTGCCACCCCAGTTCAGACATGGCTATATGCAAATCAGTCGGACCCTGTGCCTCATGGGAACAGTCCAGCCCGAACTGCCAAGCCATGCCTTCCCTGGACCGGAAACAACCTGTATGCAGCTGAGAATAATGGTGATAGCGGTTCCCTGCGTTGACTGAAGTGTTTCGGACCATTCATCGTCGATGGGCCATATATCTGTGTCCCATGAGGCCCGTAATGATGATAGGGTAGTTGGGCTGCACGTGACAAGTGTTTGGTGAATTTGAGAGATTTATAGTCCCCCATCAGGAGTTTGCCTTCTAGTGGACTGAACTCTGGTAAGGTTGACAGGCCTTTAATGCAAGGCTATTATAGGGCATGGCGCAACAGTAAGTATATATAAAATTTGGAGTGAGGCATAGAGTGCGGTTTGTAGATCTTGAAAGGACTTCATGATAGGGCCCCGCATGACATCACCCAGCATTGAGATATGGATTGCTCCCCCATGATCCAGCGCTCCAACTCATAGGCAGGTTTGGCCCAGGCCCATACCATCATTCATTCAGGACCTGTAGTTGTGATGCCACATAATGAGTGTGTCGGCCGCGGCGATGCCCCCATAGTATGTCTATTGCATACAAGTACATAAGGCGACTCTAGCTGTGAACCCCCCCCCCCCCTTCTTTTTTTTTTTTTAATTGGCCCATGGCGGCGTTCAATTGACGAAACCAGGTCATCCGAATCGGAAATGGGTGGGACTGAAGCTGGTACAGCATCTTTGGCAAAGAGACCATCTTGAAGATGGCCGATCGTCCATAGAGAAAGAGGGAGCGAAGCCCAGATCTTCATTACTGCTTTAACTTTGGTGGCCACCTTTTCCAAGTTTGCGGACCATGAGTGTTCATTGGGCTGCTACAAAGACTCCTAAGTACGTGAAGCCCTGAGACACGTGCTGCCAGCCATCCAACTCCCACCGTGCCCCGAAGTGGCAAGAGTTGGAATTTAGTGGGATTCATATACAGGCCAGATATCTTGCCGAAGACCGACCTGACTGGACTTATCTGGGGCCCGGTGCAGTGAGGATGTGTCAAGAAAATAAGGATGTCATCTGCATAGAGGGCTATGCGATCTGAAATGTCTCCAGTCCACTCTAACCCAGTATAGAGCGTCACACCGTATCCGAGCGGCTCCACGGCCAGAGCAAATAAAAGGGGTGAAAGGGGACATCCCTGGGGGGTGCCTCGGTTGATTGGGAAATTACTTCATGTTGCACCAGATATCCGCGCTGCAGCGGTTAAATCGGTATATAGCAACCTGATAATGATTATAAGACGGGGACCTATATTTAGTGTCGCAGCAAGATGACCATGTAAGTCCAACTTACTGAATCGAAGGCCTTCTCCATGTCAACAAGGGTGGGGTGGTATACTTATTTTGATAATGCTACACCGAGTAATATCGAATAGTGCTAACTGATTGGAAATTATGATATGGTAGAAGCTTAGGGTCATTATGGAGTTAATGTACAGTTGCAACTAAATAACGCTTGTTTTTATGGTTGCAAGTATTCCAAACGCTTTATAGAAACCAATAGTGCATCTCTGCCTCCAGTTAAGTCTGTATTTTATAATGTTCATGTGAATGAAGCATCCTTTACATAGAGTTGTAGCTCTCTTTACTCCTTGTGAGGATTATATTTTACATGATCAAGTAGCAAAGGAACTGAACAATTGCTAATGTTTGTGAGATGTTAGGTAATGGTCTGATTTATATTCCGATAATGTTGCTCAATTTGGTTTTTGTATCTCAAAGGCCCAATAGTACATCCAATGTAATATTGGTTACCTGGATGCATTATGATAATTACATACACACTTGGGCAATCAAGCCACATCCTTATACAATGAGTTTCTTCTTTTTTCTGTTTGTAATTGGAACAGTTATGTCAGATATGATAGGAAAATGTTTTGACTTTTGTTACATCCAAGAATTCCAATTTATGTACATCTTTAAGATTTCTTGCTTTTTCTAATCCTAGTTGAGGTCTTGATGTGATAACTGTTAAATTTTCAATTAAATGTACCAGTGTCGTAAGCATTTCCTGATCTTAAAACTTGTAAGTTAGTAGGTTTGCACGTATTGAAAAAAGGCATTCCAACCCTGGAACTATACCTCCAGCCCCAGTATGTAGATCCGTGTAAAGGTTGTTGCCATAATTTGTTGCCGCACTACATAGCACTGAAGTACAAGTGAATTTTTTTCAAAGAACAAGTAGATTTATAAAGCAACCTGTCCTATAGACCACTAGATAATTTTATAAAATTCCACGCCCCTGTTAGATGCAAGTTTGAACATACACAGCAGCGTTTATCTAGCACTTTCCACATAAATACTAAAACTGTAAAAGGAGTCCTTTTCCAGTCTGTGAAACATGAGAGGTCCGTTACTTAACAATCACCTCCTCTTTCTGTGAATCTATTTGCCATCTCACACTGCTCCTGCTATTCATCATGCACTTTATTATTTGTCCTCCTCATTTTCATCCTGATCTCCTCCGCCAGGAGCCACTTGGAAACGCATTTATACCATAACTGCATTCATGAGCCCTATGGTTGTATCCAGTGGATCATGATCCTTCGTTTTGCTAATGGTAGTACCAATAAGAAACTTGATGTAGACCCAGTATACAATGATGTAAAGTTTGTTCCACCCGTAATACCGGTATCGAGATCCGTGCCCCACCATCTTTCTACAGTATTCATTAACCACCAGACCGTTCCAGATAATTTGCAGTAAAGTTGCCCCAGTTTGTCGAGAACAGGAACATTTGTCTGATCTATTTTCTTAAGAATTTGTGGTGTAAAATAGACCCAATGCAGTAGCTTAAATCGCACCAGGTGGAAGCGGGCATTACTGGATGCTGTCATAAGGTATATCTTTTCTGGGGTGTATCCGGAGTCAGTCAGTGGCGTAGCCAGTTCTTGTTCTCACTTTTCTAGACTAGTCCATGCTCCCTTTGCACCACCTTGCAATAATGCTTTATATACTAGAGACACTGGTATACCACTCTCTGTACATTCTGTAATTATATGCATTGTTGTCAATTCTTGGGGTAATCCTGGGAATTCCACCCAACTCCGTTGGGTTGTAGCAAGTCATTCCAGCGAGTCGGGGACAGACTTAATCCCACTGTGTATTTCTGCCATACCCCATTGAAGGTGATGAAGTTATTCTCCTCATGTAGGTCTCCCAGCTGCACTGCACCCTCAATCAGTCCACATGGCCGTCTCATCCTGCTTATCCATCCTGTTGTCTCAACCTGCTTTCTGCAAGTTGAAACTAACAGCCGACTCTAGATCTGGGTTCTCAAATGAAAAGGTGAACCCACTACATATTTACACAATCTATCCCAGATCTGAGACCTCAATATTACTAAGTGATGGATTCTTTGACCTCCTCGCTTAAGTACTAATTGTGGCAAGGCTAAATTGTGTAGGGCAATGGTTCTTAACCTGTGGTCCAGGGGACGTTGTGGGTCTGCAAAGCATAACCAGCGGTTAGTGACTGCTTCAGAAAATAAATAATACAACCGATTTTAATAAAGTTTATATAAATAAAGAAGCACATTTTTAACTTTTCAAGCGTCTGAAATCTTGAAGGAATTTGAAGTTGAAGTCTAAAAATTAAGTTGGTATCCTCACTGGCTCAATCGGGAGCAGTGCATCAGATAGAATATAGATCGAATATATTTGAAAAGCTCCAACTTCCCATTTATAATAGTTTTTTTGGTAAAAATATTTTTTTATTTGCTACATGAAATATTTAATCATTTTGTATATTTGCTTGATGAATGCTTGTTTCTGTATTTTTGTGTATTATTCTGTGGTTCAAATCATCAAAAATGTATAGGCAGGAGTTCCTGGCTTGCAGTAACAACTCATTGGGGTCCTTGGATTCCAATAGAATGATATGGTAGGGGTCCACAGAAGTCAAAAGGTTAACAACCACTGATGTAGGGGATAGCATCCTGCCAGGATTTTCCTTTCTTTAAAAGCATGTTCATCTCCCACAGTGGCAGATGTTGCATTTGTGATGCGAAGTAATAATACTCAAAATCTGGCAGCGGTAAGCCTCCCTTTTCATAGTAGACTTTCAGAGTACTCATTTTAATTCTAGGTCACAACACTCCCCACAAGAGGTGTCAGATTGATCTTCTATAGGTTGGAGTCAATACTAAGTTAGACTCATCACACCCTTAAAAGACGTTAACATCTATGGAGTAGGAACATTTGAGTAAGTGCCACTGTCCCTGCAAGGGACACAGGGATGTTTTACCAGAAAATGAGACTACTTCTGCTGGGTGAGATGCATGTGTTCCCAGTTAGTTTAGGGAGCCTGTCAGCCATGTCATACCCAGATCTGTTATCATTTTATTTATTTTTTCGTTGTGGTTTCGATTTGGTTAGTAGTCAGACCACAATATTCCCTGAACTCATCCAGTAGCTGCTCCAGCTGTGGGTTGATCTTTCTGGGTCCTTCATGTATACCAAGATGTCATCTGTTTTTAATGACTCCACATCTGTAGTGAGTTTATTTTGATTCTCATATCACCATTTCGAGGTACAACATGGAGACTAATGCTTTTGCCGCCGGGACGAACACACAGGCGATTAAGGACATCCCTGCTGTGTGAGTATGCTCCTCTCCCACCGTTGGAGATACCTGTTTCCCCATCCGCACCCTGGCTGTTGGGCCGGTATGCAACAGTCTCATCCATCGCAAGTAGTGTGGTCCGAAGTTTATTTCCTCTAATACTTCTAACTTATTTTCAGTGGCCACTTCTGTAATTTGGGTAACAAATAGTTTGTAGCCATTTTTGATGTCTGTATTAGTAAACCGGATATCTCTTCAAAGGATAGAAGTCCCTTGGTATAGCAATGATGCCATTTAGATTTAAGTTAGCATTCAGTTTTATTTCATAGTCTGTGTACCTCCGTAATATAATCATCCGCATTTATAAGGGCAATGTTAAATGTGATGATAGATTTCTGCTATGCAGTTGTCGCATTTGTACACGTAGACTTTATCAAAATATTATTCCAGTTTCCATGAAATTGAGTTGTAAAAGAGATTAATAGTGTTTCCTGGTGGTAATTCTGGAATACAGGCCGATTTAGGTTAGCAGGTTACCTGAATGTCTTATTGTTATTTATTTTCTTTAATATGGTATGATGTATGTCCTTTGAATCCGGATTGTCCAAAGTCTGTCCTGAAGGGCCAGATATAATGCCATATTTTTAAGATCACTGCTTTCATCTAAATGGGAATATTCTAAAAATCTGGCATGGTTCCGGCCCTCCAGGACCGATTTTGGAGTAATGGAAGTGTTTTTTTTATTCTTGGATTCTTACTAGTCGCAAGTTTGTCTTCGAAAAGTAATTTCTATCTTTTATAAATATTTAGATCTAGTATATTCCACTATTCTGTCTGGATGAAAGAGGGGCCTTTATACAGACATCTTACTTTGAAATATTTCAGTCTGATGTTAGTGAGTGCGAAAATCTGACTAGGTTTCTTCTTCTTCATCCTCCTGTTATGCTTGGGTGTGTCCCCCTGTTGGTTGTGAGTTGTTTCGTTATGTTGTCCGTTGGATACATTTTATGGGCCTGATTCACAAAGAAACTTAGTTTCCTTCTTTTTGCTTATTCCCGAAATCCAGCTCTGTTTGGTACTAGAAAAGGAAAACTAGACGTGGGCAACCACTGGTGCTGCAACACCCTCTCGTAGAGCATAATGGGAATAGCAATTAAAATAAAACTCAATAGGAAATAATAAAACAAATTATTTAAAAGTTGAAAACTTAAAAGGATGATAATAAAAAAATTATGTAAAAATAGTCCATATTTAATTATAAAATTTAATATCCTATTTTGATTTGAAAAAATGACAATTTGTATTAAATATAACTACAGTAATTTTCTTTGTGTGAATTTCTTTTTTCAGTTACACTTGAGAAGAAACCTTTATTTAATATAGTACCATATATTAAAGTTGTAATTGGAGATTGTTAATAGTGCTGTCACATGTTTTTTTTGTTCTACATTTAAAATATATAAAATTAATATTTAGCATACAAATATTTTCATTGTTTGTTTTTCAGTTAAATAAACTTCTTCTGCCCACCTCCCCGTTACTAATTTAATGTAATCTTATTTCCTATGGATTTTTATTTTGTATTGGAGGGTGTTACAATATCGCTGGTTGACCATGTGTGGTGCTGGACTTACTACTGTTTTTCATTTTTAATTTGTATCTGTAAAAATGTTTTTCTTTTTAACATGAATATCTTATGGTGCAATAAAAATATTTGTAGTTTTTATGTGTGTGTGTGTATATTCTGTGTTCTATTTTCTTTATTTTTGGAATGTTTTTTTTTTTTTTCCTTGTATATGCTTGTGTGGTTTCCTATGAAGAAATCGAATAAAGCTGAATTTAGTATCGAACAGTCCGTTTTTTTGTGAATAAGGAAAAATTAGTAAACTTACTTGAAAGTTAACTTTGTGAATCGGGCTTCTTCCATCAAGTACCCACATGAACATATGCTGGAAGATGACAGTGGCAGAGTGGCATTCTTTGTTAGGAATGTTTGTTTTTTTTTTTTTTTTTTTTTGCAAAGGTATACATCCTTCCCAGTTGATAAATAAGCAAATTTTTGCAGAATTTCAACCCCTTATTTGATAACTTTTGTCAGTCTTCCAGTATCTGTAAGAATTCCATTCTTTTTGTTTTTATTTCTCCCTAGTTACTTTCCTTTGTCTTTGGCGTGAGGTGTCTGCTTCTTCTGGTTTGTACTTGATGTGGTTTATCAGCAAGTCTATGTTGTTCCAACGTATGGAGGTCATACATTTGCTTGCCATTACCTTATTTTTCAACATCAGTTTCTATTGGGTGCAAAAAATTATTATTCTAAGAATCTTCATTTGAAGATATTTTTAAGTTAGGACTTTGCATAATTAAGGCGCTCTAAGTGCCCGCGAAGTAGATTATAATTTTGGATTCTTGTTTAATGGTGTTTCAGCTGTGTTGAATGGCTGGTCTGTTCTTTTTTCTGTCCTTTGAATTTTGTTATTATTGTGTATTGGCAAGAGAGGGATCTTTAATACTTGTAGCGAGCTAAAACGTGGGATAAAAAGGTCTGCATCCCACCCTCTTCCTTAAGGTAAGAGGGATTATTGATCCCACCCACTGTCACCGTGAAAAATAAACTTGCCAAGGAATGCAGTTTGGTCAATATGGTGAAGCCGTTTGAGCCTAGGTTTCCTCATTTCATGTTGTGCAATTCAGCCACTGGATCAACTGCTTTTTCTCCTGTTTTAATTCTAAGGTTTATGCTGTGTGTTTCAGTTCTTTGAGCTTTTGGGTAAACTTGCTTGTCTTTTTACGGGGTTAGGGTAGGGGTGTGGCTTTTCTGCATTCTGTTGTAAAGCCTCCATCTTATTTTTACTGAGCCATGTCTCTTCTAAGATATTTATGCTTGTGAATTGTGTAGTAACACCAAGACTACTTGTGGTGGACAAATACAACCTCTGCACAAAAGGAGAAGGTTTGTTCTCAGGACCATGTCCATTATTGTGGTTCTTCCTTCCATTGAATATAAAGTTTTCCTCCTCCCTGCTTCAAAAATTATTTTAAGTCCTCTCTCTGGCTAGGAGGTAATTAGACCATCGCGAAGAGACTCCATGTTGTCATGCACTGTATAAATGCCGTTTGCTCAGTTACTCTGGCATTAGCATTAACCTTCTTGCCTGAGAATAACCACATCATCCATATCTTTAGATCACACCCAGACCGGAAACCAGCTAGGGCTCGACAAATCCACTCGACCGCTCGCATTTGTGAGGTAAATTTTGTGAGGTCGAGCTATTTTTAGGTCCTACTCGCCCTTTCTGGCGAGTAGGAAAACATACCAACTTTTGTCCTCAATCTTTGAAAACTGAGCAAATGTGACAAGATAACAAGATTTAAAGGCCTTTTTATTGCTCACAAAGCAAATGAGCAATAAAGATGCCTTTAAGTCTTGTTATCTTGTCACATTTGCTCCGCTTTCAGAGACGGAGGTCAAGTAGGTTACTGTTAGTCGAGGAGATTTTTCAAGGTACTAGACCTGCAGGACTAGTACCATTTTTCAGATTTGTCGAGCCCTGCCAGCATCCTGGGACGGTTTTGCGGAATAGCGCCTAATCGGCCAGGCGAGCTTGAATCCAGTGGGCCCGGGACCCACGTCTGGTCCTACACGGCACGCTTGGGGCGAGAAAGAAAAAGATTATGACTTCTCAGAGCAAAGATGAGAACCCACATTTCTAAAGTTACCCTCCTGAGTTTAACGGGCCCTTACAGCTGAAATCCTTGTGAACTATTGCCGTAGCTTAGGTGATTCCCTTGTGGGTGATCTTGCATCACCACTCCACCTACTATAACAACCATACACACTTTAAGTCCGCTCACAAACTTCCTGTGCTCTCTACAAGCCCACCTCCTCAGTGCTCTGGTAACAAGTGCTTTGCTTGCATCCCTGTATGGCAAATTCTCTTGAGTTTTTTTTTTTCCTTCTTACCTAGCTGTCTCTTATCTCAATTAGGCCATGCAGTGTGCTGCGCCTGATTGCTCAAACGCTCCTATTACTGCAGCAGCAGCACCTTGGGGCCTACTTTACCTTTTGATGGTGGTGATAAGAAATTTCAAAAGTTGGTGGCATGTATCGCATTGATTTCCATGCGAGGAACTTTGTCCAGCCCGAATTTTGGGAATTCCTCTTAAAGACCTTGATAATTGCATCCAGCTGCATAACCAAGCATCTCATTACGATGTCGGTCAGATGTCTCCGACCCACACTGTGTCGGCGGTTCTGCACACCGAATTAGGCTGCGACCACATGTGGTGCGGTCCCAAACTCCCATTTCTCTGTGAGCTTCTGTGGCGGGTGGAAACCGTCAGCAGCACAAGCTCCCATTGAGAAATGGAAGTTTGTGAAAATCCCAGCACCTTGTGGGAGGCACCTCCCAGAGTCTGTTTCAACGGCAAGTGTATGCTCCGACCAACGTCATTGTAATTCGGAGTGTAATCCTGCCATGTAGATTGTAAAGCCTCCGACTAGCTGTCGGAGGCTTTCCGGCCAACATCGTAATAAGGTTCTTTGTGTTGTTTGAAAGATACCACCAGTCTACGTTTTGCGAAATCTTGTCGGGGAAAGTTCTCAAACTAAGGAGATACTGCTCAGGAAAGTAACAGTACGACAAATAGATGTCAGACTTATCAAGGACATTGCTAGAAGAACCCAAAGTAAAAAAAAGATGATCCGGAAAAACAAAACCAGGCCTAATATTAAAAGGGAAACCACTTTAAAGAACTGGACTTCCCATAATAATTGTCTTATACGCTCTTCCCCTATGTATACGCAAAAGATTTATTTTTTGATGGGTGAAGGTTCTGTTTTGCAGCACAGGTGTGGAAATTGTATCGCTAACACCCAGACTTCTGCAATCTGGTTGATTGCCAGCTGGCCAGACTGGCCGTAGCAGGCATCCGGCAATATCAGCCCCCAATAACCAAAGCAACGGTGCTTCACACTTTCACCGACCTAGCCCACCCGCCCGCCCCCGGGTCTCATCTGACAAAATTGCCAGAGCTGCTTTGGCTTCCCAGTCTGGCCCGGAGTTCTTTTTTTTGTATGTATGCTTAGTTCGTCACATATGTAGACATTTTTCTTTGCTCTCCTACCTCTAGTATAACCACAAGCTCAAACATGTCACTTTATAATAGGATATCCAATCTATTTCTCCCCTCCATCCAAGTACCCTAACGAAAAGCTTCAGAATTGTAGCAACTTGGCACTCCCAGTCAATCAGATGTAAAATATCATTAGTGTTGGAAAATGTAGGGCGGCATGCAATTGACTGAGGGAACTCTTCACTTGGGATATAGGCTCTGGCTTTCTTTCATTGAACCTCCGTAATGATTGGTTGATGTGATCTCTGCTATGTATAGGTTGGGGGGGACTCAGACAGAAATTGCGAGTAGCGCTAGGGATGAGTCCAGCAATTCATTCACCTGAAATAAGTAGCACCCAAACAGATGAGATAAGCAGGGTGTGCAGCCCCTATGCCACATGCCTCTTTCCCATGGTTGGAGAAGTATTCAGAGAAATTGATCTAATTGCCCATTCTCATTTCGTAGGGTATTAACCCAACAGTCATGAAGAGTGTGCTTGGGCAGGGTTGGGGTTGCTTCCATATGTTTGTCGCTTAGCATGAAGCATGTCCTTTGCTAAGCAAGGGGTGCTTTGAAGATACCGTCTAGTTCCTTCACTGAGAGCTAGGCAGTGGTGTACAGAGGGAGATTCCAGTGACCACTCCTCCCTCCCCCCCTATATTATCGTGATGATCATGCACATTTGCAGTGACCTGGCTCTGCATGTGGGAAGTACCCCCTATTTTATCTGCACTTCGCCCTGTGCACTTGAATCGCTGTCAAGAAAGATTTTGCTGATTAATCGAAAATTAAAACTGCATTAACTGCCAAATGGTGGGCATTATACACTAGGGGATAAAATAACCCCTAGTGTACACTAATAGGATATTGAAAGTCACCAAGGAGTTCTGTACCCATTTGGAGTACTAGGCCGAAGCCAGGTCATGAAACTAGGAAGTGACTTGAGGTGTCTGTTTATTGTACAGCATGGGGTATTGTCTTATTTGGCTGCACCTTGACCCTTCTCATTAACTCCTCACTGTCTTGCGTTTTCACGGTAATTACAAAAATACAGCAGAATCCATACTGAGAAACTAAAACACCAAAAAGCAGTTACTATTTTTTTTCTTCAAGAAGATGTTCTAATCTTTTTTTTTTTTAATGTAAGTCAAGTTTAAAAAAATGTTGTGGCTCTGATTGTGTAGAAACATTCAGAGATGCAATTGTCCATGAACTCTGGTGTGGCAAAAAATTATTATTTTTCAATAAATATCATCTTTTTGCTGGTCACATTGTTCTTTTTAGACCAATCTATCGGCAGAAGAATTGTTTCAGCGGAGTCTGTAATTATGCTGTATGACCTGGCTTTAATCTTGGCTCTGGCAACAGGCGTTGTGACATCGGCACTCCACTGTAAAAAATTTGGTTGAACCGAAAAATCGTCTATTACAGGAGACTATATAAAGCACAAGTTACCTGTTGTAAGTAAATTAGAAGCCAGCTTTTATTCAGGGATTGCATCCTCCCGTTTATTATATCATATTCAAGTGTTAAGAGCTGTAGTCTACTGACTGCTGTGACTGACAGTTGGAACATTACATTTTCAATTTCAGATTTCTTAACTCTGTTTCTGTGACTATGCACACCACTACTGCATGTGTCTTAATGTCGAGGTAATTACCTTCAATTGTGAGCAGGCTGTTGGGCTTTATATTTTTCTGGGTGGCCCTTTTTCTGATTTCAGTTTTTTCTGCACTCCTCTGCCTGCTGCCATCAAGGTACCTATGGGAGTTCAACCGCATCCATCTGCTTTCTGCCAGGAATACACCACCCTTGACCTCTTGTTCCTCTTTGCCTGATTCGTTGGATTCTCCAGTGGCTTGGACCTCTGTTCCTAGGCTCTTCACGTTATTGCTCTTTCCTCTTCTCTCACTTCCTGCCTCAACTCCATTGTTCAGCCCTGTCTCGCCCACACCCCTTTTCTTATCATTGTAGCCCCCCACATTGGTCAAATTTATGGACCCGCGCTGCAACTCCCCGTCTCCTTCTCCCAGCTATTAAGACTTTTACCTGTGTTTCTATTATTGCACACTCGATCATCCCTTCATCACTTGTACTCATTCCCAGTATTGCCTCTGTACCTCCCCAAAAGGCCACGTCTTAGACCAGCCTGAATTTCCAAAGAATGCTCTATTTACATCTGTCTCCTATATTGCCTTGCCTCTGTTCAGTCCTGGCCTCTGCACTATCCCATCTATTCCCTTTCTACTTTACTTGCAAGTCATGACCTATGAGCCAAAATGCTACATTCTAATGGGGACTGCACCTCAAGTTTCTTCACAATTACTAATAACTTGCTTACACCACAATGCTTTTTAGCACACTTCAGCACTATAAATAAAGTGTTTTTGTTGCTTCTTTTAATTGTCCTCCATTTATCAACCTCCTAGTGGAAGGCAATGTCTGCCTTACTGGGAATTGAACTTTTCGCATTAAGATTACGGCGAAAAGAAAACCCTTCCCCGGGAAAGTTTGGGATCTAGAGCACTCCTTTGGCGATCCAAGTCGCCGACTCAAAAAGAACTGGTTGGTGAAACAGATTTACTGTTTTGGAATAATCAATCTTTGGCATTTCATATTACTGCATATGAAAAGTAATCTGGCATCAAAGGATTGGTTCCAGTCAAGGAAAATTAATAATCCAATTCAAAGATCTTAATTCCATAAGCATGTTACAAACACGTTGAAAATATCCCCGATGCATTTCGAGCGGTAGCTCTTCTTCAGGGGGAATTGTCTAGAGAATAAATGAAAAAATACAATATATCGCGATCCAAGCAAGAGCAGAATGTCATTAATACAATCCCCAAAGTGGTGTCTATAGATAATAGGAGGTGTGAAAAAACAGTTGCATACTGATAAATTAAAAGAAAGTAGCACTCAAGGCGAGAGTTATACAAAGGCACAAGGATTGTGCTCCTAAAAAGCTGAGTGAGGTGACAGTCTGTGAGAAAAAATACTGTGTGTGAAATCGGTCCATTGTGAGATACGAACAAAATATGTAAATGTATAGGGAAAAACCATCAGATGTGGCCAGATTAGTAAAAAAAAAACATATAAAAGATGTGCACTGAGGAAAGCATCTAGAGCATGCATGCGCTCGCGGAATATAAAAAAGCCAAAGTCTTACATTAATGTCAGGTGTAGCATGTATACGAAATAAATAGCCAAAGATAGCAGACTAGCGTGGCATAGCGAATTTATGACGAAACCGAATTACACAGTGAAGTGAACAGGCAAAGTGCATCAGTACGCGCATTAACACAGTGTCAGTAGCACACTGTGTCTTACCTCTACGCAATAAAAAGGTCCGTAAACAGAACGCCATCTGAGCAGCTTTCCGCATGGCAAGCTCCGAGGAAAAACCCGGAAGTGTCATGCGCGAGGGCAGCGGGAGAGTAAACATAGAAAAAAGACTGGTAAAGCGGATGTGAAAGATGAAGAAAAGGGATGAATAATAAAGTTAGCGAGATACAAAAAAATAACAGAATAAAACCGAAAAATTTGAAAGTTCACAGGGAAATTATAAATGGTGTAAAGGAATAGAGAGAAAGGTGGTTCAACTGGAAAAAGTAAAAAACTGAGGAATCTGAATAGGGGATATGCATAGTAAATTGAATGAATACTAGATTAAAGAGAATGAGGCAACAATAATAAGGAACCAAGAAGAACAAGTAAATGGAGAAAAGATAAATATCAGGAAAGTGTAAGCTTCAAAGTGAGTCCAAATATACAGATAGAGATAGTAAACATCACAGGGACAGAGAGAAGCATCAGACCAGAGATGCAAGCCAGAGTGGGCAAGTCACGTTATAAGAAACCGCTGAATTACAATCTTTCATTAAGCCCTATTGGGTAAAGGGTGTTAAGTTTGTGCATCCAATAAAGTTCACGTTGGAGTAGAACTTCTTATTATCTCTGCCTTCTGTGTTAGTGACTGTTTCCAACACCATGAACCGTATTTGCCTGACGTGTGCATACTTGACAATGTGCGGCCAAGCTTCAGGTCTGTTTGGTGGCACCGACGGAGAGTGCGGGGCCTCGTATACCTGAGCACGGTCCAGGTGAGGTCAGTCCCCTGTCATTCTGGATCTCGTTGAGTATCCAGTGACAAGGAGGATGAGTATATAACTGTAGGTACAGGTTGTATCGTTCCTACGAGTATTATCTATATTTTTTCACCTATAAGTTGGGGTGCTTTATTGTTTTCATACACCTATTAAGAGCAGTGGCCCTGATGGAAGCCAAGGGACATTTTGCCCGGTAGGCAGAAACATGTTGGCCCTAATTGCGACAGTCATTTGTTCCATACTGTCGTTTGCGCTGTTCCTGTTTTTTAATTAGGGAATGTGTCTTGTTCCTATTAAAGAGTTTGTTTAGACCCATCACCCTATTTATATCCACCACTTCTTTGCATGTTGCACTGTGTTTCTATCACTTCTCACTAACCATCATAAATTGGCCAACAATTGGAGGTTTATATTTCACTGTGGACCGCACCCAGTACTTACGATTTACTGTGTGGCATGGGGTCTAGATGATCTAAGGACCCGCCAGGCCACGGTGTGGACGGCCAAATGATAGGACGGATCACGTGGTTTGTTTGATGGTTATCCACAAAGTTTGTGTACTGGATTTGGTTGACCAGTTTGTGATTGAGTTTTAGATACCATTCTTGCCTCCTATACACGTGTCTCTCGCTTTTGTTCTCTTCACCCTTTATATTGTATGGTGACTGTAGCACCAACTGACATAGTGACAGACTTGTCAATTTGGCCAGTATTATGTTTGGCTTATAGACCTCATAGGTTCTTGTTTGTGATTCATAAAATGTGCGGCCACTCAAGATTTAAGATTTTTAGTGCGAATGTTGCTCCTGTGCTCCGTTAGTCTGGTTTTAACCTTGCGTTCTGTTTTGCCCACGTACGGGAGGCAACACTGGCATTTGAGAAGGTAAACAACATTGTAGGTGTCATGTAACTTTAACTCTTAATTTAATGGGGTCCCCTGGGTCGGTTGAGTTATGGTATTGCCTTTGATACTGTTGCAATTTCCACGGTTATGGCATTGGACTGTTCCCTTGTATGTGGCTTCGATAGTGCTTTTGTGTGGTTTCAACAATTGTTGTAGTTTTTGGTACGTTGATAGGCAAATATGGGGTAGTTTTGAAAAATGTTGTTAAAGTCCTGTTCCATTTGTAACAATTGCCAGTGTCTGCAAATCTTTGTTTGATTTTAGTGCTTTGAGTAGAGTTTTTAGTTCCAAAAACAGCACGTTCATCTATGGATTCTGGTTGAACTTGATTTGCTAGCAGTTGAAGTCGATCATTGGATTGTACTCTGTTTTCAGCTATTTGAATGATAGAGTTGGGATAACCTCTTTGGGCAAATATATTAATGATGGTGCGACTGTCTTCTTCGAACGGTTATTCCGATGTTCTTCATATGTTGTATATAGGCATTCAGATTACACCATTTTGTCAGTGGGTAGCCGAAACGCACAGTCATTCTGCTTGATTTCAGATTTGACCTTTTCTTTTCATTCTGCTTTTGTGAGTAACAGGCGTGAGTGTGTTTACTTCTCTGAGAGAACCTACAATTTGAGACCACTGTTGAAGAATAAATGTAAGTTCGTGTGGACCAATATTTTGCAGTATGATTTTGAGAGCATCAAAAGGGATATTGGCAATGCCAAACAGCTGTATGGGTTTGATACGAAACTTGCTTGTGTGGTGTCAATTGCTGCAAGTAACAAATAGATTGGTGCTGTACTCTCCCAGAAATGTGAGGATGGTAAAGAATGTTCTATAGCATTTGCATCTAGAGCACTGTCTCCCGCGGTAGAACTGTATTCAGTAATCTAGAAGGAGACCATTGCTGTTGTGTGGTGCATAGAACACCTCAGCAATTTTGTTTGGGGTTTCCAAGTTTAAGTAAGAAGCCTGTTCTATAGGTGCTATATCCACTGAAGGGTTGTTGAAAGCTACACCCTGGATTGCACGAATGTCTATAAGGTTAATGGATTACAGGTATCCTGTAGTGTAGTAGGATGGCTCTGGGGCTGGCTAGAACCTAAGCAATGTCGGTTGTAAGGATTTAATAAAATTGGAGCAAGAATCGTCCTTGTTTGAGCTCCTATTTATTTGTTTTCTTTGATAGGCATGCCTTGTCACCAAGTTTCACCGGAATTCAGGTGTCAAGTCTATAATGCCTGGATAGCTTTTAGCAATATGTGATCTATCCCCTCAAGTGCTAAGTCTGTTCCAGAGTCTGTTTTTGTCAATGCTACCAAAAGCAGTTCTAAAGTCGAAATAGGTTTATAATTCTGGTGTTTGTGTTTTACTAACATTCAATGTCCGTGAGCTCCACATTTTTTCTTAAACCTAAATAAGAAATATGGAGAGGTATTCTGTCACTCAGGCTTAAGAGCCTGTTCATAAACTGTAATTTTAGTTAAATGAGCGAAAAATAAATTATGATTTGCAGGCACGTTTTTCTCTTGGGGTCCAGTTCGCAAACCTCACTATAAAATGTAAACCCTTCCCCAGCATTGATCATTGATTCATAAACTTGAACGTTGGAAGGAATGAGAAATAACTAGAGCATATGAAAGGTCCCCCTTGGCTGGAGAATTGTTACATATAAGTAACTTTTTATTTCCACATACTGCCTATGAATACTAGTTTTATTTTTTAGATATCCTTTTAGTTTACCATAACCAAATTCATAATCTTCCGTTGTCAGGAAATCGAATCTACAGGGCTGGGGAGTCAAAATTAAATATTAACAGATTACGTGTATATGAATAAAGAAGCAAAATTGGAAATTCTCCTACGTTCTGTAAATGTGTAGGAATTTGAAATTCAAGGCTAAAAATGAAGGGCCTGATTTAGATCTTGGCGGACGAGTTACTATGTCACAACGGTGACAGATATCCCGTTCGCTGAAATATAAATCCCATTGGATAAAATGGGATTTATGTTTTGGCTGACTGGCTTTCTGTCACCGTTGTGACATAGTAACCCGTCTGCGAAGATCAAAATCGGGCCCATAGTTAGTATCCTGAGTGATTTGTGGTAGCAAAGAAAGTTCATCAAATAGAATATAGTGTGGACCTTGAGTGGTGCCTCAATTCAATTTCGAAAAGCTCTAACCCTTCCATTAAAATTGTATTTTTTTGTATTTGTGGGTGAATTAAAATATAGCATCGTTTATGTATTTGGTTGACGAATGCTTGTTTCTGTATGTTTTGTGTATTGTATAGCGGTACAGATCATCAAAAATGCTTAGGCCGGATTCTCGACTTTCAGTAATGACTCTGTGGAGATCCCTAGATTCCAGTAATAATTCATGGGGGGGGGGTCTTGGGTTTCCAGTAATAATTAAGGGGGGTGGCCACAGAAGGGAAAAGGTTAAGAACCACTCATTAACACTTGTTTCCATTCTTGTACCTGCATGTGGTAGCCTAATGCATTCTAGGAGTTGTAATCGTGTTTGTTTTCTTTGAGCTAATTAGACAAGCCGCTTTTAATAGCAATTTATAGGTGAAAAGCTCTGGACTGGAAACGTAGGTGCTAATGGCCTGGAGTGAGGGAGGTCCCCCCCCCCCCCCCCCCCCCCACCAGCTTGGAAGCTGACTAGGTGCACCAGCAGCGCACTCAGCCCTTGTTACCAGTTGAGGAACAGGTTTTCCATATTCCTGGAATTAAGCACCAATAGCCGACTTCCACCAAGTATGGCTTTATTGACTCTCCAGTTTCCAACAAGTGAAAGTACATTTCTTGTCCCAAGCAGTTAAATATTATATTTTATTTTGTAGGAACGTCTTTAAACTACCTTTAAATGTGGAGGTGTCCACTCCCCATTGCCACCTGATGAGTGTAAACTTACAAACATGTTTAGATTGTCGCACTGCACACTGACGCACTTTGTAAGTGTGTGTTAGTTTTACAGGTAAGCCAGCCCTGGAATGCCCATCAATCAGTCCCTTACTTTACTGTTTTTTTTAACATTCACACATCCCCTTTGGGTTGGTAAAACTCCATTCCATCTACTTACTGTTTCAGGATTGGGCATTTTCCTTCGGATTCTGTTTTTTAAGACCTTTGTAATTGTGGCCTGTATATTCTTCTTTCTAAAGCTATCTAGTTGATGGTACTACTACACTGTAAACAGTGTTTTGGAGAGGTTTGGTTTTTATAAACAATTGCTGTAACCCACACATTCTATTTGTGATTTTTTGGCTCCTAGCCTTAAGATTATTAATTTGTAACATGTATTTTTACAGGGGAGAATTCGACTATTGCACATAGTGCTTTGTAGTAACTATGATGGGCAGGGGGTTGCTGACATTGGGGATCATCCAGCAAAGGTAGGGAATTTACACGTTTGTGGATTTTTAAATATATTTTGCAGGTGGTTTTCCACCCCAAAATATACTTTCAGGTCGGTAATGAAAATGACAGACCTCTATTTCAAAGAGGTAATAAGGATGAGCAGAAATTGTTTTCTCTGTGGAGAATTACTAGGTTTTTTTATGAGCGTTTCTGCTGTGCAGATAATCCGCTTGAACCAGCCTGTAAATCTGAATCTCAGATTTCGGTGTGTATTACTAATTGTATACGTAAGTCTGTGATACATAGATTTCCACATTTTATATGTGATTCTGGTCTTCAGTGTCAATTTAAATTTCCATGATGTCTTATTCTTTAAATGTCAGGTGTCCCTACAGAACATCGCTGTGGGAAACTCAACAGTAAGAGAACTACGTTTTGTTACTTCCATTGAACAGAATGAAAGTGGCCCACAGCACCTCGGGCAAATGGCTTGCGTGCTAAATAGATTAATTTAAGGCTGGCTTCAACCAAAATAAAATAATTCCAATTACTGCATCGTGGGATTTTCATTGGTAGTCATAAACATTAGAATAGTATTCCGCTGCATTCCTGGACTTCCGTAACACTTCCTCTAAATATATATTTGTCCACACAATGAATGTTGTTCTCCTTATGATGAGCAGCACTCTTAAAAGCCTATTCAAGGAAAGTTATGTCCAGTGCTACAGCATTACACAACTGCATTACAGGATCCCTGTGCAAAATGCTGACATGCCTCTCTATCATTGAGGTAAAAGTGCAGCATGATAGGATTACATTAGAAAGCTATAAATAAAAAATGGTTGGTTTTTCCAAAATATTTATAAATCGTCTATTGAATGATAAATCATGTGGCATTGGGGGCGAATTATTACTAACATTATTACTCTGGTGCCAGGGGCACTGCAGCCGTGGCTGTTGTGTATTACCAATGACCAGGCATTCCAAATTAGCAAAGTCTTATTTACATTACCAGCAGTAAACATGTCCGTGCATCATAGTAAACTTGCATAAGGTGCTTACTAATGTATTCAGGTTTGATGTAGTCACTAGACTAAATATTATTTTTTACCTTGAACTTTAGTAGCGCTTACTGCAGAAAAGGTTGAGACCCCATGTTCTACACATTCTGTTAAAGAATCGGGTCTACCAGAAAATGACATTAATAGACCGGGATGGTATTCGGCAGAGGAGAAGATATGAGCACATCAGAGCCAAGGAAGTACTTTATTAAAAGAAGGCTGGAAACCCCTCTAGTCATTCAGCATCCAAGGATTCCACACTCCATAAAGACTACTCCCCACCCCTGCCCTTCGCCCTGCCCCCAGAGGGAAATCTAAAGAGATGTCCAAGATGTTGGAAAACAATGGCATCCTCTTTCTTGTTAAAATATCACATTAATGTCAAAAGCTGGAACTCCATCAAAGACTATTCATTGAACCCACCCCAACTGTAACCTGCACCCCGCCATCTATCTTTCACTATCCAGGTGATATTGATAGACAGCGATGCATTTGCTATTGTTGAACCGGCAAAAATATGATGCAGATATCATCACCAATGATGTAGAGACCCTCCATGATCAAATTGTTGTCTTTTGCATAATCAATTCATTATAATGAATTTTTATAACGATTATTTAAAACTATACAGTTAATTCCATTAAAAGAGAGCCACCAATCTAAAATCTAGAAAACCATCCAAGAATAAAAGATGTAATATTTAAGATCAGCAGCTGCCAAGTGCTACCTTAAAATAAGACCACAAAGCTTTTTAAAAATAACCTGTTAAACCTTAGCATATCAACACAGTTCAGAAATATCCTTTGTATTCAGATAATGTCTGGCAGTGTCGTTGTGGGTTCTCTAATTGTTCAAAAGCACAATGTATTTATATAAATGTTGTGTTCACTGCTAACCGCCGGGCAGCAGCATAAAATGTGATTAAATGATTCATATTTGTAAGCACCCAACCTGCATTCTAGAGTAGAAGTAGCTTCATAGGACCATGATGCTCTATACTCTTTAATTGGAAATAACATGAACCTCATGCATGCTATCTTCTGCCATATTAATTGGCAATGTTTGTTCAGTGATAGTACTGGGCATTTGAGGTATTACAAGTCTAAAATTAATACTGAAAATGTGTTCTTCGCAAACTCAATTGTCTTCCGCTCAGCTGATCACCAGTACGTGTGTCTTAACTGCGAAGTTGAGGTACAGTTTAGTTGGTTTGTTCCATATATAACCCATTTCTAAAAACTCAGTTGCTTCAGTTCGATAGATCCACCAGGGATTGCAAGTTTTTCCTCTAACCATAGGCCAATTTATAGAGTTAAGCTGCCCTGCTTTGCAGCAATAGCCTGATGGCAGTAATTTTACAGTCCGTTTTGCAGGCAAGGTCTTGTCTCAGTAAGCCTAGTTCCACGTGCAGGTGAGCCCTAGAAGGGCTACTTGGCAGCTGAAATAATCTTAGTCTAATGTGAGTCTTGCAGTGAATCTGGTCTAGAGTAGAGGCTATTCTACCCATTTGGAAAACCTTGCCATAAGTCAAGGCTGGCAACATTTTTGCTCTGCTTACTTTTAGAATAGAAGATGCAGAAGGTTTGAAGAGTTTACTTCTAGGTTTTGTAGATTGCAGGCTAAACTATCCTCTCTATTCCTTAGTAGTGCAAGCTGACGTTATAAGGACACTTTCTCAGTTAACTAAACACCAAGGAGGTAATTGTATGAGACAGTGTATCTCATGGTGGTCTATCCTGCATGGCCTGTTTTATTAGCTTAAATATCATATCTGCCAAAGATCATGGCCTTTTGGATTTTGATTTGTTAATAGATAACTTATTTTCAGAGTTAAATTGGTGCTACGTGTCCAATGCCCTTTGAGGACTATCGGACCTGTCCTCTGCAGGGTCATCCCCCAAACTTTTGCCTTTACCCTCAACTTTTATGCTCAATTTGTTATTGTTGTCTATTGGACTTTCTATAGACTCTAAAGGAAAGCGCACAAGCACTTTAGTACTGGTAAACATATTTAAATTGGTTTACACCTGCTTGACACGTTTAATTTACTGAAATCCCTTGTAGAGTGGTATGCCATATACCCAGGACTTGGTAATTAAATGCTACTCGTGGACCTGCAGCACTTACTTTGCCTCCCACTTAGGTAGCACCTTAAAACCTGTCCCTGGCCTGCCACTGTAGCTTGAATGCAACTTGGTAATATAACCCCCTTATCAAGCCTTTTACATGCAATAAAAGGGTAGTTAGTTATCCATAAGGTAGGCGCTAGGTAACCCATAGGACAGGGTGCATTGTAATTAAAAGGTTGGACATTTACTTTTAGGTTTTACACGTACTAATAGTGGAAAAAAATCGTTATATATATATATATATATATATATATATATATATATATATATAATTTTTTTTTTTTTTTACACTTCTGTGAGGCCTACCTGTCCCATAGAATAACATTGGGTTGCCTTATTACATTTAATACGTGCAAACATTTTGATTGGGAATAAATAAGCACTTCGTGTCTGGTATCTATTACATTTTAATAAATAATCCTTTTTAATGGTAAAGTCTGGTTTTAAGTTAGTTTTAAAATTCCGCTTTTAGAAAGTTGGCATTTTCCTGCCTTTAGCAATCTGCAGACTCTCCTGGGTCACATGCCTTCACACAAATGAATTACTACCTCCATATTGTCACTGCAGCCAGTTCCCTTGGGCGGGGGAGTCCGGAAATTCTGTGCACTTCAGAGAGACTTTCTAGAGCTTCTGCCACCTTCCAGAGGAATGGCACCAGGTATAAAAATAGAACCGTTTGACCCACTCTTCAGGTCACTTCTGCCCCTGCTGCATGCATCTTCGTAGCAGCAAATCCGGTTCAGTGGCCCCATGCCAAAGGGGTATCTGAGCCCCTACAACAGTCTCCGGGTACAGCCTCATTCTGTTGGTGCTTTTTGACTTCCAAAGAAAGACTAAGACCGAACGTAGATATCTTCACTGTGGCTTCGACCCAAGGCTTCCCGATGACCATGCTCCTTCCTCGGATACTGCCTTTCGCCTTGCCCTGCTGAACTTTAGCATCTCAGAATATATTTCTTCTAACTCCGAAGGTAAGCACTGATTGGGCCCAATCTACTTCTTGTGTCTGAACCACCCTCCTTCACGGTAGGCCATATTTTTGGCCTTTGACCCGGTCTCGTGCGATTAGATATCAGCGGTTTGCTCTCTGATCTTTTAGGCACTATTTTTTTTTTTTTTTTACTAAAAACTTAAATACATATCTGTTTCTACTTATGGGATTTTTGTCATTTTAATATCAAATAGTTTATGAACATTTATTGTATTTGTCTAAATTTGTATGGGATTTCTCTTGTGTTTTCATTTTATAACTTTTTGTGTGCTTCAGAAGTACTTTACCCGTTGCCTCAGACTGTTTATTATTGCCAATCTATCCAGGGGTTAAGCACAGGTTAATTTAGTCACTTTTTGTGGTTCACCCTGCAAGGAATTGTGGCTTTTGCTTGACTAGGGCTCACACCTCCGGCAACAAACATCCCAATTTCTTGCAAAGAGCTATACAGGTTTGATCCAGGAGTGTGGTATCCTTTGCATATTGTAAAAGTTTAATGTAATGGGTATGGATTTTTGTAGGAAAAGTTCTAATATCTGCCATATAAAGGGTTACACCCCACAGCCTTCGCCAATTTTTATCTGCAGCCAAGTATCTGAATATAAAGAAATAAGGGCTGTAGTAGGATGTTTGAGATACCCAATGCCTGTAGTTTAATATATATATATATATATATATATATATATATATATAATGTTTAGTTTGACAAATGCAACAGTAGCAATCTGTCTCGAACTGTGCATAGAAATCTCTCGACCCTTGAGTATTACAGTTATGATACTTCTCTGCGCAGTCTAAATTAAAGCCCTCAAAATGATTTGCATTTTGACCAGATTTTTCACATTTCTTAGGGCTGCCCTTTTCATCATAGACCATCTTCTCCACTTGCATACACCAGTCCATAATTCTTTTCCCATTCTGCCAAACCAAAGCAATGCTCCCTCCAAGTAAGTGGGTTTGAAGAGTAGACGCAAGGAAGTCCTGGAAGCCTGAGCGCGCACAGTAACAGTCCAACACTGGAACATCTCAACCTAGGGCTATAGAACTAGCTCTGATTTAGTTTTGGAAATAATTTGCCTTTTGTGAATGAGCATGTGGCTTTCTTTTGGTGTTAAAACTTGATGCAGGAGATAATTAATCTGATGGAAGGTGGATTATTGATTCCTTACTTTTGTGAAGTTAGAAGCCAAGGGCACACTGTGGTCCAGCCACTCTAGCCTTTCATTGTATCTCGCTGGATGTGATGAATATAGGGTACATATTTGGAAAAGTAACACCACTTTAAAAATAATAGAAGCTTGTCTGGGACTGGCAAGGCCTGCAGCTTACTAACAGGACATGCAGTAGTGATGGCAATGTGAAACAGTTTTCAAGATAAACAACCTCCTATCAAAGCTTTGTAGAAATAAGAAGGGAGCATGCATCAAAAAGGTTACGGCCAAATTAAGATCCCACTGCAGCATAATAAAGAGAGCAGGGGGGAAATATGTGAAAGCCCCTTTAAGAAACCCATAGCATCTAGTGACTTCAATAAAGAGGGCCAATCGTGCAAATTATGAATGTCCCAAAAACTGATGAAATCGCCTTTAACAGTGCCAACAGGAGAGCAGCAAAAGTGACCTCTTCCGACAGATGTGTGAAATTTCTCAGCTGGTGTAGATTATGGTGGTTTGGATGTAGAACTCTGCACTGCAGTTGAGAAAAAGCAGATTCACATGAAGCTGAGATCATATGGTCGGGGTCTGGAGATGTGAGTACAAGACACTATGCCCAATCTGGGGATGGTGCAGATGCCACTCTTGATTAACAAGGTGACACCTGATTAGTTCATCTGATCAGATGGTGAGGTAGCTTACAAGTTTGGTAGCTTACAAGATTGTTAATCAATTAGAATTCGTGAAGCATCGTCCAGAGTCATAGTCTCCCTGCCTTCAGACCTAGGCCACATGGCACCACTCCAAAGTGCCTGTAGTACCTCAAGGCAGTTTTGTTGTCCCTTAGCACCTTGATGGACTTGCCCTTGTTGTAAGGTAGAAATTGAGCCATCCAGATGGTATACAGCTGGAGACTATTTATGAGATGGTGCTCTAAGCAATACATTCCAGGGGGGGGCAAATAAGGGGATTACATTTGGACTGCTTGCTTGAAAATCTCAGGGTGGATTGCAGGAACATTGTTTTATGCAGGTGGTCCAAGACTACCTGAGGCAACCTTACATTGCAGGTCACCATGGTGCTGAAATGCATGTATCCCTAATCTGTGAAGATGCGCCACGACCAGTTTTATGACCCCTCTAAAAACCAGATGGACTGATATAATGCTTAAAGGCAGTATGGGTAACTGGAAGTAGTCCGACCCCATTGTAAAGTCAAGGTAATGTTTGTAGGACTGGCTTTGAAAATGTGTCCTGCAGGTCAAAGAACACCGTCCAGTCCCCTTGGTTTAAGACTGGCAGAAAATGTGCAAGGGTCATCATGAACGTTTCCCTTTTTTTTTTTTTTTTTAAGGGGATATACATCAATGACCGATGGGATTCTACAGTTATATCCATCCCTTCTCCTCTAATGGATTGTTGGTGTACTTGGTAACAAAGTACTGGCCCCTTGCCCCTTCGTAGCCCCTGCAGTGTGTAGTTTGAGCGGCAGCCTGCTCCCCCTTCAAAATGCGATTTCAGGTCTCCTCCCTGCAGTAACCAGACTGGTTCCCCCGTCACCCAAGAAGCCTAAAAACTTCTATGTCGGTTGGTATTATCTGGGCTATTAGGGGGACCTCCACCACCCGCCTTGTGTGCCAGGAGTCCTGGTCTGCGATTGGTTATCTGGTCCCACAGCCATCTGCCCACTGGTCCGCATTTTTCCAGCAATCATCCCCATGTCTCTAAATCCCTTTTGGCATTCTCGTCTGTACAGACTATACGCAGACGTCGCTCCTCAGCCAACCCCGGTTCACAAATCTGCTATCCAACTGGGCAGTCTAGGTGGGTAATGGGTTGTGTTGAGCGGTTTCCTTCTTGGGGAACAAGCACATCAACCTTAGGCCTAGACTCTATCTCAATACTCCTTTCTTCTTTAGTAATGATCCATTCACTGCTCTGTATCTAGCACATCCGCTTCCTAGGCAAGGTACATCATTTCCTCTTTGTAGAAGACACTGCCTTGATCCCCCAGCATCTACACATAAGCAGGAAAATGTAGAGAGTATGTCCACAATATGAATGGCAAAACCAAGTTTAACAATCTGGAGACTCCTTGGCATCAGAATTGTAGACCATGTCTATTTGCCTCACTTCCCGGAATGGTATGCCAGTTTGAGGCTAAACTAAAGGGGTTTTGAAGTGTTGGCTTGAAAGAAGGAAGCAAATGATGGATGATGTCACCCTTTAGCACTCTCTCTGCCCCTTGTGCCACAAAGTCTATACTGGCTACTGAATTGAGTGAGCAGTTTCCCAGTGGTAGAATCCAAGGCCTGTACAGTAACGTATTAACTTCTTTACTGCTGGTGGAATTGCTTGACCAGGAAGCAAAATCTCTGCGAGGGAGTCATATCGCTGCTGTTTTTTGAAGTACTCTTAAGCCATACACTCCCCCCCCCCCCCCCCCCCCCCCCCCCCCCTCTAAAAAAAAGTCTGTCCCCAATAAACCATTTATCCACCAACGGCTCCTGGATGCCTCCTGGAAAATCCAGTGGAGCGCATTCAGGCATGACCACTAGTAACACCAATGGCTTTAGCACAAGCTGTTGCGTCAGTAGATCCAGACTTGAACACAGAATCTTTCTGATGGATAAATCTGCCTGTGGATTCCTCACCTTTTTAATTACCCCTGCGGCCGCATTCCACAGAAACTTTTTTCATAGCTCCCACGTCAACAAGGATGTTGCAATAGCACGGCTCCGTTCGCGACTCCATAAGATCGCGCCATCTACTTGTAATAGTTTTTCTGGGACTCCATTTCCTTAATGATATTACTTTATTTCTGTCTTTGGTCTATCAGGGCGATGGCTACACAAAAGAAGTCCAGGTTCAAGTCTTGTAGACAGTGTGGGGGGGTCATATGTCCATCACAGACCCCCATGAAGATTGCCTGTCATCGGATCACGACGTGGAGGGATGGTCATCTTGTCGGAGGTTAAATCTGAAGGCGCAAGAGGCACAACTATTCATGGCCCCAGAAAGAAAGGAGAAGAGGGGCCGCAAGAGACCGAAGTAGATGACCACGCACACCTGCTGGTCGTCCAAGAAGCACAAAAATAAGTGTCTTCGAAGGGCAAATCTTCTAGGTCGGCTTCTCCGGTCCACCGGCGTCCTGGGAAAGATAACTTCTCTCCTTCTCCGCAAGGATCTCCGGTCCCTTCTCCAGCGCCAAGCGACTTGCCGGCACCTAGAGTAGTCTCCAGCTCCTCTGGCCCCAGTGTCACTGGCGCCGCAACCCGCCTCCCGGCCTCGGTCTAATCCAGACCAGGCCGCTCCAGATCCTTACCCACCCTTTCCTGGTCTGGGTTTGGATCCATCGCATTTTCTCAATGCAATGTTTTGGCATGTTTGCAAAAGCAGTTCACCCATCCGGTACGTCTGCTGGCTTACATTAAACTTGGGCCTCCCCCAACAATATGCACAGGCACCATTTGTGCCCTTCATGTCTGACACCATCATGGCATCTCCTGGCGCCGAGATTCTTGATGCCAATCCTGCAGTCTCCGGCTCCGTCTAGATTTATGCCGATGCCTTCCTGATTTCGAGAGGTGCCAATAAACACTACTGATGGTCCTTCTTCACCGCTGATGTCTCTGCACCTGGCGCCACCGACGCCAATCCTGGAGACTGCTAGAAGAAGAGGAGTTGCAGGGACCAGCTGGGAGAGAGGGAAGTCTGAGTCCGTGGATAACTTAGGTCTTCAGGAGGCCAGTGGATTGGACACCTTCCCAGAGTGGGAGCCTTCTTCCTCAAAAGCAATGACTTCTCAGGACGTGGCTTCTTATCATGCTGTCATAAGGAAAGCTGCTGAGGGGGGGGCGTGGCTAGCTGGTCACGATGGCGGTTGGAGGTCGTTAGAGCTCCGGTGCTGCCGGGAAGCCATCATCCTGCGACGGCCGCTACGGAGCTGAATATCGCCCAGGAAAGGACGCTCTTGAATGCGCTGCCCTCCCGGGAGCTTTGAGTCGAGTTTGGAGCCTCCGGCAGACACGGGGGCGGTGCGGCGAGTCCTGGCGCTGTTGCGGCCTAGTCCCTGGTCGAAAGCCGGGGCCTCGAGTTTGCGGCCGGTCGGACCTGCCCGAGATCTGGTGCGGCCTATGTGGGGCTGGAGGCTGCTCCGCAGCGACCGAAACTAACTGCGGAGACCCGACTGCACAGAGGGGCCCCGAGGTGACTGCGGGCTACAAGGAAAGACCGGCGGAGCCAGACGGAGAAACGGACTACTTCGGATTCGGACGCGGACGGCGTCCGGGCCGTGGCGTCACCTCTTGCTACTTTGCTGAAGACCCGCCTGACCATTAAAGTACGAGGGGAGACCCTGCATCTGGCGGGATTGAGGAAGCCGTCCCACACCTTTGGCGGCCCCCCCCCTGCCCTCCCCCTTGGCCCGAGGGCCTCCTGGATGTACACTTGGAGACGAGGCAGCCATCTTTTTCTGGAGGGTTCTGAGGACACGGAGACTGGCGCTGCGCTACACCGGCGGCCCCCTCCCTGGTCTCCCCTCCACCCCCTCTCCATCTACGTGGTCAGCGCTTGCTGGAGGACTGAGCTTGCGGCGCCCTGCTGATTCTGCTGCGTCGGCTGGGGCAGCGGACTGAGCACGGGTCCGAGACTTGTGAGGGGCCTTATGGGCTGACCTTGAACCGGGCCTACGCAGAAGGCCACCAAACAGCGGCTGCCCCCCCCCCCGGCCCCCTGCATATTCGCACCTACAAACGTGAGGGCTACAGAGACGCGGCCCGACTGTTGCGACCGGTCAGTGCCCACGGACGGGGCTGAGATACTGACCCCTGCACCTTGAAAGGAGATTAGGAGGTTACCCTACGACGAACAACATGGGGCGGAGAGGGGTGAAAGCGGCGGATACTAAAGATGGTACTCCTACCGACAACGTCTCGGATGAGACCCCCGGCGATCCCGCGCCGGGGACTGAGGCCTCTAGCCATCAGGCTGACAAACTAGACCTGATCCTTAAAGAAATTAGGGATTCCAGGACTGCGATGGAGGTGCAACTGGGTACCCTTACCTCGAATCTTTCCCTGCTTAAGGCAGATCACTCCAAGTTGTCGGACAAAGTCAAGGACCAGGGTCTGGCGCTGACAGATCTTACCCCGACTGTGGCTGAACACACAGATTCTATTCAGCGAATCCAGCACCAGGTACAGACTCTATTGGATAGGGTGGAAGATGCGGAAGGACGCAATAGACGAAATAATATACGCGTCATAGGCCTGCCGGAACGTTGTGAGGAGCCCCACGCAGCGGAATTTATGGAGGCCTGGTTCTGGGAGCATGTTGCTACGGACGGCCTGTCCCCGTACTTTTGTGTGGAGAGGGCACACAGGATTCCTACGGGTCAGCCGAGCCCGGGCCGACCGCCCCGGCCCCTGATTGTGAGGATCCTCAATTACCGGGATAGGGACACATTACTTCGACAGGCCCGGCTGAAAGCTGTCATAGAATATGAAAATAAACGCATCTCACTTTACCCAGATTACACCAATCTAGTGCAGAAACGGCGGTCCTCATACTATGAGATTAAGAGGAAACTCCAGAAAGCCAGGCTCCGCTACGCCCTACTGTTCCCGGCGCGACTCAAAGTGATCCATGACAATAAGACCCACTTCTTTGACAGCCCTACAGACGCGGAAGAGTGGCTGGAAGAGATGGACATTGAACGAGATGTAGCCCAGACTCGGGGCTCGACGTCCAGTGGAGCTAGAGACTGAGCGGCCCCGATGACTGGCGGAGCGGATCTGGGAAGCTCGGAATCGAAGGGTCGGGGGCCTCCGGCACACGAGCAAAAACGAGGTCAAGTGGACGCCATTGCGATGGTGGGTTCCTTCAGAGACGACCGGGAACAAGTGAATACGGACACTGAGGACAGCACTGTACATTCGGATTCTGAGAACAGCTTGGTACTTTTCCCGAATGTGACGCCCCGAGCGGCGGATGAAATCTTGGACACTGCCTTGGAATAATGGCTGCTGTGAATGTACTCTGACTCGCTGAGTCCACCTGGTATCCTTTTTACTCTTGTAACCTTCATGAGGCTCCGTGGGGGAGGGGGGGGGAGGAGAGAGAGTGGGGTGCGAGGGACCCTGAGAGCAGGTGACACGCATGTTGTTTTGTAGTAAATGAGTGCTCTTGCAATGTTATGATCCTGTCTGCTGCCCCCTACAGTGCGAGCTGAACTAGGCCACCACCCTGAACTATCACTGACACTCCTCACTGGTTCTGCGGGATTGAAAGGGGGCCCCCCCAGGTGAAGGCCGGTAACAGTGCCTGATTATAAGTAATGGCCCTCCCGGCGGCGCCGTTGAGCAGGCGACACCGATTGACATGGTCCATTGGATGTGGCTTAAGTGCAGCAGACCCCCCAAGAGCGTATGCATGGTTCATAGTTTGATTTTGTTGTACTGTTTCATGTTCGGCACAGCTGGGTTCCGAGGCTGCGCCTCCAGAGTTGGGGTTTGGGGATGGGAGGGAACCGTCTTCTGGTCACCGTGGAGACTGCACACACTACACTATATTTTGTTGTCTACTCGAACATCGGTATCTGATTATGGCTGACACGAAAGGGAAGTATAGGCTGGTTACGTGGAATGTGAGAGGATATGGGGCGATACGGAAACGACACAGGGTGCACGCCTTCCTGCTCCGCCAGGGAGCACACATTGTGTTCCTCCAGGAGTCCCACCTAACACAGCCCGAAGTACACACCCTGCGGAAGAAATGGAGGGGGACTGTCTTTTCCACAACATATTCTGCCTTCTCTAGAGGAGCTACGATCTGGGTGCGTTATGGTGTCCCCTTCGTGGAGATAGATAGATAGAAAGACAGATGACCAAGGGCGATACCTCTTGGTTAAGGGCACACTAGATGGGGTGTTGGTAGTCCTGGGCAGTATTTATGCCCCAAATCACGACCAGGACAGATTCCTCCCAATTGTGAGTAGGGCCTTAGCAGACTGGGCGGACATCCCCTGGATCCTGGGCGGGGACTGGAATATGATACTGGACACAGGGCTGGACAGATCGCACCCTCCGCTTCAGGGGACAGGGGTTCACAAACTGTCTGACTCCTTTCGAGTATGGCTTCAAGGGTGGGGGCTGGCAGATATGTAGCGTACACTGTATCCGACACACAAGGAGTACTCTTACCATTCCCCACTACATAACTTGCATACACGCCTGGACAGATTTGTTTGCACCAAGTCCCTGATGGCACGATGCACGTCCTCGGCCTACCTTGCCAAGACGTTTTCGGACCATAGGCCGCTAACGCTAGATTTGAGCTGGGGCAGGATTCCCTCTCCGGTGCCCACCTGGAGGCTCAACCCCTCACTACTTGAGGATGGCCCGTTCCGTGTCCACATGGAGAACACGCTAGCAGACTACTTCAGGGACAACTGGGACTCTGCGTCCTCGAACCTGGTTGTGTGGGACGCCATGAAGGCGGTGGTGAGGGGCGCTGCGATTGGCCGGCTGGTGGGCGCCAGGCAGGAGGTATGATAGACTCCGTACGACAGAGGTCAGGTTGGCAGTGCTTGAGACCGCAGTGGGGACGGACCCCGAACGTAGGGGGGGATCTCCAATTGTGCAATATTGAGCATGCAGAGCTCTTGGAGTCCCTAAGGGTAATGGACTACAGAGAATACTTGCGACGGCAACAGGCGGAGGCGGACAGGTCAGGTGCACTGCTGGCTCGCCTGATTAGAGACACCCTGGTAATCACGAGTGTCAGAGATGACACGGGCAGGCAGGTAAATACGCAGATAGAGATCAATAATGTGTTTAAGACCCATTTGGAGAGACTGTACGGCCCACCCCCTACTGATACTAGGGATGCCAGGTTAGACTTCCTGGATGAGCTGCCGATTCCGGCCCTCCCCCGAGATATCCAGACGATCCTAGCAGGGCCTGTTACACAGCAGGAAATTAAAATAGCCATCCACTCTCTAAACCGAGGCAAGACCCCAGGCATGGACGGTCTGCCGGGTGAGTTTTACCAAACTTACTGTGATACGTTAGCCCCTATTCTAGAAAAGATCTACAAAACCGCGTATGAGACTGGCCACCTACCGGCTTCGACTATGCAGGCCTTGGTCATCTCGATCCCGAAGCCCGGCAGGGATGCACTGGACGTGAGTAACTATAGGCCTCTGTCTATGCTCTCCTCGGAGTATAAAATCCTTAGTAAAATTATAGCCCTTAGACTACAGGCCTACCTCCCTTGCCTGATCCCACACGGATCAGTGTGGCTTCCTCCCGGAGAGCAGCACCTCTCAAAATACGAGACGTCTCCATGCCCTCATGTCCACGACCCCCCCGGACTTACCGCAGGCTGGATGTATAACCCTAGATCTGCGGCAGGCGTTTGACTCCCTGACTTGGGACTTTATGTTTGAAGTTTTACATCGCTTTGGACTTCCTGACGTTCTAATAAAATGGGTTTGTCTACTATATACCAGCCCAACGGCCCGAGCACGCACCGGCCGACACACGTCGGACAGTTATGGCGTACACAGGGGCACCCGACAGGGCTGCCCACTGTCACCGCTGTTATTTGTCCTTACGTTAGAACCCCTAGCAATTGCACTCCGGACTAGGGCGGCAGAGACGGGAATCCAGGTTGGAGACACCCATAATCTGATTTCCATCTACGCTGATGACATATTGCTGTTCCTACGAGACCTGCAGGGCGACCATACCCTCCTGGCGCATACCTTTGAGCGGTTCGAAAGGATATCGGGCCTGGCGATTAACCCCGGGAAATCACTGGGGTTCTTTTTCCGCGGCGGGCAACTACCCACCCACACGGTTTGGGGAGCACGTGATCCAAGTGGCCCCGACTACCTTCAAGTACCTCGGCATTAATGTTTATCGGAACCCTGACGACCAAATTGAGGGTAATGTGCGGAGAGCAATTACTGGCCTTCGCAGTAGTGTGAACTTCTGGACGTCCCTGCCTCTGTCTGTCATGGGCCGGGTGGCACTTTCAAAGATGGTCCTGCTTCCCCCGCATCCTGTATTTTGTGAATCTGCCGGTCCTTCTACCACAACCCATTCTTACCAGGTTGAACTCGTTATTGATCACCCTGGTTTGGGGTTCGGGGAGGAGACGGATAAGCCTCAAACTACAACTGTCTACCAGACAAGGGGGCCTGGGAGTGCCTGATTTACGTGGCTACTACTACGCTAGCCAACTTCAGTGGGTGGCGGGCAGAAACCTTCATGAGATTGCTTTCACACCACAAGAGCTGGCGCGAGGGGCTCTCCATTCCCTTCTGCTGCCTGCCGCCAAGACTCCGAGGGACTGTCACCCCTTATTGCTCGTGGCATTGAAGTGCTGGCGGAATGCACTTAAATACACGGCAGGGACCCCTCCTTATGCAGACAACATTCCTCTACTGGGCCTACCGACTCCACAGGGACCCCTGACGAGACGTAGATTACAACCCTGGATAGATGCTGGGGTAGACAGGGTTGGAGACTTATTTGGGGACGACAACTTGCTAGACCATGCCACCTTTACACAATCCACGGGAGCCCCGCAACGGCTGTATCTTCTACACGCCACGGTCTCCCATTATGTAAGGCGCACTTGGGCTACACAACGCACTAAACCAACACAACACAAATTGGTCCATCTTCTCCACTATATGGGGTCGGGCGGTCATTTAGTAAAATGGCTATATGTGGGCATTAGAGAACACGTAGCTGGATCCCTCACCCCACTCAGGGAGGCCTGGAGCACGGACACAGGAGAGGGAATTACAGACGGGGACTGGAAGATCGTCCTCGGACATCCCAGGAGAGTGTCCAGGAATGCTAAATTCAAATTTATACAAGCCATGGTGCTACATAGGGCTTACCTCACTCCACAAAGATTACATAGGATATTTCCCACCGTCTCCCACTGCTGCCCTAGGTTTCAGGGTGATGACGCTGATATTGTCCACATGCTGTGGGCGTGCCCGAGACTGCGCACATACTGGGAGACAATCCGGCACGCACTACACACCATAACGGGTGTGCAGGTCCCGGGGGGCGCTTTACCCTGCCTGATGGGGAATAGGAAGAGACCCAAGGCCTGTAGGGCACAGCTGAAATTTATAGATCTAGACCTCTTGTCGGCACTCCGGACCCTCACTATGAGGTGGAAGTCCCTTAGGCCCCCAGCCATAGAGGTGTGGAGATCCGATATGTTGAAATGGGGGAAGGCGGAGGCAACGGAATTGCGTAGGGAGGAGGAGAAGGGCCACCGGAAATACCCTGTAGCACAAGATTGGGATCGCATGCTGTTGGAGCTGGAGGATGAGGACCTGAGATTGCCCGGGGAGGAGGGTACCCGAGTGCTCGCTGGAGATGGGGGGAGGAGATATGTGAGGTCGACTGCCTAGATACACTGGTGACCACACCTATGACCTGTAATGTCCATTTATACCGTCACATCACTATTAGACGAGCGTTATGAAACTGTACATGGGAATGACCAGAAGACGGAAACAGGGTGGGGGGAGGTGGGAGGGAACGGGGAATGGTTGGGCGATACAGTATCCTACTGACATGTAATAAGTGATACATGATACTCTGATTTGATATTTGGAATTTCACGAACCGTGATGTAAGATTTGATGTATGGAGCACTGCGCCAAAGTTATGTTTCAGAAAACGGAAAAGACTGACAGTATGTTAAAAGAAATGTATTCAAACATGTGATATCTGATCCAGTCATGAATAAAGAGTTTAAAAAAAATAAAAAAAAATAAGGAAAGCTGCTGACCTGTTGGATCTGCAGTTGCCCACGGCTGAGGACAGGTCGATTATTCTAACTGATGTTTAGCACGCTTTCGTAGTTGAACCATTACTACCATTTAATGAGGCATTAACAGAGCCAATTCTAGAAGTGTGGCAGAGCCCTTGTGTGCCCCGGCAGTTTCAAGAGCGTGTCAAGACGCTATAAGCCTGCTCGGGGGGGGGGGGGAGGGGGGGATCCGGCTATTCTAACCTCTCACCCTTCTCCGGAGAGCTTGGTGGTTCAAGCGACATACTCTTCCGAACAGTCGGCAGGATCCTTCCCCACCACCCAGGGGATAGGGACTACAAAAAGCTGGTGCAGACTGCCAAAAGAGTTCTTCTCTGCAAGTATGGCTGTAATATCTACAAACACCACATGCTTGTTGGGAAGATATAACTATGTTCTGATGGACTCAGCCAAAGAAGTGGCTCCTGACTGCCTGATGTGTAAGGGTAATTTCTGGAAGCATTGACTGATGTGCAGGCTGCAGCTCGGCAAGTGATTCAGTCGGGCTTAGTTACGGTGGACTCAGTCGCCAGGGTGATTGGCTCCACAGTGGCTACCAGAAAGCAAGCACGCCTGGTTCAGAGGTTCTGGGTTTTCTCTGAACGTGCAGGCTGCTCCGCTTTATCTTCCTTACGATGGATCCAGGCCTTTTGGGACAAAGGCGGATTCTGCTCTGCAACACTTCAAGGATAGCAGGGCTACTGCGAGATCCCTAGGCTTGCAGTCCCAGCCTAGGGGCTATGGTTAAAGGAGGTTTCATGGCTTTGGAAAGGCGGCTTCCTTTCGAGGCTGTCAGCAGCAGCAAAACAAATCATACTGAGGGAAGGCAAGAGGCCGCTTGCGGGGGGCCACTCAGCAACAGTCCTCTCCACTCCTGTACGTTTACCACCGCCACCAATCAATTTGCAGGTTGCTTATTTCCACATCCCCACCCTGAGGTCGCATTGGAAGTATCTTTTACAGTTAGATCTCAACACTTCCAATTTGCGGTCCTTCAGTTCGTACTTACTTCTGCACCGCAAGTTTTCACAAAGATGATTGCAGTGGTTGCAGCTCATCTCAAAAGGTCGGGGATTCCAGTATTCCCCTATATAGACGACGGGCTGCTCAAGGCAAAGTCTCCAGAGTTGGTGCTGCATCATCTGCAGATAACGGTTGGGCTGTTCGACTTGGGTTTTTTAACAAATGTACCCAAATCTCACCTGCTGCCCTCCCAGCGAAACCTGTTCATGGGGGCATTACCGGACACTACTGTGAATCGTGCCTTCCTAACTCCTCAAAGGATTCTACATATCCAGGCTATGATTCCGTTGTTTCAAGAAGGGTCGGATGTTCCAGTCCTGAAGCTCTTACACCTGCTCGGTCTATTTGCTTCCTGCATACTGTTGGTCTACCATGCATGCTGGCATATGAGGGCACTCCAGTGGTGCCTCCGCAGGCAGTGTTTTCAACACAACAGATCTCGGGGAGGTGGTCAGAATCTCCAGAGACACTGCAGCAGATCTGTTATGGTGGAGTGTTCCAGGCAACCAGTCTCTAGAGAAGCCGTTTCAACCTCCTTCATCAGTTAACGCAATGATTACGGATGCCTCCACTCTGGGATGGGGAGCTCATCTGGGGGATCTGGAGATCAAAGGCATTTGGTCTCCAGAGGGAAGCTAGTTTCCCATCGGTCTACTAGAATTGCAGGCGATACGTTTGGCTCTCAAGGCTTTTCTTCCCTCCCTTCAAGGTCAGTAAGTTCTGGTCCTAACTGACAACACTACCGTGATGTGGTACATCAACAAACAGGGAGGATTAGGGTTGTATCGCCTCTGCAGAGAGGCTCTGGGCATGGGCCCAGGACCATTGGATTAGTGTGATTGTGAATCATCTGGCCGTAGTGCTGAATGTGCGTGTGTGCAGTCGGCAGTACTAGGCTGATCACGAGTGGGGTCTCCATCTGGAGGTGTGGTCTGCCACATTTTCAGGACGTGGGGATTTCCTCAGTTGGACCGGTTTGCCACTCCCGAGAACTCTCACTGCCTTTCGTTTTGCAGTCTCCAGGATCAGTTGCAGGGAGCATTGGGGGGGACGCCTTTCAGCTAGACTGGGGCTTGCAGCTTCTTTATGCATTTCCTCCCATACCCTTAGTTCCTCTGGTTCTGAGTAAGATTCGCCAAGACTGGGCCCAAGTCATATTGATTGCCCCGGATTGGCTGGCGAGAGCTCGATTGATCCTTGAAGGCCCATTCATCCAATATGCTTAACTTTTCACTTTTCTTGGCCCAGCCAGGGTTTGGTGTTGCTACTGTTAAGGGTTACTTATCTGCTTTATCTCCCTTCCTTTGTTGTTCAAGTCTCCCATAGTTATGAGGTTCATTATGGGTCTCACTAATTCATTTCCCCCCACTCCCTCATTATGCCTCAGTGGGGATTTGAATTTGGTTCTGAATTTCCTGATGGGTTCTCCTTTTGAGCCGCTTCATAGTTGCCCATTGAGGCTTCTCACATTCAAGATTGCGATTACCTCTGCCAGGCGGGTAACTGAGCTTCAGGCTCCTAGTTTTAAGCCTCTTTTTACAACCATCCATGCAGACCAGATGGTTCTCAGGATCAGAGCTGATTTCCTGCCTAAGGTGGTCACTCCTTTCCACCTAGGGCAGTCCATTACTTTACCCACTTTCTATCCTCCCCCTCCCCCTTCCAAGGAGGAGGAGAGACTTCGCCCTTCTAGCATCCAGATGGTGGTCAGCTTTTCCTTGGACAGAACCAAGGACTTGAGGCTGGACGATCAGCTCTTTGGTTACGTGGGACGAAAGAAGGGCAAACCTGTCCATAAGAGAACGCTTTCCAGATGGGATTATCTTGTACATCAAGATATGCTACACATTTGCCAAGAAGTAGCCGCCTGCTCTAGTAGAATGAGCTCTAATACCTTCAAATTCAGCTTTAGCTAGAGGTGTCCCTGTGGTAGACCTCTGCAAGGCTGCAACATGGGACTCCCTCCACACTTTCGCTAAGCATTATTGCTTGGATTCTGAGATGAGGATGGACTTCCATTTAGCACATTCTGTCCTGCAGTACTTTTTGGAATGAGTATGTGGATACCCTCCGCCGGGATTGGGACAGCTTGGAGATTCAATTCAAAAGATGAGGAATCCACCCTCCTCCTCATTGTCTTCTACGTATACCGAAAAGGTTTTGTGCATGACATTCTTGTACTTCTATGTCATTTGCTTTGATATGATGCATGTTTGGTAATGTCTTGGCCTTTTACCTGCTCTCTTTTTTTATTCAATCATATACTGTATATATTGCATACTTGCAATATGTGGTGGGTCTACCAGTTCACCTCGCAGGCACGAACAAATTGGTTGTAAGTGACGTCGGCACGCGGACTAGGTCTTCTAATGGCTCCGGTGACGTCCTACGGAGTCGCTAGCGGAGCCCTGCTATTGTGACGTTGAGGTGAGAGCTATGAAAAAAGTTTCAGTGGAATGCTGGCGCAGGAGTAATTCAAAAGTTAAGGAATCCACAGTCCGATACTGTATCCACCAGAAAAAGCGTTACTGAAAGGAAGTAACTTGTTTGTTTAGTTGCTACCTGTTTATCTTGGACATTTGTACGACCGTTTAACATAGGTACTCTGCAACACTGGTAAATCTTCAAGCGCTATAACCCGCAGGTAGTGGATGTAGCATCCCAAAAGGCAGTATTCTATGAGCCTAGTACCAGACTTCCTAAAGGAAAAAACTACCTTGCCAACTGTTTTAATTTTTCTTGAAATTTCCGCCTTCACCTCCCTTCCCGCCCAACCCCCATTTCCCCCCCTCACCTCCCTTCAATTTGGGGGAGTGGAAGGAAAGGATTTAGGAGTAGCCTTACAAGTGGAAGCCTACACCACAAAGTTCTTGGAATAAGAAGTTAGGGTCTCCACGTTCAACTTGTAGTGGGGCCATTCAATGTTGGAGCAGAATAATATCCTGGCCAAGCCACCACGATTCCACTGACTGAAGCCTCATTAAATGGCAACAGAGGCTACCAGGTTCCAAAATAAGTCAGGAGGGTTACTTTAATCTCCGTGTCGAATGGCAGCTCCAGAACATTTGTTGCCCTCCAGGCTAAACCAGAAATGATAGTCCTCAACCCCAAAGGAGAATCCTGGGCAGATTCAGAGAGATATTGTGACCTCTGGAATTTTATACGTTACGATACAAACCAGCATATGTATATTGATGGCTTGGCAAGCTATTTGGCTCCTTCCCTTTGTGGGAACTGAGGAAGGACTTGTTCAGAATTAGTATTTGATCCAAGAAATTGTCTTCATCCTATAGCAATACTGCTGCCTGGGTAAAGGATCTGATGAGCAGGCTCTAGTCGAAGATCGTTCCGGGGCCAGAGCTGAAACTGAATCCAAATCTGGAACTACTGAAATCGGGGGGTGTAGGTGTAAGAGTAACTTGTGATTCCTGCAGCAGATGATTTAAGACATGGTCCGGGGGTGCAAAAGTCTGACTTTGTCCAAGGTCAGTCAGAAAGTGTAGGATCAACCAGCAAGAACTTAAGTGACGGCCTCAGCAGGTCTGTAGAGCTAGAAAGCGCACCAGATGGAGCAGGGAGCAGTCTGAACATCTGCAGCATTTCCTCCTTAGGGCCAGGACCAACCTTGTGTGTTGTGTACAGTGATGTAGAGGTTGGCTTTTAATAGCTTTTGGGTGCTTCAGGGAGCTTTTGCTACAGGACTTGGAGTCATATGCAATGTTGCGATCCATAGGCAAATGTTATGTGGGTCTGTAACTGATGCTCTTTCCAGGATGCAGGTACAGTTTGAAGCCTGTTGTCTTCATAGATGACATTCCAGCACACTCACTAAATACATTTTGTTAAAAGGCTTTGGTAAAAAGTATTAAAATTGGTAGGAGTGGAGCTCTGAATCTTATTCAAAGTGCGTGGAAATAGAACTGATGTTTACATGCAAGGTTGGCTCCTATGTGTAGCTCAAAAGCATGTGGTCCAGAGGTAGGGTGGTGTCGGGGCAGGCAGATGGCAACCTTTGTCATAGTTGAATGATATTCATTGCACCTGATGAATTCTAACTTGGCAACGTCTGATTTTATTAGGTGCATTAATTATCACTCCTATGACTGAGCCACTCGTTCTAAGGGTCTTAATGTGTGACACCCTCCTACATTTAATTTGAACATTCCATTATTTCATTTCTTCTGATTACCTCTTCATTACTTTCAGTGCAACAGATGCTTCATGTTTCAAATATTGCTACTTTTTATGTGTTATTCTCACTCAAACTTATTTGCCTCTCTGAAAGCTAAGGCACACCTATTTGTGTCTCCATACATTTAACCAAGAGGAATATGTAAAGGGCTACTACATAGTAGCATTGGCAGAATAAATGTGCAGTAGACTATCATTTCCATTTCCTGCTTCTATACTGCACTGAAATCCTACCTTTTTCATAGCTCTCATAGTCTTGGTACCTAAAGACCTCTTCGAAGTGGAGTAATCGTTAAAAGTTATTATTCCTTCCTTCTGTGTTTTGCCTGGAGTCATTGAATGAGCTTTGCTGCCTTTTTTGAATTATTATTTTTATTTTCTTAACTCTGGAGTAGCCTGGCTCTGGTTTGGTGGACATACATCCACAGCATTAAAGTATTTAGCCCAAGAAGATTTACGTCTAACAGGAAACCCACGATCAGAAAGCTTAAAAGCATCCAACAACTAACCTGCTCAGAGCGTGTTGGTACGCTCCAGAACCTCCAGCCAAATTCGATGTGAAAATGTATTGCAGATAAGATCGAATTAACACAAACAAACTCCGAAGTAAAAGAAAATAAGATCAAGATAAAACATAGTCTGGAAACCTCAAAGGCAATTTAAAAGAACAATTTCTAAGTTTTACCTTTCTGTGATTTAATTTATTTAGCTGAAACTTTGCTGACCCTGAAGAGTTCAAGAACCCAGATAAATTCTCTGAAGATTCTGTTCTATAGTAGGGGATCTCTGTGCATAGTCATAATCTAGTGAATAGTCCCGCCCATGTGCGTGGACCCCGGAGCAATCAAAAATCTCTTACAGTGTCAAAAAATGCAGAAATGCATAGACACTTAAGAGAGAATTTAAAGACAGATAATGCAGCCAAAAAAGGCTACACTGTCCAGTACTTCAACTAGAAATTCCACCATAAAATCCACAAAACAGCAAAAGCCTGTACAGATTTCCATTGCTTTAACAGCAAACTCCCTCAGGAATGATAGAGAGAAGAACCTGGACAGACAAGCCCCATAGGCTGCCATTATGTGGCTCAAAACAGGATACTGTGCCTTTAAGGAACCTTCCAGAACCTTCTCCCAGTATCCCAGAATGCATAGCAGGTCCAACTTAGCCTCAGTTCTTTTTTCCGGCTCCTGCAAGCAGGACCCTGGAGCATTGAGCTCTCCCTTTTCAAGGGTTTTGTTGGTGTTTTTACACTAAATTCGATTTTTGGTGCTTTTAAAGTAATTTAGTGACTTTCTTCTTGGGTTCCTGTACTCTTTTATTGTCCATAATGCCAGCATTATTTGACAAATGCCCGGAGTGCTCCAGGAAGAAGGCCAAGTCAGACCCCCATGAGGTCTGTATCCTCTGCCTTCCCTCTTCCCACATCCCTGAGGACTGTGTGATCTGTAGAGGCTTCTCTGGAAGGACCCTGAAGGACAGGAGAAAAATCAGACTTCAGGGACTTGAAGAAAGAAGATTGAAGGCTCGAGGTGGGTCAGGAGGGGCTCCTTCTGCCTATGCTGAGGCCTCTGGGGGGCTCCCCAGGGGCAGGAAGTCCAGCCCGCGCCCAAGATCTCCGTCTGGGTCAGTTGCGATAACCACGACGTCGAGAGGGAGGTCCACGGCCAGTTCCCGGTCTCCCCAGGGCTCTGGCTTGAGAAAACGTCGACGTCTAGGGACGTGTTCCGGCCGCCGTCGAAGCCGGTGTCGATCTCCCCGTCGGCGTCGAGTGGTTGACATCGGAGGACCCGGCGTCGGCGCTCGCCGTTGAGGCGACACCACCGTTCGCCGTCAAGGACATCGTCGTCGAGGGGATCCTCGTCGTCGAGACCGCCGTCGAGACGGGAGAAGTCTCCGGCGCCAAAGACGTCGACGTCGAAACATTCTCGACGTCGAGACGTTCAAAGAGGTCGAGGCGATCCAAGAGGTCGAGGTCGAGACGTACGAGGAGGTCGAGGTCGCCGTCGAGGCACCATTGCTCGTCGTCGAGGTTTCGTGGTTCGTCCATCTGGTCGGGGTCGACGTCGAAGAGTGAGAAACGGTCGACGCCTAAGGATCCACGGTCGTCGTCTGGGCACCGATCTTCAGCGTCTGGAGGCCGTAAGGACAGGCCTAGGACTGTGGGGGGCTCCCCACGGTCCGAACAGGATGATGGCTCGCCGGGAACGGCGTATTCCGAGGTTTATACCCCGAAGAAGCCTTCTGCACCTCCTTCGCTGCCTCCTTTACCGAAGGGTCCGCCTGCGAAGTGCCTCCTCTGCCGGCTCCGCAGGCCCCGCGTCCGGTTACTCCCCCGCCCCCGGTTCCGCCGAGGGCGGTGTCGATGCCCAAGTTTCCGACGCCACCGAAGAAGACTCCTAGGAAGCCTAAGGCTTCTGAACCAGGGAGGCCAACGGAACGTCCGAGACCCAAGAGATCGAGGTCTCGCTCGGGGAGAAGGGACAGATCTAGGAGTGGACGTGGTTCTTCATCGAGATCCAGGCATCGCCATAGGAGGCGTAGGTCCAGGTCACGTTCTGCATCTGGGACCCGTTCTTACTCTCCCACACTGTCTGATTCGCCGGAGACTAGAGTGTCCCCGATAGACGATATAGGCACATTCCAGGAGGTTCTCCTGCGTGGAGCGGCGAAGTTGGGGATTAAGGTTGAAGCGCCTACACCTTCGACTTCGGTGATCTTTGAGACATTACATAAAAAACACATGTCTCGCCCCCTGCTGCCTCTGGTGCCGGGGCTCCTCGAGCCGGCTGAACAGCTCTTCCTGACACCGGCAGTGGTGAAGTCTGCGCCTTCCAGGCTCCTCAAAAAGTACAGAGCTCCGGACTCGGACCCAGCCTTCTTGAGAAAGGACCCGGTGCCGGATACGGTAATTGTGACGGCGGCCCGGAAGCTTCATGCCACCTCCCCTGCATCCACGGTGCCTCCAGACAAGGAGAGCCGCTGGATCGACTCTGCTGGTCGGAAGGCGTGTGGTACGTCCTCCTCTTCGATGAAAGCTGCCAGTGACTCGGCGTTGTTGGGACGTTACGACCGTGCACTGTGGGACTCAATGGAGCAGTTTGCAGACCTCGTTCCTCGAGACCGCAAAGAGGACTTCATGGAGATCGTCCAGGAGGGGATGCTGGTCTCTAACCAGGCCATCAGCGCCGCGGCGGATATCTCCTTGCTGTCTGCGCACGGATACTGCCACGGGATTAACCAGAGACGCCATGCTTGGCACAGGTTGACGTCGCTTAAACCGGAAGCACAACAACATGTGGCGAATCTCCCGTTTTCCGGAGATACCCTCTTCGGAAAACACGCGGATGACGAGATGGCCAGGATGAAGGCCGAGGCGGAGACCCTGACGGCGGTGGGCTTGGAGAAGCCCAAGGAGAAGAAACCCTACCGCCAGTTCGGGTCGCAGGGTCGTGGAAGGGGGCAGTCTGCGGGACAACATCAGCAACAGCAGCAGCAGTACCGAAGGCCCTTCCAGAAACGCCAGGGGGGTAGAGGTAGACAGCAGTCCTCTACCGCTTCAAAGGGCCCGGCCGGGTCTCGACCCTGAGCAGTTACTTCCCCCCCTCGTCCGTTACACGCTCCGGTGGGGGGGAAGCGTTCAATTTTTTCTGGCAGAGTGGAGAAAAATTACTCAGGACAAGTGGGTGCTGAATATTGTTTGCAATGGATACAGTCTGCGTTTCACCGGCCCTCCCCCATCGATTCCTCCCGTCAGCTCGCAGTATCAACTGCGCGAGCTTCAGGCGGAGGCAGACATTCTGCTAAGGAAAAGGGCGATAGAAGACGTACCTCTGTCTCAAAGAGGAAGAGGTCTTTACTCTCGGTTCTTTCTTGTCCGCAAGAAGGACAAAAACGAGTTCAGGCCCATTCTGGATTTGCGACAGGCAAACAAGTGGATTCGCAGAGAAAAGTTTCGCATGCTGTCGTTGCATCAGACCTACCCTCAGCTGCAACGAGGAGATTGGATGTGTGCCATAGATCTACAGGACGCATACTTCCACGTGCCCATTGCATGCAAACACAGGAAGTTTCTGCGCTTTCAAGTCGGCACCAATCACTATCAGTACACGGTGCTGCCCTTCGGGCTGAAGTCTGCACCCAGGACATTCTCGAAATGTATGGCAGTGGTAGCAGCACACCTGCGGAAGAACAAGGTGTTTGTCTACCCGTACCTGGACGATTGGTTGATCAAGGCCTCCTTCTCGGAAGCTCAAGCACACTTCCAGAAGACGTGCGTTTTCTTGAACAAGCTGGGGTTGCACATCAACATGTCCAAGTCGGTCCCGATTCCGGTCCAGCGCATCCAGTACTTGGGAGCCTCCATCAATACGCTGTCAGCAAGCGGGTCTCCTTCGGAAGAGCGACGTTTATCACTCCTTCGGAAGGCTCAGGCTCTCATGTCTACTCCATCCACGACAGTGAGGACGGTGTCTTCTCTGCTGGGATCGATGGCCTCGTGTATCTTCCTGACGCCACATGCGCGGCTGCACATGAGACCGCTGCAGGACTGCTTGGAGGATCAATGGGACCAGAGGAGAGGATCTTGGGACGACAAGATACGACTGTCTCTGCATGCTCTTCAGTCTCTGAAGTGGTGGTGCTCGAAGGAGAATCTCCTCAGAGGGGTTCCCTTCCACAAGGACATTCCCACGCAGACTATCGTGACGGATGCTTCTCTCCAGGGCTGGGGAGCGCACTCCGGAGACCTACAAATTCAAGGGACGTGGTCCCAGATGGAGTCCACGTACCACATCAATTTCCTGGAACTCAGGGCTGTGCACTTGGCACTGAAGGCTTTTCACCCGTCCTTTCAGACCAACTCTCTGCTTGTTCAGACAGACAACACGACAACGATGTATTACCTGAACAAGCAGGGGGGCTCGAGATCGCGCACTCTGTCGCAGGAGGCTCAGGCGATATGGCACTGGCTTCTGGCTCGAGGACTGTCGATAACGGCCACCCATCTGCCAGGTGTGCAGAATGTTCAGGCAGACTAACTGAGCAGACTCATTCAGGAAAATCACGAATGGGTCATAAACGACGAAGTACTAGGAGAAGTCTTCGCAAGGTGGGGAACTCCAGACGTGGATCTGTTCGCCACCGCCGAAAACAGCAAATGCCGAGGCTTCGCCTCCAGGTACTACCAGCCGGGGACGCTGGGGCACGCGTTATGGATCAACTGGTCGAACAGCTTTCTGTACGCTTTTCCACCAATTCCCCTGATTCCGGCGGTTCTCATCAAGCTGTCCCAGTCCAGGGCGCGGATGATCCTGATTGCCCCGGAATGGCCCAGACAGTGGTGGTTCACGGACCTGCTTCACCGCTCTCTCCTTCCTCACATGAAGCTGCCGTGCAGGCCGGACCTTCTCACGAAGTTCGGGGGGGCGGATGGTTCACCCCAACCTCTCGTCTTTGAGTTTGGCGGCATGGCTCCTGAAATAGTGCAATATGGCCATCTGAGTCTCCCAGAGGATTGTATGGACATACTGAAGGAGGCTAAGACCTTCCACTAGGACTTCTTATGCTTACAAGTGGAAGAGGTTTTGCATCGGGTGCAAGTCTAAGAACTATGACCCTACGACATGCAAGGAAGATGTCATCCTTCCATATCTGCTACATCTGGCGCAGTCGGGCCTTAATGTCCATTCTATTAAGGTTCATCTGGCTGCTTTGACTGCCTACAGGAAAGGCCCTTCACAGACTTCCTTCTTCCAGATCCCTGTGATCAAAGATTTTTTGGAAGGCTTGAAGAAAGTGTTCCCTCCTGTCAGGCTTCCTTCGCCTTCGTGGGACTTGAATGTGGTGCTGTCCAGATTGATGAAGGAGCCTTTTGAACCCATTCATAAGGCTTCGTTGCAGCACCTGTCCTGGAAGGCGGCGTTCCTCGTGGCCATTACATCGGCCCGCAGGGTGAGTGAGATTCAGGCGTTGTGTTGCCAAGAACCTTATACTGTGTTTCATGCTGCTAAGGTTGTTATGCGTACTCACCCTAAATTTCTTCCCAAGGTTGTTTCTGATTTTCATATCAATCAGACTATCATTTTGCCTACGTTCTTTCTGAATCCGTCATCTCCAGCGGAAAGGTCTTTACATTCCCTGGATGTGAGGAGGGTGCTGAAGTTTTATCTTGATAAGACTAAAGATATTCGTAGGTCTGACCAATTGTTCATTAATTATGGCTCAGTCAGGACAGGTCTTGCTACCTCTAAACAGTCCATTTCTAGGTGGATTGTGTCCTGTATACAATTGTGTTACTGCAAAGCTAATAAGACCTTAGGGGGTAAACCTAAGGCTCATTCCACCAGAGGCAAAGCTGCCACGACAGCTATGCTTCGCAATGTTCCGATTGCAGAGATCTGCATGGCGGCCACTTGGAAGTCAGTCCATACCTTTGCTAAGCGTTACTGCCTGGACACTGATGCCAGGGCAGACGCTCAGGTTGGGCAGGCTTCGCTGCGGAATTTGTTCGCACAATAGTGGCGTAATTTTCATATTCTCCACCGCCGCTTGATGTGGGGATGGGCTTGCCATTCTATTCACTAGATTATGACTATACACAGAGATCCCCTACTGCAGAAGGAGTAGTTTCTGTCCTGTAACTCCAGTTCTGTAGTAGGGGTATCTCTGTTATAGTCATAAGCGCCCGCCCTCCTCCCCGGTGGAGATTTGTTCAGATACATAATGCTACAGGTCTGGCGTTTTTTACGCCTTCAAAAAGAACTGAGGCTAAGTTGGACCTGCTATGCATTCTGGGATACTGGGAGAAGGTTCTGGAAGGTTCCTTAAAGGCACAGTATCCTATTTAAGCCACATAATGGCAGCCTATGGGGCTTGTCTGTCCAGGTTCTTCTCTCTATCATTCCTGAGGGAGTTTGCTGTTAAAGCAATGGAAATCTGTACAGGCTTTTGCTGTTTTGTGGATTTTATGGTGGAATTTCTAGTTGAAGTACTGGACAGTGTAGCCTTTTTTGGCTGCATTATCTGTCTTTAAATTCTCTTAAGTGTCTATGCATTTCTGCATTTTTTGACACTGTAAGAGATTATTTTTGATTGCTCCGGGGTCCACGCACATGGGCGGGACTATTCACTAGATTATGACTATAACAGACATACCCCTACTACAGAACTGGAGTTACAGGACAGAAACTATTCCTACTCCAGTATTGGAGCTTTCTTAGATTCACATGCCTGAATCCATTCCCGTCGTTGAGACGGGAGTCTCCGGTATATAAAAAAGCAATGCTTAGATGGATAGCAATCTGAAGAGTCCTAGGCTAATTTCCCTTTGCAACCCATAACCTTCGTTATGTAAAAGAGACCAAAATTGTCCCTGAACCAATCAGAACCTCTCACCCTCTAAAACACTCCTGAGAGAGAACCTTTTGCCCCTCAGATTTTCTACAGCATGTTGTGCTAGGGAGTCTCCTTCGAGCTCTGCTCCAAATCTACTCTTTCTACTTGATATTGAGAACTTGTTCTGTGAATTTCATCTGAATATATATTCTTCATTGCTGCCTACTAGTTCATTCTTCTGAGAATGTCTGGAAAGGAGTAAAAACGTTTATTTAGAACCTGTGTCCCCTGTTCCAAGAAGAGGTTCTACACTGACCCTCATGCTGACTGTATTTACTGTCTTAATCCGGACTATCAAGCTGAAGACCGTAAGGTATGTTGTATCTTTTTAAGTAAAACCCTGAGGGATCGTGGAGGGCGCCTTTTGGTATGGCTTCAAAAGGTAAAGGCCAGGAAGGAGGTTATGTCCAGTGACCGTGATGAGCGGCATCATCCTCTACATCTAGGAGATCTCAGAAAAGAAGAGCTCCTCATGCTCATTCCTCAGAGGAACGTCTTGAGCATGCCCTCAAAGACCACTCCAGGGTCTTCTGGGCGCAGTCGCTCAAAATCTCCTCAGCCCAGAGAAAAGGAGAGTAAGGGACATGCTTCAGGGGAAAACCCACCATAAAAGACGAGTTCTGAGCCGTCCAAATCACCCCCTCATGTCAAGCAACCCTCCAGGAAGCTGTCACCTATGACCGGAGGTAAAATCTACAAAACCTGCATAGTCGACGAAAAAATCTTCATCGTCATTGACGACGAAGATTGAGGTAAAGTTAGTTTCCAAGAAGCCTTTATTGCCTGTGACAGTTGATTATCTGTCGACGGCGTCATCGTAGACGATGGTATCGACGACTTCTACAGCGACGACAACAGTTTCGACGACATCGTCGACTGCAACAGGATCGTAGACGGCAACAACGACAAAGGTAACTATGTTGTCGACAACAGATAAAGCAGTACGGTTGGTGTCAACGGTTGCATCGGCGACAATGGTGTTGGCGGCTATCTCATCGGCGAGGGGAAAAACACCAGAAAAGCTGGAAGTTACCAGGAAGAGGAGGATTACGCCAGAAATCGCCTCCCCAAGCTGGATTACTCCTCTTGTGCCATCCCACCTGCTAGAAGAGCATGATGAAGATGAAGGACCCTTTGGCTACGCCAGTACCCCTCGCAGTTGCATGTAAAGTGCCAAGAGGATGACTTTAAGGAGGAATACAGAGGGTGTCAATATCCTCCCCAGCAACATTATTGCCAGGGCTACCAGGAAGAGAAGGTTGGCATGCCATCTTCCTTAATGATGGATCTGCAGTTTATGTTGGCGTACTATAGAAAGAGGTTTCCACCAACTCCAGCCTCTCAAGAAATACCATTACCTGCTCCGCACCCACGCTCCATTCCTTCTACTCCAATTAGACGCAGGGAGTTACTGCCAGAGCCTTCACCTAGGTCACCACAACCAGTGCATCAACAGGATCCTGTAACCACTGATGACCAAGAGGAGGGAGAGATAACCGACCCTAACAAGGAATGGGATGATTACCTTATTCCATCGCCTTTGTCTCCCTCACCAGTACCCATTGATTCTCCGCCGGCGGGTTCCATAATTTGAGGGAGAGAGATGCAAAGAGGTTTGAGCTTCCGATATCATTGACACAAAACTGAGTGTTTCTTGTAGGATTGTAAAAAAAAAACATACCGGAAGTCAGTTCGGACTATTCCGATCGTTAGCCATGTGTGGGAAGAAGGCTTGAAGGTCATAAACACCGGCGACAGTCCCACTTGTGCTCTCCAGACTGCAAAAGAAGTATAAAGCGCCTTTAGACGCTCCAGCTTGTTTAATGGGCCATCCCAAACAGGATTCTGTTATATTCCAAGCGGCACAACCGAAATCAAAAAATCTTTCTGCTCTATTGCGCCTCCCGACAGAGAGGGTAGGCGTTTGGATAATGCAGGGAAAAGGTTTTCATCCATGTCTGCTCTTCTAGTTAAAGCTGCTAATGCCCTTGCCATTCTGGGCAGGCACGATAGACAAATGTGGTGTGACCTGACACCTTACTTGGACCTCATCCCTGAGGGTAGTAGACAAGAGGTCAAAAAGATCCTTAAAGAGGGAGAAAGGGCTTCGGCTGAAGTAATAGATTGCGTGATGGATATCTCTACCACGGCTTCAGATCGCTTGGAGGAGCAGCTGTGCTACGATGTCCGGGATGGCTGAGAGCTATAGCTTTTAGACCAGAGGTCCAAAATGAGATTCTGGATCTTCCCTTCGTTGGGGAAGACTTGTTTGGGAAACATGTGGATGATGCGCTTCAAAGAAATATACGGACACCGCAAAGGCCCTAGGAACACTACAGTACCGCAAGGTGCCCTTTTGGGGGGCCCGGGGGGCTATACAAAATTTGCCCCTAGAGGAAGAGGAGGTAGTCCAGGAAAGGACAATCCCAGAAGACCACGACCACCTTCAGTATCTGGCTACATGTATTCCTTCCCCTCCACAAGTCCCCCTGGGTAGAAGAATTGCTTCTCATCTTCATCATTGGCAAAAAATAACTAAGGACCAATGGGTCCTCAATATAATACAATTCGGACAAACTCTAGAGTTCCTTCAGATTGGCCCTTGTACTCCTCTGACACGTCAAGAGGTCAAGCATCTACATCAGATGCGTTGAGATTCGGGCAATGCTCGGAAAGGGAGCAATTGAACTGGTGCCGATCTCCCAGAGAGGAAGGGGGTTTTATTCCTGTTTTTTTTCCTAGTCCAAAAAAATGTTCTCCAATGGCTTCCTATGCTGGACCTGAGATCTCTAAATACTTATCTCAAGAAGCAATCTTTCCGGATGGTTTCCCTCCAAAACATTCTGCTACTCTTAAACCCAGGGGATCATATGACCACCTTAGACTTACAGGATGCATATTTCACATCCCCATTCATCCTTCCCACAGACCGTATCTTCGGTTTGCAGTAGCCTTTGACCATTACCAGTTCAAGGTACTGCCATTTGGCCTCATCAGCCCTGAGAATTTTTACAAAATATCTGGCTTCAGTGGCGGCTTTTCTAAGGATACAGAGACACCAGGTGTTTCTGTACCTGAACGACTGGTTAGTCAAAGCACCTTCACAAACATCAGCTCAGTCGTCACTAGCAGCATGCGTGGAATTGTTTGCCAAGCTTGGTCTGACTCTGAATACGGAAAAGTCATCCCTTCATCCTTCAAGGAACATCACATTCTTGGGGGTCATTCTGGATACCACAGTAAACCAGTCATTTCCCTCCATTGAGAGGCAACTGGGGCTAATATCTCTTTCCCAGGCATTTGCAAAAAGAAAGTATCTTTCAGCACGCCATTACAAGTCACTACTAGGAACAATGTACTCTTGCATTTTCCCCTCGTTCCTTTCTGCCGATTGAAAATGCGTCCTTTACAGGAACCCCTGGATCAGCAATGGCGTCAGGCAGAGGGATCCTTCGACGACAGGGTGAAGATCACACCGGCCATGGTCCAAGCATTCGTGTGGTGGACCCAAAAACGAAACATTTCAGTGAGTTTTTCTTTCCTTACCCACCGGTGATTACCACCGATGCATCCCTGGAAGGGTGGGGGAGCATTCCTTCAGGTCAGCGGTTGTTGGAAGTTACAAGAACAACAACTTCACATCAATTTGCTAGAGCTCAGAGCAGTGGACTTCACATTGCTGGCTTTCCTGCCGAGGATACAAAGATCTGCTGTACTAATCAGGACAGACAACACAACAGCGATACCTTATTTCAACAAACGGGGATGTACAATATCACTCTCCCTGTCTCAGGAAGCACAAAAAAATATGGGAATGGGCTGTCTGACACAGAGCGTCCCTAACAGCGGAACATCTTCTGGGGGAATCATAATATCAAAGCGGACACTGAGCAGACTAAAATCAACCTGCCATGAGTGGGAGATCATCCAGGATATCCTACAAAGCATCTTCCTAAAATGGGCAGAACAGACAGTGGACCTCTTTGGGACAGCTCAGAACAAAAAATGTTGGTTCTTTGCAAGTTGGCTTCACCAACGGAAATCTTGGGGGAATGCTTTTTTGATGGTATGGTCGGGTGTCTTTGCATACGCCTTTCCTCATGCTATGCGTTCTTACAAAAATAAAGACGGTACCGTGCAAAATAATACTGATAGCCCCATGGTGGCCCAGACAACACTGGTTCACAGAGCTGCTTCTACTATCGGAGGCACACCCCATTCACCTTCAACCGATACCGTCTCTTTTGGCGATGTCCCAGAGACAAGTGCTTCATCCTGATCCGAAATCACTACGCTTAGCGGCCTGGCTCCTGTACACTTCGAATTTCAACATCTAGATATTTCATCAGAATACGGAGATATATTATCAAAGGCCAGAGTGGAAATTACAAACCGAACATATAGGATGAAATGGAGGAGGTTCTGTTTGTGGTGCCAAGAGTTTAAGATTCATCCTTTGAACTCAGCAGCTCATGAGATTATCTCATATATTCTACTGTTGGCAAAAGCTGATTTAGCCTATGCTTTTATTAAAGTGCATCTCGCCGCTATATCATGATATAGAAGAACTTCCTCAGGACCATTGTTGTGGTCCGAAAGAATCATCAAGCAATTCATGTAAGGATTATTATGAACCTTTCCTCCCATAAAACTTCCTCCACCTCTCTGGCAGTTGAACATCGTACTATCTCAATTAATGAAGCAGCCCTTCGAACCAATTCACAGGGCATACCTAAAATTCCTATTGTGGAAGGTAGCTCTTCTCATAGCGCTAACTTCAGCCAGGAGAGTTGGGGAGATACAGGCTCTCACTATACAGAAACCTTTCTTGCAGTTTAAAGAGGACCGGATTGTTCTCGCCACTTTTGGTATGACTTTAGGATTAGTCCTGACATACTTTCATCTGAATGTACCACTGATTCTTAAGAGAGCTTTTTTCTTCTGCAACGGTGGCGGAAAAAGCTCTCCACTCACTGGATATTCAGCGCTGTTCTACTTGCAAAAAAACAAGGCCTTTTGCGTAAGTCTTGTTTGTATCTTATAGTGCACCCAGGAAGGGTTTTCCTTTATCCAAAGGGGTAATTGCCCGATGGATTTCAAGTGCAATACAATATTGTCATTAGGCGGCTGGGAAGCTGTTGAATGCACGTGTTGGTGCTCATTCTACGAGAGCAGTGTCAACCTCCACTGCTTTGTTTGCTGGAGTACCTATCCAGGATATCGTCAGGGCGGCTACCTGGAAGAGCACACACACCTTCACCAGGCATTACTGCCTGGTTGCGGCCGCTGAGAAGGATGTGGCAGATGGACAAGCAGTACTGAGAAACCTTTTCCAGTGACGGTGAGCCCTCTTTACCATCCCTCCTTCCTCTATTAGTTACATATGCACATGTTATTATGTGTTGTGATGTATGCAATTTTGAAAAATTCTGTATATATGTATATAAAGTGCAATTTTCAATGTATATACATTGCCTGGTTCCAGGTCTTAGGCGACGAAAAATGCGCTATGATTTACTGCTTGCTATTCTGATTCAGGCATGTGAATCTATGAAAGCTCCAATACTGGAGTAAGAAAGCAAGCTACTTATCTGTAACTGTTGGAAGCTTTCATAGATTCACAAGTGACCCACCCTCCTCCCCTGAGAGGCTCACCTTGGATTTAGCACAAAAGATGTCTACGGCACAAGTGCTGGAAAATCTGAGGGGCAAACTGTTCTCTCAGGAGTGTTCTAGAGGCTGAGAGGTCCTGATTGGTTCAGGGACAATTTTGGTCTTTTTTACATAACAAAGGTTATGAGTTGCAAAACGGAAATGGGCCTAGGCCTCTTTTCAGTTTGCGATCTATCCATTGCTTTTTTATATACACCGGAGACTCCCGTAAATTGGTTTACAGGGTCATTAATTATGAATTTACGAGATCCCTCTACCATGAATGTGTTCTCGAAGAACTTTACCACAATTTTTGTGTTGGCATAGTTTACAAAATAAAAGTAAATCCACTTGAAAAAAGAATCTATTTGATCTGATCTCCATAGGAAGTAAACCAACCTGAAAAATCGAATGCTACTTTTTCCCATGGACAGTCCGGAAATGGTACTCGAAATAATGGTCTCATGTCTTTCAGTTTTTATATGAAAATAAACATTCAATGCATGTACCTACCATGTAACACAACTGTACATTTATAGCCGGCTACTAATACATTTGTCTTAATTGCCTACAGTTTGCAGACACACCCAAATGTCCAACATGCCTAAATTTAATTCAGTCAGCACGTAGACATGAGTTATTCATACCTCTTATTGGTTTAGGGGAAATTCTATTCTCGCAAGTGAGCTCAAAAGCATTGGTTTAGGGGAAATTCTATTCTCGCAAGTGAGCTCAAAAGCAACTGGCACAAATAGTTCAGGAAAACAGAGACACTTCTATTTTTCTATTTAATCTTTCTTAGCAACATTGATCAAATCGACCTCCGAAAACAAGCCTTTACAATCTTTAATGACATCAGTTGGATCTACTACACATTCTTGATTATCTCTATTGCTCTTATCTGATACTTCTTCAAAATTATATTCTTGGAAGACAGCCTGTCCTGAAGTTTTTCCCTCTTTGCACATACTTAATGGTTGGGTCATATTAAGGAAAAAGTGTTACTAGAGAAATCTATTAATAGTTTATGGTCTGTGAAAACATTAAAATTGGATCGCCAAATGTAAGCTTTAAACCTTTGTACCTCCCACTGTATGTGCCAACACTTCTTTCTACGGTAATGTACTAAAAAAGCCATCAGTATCTTTCTCTTTTTTTTTGTCCTCATCTTCACCAAGACTTTCACTGATTTTAACAAGCCAATTTTACACTTTTTCTTTTTATTCCTGGGGGCCCCTTGGCTCACTGTTTCCGTCTAGGCCCCTTGGCCTTCCTCACGAATATGAGGGTTGGTATAATCATAGGACCATGTAAGGAAAAAAAACAAGAGAACTCCAGGGACTTGGTTGAGACTATTGGGACTTTAGTTAAAAAATCAGATGTCTGTCGTGCCCATCTTGTGAAGGGCTGCCAGATGTTGGGGGGGGGGGGGGGGGTCGTCATTTCCGGTGTCTAATTCCAATCTTGACATTAACTGCTGCTCTAAACCAGTCTTCTTTATCGGGGGGGGGGGGGGGGGGTAGGAGATTTCCAGTTAATACGTATCTCTCTTCTTGCTAGAAGTATTAGGTGGAGAAGCGTGGCTCAGTGGTTAGAGGCGGCAGACCCGGAAGCTGAGATCGGCCGTGGACCAGGGTTCGATTCCCCGCCTCGGCGGGTCTCGGGCTCAAAAATTCCACGGACTCGACAATTCTCGCTCCGGGGCCTACTCGACTCACGGGGTCACACTCTGCGACTCTGGGCAATAGCTTGCTTAATCTCCACTATGGCCCCTCGCGGCGGGATGCCTGGCTTTCACCTTGTGGATACCCTGCCGGGGTATCTCACAGGGGAATACCAGGACGGGTTCCCTAAGCAAGCGCCTTGATGCCTTCGGGTGATACGTGCGCTATATAAGTCGCAATACATTTACATTTACAACATTAATGCTTTTTGACACTGAGAGAATACTGGCATGGTATGATCATTCATTCCAAAAAAGACTAGAGATGAATCTACTTTCTACTTCCAAACAAATGTCGAAGATGGATGACAACGTATCCCCAACACCTTTCCAGTAAATGGTTAAGGTTGGGCATTGAAAAAAGATATGCAGATCGTTTGCCTTAATTTGGGCACATCTGGGACAACTTGGTGGCGGGTCTGGGGCAAATTTCGATATTTTTTCTGGGGTGTAATATAACCTGTTTATTACAAAAAAGTGATTTTTCTTCAATGTGGCCGGTTTCACATATTTATATAGGGTCTTCAATGAAATATCATATAGTTCGTCAATATTTGGAATGACTAATATTGAATTCCATACTAATACTGGAGATGGAGCAGTGTCTTCCTCTGCTTCTTGGATTTGTGTGTACCAAAGAGCTATCTCTCTCTCTCTCTCTCTCTCTCTCTCTCTCTCTCTCTTCCTTAGGCTAGGATCTTGTAGTAGCATTTCAACTTCCCAATTACCTAAGATGTCAATGTCGTCAGCTTCTGATTCGTACCAAGATTTTAGCTGAAGATACTTAAATCTCAAACTGGGGACCTATCTTGGCTTGTAAAAATTCCCAGGGAAGAATGCCCTCTGAATCAACCAAATCTGGCCATCTAACCATCCCTGCATTTTTTTATAGACCTCGCCAGACTGTCTTTCAAACGGAGTGGTGTCCCAGGGGAGTCCCAAATTGGGGCGAAATCCAAAAAGTATCCTAAGCCCCAGATGGTTCTTATTTTATACCAAGTGGAGAGTGCTAATTTTAACACCTTTAGCCTGACTCTTTTGTAAAATCTTGGTGCGCCAAATATGTATAAAAAGCCACCAGAAAAGTCCCCCTCCTCAACCATAACCATTTCGCTGAGTACTCTGCCCATGCTGATTGCTCTGGATAGGTTAATAGCATCCTTATACCTTTGAATTGAAAGGCCATCAGTATCTTTAACGCAAAAGCAACAGTGTCTTCTTTCCCATTGACCTACCTTCTTACTTAAGACTGTACCTAAACCTCGCAAGCTGACCTCTATAGTTACAACAGATTTACCCTTAAAGCAGGAGCATGGACCCATTATACTCTACCTTTTTTTTGAGTAACAATCTCAAAGGCTGCACCACTAGAGGTTACCCACACAAATAGGCTCATAATCCATCCTTGTCTATAGGTGCTGTTTGAATGGTGTCTAGATTTTTAAATTTTGATTGAATACTGTTAGATGAGACTGTGTTCCCTCAAATAGTCAACTTCTTCTGTAAATAGTTTACACTTTTCCAGTCTGCCTGTCGTTTAACATTCTCAGTGCATGTTCGAGAACCAGCATCTGGTCATAAAGTTCTGTTGTGAAAAATAAAATATCATATAGATATGCTTGGCATTGTCTAATTGCCAAACCGTAAGTCCATCACCTTTTGAAAGACACTTGCTTCTCCAGTATTAGGGGTGTCTTTCATAGATTCACCTGCTTGAATATTCCCCGTCGTCGAAGTGGGAGTCCCACGGTAAATAAAATAGCAATAATGCTAAATATAATATATATATATATATATATATATATATATATATATATATATATATATATATATATATATATACATAATACAAGAAAAAAGAAGAAAATACAACTGAAATCCTCTAAAAACGATTTCTACATAGGAATGCAAGGTAAAGAGAAAAACCATCTGTAACACAATAGTGTCATTATGTTTGTCTAAATTACAGCCAATCGGGCACCAGCACCCTCTAGAACCTTCTCCTCAGAAGCTCAAGCCCTCAGATTTTCTACCGCACGTCGTGTGAAGGGAGTCTCCCTAAGCTCTGCTCAGTTTTCATCTCTACTCATCTAGTTTCCAGTGTTTACCTCAACATGTCAAGTAAGAAGTCTTTTTTCAGACCTTGCTCTTGTGGGAAGCTGCACCTTTTTGAAAAGGACCCCCACCAGAAGTGTATTAACTGTTTATACCCTGATCATGAGGCTGCCAACTGCAAGTTCTGCAGAACCTTTTCTACTGAGACTCTTAAAGACGGAGAAGGCCGTCTTCTCCTTTGGCTGCAACGTCTTAAGGACAAGGATTCTGCGCTGTCTGATGCAGAAAGTTTGCAATCTGGTCTTTCTACAGCAGCCTCCAAGCGTGGTAGTGTTCAGGAGTTTCCATCTCCTTTCCTCAAAAAGCCTAAATTGACCTTGTCTCTGGCTCCTGTGGTGTCTACTGCCGCTCCTACCACCTCTACGCCCACGAGACCTGGCTCTCAGGCGTCTTCTGCCTCTCGAGGTGTTTCCACACCTCTTAAAGTTCCGCCGTCGACGGGAGCGTCGACGAGCGTTCCGACGACGAGGACAGCATTACCTGCATCCTCGACGACGCTGACTACCACTTCAGCCTTCTCATCGTCGACGACGGTATCGTCGACAGCCTTCTCATCGTCGACGAGGGTTTTGTTGCCGTCTACACCTATTCCGTCGACGATTCCCATCTCCTCGTCGACTAAGAGAGAATCCTCGTCGACGAAAGACCCAAAGAAATAGTCGTCGTCGACCAAAGCCCCATTGATGAAGACTCCGTCTACGGAGGCTCTACCAGCTTCGACGACGGCCCCGTCGACGACTTCGTCTACAGTGGATCGCCCGTCCGACTCCGTATACGGCCGTACCGTCGACTTCTCCAAAATTACCTTCGACAGCCAAGTCAGTCTCGTCGACGTTAACGACGACGGCACCGATTTCGTGTGCCGTTAGTGCCGTTGAAGACTTCTGAATCTTCACGTCGTCGCACTACGGTTCCCTGCCAACAGATTTCTGATCCAGAGCCACAACCACCTTCTCCGATGTTTGCAACTACATCTGAGCATGACACAGACTCTGAGCTTGAAGGGGACACGTATGGGGTGGCACATAGTCCCTCTGATTTAATAATTAAATGTCAAGACTCTGATTCTGACGACGATGGCGGAGACCAAGAGTCTCAGCAAGAAGAGCAGTTGGTCCAAGTTCCTATGGCTACCATTCCATTAACCTTGATCTCTAATCTCCAACATATGCTGGATGATTACAACCGCCGTTTTCCAGCAACACCGCAGACCACGCCTGTATAATCTCCTGCTCCTGTGGCACTACCTCCACCTTCTTTGCAGCCTGTCTTACCACCTACAACTTCGTCTCAGGTTCAGACGTCAATTAGAATCCATACCACTGTTTACTCGCAAGATGCGGATGATGAGGCGGTCCCAGAGCGTGAGGACGGAGAGGTCCCTGACCATTCGGATGACGATGCAGGCGACCAGGATATGGCTGAATGGGACGATTATCGGGCACAGACGCCCTCTCCTCAGCCTTGGAACTCGGGTGAATCTCCACCTGTAGATATCGTCAGTTTCCATCTTTTAATGGATAAAGCGGCTCAGCGTTTCAAATTACCACGATCACAGCGCAAGGAGGACTCTTTTCTTTATGATTTTAAAGATAAACCTTATAAGCAGGTACACACTATTCCTATCACCGATTTCGTTTGGAAGGAGGGAATTAAACTCATGAATGCTCCTAACTCCTTACCTGCTCTGATACCGCGCCTTGAGAAAAAGTACAAGGCCCCAACTGGTTCTCCAGCTTGCCTGATTTCTCACCCCAAGCCAGACTCTGTGGTAACTCAGGCCGCACAGCGTAGAGCACGGAACCCAGCATCCCAGATCACAGCCCCTCCAGATAGAGAGGGTCGACTCTTAGACGCTATTGGCCGCAAGTTCTCAACGATGGCTTCAACATCTGTCCGGGCAGCCAATGCCTTAGCCATCTTGGGACGTTATGACCGGCAGATGTGGTCAGACATTTCAGATTTCATGGCATTCATACCTGATGCTTCCAAGGCTGACACTCAACAGATTCTTCGCGATGGTCAGAGGGCATCGGAAGAAATGGTCGGCTGTGCAGTCGATATTGCTAACAGGTTTCCGTCTGCTTGCCATTGCGGCTGCACTCCGACGAGGCTGGCTGAAGTCCACCTCCTTCTGGCAGGAAGTCCAATCCAAAATACTGGATATGCGTTATGATGGGGAATCACTATTCAGGTCCCATATCGATAACGCCCTTGAGTCCCTTAAGAAGGACACCGATACGGCAAAGTCTTTGGGCACATTGCAATTTCGGAAGCAGTCCTTTCGAGGTGCGCGCGGATGCGGCACTTCCAACGTTCGAGGTGGGCCACAATACCGCTCCTACAATCAGAGCGGCCAACGTTACAAGCCCAATCAGCAATCTCGTCAGCAGCCCTCCAGACCATACAGAGGAAAGTCTTCTTATCGTGGATCCAATCCAAAACGCCAATGACTTTTTTTCACCCTCAAAGTGTTGGAGGACGAATCTCTCTGTTTTATTCTCAGTGGTCCTCGATCACCTCGGACCGCTGGGTTTTGGACATTGTCAAACTGGGTCATACCCTGGAGTTTGTATAGATTCCTCCTTGCACTCCACCTCGTGGCCCGCCTCCTCCACATCTCGAGGAGCTTTATTATCAGGTCCGTCTTCTTGTTTTAAAAGGTGCAGTCGAAGTGGTCCCGAAACATCAATGAGGGAAGGGTTTTTACTCTCGATTCTTCCTCCTACTCAAGAAGACCGGGGATTGGCAACCCATTCTGGATTTGAGGGCTCTCAACCAGTTCCTAAAGTCACAATCGTTCCGCATGCTGACGTTGCTGGAAATCCTGCGTCTTCTATCCGGCAAGGATTTCATGACCACCTTCAAGACGCATACTTTCATGTCCCAATAATCCAACATCGCCAGTACCTGCGTTTCAAGGTGGGACCAATGCATTTTCAGTTCAAAGTTCTGCCCTTCGGACTGCGATCAGCTCCTCGTGTGTTCACGAAGGTACTGGCCCCTGTGGTGGCTCACCTGCGTCTACAAGGAGTTCAAATCTTTCCATATCTAGACGATTGCCTTCTCAAGTCTCAATGCCACCATCAGCTACGTCAGGACACTCGCCTTTGCCAGCAAGTGTTTCAGTCTCTGGGGTTGACATCAACGTCCAAAAGTCACAGTTTGCGCCTCTGCAAACCAGAACCTTCCTGGGAGCGATCCTAGACACGCAGCTCTCAAAAGCGTTTGTCTCGAACGAGCGACGTCAAAAGATCCTTCGTCTGGTCTTCCTCATTCGAAGAAAACAGTCCGTTTCTGTTCGGACGTTAAAGTCCTTCTTGGGAATGGCTTAATCTGGTATCGCACTGATCCCAAATTGAAGGTTGCGCACCCGTCCCATTCATGAGGAACTGGACCTACAGTGGCGTCGGGTCTCCGGGTCCTTCAACGACCTAGTTGCCGTCACAGCTCGCATGAAGAAGAGCCTGCTTTGGTGGGCGCAGCCCACGAATCTGGAAATGGGAATGTCCTTCCTCGTTCAGGCTCCAGATCTTACGCTGACGACGGACGCCTCCCTGGAGGGATGGGGCGCTAGTCTCCAGGGCTAATCCATCAAAGGCAAGTGGACGCCGACGCAACGCACGTGGCATATCAACAGGCTAGAATTGATGGCGATATTCCTAGCGCTCAAGTCCTTCCTCCCGGTTGTTCACGGGGAGTCAGTGCTAATCCACATAGACAATACCACCAGTATGCACTACGTGAACAAACAGGGAGGGAGCAAGTCTCCACATCTGTCCCGCTTGGCCCAGTCGGTCTGGGATTGGGCTCTCCGCCATCACATCACCTTGACAGCTGTCCACCTTCCGGGCGTGTCCAACCTCCTGGCGGACTCTTTGAGCAGGTCCACTTCCTCAACACACGATTGGGAACTGCACCAACCGACTCTAGATCTTGTGTTTCGCCAGTGGGGTCACCCAGATCCAGACCTCTTTGCAACACTGGAGAATCGGAAATGCCCGTCTTATGCAAGTTGGCATCCCCACCCCGGGTCCTGCGGGAAAGCCCTTTTGATCTACTGGTGCGATCTATTCGCTTGCGCTTTTCCGCCGCTCCCATTAATACCGCGGGTACTGTGGAAAATGCGGAGGCAGCCCTGCCACATCCTGTTGATCGCACCTCGTTGGCCCAGACAGGCATGGTTTTCGGAACTGCTTCTGCTGTCCCAATGCAAGCCCATTCCTCTGCGTCCCTGTCCAGACCTCCTAACGATGGACAGGGGCCAAGTATGCCATCCGAATCCCTCCACGCTACAATTGTGGGCATGGAACCTGAGCACCTGGAGTTCGCTGACTTGAACATATCCCAGGAATGCAGAGACATCCTAGCTCATGCCAGGGCTCCGTCTACCGTCAAGACTTACAAACTCAAGTGGAAGCGATTCTGTCATTGGTGCGCTACAGCCAATATCCATCCCATCCATGCCACTCCTGAGCAGCTTCTTCCATTCTTCTTGAGCCTCGCTCAGTCAGGGCTCTCTCATGCTACTCTGAGTTTTCTTAGCTGCAATATCTCGTTTCCGACATGATGGCTCTTCTTCCCTCTGTTCATCACGGATCATACGTCAATTCTTCAAAGGGCTCTTCCACAAGTTCCCACCTGTTCGGCGCCCTCCATCTTGGCACCTCAATATTGTACTATCTCAGCTTATGAAGTCACCATTGGAGCCTATCCATAAAGCGGATATCAAATTCCTCACCTGGAAGGTTGCACTTCTTCTGGCTTTGACCTCATCTCGTCGCGTGAGCGACCTTCACGCTTTCACTGTCAGACCACCTTATCTTCAGTTCAAACCTAACGGGGTGGCGCTCCGCACTAACCCCTCCTTCCTACCTAAAGTACCTATGGATTTTCATTTGAATGAACCGGTGTTCCTCAAGACTTTCTTTCCGGACCCAAAGTCTCCAGCGGAGCAGCGCTTGCATTCTTTGGACATCAAACGATGCCTTAAATTTTACATTGCCAGAACTGCCCCCTTCCGCAAGTCCGACCAACTGTTCATTGCCTACGGATGACTGCGCAAGGGACATCCAGTTTCCAAACCAACTATTGCCCGGTGGCTTTCTTCAGCCATTGCTTTCTGCCACCAACAAGCGTGCAAACCATTGCAGTCTTCAGTGAGGGCTCATTCTACGAGGGCGATGTCTTCATCCACGCCTTGTTTGCTGGTATGCCACTTCATCAGATCTGCCGTGCAGCCACATGGTCCAGCAGGCACACCTTCACTAAACATTACTGTTTGGATGCCATCAATGAAGCGGATACCGCAGTGGGACAGGCAGTGCTTCGCCATCTTTTTCAGTAAGGTGAGCCTCTGTTCCCTCCTCCTTTGTGTTTTCCTGTGATTACTATGATGTGTTATATGACTGTATTATATGACTGTATTATTATTAGTACTGTCTTGATCTCTTCTTTATATGCCTAGCAATCTGTTCTCCGAGGTTACTGCTTTCTATTCTATTCAAGCATGTGAATCTATGAAAGACACCCCTAATACTGGAGAAGAACAATTGTTAGTTACCTGTAAACAGGTGGTTCTCCAGTATTGGTGTCTTTCATAGATTCACATGCGACCCACCCTCCTCCCCTCAGAGGCTGTCTTCTCCTCATACACTCTTGGTTACTTTGTGCTACGAAAATCTGAGGGCTTGAGCTTCTGAGGAGAAGGTTCTAGAGGGTGCTGGCGCCTGATTGGCTGTAATTTGGACTAACATAATGACACTATTGTGTTACAGATGGTTTTTCTCTTTACCTTGCATTCCTATGTAGGAATCGTTTTTAAAAGGATTTCAGTTGTATTTCCTTTCTTCGTGTATGTGTATGTATATGTATGTATGTATGTGTGTATATATATATATATATATATATATATATATATATATATATATATATATATATTTAGCATTATTGCTATTTTATTTACCGTGGGACTCACACTTCGACGACGGGGAATATTCAAGCATGTGAATCTATGAAAGACGCCAATACTGGAGAACCACCTTTTTACAGGTAAGTAACAATTGTTCTGATGTCGCAACGCCAAACTGTAATCGTAAATATTTGTAAGCACCCAATGATGTCGTAAAGAGTTTTTGTGAAAATTAAGCAAGTCAAAGCTGATGGTTGCCAGAGTGTAGATCTTTAATAGTAAAGTACTTTAATAGTAAAGTACTTTACCTCCCCCAAAGTTGCAAGCATTTCTTGGATATGAGGCAAAGGATGACAGCTAACAAATGTTTTTATTTAACGTGCAAAGATCGACATACGTGAAGATCACCTGACCGTTTACATATGAGAAGTACTGGAGAAACTAATTCCAATGAGTTGGTGGGCTTAATTCTGTCAGGACCGGAGTCGAGGATTATGCTCTCTACTTTCTTTATTTTCCTTCCCAGCAGTGTTCAACGACAACTATCATCATTCCCATGGTTAACGGGGGAAAGGTAAAAAAAGATGAACCTAACCAATCAAACAGCATGTCAGTACCACAATGAAAGGAGGCTTCTGGGTAGCTTCCTCGCTTCTCCTGCTCGCTCTGCAGTGAAGTCATTCTCGTTTGTGTTTTTTTTTAATTATTTTTTTTAACCCCTTGAATTGTGGTGATTGTGCTTGCATGTATTAGTGGTGGTGTTGAGGTCTGGTGGCACTTTGGCAGCGGAGTGTGTGTGGCTGCAGGACTGTTTTCGTTGCTCCAGTCACGGATTAATTTCCTTGCATCTGTCCACTTGATGCGGTGACGGCTGGGAGCCGCCAGAGGTCACGCTTAAAGGCACGCCTTGTTGCTCTGTGAGGATGCGCCTTTCCTTCAGTTTCACGAGGACTTCTGACAGAGAGCGTCCCCCCGAAGCATGTGCCCGAGCCTCCTAGGAAGCCATGACGCCCGTACTGGTACAAGTCTATATATAAAGTTTGCCTGCAACAGCCTGACGTGCGCGGTCGGTAGCGAGGCAGTCACTTGTCTGGACCTGCCCAGGCAAGTGACAACCGCATCACACAGGGTGCGTCTGCCCCAGGGCTTTCACCCGTAATTAGCGTTTGGCGCTTAATGTCTCAGACTGTCCCAGTCGCCAAAGCATAGATCCTAAGGATAGCAAAACCATCTGTACCTGCACCTCCTTGAGTTTCTAGGTGGCCCTGAGGCTCATTAGGGCTGCGGATTTACACTTAATTAATTTAGCCCTGATGCACTACCCCTGGTCTTAAACCATGGAAGGGGAATACTTGCAGGTCCTTCCTCTGGATGAGTTTTGCCAGGCAGTGGATGCCTCTATTAACCAGGCGATAGCAGCAGCCATTGGCTCTTTTGAGCGGCGACTTATGAAAATTGACTATGCTTATGCAGAGCCCTCTTCCTCTCTGGATACCCTAATTGCGCACCTAACTGCAAGCAAAACTCTGCTATGGATTTTGGTGCCTTTGCACACCTGAAGAAGGCCTTTTTGGCCTGCCCTTCCCATGATTCTTTCGTGCCAGGGGATTTGGACACCCTGTTTCCCCAAGGTGGTCTGGATGGGGATGATGAATCTCCTAACAAGTGTAATGATGAGTTGGGGCCTTTAAGGCCTTGAGGAACTCTTTCCCCCCCTGATACCCCTACGCCCCAGGCGCTAAGCCTCCCTCAGATATGTTGGTTCCTGAAGATCTTATCCACCACTGCTCTGCAGAGTGTGCCTCTTCAAATAAAGTTGCCCAATTTGTTGCAAGACTCCCCAGGAAGCCCTTAAAAAAAGGGTTATGGCATGCCTCAGGGCGGAGTGCCCCTGTCCCTCCCAGGTAAGGTGGTGATCACCCTATAGATCGATGCTAGCATGGTCATGTTCCGGCAAAAATATATTGGTGACCCCCAAGAAAGGGATAGACCGGTCGTGGATAGCCTGCAGGACAAGCTTCAGATTACCTTTGGCCCAATCTCCAAAATCCTTTATCTGGCAGAGGAAAGCTACGACCTAAAATACCGCTCTTCTCCACCCCCACCCCCCACCTAATCGGTTTTGGGATCTGCGCAACATGCTGTAGCATTTCTAGGCAACTCAAATTGCACCCCATCAACTGCAAAACTTCATTCTCTCCTCTTAAAAGTGGACCCCAAACTTATGGACCTCGCTTCCTCTGAGTAAGTCACTGTGGTACAAGGCTGGCTATTAGGGGAGCCTTTTATCAAGGAGGTAACCAAATTAATCACCATGTTCACTACCCAGGACCAGGCGCAAGCTTCAATTTAGGTCCTCCACCTGAAGATTTTTCTCGAGGCTGACCCTGGCAGGGGGCGCTCGGCCGGCCGCTTCTACACTCAAGCCCCTCCCAGAGGTTTCAGGAAGCCACCCGAGCAGCCCAAACAGGGAGAGTTATTTCAGTCCCACAGAGACAACCACAGTCGCTGCTGCAAGGGCACCTCCAGAGGAATCTTCCAATCCCAACCAGGTGAGACTTTTCCTCTTTCTCCCAATCACAGGTGATGGGCAGATTGGCTCTTTCTGATAGATACATCTGCCGTGTGGATTCCTCACCTTGTGAATATCCCCTTGCGTCAGCAACATCCGGAAATTCTTTTCGTAGCTTCGCGCCGACGTGGAGGTTGGTGAGGAATGAAAAAAAAAAAACAAGACTAAAGGTTGGCAGAACTCCTCCAAGGGGCAATCACCTTCTCCTCCTTTGGTGGAATATTTGGATGGGGGGGGGGGGGGTAGCGCCCGATCATCAAATTGAACGGCTGATTGCTTTACCGTGATTTTAAAATGGAGGGTATCCAGCTGCTGTGCGATCTCCTGCACACGGCTGGATGGTGCGCCTCGACTTGAAGGATGCCTACCTGGCTCTTCCTATTCCCCCTCCCCCCCTCCCCCCCCCCCCCCCCCCCCCCCCCCCCCCCCTCCGGATGATTAGGATCCCATGGGGTGTTCGTTGATCCTCCTCATGAATTTGTTGTTATCTTTGGCGTCTAAAGGATTGGACGACTGGACGAGAAACTCTTATTGATCAGCAATTTCTGTGGGTCATATCTCTGTCCGTGGGGGGGCACACCCTTTCATATGTAAACTGATAGGGATCAGTCTATCTCTTCCCCCGCAACCTAAATACTCCAAACTGTGGGACGTTAACAAGATCCTCTTTTTTAAGTTGTGGCAATCAAACTAGTATGTCTCAGAAAGGCATTGTCAGCGGAGTTGGCCATGCTTCTCTGCCTACTAGTGATGGAAGAGTGTATCCGATGTATGGGCGCTGGACATTTCTGGGTGAACCTTTACTCCCCAAGGGGTCACCTTTCACGTTTCCAGGCGCATGAATTCTGACTCCAAAGTGGTGTCATATCTAGCCTTTAATAGGCACCCCAAACTATGTGTGGTTCGCTGTCTGAAGGCGTATGAGAGCATGACTGAGGAGTTCCGTCCCCACAGGGAGTGGCCACTGCTGATCTCGCTCAGGTCTCGCTGGATCAAAAGGGTCATGCAGGAGGCGGGCATTGATGTTTCTCACTTTGGAGCACACTCTGTCGGGCACAATGGCCTCTAAGGCGCTCTCCTTGGGAGGGGCTTGCCTGGAGGACATTATTAATGCTGCTGACTGGTCCTCGGACACCATGTTCAAGAGATTCTATTTCAAACCTGTAGTGGACATTGCCTTGGTGGTGAACAAGCATAATCCTCGCCTCAGGTCCTGATATACAATGAAAAATTTGCTAGTAGACAATAAGGAAAGTTTAAATTCTATAAAAGACACAGAGGCGAGGATTATTCCCACCTGGTGTTCCTGAGGCTCACCCTCATTGCCGTTTTTTCCCCCAACCCAGGCTCAAGGTAAGGGGGCTCATGGTGTGGCTGGTCTGGTTATTTGGACAGCATAAGTATATCCTTTGACTCTTTTTGTTGGGGGACTTAACTGAAGGCCATTAGTCATGTTTTTCCTCAGAGTTGAGGCGAGAGGGTGGTGTTGCATACTGCTGTTTTCTTTCAACATGCTTAAACATGAGTTCAGATTCATTGGGTTTTCTTAATAATTTTGTCTAGGTTCATAAGCATCTAAAAGAGAATAACCGAGGCTGACAACATGAGAAGGGTCGCAGTAAAGAAAGAGGAAGCTACCCAGAAGCCTACTGTCTTTGTGGTCCCGCCATGCTGTTTGATTGGTTCCCCTTCTTTGACCTTTTCCCTGTGAACTATGGAAAAGTTGTGGGGTTTTTTATTGTCGACTACTACTGGGGAGTAAAATAAATAAAGTAGAGAGCATAAGCTTCACCTCGGTGTCTTTAATAGAATTTAAACTTTCCTTCATGTCTACCAGGAAATTTTTCATTATGCCATCAGAACATAACATAACTAATAGTACTGCTTTATGGTCATTCTTCTCAACGGTATGGCCCTAACCTTGTGAACTACTAGCTGGAAATCTAGACTCAACTTGTTGAAGTAAATTCCCATTGGTATCCGGAATGGTAAATCTCTTAACGTAATATAATTGTCCAATATTGGTTATAAGTATAGGATTTCTCTCTCCAAAGCCAATCCGCTTAATATGTTGTGCTCTTTTAAAGCTACATGCACCTTAGTCTCAGTTTTTCTTCTCAAACACTCCACAGAATAAAATAAAATAGGCAAGCATATCTCTATCATGATCACCAAAAGCCTTTGGGTTGATATATGCCCTGTGGATCACTTTGCTTTTTAGCCAATTACTGCAGAAAGTAGTGTCTGCAATAATTTTTTGTTATTGTTGTAAACTTTTTATTGCATTTGCTTATAATGCAAAACATTGATTGCATTGATATGCTTGAAATTTGTCAACTATGTAGTTTCAGTTTATCAATCCAGTATCTGTTTGACTCATTATTATGATCCACTGATAGATATTTATCTGTCTCACTCATATATATATATATATATATATGCTGCAGACCATACACTAGTGCATAGATAGCCATCTGGTGGTGGGCCCGGATGATTACACTTTGTTGTTGTCTTGGAAGAGTCTTTGTTTGGTGGGTGACTCCTCCTGTAGAGCGTAGTGCGCATGGGCATCGACTCCATCTTTAGATTGTTTTTTTTCCGCCATTGGGCTCGGATGTGTATATCATTCGGTCCTGTTACCAATCTCCTTTCGACTTCCAGTCCTACATCATACCATCGGTATTGTCTTTGATCGTGATTCCAGTTACCTGCGTCGAAGAAAGGCTTACGCTTCTCGATTCCAGCGTTCGTCTGGGCCGTCTGGCCCAACTGCGCCATTGGGCCTTTGGCTCATGGAAAGAACACCCTTCAAGAAGTGTCCTCAGTGTGGACACTAATTTCCCCACACTGACCTACATGAGGTTTGCATTCTCTGCTTGTCCCCAGAGCACGAGAGTCGAGATTGCCAGACCTGCGATTCGTTCCAGTCGTAGAAAACCATCCGAGACCGTCGAGCTCGAAGAGTCATGGCGCAGTCCTCTTCATCGACACCAAACCTCATCGTAGACTAGGCTCCAATCGATCTAGAGTCCGAAGAACAACAGCAGGACGACATAGTTTCCGAAGCAGAGGATTCAGCTTCTGGAGCCGAAGAACAATCGGAAGACTACTATCTTCTTCCAGCTGGTCAACAGGTCGTGAGTATAAGCGTTGACCCTGTTCACCCTCCCCATACCGGGACAGGCTTCGGCTCCACCTCCACCTCTGGGTCCAGGTGCTCACCGACCAAAACCTTCAGATGCCCCGCCTACTGGCTCGGCAGCGAAGAACACAAAAAAGCCTCCAGTCGATTCGGGCTCGATTCAGTATGTCTGTCCCGACAAGCAAAAGGTCTTAAAACCAAAACTAACTCGGGCACCTAAGCAGCCCTCCGTACTGAAACCGGTTGAGCCGAAAACCAGCTCCGCACCGAAGGCAGTTCCCAAGCCCATCAAACCGAAGACCCCTCCGGTTCCGAAAAAAGTTGACCCAAAGCCCATCTCTGCACCGGAACACCCAAAAGGGCTTCAGGACCCATCGTACCGGATCCGAAAAGCTCTGATCCGAAAAAGAAACACGACACTAAGTCTTCAGATCCGAAACCAAAATCTGCTCCAAAGACTGCAATAGACACTGTAAAACATTCCAAACATATTCAGTCCCAAACAAGACAAGTCGGTGCCGAAAAAGGATCGTTACACAGAACTTTTCCGCCCAGACCCAAAACAAAAGACTCTTCAAATTAATCCAAAGACTGGACATATAATTTCAGTGCCTGAAAAGGGGAAAATGGACTCTCCCAAGCCACCTCCAGTTCCTCTCAAAAATGCTTAAACTTCACCCATAAGAATTCCTTCACCATTGCCAGAGATACCAATTGACATTTCCCCTGCACACTCACCATCCACCACGCATAGTCCTATACCCGAGGATGATGATGAGATTTATTCACTGGGGGTAGAAAGTGAGCAGCACATAGATGACCCAGACAATATCCCTGGGCCATCAAATGATCCCTGGGAAGAATATAACGCGCCAGATGCACCAGATCTGCCACAAGATGATGCATACCCTTCTAGACCATCTCCACCAGATGACACTATTGGGTTTACACAGCTTATTCATAGAGCAGCCACTTTTCATGGGGTGGATTTACATACAGAGCCAGTGGAAGAAGACTTCCTTATGGATCCATTGCGGTCATCACACAAAACGACAACCACATTACCAATACTTAATGGAGTGGTAAGACATGCATCAGAGGTATTCCAAGACCCAGTCAGAGCCAAGGTAATCCACCCCAGACTAGAAAAAAAGTATAAAGGGGCTCCAACTGACCCAGCATACATCAAGGGGCAGCTGCCATTAGACTCATTAGTAGTCTCAAATGCGAGGAAAAGAGCTAACTCGCAGGGGATGCTCCAACCCGTGGTAAGGAGTCAAAGCTTTTAGATGTCTAAGGGAAACACACAAGCAGCCAATGTCTGGAGAATTGCTAACACTCAAGCTTTGTTAGCAAGATATGATCACGCTCATTATGATGAGCTAGATACACTCATGCAACATTTGCCAGAACAATATAAAGCCAGGGCTTCTGACTTAATACATGAAGGCATGGTCATTACCAATACCTCAATCCGCTGTGCGTTAGATGCTGCCGACACAGCCTCTAGAGCAATAAATACAGGAATACTGTTACGTAGACATGCCTGGTTACGCATCTCTGGCTTCAAGCCAGAAGTACAGGCCAGTATCCTAAATCAGCGACCAGCAACATCTTTTTGGTCCTACAGTTGATAATGCACTAGAGGAAATGAAAAAAGATACGGACACGGCAAAATCCATGGGAGCCTTACAAACTCATATATATTCACAATCACACTCCCTTCAGTCAGACTCCAGTTCTCAGTATGCTTTCCATTGCCCCAAAAAGTGTTCACATACTGTCTCTTCTGCCAACATGCAACAGTCCTTGTCTGAAGCTTAATCCTCCCAACGCAGAACCGTTGGGACTCCTCACAATCAAATAGCCTGCTTGGCTTCTATGAGACCGATGTTGCAGAACTTCAATTTATACTTGGGCAGAGTCTAGTTTTCCATACCTCCAGGATTACTGTGGAGGATGACTTGGTCTTCTAACACCACAAGAGTGGCCTCCACTCCTGTTGCCACAGTGACTATATCCTTGGAAAGTCTCATAATGTGTGTAGTAGTGTCCTCGTCTACCTGCAACGTTTTATGCATTTATATTTGTCAGTTTGTTTTGTTGTACCAGCCAGAATCCCACCCTGATGGCTAACTCCTGTGGGTATCTGCATGCTTCCTCTCAGTTTCCCTCCTCCAGTATCCCCAGATTCCTCTCCCACTTATCTTTCAAGGCTTCCATGGGATCCTTGTTATATTTATTATGAGTGTACTGTATATCTGGGATGCTGTATGTTTGAGCAAGGAAGTTGAAAAGGCTGTATTCCAATAGCGTCTCCTTGGCCACACACCCGAAGTTTGTTGTGAAGTCACATGTGCATGTTTCATTTGTATGTAGCAAACTCTTTGGCTGTTCTTGAGGTCTTATTGACAGAGTTCTTTGAATGGAAGATCCTTTGTTTATCTCGTATATTTCCCAACTTAGTTATCCCTAGTGTGTCCCATTATTTTTTCCCCTGCAAGGTTTCTAGTTCTTGTCACCCCTCCCCACACACTGCCTCCGCAAAGGTCCAGTTGTCACTACCTGGAGTTGGAACGCCCAATAGTACAGTTGTACATTTGGGAGTGAAGGTCATGTATATTCGGAGGTATGTAAACTTCGCCTGTTTCCACATCAATTTAAACTGATCCTGACGTAGCTCCCAAACTCAGCCAACGTCTCAAGGAGTCTGGATCAAATGCTATGGATCTGCCAAGTATAGCAGCATGTCTGCATATAGAGATCATACCAGTCTGGCTCACAAGGCAGATCCTGAATCTGCATGTCCTTTCTGAGAATGCCTGTATATTGCTTAAGGGCAAGTAGCAACCGTAAGTGTAACCACTTGGAAAATGATATACCCTATACAGTACAAGTGGCCTTTTTTTTAATAAACTTGAATGTCTGTCTGATATTCACATATTCTATTTGCTTCACCTAAACTTTCCTGATGCATGCTTTAAAAAAAATAGGTCAGTTCTGAATATTCAGTATTGGAATTGTACTTTAAAAAAAGAAAATGTACTAATTTTTTTCCCCCCCATTTTTCTACTTCATTCAATCAGGTAACACTGACACTGTTTAGTTCCTACTCTAAAAACAGTTGAAGACTCTGGCTAAGACACCATCCATAAGAAATCGGAACAACACTTCAAGACTCTGGCTAAGACACCATCCATAAGAAATCGGAACAACACTTCAGGATATCAACCTCGTTTCTGGGTGCATTTTACTTTTTTCCACAGGCCTCTGAATTTCTGCTTGAGTTTTAATTTTTAACTCACTTATTCCATTATGGCATATATAGATTCTCCAGGGGTTGAGACTCTGGATAATGTTGTATCCCATTATTATGGTACAATGGTTTAACTTCTTAACAGATTTTGATGTTGGGGATTATGACGTTATTTGCAATCCATTGACATTGAAAGTCAACAAAACTCTTTTTATTTGCCACTATTAAAGGCACCATGAAAGCTGAAGCACTTTGTGGTACCTAACCGGTTGCTTCTATGTACGCTTTTTCGTTTTGTCTCCAATTAGCATTTTGCTTATACCTTAAAAATATTCTAACTGCAATCTTAACGATAATTTCTATACAAGCCTGTTTAAACTTCACTGTAAGAATGTATTTTAGCCAGTGCGACAAGACTTTCTTTTACCTTTTTAAAAGGACAATGACAATACTTTATTTGAGTGATTAATAAAAATCAATACAAAAAGAGAGCAATCCGTATAAAAACATATCTAAAATTAAATAAAATAATGTATATTTAGGTAGCATGTGCAACATGGGACCTTCCACCTGTTTGGAGGTCAAGTTATGCATCGATCAAAGTGTTCATTAGGGCTTGTCGCGCATGGTTGATGAAGTTGGCCATGTGTTTCACCGTGTCCAGCAAGTATAGTTGTTGGACTCCCTCTTTTACGGTACGCGTTCCCAGTTGAAGAAGGATGGGCCTTAGATGGATTCTACGGACTAACAACAAGGCAGGACAACATAATAGAATGTGAGGCAATGTTTCACGCCTGTAGTGGCAGAGGCGACACTCCGTAATTGCTGGGCTTAGTTTGACAGTAGGATACAGGTATTTTAAGGGGAGCGCATGCAATCTTGCAGCAAGAATCCTGTGTAGGGCTTGCCTGCCCAACGGCTGTGTGAGATGGGGTTTATGGCCGTTTAAAGTGTGGGGGATACTTTGGGTCTCATGGAAGCCTCTAACTGTCAAAGATTCAATGTCCAGTTTTCGTGAGCACGTTCTTACTTGTTTTTTTATGACTGTTTTGATGGTTGTGTATTTGATTGTATTGGGGTCCCAGTTCTCAATCGCTAAATTCAAGAGCTCTTTGGCTGAGGCTAGGCCGGCTGACCACGGGTTACCTGGCTTTTTAAATATTTTGTTTATTATGAACTTCATCGAGTTCTCTGGTGCCGTGGTGGTTAGGTAGTAGTATTTTGCTAAGCTTGCTAGTTCTTCCAAAGATTGCCGGTTAAGATTGAATTCCAAGCGTATTAAAGTGTTCCTTGTGCAAGATGGTAGGCAAAATACCTTTTTGTAGGCTGCACAGTTGAATTTTTCAAGGTCTTGCCCCAATTTTGCTGGGAAAGCCTGTATGGCGTAATTGAGAGGGTAGTAATTTTGCACTCAGAACTCGTCGGATTGCCGTAGTGGTTGGACTCTCCAAAGTGGCGTTGAGCTTACAAATGGCGTAAGTGACTATTTTGGCTTTCTGCTGGAGCTTTTTTCGGTGGACCTGTGGCCGACCAGTTTCGTTGAGCCAAACCCCAAGGTAATTATATGATTGTGTACTTGATAGTAGTAATGATCCTAGTTTCCATTTTATTAGCTTCTTTTTTGGATAGCGGCCAAAGATGAGTATCTTTGATTTAGTTGGATTTGCAACCAGTTTGTTTTTGGCGTTGTACACTGCTAATGCTGTTAAGCCTTTTTGAAGGCCAACTTTGGTGTGGTCCAGGAGAACCAGGTCATCCGCGTAGTGAATCAATTGGATTCTGACTCCTCCGATCCTGGGAGTCGCCAGGTTTGCCCCCTGCAATGCGTTGCCCAAATCTGCTGTATATAAGTTAAAAAGAAGCGGGGCAAGGACACGGCCCTGCTTTAGTCCGTGGTCAGTGTTGATCTTTTTCGTGGCTGATTCACAGGAAAGTTTGACTCTTACCCATGTTTGGGTGTACAGTGATCTGATTGCTTGAAGAAGTTAAAAGGGGCAATCAAAGTTTTCGTTGTTATTCTGCTGTTGAAAGTGGATCTCAGACGAACGGATCAAAATTTTCTGACCAACTGTTCTTCAAGCGTTTGTCTTGGATTTGTTTCTTGGAGAAGGAGTCGTCCGTGTTGACCTTTATGCTGCCTTACCAGGCTGACTGGGCAATAGCTATAATGTTTGCCACGTTATAATATAAGCTGTTCAGATAACTAGGATCATGAGTGATCATGGTCTTCGTGGACAAGGTAAAGTGTGCAAGTCTTAAGAGGCTGCCTTGTGTTTCTCCAAGGTGCCTTCAGAGGTGGATGAGTGAGATCGTTTAGTAGGGCGGACCAGCACCTAATGCTCTCTCAGCCCTCCAGTCTTTACGCTTCGCCGATGCAGCAGCTGTCTTTCTTCACCACAATTGATGTACAAAAAAAAATCTCAATTTCTACCTTGTGTTTAAGCAAAAATAGGGCTCACCGGCACTCTTATTAACAGCCTTTGTATACTCTACCACTACATTGTTAGACTGTAAACTGCTTATCTGAAACAGACACGTTAATGATAGACTCCTTACCTTAGAATATCCTCAGGTGCCAGACTGGATCCGGAAAGTTTTTCTGCTTAGCAGTACCACTGCGCGCCAGTAGGAGGGGGTCCTGCTGCTCCGCGGCAGTCACTGGCGTGTAGGTGCCAAGATGACGTCACAGAGAGTACTTAGGCGCCACCCATGCGCGCTGACGTCAATTCTTGTTCCGCGCAGATCCGGATTTAGCACGTACCTCGGTCATTTTAGTAACTACTTTTTGTCTCCTTGTGCACGTAGGGATGCCCGGCTTTAAGTCTTGTGGGTCGTGCCGCCGTAATGTCGGTGGCGGACCCCACGATGTCTGCCTCTACTGCCTGGAGACCGACCATGATGCCCATGGCCCAAAGGCCTTGCTAGAGCAGGGCCGGAAGTTGCTGGAGCCCCGGCACTCCTCTCACTGCCGCTCTGGGTCTAGAGGCCGATCGCGTGACCCTAACCGTCGCTTCTCAGGCTCTACGTCTTCAGATTCCGGTAAGCAACGCCATAAAAAGAAGTCGAATAAGTGTGTTCGCTCTCCGACATCCCCCCGTCTCTCCTCGGAGGCAGATGAGGGGGCAGGGGCTCCGCCCCTGCCACACGGCCTACCTGCCATACCCCCGGGTCTGTCTGCGATTCCCGAACAGATGCAAGAGTTTCTTGCTGCTATAGACCGCCTTGTTAGGCCTCGGCTCCCGCCTGCGGTGCCGTGTCTAGATCTTGTTGGCCCGGTGGTACCGCCTCTGGTGCCGGTCCCGGCCTGGGATCCGCATTGAGATACGGCCCCGGCCGGGCCACTCCCGGCACTGCTTGCCCCCTCTCCGGCTCCAGCCCTGCTGCCGCGACTGACTCCTTCTACTCCAGTGCCGAATGAGGACTGGGACGGTTCCGAAGATCCCCTTGCGTGGCAGTGTGACTCCGAGCAGGAATCAGTGGATGAACTTCAAGATGCGTGTGAACTTGATGTGTCTTCTGACCCGTGTTTGTGACTCCCCTCCGCCTACTAAGTAGGAGGGCGCTTCCTACACTATGGTGCTGCATCGGGCTGCGGAGGCTCACCATCTCGACCTCCCTATGGTGACCCTTTTGACCGACCTCCTTACGGAGGTGTTCCAGACGGCGTCTAGGTTGTCGGAACCTCTGCTCCCTTTTTAATGAGGCCCTTTCCGAAGTACTCTTGGGCACTTGGTTGCGGCCGGCCTCGGGGGCACCGGTGGATAAGAACGCATTGCCTGGTGATCCTGCCTTCTTGACCACTCACCCCAGCCCTGGTCATTCAGACCTCGACGTAGCAGAGTGACTTTCCCACGGCGGCGCCAGATAAGGACTCTAAGCCGCTGGACCAGTATGGCAAGAGGTTGTTCTCTGCCAGCTTGGGATTGTGGTCGGCTAACACCGCCTGCTTATTGGGCTGTTACTCACATGCAGTGTGCGATTCGGTAGCTGAGGTCTTGTCTCAATGTTCTGAGGAGGTCCAGGCTGTCCTTTCCCGAGCGGTTGCGGAAGGCAAGGATGCGGCGAAGTTTGCCATCAGGTGTGGTCTGGACACCGTTGATTCGTTGGGCAGGACGATTTTTCATGACTGTGGCATTGCGGCGCCATGCCTGGTTACGGTCTACCCGGTTCTCGCCCGATGTCCAGGGCTCACTCATGGACATGCCCTTTGATTGCTCCCGCCTCTTTGGCGACAAGGCGGACAAAGCCCTGGAACGCTTCAAAGACTCGGGCCACGGTCAAGTCTTTAGGTCTTTCCACAAAGAGTCCTGCCACGTATGGGTTTCGTTCCTTTCGTGGCCAGGATAAGAGCACCCAAGCACGCTCCTCCACTAAGCTTGTGCAGAACCAGCCTCAGCGTGGCGTGGCTTCCACAGTGGAAGCTATGGTAACTAGTGAGCGGGTCAGTCCACCTCCACCCCCGCCGCATCCACCTCTAAGCCTTCCTAATCAGAGCTTCAAAGGATCACCCCATGCCCGAAGATGTGGCAGGGTCCGACACCACCTCCAACACTGGCGCGAAATTACCTCTGACAAGTGGGAGCTGCAGATAATCTGCTACGGTTACCGCTCTCCTTTCTGTCCTCCCGTCAGTACCACCGGCTGTCGGGAGATCATTTGGCTCTTCTCCGTCAGGAAGTCACAGCCCTCCTGGCCAAGGGGGCCATCGAGTGCCTTTCGGTCAGGAAGTACGGAGTGGTTATTATTCCCACTACTTCCTGGTCCCCAAGAAGGGCAAGTGGGGCCTGCGCCCCATCCTTGTCCTCCGGGACCTCAATCGCTTCCTTCGGAAGGAGAAGTTCAAGATGTTGACCCTGGATCAGGTCTTGGCTGCCCTTGACCCTAAAGACTGGATGGTAGCGTTGGACTTGCAGGACACTTATTTTCACATTACCATCCTGCCGGCCCACCGGCGTTGCCTGCGGTTCACGGTAGACCAAGAGCATTTTCAGTTTGCCGTGCTCCCCTTCGGCCTTACCAGTGCCCCTCTGGTGTTCACGAAGGTGATGGCGGTGGTCGCAGCGCATCTGCGCAGGTCGGGGGTGTCAGTCGTCCCCTACCTCGCTGACTGGATATTGAAAGCGGGCTCGCCCCAGGCAGTCGTCGCCCACCTCAAAACTATGGCCGACCTCCTGCATTTGCTGGGGTTCTCCATCAACGTGCCGAAGTGGCACCTGAGTCCCTCTCAGAAGCTCCCTTTTATTGGAGCAGGTCTGGATTCAACGCTGTTTCGGGTTTATCCTCCCGAGCAGCGAGTCCGAGATATTCAGGCTATGATTCTGCTCTTTCAGCCTCTATCCTCGGTTTCAGTCAGGATGACCCTCCGGCTTCTGGGCCTCATGGCCCCCTGCATCCTGCTGGTGACATGCAAGGTGGCATATGCAGGCTCTGCAGTGGGACCTGAAGTTCCTTTGGGCACAGCATCAGGGCAACCTGTCCGATCACGTCCAGATCTCGGAGGGCGCTGCACGACAGTTGCAGTGGTGGCTCACGAATCGCGATTGGATCAATGGCAGATCCCTCTCCCATCCCGAGCCCACAGTGATGATGGATATGTCCCTCCTGGGATGGGGAGGCCACATGGGAGAGGCGGAGATCAGAGGTCTCCGGCGGAGTCCCGGCTCCATATCCATCTTTTGGAGCTGCGAGTGATCCGGCTAGCACTGAAGGCATTCCTTCCCTCTGTCCGGGGAAGTGTAGTGCAGGTGTTCATGGACAACACCACCGCCATGGGGTATTGCAACAAACAGGACGGGGTGGGGTCCTGGACCCTTTGGTTCTGCACCTCCTGGACATGGGTGGAACATCAAGGCATTACCTTGGTGGTTCAACATCTTGCAAGTTCTCAGCCGCTGGTGCTTGATGGATCACAAATGGTGTCTGCACTTGGAGGTGGTACAAGGTCTTTCTGCAGTGGGGAGAGCCTTGGTTAGATCTGTTCGCCACCGAAGAGAACGGGCAATGTCATCAGTTCTGCGCGTTGGAAATTGGAGTCGAGCTGCGGTTTGTTGCACGCCTTTCCGCCTATACCTCTTCTGCCCAGAGTGTTGAAGATCAGGCGCCACCGGGCCCAAGTCATTCTTGTGGCTCCAAACTGGGCTCGGCGAGTATGGTATCCTGAGCTACTCAATATGAGCATTGATTTTCCACGATCCATCTGCCTCTTCTGGAGGATCTTCTGTCGCAGCAGCAGGGAACGGTCCTCCACCCAAACCTGTCCAGCCTCCACCTCCATGCGTGGAGATTGAGCAGCGACAGTTGAGAGCTTTCGATCTTCCTCCCGAAGTCTGTGATGTCATTCTAGCAGCCAGGCGTTCCTCCACCAAAACGGTAAATGCCTGCATGGTGCACAGCAAAGACTGTGGATCCCCTTTGTGCCCCTCTTTCTGAGGTCCTTCTGTTCCTTCTCTCTTTGTCCCAGCAGGGCTCTGCTCTGGGCACTCTCAAAGGTTATCTTTCGGCCATCTCTGCCTTTCTACAGCTTCCAAGTCAGCCATCTCTTTTTAAGTCCCCGGTTGTTAACCGTTTCCTTAAAGGCATTACTCAAACGTTTACACACATGCCCTTAATAATGCCTCAGTGGGACTTGAACCTTGTCTTGACTTTTCTGATGTGTGCTCCCTTCGAGCCCCTTCATAACTGTCCTTTACGTCTTCTCACCTTGAAAACGGCTTTCCTGGTAGTTATCACCTCTGCCAGAAGAGTGAGTGAGCTCCAGGCTCTTTCTTCAAAACCTCCCTTCCTTTATATTCATCCAGACAAGGTGGTTTTAAGGACCCGTCCTTCTTTTCTGCCAAAGGTTGTTACGCCCTTCCACATCGGGCAGACCATCACGTTGCCAACCTTTCCGCATCCTTCAAGGGAAGAGGAGAGGCTCCACCGTCTGGACCCAAACCATGCGCTCGCATTCTATCTGCAGCGTACACAGCAGTTCCGGTGAATGATCTGCTTTTTGTTGGTTATGTGGGTGCCAAAAAAGGTCGGGCTGTGCACAAACGGACCATCTCCCTGTGGGTCGTTCTTTCCATTAACCCCTTTGCTGCGGGGTGTTTTCCTCCCGCTGTGCGGGGTAGGGGGCCGCGTGCGGCGCCGCTGTGCTGGTGACGAGCTTGGCTCGTCATGAGGCACAGCGGAGCTGCCCTCATGACAAGCTGAGCTAGTCACAGCCACACCCGTTTTGGAACGTTCAGCACAGCGGGGACATTATTCCCGCGTGCGAACGTTACAACAGCTGCGACGAGCTAAGCTAGTCATGAGGGCAGCTCAACCGTCCCTCATGACGAGCTGAGCTCGTCACCAGCACACAAGGGGTTAAAGCATGTTACTCCTTGGCCAAGAAGGAGCCTCCTGTGGGACTGCGTGCCAATTCGACCAGGGCAACTGCAGCTACTACTGCCTTGGGACGAGGCGTTCCCTTGCAGGACATCTGTCAGGCAGCTACGTGGGCCTCGCTGCACACGTTTAACAGGCACTGCTGCCTTGACAGTCGGGTCCAGAGAGACTGCTTCTTTGGCCGTTTGTGCTCCGTGACTTTCTAGTGTAATCTTGTTCGCAGACCCACCACCAGGGTTGGTATTGCTGGGGTATCTATTCTAAGGTAAGGAATCTTTCACTAACGTGTCTCTTTCAGATTCACAATTTACTACTTGGGTAACGATATCTGTAAGAGACATTAATTAGTGATAGATTCCTTACTGCCACCCGTCCTCCCAGTTCTGCGGACTGATTACTAGGGTTAAGGTCATCCCCTTTTAGGGCCCTAGTTTTATGCACCAATTGTCTTTATCTTGCATGGCTCTGCGTTTCGGCGCGGAATAGTTGTGTTCAGAACTGACGCCATCGCACATGGGTGGCTCCTAAGTACTCTCCGTGACGTCATCTTGGCGCCTACGATGCCAGTGATGGACGCGGAGCCGCAGGATGCCACCTACTGGCCTCAGAGGTACTGCTAAGCAGAAAAACTTTCCGGGTCCAGTCTGACGCCTGGGGATATTGTAAGGTAAGGAATCTATCACTAACTAATGTCTCTTACAGATATATCGTTACGCAAGTAGTAACTTGTGCTTCACAGCTCAAAATCAAAACCCTTCACTGCTGACACCTTGCATACTTGCAGTATATGTATGGTGTTTGTGCCCTGGGCAGGAGTATGCCCTTCCCTTAAATACTTAACACATTCGGACAGATCAACAAGGACTGGCATCTTCTGTCAGGCTCAGTCTTTTCCATACCTTCATGCTTCTTTCTGCTGTTTTACTCTTTTCTTGTCTGATTTTTAGGCCTCATGGTTAAAGCTCTGATTCTTAGGTTGCAGGTATTTTCCAGCAGCTTACCAGTCTTCCTAATGCAGGTCTTGTCTGGTTGTAAGTATTCAGTGCACCCTTCAGGTCTGTCTACTTCCATTGCGAACTGGTGTCTGAAGCTTGTATTGCTTATTTAGAACAAGGACAATCTTCTGCCACAAGCAACATTGCATTTTATTTTCTATAAGAAGACTAAGTGGACAGGCTCAAAACTGCCTCTCCGTCCTTTATAGCCAGTGGTGAAGCTTATCACTGTTGCCTCACATGTGGTGATCACCACATTTTACCTGTAAGGATGGATATTTTTGACCCCACAAGACTGCAAGCATCAGGTTGAACAATCAGCTTCCCTTGGCATCTGTTTGTTGTGGCCATATCCAGCCTCCTCAATGAAAAGCAAAGATCCTGTACGACCAAGCATTCAATTGCTTCAAAGATATAGTTGAGTCTGACCTATTGCCTGGTTGTAATGGGCACATAAATTGAACTGTGGGGCCCAGCTAGCATGCCTTTCCAGGATTGATGACACTAGATTATTGTACTAAGATGTTAAGCATGCCAAGATAGCCTCTACCCCCTTTGCTGCCTGATCACATAAAAACTGACCACCTCATTGCTAGTTCCTATCTCATTGAGGGTTAAAAGCAAGATGGAAGTGTGGTCAGTCAGAACAAAAACTGAGCTGGAAGTGGGTAATCCAACCCTTCTAAGGGGTGAATTTACCCAATATTGTGTTCTCTTTTTATTGTTCATTTATTTCACGTCGGTTTTGAATGCCAGTCTGAGAGTGACTGAGTATGCCTACAAGTATCTATACCAGTCCTAAAACCAGTGGGTCCTTTGTTCTTCACTTTTGCCTTGCCAACCACCCACCAAACACATCGCCTCAATAAAAATTAATGCTGGAGAGCCATTCCCAGGATCTCAGTATTGGTGGTACTAGTCAGGCAGAGGACTGCCATCCCAGCATATTGCTGTCTTGATACAGGTGCTATATAAGCTGTCCGAAACTCGATCCATCTTGCTGAAGAATTGACAAGTAAATTATCTTGTAACAACTCAGTCTACTGTCTCAAAGCTTATCAGAATAAAGCATAGCTTCCAATGGTGACTAATTTGTTTCTTCTGGGAACGTAGGCCCTCATGAACAAAGATTCTCGTTAAGAAATCCTAAATTGCAACATATAACTTTGTATGTAAAATTGGATTTGGTAACGACAAGCAACTTCTACAGAATGTATTTTTTGATTGATTGAAGCTTTTATTCGATATGCAAGATATCTTGAAAGCGTACACAAAATACAGCATTTACAAAACTAGAAAAAAAAATTTTAAGAAGCAATATTGAATGTACATTTAAGAAAGATAAAAAGACATGTGATGCCAGAATAAGTTAGTTAAAAAAGAATTAAACCGCTATTGACAATCTCTTGCAACGAATCAACCAGAAATGCTTTAAAAATTTGGCTATACCACAAACAATGGGAGGGGAAGTGTCCGTCATTAGGATGCGAAGGGCTACCAGATAACTACGCGTACCCATATTGCAACAAAGGGGTTTGAGCCAAAAACTCCTGGGTTTAGCATAGTCCGGACATTCAAACAGGATATGCGGTATAGACTCTGTCCTAGTGGTACAACGGGCACAAAAGGGGGACTTGTGGGCACCTGATTTCCACTTTGACACCAGGGCCCCTACTGGAAGGGAGCCCACTCTGAATTTGAAGTATAGTGCTCGATCTGCTGGAAGGGTAATTAGGTCCAGGTAAGGTTCGTAAACTGCTACATCTTTTATTGTTAGAAAGGCAGCTGTAGATTTACAATAACTAGAATTTATAACTAACTGATCCGCAACCCAATTCCAGTATAATCTTTTCAGAACATCTTTTGGTGGAGCCGTTCTTGATGACCAACAGTCCCCCAGCCCAAGTTCCTCCAAGTTTTTTGGTGTCTCTCAGCCACTTAATCTTCGCCCAACCGCCCAGGCTCATTATCTCAGCCAACCCTTCAGCGTATGATTTTAGCTCTTCACCCCTCCAAATACGTGCCCATAGAAGGAGTGGACGAAGCCGGGCTTGGTCTTTGATATTCTTACAACCTGTGTCCAACAGCACAGGCACTGTTGGAGTGCTCGGAGGGAGGGCGATTAAAGATTTCAAAAGCTTGCTTTCTGCTGTCGCCAGGGAATCCAGGCAGCAATGCCCCCACAGCTCTGCCCCATACAAGGCTGATGTTACTCCCTTAGCCTTGTAAATGTCAATTGCTGGGGCAAGCGACCTCCTCGGTGATGCCCGGAATTCCCTCCGAAGGGCACCTCCTACTCTCTTGTGGTTCAAGACCATCTTGGCAATGTGAGGTGACCAGTTCATGCTATCCGTAATCCGTATTCCAAGATAATCAAATTCGGATACTTTCTCCAAGGGAACAGAGTTAAGAATAGGTGGGCGGCCCAGTGTCCTTGGAGGGTTTAGAATTAAAAACTTAGTTTTATCCACGTTGATTACCAAGCCCCTTGAAACGCAAAAGTTCTGGAAACGGGTTAGCAACTTCTGGAGGCCTTGCGGAGTCTTAGAAATCAAGAGCGTATCGTCCGCAAAAAGTAGGGTTGGAATCCGCACTCCCCCGAGACAAGGAGCGTCTGCTGGTTCTTGCTGGAGATATTCCACCACCCCATTAACATATAGTGAAAAGAGGGTGGGCGCTAGGACGCATCCCTGTCTCACACCCCTTGACACTGGGATTTTCTCAGTTAGCTCTCCATTTCTCCCCCAGCGAACCTGAGCAAAGGTATGGGCATGAAGGCTAATAAGGAGGGACAAAATGTAGGGAGGCAATCCCAACCCATAAAGCACCCTCCATAACTCCTCCCGAGGAACTAGGTCAAAGGCAGTCCTCAGATCTATAAAGGCCAAGTATAGACTGCCCTTGCCTAGCTCCACCACCTTCCAGCCAAGGAGTGCTAGCCTAAACACCTGCTCTATCGTCCCTGTTCCTACCCGGAACCCTGCCTGGAAGTCTGATAGTATTTTATTTTCCTCCACCCAATGAAGAATCCTACCAAGTATAGCTTTACCTGCTATCTTTTGGGTGGAGTCAATGAGGCTTATGGGCCGGTAGTTCCCCGGGATTTCTCTAGATCCTTTTTTGTAAATAGGGACCACCACCGCCCCTTTCCAGGAATCAGGCACTGGCCCCCCCTTCATAATATCATTGAGGAGTGCTGCAATAACCCTTCCCCAGGCCACTGGATATGCCCGCATGAGATCCCCCGGTAAGCCATCTGGGCCTGCTGCCTTCCAGGGGGCTACCCACCCAATTACCTTTTCAATCTCTAGAGCTGAAAAGAGATTGTAGCCGTGAGGTTCATATACTCGTGGGGGGAGCACCCTGACATTTAGTGCCCCATCCGCCGGGAGGTATAAAGCCCCAAAATGTTTTACCCAGCTTTGTGGGGGGATATTACAGGGTCTCATAACTTCGTCGGGCCTGTTCCGGGAGCCTACAAGGTTCCAAAAACCCCTTGAGTCTTTACTTTTGCTGGCAACAAGTAGGTCCTCCCAAAATTTCTCTTCCCACTCCTTCTTAGCAGATTTAAGGGATCTATTATAAGCCTTCCTTGCTTCCAATATATCAGGGTGGGATTTGATTTTCACTGCCTCTACAAGTCTTGATTTGTGTACCCTACATATTTGTGTGTACCAACCGTTACCTTGCTTTACACCTCCTTTCTTCCCTACCTTGCTCGAGGGGATGGTAAACCCATTTGTCAGAGCCTCTGTTAGGGAGACAAAGACCCCGCAAGCCCTACCCACCCCTTCCGGGAGGGACCCCAGGTTTAACAGTGCGTGATCTAAAAGGGTTGATATTTCTCCAACCCTTTCCTCAGAGAGGACCAATTTAGCCCATTTTAGACGCCTTCCACAGAGTGAGACTACCGACTCATCAAGGGGAGCTAATGTGGGGTTAATGGGACCCTTCTTAGAAAAACACCACCACTGGACCATGGTCAAGGAAAGTGGATTGTGATCGCTTTCGACCCTCGGGACCACAACCATGTCCCTCACCTGGCTCCACAGACATATATCTAATAAGATATAGTCGATTCTAGAAGTGTGTCCTGGTCTATTATAGGTATGAGCCCCCCCCCCCCCCCCTATCTGAGTTTGTCCTCCCATTCACTGCCCTTAGATTTAATTCGATACTCAGGGTGTATAACTGTAACGCCACCTCTGACCATCTCCTAATGGGTGGAATCTCCAGGGCTGGGATCCCTATCTTAGCGTCCTCCTCATCCTGGTCTAAGGCAACATCCGAGCCCAAAGGCTCGAACGTACAATTCATATCTCCCGCGACCAGGGTACACAACTTATGTAAAGTTGTACTAAGAAGACTCTCCAGAAGAGATAATACAGTGGACTTCCTCCCGCCCTTAGTCCCTCTAGCGTACACGTTATAAATATTCAATATTGTACGACCCCTGGAATCTCTTAGAATAATATTTTGAATATCTGGACAGCCTGTCTGAGACTCCTCTACTCTGCAGTCTAGGGAAGCTGCCACCCATATGAGCAGGCCACCCAAAGGGCGTCCTCTCCCTGATTCCGAGATTAGTGCAGGCACAAAGTAGGAGGAGAATCCCACCCTATGTATCGGCTCCAAACTCCAGGTCTCCTGGAAGATGCATATGGCATGCTCATCAACCAAAGCATTCCAGTCTGGGAGGGCCAACTTTCTCGCGATCCCTGCGACATTCCAGCTGAAAACCTTGAAAACACGGTCCGTCACAGCTGATGTGTCGCTGACCTCGAGAACACTCCTGTCCACAGGCCTCACAGGGGGAACAGGCAAATTACAGTCCATAGAAATGGGCAGAGGGTCTACCAACCCACTGTCGCCTGTACTTATAGGTAAAACTATTCGGGGAGGTGGTGCTGTCATTAAACCTGTTCTATTGCCAGTTACCATGTCAGAAACTACAATTTCCCTCGTATCACCCTCCTCCAGTCAACATCTCCCTGGCCCCCACAGGGGGTTCAACCCGTTGTACCCAAGACCCCCAACCCAACATGGGTCCCGGTTTTGGCCTAAGCCAGATGTGCTAGGGCCCGCCCAGGGCGACATAACAATTGGCCTGGGGTAAAAAAAGGTTAGATCCACTAATTTAACCCCTACCACATCCATATTTTTTATAGGGCCACAGATGGAGCTCACCACTCTGGGATCTTGAAAGTTTATTATTACACAATCCCCCTCCTGTGTTTTTTTTCCTTGTCCTACCCACCCTACTCTGCAAACACTTAGAATTAGGCCATCCACACCACTCAGGATTGGCTTGTTTAACTTTAGCCAGTGGATACACTTATTCTTGAGAGCCTGGTGATTCTCCAACTGGTATTCCTTCAGTGGGGGAACGTTTACTAGTACAGCGACAAAAGGATGACAATCTGGTGGCAGATTTATCGGGGGGGGGTCCTCCGTTGGAATTTGCGGGGGGCCACTGTGGTAGCAACTGGGGCTGCAGGTTGAGGGGCAGTTTTGGCGACCATCTCTGTCGCTGCTCCCTTGCCTTTGTCTTGTGTACCAGAGGCTTGGCTAACCTTTACCGTCCCTCTACTTGTCGGGGGCTGCAATTGGGGTGTTAGTTTTGGTGTACTTTTGGCAACCTCAGAAGATGTTTCCATTCCCTTGTGTTGGGGCCCTACTTTTGTTGGGGGAGGAATTACAGGTACTGGAACTTGCACTTTGCTAGTATCTACCTTATTTGCCCTAGTTGGAGGATTAGAATCCGCCTGTAGTGGCAAGGAAGCTACTGGGGGCACACTCCCCTTTAGTCCCATGGCCTGGTTCTCACTCACTCTTTTATGCTGTTTAATTGTAGATTTAAGTGAGAAAAAGCCGTCGAGGGTAGATTGCTCTAGTTTATCTATTCTAGCCCCCAAACCCTTAACCTGGGTCAACAGGGGCATCAAGAGACTGTTTACCCTCTCCATAATGCTGTAAATAATCTTGGGGTCAATAAATGTGGAGACATTAACAGCACTACTACTAGGGGACGAACAATTATTATTACCCGTGTGTGTGTCCACAGAGCCCCCCTCCACCATTGCCTTATCCTCTGGGACCGACCCCTTTACGTCCTTCCCGCCCTGCCCAAGAGGCTTCCTCGGTCGCTTGTAGAGCGCGGCCTGTCTCACCAGCCTACCCTTACTAGAGCTGGCTGCCCTTTTATTTTTGGCCCTTTTACTCTGCCCACTCGAGTCATACACAGATGGCACCCCAGCTAGGTTTACTTTTTTGGGAACAGGTGGAGTTGGCAATAATATTTGAGTTGTGCCTAAGTTTGTGGGTGCAGGTGAATGTGATATACTTGCGCCACCCTCTTCCACAACGCCACTAGGTAGAAGCGCAACCAGATGTTCCAACCTTTCTATGTTTTTCCCTATTTCTACCATCTGGGGGGAATCTACAGAGCCATCAGGGGGAACAGATTGGACCCGCTCACAGGCCGGTGACAAGGCCTGGGCTACAGCCCCCAGTGAGGAGCGTCTAGAAGGGAGATAGACCTCAGAGAGACGGCGTTCAGACATAGCGATCTCCTTATCAATGACCGCCGCCACTCTGGTTATAAAACGGTCCATGGTTCCAATCACTGGGCTCCCAACAGCGCCTCCCCTTTCGCCCTCACTCCTAAGTAATTTACCAGAACGGGTTGACATGGTAAGAGGTACGCCTTTAGGGAATGACACGCAACCCACCAGGGCCCAGGGCTGGATGAAAAAGACGTGGCCCAGCCCAGCCTCTGTCTGCCCCTGACTGCCACAGACTGCCCGCCCTTTGCTCGGGCTTCGCTCGCGTCCCGCTTAGCGCCCTGTACGTTGGTAATAAGGGGCGTTGCAGGCGGATGGGCGTGTCTGTCAGGGGGCGCGGCCGTGCACACCTGTGCAGAGCAGGGACTCCTGGTCTTACGAGTCCCTGCTGGCGCGCTCCCTCTGACTGCTCTCAGTGGATCTTCCTCCTCCGGGCGTCCGACTTGCAAACAGCTGAGACCTGCCCCTCACCGACTACTGCGCAGCGGCACCCGCGGAGCGGGTGCTGCAAGTCGTGAACACAGGAGCAGCAGCGCGGTAGATCTGGGACCGGGCAAGGGCAGCTCCTCCAGCAACCAGGTGAAGTTCGTGGTGGCGTGTGTGGACCGACAGGCAGCACCTCCCTCCACAAGGTTTAGCGGCGGTTCAGGGTGTCCCACACACTCAGGCAGGAGGCCGGCTTTTCAGAATGGCCAGGCGGTGGGCGTGTCTGTCATGGGGCGCGGCCGTGCACACCTGTGCAGAGCAGGGACTCCTGGTCTTACGAGTCCCTGCTGGCGCGCTCCCTCTGACTGCTCTCAGTGGATCTTCCTCCTCCGGGCAGCACCTCCCTCCACAAGGTTTAGCGGCGGTTCAGAATGTATTTGTATTTTGCAACCCGACCTATTTGATAATAGGTTAGTTCACAAAACAGAATCTTAGTGGGTCGCAATGTGACCTACCTGATTATTATGCATGAGGTGGATCATAAATTGCCACCCACTTCGATTGCTTACATTCACAGGCATGGTGGACTGCTGGGGTGAGGAGACCACCATGTCTGTGATTGCTTTTAATTAAAGCAGTCTTTTTTTTTTTTTTTTTTTGGTTAATGCAGCCCTTTTTTTTTTCCTTTGAAGACTGAGTGGGGGGGGGGGGTAGGTGGGCTAATGGATGGAAAAAATACATTAACCTTTTTTACTAACAGTCTTATTGTTACAATTCACAGATTGAGTTGGGGGCATTAAAAAGATGAATGCCATTTTGAGGTCGGAAAGGCTCAGATTTGACTAATAGGAGCCTTACCGACTTTAAAATAGTTTAGTATATGAGGCCCCTCAGTCTGTTGAATTGGTAATGGTCCAAGGCCTTGTGCTCCCACGGGGAAAAAGAGAATAGATGGTTTGAGAATTGCAGGAGAAAGATTTCAATCCAATGATGTCTCCTTATAGCATGTCAGTGCCAAAGTATTTAAAGTGTGCTGTGGTTTGCATTTGTGGACCTAAATTGCTATGCCTCATTGTACTACTCACGTCCACGAGAACTGGTGTCAGCTGAGCCTTGGCTAGCGCATATCAATAGAAAATGAATCTGTCGTAAGACTTGATGCACTGCTGCACAGCCTATGAAATCAGCATCTTCATTTAGTGCAGGGGGCTCTAACAATTTGTGTTCTTTCCACAGGTGAGGTCTTCCTACAGCTCAAGTTGGTCATGGTTCGATTCAGGCAGTCAAACTAGGTCTAAACATCCTTCCAGCGTCCCTGGCTCTTCAGTCCTCAAAATAAGGTTTGCTATTCAACTGAAGCCTTTGGCCAGTGCTTCAAAGGGATATCAGTCTTCACCATATCCATTAATTCCCAGTGACTGTATCTACTTGAGTTTTACAGCGTGGTGATCATAATACTTGCTGGAAAAGAAGTTGATAGGGTCTTTTCATCCAATCCTCTCATTGATCTTATATGAAGCTGGTCTCTGGGTTTTCTCAATTTTCCTCAATGGCTATGGTCGGAAAATGTTCCATCCTCTTCCAAAATACAAACTTCAATCCACCTATGTGGACATTTTTGCAGAGGCTTAGAAGTGCGTTATTTTGGGAGCCTTAAAGACTCTCCACCCACTTCCTCCAAAAAGACAGGAGTAGTATTCCTACTGCTTTCTTGTGAAAAGGAAATTAGTCTGTCTCCTCACTCGATCATCTCAATCAGCTACTGAATGTATTTGGTGCACTCACTGTTGCATATTTCCACACATCGGTGTGTTAACACTAGAGGCTATTTCTCCAGGTCACCTTAAAAGATCGATGTTATCCCATCGGAAGCTGTCCTTTGTTCAACATGTAGTTTGCAAAAATGCTTGCATTTGAATTGTCATTTTGTGGCTGCAAAGTTTTACATCTACCCTTGTCTTAAATGTCCATTTCCGCTTAACAGCCAATTCTTTAATGTTTTGCACTATTCCATCATATGCTTTTCATTCTTTGATTTAGCTTGATCATTTTGAAATCCAGTGGAAAGAATCCAGTCCTGCTCACCATTCTGGGTGTTGTGCTAGGAAGAGCTTGTCCACCCACCCACAAGTCCTAATTGAGACATTTTTTTCTCCAGTGTTGCTTATTGGCAGTTCCAGTGTTTTTTTAAATATAGTTCTCTTTCAGAGGATCTCCACTGATGACCATAAGCACTATATTGTGCCATCCAAGCACATCCCAGAGAACTATAACAAAATATTAACACTAAGTACTTTAATTTGGAAAGGGTAACTTTCCCCATTAAAGTTCTAGTTTTTGCATCCTATCAGAAGACCATAATGGCTGACTGTCACTTATTTACATTTATGGCATTTACAATGGTCCCTAGATTAAGACAAACGCAAGGAGATGATAGATGGAGCGCTGAAACTTTTCAGACACTTACACCCCAGTCACAGATCTGGGTTGAATCCATTATTGTTCTGTAGCTTACTTCGCCGCCCCAGTTAAGACACAGCTATATGCAAATCAGTTTTGACCCTGTGCCTCATGGGACCAGTCCAGCCCGAACTGCCAAGCCATGTCTTCAGTGGACCGGAAACGAGCATCCTGGGACCTGTTTCGGGGGGGGGGGGGGGTGTAACACCCCTCACCAGCCAGGCTAGCTTGAATCCAGTGGCAACGTGAGCAAGGGACCCACGTTTGCACATACATACTATTTCAACAACCTTTTTTAAAGGAAAATTGGGAGGAAAAATACGAAGAGCAATTGCTGCTAGATAGGCTGAAGCCCACACAGATTCCTATAGTCCTAGCAATGGCATTGCACCAGTTCTTTTATACCTATTCTAATGATTCTGGCCGTTCATAAATATGCTCATTTTTTTCCTGTTGAGGAGGAGAGAGGCTTGTTTATAATTTCAACAGAGATTCCTCTGACAGAGAACCAGGATTTCAACACTATTACTCAGAAGGGGGAAATGTCTTCCATCAAATGACTGCACAGTTCTTCCTAACCACGCTGCTTCAGTAGCATTCACCAGCTATGAAAAATTGCATTGCTACCAAAAATGTGTTCTACAAGCCATTTACCTGCCTTGTAATTTGATCATCCAGTTTTTATAAACCTATTCATGTTGCTTTTTCAGTTCCCCTGATTTATTTATTTTCCTCCTCCTTGTTATAGTGTTTAAATGTCTAAACGGGGGGGGGGGGGGTGTAGTGGGAGTACCATTGCCAAATAATAGATTAAAGTTTTCTTCATGGGGATTCTGTTGCTTAGTTCGTAGGGTATCTCCTACCTTTTCATCCTCTAACCTACCTACCCCTGTGACAAAACATTCAAGTAATCCTCATTGATGAAACTTGCAAGATTAACTCCAGAGAAAGTAGATATGGCTTGCAATGTGTGTGTAGGAATCCAACTTGCATGACTTTGCGAGCTTTCATTGTTGCAGCTCTGAAAAAGTAGTTCCCAATCTTGCTAGTGGATGGCAGGGTGCACATAGGTTGTGAATATCAACAGAGATAATCTCATCAATTGAATGCTGTTTAGAGCCAGTAGTAGGAAAGCATGGAGGACCCACTGGCCCTCAAGCCAAATAAATGGGCCAAACTATAGATTCCACAGAAGCCCCACCACCACCACCGAGTTTACCCAACTCACTTTTTTGTCCTCTAAAATTATCCAAGTATGGAAAGCACGTTGGGGATTTTTTTCATGTTTGAAGCTCAACTGCTGACAAATAGTTAATATTTAGGTTAGTCTAAATATATCCTAAAGCAAACCTTCATTGATCCGCCCTTAGACGTAGAATGAGTCAGACAACCATTTGATTGTAGCAGGAAGTACGGTTCTTGCTCAATCAGCAATACTTATCTCCCACTGTCTGACACCAGACTGACATAAATATGTTCCTAACTCACGATCTTTATCTTTCGGAAGTCATGAGGCTTTATATTCCGTAGACCTGTATGCGAGACTTCTGATATGAAGTAAATGTTTACTTTTTACAGGAGACATTATATTTTCAGTGTTTTCCGTTTGTTCCCTAGTCTACTCTTCAGTTGTTGGCTAAAACTTAAGCATTATTCAGACTAGACGTATAGGTCTTAAAAGGTTAGTTTGGTTAATACTTAAGATAGATGGTATAAATATGTTTTTGTCTGTTCCACATCAAATTTCCAGATCAACTAGTTAGTAGGCAAATTACCATTTAATGCAGCATGTGTACTGCTGTAAAAATAAATAGTGGAAATACTTTTTTCTTTCACATTTTGTGATGAATGCGCGATGGAGAGCAGAGGTTGACCATCTGTTCCAAAACTGACTTAATGTTCGGCAGACTCCTAAGCAGAGTTACACTGGGACCCTCACATGATTGCACCTTGAAGATTTATTCAAGGTAAAGCGGCAGTGTCTGTGGGGAAAAATATATTTCAGCGTTTTAGAAAGAGCTGCCGGTCACCCCTTAGGATTCTGCATAACACTCGAGTTGCAGGCTAGCGTACAAGAAACTTTGTAGTACTCGACGAGTTAATCTTTGAGGCAGGAATCTGGGTTCTGCAGGTTATGGGGTCCTTGGTGGTATAAGGGAGCACCTTTATGAAAAGAAGTGCCATATTGGGCATACGTTAATCATTCTGTTTATTCTAAGTTATTGTATTCTATTTCTGATCGTTTTAATTGTCCAGCTAGGAAAGCAGGACTACATGTACCGAAATGCAGAGAAAACAAGCATGACCAAGTCAATAGATTCTGCGTTAGCTTGAAGCCTTTTAACTTTAACACTTGTATGTATTTTGTCAAACATGTTGGAGGACCACCTGGGCTCTCTACAATATAAACAAAGTAATTGGTTAAAGGCCCCCAAAAAAATTGCTCCTAGGAAGCACACATTGCCATAGTAGTCCCTAGCACTGAAGGGACCGATTTTGTGTGCGGATCTGCAGCTTGTGAAAGAAGAATGGCATCACTGATGTTAGCCAATTGCTTACGTGGGCACACCTGCTCCGTCCAATAAGCTGTAGTGGGTAGAAGCAAAATGAGGTTGGCACAACAGATCGTTAATGAAGAGAGCTGGATGAGTGCCTGTATAAGGAAGTCCTTTTTATATATAATTTTTGTAAAATAGAAAGGCCTTGGCTAAAACCACCACTTCCAAAATAGCACAGTAAATTTAGTTGGCTACTGATGTGTTGGTGTTTCTATAACTAGCAGGCCACATTTTGCTATTTGGACTAGCACAGTGAGCTAATACACCTGCTGTAAACTTTTCTGTAATTTGTGAGTCATAATTACATCCTACTGAACTAAAGGACTATTGACCGGCAGACCCAAAAGAAAAGGTCACTGTGAACGATCCGTCAGCAGTAACACAGATGGTGTAACTTATCTACACTTTGAATTCTATCGCCCGGTGGATGTAGGACGCACGCCACACCCACGGATATACTGTCCCAGTTTCGTCATCTATGACGCCTGTAAGAGACTAATGCTCTTCAAAGACTGGCGAACTCAAACAACTCTACAGGCGCGAGTCCTAATTCAGAAGGGACACCACTCGAACGCCTGCTCATGTGCTCAATGTCACTGTTTTTAATTGTCCTGAGGAAGACCCCAAACTGAGGACCCACCCGCCCTTAACTTGGGGGTCGAAACGTCGACAACATCATCAACACATACACGCCCTACCGAAAACTTGCTAAACTCAGCTCCCGTGTATAGTGTATTTCTAGGGAACAACTGTGATCTGTAACATGACTGGAAATGCTCTGTGAATAAGACAGAATTGTTTATAGGACACAATTCCTTTTCTTTGTCCCTTATTCTTTTCCAAACACACCCCACCCTCCTTTAAATTTCCTTTCTTCTCTGACAATCACCGAGCACTAATTGAAGAATTGTATGTAATTTACCATGTATTGTATGAATATGAAATATAATATATGCGCAACTGTAGGAAACCATTGCGAATAGTTGAATTAAATGCAATCTAAATGATACTTACTTTGCGGGTGTACCTTTATGTTTAAGTAATGGAATGTTTAATTGTTTTGTAATCGACCACCTTTTTTATAACAAAAGAAAAACTAGTTTTCTTTAAGATGTCAACCTTTGACCCAATTAAAATAAAAGTAGTTACCTGATGAAAAGTTACATTTCATAATTCCAGTGTAATTGCTTGCATTTCACAATAGGCTGACTCCTGTGAATATCTTAGAGCAGACGTTTTGGTGGAGCTCCAGATAGGGGCATTCTTTAACCTTTTAAACTCCGCCTCTGATTTCATCATTCCTTTCATATGACAGTATTTGAATTTGTGTATGGTAAATTGTGCAGTACTTGACGATTGCACCATATCCAATAATGTATTAATGGTATGTTTTATTGTTGCTAGTGGTATTGAATTTGCACAGTTGTAAAACGTTGCTTGGTTTTTGTGAATCTACTGTATTTTGTTGCACTTATGTATTACTTATGTTTTTATAGCATATCTGCATATTTAAAATTTGAATTTCAATAGTTGTAAAATGGGCATGGTATATTTCGCATTAATTGTTTTTTCTCATTTGTGTAGGTGGTTTTCGCAGGAAGTCAGGAAACCGGAAAAAAACTAAAGAAATTCATCGCATAAACGAATGTACTACAGTTATACCACACATGAGTCTTGCTTCACAATAAAAAATGAAAAAGTACATGGGACCCAGACAAATCGGATTGGTTTACAAGTTACATAAAGGAAAAATTCTTATTATGTCAAGCCTACCACACACCACAGCTGCCTGGTTATGAAAGACATATTTTGGGGTTACCAAGAACATAGAGCGGCTTGCAATCTGCCTATTGCTTACCATTGGTTTGTTTTACTATCACTCATTTGCCTCAGGGCTCGAAAAATCAAAAAATTCTAACTAGACCTTCAGGTCTAGTAACTTCGAAAATCTACTTGACCTAACTGTAATGACCTTGACCTCTGTGAGCAAATGTGACAAGTTAACCAGATTTAAAGATATTTTTATTGCTCATTCACTTTGTAAGCAATAAAGATGCCTATAAATCTTGCTATCTTGTCCCATTTGCTCTGCTTATGGAGACAGATGTCAAAAGTCAGTCTTCCCTCCTACTTGCCAGAAAGGGTGAGTAGGACCTAAAAATAGCTCGCCCTAATTAAATCTGGCTCGCAAGTGGATTATTCGAACCCTGTGCCTGTTTCTTATTTGATGGCTTGCCTTGCTATCGTGTCTGTCCCTTCATTGGAAAGTTGCCAAATCTGACTACTAGCTGCAAATTCCTTCACGTAGAATTATCCCCAGGCGTGAGACTGGATCCATAAACATTTTGCCACAGCATCCCTTTGCCCTGGGGGCGGTGTCACGCGACTCCTCGCTGACGTCACGTATGACGCCTGGGCGGTCATATAAGCCTCACCCCGGCACTTCTACGTCAATTTTTGGGTCCCCCTTTTTTCTTAATCATTGTCTTCCTTCTTGGTGGAACAGTGTATGAATGCCTTTGGGCTTCAAAACTTGCACGTTGTGTGGGCATCTTATGTAAGCGACGGACCCTCATCTCATTTGTATGTGGCGTTTAGGGGAGGATCACCGCACCACTGTTTGTGAAGCGTGCCAACAGTTGAAGTCGGGCGGGAGCGCCGGATGAAACTACTCTCTGCGCTTCTCTTCAGGTTGACTTTCTCCCCTCGATCAGCCTCGGCAGACCGCTTCAGATACAGCCGTGGTAGTCGTCCTCTTCCTTCTTCGATGTTGCAAGAGCATCGCTCCCCAGTGGGTATGTGTCGCAGTTTGTCCCCGGGGCTGGTGTTCGTCCTTCGGGGGCATGGACTCTCCGTGGGTGATGCGGCTTTGCAGGCCTCACTGGCGTCTCCTCCTCCTTCCCCTCATTGGGTGTCAGCGGATCCCTTGCGCGGGGCCCTACGCGGCACCGCTGGCGGCTCCGGCCCCAACTGGTTCAGAACCAGGTTTGGAGGACGTGGTGCTGGGGTCCCTCCTTCAGGCCATGACGCCTCTGCCTCACCGTAAACTCCCGTGGGAGTGCCAGTGGTGTCGTGGAAGGTTGCTGGGGCTCGGGTCGCATCCCCCGGGCCCCGCTCTGCCCTCTGGGCAGGCGAAGGCTTCGTTCAAGGCTGAGCTCACGGCGCCGGTGCCCGCTTCGGACGGCGACAGGCGTTGGTGACCTCTCCGCATCCCGCTCTGGGTCAGGGTGGGGAACCCTCGTCCCCCTCTGGGCTTGTCCCTCCCCGCGGGCGGCTGCTTCGTCGGAGGGTGAGTGAGGTTAATTCTTCACTGGTATCTGCCACATTCTGGCCAAGGCTGGCGGAGGACTTCATGTTACTCCCCCAGTCTCTCTCGTTCCTCCGCGTAGGCGGCTGCCTGGGTGGAGGTCAAGTCGGTACCTTTCCACCGCTGCCACTTTGGCTCCGGTTCCACTCCGGTCCCTGACACGGTGTGACTTCGAGGATCCCTATCCGGTCCCTCCTTCGGAGCGGGATAGTGCTGGCGTCTTGCCTCAGGGTGCAGACTCTGCAGCTCCGCACAGAGCCGTAGAGTCCATCGTGCCGCGGATTCGTCTTCGGGCGCTCTCTTTTCTGGAGGCTGGCTGCATATTGGTATCCTCCTCCCGGGAGACTGGCCGCCGCGTGGTGTCTTTTTCACCAGCGTCGTCTAAGGGTAGCACCTCTCCCTTTCTGAGGCTGATGTGTTCGGAGGAGCGGCAGGTCCCCCATTCTTCAGTACCTTCTGGCTTCCAGGTCTGGCCTTTGCTCGTCCCGCTTGGCTTTGGGGAAGGCCGCCTTAGTTTGCAGCTGTCACCCACGGAGGAACTGCTTTCTGCTCCACAGGGCCCTACGGAGGCGGGTGCGGCCATGTCCACGGCTGTGGGCATTCTGCGCATGGGTGACCCGATTGCTCATTTCCTGCCGGACCATCTCTTGGAGGTTCTCCACCACGGCTCTGGTGGGAGGTAGGTGTTGCTTCCCTTTGAGAGTTCGCTCCTTTCTTCCCTGACGGGAGCTTGGAGGCGTCCTGCCTCAGGGGATACGGTGCCTCAACACCTGCACTGACACCTTCCGGCACTGTGTGACCCGGCGAGCTTTTCCCTCCACCCCTTTGCTGCGGGTCCACTTTTGCGGACTGCTTTCCCTCCTTGCCGCCACTCTTGACTCCGCCGTCCCTGGAGGCCCACTGGCTGGACTCTTGGGGGTGCAACATGTTTGCCTCGACCAGCGCTGCCCTGCGGGCCCTTAACACCTTGTGTGTATTGGCAAGGGCTTCCTCTTGTTTGTGGGACTCGGCTGAGTCTCTGGGATCCGTGGCTTCCCAGGAGACTGTTATGGTGGACTTACGGCATCATGCTTTGGACGGCTGGGAGCTCGCAGCGTTTTTTCTCCGTTCCGCTCTGGACATCTCGAAGGTGCTGTGCCGGGCCATGGCTTCCTCAGTCTCCCTCCATTGCCATGCTTGGCTTCGGGCCGGCGTGTTCCCTGAAAATACTCGGGAGCGGCTCATTGATCTTCCGTTTAATGGCAGCCTGTTGTTCCATGCCCCGGCTGACTCCGCCATCCAGAGGTTCCTGGCAAGGCTCCCTCCTCCTCCTTCCCCTCCTCAGTGATTGCTGAGTTGAGCTGATGTTTGGGCCTTTTGGACCGGTTGCCCTTGCTGCAATTGTGTTCTGGCCTTTGAGTCATCATTGATTGACTTTGGCATTGTTAGCTGTGGGACCCCCCTTTGTTGTGTGTGTGTGTGTGTGTGTGTGTGTGTGTGTGTTTTTGCTGGAATTGTTACAGACTTGGCCCTGAGATTAGGCCTTCTGTTTTTCTTTGGGCTGCTGTCAAGCCTTCCGTGGGGCTGTTTTTTACCCTGTGACACTTTTGCTTTCTCCTCTGCTGCGGAAGATCTTCCAAAGAGGGTTCCCGTGTCGTGGGGCTTACTGTACCCCATGTAGGGTAGTGGTAGCTGTTATATAGCTCTGCTCTGCTGGTGAGTGTTGATTGCCTTCGGGTGCCTGTTCTCCATGGCGTTTCTATATGTTGCTATTGCTTCTTGAGGTTATGTACGCAACCCTTGTAGTAGTAGGTCTGGCCATTTCCTCTCCTTCCCGCTCTTGTGCTGAGAGCCGGGATGCTTCTGTGTCCATGCTTCTGGCGGCTTATGGTTCTAACTGCCGTTCTGGCTGGCCTGTTGCCTTCCCTCTGGGTGTGCTCGTCTCTTTCCTTGGTTTCCTTGGGCCCTCTAGGCTTCTTCTTGTTCCTCTGCCTGTCCTGGCATTGGGTGGAAGCTCTGTTGCCTTAGGGGTGGAGTGGGGTGCTTCGGCCTTGCCCTTGGTTCCTCTGTTGTGAGTGTGCGGGCCCTCCTCTCTTCCTTCATCCTACATCCCTCTTGGGGCTGCTGGTGTTTGACTTATGGGGGTCCTCTTGCCTGGAAGGGACCAGGTTACTTCCCTGGTCTACAGGTCTGGTCCCCTGTGGGTCCTCTGCCCTGGCCAGACTACTGGGGTCCTTTCGCAGACCCTCCTTCCCCGTGGATATTGCTAGGGTATCTATTCCAAGTGAAGAAATTTGCGGCTAGTAGTCTATCAGATGTACGAGTTGCTTACCTTCGGTAACGATGTATCTGGTAGAGATGATTCTAGCTGCAGATTTCTTCACGGACCGCCCTTCCTCCCCGTTCTGCGAGGACCCCTGGACTGGTCTTTGGTACTCTCCTTCCGGGGGTGGGCATGTCTTCTGTGGGTACCTTTTTTTGCTCTTGACGGTGTTTGTCTGGTTGCTGTTCTTCCCTCCTCTTTGGTTCTGGGAAGTCAGGGTTCTGGTGCTCCTATGTCCCGCTGCTCTGACTGCTCCAGGTTGGAGAGGCTTGCCTCCAACCTCTCCCTTCATCTTGCTGCTGGGGCCCTGGACCCTCTGCCACCTCTGAGTTGGGGTCCTTTGGTTGTGCCTTCCCCTTGTTTCCTGGGGGGTGGCTGCCTTCTATGCTTGGGTGGCTTGGAGGTTGGTTGTTCCTGCATGTTGGGACTGTCACCCCTTCCTTGTTTCGGGGTTGTGGGTTGTAGGCCTGTCTCCCCTTACTTGTTTCGGGGTTGTGGGTTGTAGGCCTGCTACATCTGTCCTGGCATTTTACACAGGTTCCCTGTCCCCGGGGGGGGGGGGTTGGGGGTTGGCTGTCTATGTAGTGCAGGGTGGCTGCTCAGGGCTCTGCTCTGTTTTTCCTTCTCTCCCTGCCCTTGGACACTGCGTTGTTGCACTGTTCTTTATGGAGTTTCATTTTGTATACTCTTTCGCACACTGTTCCCATGCTCCCACAGTTTTTTGTCTGGTGCCTCTGCGTTGAGGTGCAGAAAAGTTCTCTAAAGAAAACTGACGTAGGCGCGCGGGGGTGGGGCTTGAGACCTCGCTGACGTCGCATATGCGGATGACGCCTTAGCGGAGTCTCGTAATAACGCCCGCACCCTCGCGCAGGGATGCCGTGGCAAAAAGTTTCCGGATCCAGTCTCACGCCCGGGGATAATTCTACGTGAAAAAATCTGCGGCTAGAATCGTCTCTACCAGATACATCATTACCGAAGGTAAGTAACTCGTACTTAACCTGTGTTGTTCCATTGTTCACGTTTAGGGAACTACTTGTTTTCTTTTGTCTTAAGCAGTCTGACCGTGCATGTGTTTTCCAATGGTCTCCATAGTGTGCTTCTTTTCCCTTTCGTACACTGTGATGCTCTCCCACCTGTTTGCTTTTCCCCTTGCCCCTTCGTGATGCTTTGACTACGTGCGTCTTCGCCCTCCCTTCATTGCTTTTTTACCCATTTGTTTTTGTGTGAGAAAACACACAAACTGTTTTGGAGCAGATATAAGCTGCTCTCTCGCAAATACCAGTATTGCATGATGCAAACTGAGACGTAAGACTGACTGGGGAGGGGTGCAGACCCTTTAAATAATTATCGGTGCTAATACTGACTACTGTGTTCACTAAGCTAACACTGACCTAATGTGATCCAGTTCATGAAACTAAGTTCCATCTCATAAATACCCCATTTTGTTTTTAATGAAGTACTACAAGCAAAATTCAGATGATTGCCTTTACCACCGACCAATACAAATCTAGATACAATACTACTTGAGTTGACAGAGACCCCCGACCGATGAATACTGCTGAGTTAACATTTGTACATGATCCTGCAAACGTTTTTATTACCACACATTTAAGATTTTATTAAATAACAAGCTGGCTTGTTGATTTGAATAGCTCAATGTTTATCCAAATTATTCTGCTGCAGCTTAAGAGGTAATTCAACAAACGGTTTTTGCGTTTGTCATATTAAAGAGGTTTTTGCAGAGGGCATAAACGCAGGCACTGGATTCTGAAATGAGGCTAATTCATTTGCTCCAATCTGTTGATCTGGAAAGAAAACTACCTTCATTAAACATTGCCTCAAAGTGAATTTTACTTCTTATTTGGACAAAGTTTTTTTGTTGTTAATTGAAATACGTTTTTAGTTGTGATTTTTTTGTATCAACCTTTATCTGTAGATACCTTGGTGTAAAGTAGCAGCACGTAATGGTTTGTGGTGTGTTATATAAAAGCACATGCCATACAGTACTGCCTCAAAAATACAAGGATTACCTCTTTCTGAAGGAGGCTGATGAATTGCCCGCTCGTTAACTTTGACAACAGTGCTTTAGCAGCACGTAAATATCGGAGTTCTACCTTAAATTCCTCCAATATTGACTGTGCTGCTGTCGCAAGGTTGCCCTATTTCTACATATACCTTTGTGAGAAACTATGTTAAAGCAATGCTGTTACAACTTTATCAGTAAATGATCTGACAAAAACGTTTGATTTTATGTGTGTGTATATATATATATATATATATATCTATATATATATATACATATATATATATTTTTCAGCTTTCCTTTGATTTCCATTTGAAGCATACAGGATTGAGAAACTTCTACTTCAGTTCTGTCATTTTGGTTTAAATGTAGTTGAGGTAATCGATCCATCATTCGGTTTTTGTAATTAAAGTGATTGTGTTGGCTTGTAGGGTGCTTCCGTATGGTTTTTTTATAAATTATTTACTCCACCAATTTTCACTTTTCTGCTGACCTGTTGCTGCTGTGACACTATCGCTAATGTTAAGTCTTACAGCATTGTATATCTCGGAATGATTACAGGACTAGGCATGAAAGTAGCGTGGAATTAACTGATATGTCATTTATATTTATGGAATGCAATATACTACTTGTTTGTATGAACATTTCTTTTGCAGCACCTCAAAATCAATAAATGTTTTTAAAAAAAGTAACGTGAGACGCTTAATTGTCTAGAAGGTAGACTTGTGGCAAAAAAAGACCGAATACAAATTGTCTACTCCTCTGTCCTGAATTTCCGTTTCCCGCCGCGACGGCCCCCTGTAATTTGGTGTTGGGACGAAAATCACTGCACAAAAGCTGTACAATCAGAGCCGTGCCCAACCTGTGCTAGTCCTGCGTTTGTGGCTTTCTATATGCAATTGCGTCCCTTTTACTTGCTCAGTTTCCTGCACTTTTTCAATATTTCAGCTTGTTCAAGCTAAGCAGCTGTTCTCCATCCATGTTTGCTTTGTGCATAGTGTCACGAGCGGTTTAAATCCAATTATCTACATTTCTGTGTCCTGCCAATGGAGCAGTTGAATATTGACTAACGAGGTTGTGTATGCATAAGAATATGCGGATACATCCCCACTTGTGGCACACCAATTGGAAAAAAATTCCTTTCAATGATAGTTCATCCAGAATGTAGTATTTATTAGAACAACGTGTATCTTCATAAGGTAGTCGATATTTTATTCATATCAATCCAAATGTTGTAAAATGAGGAACATTCAAAGTAGAAAACTCCAATGCATTTCGGGCGATGCCCTTTCTGTAGTAGGGGATCTCTGTGTATAGTCATAATCTAGTGAATAGTCCCGCCCATGTGCGCGGACCCCGGAGCAATCAAAAATAATCTCTTAAGCTGTCAAAACATGCAGAACTGCATAGACACTTAAGAGAGAATTTAAAGACAGATAATGCAGCCTATATCCACAGGCTACACTGTCCAATACTTCAACTGGAATTTCCACCAAAAACCACAACAGCACAGCCTGTCCAGGGTTTTCCACAGAGAAAAACCTTGCTTTTAACAGCAAAACCCTCTTGAATGATAGAGAGGAAGGAGTGGACAGACAAGCCCCATAGGCTGCCATTATGTGGCTCAAAACAGGATACTGTGCCTTTAAGAGAACTTTCCAGAAGCCTCACAGTATCCCAGAATGCAGTGCAGGTCCCTTTCACCTTCAGTTCTTTTTTCCGGCTCCTGCTAGCAGGACCCTGGAGCATTAGCTCTTCTTTTCTGAGCTTTTTCTATGCTATTTTTGTGATATTTTTGGATTTTTGTAGCTTCACTCGACGTCTTTGGCCTTTATCTGCGTTCTGCTGTGGTTTTTTGGCAGAATTTCTGCAGTCTTCTTGTCTTTAGACTCTTTGTAGTCTGACATGTGCTTTGTCTGCAGCTGAGCTGAAGGCCGAAGCTGAAGCTCACAGGGTTTGTACTCTGTGCTTGCCTGTGTCTATGGACACCTGTCTTCTCTGTACCTTCTTTTCTAGGGGGCTTCGGCTTCCAGGTTTCAAACAGAGGAGTTTGAAGGCATCTTCAGCCTCTGGGTGAGGTGAGGGTAGGTCCTCTACCGAGTCCCATGCTGTAATCTCTGGGGTTATCCCCAGTAAGGGCACGTCTGAGCTATGACGCGGTTCCAGTCGGCGTTGGGGCCGTCGTGGAGTGCCTGGACGTCATGTAGTGCCTCGACGTCATGGAGTGCTTCGACGTCGACGTCATGGAGTGCTTCGACGTCATGGAGTGCTTCGACGTCATGGAGTGCTTCGACGTCATGAGGTGCCTCGACGTCATGGAGTGCTTCGACGTCGACGTCATGGAGTGCTTCGACGTCATGAGGTGCCTCGACGTCGATGTCATGGAGTGTCTCGACGTCATGGAGTGTCTCGACGTCATGGAGTGTCTCGACGTCATGGAGTGTCTCGACGTCGACGTCATGGAGTGTCTCGACGTCGACGTCATGGAGTGTCTCGACGTCATGGGGTGTCTCGACGTCGACGTCCTGGGGTGTCTCTATGTCATGGAGTATCTTGACGTCATGGGGTTCCCCGACGTCATGGAGCAGTGTTGCTCGACGTCATGGAACGGTGATGCTCGACGTCATGGAGCAGGGATGCTCGACGTCATGGGGCAGGGATGCTCGATGTCATGGGACAGTGAGGCTAGACGTCATGGAGCGGTGAGGCTTGACGTCCTGGAGCAGTGATGCTCCTTTTGGGGCATTGGTCTCTTGGGCTCTGCCCTCTTCCGTTGGGTCCGGCCGTCACCGTTAGGGATGGCTCGGCGTCTCCGTGTTTGACACCTAGTGACATTTTGACGTCTGAGTGTTGGTTGTCGTAGAGACAGTCACTATCTTAGTGATGGTGACGTCGTAGTGCGGTCGGCGTCATGGGTTACAGCCGCAGAGTACTGCCGGCTCTTGACGCCTGGGTCTGGTTCCAGGCCTCGCTCCTTGGTGAGCCTCCCGTCGTAGAGGGGACTTTGTGTTCCCGGCACCTTCCACTCACGACGCAGAGCAGTTGATCAGCGTCGAGGAACCCTTCTGATGGGGAGTTTGTGGTTACTCACCTCGTGTACGCGGTGGACGTTTGTCCTTTTGCTTAGTTTTGAGTGCTTGCATGCCTGCACGTCTGCTAGGTCGCCTCCTGCTCAACCACTACTGGTGAGACCACCGGGGATGTTTCGGAATCCTCTCGGTTCCCTCTTCCGTCCACCACCCCAGGGGCCTTTTGCCCCTCAGTCTGCGAACCTCCGTGCCTTGATGCCAGGGATGCGTCTGCCATGAGTACGGGGAGTCCCTCTCCGACTCTTTACTGGTTGGCGGGACTTACCTTTCGTCCACTACCGCCTGGCAGGAGGTTCTGGCTCCGACCGTGCTCCTGACTTGGTCGCAGGGGTGGCGGCATGTAGACCTCGCGCTGTGGCCCGCTGTTGTTGGACCGTTGTTGTGAGATCCCTCTGTGGGGGGGTTTTCTTAACCGATTTGTGGTTCCTCTGCCGAGAGACAGGAGGGAAGCCTTACAAGAGGTGGTCTAATGGCCTGATAGTTTCGGTTCTAGGCATCGGTGTCGGAGCGAAGTTTTTCTCTCCTGCCGACCCCCAGGTATTGTGGGTTTGTCCTACGTTGCCATACTTTTCTTCGCCTGACGTCTCTGCAGCCTGCGGCTCAGCAGTGTGCTTCTACTCTCCCGTTCTTTGGGCAGCCCTTGGGTTGCCATCAGAGTAGTGAGTGGCCCGCATGAAGTCTGAATCGGAGACTTTTGGACGGCTGTAGGTTTGGGGCGTGGAGAACGGCCTGAGGCCTTCTGCCTTTTCTAGCGGCGTTTTCCTCCCAGGTTTTGCCGGTGGTCCCGGGCCGCCATTTAATGCTTTACAAGTATGTTGTGCGCATACGCGGGAGAGCTTGGGGCTCCTCGGCGAACAAAGGCCGGCTGGGTCTAAGTCAGTCTTCGGTTCATCGGCCCTCCTCCAGCACTTCCTCCGGTCGGCTCGCGGTTCCAGCGGTGCGAGCTCTAAGCAGAGGCCGTTATCCTGTTTAGGACAAGGGCGATAGAGGGCGTACCTCTGTCTCAAAGGGGGAGAGGTCTGTACTCCCGGTTCTTCTGGTTCACGAGAAGGACAGGTACGAGTTCAGGCCCATTCTGGATTTGTGACAAGCAAACAAGTGGATTCGCAGTAGAGGAGTTTCGCATGCTGTCGTTGCATCAGGTTTATACTCAGCTGCAACAGGGAGATTGGCTTGGTGCCATAGATCTGCGGGATGCATACTCCCATGTGCTCATTGCACACAGGAAGTTCCTGCGATTCCAAGTCGGCGCCCATCATTATCAGTACACAGTACTGCCAGTCGGGCTGAGGTCTGCGCCCAGACTATTCTCGAAGTGCATGGCAGTGGTAGCTGCACGCCTGTGAAAAAACGAGGTGGCTTCTCTAACCGTGCCTGGACGATTGGTTGGTCAGGGCCTCCTCCTTCTCGGAAGCTCAGGCGCACTTCAAGAGGACGTGCGTTCTCTGGAGCGAGCTGGGGTTGCACATCAACATGTCCAAGTCTGTCCCCATTCCGGTCCAGTGCATACAGTACTTGGGAGCCTCCGTCAATACGCTGTCAGCAAGCGTGTCTCCTTCGGAGGAGAGTCGATTATCTCCCCTTGGGAAGGCTCAGGCTCTTGTGACCGCCCCATCTGCGGCAGTGGAGACGGTGTCTTCTCTTCTGGGGTCGGTGGCCTCTTGTATATTCCTCACGCCAAATGCACGGCTGCTCATGAGACCTTTGCAGGAGTGCTTGGAGGATCAGTGGGATTAGTGGAAAAGATCCATGGGCGACAAGATACGACTGTCTCTGCGTGCTCTTCAGTCTCTGAAGTGGTGGTGTTCAGCTGAGACTCTCCTAAGAGGGGTTCCCTTTCACAAGGACATTTCCGCACAGACTGTCGTGACGGGTGCGTCTCTCCACGGCTGGGGGGGGGCGCTTTCCGGAGACTTGCAGATACAAGGAACGTGGTCCCAGAGGGAGTCCACGTATCACATCATTTTCTGGGAACTCAGAGCTGTTCCCTTGGCATTGAAGGCGTTTCTTCTGTCCCTCCGGACCAACTCTCTGCTTGTATAACGGACAATTTGACCACAATGTATTACCTCAACAAGCAGGGGGGTTCGAGATCGCGCACTCTGTCGCAGGAGGCGCGGGCGATCTGGCGACTGACTCTAACGGCTACCCATCTGCCAGGTGTGCAGAATGTTCAGGCAGACTGGCTGAGCAGACTGATTCAGGAAAGCCACGAATGGGTCATAAACGACGAAGTACTAGGAGAAGTCTTCGGCGAATGCCGAGACTTCGCCCCCAGGTACTGCCTGTGGGGAAACTGCGGAATGCGTTCTGGATTAACTGGTCGAACAGCTTTCTGTGCGCCTTTCCACCCTTTCCCTGGATTCCGGCGGTGTTCATCAAGCTGTCCCAGTCCAGGGCGCGGATGATCCTGATTGCCCCGGAATGGCCCAGACAGTGGTGGTTCACGGACCTGCTTCACCGGTCTCTCCGTCCTCTCCTACGGAGGCCTTGCAGGCCGGACCTTCTCGCAAAGGTCAGGGGGCAGACGTTGCACCCCAACCTCTCGTCTTTGAGTTTGGCTGCATGGCTCTTTAGATAGTGTGATATGGCCATTTGAATCTACCAGAAGTTTGTATGGATATACTGAAGGAGGCTAAGCATCCTTCCACTAGGACTTCTTCTGCTTACTAGTGGAAGAAGTTTTTGCATCTGGTGCAAGTCCAAGGACCGTGACCTGTCGACGTGTAAGGAAGATGTCTTCCTTCTGTATCTTCTACGCCTGGCGCAGTCGGGCCTTATGTCTAATCCATTACGGTTCATATTGCTGCGCTGACTGCCTACAGGAAATGCCCTCCAGACTTCCTTCTTCCAGATCCCTGTGATCAAAAGATTTTTTTGGAAGGCTGGAAGAAAGCATTCCCTCCTGTCTGGCTTCCTTCGCCTTCATGGGAATTGACTGTGGTGCTGTCCAGATTGATGTAGGAGCCTTTTGAACCTATTCATAGGGCTTCGTTGCAGCATCTGTCCTGGAAGGCGGCGTTCCTCGTGGCCATCACATCGGCCCGCAGGGGGAGTGATATTCAGGCGTTGTGTTGCCAAGGACCTTATACTGTATTTCATACTGCTGAGGTTGTTACGCATACTCACCGTTAATGTCTTCCTAAGGTTATTTCTGGTTTTCATGTCAACCGGACAATAGCTTTGCCTACGTTCGTTCAGAATCCGGCATCTCCAGCGGGAAGGTCCCTACATTCCCTGGATGTTAGGAGGGTGTTGGAATTTTATCTGGCTAAAACCAGAGATATTCGTGGTTCAGATCTATTGTTTGTCAATTATGGATCAGTCTGGACCGGTCTTGCTACCTCAAAACAGTCCATCTCTAGGTGGATTGTGTCCTGTACACTATTGTGTTACCAACAGACTAATACGACCTTAGGAGGTAAACCTAAGGCTCATTCCACCAGGGGCAAAGCTGCCACGACTGCTTTGCTGCTTAATGTTCCGATTGCAGAAATCTGCAAGGCCGCCACTTGGAAGACGGTCCATACCTTGGCTAAGCATTACTGTCTGGACACTGATGCCAGGGCAGATGCTCAGGTTGGGCAGGCTTCGCTGCGAAATTTGTTCGCACAATAGTGGTGTTATTTCTCGTTTCTCCACCGCCGCTTTGGTGTGGGGATGGGCTTGCCATTCTATTCACTAGATTATGACTATACACAGAGATCCCCTACTACAGAAGGAGTAGTTTCTGTCCTGTAACTCCAGTTCTGTAGTAGGGGTATCTCTGTTATAGTCATAAGCGCCCGCCCTCCTCCCCGGTGGAGAGAGATATTCATGTAAGGAATGCTACAGGTCTGGCGTGTTGCGCCTTCAAAAAGAACTGAAGGTGAAAGGGACCTGCACTGCATTCTGGGATACTGTGAGGCTTCTGGAAAGTTCTCTTAAAGGCACAGTATCCTGTTTTGAGCCACATAATGGCAGCCTATGGGGCTTGTCTGTCCACTCCTTCCTCTCTATCATTCAAGAGGGTTTTGCTGTTAAAAGCAAGGTTTTTCTCTGGAAAACCCTAGACAGGCTGTGCTGTTGTGGTTTTTGGTGGAAATTCCAGTTGAAGTATTGGACAGTGTAGCCTGTGGATATAGGCTGCATTATCTGTCTTTAAATTCTCTCTTAAGTGTCTATGCAGTTCTGCATGTTTTGACAGCTTAAGAGATTATTTTTGATTGCTCCGGGGTCCGCGCACATGGGCGGGACTATTCACTAGATTATGACTATAACAGAGATACCCCTACTACAGAACTGGAGTTACAGGACAGAAACTACTCCTTCTCAAGGAGTACTGTGAAGAAGACAAAAATCTATGAGGGTCAGGAAGTGAGAAACATCGTGATGAACTAAATTGTTTAAGGTGCCGATCAATCAGTGAATCAATGCGAGTTTCATAAAGGCTAAGGACATGTGAAAGATAGTGCCGAACAGTGAACTAAGAAGAGGGTGTGCTCTTAGCGGTATACGTGAATGGCAGGCTCAAAACGTGAAAGGGGAAAAAATAACTATGAAGAGGGTGAAAAGATAACTATGAAAGGGTGAAAACGTACTTGAAATTCAATGTAACGCGGCGCGTTACTAACAGGTTCAGAAACAGATCGAGAACGCTGACGGAAGGTGATCCGAGTGTCGGTGAAGTAAACTGAGCATGCAAAATAGAAAAGGGGCTAGATAGAAAACGGACAAAAGTAAAAACGGACAAAAGTAAAAAAGAGGTTGAAATCGTAGCGCCATCTTGGAGTGTGGAGATGGTGATGTGGGAGTGAGGGTCAAGTGCAAGAAAATGAAATTAGAATAGAGTGAAATTTAAGTTGGAATTAAGTGAAACACAGGCAATAAAGAGACAATGTCGAGGGATATGATAAATTACAGATAACAACTGTATTCAAAACGATCATTGAGGCCAAAAGGCTTCTGAGTCTGTAAACGGAACATCCATTCAAGTTCTCTTTTTAAAAGAAGTTTGTTGTCAGTTCCTTCTTTCTTATTGACAACTTCAAGAATGGTAAATTGCAGTTGTGCAATGGTGTGGCGAGCTTCCAGAAAATGTGTAGCAATGTTAGATTTCTCATTTTTTAGTCGAATGTTGGACTTGTGCTCATTCAAGCGTATCTTAATTTTCCTTTCTGTTTTGCCAACGTACAGTTTGCCGCAGGGGCATTTCAAGGCATAGATTAGATTGGAAGAGTCACATGTCGCATTGACTTGCAGTTTGATGGCGTTGCCTTTCATGGGGTGGCGGATGGTATTACCTTTTATGACACAGTTGCAGTGACTACAGTTGAGACAGGGCTGGGTACCTTTGTAGTTTTTGACTATGCTGGTGGGTTTAGATAACATTTCTTTAATGTTCTTACTCCTTGTGTGAGCAAACAAAGGTAGAGGTTTAAACATGTCACCAAAATCTGGTTCAACTTGAAGAATTGGCCAATGTTTGAGTATGATTTTTTTATAGATGTTACTGACAGTAGAATACTTGGATACCAGAACAATTCGTTGTTGTTCTTTGATAGGTTGCTTGGTGAGAGCCTCTTGTCGAGTTATTTGTGCCACTCGGGTTTGTGCCTCAGATAAAACTTGTGTGGGGTATCCTCTGTCAAGGTATCGATTGTGCATTTCGTGCATGCGAATTTTCATGGTCTCTTCATCTGACACTATGCGTTTGACGCGTAGTAATTGGGAGAAAGGCAGGTGTTTTTTTAATGACTCTTGATGGTAGCTGTAATAATGTAATGTGTTGTTGCGGTCGGTACTTTTTCTGTGAAGATCCGTGGTGATACCAGTTGAAGTGATTTTGATGTTTACATCCAAGAATGTAATTTCGGTGTCGCTGATCTGCCATGTTAACTTAATTCGTTCATCCTTAGAGTTAAGGTGATGGAGAGATCGTTCAAGAGATTCTTTGGAGTCCGTCCAGACGAAGAATAAGTCGTCGATGTATCTGACGTAGAGTTTTATTTTTTCGTGTAAGTCAATGTCACCATAGATATGTGTTCTCTCAAAATTTTCCATGTATATGTTAGCGTATGTGGGGGCAGCGCAATTCCCCATCGCCATTCCAGAAAGCTGTAGGAACCATTCGCTGTTGACTTGGAAGTAGCTGTGATACAACGTGTATACCATTAATTCCATCAAAAAAGATTGCATGGGAGTATCAATGTCACTGTAGTAAAGTTTGCTCTATGGCTTCAATGCCACCCTGGTGGGGGATGGATGTGTATAAAGAGCTAACATCTGCAGTGCAGAGTATGTATTGGTTGTTATCATCGACTTGAATGTTGGCCAGTTTGAGTAAAAACTCAGTTGTATCCTTGATGTAACTAGCTGCCTTAGTAACAATGGGTTGCAAATATCGATCTATCAATTTGCCTGGAGACTCATGTATCGAACCTTTGGTGGACACTATCGGCCGAAAAGGGGGATTTTTGAGATCCTTGTGTATTTTTGGACTCATGTGAATAGTAGGGCTCCTGGGATGTTCAAGCAAAAGGAAGTTTTTGGTACGTTCTTCAATGATGTCATTTTGAAAAGCTCGCATGACGATGTCTTTGAGAGTGTTCTGAAATTCTCTTGTCGGGTTGCTTTCAAGTTGCATATAAAGAGAAGTGTCTCGTATGTGTTCTTGAAGTCGTAGTGTGTATAAGGAAGTGTCCAGAATAACCAGGGCTCCTCCCTTATCAGCTTTGATGCATCTTATGTCTGCATTGTTGGCTAAGGATTTAAAAGGGTATCGCGATCCTTGGTGGTGAGATTCTGATTTCTGGTGTGCCTGCGGAAGTTGATTTTGGCTACATCATTGTGGACTAATTTTTCAATTGTCAACATTTCTTTGAGTTCTTTATCAATGTCTGAGATTTCATGTTCAAGTTCTTTTAAAATGCCTGAAAGTTCTTCGACGATTAGGAGGATAAGGTCCAAACTACATTTGTTTAGTATTCCATCCCATTTGTCTTTGAATGTCTTTGAATTTTTACACAGGGAAGGTTTCAAGGCGATCCTTAAACCGCGAGGGATTCTTTCTTTCAGGCATTTTAAAAGAACTTGAACATGAAATCTCAGACATTGATAAAGAACTCAAAGAAATGTTGACCCCAGAAGAACTAACTAACACATTGGAAGACTTAAAAATCACTCTTGATAAACATCAGAAAGAAATCAACTCAAACTGGCCAACATTCAAGTCGATGATAACAACCAATACATACTCTGCACTGCAGATGTTAGCTCTTTATACACATCCATCCCCCACCAGGGTGGCATTGAAGCCATAGAGCAAGCTTTACTACACAGTGACATTGATACTCCCATGCAATCTTTTTTGATGGAATTAATGGTATACACGTTGTATCACAGCTACTTCCAAGTCAACAGCGAATGGTTCCTACAGCTTTCTGGAATGGCGATGGGGAATTGCGCTGCCCCCACATACGCTAACATATACATGGAAAATTTTGAGAGAACACATATCTATGGTGACATTGACTTTCACGAAAAAATAAAACTCTACGTCAGATACATCGACGACTTATTCTTCGTCTGGACGGACTCCAAAGAATCTCTTGAACGATCTCTCCATCACCTTAACTCTAAGGATGAACGAATTAAGTTAACATGGCAGATCAGCGACACCGAAATTACATTCTTGGATGTAAACATCAAAATCACTTCAACTGGTATCACCACGGATCTTCACAGAAAAAGTACCGACCGCAACAACACATTACATTATTACAGCTACCATCAAGTCATTAAAAAAACACCTGCCTTTCTCCCAATTACTACGCGTCAAACACATAGTGTCAGATGAAGAGACCATGAAAATTCGCATGCACGAAATGCACAATCGATACCTTGACAGAGGATACCCCACACAAGTTTTATCTGAGGCACAAACCCGAGTGGCACAAATAACTCGACAAGAGGCTCTCACCAAGCAACCTATCAAAGAACAACAACGAATTGTTCTGGTATCCAAGTATTCTACTGTCAGTAACATCTATAAAAAAAAAATCATACTCGAACATTGGCCAATTCTTCAAGTTGTACCAGATTTTGGTGACATGTTTAAACCTCTACCTTTGTTTGCTCACACAAGGAGTAAGAACATTAAAGAAATTTTATCTAAGCCCACCAGCATAGTCAAAAACTACAAAGGTACCCAGCCCTGTCTCAACTGTAGTCATTGCAACTGTGTCATAAAAGGCAATACCATCCGCCACCCCATGAAAGGCAACGCCATCAAACTGCAAGTCAATGCGACATGTGACTCTTCCAATCTAATCTATGCCTTGAAATGCCCCTGCGGCAAACTGTACGTTGGCAAAACAGAAAGGAAAATTAAGATACGCTTGAATGAGCACAAGTCAAACATTCGACTAAAAAATGAGAAATCTAACATTGCTACACATTTTCTGGAAGCTCGCCACACCATTGCACAACTGCAATTTACCATTCTTGAAGTTGTCAATAAGAAAGAAGGAACTGACAACAACAAACTTCTTTTAAAAAGAGAACTTGAATGGATGTTCCGTTTACAGACTCAGAAGCCTTTTGGCCTCAATGATCGTTTTGAATACAGTTGTTATCTGTAATTTATCATATCCCTCGACATTGTCTCTTTATTGCCTGTGTTTCACTTAATTCCAACTTCAATTTCACTCTATTCTAATTTCATTTTCTTGCACTTGACCCTCACTCCCACATCACCATCTCCACACTCCAAGATGGCGCTACGATTTCAACCTCTTTTTTACTTTTGTCCGTTTTTACTTTTGTCCGTTTTCTATCTAGCTCCTTTTCTATTTTGCATGCTCAGTTTACTTCACCGACACTCGGATCACCTTCCGTCAGCGTTCTCGATCTGTTTCTGAACCTGTTAGTAACGCGCCGCGTTACATTGAATTTCAAGTAAGTTTTCACCCTTTCATAGTTAATTTTTTCCCCTTTCACGTTTTGAGCCTGCCATTCACGTATACCGCTAAGAGCACACCCTCTTCTTAGTTCACTGTTCGGCACTATCTTTCACATGCCCTTAGCCTTTATGAAACTCGCATTGATTCACTGATTGATCGGCACCTTAAACAATTTAGTTCATCACGATGTTTCTCACTTCCTGACCCTCATAGATTTTTGTCTTCTTCACAGTACTCCTTGAGAAAGGGCATAGCCCGAAATGCATTGGAGTTTTCTACTTTGAATGTTCCTCATTTTACAACATTTGGAGATGATATGAATAAAATATCGACTACCTTATGAAGATACACGCTGTTCTAATAAATACTACATTCTGGATGAACTATCATTGAAAGGAATTTTTTTCCAATTGGTGTGCCACAAGTGGGGATGTATCCGCATATTCTTATGCATACACAACCTCGTTAGTTTCTACTAGTGTTTCGGACGGAGACACTACCCACCAGTGCACCCACTATATTTTTCAAACCCAACTCCGAACTTTCAAAAGTCGCTGTGCACCACCTATCACTCTTTGATTAGCAGTTGAATATTGCACACATTTACAATCTATTCACTTCGGAGAGATCATGCAGCAGAAGGCTAAAAATAAAAGCACAGGGCCTCCGAATCGACCTAATACTGAGCACCTATTTCACCCTCCGTTTTGGAAGTCTTATTCATGAACCGAGAGCATGCATCTGAAAGAGACACGTTAGTGATAGATTCTTTACCTTAGAATATCCCCAGGCGTCAGACTGGATACGGAAAATTTTGCGTAGCAATACCCCTGTGTGCCGGCAGGCGTCGTCCGCGGCTCTGCGTCATTAGTGCCGGAATGACGTAGTCGGAGTACTTAGACGCCGCCCATGCGTGCTGACGTCAGTTCTTTTTTCCGCACCAGCTAGCGCAGATCCGGAGAAGCTCTACCCCTTAGTCATTTTTTGACTAAACTTTTTTGATCCTTTGATCATTGCTCTTTTCGAGTCTTCGACTCCGGTGCCGGTAGGGATGCCCGGGTTTAAACCCTGTTCCAAGTGCGACCGACTGATGTCGGTTACCGACCCCCATCGCCGGTGCCTGAAGTGTTTAGGCCTCGACCGCACCTGCTCCGACTGCCGGGCCCTGACGTCGAAGGCTAGGCGGGAGCGGTCCGCAAGCGGCTCGATCTCCGGCAGTCGGCCCTGTGCCGCTCATGGTCCCGGTCCCACGGGAGGTCGAGGGACCGGTCGCGGGGTCGGAGTCCTCGCAGCTCCGGGAGTGGACATCGGTCGTTGGGATCCAAGTCCTCCGGTAAGAGGCATGAGAGGTCGGAGAGGCATCATCGTTCTTCCGACCCACCCTGACGCTCGCACGATGCGGCCGGGGGTTCGGGTGACACCACCCGTGCGGCTCCGACTGAGTCGCAGGCGTCGCCGCCTGCCCCCACACCTTCGGGTCCCTGGGCATGACGCGATGCCGGAGGAGGTCGAGCGGTACCTCCATGACCATGAGGTCCCTCCCTTCTCAGCCGGGTCCCGTGGCACCTCCGGGCCCAACGGCCCCAGCTGGAGGCCCTAGCGGGTCGGGTGCTCCGTCCCCAACGCCGTCGGGTGCTTCGGTCCCGGCGCCGCAGGACCTCGCTGGATCCGGGTCGTCGCTGGTCGGCCGCGCCGGCCCTGCGGGTGTTGCCCCCTGTGGACGCCATGCCCAATGTTCCCTTCGGTCCGACTCTGGCGCCGCTTCCGACTGCCTTTTGGGATTTTTATTTCCATGAGGAGGCCCCGTCTGTTGCCTGTTCTACAGGAGATGGGTGACGAAGGTGATATTGGAGGGGTCTGAGGACCCTCTGGCACAGGAGTGCCAGTCTCAAGCGGACTGGGCATATGAGCTTGGGGAGGCCAGTGGTATTGACACTTCGCCAGACACTGGATTTGTCTCCCCTCCCACCGTGGCTACGGAGGAGGGGGCTGCTTACAGTGTAGTGTTGACGAGGGCGGCCAAGGCCTTAAACCTTGCGCTCCCCACCGCGGACGTGAGGACTAACCTCCTCACTGAGGTCCTTCAACCGCAGGCAAGCTCCAGTGAGCCTCTGCTGCCGTTTAATGAGGCCTTGTGTGACGTTCTGGTGGGCACTTGGTCCAAGCCCGCCACAGGTCCGCCTGTGGATGGGAACGTGGCTAGACGCTACCGCCCAGCTCCGGGCGACCCTTGCTTTTTGTCCACCCATCCCACCCCGAGAGTCTGGTCATCCAGGCCTCTACTTCCCAGACCGCATTCCCGACGGCCCCACCCGATCGGGAATCCAAGAGGTACGAACAGTTCGGGAAGAAGGTGTTCTCGTCCCTGAGTTTGGGACTGTGGTCTGTCAATACCGCATGCCTCTTGGGCCGCTACACCCACACACTGTGGGACACGGTCGCGGACTGGTTGGTTGTTAAAGGCGGGCTCGCCCCAGACAGTCGTCAGCCACCTCCAGACTACGGCCGACCTCCTGCACTTGCTGGGGTTCTCCATCAATGTGCCGAAGTCGCCCCTGTGTCCCTCTCAGAAGCTCTCTTCATCGGAGCGGTTCTAGACTCGGCGCAGTTTTGGATTTATCCTCCCGAACAGCGGGTTCGGGATATTCCGGCTCTGATTCCGATCTTTCAGCCTTTATCCAGAGTCTCGGTCAGGTTGACGCTGCGGCTTCTGGGGCTGATGGCCTCCTGCATCCTTCTGGTGCATCACGCCAGGTGGCAGGTGCGGGCTCTGCAGTGGGACCTGAAGTTTCAGTGGGCCCAGCATCAGGGCAACCTGTCCGATCATTTCTTGATCTCTGAGGGCACTGCAAGACAGTTGCAGTGGTGGCTCACGGACCGCGATTGGGTCAGTGGCAGATCCCTACCCCACCCGGAGCACGTGTTTGTGACGGACGCGTCCCTCCAGGGATGGGGAGGCCACATGGGAGAGGCGGAGATCAGAGGCCTCTGGTCTCATGCGGAGTCCCAGCTCCATATCAACTTTTTGGAGCGGCGGGCGATCCGTCTAGCACTGAAGGCATTCCTCCCCTCTGTCCGGGGGAGTGTAGTGCAGGTGTTCACGGACAACACCACCGCCATGTGGTACTGCAACAAACAGGGCGGGGTGGGGTCGTGGACCCTATGCCAGGAGGCTCCGCGCCTCTGGCAGTGGCTGGAACATCAGGGCGTGACCCTGGTGGTTCAACACCTGGCAGGTTCTCTGAACGCCAGGGCGGACGAACTCGGCCGTCGGTGCATGATTGATCACGATTGGCGTCTGAACTCGAACGTGGTGCAAGGCCTCTGGAGAGCCTTGGTTAGATCTATTCGCCACAGAAGAGAACGCGCAATGTCATCAGTTCTGTGCGTTGGAATTTCCAAGGCGGCACTCGCTCGGAGACGCTTTTCGTCGCGAGTGAAGTTGCCTTTCCGCCTATACCACTTCTGCCCAGAGTGCTGAAGATCAGGCACGACCGGGCCCAGGTTATCCTTGTGGCTCCGGACTGGGCACGAAGATACTGGTATCCCGAGCTACTCGGCATGTCAGTCGATTCCCCCGATTTGTCTGCCTCGTCGGGAGGACCTTCTGTCGCAGCAGCAGGGGACGGTTCTCCACCCGAACCTGTCCAGTCTCCACCTACAAGCTTGGAGATTGAGCGGCGGCAGTTGAGGCCATTTGACTTGCCTCCCGAAGTCTGTAATGTCATTCTGGCAGCCAGGCGTCCCTCCACAAAGTCGGTATACGCCTGCAGGTGGAACAGATTTGTGGCATGGTGCACAGCAAAGGCTGTGGAGCCACTCTCTGCCCCTCTTTCTGAGGTTCTCCTCTTCCTTCTTTCTCTTGCCCAGCAGGGCTCTGCTCTGGGCAGTATCAAGGGCTACCTTTCTGCCCTTTCCACCTTCTTGAGGCTACCTGATCAGCCTTCCTTGTTCAAGTCCCCTATTGTAAATAGGTTTTTGAAGGGCATCACACACATGTTCCCTCCTGTTCCTTTCGTGATCCCCCCCCCCAGTGGAACTTGAACCTTGTTCTTACTTACCTAATGTGTGCTCCCTTTGAGCCGCTCCATAACTGTCCTCTCCGTCTTCTTCCTTTGAAGACTGCTTTCCTGGTTGCCATCACCTCTGCCAGGAGAGTGGGTGAGCTCCAGGCTCTTTCTTCCACACCTCCTTTCCTCCCTGTTCATCCGGACAAGGTTGTGTTGTGGACAAGACCTTCTTTCCTGCCCAAGGTTGTCACGGCTTTCCACATCAGGCAGTCCATTACTTTGCCCACCTTCTTTCTGCCTCCGCATCCCTCGAAAGAGGAAGAGAGGCTCCACCGCCTAGACCCAAAACGTGCGCTCTCTTACTATCTAGATCGCACACGCCAGTTCCGGGTGGATGACCAACTCTTTGTTGGTTACGTGGGCGCTAAGAAGGGAAAGGCGGTGCACAAGCGGACCATCTCCCGGTGGATCATCTTGTGTATCCAGGCATGTTACTCCTTTGCTAAGAAGGAGCCCCCTGTTGGATTGAGGGCTCATTCCACTCGGGCCACGGCGACTACCACTGCCCTGGGCCGGGGAGTGCCCTTGCAGGACATTTGCCAGGCAGCTACGTGGGCCTCGCTGCACACGTTCGCACGACATTACTGCCTGGACAGCCAAGTCCGTAGGGATGGCTTCTTTGGCCGTTCCGTCCTCCAGGACTTTCTGGTGTGATTATTGGTTCGCAGACCCACCACCGGGGTTGGTATTGCTGGGGTATCTATTCTAAGGTAAGGAATCTATCACTAACTAATGTCTCTTACAGATATATCGTTACACAAGTAGTAATTTGTGCTATAGTGACCCCATAGCAACTGAAGGCACTGGTACTAAACACCTCTTTCGTGAGTGGAGAAGCAAGTCTTCTTATCTGAGGACCTTCATTCCCCATTTGTAAGTTATCTTCGCATACATGCAGCATATGCTAGTAACCCACAGGTTGATAAAGCCACCTGATTTCATGACCGTTTTACCCTTGGTACCTGATAATTTGTCCTGGCAAGTCTTGTTTTATGTATGAATGTTTGTTGCGATTTTTGTCTAAGAGAACTTGGCTTGAGAGCGGAGTGCTAAATATAGAGGGTGTGATCTCTAGTACATGATTTAACATTGCTTACAAAGAGAGGCTGAATGTGAAGTCCTATTATGTGAGGAAGCAGTACTTTTTAAGATGGGGTTTTTCATTTCCTTTTTGAACAGAATATGGCGGGCTGGGGTTGTTGTTTGAGATTGTGGGAGTGTAGTTGGGGAATGCCTTGCTTCTGGTCTTTTCCTTCATGCTTTTTTTCATCTGCAGCCTAGTGATGTCCTGGCTTCTGAGTTGACTGACCCATGAGGTGTTTTTCTCTACTTGGTATATTGGGGTGCCATTTCTGATTACCTTTTAGGTAGTGGAGCTTGTAATGTGGACTTTGAGAGGAGAATAGTATAGTTCCTTTTGTGTTTAGGGATGTGGTTGAACTCATTCATGCCGTTGAGACATGCTACAGCACGGATAATGGGTGCCATAGTGGGTTTTAGGGCAGTGCATTGAACAGCACTGTGGCTCCCATCATAGTGAGAGGTCAAGGACTTGCACTGTCATTCTGAGGTTGTTTTCAGACAGGTAACGCTTTTTTTATACAAAGGGAGAGCTGATGCCCTGTTTTTTTTTTTTTTTTTTCTTCTCCCTGCGATATGATCTTTATTAGGAGGTCTGTATGTGGTGAAACCACTTTATTTTGCATGACTGATAGCTGGTGTGTGGTATGGAGCTATAAAGGTTTGTCAAATACTAATGCTTGAATCTGTGGTTGTTTGGTTGATGCAGTTGTGACCTGTAGTTCCTACTAATATGTAGGATCTGCACATTGTTTGGACAACATAAACCAAGGTCTTGGTGGCGACTGATTCCAGATACACTCGCTGGATATGTTGTCCTATTGACCATCTAGTACACAGTGCCACTTAAAGCCCCCCCCTAACCAACCAGGAAGCGAACAGTTTCTGGCAACCACTGAACATGACAACCTTGAGCACTCTGGGATCATGGAAACAGTACAGAATCTTTGGTCACTTGTGCTCACTTGTGCTCACTTATTCTCCGAGAAATATACCAAAAATTCACAGTGGGAGATTCAATAATATTGATTAAACCAATGTTATTCTTGTATAAAATTCGCTTGCTGCAGTGATTAGGAAACCAAAGCAAATAAAGGAGATTACAAGCACTAAAAGAGTGAACAATAGATACATTTCTACCATGGTGCTGAAGCAATGAATATATGCAGGCATATATGCAATATGGTAATCTATCGTACGCCTACGATGCAGACCCTTCTCTGAGTGTGCCTTAAGTGTGTATGGGTGTGGAGCCAAGAATACCCCTGCCCCCTCCAAGGGACAATCCAACCCCCATTACCTGTGTCAGCAGAAGTGCCACTTCTACCAAACCATTGGATGCCTATTTATAGTAATACAAAAAGAACTGATAGACAGAATGCAGAACCATGTCATACATTCACCCCAGTACAGAGATTTGTGCCTAAATACATTTTTTTTGTTTGTTTTTTTGCACACCATGCTATTCCAGTTTGAACCCAGCCATATGCAAATCAGTCTTGACCCTGCACCCAATGGGAACAGTCCAGCCTGAACTGCCAGGCCAGGTCCTCCCTGGACTGGAAACGAGCATCCTAGGGCCGGTTTTGGGGTTTCACCGCTCATCAGCCAGGATAGCTTGACTCCAGTGACATAGAGAGCACAGGACCCACATCTGGGCATACCTGTCCCACTCTGGGTGACACATGCTAGGATGCTTGTTTCCGGTCCAGGGAGGACCTGGCTTGGCAGTTCGTGCTGGACTGTTCCCATCAGGCACAGGGACAAGACATGATTTGCATATGATCAGGTCCAAATTGAGGTTGCATGGTGAGCAAAAGAATTATGGATTGAACCCAGATCTCTTGCCTGGGGGGGAATGTTTTGATTTGTTCTGCATTCTGGCCATCAATTGTGATATAACAGCCGCTTACCAGGAGAAAGTTTGCCTTTTTTTGGTATTGAGATTTAGATTGGAACTAGGTATTCAGTTTTAGAAGGTTTTGGGTTCCTGGATGTTGCGTGCTGAGGAGAATTTGAGGTAGACTTGTGTTGATGTAGATGCATCAAACAGGGGTTTTAAAGCGCACTACTCACCCATGAGTCTCAAGGCGCAGGGGGGTGCAATGAGATGGGTTTCTTGACTGAGGCGATGTCGAGGAAGATTGAAAACATCTCCATATATGGAGGATGGTAAACGTCATCTTCGTAGGACATGGGCTTGAGGGAGTTGAAAATATTTCTGGGTTCACCATGCAAGAAGAGGTTGAATTGGTCATCTGGGTCAGGAGAATTGGAGGTCGAGTGGATGACCTTTGATGCTGTCAAAAGTAGATTCTGAGTATCTTTGGTTTCCTGAGCGGAATTCATTGATGGCATTCCACTTGTCGATTGACTGCAAATTAAGGGTCAGATAGTCGATTGAAGCAGTGTTTGTCTGCCTTGAAGAGAGCTTTGCTTCGGTTAGTCATTTTGTTGATGGTAGACTTGTAAAAGATTACTTTACCTATAGAGGTGAGTGACCGGTGCTGAGTGAAGTGCTGTGAGCAGGCTGAGGTTGTGAAAGAATGTATGTCAGTTGAATTTCTTAGCATGTGGAATACGTGTTCTCCAAGAACTCTTTGTACTATGGTGCTGAGGATTTGAATTTGAAGAATTGTGCATTCTGGAATGGTAGATTCTACATGTTTGATTTTTTTAGTGCAGTGCTTGTCAGAGATGATTGGTTCAGTTTGAACACATAGAAGACCCTTCATGTACCAGATAGTTTGCTCTGGTGACATCTTTGTACTGCATGTGTTCAGTACTCCTTCAACCAGTGCTGTATGGGATCAAGCTCTACTTTGTGGGGCTGACCTGTTTCAGTGCAGCTGGCGGTTGAACACCCTTCCCTCTTTGGGTGCATTTTAGAAGACCATGTCTCCTCCACCAACAGTGACTACTGGATGTTGTGCCAGCGAATAGACAGGCTCCTCTTGATTGTGCTCAACAGGCCTCTCCGATAGATTAGGTCTGCCCTGCTTCATACCCCTCTTTTTTTCCCCAGTGGGCACAACCCACTTCATTGTGAGGCATGAAGATGTTAAGGAAGTACTCTGAGTTTTACGTGCAAGGAGAGAGTAGCCCCATACCTTCAACAGATTCGATTTTTCCCATGGTACACAGGTCTCCTGTTCACAGATTATATCCTGTCCCCGAGATCTGAGTGTTTCTGCCTCAGTTTGCCTCTTGGCTTCATCATTTAGGCCACAGACATTTACTGAACGTAGTTGCACTCTGCCCCACCTCCAGTGCTCTAGTGTCATCAAAACATATCACCTTACCCTATATAATCTTACTAACCCACAGTTTAAAAAAAAAATGTAATCCCTCAGAACACACCAACAGAGAAAATGAATAAGCAAAACGCATATTGCATCAAATTTCCCAGCTTCTTCAAACATTAGATCAGCCTATATACTCTTACTGACCCGCCTGTAGCGAACTTCCTGGTTAGTTTAGAATTTACCCCTAAAACACACCCAAATAAAAGACACCTACTGCATCAAGTTTCCTGGCAGCCAGGCCGTTAAGGTTTTTTACGAAGATTTATCTTCCAGAAATTCCTTAGCCTTAATTTCGGATGTGCACCTCCACGTTTTATTATTCCAGCTCTCCTTAACCCTTGTGAGATTCACTGAGAATGCCTAAGCCCCCTTGTCCTGAAAGGGTTTAATCATTTGTCGGAGCCTCTATCGTTTCTCTACTGTTATGTGGCAAAAATCAGGTCTGGCAAAAAAGGAGCAGTCTGCCACTGTGTGTTTAGAATCCAGCCTTGCTTTCTCGATGATTGCTTGTCTCAAGAGAAAGTTTCCAATGTAGACCAGGATATCCCTGGGCTTCCCATCTTTTTGCTATGTGTTAGTGTATACAGGTTTCTGTGGGCTCTTTGGATCTTCATGCCCCAGTTCCATTTGTCCAATTCTGGAAATTCCATTCGGAATAGATCCACCAAGAACAGTCTCTTATCATCCCCTTCTGCCACCCCTAGGATCTGTTGATTGTTTCATTGTTGTCAATTTTAATGATGTTCCAACTTCTGAATATCATCTCTATCTATAATGAAATTGAATAAATCAATCTAATGTACCTGATTCAACATTTGTTGTGAAATTCTTCTAAAGGACACAAACTTTGACTGGTTGAACCACAGATCATTGAATGTGGATGAGAGTTACTACAATTTGGTGTGTTTCAGTGTTTTTGTTGGACATTGTTCTAGGCTGGTTTCAGCCCTGGTGGGTGGGTATTGTGACACTGAGCACCCTAAAGTATTGTGATTTCAAGGACACTGGTGAGACAAATTGGTTACTGATGTAAACAGATGTGCGGGTCATACCCACAATTTTTGGAAGTAACACTAAGGAACCACTTAAAGTATTCTCGCAGTCAGAACCACTGAGAAAAACGTAAGTATCCTTATTCCCAAACTGGAATTTAAAAGGTAGTTCCCAATACTCTGCATACCTTTCCCCTAATGCTTTATATCTGCCCACTTGATGGTGTTGTAGACCGTATTGGAAATGGAATGTCGAAATCTGCAGAGTAATGAACAGGAATTTACCCAATCTGCTGAACAAATTACAGCAACGGTTAAAGGTAACTTCTCTAACTTTTCCATGTGTATCATTGTGTGTACTGCATCTTTGAGTGCCATGAGTATTTACTGTTTCATAAGTTGGTATGGAGAAAATGAGCTTGTGGCATTATGTCGCCATGGTATGCGACCAGAACAGTGTCCAACTCAATAGCATGATGGATCGAAGTTGCGACTGCCCATATTGTAATGCTGACATGTCATTTTGTATAAGGTCTATTGCAGACCACACTGTTACCCAGGGAGTACATTCTAGAGGACAAGGTTGGCAAACAATTATCCACTACTGCTAGAGCCTTTTCTAACCTAGTCTATCTTGTGCAGTCGTTCAGCAACTTCCTGCTGAGAAACTTCATATTTAATTGTATATTGCTTATAAGAAGCACATTTTTGACATGGTTTTCGAGGACCTAACGGGAAATTCCGTAGTCCCAGGCACTGAGGTCATGACAAAAAATTGTTTACCATGAGCTAGTGTTCTCTTCCTCACCACATCGGTCTATACCACTCAGTATTTGTTCTGTAGGTGCAAAATGCATTTCGGCATTGGTATATAAATGTGATTTGTATGCAATTGGTACAGTTTCACCTTCATTGAATATAGCATAGGTGTACCCTGATGCCCCTGCAATTATGCGGATCACCATGTTCATTGTATTTACCTGTGTGTGTGTAAGTGTTTTGAAGCTAGCATGTCAGCTTGTACCAAATGTAGTATGTTTGTATGTTGAGTGGTCCAGTGTGTGTTTGAGAGGTCTGAACAAATCCGGTTATAGTATGGTTTAATCCATTCTGTGTATTCTGCCAAAATGTAGGATTCCCAATATGGATTGTAACCTCTTCACCTCTTAGTTCTGCACACTTTTTAAAGAAATGTCTAGGGGCTTTTACCTTCACCTGACAGCTTGTATCCCAGAAACAGGACATTGATGTTGGAAATATTTGATATTTTTTTTAAGTTACATTTGTAGCCCACGTGAGCAAATCCTAGAACTATGTGATCTACTCTTTTCAAGTGTTCAGAAAGGTCATCATCCATCAAATATATGGACGTCTGTTCATCTAATTGTTGTAAAAAGCCCTACTCGAGCTGAGAGCAGCCTGGGCTATTCTTATATCTTTGAGGCAATCAACAGAATTGCCTCTGAAAACCCAACGTTCTGAATGCAGTCAAATACCTGCTTTTAGGCCCTATAGTTTGGCAGAAAAATCCATTTGAAATGTCTGGTGTGGTTTTCCAACTAATGTCTGGAGCACAAAACAGTCACAATCCAAATTGATGAAAAAAGGAACGGATTTATTCATGACAATATAATTTCAAAACATGACAGAAAAAAAATTGACAGACTTATGATGAAATGTTGTCCATTTATAGACGACATTCGAACAATGCATATATGGTGAAACAATATAGGTTTAACACATCCCTAATGTGAATTCTATCCACAGTCTTCTACAATTTTTCCAGCTAATACCAGCACAGCCAACATGTTTCGTCTCAGAAAAGCTTTCCTCCCGCCTGTGAAAAAAAGATTTGCATTCATTTTGACAAAGAATACCCTTTTTTTTTTAATTGATCTATAGTTGGAAAATATACCATGTGTGAACCAAACATAAACTACATGCCGTCATTTTAATCAAGTCACAAAATACATGAAACCTGTTCTGCACCGAGCTAACCCCAATGGTGCAAAGCATGTGCATATGGAAACACCAATTGGGTGCCAAAAAGATAAGAAGACAAAGTGACCATGTGAGTAGATATGTAGTGCAAAAGTCAACGCTCATAGAGAAGGGAAATTCCAACATGAGAGACCAACGTATGTTAGTCCACCCAAAAAAGGTTACTGCCTTATTTAGCAGAAATTGCAGACTAGAATGTCCCATAATAACAAATAGGAGAGAAAGTGGTCAAATAAAATACCAATTGCTACCTGCCAATGTGTAGCTCCAAAAAGCTACTGCCACGTAATTTGTTTGCCTACAAAGTTGGTATATTGGTACTTATTCAATCGATCGCCTGAGTAGTTCTCTTGTGCATTCTTAGAGACCCCCTACTTACCTCCTAAACTGGAGACGTTTCTCGTTGAATGGACTGCCCTCTTCAGCTGAGTAGGTGAATACTATAAATTGGCTATAGGCTGTTCAAGCTTGAACTCTTGAATTCCCATTGTGTTACCCTCGCTGTGATTCACCAAGAATAATGTCGAGGATAGAGGACTCAACATCTCTGAGAACTGCAGACATGTGGTTACTCAGAAACTACTACATGGTCTTGCATCTGTGGGTGGAGATGTCACCTTCATGGTTGAGGCTAATGAAGCATAGAGGACAGAGTTCTATTCCTGGGTTACATTCCCGGCTGCCCACAACACAATTATTTCACACTTTCAAAGAGGGTGAGATACCAGAAAAGTATTCACCATACATAGAGTTAGAGATACCTCTAACATACCAAGAACATATAAATTGGTTTAATGGCACCCTGCCACACCCAACCAAAAACATTAGACCAGGTCCCCTTAGCAATGAGGGAATTACATGGCCAGTCTTAGTTGGATACACACTGCATTCTAATGTTTTTTAAAACATATTTTCATTGCAATCAAGGAAAAGAAAGAGACACGTGACAGCAGTAATCATTACGGCCAGCGTCCGGTCACAACACGTTTTATAAATATCTGAAAGAGACACGTTAGTGATAGATTCCTTACCTTAGAATATCCCCAGGCATCAGACTGGATCGGGAAAGTTTTTCGTCAGCATGACCCCTGCGCGTCGGTAGTTGGTGTTGTGTGGCTAAGCGTCCGTCGCTGGCATCGTAATCGCGGAGATGACGTCACGGAGACTACTTAAGCGCCACTCCTGCGTGCTGATGTCAGTCTTTCTTTTTCCGCACCTGCAAGCGCAGATCTGGTTAGAGCACGTACCCCAGTCACTTTTTGACTAGCTTTTGAGACTTTTGTCTACTTTTTGAGTCTTTGACTCCTGGTGCCACGTAGGGATGCCTGGGTTTAAATCCTGCGGGGCCTGTCGCCATACAATGTCGGTGGCCGACCCCCATGGCATCGGTCTCTACTGTCAGAAGCGCAACCATGAATCCCGGGCTTGTTCGGACTGTCTGGCCATGGCTCCGAAGGCTTTGCGGGAGCAGTCCCGAAAGGTGCCAAAAGTCGTCTCCGCGCCATTCGAGGTCCAGTGGTTGCACGAGGGACCGACCGCGGAGCCATCATCATCGCTCCTCGGGGTCCAAGTCTTCGCCCTCTGAATCGGGTAAGAGACGTCACAAGAAAAAGTCAAAGACTCATGTTCGCTCTCTTGACTTCCCCCGCGGACGAGGGGCCAGGGGTCCTTCCCCCACGGCTCTGTTGGAGCCTGAGAGTCCCGCGGCCTACCCACCTTATCAGGGTCCATCGGCGACTCCGGCCAAGGTGCAAGAGTTTCTTGCCGCCATGGTCTGCCTTTGCAGGCCTAGGGCTCCTGCCGGCGCACCTTTGGACTCCGCGGTCCCTATTGAGGGCCCTTGCTCGGCAGCTCCGGCCCCTGCGCCACAAGGTCCTCCGCCGGCGGCCCCGGCGCTGCAGGTTCCTCCGGCCGCTCCAGCCCCGGCGCCCCTGCGGCTTCGTTTCTGGTACCGCAATGGGTTCCTTTTGTCCCACCTTCACCCTTGCCCGGGTTACCGGCCAATTTTGCTCCGGCTTGAGACCCTGATTGGGACATGGAGCCAGATTGGCGCTGTTAGAGCATTCATTTTCCCCTGTCCCTCCCCCGCTGCTGTAGCTTGTGCCTCGGGCCGTGAAGGAGGGGGATGATAGAGGGATCGAAGGATCCTCTTGCATGGCAGTGCGAGTCCAAAGATGAGTGGTTCGAGGACTCAGAGAATGCAGGTGGCCTTGACCTCTCCTCTGAGCCTAGGTTTGTGTCTCCTCCCGCTGTCATGGAGGAAGGCGCCACATATACTGTGGCGCTCCGTAGAGCAGCTGATTCTCTTGACCTTGATCTGCCTACTGTTACTTAAGACAAACCTTACTGAAGTGCTTCAGCCGGCGGCAAGTTATATGGAACCTCTGCTTCCGTTCAATGAGGCCTTAATGGGTGTGGGATGGGCACCTGGTCTAGACCGCCACAGGGGTTCCTGTGGATAAAAATGTCGCCAGGCGTCATCGCCCAGCACTGGGTGATGCTGCCTTTTTAACAAATCATCCGACCCCGGAGTGCCTGGTCATTCAGGCCTCCACTTCCCAAAGTGCATTCCCGACCGCTCCGCCGGATAAGGAATCGAAAAAGCTGGAGCAGTTTGGCAAGAAGTTGTTTTCCTCTGCCAGTTTGGGCTGCTGTCAGTCAACACTGCATGCCTCTTGGACTGATACTCTCATGATGTGTGGGACACGGTGGTGCAAACTCTGCCCCAGTTCCCATAGGAGGTTCGGGCTGTACTTTCCTAAGCTGTTGCATAGGTGAAGGATGCAGCGAAGTTCGCCATTTGGTGTGGGCTGGACACCGCGGACTCCTTGGGGACAGCAAGCTCCACGAAGGTGGCCTTGCGCCGCCCGCCTGGCTGCAGTCGATGGGGTTTTCGGGAGATGTCCAGAGTTCCCTCATGGACATGCCTTTTGATGGTACTTGCCTCTTTGGCGATAAGGCAGACCGTGCGCCAGAGTGTTTCAAGGGCTCTCGGGCTACGGTCAAGTCCTTGGGTCTATCTACCACACGCCCAGCCACGTTTAGCTTTCGTGGCCACGGAAGGGGCGCTTCTACACGTTTGTTCAGTCAGAAGCCTGCACAGAATCAACCTCGGCATGGTGGCCGCCGCTGCAGCACAGGGGGCCAGCGTGCGGGTCAGTCCACCTCTGCTCCCGCAGCATCCGCCTCAAAGCCTTCCTAGTCCAAGCTTTGGGGTGCACCCCACGCCGGTGGGCGTCAGGATTCAACATCACCTCCCCCCACCTGCACCCCGTCACTTCGTTCAGGTATGTGCTGCGAATCGTCCGAAGGGGCTATTCCCTCCCCTTCGAGTTTGCCCCCCCAGCCATTCCACCGCATTACGGGGATCACTTTGCGCTTATCCAACAGGAAGTCCCTGCCCTCTTGGCCAAGGGGGGCATTGAGCGCGTTCCTGGGCCAGAAGTCTGACGTGGTTGTAATTCCCACTACTTTCTGGTCCCCAAAAAGGAGAAAGGGGGCCTGCGCCCCATCTTGGACCTCAGAAACATCAATCGCTTCCTACGGAAGGAAAAGTTCAAGATGACTGGTTCAGGTCCTGCCCTGATTCCTGGAGACTGGATGGGTAGCGGTGGACTTGCAGGACGCAGATTTTCACATCCCTGTCCTGCGGGCGTTACCTGCGGTTTACGGTAGGCCAGGAGCATTTTCAGTTTGCCTTTCTCCCCTTTGGCCTTACCAGCGCCCCTCAGGTGTTTACGCAAGTGATGGCGGTGGTCGCTGCGCATCAGCATAGGTCAAGGTTGTCCGTCTTCCCATACCTCAATGACTGGTTGTTAAAGGCGGGCTCGCCCCAGGCAGTGGTCACCCACATTCAGACTACGGCGGACCTCCTATTTGCTGGAGTTCTACATCAGCGTCCTGAAGTCGCACCGGAGTCCCTCTCAAAAGCTCCCCTTCATCTGAGCAGTTCTGGATTCGACACGGTTTCGGGTTTATCCTCCTGAGCAGCGAGTCTGAGATATTCAGGCTATGATTCCAATCTTTCAGCCTGTATCCCGGGTTTCAGTCAGGATGACCCTCCGGCTCCTGGGCCTGATGGCCTCCTGCATCCTGCTAGTGCAACATGCCAGATGGCATATGCGGGTTCTAGAGTGGGACATGAAGTTCCAGTGGGCATAGCATCATGGCAACCTGTCTGATCATGTCCAGATCTTGGAGGGCACTGCACGACAATTGCAGTGGTGACTCACGAATCTTGATTGGGTCAATGGCAGATCCCTCTCCCTTCCCCAACCGGAGCACACCGTGGTGACGGATGTGTCCCTCCTGGGATGGAGCGACCACTTGGGAGAGGCGGAAATCAGAGGACTCTGGTCTCTGGCGGAGTCCTGGCTCCATATCGATCTTTGGGAGCTTCAAGTTATCTGGTTTGCACTGAAGGCATTCCTTCCCTCTGTCCGAAGAAGTGTAGTGCAGGTGTTCACGCACAACACCACCGCCATGTGGAATTGCAACAAACCAGGTGGGTGGGGTCGTGGACCCTTTGTCAGGAGGCTCTGCGCCTCTGGGCACAAGGCATTACATCAACTGGAACATCAAGGCATTACCTTGGTGGTTCAACACCTGGCAGGTTCTCTGAACGCCAGGGCGGACAAACTCAAGCCGCCGGTGCTTGATGGATCACAAATGGCGTCTGAACTCGGATGTGGCGCAAGGTCTCTTTCTGCATTGGGGAGAGCCTTTGTTAGATCTATTCGCCTAAGACGAGAACACGCAATGTCATCAATTCAGCGCATTGGAATTTCCAAATTGGCACTCGCTCGGTGGAGCCTTTCCACCTATACCACTTCTGCCCAAGTCCTCCTTGTGGCTCTGGATTGGGCATGAAGATACTGGTATCCCGAGCTACTCAGCATGGCGATCAATTTTCCCCCGATCTCACTTCCTCTTTGGGAGGATCTTCTGGTGCAGCAGCAGGGGACGGTCCTCAACCCTAACCTGTCCAGCCTCCACCTCCATGCATGGAGATTGAGCGGCGACAATTGACAGCTTTCGTTCTTTCTCCTGAAGTCTGTGATGTCATTCTGGCAGCCAGGCGTCCTTCCACTAAGACTGTATAGGCCTGCAGGTGAAACATATTTGTGGCATGATGCACAGGGAAGGCTGTGGATCCTCTTTCTGAGGTCCTTCTGTTCCTTCTATCTTTGGCCCAGCAGGGCTCTGCTCCGGACACTATGAAAGGTTATCTTTCGGCCATCTCCAGCTTTCTAAGGCTTCCAGATCAGCCTTCTCTTTTTAAGTTCCCGGTTTGTTAACCGTTTCCTCAAAGGCATTACACACACGTTTCCTCCCGCGCCTTTCATAATGCCTCAATGGGACTTAAATCTTGTCTTGCCCTATCTGGTGTGTGCTTCCTTTGTCCCCTCATAACTGTTCTTTACGTCTTCTCACTCTAAAGACGGATTCCCTAATAGCTATCACCTCTGCCAGAAGAGTGAATGAGCTCCAGGGCTCTTTCTTCTAAACCTTTCCTTTCTGTTCATCCGGACAAGTTGGTTTTAAGGACCCGTCCTTTCCTGCCAAAGGTTGTCACGCCCTTCCACATCTGGCAGACCATCACTTTGCCCACCTTCTTTCTGCCTCCGCATCCTTCCAAAGAGGAAGAGAGGCTCCACCGTCTGGACCCAAAACGTGGGCTCTCGTTCTATCTGAAGCGCACACAACAGTTCTGGGTGGATGACCAGCTCTTTATTGAATATGTGGGTGCCAAAAAAGGTCGGGCTGTACACAAACGGACCATCTCTCGTTGGGTCGTTTTGTGCATCAAAGCATGTTACTCGTTGGCTAAGAAGGAGCCTCCTTTGGGGCTGCGTGCCCATTCTACCAGGGCAACGGCAGCCACTACTGCCTTGGTACGCGGCGTTCCCTTACAGGACGTTTGTCAGGCAGCTACGTGGGCCTCGATGCACATGTTTACCAAGCATTACTGCCTTGACAGTCCAGTCCAGAGAGACGGCTTCTTTGGCCGTTCTGTTCTCTGTGACTTTCTGGTGTAATCTTGTCCGCAGACCCACCACCGGGGTTTGTATTGCTGGGGTTTCTATTCTTAGGTAAGGAATCTATCATTAACGTGTCTCTTTCTGATGCACAAGTTACTACTTGTGTAAAGATATATCTGTAAGAGACATTAGTTAGTGATAGATTCCTTACTGCCCCACCCATCCTCCCTGTTCTGTGAACTTATGTTCAGGGTTAAGGTCATGCCTTTCAGGGCCCTAGTTTCCTGGCACCAGTGGTCAGTTCTTGCATGGCTCTGCATTCCTGGCGCGGAAAGTCATGTACACAACTGACGTCAGCACACATGGGTGGTGCCTAAGTAGTCTCCATGACGTCATCTCGGTGCTTCCGACGCCAGCGACAGTCATGGAGCCGCACAACGCCACCTACCGACGAGCAGGTGTACTGCTGACGAAAAACTTTGCGGATCCAGTCTGACGCCTGGGGATATTCTAAGGTAAGGAATCTATCACTAACTGTCTCTTACAGATATATCGTTACACAAGTAGTAACTTGTGCATCAGGACCTCCTTGTTATGCTGCACTGCTCACACATTCCCCCATTTTCATATCTCCATAATAAAGCTATTGTACTTAATCCTCGGTCTCTCCCAGGCGGGGCGGTCTTCCAATTGGCTAACAGAGCATCCCTCTACTTTCATTCCAGCCCCCCCAAATGTTGGTCTATTTCTGTGGGCAACCTCTCCCTTCATAGACCACCTTCTCGCCTGCATGCACCAATCCATGCTAGTTTCCTAATCCCTGGATGTGGGCCCCGCCTCCCACTTCCATTTTCTAGCTATGTTTCGTTTGGGCACCATGATTCGTTGCCCAACTGTTAGATTTGTCTCCCAAATATTTAATAAACACCATTGAGAGGAAGGCTCTGCATATTTCCCACATAGTGTCATACGTGTAACAATCACCTTCCAGTATGTCTAAATCATGTGCAATTCCACCACAGGTGTAAAAACATGACCTCCTGGCCACAGTTCCTAGGGCATTGTGTTGATTCGAGGTCCACCATTTTTAATAATGTTGTGCATTATGGCCATGTCCTGGGAAGACGCAAGTGGCTCCTGCCACTCCTCGTCACTCAAGTCCCCCCGATCCTCCACCCATTCAGCAGGCACTGTCTCCAAGGTGTTGAGGGGGATTCTTTGGTATATTCCGATAGGTTAAAGATATTGATTTTTCTTTCAGATTGTAGTCTAGCAACCTATCCTTGGGGGTGAGGGAGATCGGTAACCTTTGGAATGTCCCATAACGGAATAATTTGGGTGAGTTTTTCTCGCCACCCTATAGCTGCTGATGCTGTATGCCATTTATTTATATAGCGCGAACCAGATCCCAAAGGATACCATAACTGTGCTTGATGTTGGAGTGGGTGTTCCTCGTTTGCCCCCCCCCATAGATGGCCCTAAGATAGCCCCTCAGTCCCATGTTGTGTATCCATTATATAGGCCGGTTCGTTATGTGGGGTATGAACCCACTGATCATTTAAGTTGCACTGCCCAGTAATATTGAAACACTGGAAGAGCGATTCCCTCCGTAGTACCAGCTCTTAGTCAGTTTATTTCACACTATTCGTGGAGTCCCACAGGAGTGTCCGTACCTCCGCTTCAACCACTCGAAAATATGTCCGCATTCTGATGTTGGTAATTTATCAGCAAAAACAAAAGAACGTGCCTAAACTGATACGTGAATTTAAACAACGGCTTAAGCTCTCTAAGGTAAAAAAACTAATTTAAACCTGAGAAATTGCTAGTAAATAGCTATTTATTAATTCAATTTAAAGCAATTTTTTTTACAAGAGTTTTTCAATTTTTACACAAATACACCATTATTCTATATACAAAGGCTCATTCAACTGGTCAGACATATCACACACATTCAATCTCAGACATCCATATGTACACAAAAATACAAAATTACTGAAAATTACCAAGAAAAACTTAGTGGTAGGGAAGAAAAGGGAACAAAAGGGGGAGACAAAGGTTGCTCAAAAGATAAACGCTTGTGATATATCATACATATATATATATATATATATATACACTTGGAAATTAATCACAGTCAACTTGATTGTTGAAACACATTGTATATACATAAATTAAAGCATTCAAATTTATCATTTTTTGAATTTGATGGGAGCAACGCTTTGTACAGAGGCCTACGCGTTTCGAGTCCCAGACGGTATCTAATGGGGGACTCTCGTCAGGGCCAAAGAAAAAATCTGGAAAAAAGGAAAATATCTCTAAGTCAGAGAAATCACTCAAGACAATTCGAAGAACCTGAGAGAATCCACCTTTTCCTCGGACAGCTTACCCTACTGGTCTGTGGGGCCACTTGAAAGGTGTAGAAAAAGTGTCATATAGAAGCAGCTGATGGCGTTCTGCAAGGGGGGGTCTCGTGGTCACACTAGAAGGCAAGGGGGTCGAATATTAACCTCAAGTGTTCACACGGGGCGGCAATCAAATAGGAGGACATAGTGCAATGGCTCGCTCTTACCTCGCTTAGCCCGAGGGGGCCCCCCGGGGGTCCGAGAGAGGATTATAATCCACCTTTTAGTTTAGAAAGGGGGCGGAAGTACGAGGTCCGTGGGAATCGCCTGGGAAAAGAAACGAGGGATATGTCATGGAATCACACGATACCATGCTCACAGTGTTCAAACCGACATGGTCCGCTACTAGGTTGTGTAACCCAAGATACAAGGGGGCAAAAATTACCTGTGAGAGGGCTGATCCTGGTCCCAATTAATGTGCACGGCCGGCGCTTTTGGTGGATTCCGGTAATTATTTGGTAAACTCCTGCAAGGGAGTACGGAGTGTTAAAGGAGAATTGGATTGTAAAGATTCGGGATATGTGGCGAAATAACAAAACAAACCCACCTAATGACTGGACTTTCCTCGTCTCCCGTTTTGGCGTTGAACGAGCGCTATTCCTTCGCGCATGCGCCCGTCCTATCCGGATAGCCTGCTGAAATAGAAGCATGCGCACGGGAAACTATTCTCTCGCGCATGCGCACTGACATCGGGCCCTTCGGTGCTATTCACCGAAGTATTGGTGGAGGAGCCCCGCCTAAATACAAACGTGGTGGCTCCGTTTATTGGGGAATTTTGACATCAGGACGATTTTGAGGGAGAACAGTGAGTTTGTGGCCACGCATTCTAATGCAAGAACCCTAATATGACACACCACAATGACAGACCTCGTGGAATCTCCCATTTCTGTGGAACACAGAGCAGGGGATGCAGGTGAACACGGCGGACAATATTAGAGCTTGTAAATTTCAGAAAGCTCATTTAGCCCAGTGACTGCCGTGTTAAATTTAACAATAAGGAGTGCTTCCCTTTTGGAGAGCCTGGCATCCCAGTCGCCTCCTCGTGGGTCACGCTCCACCTTTGAAATGATGGTCCATCTTAGGTCCTTTATATGGTGGGACATTCTATTCCAGTGGTTGACCAGTGGTGCTGTCTCCACACGATTTTTGAGTCGGGATTTGTGTTGGGAGATTCTTTGTCGGGCCTCTTGATTGGTTTTACCAATATACAAGAGTCCGCAAGGGCACATGACTCCATACACAACATATTTGGATTTACAATTGCTATGCGTCTCATGTTTCCACGAAACCCCTCTGTGTTGGAACAGGGAGCCCTCTATCGTAGAATCACAGCACACGCAGGTACCACATTTGTGGTGCCCTGTGATGGGATTTAAACCCATCATTTGTCTGATAGTGGGAGGTACTTGTTTGGGGGTGGCTGCTCTTACAACGACGTTAGCTATGCTCCTATCTTTTTTAAAAGCAAAAAGAGGAGGTTGGTTCAGGCATTCTTCAAGGTTTTTTACAAGGTGCCAGTTTTGATTTATCACTTTCTTTAGCTGATTCGCATTGGGACAGAATGTCGTGACGCACACTTGACGTTTCAATTGTGGTTTTACGCGTCGTTCCAAGACGGTTTCCCTTGGGGTCCAGCGTGCCCTTTTCATACAGTTCGATACCAACTTTTTGGGATATCCACGGTCGCATAACTTTGTCACTAGGTTATTCGCATGGTATTTGTAATCATTATTCCTAGAACAATTTCTTCTGATGCGAAGAAATTGACCCATTGGTAAATTCTCTCGCAGACTCCTCGGATGGTTACTTGAGAATAAAAGGGCTTTATTCCTATCTGTTGGCTTCACAAAAAGGGATGTCGATAATTTCCCTTCATTCGGGAAGACTTCCACATCCAAGAAGGATATTGGTTGGGACCTGTACTGGCCTTGTTCAACAAGGCCAGTTCAGGTCCCAACCAAATTTTTGATTGATTTGGCATCTTTTGCCTTAAAAAATAATTATTTTTGTTTCGGGAATGACTTTTACTTTCAGATAAAAGGAGTAGCGAAGGGGTGTCCCTTTGCCCCTGAATTGGCTGTCCTTTTTATGTCACTTTATGAGGACACTTTTGTCTATGCCAATAACCCCTTCAAAAACCACATTGGAGCGTGGATACGCTTCATTGATGATGTTTTTATGGTATGGAAGGGCAATGAGGAAGAATTGGAAAGCTTCTATAACTGGTTGAACGCACGGACAATGGACATTAAGTTCAGCATATCATCATCAAAAGAAAAAATATCCTTCTTGGATGTGGAAGTCTTCCCGAATGAAGGGAAATTATCGATATCCCTTTTTGTGAAGCCAACAGATAGGAATAAAGCCCTTTTATTCTCAAGTAACCATCCGAGGAGTCTGTAAGGTTTGAGAATTAACGATCCGTCCCGGTCTAACATATCTTTATGTTTTGCTGAGAGTTAAACATGTTGTGGGAAGTTGTATTTCAACTCCACAGCATCACGTTACACATCACAGAAGATGCAAATAGACCGTAGGACTACAAATCCCACAACACCCAGCAACATACATAAACAGGAAATCGCGTTCCACCAGGTCAGTAAAATTCATTTGACTATCAACACATCGAGCGAGAACAGCGCGACTCCATAGAATCCCGAGCGCAGTTAGAGACCCTCCGACTAAGGTAGGACGCACAGCGCAACAAAAGTTCAAGTATTGACTGATACTATCGTTGAACAAATGGTAGACACCGCTTTTAATTTTCTCACAGAATCAGTATTGAAATACAACTGCCCACCGATTTGGAATTGAGAAACGCCAGGGTCGTCTGCCGCGCTCCTCCCAAGTAAGCAAAATACATGTTTAACTCTCAGCAAAACATAAAGATATGTTAGACCGGGACTGATCGTTAATTCTCAAACCTTACAGAATGACCGGGGAACGCGCAATAAACTACTCTTAAAGAACAGCCTGAGTTAGAGAAACAATCAACAAAAACCACGTAAGTGCCAGCACATCTTTTACTGAGAACTACGTTCACAAATGGAAGTGCAAAACACATATATTCATTATAACCGCCAAACCTTACCTCTGTTTAGGTGTTGGTGTAAAATCCAAGCTCACTCGATGCCCAATCCTTGAAAAAAGAGATACCGTGAAATAAGGTAACAACCTTACAAGCTTCGCCTGTATATGAAGCTAATTTTGAATTTTAGGAAAAGGAGATATTAAATGTCCCCAATTTTTACACCGTAGGTATACAGCCCAGCCCTGAGGAAGAACCCCATTGACTATAAGAAGGGTTTGGAAACGCGTCGGCTATTTGGCTGTTGAAAAGAGACGCAAAATAGTATAGGGCAACTTAATCACAGAACCAACATACCACAACCTTTTTTGGTGTACATGATTTAATTCTGTTTTCATGAAACAATGTATATCTAACTGTTTCTGAATTTTTCTTTATTTATTTTTGTTTGAATACACTGTAATATTGGAAACGTATGAAATGTTGTTTACATTGTATCCCCAGTAGAAGGGATGTTTTTTCTCTCTCTGTATATTGCTGAAATGTGTAAATATTTTTGAAATGTTGAAACAATGACGATTGCATACCTTCTAGAAACTAAGTAATGAAGGTTTACACCAGCTGAATAAAGAAGCTTGGTGGTTTAAAAATCGAGCCCTGGCACTTTTTCTTCTCTATCAATGCATTATAACATGGGCAGTCACAGCTTAGGTCTATTCTATTATTGAGCCCGAACCGTCAAACACTACGTTCTCTCCACATGTCGTGGCATCATATCAATGCCACAAATCTGTTTCCCTCTACCACCTTACAAAACAGCCGATACTAATGGCACGCAAAGATGCAACATATACTGTTAAACATAGAAAAACTAGGGGAGAGGGGGGGCGTGGCTTGGCCAGCGATGGTGTAGGACGTGTCTCCCGGGAGCTCTGGTGATCCACCACTGTTTAAATCAATTACAGAGGGGTTGGGGACCCACGGCACGTACCTTTGCAGTGGACATCGGCGGCGGTGACCAGGGCCATCAGCTGAGAGGCTGCACACTGCCCGGCAACGCTCTCCGGCACGGAGAATTGCGGGACTTGGAGGTCCGGACGAGCAGGCTGCCATTTTATGAGCCCCTATCGGTGTCCCTCTTCAGGCGATCCCGGGGCCTCAGGACTGGAGACCAAGTGGACTAAAGGCGGTAGTGATAGTCGACGCTGACCCCGTCCTGGCGGCGGCTGGTGGCAGAGGGAGTCGTGCTGGTGATGAACTGCGGGCCGCGCTGAGGTGACCCCTGAAGCGGCTGGGTACAATGAGTGGCGGCCTTGCGGGGTCTGATGTGTGGCTTGCCATTTTGTATCTTGGACCCGGTGGCTTCTGGGGACACTGCCAAGCTGGTGTATGCCCTGAGTGACGGCGAGTTGCCTGGCGAAGCCTTTGCCTTGGAAGCAGTGGTAACCACAGGGGGGGGGGGGCGGACCGGCGGTCCTGAAGAGGCGGCGATGGTAGATGCTGTGTCGGGGATGGCTGAGGCGGGAGACGCCTGATCAGCCGGTGTAACTTGCAGTGCGGAGGTTCGCAGCGGCCGGTGACTCGCCTGAGCTGGAACTGTAGGCCGCGCGGAGGTGACCCCTGAAGCGGCTGGGGACGATGAGTGGTGGCCTAGAGGCCTAGCGGGGACTGACTTGTGGCCCGCCATTTTGTATCTCGGGCTTGGTGGCCCCTGGGTCACTGCCGAGCTGGTGTGTGCCCTGAGCAACGGCGAGGTGCCTGGTTAAGTCTTTGCCTGGGAAGCGGCGGCAACCACAGGGGGCGGACCGGCGATCCGGCAGTGGCGGCAAAGGTGAATGTTGTGTCGGAGCTGGCCGAGGCGAGAGACCCCTGATCAGCCCCGAACGCCTTGCGGTGCAGAGGTTCGCAGAGGACTGAGCCTGAGCTATGGAGTCACCTGAACTGCAAGCAGGTACAGTGCGGCTGAGCAGGGGGGGCCCGGGTGTGAGGCGCGACGGACTGCGGACACCCCCCTTGAGACTCTTCCATGGTCCAACTTTGGGGGCATTAGTTGACGTTTCAGGAGCGCTTGCCCTGGTGCGTGGCTGAGGATTGCGATTGTGAGTCTCGGTGGGACGTGGGTGCCGCCGACACCTTGAGGCTCCTCTACTGCCCGGCATTGAAATCGATGGGCTGTTTGCAGGCACACCTGGGGGGGGTCACGCTGGAACCCTAGATTGTAGGGGCTTGCATTGACTGACAGTGATGAGTGGCGACTGAGGCATGTTGCTGAGCGGTGCCCTGAGAATTGCGCCGTCTGAGACGGCAGAGAGTGAAGCAGTAGCGGCACAGTGGAGCAGTGGACTGATGGGGCCCAACCAGAGTGACTACACGGTGCGGGACTGTTGGGAATATCTGAAGCTGGGGATTGAGGACCGCGAGAGGGCGGCACATTACCAGAAGCGTTCCCCTGTCATTTTGAGACTGCTTCACCGGGCGGCCCTGGGACAATTGGAATTGTGCGCTGCTGCGGCTGGGGTCACTATACTCTTCCCCGGGGCCTCTGTGCTCAGTGGCACTGCCGGTGGGGGATAAGGAAACGGCGAACATCAAGCGGGAAGACACCGAGGTGCCGGGCGACCTGCCCTAGCGACACGGAGGCCTGAGGCTTCCTCCACGCTGTTTGGCCTGAAATCACTGCGTTGCGGGGCTCTAGGAACCCACATTAGACAAAGCGTAATTGGGGGCCACCGGAGAGCAGCACGGATAGGAAGCCCCCCCCCCCCCGTCTTTGTCAAGGTACCTCCCTCGGAGCAAGCGCGCACGGATCACGCGGCCCGGCGGATGATAAAACTGGCGATGACGCGTTCTAAGGGGGGGCAAGACGGATCCGGCTGCCGCCTCCAGAGACAACACAGTAGTAGCTATGTGGGACAGGGCGGGAGTGTCCACTCCCAATGTGGGGACATAGCAGGCTGACGGAGGCTCGGCACCAGTGACCCAGGCGTTCATGACATCCTCGTCTGACCTCAAATCGGAGATCGTCACTTTGCGCACAGAGGTACACACGTGTGCGAGAGCTTCGGAAAGAGGTGACTGACTTGGGAGACAGAGTCCATGGGCTGGAGAAAACAGTGGATGCTCGCACGGAGGATCAGGAGCAGTGTTGACAACGTCTCGCAACGCTGGAGGAGCAACACATCGAGCTTCAAGTAAAGCAGGAAGATTTGGAAAACCGGAGTCGCCGGAACAATCTACGTGTTCAGGGGGTGCCTCTTGGTGCAGAGGGTAACAATATCATGACATACGTGGCACTCTTACTCCATGAAGTATGGGGGGGGACGAGGATGCCTCCCCGCCAGCTTTGGATCGAGCCCATAGGGTCTCCGGGCCCGCGGGTAGGCCGGGCCTCCTCCTGGATATCCTAACTAGAGTCCATTTCTTCACTGAAGAGGAGGCTATCCTTAAGCCGGCCCGCGCTAAGCCGGATCTCTGTTACGAGGGGCACAAGATCCAAATCTTTCAGGACCTGGCACCCAACACTCTGAAACTGCGTCGCGCCTTCAAGCCTGTTACGGAGAAATTGCAAGACATGGGCCTCTCGTACCAGTTGGGGGCATCCATTTGCCCTCATCCTCCAATGGGAGACTAAACGCCGAGTGGTGCGAACCTACACGGAGGCGGCCCAACTGCTTCGTATTCCGCCCTTCTCGCCCCGATGTCAGGAGCGCGTGCCAGCTGGACCATCCTGGACTACTGTGTACCGCCCTCTCCGTTCGCCGCGAGTAGATGAGCAGTCTGCCTCCCAGGCCAAACAGGATATTATCACCCACATACGATCACTCGAGGGGCATAAGGAAGATCTTCGCCCACACCCCTCGACTCCATGACAGACTGAGTGCAGGCCTGTGCGGTACTGAGAGGCATATCCCCCTCGGACATGTGTCCTTACTTTTCAGATTACCGATCATTGTCCCATCCAGGTTTACACCCTGGCCCCCTCCTTTTGGAGTGGGGGACGCCGGGGCTCCCCTACATGATGAGTTTTAAGGCCAACTACACCTTTACCCCCGCTGATTCCTGAGGGAGTGACATCCCTGGGCTTATCCGAACCCTAGGGTGTAGGATGCCCGGTGATGGGAACAGATGGACTTGGCCCGGTTGGCCACTGTTGGGTTACTGCCCTTCTCCCCTGTACCTTTCTTGTCTCTACCGCTCACTGCTTCTTTTCTCTCTCTCTCTCCCCCCCTCTTCTCTGTGTGCGTTGGGGCGGCGGCGGCGCTTTGTGTGGGTGAGGCGGCTGACCTCTGCGGATATATGCTGCTGCGGTACTGGGATGGGGGAGCGCGGATGACACCTGATTGGCTTCCAGTATGACAGCTAACTTGCCTAGTCCCTTAAAGGTTCTAACACTTAATGTCAAAGGCCTGAACTCCCCCTATAAGCGGCGGCAAACATGGCGTTACCTTCTGCAGCAGAGCCCCGACATCATATTTTTACAGGAAACCCACCTCGTCCAATTAGATATTGGGCGCATGGCGCACCCTAGATACCCTCTACAATTTTGGGCTACAGCAGACTCCAAAATAGCAGGTGTAGCGATTATTGTGCAGGACTGGCATCAGGCGGGGGGAGGCCAAACCCTTCAGGAGCGGGGATGGATGCTTTCTTAGAGTGAGTGAGGGGATTGGGAGGCGCACCTTTACGCTCTGTAATGTGTACGCACCCAACCAGATGCAGGATCGGTATCTTAGATTGCTTCTGAAAGAGCATGTTCCGCAAGGTGACCCCTCGCTGATTTGGGGGGGGGGGGGAGACTTAGACTTTGTTTGGGACCCTTTCTGCCCCTCTTTCTGAGGTCCTTCTGTTCCTTCTATCTTTTTGCCCAGCAGGGCTCTGCTCCGGACACTATGAAAGGTTATCTTTCGGCCATCTCCAGCTTTCTAAGGCTTCCATATCAGCCTTCTCTTTTTAAGTCCCCGGTTTGTTAACCGTTTCCTCAAAGGCATTACACACACGTTTCCTCCCGCGCCTTTCATAATGCCTCAATGGGACTTAAATCTTGTCTTGCCCTATCTGATGTGTGCTTCCTTTGACCCCCTCATAACTGTTCTTTACGTCTTCTCACTCTAAAGACGGATTCCCTAATAGCTATCACCTCTGCCAGAAGAGTGAGTGAGCTCCAGGCTCTTTCTTCTAAACCTTTCCTTTCTGTTCATCCGGACAAGTTGGTTTTAAGGACCCGTCCTTTCCTGCCAAAGGTTGTCACGCCCTCCCACATCTGGCAGACCATCACTTTGCCCACCTTCTTTCTGCCTCTGCATCCTTCCAAAGAGGAAGAGAGGCTCCACCGTCTGGACCCAAAACGTGGGCTCTCGTTCTATCTGAAGCGCACACAACAGTTCTCGGTGGATGACCAGCTCTTTGTTGGCTATGCGGGTGCCAAAAAAGGTCGGGCTGTACACAAACGGACCATCTCTCGTTGGGTCATTCTGTGCATCAAAGCATGTTACTCGTTGGCTAAGAAGGAGCCTCCTTTGGGGCTGCGTGCCCATTCTACCAGGGCAACGGCAGCCACTACTGCCTTGGTACGCGGCGTTCCCTTACAGGACATTTGTCAGGCAGCTACGTGGGCCTCGATGCACATGTTTACCAAGCATTACTGCCTTGACAGTCCAGTCCAGAGAGACGGCTTCTTTGGCCGTTCTGTTCTCCGTGACTTTCTGGTGTAATCTTGTTCGCAGACCCACCACCGGGGTTTGTATTGCTGGGGTTTCTATTCTTAGGTAAGGAATCTATCATTAACGTGTCTCTTTCTGATGCACAAGTTACTACTTGTGTAAAGATATATCTGTAAGAGACATTAGTTAGTGATAGATTCCTTACTGCCCCACCCATCCTCCCTGTTCTGTGAACTTATGTTCAGGGTTAAGGTCATGCCTTTCAGGGCCCTAGTTTCCTGGCACCAGTGGTCAGTTCTTGCATGGCTCTGCATTCCTGGCGCGGAAAGTCATGTACACAACTGACGTCAGCACACATGGGTGGTGCCTAAGTAGTCTCCATGACGTCATCTCGGTGCTTCCGACGCCAGCGACAGTCATGGAGCCACACAACGCCACCTACCGACGAGCAGGTGTACTGCTGACAAAACTTTCCGGATCCAGTCAGTCTGACGCCTGGGGATATTCTAAGGTAAGGAATCTATCACTAACTGTCTCTTACAGATATATCGTTACACAAGTAGTAACTTGTGCATCAGGACCTCCTTGTTATGCTGCACTGCTCACACATTCCCCCATTTCCATATCTCCATAATAAAGCTATTGTACTTAATCCTCGGTCTCTCCCAGGCGGGGCGGTCTTCCAATTGGCTAACAGAGCATCCCTCTACTTTCATTCCAGCCCCCCCAAATGTTGGTCTATTTCTGTGGGCAACCTCTCCCTTCATAGACCACCTTCTCGCCTGCATGCACCAATCCATGCTAGTTTCCTAATCCCTGGATGGTGGCCCCGCCTCCCACTTCCATTTTCTAGCTATGTTCCGTTTGGGCACCATGATTCGTTGCCCAGCTGTTAGATTTGTCTCCCAAATATTTAATAAACACCATTGAGAGGAAGGCTCTGCATATTTCCCACATAGTGTCATACGTGTAACAATCACCTTCCAGTATGTCTAAATCATGGGCAATTCCACCACAGGTGTAAAAACATGACCTCCTGGCCACAGTTCCTAGGGCATTGTGTTGATTCGAGGTCCACCATTTTTAATAATGTTGTGCATTATGGCCATGTCCTGGGGTGACGCAAGTGGCTCCTGCCACTCCTCGTCACTCAAGTCCCCCCGATCCTCGGCCCATTTAGCAGGCACTGTCTCCAAGGTGTTGAGGGGGATTGTTTGGTATATTCCGATAGGTTAAAGATATTGATTTTTCTTTCAGATTGTAGTCTAGCAACCTATCCTTGGGGGTGAGGGAGATCGGTAACCTTTGGAATGCGAAGTTGTAGAGCATGCCTTATCTTGAGATAGCGGAGGGTTTCGGATGACACCAACTCGTAGTCTCTTTGGAGGTCTACAAAGAGCCTAACCTTCTTATTTACCCACAGGTCGCCTACCTTTGAGACACCAATAAGGTCCCATTTATCAAAACCTGGGTGGTTTGCCAGAAATCCCAAACATGTCATGTCCCATAACGGAATAATTTGGGTGAGTTTTTCTCGCCACCCTATAGCTGCTGATGCTGTATGCCATTTATTTATATAGCGCGAACCAGATCCCAAAGGATACCATAACTGTGCTTGATGTTGGAATGGGTGTTCCTCGTTTACCCCCCCCCCCACCCCCATAGATGGCCCTAAGATAGCCCCTCAGTCCCATGTTGTGTATCCATTATATAGGCCGGTTCGTTATGTGGGGTATGAACCCACTGATCAAGTCAAGTCAAGTCAAAGAATCTTTATTCGGTGATTAAAAAACACCATAAAAGCACACTCATATATACATAGTAAAAAATCATTAAACATTTCAAGGTTCTTTGTACTGTGAATTTGCAAAACATAAATATAACAATTTAATCCTATTTAACGCTTAAAGGTTAAGATAAAAAACAATTCAGACTTCTCCTTTGGTGAGCCTTAAGCGCAATGCTACCTTAATAAAATTCATGATGCTACACAGTATTAATGGTTCCGCAGCTTTCTGTAAAAATACTAGTGCCTCCCTAGCGTGGACCAAGTTAGCTTTTTTCAAGAGGTTTACCAGGTATCTGCGTCTGGGCATTGAGTAAAAGGGGCAGAGTAAAACAAAGTGAAGGGAGTCCTGCGGAGACCTGTTGTCGCAGCCGCAGGGCCCCTTCTCTTCTATTGATGTAGCAAATCCCGCTGGTGATGCCAACATAAATGGGAGTAGGTTTAATCTGAAACGGCACATCGAGAACCTATCCTGTGCATTATACATAAGGTACAAGTATGGCTCCATACCATCCACACTCTACACTAGGTGATGGGCCCTCACTGTCTTTTTACACCCTTCAGCCTCATCTCTGCGTAGGTTTTTCCGCTCAAGAAAAATTCTCCCAACATGCAGTTTATTCTGGGCTACAATGGTTGTAGGATGAATAAAAAGGTTCCCAAAACCTAGCTCCTCGAGGGTTTTCTTCACATAAAGGAGCCAGGGGATACGCATACACTTGTCCCTCTCTAAACAGTCCGATAGGATTTCTCTACTCAGTGCCGCATCAGGGTTGACCCAAATTTTTAACCAAGCAATAATGGGCCTCAATTTTATCAGATCTTCAATATATGGTCTCCCTAACTCCCTATGGGCGATCAAACCAGCAGTACTTTGTGGTACCCTCGAGTGATTTCAGATATTTATTTTCTTCTCGTTGGATACTAGTGGTATTGACAAAGCCCCATACTTCTGCCCCATAGATTACCTTGGAGCATGATACAGAGCTATACAGATTTAGCACCTGTTCCGGGGACCATCTCCCTAGCCTCCTGCCATAGCTAGCAATTGCCCCGTTAGATGCAATCATTTTACCACATCGTTCCTCCACCAAGGTATCAAACCGCAGGGCACCATCAAATGTTACACCAAGATAGGGAAATGTTTTAACCTCTTCCACGATGTGGCTCCCTATTGTATATGTGTATTTAGCAGTGGTTTTTTTCCCCGCCACGAGCACATAAGATTTACTCAAATTAACAGAAAGGTCCAAGTCACCCATGAACTTAACAAATCCATCAATCAGGGTTTGTAAGCTCCTTGGTGTGCGTGCGATCAGTACCGCGTCATCTGCATAAAGCAGAACAGGAATGTGACGCGACCCAACCCTTGGGCAATCTGCCTTTAGACCTAACAAAAACTGCTCCAGATTATTTATGTAAAGGGAAAACAAAAAGGGAGCAAGAATGCAGCCTTGTCTGACTCCACTCATACAAGGAAAAGAACTAGTCAGTCCCCCCTCCCTATTAAAACGGACCTTAGCGGTGGTATCGCTGTGCAGTTCCCTCAATATATTAATTAAACCACTCTCTATCCCCATACTAAACATCATGCCCCACAATTTTTCCCTATTGACATGATCGAATGCTGCTGCCAGGTCCATGAAACCCATATAAACGGATTCATCGCTAGCCATAGTATACTTGGCAGTCAGCATATAGAGGTTCAGGCACTGGTCACTAGTGGACCTCCCTGCCCTGAATCCGTATTGAGTGTCCGAGAGGATGTTATTTTCCTCGGTCCACTCAGACAGTCTATTAAGAATTGCCCTCCCCAGAAGTTTTGCCGACACGCTGCTGATGCTGTATGCCATTTATTTATATAGCGCGAACCAGATCCCAAAGGATACCATAACTGTGCTTGATGTTGAAGTGGGTGTTCCTCGTTTGCCCCCCCCACCCCCATAGATGGCCCTAAGATAGCCCCTCAGTCCCATGTTGTGTATCCATTATATAGGCCGGTTCTTTATGTGGGGTATGAACCCACTGATCATTTAAGTTGCACTGCCCAGTAATATTGAAACACTGGAAGAGCGATTCCCTCCGTAGTACCAGCTCTTAGTCAGTTTATTTCACACTATTCGTGGAGTCCCACAGGAGTGTCCGTACCTCCGCTTCAACCACTCGAAAATATGTCCGCATTCTGATGTTGGTAATTTATCAGCAGCACACTACAAAGATTTAGTGACAATATACAGATGTCTTACCCAGTTCTTTATGTGAAAATGAACACTTAATCCTGTACAGACCACTCAAGCTGCACAACAATTGTTTGCTATGAGAATCGGCCACATTGTGTGGTTTGTTCAGATCAATGATAAATCTCTTGTCTTTGTGCTACGAGCAAGAGGCAGAAGAAGTACAGTTCTGGTACCTTCAACAGCCAGGACGGGTATAGGTGCTGTGTAAGATGGCCCAAATTCTTTCTTCTCCACCATTTTTTCCCTGACTAGATCACTAAATGGAAGGGATGGTTAGTTTGGCCTTTAGACACGAACGGATGTTAGGCACGATTCCTAAATGACATTGAGGGATTTAAAATGAGCAGGCCTGCCGTGTGGTTCCTACAGTCTGAACACTCTGGGTGGTGACCTGTGCTGTTGGGAAGGTGGAACAACACGTGTCCCTTGTATCTAATGACCTGGAACTTGGGGGCTTTTTATTAGGTCCCCTGAACCCATGTTAAAAACGATTCTTGTATGCAATATACATTGAAATACAGAAAGTTTCTCAGTAGGAAGTTGCTGAAAGACTGCAAATTTGACAGGGCCAATTTAGAAAAAGCTTCAACAGTGGTTGAAAATGGAATGAACACCGTCTCCTTTAGAATCTACTCTTTGGGAAACTAATAGACATTGTTCAAAGAGACATGTTTGCATTATAACATGGGCAGTCACACCTTAGGTCTATTCTATTATTGAGCCCGAACCGTCAAACACTGCGTTCTCTCCACATGTCGTGGCATCATATCAATGCCACAAATCTGTTTCCCTCTACCACCTTACAAAACAGCCGATACTAATGGCACGCAAAGATGCAACATATACTGTTAAACATAGAAAAACTAGGGGAGAGGGGGGGGGGCGTGGCTTGGCCAGCGATGGTGTAGGACGTGTCTCCCGGGAGCTCTGGTGATCCACCACTGTTTAAATCGATTACAGAGGGGTTGGGGACCCACGGCACATACCTTTGCAGTGGACATCGGCGGCGGTGACCAGGGCCATCAGCTGAGAGGCTGCACACTGCCCGGCAGCGCTCTCCGGCACGGAGAATTGCGGGACTTGGAGGTCCGGACGAGCAGGCTGCCATTTTATGAGCCCCTATCGTTGTCCCTCTTCAGGCGATCCCGGGGCCTCAGGGCTGGAGACCAAGTGGACTAAAGGCGGTAGTGATCGTCGACGCTGACCCCTCCTGGCGGCGGCTGGTGGCAGAGGGAGTCGTGCTGGTGATGAACTGCGGGCCGCGCTGAGGTGACCCCTGAAGCGGCTGGGTACAATGAGTGGCGGCCTTGCGGGGTCTGACGTGTGGCTCGCCATTTTGTATCTTGGACCCGGTGGCTTCTGGGGACACTGCCAAGCTGGTGTATGCCCTGAGTGACGGCGAGTTGCCTGGCGAAGCCTTTGCCTTGGAAGCAGTGGTAACCACAGGGGGGGGCGGACCGGCGGTCCTGAAGAGGCGGCGATGGTAGATGCTGTGTCGGGGATGGCTGAGGCTGGAGACGCCTGATCAGCCGGTGCAACTTGCAGTGCGGAGGTTCGCAGCGGCCGGTGACTCGACGGAGCCTGAGCTGGAACTGTAGGCCGCGCGGAGGTGACCCCTGAAGCGGCTGGGGACGATGGGTGGTGGCCCAGAGGCCTAGCGGGGACTGACTTGTGGCCCGCCATTTTGTATCTCTGGCTTGGTGGCCCCTGGGTCACTGCCGAGCTGGTGTGTGCCCTGAGCAACGGCGAGGTGCCTGGTGAAGTCTTTGCCTGGGAAGCGGCGGCAACCACAGGGGGCGGACCGGCGATCCGGCAGTGGCGGCAAAGGTGAATGTTGTGTCGGAGCTGGCCGAGGCGAGAGACCCCTGATCAGCCCCGAACGCCTTGCGGTGCAGAGGTTCACAGAGGACTGAGCCTGAGCTATGGAGTCACCTGAACTGAAAGCAGGTACAGTGCGGCTGAGCGGGGGGGCCTGGGTGTGAGGCGCGACGGACTGCGGACACCCCCCTTGAGACTCTTCCATGGTCCAGCTTTGGGGGCATTAGTTGACGTTTCAGGAGCGCTTGCCCTGGTGCGTGGCTGAGGATTGCGATTGTGAGTCTCGGCGGGACGTGGGCGCCGCCGACACCTTGAGGCTCCTCTACTGCCCGGCATTGAAATCGATGGGCTGTTTGCAGGCACACCTGGGGGGTGCCCCGCTGTCACGCTGGAACCCTAGATTGTAGGGGCTTGCATTGACTGACAGTGATGAGTGGCGACTGAGGCATGTTGCTGAGCGGTGCCCTGAGAATTGCGCCGTCTGAGACGGCAGAGAGTGAAGCAGTAGCGGCACAGTGGAGCAGTGGACTGATAGGGCCCAACCGGAGTGACTACACGGTGCGGGACTGTTGGGAATGTCTGAAGCTGGGGATTGAGGACCGCGAGAGGGCGGCACGTTACCAGAAGCGTTCCCCTGTCATTTTGAGACTGCTTCACCGGGCGGCCCTGGGACAATTGGAATTGTGCGCTGCTGCGGCTGGGGTCACTATACTCTCCCCGGGGCCTCTGTGCTCAGTGGCACTGCCGGTGGGGGATAAGGAAACGGCGAACATCAAGCGGGAAGACACGGAGGTGCCGGGCGACCTGCCCTAGCGACACGGAGGCCTGAGGCTTCCTCCACGCTGTTTGGCCTGAAATCACTGCGTTGCGGGGCTCTAGGAACCCACATTAGACAAAGTGTAATTGGGGGCCACCGGAGAGCAGCACGGATAGGAAGCCCCCCCCCCCCGTCTTTGTCAAGGTACCTCCCTCAGAGCAAGCGCGCACGGATCACGCGGCTCGGCGGATGATAAAACTGGCGATGACGCGTTCTAAGGGGGGCAAGACGGATCCAGCTGCCGCCTCCAGAGACAACACAGTAGTAGCTATGTGGGACAGGGCGGGAGTGTCCGCTCCCAATGTGGGGACATAGCAGGCTGACGGAGGCTCGGCACCAGTGACCCAGGCGTTCATGACATCCTTGTCTGACCTCAAATCGGAGATCGTCACTTTGCGCACAGAGGTACACACGTGTGCGAGAGCTTCGAAAAGAGGTGACTGACTTGGGAGACAGAGTCCATGGGCTGGAGAAAACAGTGGATGCTCGCACAGAGGGTCAGGAGCAGTGTTGACAACGTCTCGCAACGCTGGAGGAGCAACACATCGAGCTTCAAGTAAAGCAGGAAGATTTGGAAAACCGGAGTCGCCGGAACAATCTACGTGTTCAGGGGGTGCCTCTTGGTGCAGAGGGGAACAATATCATGACATACGTGGCACTCTTACTCCATGAAGTATGGGGGGGGACGAGGATGCCTCCCCGCCAGCTTTGGATCGAGCCCATAGGGTCTCCGGGCCCGCGGGTAGGCCGGGCCTCCTCCTGGATATCCTAACTAGAGTCCATTTCTTCACTGAAGAGGAGGCTATCCTTAAGCCGGCCCGCGCTAAGCCGGATCTCTGTTACGAGGGGCACAAGATCCAAATCTTTCAGGACCTGGCACCCAACACTCTGAAACTGCGTCGCGCCTTCAAGCCCGTTACGGAGAAATTGCGAGACATGGGCCTCTCGTACCAGTTGGGGGCATCCATTTGCCCTCATCCTCCAATGGGAGACTAAACGCCGAGTGGTGCGAACCTACACGGAGGCGGCCCAACTGCTTCGTATTCCGACGTCCCCGCCGGCCAGCCCTTCTCGCCCCGATGTCAGGAGCGCGTGCCAGCTGGACCATCCTGGACTACTGTGTACCGCCCTCTCCGTTCGCCGCGAGTAGATGAGCAGTCTGCCTCCCAGGCCAAACAGGATATTATCACCCACATACGATCGCTCGAGGGGCATAAGGAAGATCTTAGCCCACACCCCTCGACTCCATGACAGACTGAGTGCAGGCCTGTGCGGTACTGAGAGGCATATCCCCCTCGGACATGTGTCCTTACTTTTCAGATTACCGATCATTGTCCCATCCAGGTTTACACCCTGGCCCCCTCCTTTTGGAGTGGGGGACGCCGGGGCTCCCCTACATGATGAGTTTAAGGCCAACTACACCTTTACCCCCGCTGATTCCTGAGGGAGTGACATCCCTGGGCTTATCCGAACCCTAGGGTGTAGGATGCTCGGTGATGGGAACAGATGGACTTGGCCCGGTTGGCCACTGTTGGGTTACTGCCCTTCTCCCCTGTACCTTTCTTGTCTCTACCGCTCACTGCTTCTTTTCTCTCTCTCTCTCTCTCTCTCTCTCCCCCCCCCTCTTCTCTGTGTGCGTTGGGGCGGCGGCGGCGCTTTGTGTGGGTGAGGCGGCTGACCTCTGCGGATATATGCTGCTGCGGTACTGGGATGGGGGAGCGCGGATGACACCTGATTGGCTTCCAGTATGACAGCTAACTTGCCTAGTCCCTTAAAGGTTCTAACACTTAATGTCAAAGGCCTGAACTCCCCCAATAAGCGGCGGCAAACATGGCGTTACCTTCTGCAGCAGAGCCCCGACATCATACTTTTTACAGGAAACCCACCTCGTCCAATTAGATATTGGGCGCATGGCGCACCCTAGATACCCTCTACAATTTTGGGCTACAGCAGACTCCAAGATAGCAGGTGTAGCGATTATTGTGCAGGACTGGCATCAGGCGGGGGGGAGGCCAAACCCTTCAGGAGCGGGGATGGACGCTTTCTTAGAGTGAGTGAGGGGATTGGGAGGCGCACCTTTACGCTCTGTAATGTGTACGCACCCAACCAGATGCAGGATCGGTATCTTAGATCGCTTCTGAAAGAGCATGTTCCGCAAGGTGACCCCTCGCTGATTTGGGGGGGGGGGACTTAGACTTTGTTTGGGACCCTTTCTGCCCCTCTTTCTGAGGTCCTTCTGTTCCTTCTATCTTTGGCCCAGCAGGGCTCTGCTCCGGACACTATGAAAGGTTATCTTTCGGCCATCTCCAGCTTTCTAAGGCTTCCAGATCAGCCAGTCAGTCAGTCAAGTCAAATGATCTTTTTTTTTTTTTTTTTTTTTTTTTTTTTTTTTTTTTTTTGAAAACCTTTATTGTAACATAAGGCAGATACAATCACCAGCCAGCAGAAACATAGCCGGCAATCATCACAAAGACGGGCAGAGCAAATCAATAATGCAAACCACATACAACCCGCCTCGAAAAGTCCAGAGTAACAACCAGGACACTATCGCACCATAACGGCGCTAGGATAAGAGAGGTTTCATTTTTCTATGAGAAGAATCAAAAAAAAGAACAGGATCCGATGACATACAATGTAGTAACGCCAGGCGTAGGGGACGTCAAAAAGCAGGATATGCACGTTCGGGACCACTGCAAGCGGGGCGTATGCAAGAACACGCATTAAAACAGGATAAACAACAAACATTACAGCACGCCCCCCCGCGCAGCACCCGCCCACTGGATCTAATAAGAAGTCATTAGAACATCCCCCATACTGGTTGAAGACACAAAAGCATACGGTAAACCACCCATCATTCGGAATCCCATAGAGAAAGGGGGAAAGAAAGAAGTGAAAAAAGCAAGCAGAACAAGAAGAAATAGAGGCCCTAGAAACTGAAAAAGAGAAAGAAAAACGAAGAATACCCTGCACCCCTGCCTCCAGCTACGGCCTCCCCCTCAGCAGAGTGCCTGTCGCCCCTGTCATGAAACCCGAAATGTAGAAGATAGAGAAAAGAAACTACCACCCACCTAGTCTAAAGAAGGAACCCAAGCGAGGGAAGAAAAGAAGGAAATGGAAAATGGAGGGGAGCCCTCTAACAGTCCCCCGGCCCTCCCTCAGCAAGGAACGAATGTAGACAGGACATAATACACCCCCGCATGAACGCAACAGAATAGAACAATGCACGAGGCACAGGAGCAGCCCAGCATGACAACAGAAATAAAGCAATACGTCACACATCCCCCTTGAACCCCGCAGGCAGGAAATATCGAAACGGAAGAAACAGCATTTGTCTTTGACCCGTCCTGCGCACATCACAATGGCCCAACAAATCGTCACACCCCAAGTCAGCAATCATAAGGATTAAAGATAGCGGAGGAAATCGAAACAACATCAAGTCTGTAGTGTCACACTGCGAGCAGACCACATCCGCGCCCGCTCCCCGCCAGCGTGGTGGATCAAACCTGAAACAGCAACATGATTGCCACGTCGCAATCAAAAAGTCAGATCAGGGAAAAGAGCGTCACAGTGTAAAGAGAGGGCGGAGCAGAACCAAATATATCAACAGCATGGCGTGAAAACAAAGTCCCTAATTCGGTTCCAGGCAGGGGCCCACGGATAGTCACAGATCACAAACGTCACCCACTGGAGATAGCTCGAGAGCCCACGTTACAGGTTACAGGATATCAGTACCGGCGCCATCTTATCGCGCCTGGGTAAGCAACGCACCAGTCGGGCTCAGTAGGTCCGTAACAAAGACAACACCCTTCAGCATACCACACAGTGAACGGGCATCCTGCGAGCAAATAAAACAGAGATTAGCTTAGGCAACAGGGAAATCGCCAAGATGTAGGTCTGCTCCATGTCCCCCATGTCGTCAAGCGCCCTTCCTCCATAGGACAGGAATCAGGCCAGGGAGTAGTATCGCGGGTGCGGCACTCTGCCCCCTCCATTACGTTCCGAGGAAGTACCATCCGAAATCAGGTCCAAGGTATGCGCAGCCGGGCATCAGGCGTCCTGGGATAACGATCAGGGCACTGAAACAGCGGAGACTCGACCAAAAACACACCGCCGCCGGGGGAAGCCGCGCTACAAAATGCAACTGAGCTCAAGTTCAGGATTCTCCCGCAATGAGCGGGACAGGACCAGCCACGGTCCCCGGCGGCAGCCGAGTAAAGTTCCAAAAACAAGAAGGGGGGGGGGGGACAAACGACCCAGGGAAACCAAGAATAGTCGGTCTCGTAGGCATGTCCCCCATCAGGTGGGCGAGCGACCCGAAAATCGGCCGACCCGATTCAATCCAGCGCCGACCGGCCCCCACTGCAACCGGTGGCCGTTGTTGTTCGACTGGCGGCCGGATCAGCCTTCAGGCGAGTCCCCGGTCTTCACGCTGCCACAGGCCGCAAACGCCACCTTCCGTTTCTCCCCTTGTGGAGGTAGTACAGACCTCGGGGACGCGCCATCAAGATCCGGAGCTGCTCCTGCGCCCGCTTGCGTCCATTGTCATTCAGGACAGCAGGCGGAAGGCGTCCGGAGGAGGAGATGACACACGGAGCCGGGGGACTGAGCGGCCATCTTCGATGCCGACTTGGCTCCGCCCAAGTCAAATGATCTTTATTCGGAGTAAATACATCCATAAAAGTACAGTATACGTTAAACATTAAAAAGATCACAAATTAAAACAACAGGTACATCATGTTAGTGCAATTAATAAAACCAATGGTAGTTGGTACAAAGATCATTTCATGTAGGGGAGAGCTTCAACATGTCCAATCTAAAACATACACCCATCAAAAATGTGCAAAGAAATTGTACAAATTATGCAGAGAATGCAATTTCACTCTTTTCATCATAGTGGATCCATAGAAGCACGGGAACGGACAGCAGCTTCAAGGACGCTGCTTACACAAAGTATCTCCTCGTCTGACCTCAACATTCGAAAAGTTTTTAATGCCAAATTAAAGTCTCTAAGTTCATATCTGCGACAATATGGCATTAAATAGCGAGTGGTGTACAGCCTATAGAAACTACAGAAAAAGAAGAAATGCACCAGGCTTTGTTTGCCACCCGTCATACATGGGCAATCCAGTTTATCAAGATGTTTGTTGTATCCCAGAGGAAAATGTAACAAATTCACAATACTACCATCCCGAAGACGGAACAGAAGACTCCTATTCCATCTACCTAATGTAGTAAGCAGATATCTCTGTGGTGACACTGATAAACCAACATTAGGGTCACGAAGGGTAGAATACTTAATAACAGATGGCTTTAGATATTCAAGTCTTGTCCGTTCCATATTATAAAGGTTGTTCAAGGCCCCTTTAATTGTATTCTTATGGGAATGGTCTATGGTGTTAGGGGAAGTAAATAAAGAGCCATACCCCACACTAGTCAGACTTTTCTCAACCGCATTCAGCCAAGGGATATGATGGAACCTATCACTTTGTAAGCAGTCAGTTAATATGCTGCGTGTTAGGGTGGCGAAGGGTTAAGCCAAATTTTTAGCCAGAAAAGCACTGGTCTTGAACGAATAAAGTCTTCTATAAAAGGTAAATTAAGTTCTTTATGGCAAATATATGTTGCCGCAGAGACAACTCCCCCCAATACCTTGCGACAAAATATGTTTTCCTCAGTTTGAATAGAGATACAATTAGAGTATCCCCACACCTCTGAACCATACGTGCCAATAGGTTGGCATTGAGTACGGTAAATCTTTATAAGGGAGGAGACAACATCTGCATGTCTAGGTTGACGAAGGGAGAGAACCGAATTGATAGATTTGCCAATCTTATTTCTCCCATAAGCGACATGTGGTTGCCAGGATCCTGAGTTTGAGAAAAGTAATCCCAAATATGGAAAAGTGCTTGTGCTTTTTAAGATATTTTCTCCAGATTTGATTGTGGTAATGTTATATCTTTTAGGGCCGCAGTTCATAATATACGATTTATTAAAATTGGTCGACAGACCCAAGTCTGCCATAAAGGAAACAAAACCTGAAATTAAAGTTCGTAAAGCGTTGGGTGTGCGGCCCATTAGCACCGCGTCATCCGCATACAATAGGGCGGGGATGGGGGTGCCATTAACAATTGGAACATCGTTGGTTAAAGTGCATAGGATCTTGCTCAACTCATTAATATACAAAATAAAAAGCAGGGGGGCGAGCACACAGCCCTGTCTAACCCCCCTGCCAATTAAAATGTCTTTAGAGACCTCACCCTCACAATTGATGCGAACACGGGCTTTTAAGTTCCTGTGCAAATAGGAAAGAAAATAAACCAAAGAATCATCTAAACCATATTTAAGGAGTAGTGACCACAAACGTGAACGGTTACCAAAATCAAATGCAGAACTTAAATCCATAAAACCAAAATACAGGGGGGACTTTTTTACAATAGTATATTTTGCTGTTAACAGATTCAAGTTCAAGCATTGTTAAACAGTGCCCACATTAGATCTAAAACCGAGCTGGCATTGGTGTAAAATGTCATTATCGCTGGCCCAGCTGCTTATCCTCTTAAAAAGTACCCTCCCAAGAACCTTTAAAGTGTTGTCGATCAGTGATATCGGGCGATAGCAGCCTGGGTCTGATCTATCGCCTTTTTTAAATATAGGCACGATAACCCTGTTAGACCATGAATCTGGGATGGAGTTATCAGATAAATTATTAAAAAGGTTACAAAGGAGGGGTGCCCAAAGACTCATTTCTGATTTGATTTGATTTGATCTATTGATAGACCATCAGGGCCAGGGGCTTTATTGCCCGCACTCTCTGATATTGCATCCTCAACCTCGTATAATTCAATCTTCAAAGACCTGACAGGGAAGACGGTTTCAGGGGGGGACCCTGAAGCAGCATAAATTTTAGAGAAGTGCTCGGCCCATGTATCCCCCGTGATGTTACAGTTAATAGGTGTTAAATTGGAACCAAGTGATCTAAGAGCCTTGACCTCTCTCCAAAACCCTGTAGTGTCTTTTAAAACAGCAGTACGTACAAGAGCCTCACAATGATCCTTCAATAATGCTTCAGAGCGGGTACGTAATGTGGACTTATATCTGGCCCTCATTGTTCTTACAAGAGCCAAGTCTCTAGGTATGGTCTTAATAGCGTCCCTCAGATCTCTAGTAGCCCGAGAGCACGACGAATCAAACCAGCGTGGGTTACTAGATCTATTAGCCCGTGCTGGTTTAGAGGTCTCTCTTTTGATGGCAGTACAGAGTTCACAGAAGGAATCGATGACAACATGCCCCGGTTTGTCGCAGGCCAGGCAATTCATAATTAGTGTGAAATGTTTATGAATCACACTAGCTAAGATGCCCTTGTTGTCCACGCCCTTCCATACAACCCTTAACCCATCTGTGGATGCTTCCAGGTTTTTTACTCCAGTTAACCTATTAATTTCAACTTGATTGGTCCCATAGTTTTTCAGTTGTATTAATAATGGATAATGGTCACTATAGGGAGAGCAAACGACCTCGGCTTTTTCCAGGATATCACACAATGTTGGAGAGACAAATATGTAATCTATAGTTGAAGTGCTCCCCTGACCAATATATGTGGGAGTAGAGACATTATTTCCCCCAGTACCGGCAATTTCCATAATGTTTAATAAAACACGAGGGGCAAGATGGTTCCTCAATTCTTCTCCGTTCCTACATGTATAATTGCTACGGTACATATGAGCATTGAAGTCTCCACCAATACAAATACCATCAAAAATTCCGTGTTTTTGCCCGACAATCACATCATCAATAAATTTGAACAACGTTAAAAAATTTTCATTTGGGTGGGATATAAAATCATTATTATGAAAATAATTAGACATAATTTTATCCTGTTGGTATATTTCAAGGCCATAAAACACTTTGCATTATTCTTAATCAATTTGGTTTGCACACCAGCTTTTATCTTGACCCAGATTGAGAGACCCCCGCTTGGTCGCCCCATAGGTGGGGCATTTACAATTTGATTGTGACAACAGAACCCTTCTAGTGTAAGTGGGGTGGTACACCAGGTCTCCTGCATCATTAATATATCAAACCTTTTTATCCAGCCGTCCATTCTTTGATTTTTAATTTCGACTTAAGGCCAGCTATATTCCAACTCATGAGAGACAAGTCAGGGTTCTGCCCTGATATTTCTGTGATACATGGCAATTTATTCTCAACAGTGGGTGAGACGGTCACAGAAATCGTTGGTACTGATTCTTGATTCGCTAGCTCTGGTGGCTGATCAGTCGCCGTGGTGGATACTAGTTTGACAACTGGTGGTCAGTCCAAAGTATCCAAATCTGATAAGGGTGCAAACCTATTATATAACCCAAAGGGAGAAAGAGCTGGATGTGGTGGCCTTTGTGGGGGTCTATAAAAATAACTTAGGGAAAGTGGAATTACAACAGTGGACGGGGCTGGACGTGCCATGTTTGTGTTAATGTTAAGCAAAAATCTAACTGTGCCGGGGTTCCTGAAGTTAATGACAATGCAGTCACCTTGAATATCTTTAAATAGGGGGCCTACCCACGATACCCTACGGGCTGAGACAATCTCATTTGATATATCATAGCCAACCCCTTTGTGCTTTGTCAGCCAGTCGATGCATTTGTTGTTAAGCTGGACCCATGATTCGCCTTGTCCCTCTCTAAGTGGTGGAATGCCTGCCAAGACCAAAACATACGGGCAGGCATCAGGGGGCAAGTGCAGGGGAGGTCCCTGATGTTTTATGGCTCTACTGTCCCTAGACCGACCCGTATTGCTAGTGCTGGCCGGGTTAGACCCTGATCTTACTGGTATCTGGGAGTCTTTCGGATTGCTAATAGTAGGGCAGGCACGATATAAAGTGCTCGGGACATTAGATGTAATTGTTTTAGGTTGCAAACTAGTTGCAGCCTTATTGTGTCCGGCACTATTAGTTCTTACCGAAGGGATGGGTGGTTGGCTAGGTGTTTGAGTGCCGCCAGTGCTGGATGCACTGACCGATTTAGTGCTAGTACAAAAGGTAGCGGGCCCCCCAGTGGATAAGGTGTTGCTCAGTGTCTCCAAATCTTTCAGCAAACGATCACCCCTAATCTGATCAAGGGCAACAGTTCCCTTTCTTTTCGCTTCTTCATTTTTTACAAGGTTTTCCAGCCTATCCAATCTCTTAAAAACATTTTTAGACTGTACGATCATTTGACTCTCTAAACGTTTAAAAATAGTATCCACAATAGTCTCTATTAGGTTTCCATTTTGTTTAGTTAAGGGGTTATTGTCCCCTACTGGGACAGTTTGTGTCCATATTGTGTTGTTATTACCAGTAGGAATGTCAGTAAGAGTAGGAGTAACATCAAGATCAACAAGTTGCGAATCAACTATAGAAATTGTTGAAATTGTTGGTCCACTCAAGGGTTGTTGTTTATGCTTAGACCACATACTCTGCGGTGTGGGCTGATTCTTGTTGCAGGTGGGTTGTTTCCTTTTATTTGCAAGATGTTTGGAGGAGGCCCTTTTTCGTTTTTCCCCTGCCGGTTTTATGCTTCCATTCACCGGATTAGGTGAAATAGTGACAGTCTGGGAGGCAATGATTATGGCAGGGCCAGTTTCGTCCGGAATGGGTTCCTGTGCCAAAGAACCAGAGGTGGGTTTCGTAATCAAAATCACAGGGGAAATAGGAATAATAGGGGGTGGTAACTCCTTAGGGCTTGTATTAGAGTTGCTCATTGACATTCTCCTTTCTGTATTGGCAATTTCATTAGACACCATATTTAAAGCATTTTCTAATAGAGTTTCAAAAGAAGGGGGGGGAATGGGAAGTCATCCATTGCGGGCGTGGTCGCAATATTTTCCATATTTAATTGGTCTTCACTCACCTAATGGAAAATGTCAGATGGGAGGGCCGGCCGGCCGCTGATGTCCACTGACGGCCACAGACGGCCCCGCCCTTGTCCCGGGCTTCTCCCGCGCGCGACTCGCGGGGCGCACCTCTGATTTATCACGCCTCCGGGCGCTCAGCTGCAACAGGCTGTGTCCGCGACCGCCGGGGCACCTGGGGCTTGAAGTCCTGCCCTCTCGGCGGTGGCGGCGAGGATGGTGACTCGCGTTGCAGCGCTCCTGCCCTGTATTGCCGTTTCCCTCACGGCTCGTTTCTTCCAAAGTGAGCCCCCAGTATGCGCTCGGCGCACCTCTGATTTATCGCGCCTCCGGGCGCTCAGCTGCGACAGGCTGCGTCCGCGACCGCCGGGGCACCTGGGGCTTGAAGTCCTGCCCTCTCGGCGGTGGCGGCGAGGATGGTGACTCGCGTTGCAGCGCTCCTGCCCTGTATTGCCGTTTCCCTCATGGCTCGTTTCTTCCAAAGTGAGCCCCTTCCAGATCAGCCTTCTCTTTTTAAGTCCCCGGTTGTTAACCGTTTCCTCAAAGGCATTACACACACGTTTCCTCCCGCGCCTTTCATAATGCCTCAATGGGACTTAAATCTTGTCTTGCCCTATCTGATGTGTGCTTCCTTTGACCCCCTCATAACTGTTCTTTATGTCTTCTCACTCTAAAGACGGATTCCCTAATAGCTATCACCTCTGCCAGAAGAGTGAGTGAGCTCCAGGCTCTTTCTTCTAAACCTTTCCTTTCTGTTCATCCGGACAAGTTGGTTTTAAGGACCCGTCCTTTCCTGCCAAAGGTTGTCACGCCCTTCCACATCTGGCAGACCATCACTTTGCCCACCTTCTTTCTGCCTCCGCATCCTTCCAAAGAGGAAGAGAGGCTCCACCGTCTGGACCCAAAACGTGGGCTCTCGTTCTATCTGAAGCGCACACAACAGTTCTGGGTGGATGACCAGCTCTTTATTGAATATGTGGGTGCCAAAAAAGGTCGGGCTGTACACAAACGGACCATCTCTCGTTGGGTCGTTTTGTGCATCAAAGCATGTTACTCGTTGGCTAAGAAGGAGCCTCCTTTGGGGCTGCGTGCCCATTCTACCAGGGCAACGGCAGCCACTACTGCCTTGGTACGCGGCGTTCCCTTACAGGACGTTTGTCAGGCAGCTACGTGGGCCTCGATGCACATGTTTACCAAGCATTACTGCCTTGACAGTCCAGTCCAGAGAGACGGCTTCTTTGGCCGTTCTGTTCTCTGTGACTTTCTGGTGTAATCTTGTCCGCAGACCCACCACCGGGGTTTGTATTGCTGGGGTTTCTATTCTTAGGTAAGGAATCTATCATTAACGTGTCTCTTTCTGATGCACAAGTTACTACTTGTGTAAAGATATATCTGTAAGAGACATTAGTTAGTGATAGATTCCTTACTGCCCCACCCATCCTCCCTGTTCTGTGAACTTATGTTCAGGGTTAAGGTCATGCCTTTCAGGGCCCTAGTTTCCTGGCACCAGTGGTCAGTTCTTGCATGGCTCTGCATTCCTGGCGCGGAAAGTCATGTACACAACTGACGTCAGCACACATGGGTGGTGCCTAAGTAGTCTCCATGACGTCATCTCGGTGCTTCCGACGCCAGCGACAGTCATGGAGCCGCACAACGCCACCTACCGACGAGCAGGTGTACTGCTGACGAAAAACTTTGCGGATCCAGTCTGACGCCTGGGGATATTCTAAGGTAAGGAATCTATCACTAACTGTCTCTTACAGATATATCGTTACACAAGTAGTAACTTGTGCATCAGGACCTCCTTGTTATGCTGCACTGCTCACACATTCCCCCATTTTCATATCTCCATAATAAAGCTATTGTACTTAATCCTCGGTCTCTCCCAGGCGGGGCGGTCTTCCAATTGGCTAACAGAGCATCCCTCTACTTTCATTCCAGCCCCCCCAAATGTTGGTCTATTTCTGTGGGCAACCTCTCCCTTCATAGACCACCTTCTCGCCTGCATGCACCAATCCATGCTAGTTTCCTAATCCCTGGATGTGGGCCCCGCCTCCCACTTCCATTTTCTAGCTATGTTTCGTTTGGGCACCATGATTCGTTGCCCAACTGTTAGATTTGTCTCCCAAATATTTAATAAACACCATTGAGAGGAAGGCTCTGCATATTTCCCACATAGTGTCATACGTGTAACAATCACCTTCCAGTATGTCTAAATCATGTGCAATTCCACCACAGGTGTAAAAACATGACCTCCTGGCCACAGTTCCTAGGGCATTGTGTTGATTCGAGGTCCACCATTTTTAATAATGTTGTGCATTATGGCCATGTCCTGGGAAGACGCAAGTGGCTCCTGCCACTCCTCGTCACTCAAGTCCCCCCGATCCTCCACCCATTCAGCAGGCACTGTCTCCAAGGTGTTGAGGGGGATTCTTTGGTATATTCCGATAGGTTAAAGATATTGATTTTTCTTTCAGATTGTAGTCTAGCAACCTATCCTTGGGGGTGAGGGAGATCGGTAACCTTTGGAATGTCCCATAACGGAATAATTTGGGTGAGTTTTTCTCGCCACCCTATAGCTGCTGATGCTGTATGCCATTTATTTATATAGCGCGAACCAGATCCCAAAGGATACCATAACTGTGCTTGATGTTGGAGTGGGTGTTCCTCGTTTGCCCCCCCCCCCCCCCCCCCATAGATGGCCCTAAGATAGCCCCTCAGTCCCATGTTGTGTATCCATTATATAGGCCGGTTCGTTATGTGGGGTATGAACCCACTGATCATTTAAGTTGCACTGCCCAGTAATATTGAAACACTGGAAGAGCGATTCCCTCCGTAGTACCAGCTCTTAGTCAGTTTATTTCACACTATTCGTGGAGTCCCACAGGAGTGTCCGTACCTCCGCTTCAACCACTCGAAAATATGTCCGCATTCTGATGTTGGTAATTTATCAGCAAAAACAAAAGAACGTGCCTAAACTGATACGTGAATTTAAACAACGGCTTAAGCTCTCTAAGGTAAAAAAACTAATTTAAACCTGAGAAATTGCTAGTAAATAGCTATTTATTAATTCAATTTAAAGCAATTTTTTTTACAAGAGTTTTTCAATTTTTACACAAATACTACACCATTATTCTATATACAAAGGCTCATTCAACTGGTCAGACATATCACACACATTCAATCTCAGACATCCATATGTACACAAAAATACAAAATTACTGAAAATTACCAAGAAAAACTTAGTGGTAGGGAAGAAAAGGGAACAAAAGGGGGAGACAAAGGTTGCTCAAAAGATAAACGCTTGTGATATATCATACATATATATATATATATATATATACACTTGGAAATTAATCACAGTCAACTTGATTGTTGAAACACATTGTATATACATAAATTAAAGCATTCAAATTTATCATTTTTTGAATTTGATGGGAGCAACGCTTTGTACAGAGGCCTACGCGTTTCGAGTCCCAGACGGTATCTAATGGGGGACTCTCGTCAGGGCCAAAGAAAAAATCTGGAAAAAAGGAAAATATCTCTAAGTCAGAGAAATCACTCAAGACAATTCGAAGAACCTGAGAGAATCCACCTTTTCCTCGGACAGCTTACCCTACTGGTCTGTGGGGCCACTTGAAAGGTGTAGAAAAAGTGTCATATAGAAGCAGCTGATGGCGTTCTGCAAGGGGGGGTCTCGTGGTCACACTAGAAGGCAAGGGGGTCGAATATTAACCTCAAGTGTTCACACGGGGCGGCAATCAAATAGGAGGACATAGTGCAATGGCTCGCTCTTACCTCGCTTAGCCCGAGGGGGCCCCCCGGGGGTCCGAGAGAGGATTATAATCCACCTTTTAGTTTAGAAAGGGGGCGGAAGTACGAGGTCCGTGGGAATCGCCTGGGAAAAGAAACGAGGGATATGTCATGGAATCACACGATACCATGCTCACAGTGTTCAAACCGACATGGTCCGCTACTAGGTTGTGTAACCCAAGATACAAGGGGGCAAAAATTACCTGTGAGAGGGCTGATCCTGGTCCCAATTAATGTGCACGGCCGGCGCTTTTGGTGGATTCCGGTAATTATTTGGTAAACTCCTGCAAGGGAGTACGGAGTGTTAAAGGAGAATTGGATTGTAAAGATTCGGGATATGTGGCGAAATAACAAAACAAACCCACCTAATGACTGGACTTTCCTCGTCTCCCGTTTTGGCGTTGAACGAGCGCTATTCCTTCGCGCATGCGCCCGTCCTATCCGGATAGCCTGCTGAAATAGAAGCATGCGCACGGGAAACTATTCTCTCGCGCATGCGCACTGACATCGGGCCCTTCGGTGCTATTCACCGAAGTATTGGTGGAGGAGCCCCGCCTAAATACAAACGTGGTGGCTCCGTTTATTGGGGAATTTTGACATCAGGACGATTTTGAGGGAGAACAGTGAGTTTGTGGCCACGCATTCTAATGCAAGAACCCTAATATGACACACCACAATGACAGACCTCGTGGAATCTCCCATTTCTGTGGAACACAGAGCAGGGGATGCAGGTGAACACGGCGGACAATATTAGAGCTTGTAAATTTCAGAAAGCTCATTTAGCCCAGTGACTGCCGTGTTAAATTTAACAATAAGGAGTGCTTCCCTTTTGGAGAGCCTGGCATCCCAGTCGCCTCCTCGTGGGTCACGCTCCACCTTTGAAATGATGGTCCATCTTAGGTCCTTTATATGGTGGGACATTCTATTCCAGTGGTTGACCAGTGGTGCTGTCTCCACACGATTTTTGAGTCGGGATTTGTGTTGGGAGATTCTTTGTCGGGCCTCTTGATTGGTTTTACCAATATACAAGAGTCCGCAAGGGCACATGACTCCATACACAACATATTTGGATTTACAATTGCTATGCGTCTCATGTTTCCACGAAACCCCTCTGTGTTGGAACAGGGAGCCCTCTATCGTAGAATCACAGCACACGCAGGTACCACATTTGTGGTGCCCTGTGATGGGATTTAAACCCATCATTTGTCTGATAGTGGGAGGTACTTGTTTGGGGGTGGCTGCTCTTACAACGACGTTAGCTATGCTCCTATCTTTTTTAAAAGCAAAAAGAGGAGGTTGGTTCAGGCATTCTTCAAGGTTTTTTACAAGGTGCCAGTTTTGATTTATCACTTTCTTTAGCTGATTCGCATTGGGACAGAATGTCGTGACGCACACTTGACGTTTCAATTGTGGTTTTACGCGTCGTTCCAAGACGGTTTCCCTTGGGGTCCAGCGTGCCCTTTTCATACAGTTCGATACCAACTTTTTGGGATATCCACGGTCGCATAACTTTGTCACTAGGTTATTCGCATGGTATTTGTAATCATTATTCCTAGAACAATTTCTTCTGATGCGAAGAAATTGACCCATTGGTAAATTCTCTCGCAGACTCCTCGGATGGTTACTTGAGAATAAAAGGGCTTTATTCCTATCTGTTGGCTTCACAAAAAGGGATGTCGATAATTTCCCTTCATTCGGGAAGACTTCCACATCCAAGAAGGATATTGGTTGGGACCTGTACTGGCCTTGTTCAACAAGGCCAGTTCAGGTCCCAACCAAATTTTTGATTGATTTGGCATCTTTTGCCTTAAAAAATAATTATTTTTGTTTCGGGAATGACTTTTACTTTCAGATAAAAGGAGTAGCGAAGGGGTGTCCCTTTGCCCCTGAATTGGCTGTCCTTTTTATGTCACTTTATGAGGACACTTTTGTCTATGCCAATAACCCCTTCAAAAACCACATTGGAGCGTGGATACGCTTCATTGATGATGTTTTTATGGTATGGAAGGGCAATGAGGAAGAATTGGAAAGCTTCTATAACTGGTTGAACGCACGGACAATGGACATTAAGTTCAGCATATCATCATCAAAAGAAAAAATATCCTTCTTGGATGTGGAAGTCTTCCCGAATGAAGGGAAATTATCGATATCCCTTTTTGTGAAGCCAACAGATAGGAATAAAGCCCTTTTATTCTCAAGTAACCATCCGAGGAGTCTGTAAGGTTTGAGAATTAACGATCAGTCCCGGTCTAACATATCTTTATGTTTTGCTGAGAGTTAAACATGTTGTGGGAAGTTGTATTTCAACTCCACAGCATCACGTTACACATCACAGAAGATGCAAATAGACCGTAGGACTACAAATCCCACAACACCCAGCAACATACATAAACAGGAAATCGCGTTCCACCAGGTCAGTAAAATTCATTTGACTATCAACACATCGAGCGAGAACAGCGCGACTCCATAGAATCCCGAGCGCAGTTAGAGACCCTCCGACTAAGGTAGGACGCACAGCGCAACAAAAGTTCAAGTATTGACTGATACTATCGTTGAACAAATGGTAGACACCGCTTTTAATTTTCTCACAGAATCAGTATTGAAATACAACTGCCCACCGATTTGGAATTGAGAAACGCCAGGGTCGTCTGCCGCGCTCCTCCCAAGTAAGCAAAATACATGTTTAACTCTCAGCAAAACATAAAGATATGTTAGACCGGGACTGATCGTTAATTCTCAAACCTTACAGAATGACCGGGGAACGCGCAATAAACTACTCTTAAAGAACAGCCTGAGTTAGAGAAACAATCAACAAAAACCACGTAAGTGCCAGCACATCTTTTACTGAGAACTACGTTCACAAATGGAAGTGCAAAACACATATATTCATTATAACCGCCAAACCTTACCTCTGTTTAGGTGTTGGTGTAAAATCCAAGCTCACTCGATGCCCAATCCTTGAAAAAAGAGATACCGTGAAATAAGGTAACAACCTTACAAGCTTCGCCTGTATATGAAGCTAATTTTGAATTTTAGGAAAAGGAGATATTAAATGTCCCCAATTTTTACACCGTAGGTATACAGCCCAGCCCTGAGGAAGAACCCCATTGACTATAAGAAGGGTTTGGAAACGCGTCGGCTATTTGGCTGTTGAAAAGAGACGCAAAATAGTATAGGGCAACTTAATCACAGAACCAACATACCACAACCTTTTTTGGTGTACATGATTTAATTCTGTTTTCATGAAACAATGTATATCTAACTGTTTCTGAATTTTTCTTTATTTATTTTTGTTTGAATACACTGTAATATTGGAAACGTATGAAATGTTGTTTACATTGTATCCCCAGTAGAAGGGATGTTTTTTCTCTCTCTGTATATTGCTGAAATGTGTAAATATTTTTGAAATGTTGAAACAATGACGATTGCATACCTTCTAGAAACTAAGTAATGAAGGTTTACACCAGCTGAATAAAGAAGCTTGGTGGTTTAAAAATCGAGCCCTGGCACTTTTTCTTCTCTATCAATGCATTATAACATGGGCAGTCACAGCTTAGGTCTATTCTATTATTGAGCCCGAACCGTCAAACACTACGTTCTCTCCACATGTCGTGGCATCATATCAATGCCACAAATCTGTTTCCCTCTACCACCTTACAAAACAGCCGATACTAATGGCACGCAAAGATGCAACATATACTGTTAAACATAGAAAAACTAGGGGAGAGGGGGGGCGTGGCTTGGCCAGCGATGGTGTAGGACGTGTCTCCCGGGAGCTCTGGTGATCCACCACTGTTTAAATCAATTACAGAGGGGTTGGGGACCCACGGCACGTACCTTTGCAGTGGACATCGGCGGCGGTGACCAGGGCCATCAGCTGAGAGGCTGCACACTGCCCGGCAACGCTCTCCGGCACGGAGAATTGCGGGACTTGGAGGTCCGGACGAGCAGGCTGCCATTTTATGAGCCCCTATCGGTGTCCCTCTTCAGGCGATCCCGGGGCCTCAGGACTGGAGACCAAGTGGACTAAAGGCGGTAGTGATAGTCGACGCTGACCCCGTCCTGGCGGCGGCTGGTGGCAGAGGGAGTCGTGCTGGTGATGAACTGCGGGCCGCGCTGAGGTGACCCCTGAAGCGGCTGGGTACAATGAGTGGCGGCCTTGCGGGGTCTGATGTGTGGCTTGCCATTTTGTATCTTGGACCCGGTGGCTTCTGGGGACACTGCCAAGCTGGTGTATGCCCTGAGTGACGGCGAGTTGCCTGGCGAAGCCTTTGCCTTGGAAGCAGTGGTAACCACAGGGGGGGGGGGGCGGACCGGCGGTCCTGAAGAGGCGGCGATGGTAGATGCTGTGTCGGGGATGGCTGAGGCGGGAGACGCCTGATCAGCCGGTGTAACTTGCAGTGCGGAGGTTCGCAGCGGCCGGTGACTCGCCTGAGCTGGAACTGTAGGCCGCGCGGAGGTGACCCCTGAAGCGGCTGGGGACGATGAGTGGTGGCCTAGAGGCCTAGCGGGGACTGACTTGTGGCCCGCCATTTTGTATCTCGGGCTTGGTGGCCCCTGGGTCACTGCCGAGCTGGTGTGTGCCCTGAGCAACGGCGAGGTGCCTGGTTAAGTCTTTGCCTGGGAAGCGGCGGCAACCACAGGGGGCGGACCGGCGATCCGGCAGTGGCGGCAAAGGTGAATGTTGTGTCGGAGCTGGCCGAGGCGAGAGACCCCTGATCAGCCCCGAACGCCTTGCGGTGCAGAGGTTCGCAGAGGACTGAGCCTGAGCTATGGAGTCACCTGAACTGCAAGCAGGTACAGTGCGGCTGAGCAGGGGGGGCCCGGGTGTGAGGCGCGACGGACTGCGGACACCCCCCTTGAGACTCTTCCATGGTCCAACTTTGGGGGCATTAGTTGACGTTTCAGGAGCGCTTGCCCTGGTGCGTGGCTGAGGATTGCGATTGTGAGTCTCGGTGGGACGTGGGTGCCGCCGACACCTTGAGGCTCCTCTACTGCCCGGCATTGAAATCGATGGGCTGTTTGCAGGCACACCTGGGGGGGGTCACGCTGGAACCCTAGATTGTAGGGGCTTGCATTGACTGACAGTGATGAGTGGCGACTGAGGCATGTTGCTGAGCGGTGCCCTGAGAATTGCGCCGTCTGAGACGGCAGAGAGTGAAGCAGTAGCGGCACAGTGGAGCAGTGGACTGATGGGGCCCAACCAGAGTGACTACACGGTGCGGGACTGTTGGGAATATCTGAAGCTGGGGATTGAGGACCGCGAGAGGGCGGCACATTACCAGAAGCGTTCCCCTGTCATTTTGAGACTGCTTCACCGGGCGGCCCTGGGACAATTGGAATTGTGCGCTGCTGCGGCTGGGGTCACTATACTCTTCCCCGGGGCCTCTGTGCTCAGTGGCACTGCCGGTGGGGGATAAGGAAACGGCGAACATCAAGCGGGAAGACACCGAGGTGCCGGGCGACCTGCCCTAGCGACACGGAGGCCTGAGGCTTCCTCCACGCTGTTTGGCCTGAAATCACTGCGTTGCGGGGCTCTAGGAACCCACATTAGACAAAGCGTAATTGGGGGCCACCGGAGAGCAGCACGGATAGGAAGCCCCCCCCCCCCCGTCTTTGTCAAGGTACCTCCCTCGGAGCAAGCGCGCACGGATCACGCGGCCCGGCGGATGATAAAACTGGCGATGACGCGTTCTAAGGGGGGGCAAGACGGATCCGGCTGCCGCCTCCAGAGACAACACAGTAGTAGCTATGTGGGACAGGGCGGGAGTGTCCACTCCCAATGTGGGGACATAGCAGGCTGACGGAGGCTCGGCACCAGTGACCCAGGCGTTCATGACATCCTCGTCTGACCTCAAATCGGAGATCGTCACTTTGCGCACAGAGGTACACACGTGTGCGAGAGCTTCGGAAAGAGGTGACTGACTTGGGAGACAGAGTCCATGGGCTGGAGAAAACAGTGGATGCTCGCACGGAGGATCAGGAGCAGTGTTGACAACGTCTCGCAACGCTGGAGGAGCAACACATCGAGCTTCAAGTAAAGCAGGAAGATTTGGAAAACCGGAGTCGCCGGAACAATCTACGTGTTCAGGGGGTGCCTCTTGGTGCAGAGGGTAACAATATCATGACATACGTGGCACTCTTACTCCATGAAGTATGGGGGGGGACGAGGATGCCTCCCCGCCAGCTTTGGATCGAGCCCATAGGGTCTCCGGGCCCGCGGGTAGGCCGGGCCTCCTCCTGGATATCCTAACTAGAGTCCATTTCTTCACTGAAGAGGAGGCTATCCTTAAGCCGGCCCGCGCTAAGCCGGATCTCTGTTACGAGGGGCACAAGATCCAAATCTTTCAGGACCTGGCACCCAACACTCTGAAACTGCGTCGCGCCTTCAAGCCTGTTACGGAGAAATTGCAAGACATGGGCCTCTCGTACCAGTTGGGGGCATCCATTTGCCCTCATCCTCCAATGGGAGACTAAACGCCGAGTGGTGCGAACCTACACGGAGGCGGCCCAACTGCTTCGTATTCCGCCCTTCTCGCCCCGATGTCAGGAGCGCGTGCCAGCTGGACCATCCTGGACTACTGTGTACCGCCCTCTCCGTTCGCCGCGAGTAGATGAGCAGTCTGCCTCCCAGGCCAAACAGGATATTATCACCCACATACGATCACTCGAGGGGCATAAGGAAGATCTTCGCCCACACCCCTCGACTCCATGACAGACTGAGTGCAGGCCTGTGCGGTACTGAGAGGCATATCCCCCTCGGACATGTGTCCTTACTTTTCAGATTACCGATCATTGTCCCATCCAGGTTTACACCCTGGCCCCCTCCTTTTGGAGTGGGGGACGCCGGGGCTCCCCTACATGATGAGTTTTAAGGCCAACTACACCTTTACCCCCGCTGATTCCTGAGGGAGTGACATCCCTGGGCTTATCCGAACCCTAGGGTGTAGGATGCCCGGTGATGGGAACAGATGGACTTGGCCCGGTTGGCCACTGTTGGGTTACTGCCCTTCTCCCCTGTACCTTTCTTGTCTCTACCGCTCACTGCTTCTTTTCTCTCTCTCTCTCCCCCCCTCTTCTCTGTGTGCGTTGGGGCGGCGGCGGCGCTTTGTGTGGGTGAGGCGGCTGACCTCTGCGGATATATGCTGCTGCGGTACTGGGATGGGGGAGCGCGGATGACACCTGATTGGCTTCCAGTATGACAGCTAACTTGCCTAGTCCCTTAAAGGTTCTAACACTTAATGTCAAAGGCCTGAACTCCCCCTATAAGCGGCGGCAAACATGGCGTTACCTTCTGCAGCAGAGCCCCGACATCATATTTTTACAGGAAACCCACCTCGTCCAATTAGATATTGGGCGCATGGCGCACCCTAGATACCCTCTACAATTTTGGGCTACAGCAGACTCCAAAATAGCAGGTGTAGCGATTATTGTGCAGGACTGGCATCAGGCGGGGGGAGGCCAAACCCTTCAGGAGCGGGGATGGATGCTTTCTTAGAGTGAGTGAGGGGATTGGGAGGCGCACCTTTACGCTCTGTAATGTGTACGCACCCAACCAGATGCAGGATCGGTATCTTAGATTGCTTCTGAAAGAGCATGTTCCGCAAGGTGACCCCTCGCTGATTTGGGGGGGGGGGGGAGACTTAGACTTTGTTTGGGACCCTTTCTGCCCCTCTTTCTGAGGTCCTTCTGTTCCTTCTATCTTTTTGCCCAGCAGGGCTCTGCTCCGGACACTATGAAAGGTTATCTTTCGGCCATCTCCAGCTTTCTAAGGCTTCCATATCAGCCTTCTCTTTTTAAGTCCCCGGTTTGTTAACCGTTTCCTCAAAGGCATTACACACACGTTTCCTCCCGCGCCTTTCATAATGCCTCAATGGGACTTAAATCTTGTCTTGCCCTATCTGATGTGTGCTTCCTTTGACCCCCTCATAACTGTTCTTTACGTCTTCTCACTCTAAAGACGGATTCCCTAATAGCTATCACCTCTGCCAGAAGAGTGAGTGAGCTCCAGGCTCTTTCTTCTAAACCTTTCCTTTCTGTTCATCCGGACAAGTTGGTTTTAAGGACCCGTCCTTTCCTGCCAAAGGTTGTCACGCCCTCCCACATCTGGCAGACCATCACTTTGCCCACCTTCTTTCTGCCTCTGCATCCTTCCAAAGAGGAAGAGAGGCTCCACCGTCTGGACCCAAAACGTGGGCTCTCGTTCTATCTGAAGCGCACACAACAGTTCTCGGTGGATGACCAGCTCTTTGTTGGCTATGCGGGTGCCAAAAAAGGTCGGGCTGTACACAAACGGACCATCTCTCGTTGGGTCATTCTGTGCATCAAAGCATGTTACTCGTTGGCTAAGAAGGAGCCTCCTTTGGGGCTGCGTGCCCATTCTACCAGGGCAACGGCAGCCACTACTGCCTTGGTACGCGGCGTTCCCTTACAGGACATTTGTCAGGCAGCTACGTGGGCCTCGATGCACATGTTTACCAAGCATTACTGCCTTGACAGTCCAGTCCAGAGAGACGGCTTCTTTGGCCGTTCTGTTCTCCGTGACTTTCTGGTGTAATCTTGTTCGCAGACCCACCACCGGGGTTTGTATTGCTGGGGTTTCTATTCTTAGGTAAGGAATCTATCATTAACGTGTCTCTTTCTGATGCACAAGTTACTACTTGTGTAAAGATATATCTGTAAGAGACATTAGTTAGTGATAGATTCCTTACTGCCCCACCCATCCTCCCTGTTCTGTGAACTTATGTTCAGGGTTAAGGTCATGCCTTTCAGGGCCCTAGTTTCCTGGCACCAGTGGTCAGTTCTTGCATGGCTCTGCATTCCTGGCGCGGAAAGTCATGTACACAACTGACGTCAGCACACATGGGTGGTGCCTAAGTAGTCTCCATGACGTCATCTCGGTGCTTCCGACGCCAGCGACAGTCATGGAGCCACACAACGCCACCTACCGACGAGCAGGTGTACTGCTGACAAAACTTTCCGGATCCAGTCAGTCTGACGCCTGGGGATATTCTAAGGTAAGGAATCTATCACTAACTGTCTCTTACAGATATATCGTTACACAAGTAGTAACTTGTGCATCAGGACCTCCTTGTTATGCTGCACTGCTCACACATTCCCCCATTTCCATATCTCCATAATAAAGCTATTGTACTTAATCCTCGGTCTCTCCCAGGCGGGGCGGTCTTCCAATTGGCTAACAGAGCATCCCTCTACTTTCATTCCAGCCCCCCCAAATGTTGGTCTATTTCTGTGGGCAACCTCTCCCTTCATAGACCACCTTCTCGCCTGCATGCACCAATCCATGCTAGTTTCCTAATCCCTGGATGGTGGCCCCGCCTCCCACTTCCATTTTCTAGCTATGTTCCGTTTGGGCACCATGATTCGTTGCCCAGCTGTTAGATTTGTCTCCCAAATATTTAATAAACACCATTGAGAGGAAGGCTCTGCATATTTCCCACATAGTGTCATACGTGTAACAATCACCTTCCAGTATGTCTAAATCATGGGCAATTCCACCACAGGTGTAAAAACATGACCTCCTGGCCACAGTTCCTAGGGCATTGTGTTGATTCGAGGTCCACCATTTTTAATAATGTTGTGCATTATGGCCATGTCCTGGGGTGACGCAAGTGGCTCCTGCCACTCCTCGTCACTCAAGTCCCCCCGATCCTCGGCCCATTTAGCAGGCACTGTCTCCAAGGTGTTGAGGGGGATTGTTTGGTATATTCCGATAGGTTAAAGATATTGATTTTTCTTTCAGATTGTAGTCTAGCAACCTATCCTTGGGGGTGAGGGAGATCGGTAACCTTTGGAATGCGAAGTTGTAGAGCATGCCTTATCTTGAGATAGCGGAGGGTTTCGGATGACACCAACTCGTAGTCTCTTTGGAGGTCTACAAAGAGCCTAACCTTCTTATTTACCCACAGGTCGCCTACCTTTGAGACACCAATAAGGTCCCATTTATCAAAACCTGGGTGGTTTGCCAGAAATCCCAAACATGTCATGTCCCATAACGGAATAATTTGGGTGAGTTTTTCTCGCCACCCTATAGCTGCTGATGCTGTATGCCATTTATTTATATAGCGCGAACCAGATCCCAAAGGATACCATAACTGTGCTTGATGTTGGAATGGGTGTTCCTCGTTTACCCCCCCCCCCACCCCCATAGATGGCCCTAAGATAGCCCCTCAGTCCCATGTTGTGTATCCATTATATAGGCCGGTTCGTTATGTGGGGTATGAACCCACTGATCAAGTCAAGTCAAGTCAAAGAATCTTTATTCGGTGATTAAAAAACACCATAAAAGCACACTCATATATACATAGTAAAAAATCATTAAACATTTCAAGGTTCTTTGTACTGTGAATTTGCAAAACATAAATATAACAATTTAATCCTATTTAACGCTTAAAGGTTAAGATAAAAAACAATTCAGACTTCTCCTTTGGTGAGCCTTAAGCGCAATGCTACCTTAATAAAATTCATGATGCTACACAGTATTAATGGTTCCGCAGCTTTCTGTAAAAATACTAGTGCCTCCCTAGCGTGGACCAAGTTAGCTTTTTTCAAGAGGTTTACCAGGTATCTGCGTCTGGGCATTGAGTAAAAGGGGCAGAGTAAAACAAAGTGAAGGGAGTCCTGCGGAGACCTGTTGTCGCAGCCGCAGGGCCCCTTCTCTTCTATTGATGTAGCAAATCCCGCTGGTGATGCCAACATAAATGGGAGTAGGTTTAATCTGAAACGGCACATCGAGAACCTATCCTGTGCATTATACATAAGGTACAAGTATGGCTCCATACCATCCACACTCTACACTAGGTGATGGGCCCTCACTGTCTTTTTACACCCTTCAGCCTCATCTCTGCGTAGGTTTTTCCGCTCAAGAAAAATTCTCCCAACATGCAGTTTATTCTGGGCTACAATGGTTGTAGGATGAATAAAAAGGTTCCCAAAACCTAGCTCCTCGAGGGTTTTCTTCACATAAAGGAGCCAGGGGATACGCATACACTTGTCCCTCTCTAAACAGTCCGATAGGATTTCTCTACTCAGTGCCGCATCAGGGTTGACCCAAATTTTTAACCAAGCAATAATGGGCCTCAATTTTATCAGATCTTCAATATATGGTCTCCCTAACTCCCTATGGGCGATCAAACCAGCAGTACTTTGTGGTACCCTCGAGTGATTTCAGATATTTATTTTCTTCTCGTTGGATACTAGTGGTATTGACAAAGCCCCATACTTCTGCCCCATAGATTACCTTGGAGCATGATACAGAGCTATACAGATTTAGCACCTGTTCCGGGGACCATCTCCCTAGCCTCCTGCCATAGCTAGCAATTGCCCCGTTAGATGCAATCATTTTACCACATCGTTCCTCCACCAAGGTATCAAACCGCAGGGCACCATCAAATGTTACACCAAGATAGGGAAATGTTTTAACCTCTTCCACGATGTGGCTCCCTATTGTATATGTGTATTTAGCAGTGGTTTTTTTCCCCGCCACGAGCACATAAGATTTACTCAAATTAACAGAAAGGTCCAAGTCACCCATGAACTTAACAAATCCATCAATCAGGGTTTGTAAGCTCCTTGGTGTGCGTGCGATCAGTACCGCGTCATCTGCATAAAGCAGAACAGGAATGTGACGCGACCCAACCCTTGGGCAATCTGCCTTTAGACCTAACAAAAACTGCTCCAGATTATTTATGTAAAGGGAAAACAAAAAGGGAGCAAGAATGCAGCCTTGTCTGACTCCACTCATACAAGGAAAAGAACTAGTCAGTCCCCCCTCCCTATTAAAACGGACCTTAGCGGTGGTATCGCTGTGCAGTTCCCTCAATATATTAATTAAACCACTCTCTATCCCCATACTAAACATCATGCCCCACAATTTTTCCCTATTGACATGATCGAATGCTGCTGCCAGGTCCATGAAACCCATATAAACGGATTCATCGCTAGCCATAGTATACTTGGCAGTCAGCATATAGAGGTTCAGGCACTGGTCACTAGTGGACCTCCCTGCCCTGAATCCGTATTGAGTGTCCGAGAGGATGTTATTTTCCTCGGTCCACTCAGACAGTCTATTAAGAATTGCCCTCCCCAGAAGTTTTGCCGACACGCTGCTGATGCTGTATGCCATTTATTTATATAGCGCGAACCAGATCCCAAAGGATACCATAACTGTGCTTGATGTTGAAGTGGGTGTTCCTCGTTTGCCCCCCCCACCCCCATAGATGGCCCTAAGATAGCCCCTCAGTCCCATGTTGTGTATCCATTATATAGGCCGGTTCTTTATGTGGGGTATGAACCCACTGATCATTTAAGTTGCACTGCCCAGTAATATTGAAACACTGGAAGAGCGATTCCCTCCGTAGTACCAGCTCTTAGTCAGTTTATTTCACACTATTCGTGGAGTCCCACAGGAGTGTCCGTACCTCCGCTTCAACCACTCGAAAATATGTCCGCATTCTGATGTTGGTAATTTATCAGCAGCACACTACAAAGATTTAGTGACAATATACAGATGTCTTACCCAGTTCTTTATGTGAAAATGAACACTTAATCCTGTACAGACCACTCAAGCTGCACAACAATTGTTTGCTATGAGAATCGGCCACATTGTGTGGTTTGTTCAGATCAATGATAAATCTCTTGTCTTTGTGCTACGAGCAAGAGGCAGAAGAAGTACAGTTCTGGTACCTTCAACAGCCAGGACGGGTATAGGTGCTGTGTAAGATGGCCCAAATTCTTTCTTCTCCACCATTTTTTCCCTGACTAGATCACTAAATGGAAGGGATGGTTAGTTTGGCCTTTAGACACGAACGGATGTTAGGCACGATTCCTAAATGACATTGAGGGATTTAAAATGAGCAGGCCTGCCGTGTGGTTCCTACAGTCTGAACACTCTGGGTGGTGACCTGTGCTGTTGGGAAGGTGGAACAACACGTGTCCCTTGTATCTAATGACCTGGAACTTGGGGGCTTTTTATTAGGTCCCCTGAACCCATGTTAAAAACGATTCTTGTATGCAATATACATTGAAATACAGAAAGTTTCTCAGTAGGAAGTTGCTGAAAGACTGCAAATTTGACAGGGCCAATTTAGAAAAAGCTTCAACAGTGGTTGAAAATGGAATGAACACCGTCTCCTTTAGAATCTACTCTTTGGGAAACTAATAGACATTGTTCAAAGAGACATGTTTGCATTATAACATGGGCAGTCACACCTTAGGTCTATTCTATTATTGAGCCCGAACCGTCAAACACTGCGTTCTCTCCACATGTCGTGGCATCATATCAATGCCACAAATCTGTTTCCCTCTACCACCTTACAAAACAGCCGATACTAATGGCACGCAAAGATGCAACATATACTGTTAAACATAGAAAAACTAGGGGAGAGGGGGGGGGGCGTGGCTTGGCCAGCGATGGTGTAGGACGTGTCTCCCGGGAGCTCTGGTGATCCACCACTGTTTAAATCGATTACAGAGGGGTTGGGGACCCACGGCACATACCTTTGCAGTGGACATCGGCGGCGGTGACCAGGGCCATCAGCTGAGAGGCTGCACACTGCCCGGCAGCGCTCTCCGGCACGGAGAATTGCGGGACTTGGAGGTCCGGACGAGCAGGCTGCCATTTTATGAGCCCCTATCGTTGTCCCTCTTCAGGCGATCCCGGGGCCTCAGGGCTGGAGACCAAGTGGACTAAAGGCGGTAGTGATCGTCGACGCTGACCCCTCCTGGCGGCGGCTGGTGGCAGAGGGAGTCGTGCTGGTGATGAACTGCGGGCCGCGCTGAGGTGACCCCTGAAGCGGCTGGGTACAATGAGTGGCGGCCTTGCGGGGTCTGACGTGTGGCTCGCCATTTTGTATCTTGGACCCGGTGGCTTCTGGGGACACTGCCAAGCTGGTGTATGCCCTGAGTGACGGCGAGTTGCCTGGCGAAGCCTTTGCCTTGGAAGCAGTGGTAACCACAGGGGGGGGCGGACCGGCGGTCCTGAAGAGGCGGCGATGGTAGATGCTGTGTCGGGGATGGCTGAGGCTGGAGACGCCTGATCAGCCGGTGCAACTTGCAGTGCGGAGGTTCGCAGCGGCCGGTGACTCGACGGAGCCTGAGCTGGAACTGTAGGCCGCGCGGAGGTGACCCCTGAAGCGGCTGGGGACGATGGGTGGTGGCCCAGAGGCCTAGCGGGGACTGACTTGTGGCCCGCCATTTTGTATCTCTGGCTTGGTGGCCCCTGGGTCACTGCCGAGCTGGTGTGTGCCCTGAGCAACGGCGAGGTGCCTGGTGAAGTCTTTGCCTGGGAAGCGGCGGCAACCACAGGGGGCGGACCGGCGATCCGGCAGTGGCGGCAAAGGTGAATGTTGTGTCGGAGCTGGCCGAGGCGAGAGACCCCTGATCAGCCCCGAACGCCTTGCGGTGCAGAGGTTCACAGAGGACTGAGCCTGAGCTATGGAGTCACCTGAACTGAAAGCAGGTACAGTGCGGCTGAGCGGGGGGGCCTGGGTGTGAGGCGCGACGGACTGCGGACACCCCCCTTGAGACTCTTCCATGGTCCAGCTTTGGGGGCATTAGTTGACGTTTCAGGAGCGCTTGCCCTGGTGCGTGGCTGAGGATTGCGATTGTGAGTCTCGGCGGGACGTGGGCGCCGCCGACACCTTGAGGCTCCTCTACTGCCCGGCATTGAAATCGATGGGCTGTTTACAGGCACACCTGGGGGGTGCCCCGCTGTCACGCTGGAACCCTAGATTGTAGGGGCTTGCATTGACTGACAGTGATGAGTGGCGACTGAGGCATGTTGCTGAGCGGTGCCCTGAGAATTGCGCCGTCTGAGACGGCAGAGAGTGAAGCAGTAGCGGCACAGTGGAGCAGTGGACTGATAGGGCCCAACCGGAGTGACTACACGGTGCGGGACTGTTGGGAATGTCTGAAGCTGGGGATTGAGGACCGCGAGAGGGCGGCACGTTACCAGAAGCGTTCCCCTGTCATTTTGAGACTGCTTCACCGGGCGGCCCTGGGACAATTGGAATTGTGCGCTGCTGCGGCTGGGGTCACTATACTCTCCCCGGGGCCTCTGTGCTCAGTGGCACTGCCGGTGGGGGATAAGGAAACGGCGAACATCAAGCGGGAAGACACGGAGGTGCCGGGCGACCTGCCCTAGCGACACGGAGGCCTGAGGCTTCCTCCACGCTGTTTGGCCTGAAATCACTGCGTTGCGGGGCTCTAGGAACCCACATTAGACAAAGTGTAATTGGGGGCCACCGGAGAGCAGCACGGATAGGAAGCCCCCCCCCCCCGTCTTTGTCAAGGTACCTCCCTCAGAGCAAGCGCGCACGGATCACGCGGCTCGGCGGATGATAAAACTGGCGATGACGCGTTCTAAGGGGGGCAAGACGGATCCAGCTGCCGCCTCCAGAGACAACACAGTAGTAGCTATGTGGGACAGGGCGGGAGTGTCCGCTCCCAATGTGGGGACATAGCAGGCTGACGGAGGCTCGGCACCAGTGACCCAGGCGTTCATGACATCCTTGTCTGACCTCAAATCGGAGATCGTCACTTTGCGCACAGAGGTACACACGTGTGCGAGAGCTTCGAAAAGAGGTGACTGACTTGGGAGACAGAGTCCATGGGCTGGAGAAAACAGTGGATGCTCGCACAGAGGGTCAGGAGCAGTGTTGACAACGTCTCGCAACGCTGGAGGAGCAACACATCGAGCTTCAAGTAAAGCAGGAAGATTTGGAAAACCGGAGTCGCCGGAACAATCTACGTGTTCAGGGGGTGCCTCTTGGTGCAGAGGGGAACAATATCATGACATACGTGGCACTCTTACTCCATGAAGTATGGGGGGGGACGAGGATGCCTCCCCGCCAGCTTTGGATCGAGCCCATAGGGTCTCCGGGCCCGCGGGTAGGCCGGGCCTCCTCCTGGATATCCTAACTAGAGTCCATTTCTTCACTGAAGAGGAGGCTATCCTTAAGCCGGCCCGCGCTAAGCCGGATCTCTGTTACGAGGGGCACAAGATCCAAATCTTTCAGGACCTGGCACCCAACACTCTGAAACTGCGTCGCGCCTTCAAGCCCGTTACGGAGAAATTGCGAGACATGGGCCTCTCGTACCAGTTGGGGGCATCCATTTGCCCTCATCCTCCAATGGGAGACTAAACGCCGAGTGGTGCGAACCTACACGGAGGCGGCCCAACTGCTTCGTATTCCGACGTCCCCGCCGGCCAGCCCTTCTCGCCCCGATGTCAGGAGCGCGTGCCAGCTGGACCATCCTGGACTACTGTGTACCGCCCTCTCCGTTCGCCGCGAGTAGATGAGCAGTCTGCCTCCCAGGCCAAACAGGATATTATCACCCACATACGATCGCTCGAGGGGCATAAGGAAGATCTTAGCCCACACCCCTCGACTCCATGACAGACTGAGTGCAGGCCTGTGCGGTACTGAGAGGCATATCCCCCTCGGACATGTGTCCTTACTTTTCAGATTACCGATCATTGTCCCATCCAGGTTTACACCCTGGCCCCCTCCTTTTGGAGTGGGGGACGCCGGGGCTCCCCTACATGATGAGTTTAAGGCCAACTACACCTTTACCCCCGCTGATTCCTGAGGGAGTGACATCCCTGGGCTTATCCGAACCCTAGGGTGTAGGATGCTCGGTGATGGGAACAGATGGACTTGGCCCGGTTGGCCACTGTTGGGTTACTGCCCTTCTCCCCTGTACCTTTCTTGTCTCTACCGCTCACTGCTTCTTTTCTCTCTCTCTCTCTCTCTCTCTCTCCCCCCCCCTCTTCTCTGTGTGCGTTGGGGCGGCGGCGGCGCTTTGTGTGGGTGAGGCGGCTGACCTCTGCGGATATATGCTGCTGCGGTACTGGGATGGGGGAGCGCGGATGACACCTGATTGGCTTCCAGTATGACAGCTAACTTGCCTAGTCCCTTAAAGGTTCTAACACTTAATGTCAAAGGCCTGAACTCCCCCAATAAGCGGCGGCAAACATGGCGTTACCTTCTGCAGCAGAGCCCCGACATCATACTTTTTACAGGAAACCCACCTCGTCCAATTAGATATTGGGCGCATGGCGCACCCTAGATACCCTCTACAATTTTGGGCTACAGCAGACTCCAAGATAGCAGGTGTAGCGATTATTGTGCAGGACTGGCATCAGGCGGGGGGGAGGCCAAACCCTTCAGGAGCGGGGATGGACGCTTTCTTAGAGTGAGTGAGGGGATTGGGAGGCGCACCTTTACGCTCTGTAATGTGTACGCACCCAACCAGATGCAGGATCGGTATCTTAGATCGCTTCTGAAAGAGCATGTTCCGCAAGGTGACCCCTCGCTGATTTGGGGGGGGGGGACTTAGACTTTGTTTGGGACCCTTTCTGCCCCTCTTTCTGAGGTCCTTCTGTTCCTTCTATCTTTGGCCCAGCAGGGCTCTGCTCCGGACACTATGAAAGGTTATCTTTCGGCCATCTCCAGCTTTCTAAGGCTTCCAGATCAGCCAGTCAGTCAGTCAAGTCAAATGATCTTTTTTTTTTTTTTTTTTTTTTTTTTTTTTTTTGAAAACCTTTATTGTAACATAAGGCAGATACAATCACCAGCCAGCAGAAACATAGCCGGCAATCATCACAAAGACGGGCAGAGCAAATCAATAATGCAAACCACATACAACCCGCCTCGAAAAGTCCAGAGTAACAACCAGGACACTATCGCACCATAACGGCGCTAGGATAAGAGAGGTTTCATTTTTCTATGAGAAGAATCAAAAAAAAGAACAGGATCCGATGACATACAATGTAGTAACGCCAGGCGTAGGGGACGTCAAAAAGCAGGATATGCACGTTCGGGACCACTGCAAGCGGGGCGTATGCAAGAACACGCATTAAAACAGGATAAACAACAAACATTACAGCACGCCCCCCCGCGCAGCACCCGCCCACTGGATCTAATAAGAAGTCATTAGAACATCCCCCATACTGGTTGAAGACACAAAAGCATACGGTAAACCACCCATCATTCGGAATCCCATAGAGAAAGGGGGAAAGAAAGAAGTGAAAAAAGCAAGCAGAACAAGAAGAAATAGAGGCCCTAGAAACTGAAAAAGAGAAAGAAAAACGAAGAATACCCTGCACCCCTGCCTCCAGCTACGGCCTCCCCCTCAGCAGAGTGCCTGTCGCCCCTGTCATGAAACCCGAAATGTAGAAGATAGAGAAAAGAAACTACCACCCACCTAGTCTAAAGAAGGAACCCAAGCGAGGGAAGAAAAGAAGGAAATGGAAAATGGAGGGGAGCCCTCTAACAGTCCCCCGGCCCTCCCTCAGCAAGGAACGAATGTAGACAGGACATAATACACCCCCGCATGAACGCAACAGAATAGAACAATGCACGAGGCACAGGAGCAGCCCAGCATGACAACAGAAATAAAGCAATACGTCACACATCCCCCTTGAACCCCGCAGGCAGGAAATATCGAAACGGAAGAAACAGCATTTGTCTTTGACCCGTCCTGCGCACATCACAATGGCCCAACAAATCGTCACACCCCAAGTCAGCAATCATAAGGATTAAAGATAGCGGAGGAAATCGAAACAACATCAAGTCTGTAGTGTCACACTGCGAGCAGACCACATCCGCGCCCGCTCCCCGCCAGCGTGGTGGATCAAACCTGAAACAGCAACATGATTGCCACGTCGCAATCAAAAAGTCAGATCAGGGAAAAGAGCGTCACAGTGTAAAGAGAGGGCGGAGCAGAACCAAATATATCAACAGCATGGCGTGAAAACAAAGTCCCTAATTCGGTTCCAGGCAGGGGCCCACGGATAGTCACAGATCACAAACGTCACCCACTGGAGATAGCTCGAGAGCCCACGTTACAGGTTACAGGATATCAGTACCGGCGCCATCTTATCGCGCCTGGGTAAGCAACGCACCAGTCGGGCTCAGTAGGTCCGTAACAAAGACAACACCCTTCAGCATACCACACAGTGAACGGGCATCCTGCGAGCAAATAAAACAGAGATTAGCTTAGGCAACAGGGAAATCGCCAAGATGTAGGTCTGCTCCATGTCCCCCATGTCGTCAAGCGCCCTTCCTCCATAGGACAGGAATCAGGCCAGGGAGTAGTATCGCGGGTGCGGCACTCTGCCCCCTCCATTACGTTCCGAGGAAGTACCATCCGAAATCAGGTCCAAGGTATGCGCAGCCGGGCATCAGGCGTCCTGGGATAACGATCAGGGCACTGAAACAGCGGAGACTCGACCAAAAACACACCGCCGCCGGGGGAAGCCGCGCTACAAAATGCAACTGAGCTCAAGTTCAGGATTCTCCCGCAATGAGCGGGACAGGACCAGCCACGGTCCCCGGCGGCAGCCGAGTAAAGTTCCAAAAACAAGAAGGGGGGGGGGGGACAAACGACCCAGGGAAACCAAGAATAGTCGGTCTCGTAGGCATGTCCCCCATCAGGTGGGCGAGCGACCCGAAAATCGGCCGACCCGATTCAATCCAGCGCCGACCGGCCCCCACTGCAACCGGTGGCCGTTGTTGTTCGACTGGCGGCCGGATCAGCCTTCAGGCGAGTCCCCGGTCTTCACGCTGCCACAGGCCGCAAACGCCACCTTCCGTTTCTCCCCTTGTGGAGGTAGTACAGACCTCGGGGACGCGCCATCAAGATCCGGAGCTGCTCCTGCGCCCGCTTGCGTCCATTGTCATTCAGGACAGCAGGCGGAAGGCGTCCGGAGGAGGAGATGACACACGGAGCCGGGGGACTGAGCGGCCATCTTCGATGCCGACTTGGCTCCGCCCAAGTCAAATGATCTTTATTCGGAGTAAATACATCCATAAAAGTACAGTATACGTTAAACATTAAAAAGATCACAAATTAAAACAACAGGTACATCATGTTAGTGCAATTAATAAAACCAATGGTAGTTGGTACAAAGATCATTTCATGTAGGGGAGAGCTTCAACATGTCCAATCTAAAACATACACCCATCAAAAATGTGCAAAGAAATTGTACAAATTATGCAGAGAATGCAATTTCACTCTTTTCATCATAGTGGATCCATAGAAGCACGGGAACGGACAGCAGCTTCAAGGACGCTGCTTACACAAAGTATCTCCTCGTCTGACCTCAACATTCGAAAAGTTTTTAATGCCAAATTAAAGTCTCTAAGTTCATATCTGCGACAATATGGCATTAAATAGCGAGTGGTGTACAGCCTATAGAAACTACAGAAAAAGAAGAAATGCACCAGGCTTTGTTTGCCACCCGTCATACATGGGCAATCCAGTTTATCAAGATGTTTGTTGTATCCCAGAGGAAAATGTAACAAATTCACAATACTACCATCCCGAAGACGGAACAGAAGACTCCTATTCCATCTACCTAATGTAGTAAGCAGATATCTCTGTGGTGACACTGATAAACCAACATTAGGGTCACGAAGGGTAGAATACTTAATAACAGATGGCTTTAGATATTCAAGTCTTGTCCGTTCCATATTATAAAGGTTGTTCAAGGCCCCTTTAATTGTATTCTTATGGGAATGGTCTATGGTGTTAGGGGAAGTAAATAAAGAGCCATACCCCACACTAGTCAGACTTTTCTCAACCGCATTCAGCCAAGGGATATGATGGAACCTATCACTTTGTAAGCAGTCAGTTAATATGCTGCGTGTTAGGGTGGCGAAGGGTTAAGCCAAATTTTTAGCCAGAAAAGCACTGGTCTTGAACGAATAAAGTCTTCTATAAAAGGTAAATTAAGTTCTTTATGGCAAATATATGTTGCCGCAGAGACAACTCCCCCCAATACCTTGCGACAAAATATGTTTTCCTCAGTTTGAATAGAGATACAATTAGAGTATCCCCACACCTCTGAACCATACGTGCCAATAGGTTGGCATTGAGTACGGTAAATCTTTATAAGGGAGGAGACAACATCTGCATGTCTAGGTTGACGAAGGGAGAGAACCGAATTGATAGATTTGCCAATCTTATTTCTCCCATAAGCGACATGTGGTTGCCAGGATCCTGAGTTTGAGAAAAGTAATCCCAAATATGGAAAAGTGCTTGTGCTTTTTAAGATATTTTCTCCAGATTTGATTGTGGTAATGTTATATCTTTTAGGGCCGCAGTTCATAATATACGATTTATTAAAATTGGTCGACAGACCCAAGTCTGCCATAAAGGAAACAAAACCTGAAATTAAAGTTCGTAAAGCGTTGGGTGTGCGGCCCATTAGCACCGCGTCATCCGCATACAATAGGGCGGGGATGGGGGTGCCATTAACAATTGGAACATCGTTGGTTAAAGTGCATAGGATCTTGCTCAACTCATTAATATACAAAATAAAAAGCAGGGGGGCGAGCACACAGCCCTGTCTAACCCCCCTGCCAATTAAAATGTCTTTAGAGACCTCACCCTCACAATTGATGCGAACACGGGCTTTTAAGTTCCTGTGCAAATAGGAAAGAAAATAAACCAAAGAATCATCTAAACCATATTTAAGGAGTAGTGACCACAAACGTGAACGGTTACCAAAATCAAATGCAGAACTTAAATCCATAAAACCAAAATACAGGGGGGACTTTTTTACAATAGTATATTTTGCTGTTAACAGATTCAAGTTCAAGCATTGTTAAACAGTGCCCACATTAGATCTAAAACCGAGCTGGCATTGGTGTAAAATGTCATTATCGCTGGCCCAGCTGCTTATCCTCTTAAAAAGTACCCTCCCAAGAACCTTTAAAGTGTTGTCGATCAGTGATATCGGGCGATAGCAGCCTGGGTCTGATCTATCGCCTTTTTTAAATATAGGCACGATAACCCTGTTAGACCATGAATCTGGGATGGAGTTATCAGATAAATTATTAAAAAGGTTACAAAGGAGGGGTGCCCAAAGACTCATTTCTGATTTGATTTGATTTGATCTATTGATAGACCATCAGGGCCAGGGGCTTTATTGCCCGCACTCTCTGATATTGCATCCTCAACCTCGTATAATTCAATCTTCAAAGACCTGACAGGGAAGACGGTTTCAGGGGGGGACCCTGAAGCAGCATAAATTTTAGAGAAGTGCTCGGCCCATGTATCCCCCGTGATGTTACAGTTAATAGGTGTTAAATTGGAACCAAGTGATCTAAGAGCCTTGACCTCTCTCCAAAACCCTGTAGTGTCTTTTAAAACAGCAGTACGTACAAGAGCCTCACAATGATCCTTCAATAATGCTTCAGAGCGGGTACGTAATGTGGACTTATATCTGGCCCTCATTGTTCTTACAAGAGCCAAGTCTCTAGGTATGGTCTTAATAGCGTCCCTCAGATCTCTATTAGCCCGAGAGCACGACGAATCAAACCAGCGTGGGTTACTAGATCTATTAGCCCGTGCTGGTTTAGAGGTCTCTCTTTTGATGGCAGTACAGAGTTCACAGAAGGAATCGATGACAACATGCCCCGGTTTGTCGCAGGCCAGGCAATTCATAATTAGTGTGAAATGTTTATGAATCACACTAGCTAAGATGCCCTTGTTGTCCACGCCCTTCCATACAACCCTTAACCCATCTGTGGATGCTTCCAGGTTTTTTACTCCAGTTAACCTATTAATTTCAACTTGATTGGTCCCATAGTTTTTCAGTTGTATTAATAATGGATAATGGTCACTATAGGGAGAGCAAACGACCTCGGCTTTTTCCAGGATATCACACAATGTTGGAGAGACAAATATGTAATCTATAGTTGAAGTGCTCCCCTGACCAATATATGTGGGAGTAGAGACATTATTTCCCCCAGTACCGGCAATTTCCATAATGTTTAATAAAACACGAGGGGCAAGATGGTTCCTCAATTCTTCTCCGTTCCTACATGTATAATTGCTACGGTACATATGAGCATTGAAGTCTCCACCAATACAAATACCATCAAAAATTCCGTGTTTTTGCCCGACAATCACATCATCAATAAATTTGAACAACGTTAAAAAATTTTCATTTGGGTGGGATATAAAATCATTATTATGAAAATAATTAGACATAATTTTATCCTGTTGGTATATTTCAAGGCCATAAAACACTTTGCATTATTCTTAATCAATTTGGTTTGCACACCAGCTTTTATCTTGACCCAGATTGAGAGACCCCCGCTTGGTCGCCCCATAGGTGGGGCATTTACAATTTGATTGTGACAACAGAACCCTTCTAGTGTAAGTGGGGTGGTACACCAGGTCTCCTGCATCATTAATATATCAAACCTTTTTATCCAGCCGTCCATTCTTTGATTTTTAATTTCGACTTAAGGCCAGCTATATTCCAACTCATGAGAGACAAGTCAGGGTTCTGCCCTGATATTTCTGTGATACATGGCAATTTATTCTCAACAGTGGGTGAGACGGTCACAGAAATCGTTGGTACTGATTCTTGATTCGCTAGCTCTGGTGGCTGATCAGTCGCCGTGGTGGATACTAGTTTGACAACTGGTGGTCAGTCCAAAGTATCCAAATCTGATAAGGGTGCAAACCTATTATATAACCCAAAGGGAGAAAGAGCTGGATGTGGTGGCCTTTGTGGGGGTCTATAAAAATAACTTAGGGAAAGTGGAATTACAACAGTGGACGGGGCTGGACGTGCCATGTTTGTGTTAATGTTAAGCAAAAATCTAACTGTGCCGGGGTTCCTGAAGTTAATGACAATGCAGTCACCTTGAATATCTTTAAATAGGGGGCCTACCCACGATACCCTACGGGCTGAGACAATCTCATTTGATATATCATAGCCAACCCCTTTGTGCTTTGTCAGCCAGTCGATGCATTTGTTGTTAAGCTGGACCCATGATTCGCCTTGTCCCTCTCTAAGTGGTGGAATGCCTGCCAAGACCAAAACATACGGGCAGGCATCAGGGGGCAAGTGCAGGGGAGGTCCCTGATGTTTTATGGCTCTACTGTCCCTAGACCGACCCGTATTGCTAGTGCTGGCCGGGTTAGACCCTGATCTTACTGGTATCTGGGAGTCTTTCGGATTGCTAATAGTAGGGCAGGCACGATATAAAGTGCTCGGGACATTAGATGTAATTGTTTTAGGTTGCAAACTAGTTGCAGCCTTATTGTGTCCGGCACTATTAGTTCTTACCGAAGGGATGGGTGGTTGGCTAGGTGTTTGAGTGCCGCCAGTGCTGGATGCACTGACCGATTTAGTGCTAGTACAAAAGGTAGCGGGCCCCCCAGTGGATAAGGTGTTGCTCAGTGTCTCCAAATCTTTCAGCAAACGATCACCCCTAATCTGATCAAGGGCAACAGTTCCCTTTCTTTTCGCTTCTTCATTTTTTACAAGGTTTTCCAGCCTATCCAATCTCTTAAAAACATTTTTAGACTGTACGATCATTTGACTCTCTAAACGTTTAAAAATAGTATCCACAATAGTCTCTATTAGGTTTCCATTTTGTTTAGTTAAGGGGTTATTGTCCCCTACTGGGACAGTTTGTGTCCATATTGTGTTGTTATTACCAGTAGGAATGTCAGTAAGAGTAGGAGTAACATCAAGATCAACAAGTTGCGAATCAACTATAGAAATTGTTGAAATTGTTGGTCCACTCAAGGGTTGTTGTTTATGCTTAGACCACATACTCTGCGGTGTGGGCTGATTCTTGTTGCAGGTGGGTTGTTTCCTTTTATTTGCAAGATGTTTGGAGGAGGCCCTTTTTCGTTTTTCCCCTGCCGGTTTTATGCTTCCATTCACCGGATTAGGTGAAATAGTGACAGTCTGGGAGGCAATGATTATGGCAGGGCCAGTTTCGTCCGGAATGGGTTCCTGTGCCAAAGAACCAGAGGTGGGTTTCGTAATCAAAATCACAGGGGAAATAGGAATAATAGGGGGTGGTAACTCCTTAGGGCTTGTATTAGAGTTGCTCATTGACATTCTCCTTTCTGTATTGGCAATTTCATTAGACACCATATTTAAAGCATTTTCTAATAGAGTTTCAAAAGAAGGGGGGGGAATGGGAAGTCATCCATTGCGGGCGTGGTCGCAATATTTTCCATATTTAATTGGTCTTCACTCACCTAATGGAAAATGTCAGATGGGAGGGCCGGCCGGCCGCTGATGTCCACTGACGGCCACAGACGGCCCCGCCCTTGTCCCGGGCTTCTCCCGCGCGCGACTCGCGGGGCGCACCTCTGATTTATCACGCCTCCGGGCGCTCAGCTGCAACAGGCTGTGTCCGCGACCGCCGGGGCACCTGGGGCTTGAAGTCCTGCCCTCTCGGCGGTGGCGGCGAGGATGGTGACTCGCGTTGCAGCGCTCCTGCCCTGTATTGCCGTTTCCCTCACGGCTCGTTTCTTCCAAAGTGAGCCCCCAGTATGCGCTCGGCGCACCTGATTTATCGCGCCTCCGGGCGCTCAGCTGCGACAGGCTGCGTCCGCGACCGCCGGGGCACCTGGGGCTTGAAGTCCTGCCCTCTCGGCGGTGGCGGCGAGGATGGTGACTCGCGTTGCAGCGCTCCTGCCCTGTATTGCCGTTTCCCTCACGGCTCGTTTCTTCCAAAGTGAGCCCCCAGTATGCGCTCGGCGCACCTCTGATTTATCGCGCCTACGGGCGCTCAGCTGCGACAGGCTGCGCCCGCGATCACCGGGGCACCTCGGGCTTGAAGTCCTGCCCTCTCGGCGGTGGCGGCGAGGATGGTGACTCGCGTTGCAGCGCTCCTGCCCTGTATTGCCGTTTCCCTCATGGCTCGTTTCTTCCAAAGTGAGCCCCTTCCAGATCAGCCTTCTCTTTTTAAGTCCCCGGTTGTTAACCGTTTCCTCAAAGGCATTACACACACGTTTCCTCCCGCGCCTTTCATAATGCCTCAATGGGACTTAAATCTTGTCTTGCCCTATCTGATGTGTGCTTCCTTTGACCCCCTCATAACTGTTCTTTATGTCTTCTCACTCTAAAGACGGATTCCCTAATAGCTATCACCTCTGCCAGAAGAGTGAGTGAGCTCCAGGCTCTTTCTTCTAAACCTTTCCTTTCTGTTCATCCGGACAAGTTGGTTTTAAGGACCCGTCCTTTCCTGCCAAAGGTTGTCACGCCCTTCCACATCTGGCAGACCATCACTTTGCCCACCTTCTTTCTGCCTCCGCATCCTTCCAAAGAGGAAGAGAGGCTCCACCGTCTGGACCCAAAACGTGGGCTCTCGTTCTATCTGAAGCGCACACAACAGTTCTGGGTGGATGACCAGCTCTTTATTGAATATGTGGGTGCCAAAAAAGGTCGGGCTGTACACAAACGGACCATCTCTCGTTGGGTCGTTTTGTGCATCAAAGCATGTTACTCGTTGGCTAAGAAGGAGCCTCCTTTGGGGCTGCGTGCCCATTCTACCAGGGCAACGGCAGCCACTACTGCCTTGGTACGCGGCGTTCCCTTACAGGACGTTTGTCAGGCAGCTACGTGGGCCTCGATGCACATGTTTACCAAGCATTACTGCCTTGACAGTCCAGTCCAGAGAGACGGCTTCTTTGGCCGTTCTGTTCTCTGTGACTTTCTGGTGTAATCTTGTCCGCAGACCCACCACCGGGGTTTGTATTGCTGGGGTTTCTATTCTTAGGTAAGGAATCTATCATTAACGTGTCTCTTTCTGATGCACAAGTTACTACTTGTGTAAAGATATATCTGTAAGAGACATTAGTTAGTGATAGATTCCTTACTGCCCCACCCATCCTCCCTGTTCTGTGAACTTATGTTCAGGGTTAAGGTCATGCCTTTCAGGGCCCTAGTTTCCTGGCACCAGTGGTCAGTTCTTGCATGGCTCTGCATTCCTGGCGCGGAAAGTCATGTACACAACTGACGTCAGCACACATGGGTGGTGCCTAAGTAGTCTCCATGACGTCATCTCGGTGCTTCCGACGCCAGCGACAGTCATGGAGCCGCACAACGCCACCTACCGACGAGCAGGTGTACTGCTGACGAAAAACTTTGCGGATCCAGTCTGACGCCTGGGGATATTCTAAGGTAAGGAATCTATCACTAACTGTCTCTTACAGATATATCGTTACACAAGTAGTAACTTGTGCATCAGGACCTCCTTGTTATGCTGCACTGCTCACACATTCCCCCATTTTCATATCTCCATAATAAAGCTATTGTACTTAATCCTCGGTCTCTCCCAGGCGGGGCGGTCTTCCAATTGGCTAACAGAGCATCCCTCTACTTTCATTCCAGCCCCCCCAAATGTTGGTCTATTTCTGTGGGCAACCTCTCCCTTCATAGACCACCTTCTCGCCTGCATGCACCAATCCATGCTAGTTTCCTAATCCCTGGATGTGGGCCCCGCCTCCCACTTCCATTTTCTAGCTATGTTTCGTTTGGGCACCATGATTCGTTGCCCAACTGTTAGATTTGTCTCCCAAATATTTAATAAACACCATTGAGAGGAAGGCTCTGCATATTTCCCACATAGTGTCATACGTGTAACAATCACCTTCCAGTATGTCTAAATCATGTGCAATTCCACCACAGGTGTAAAAACATGACCTCCTGGCCACAGTTCCTAGGGCATTGTGTTGATTCGAGGTCCACCATTTTTAATAATGTTGTGCATTATGGCCATGTCCTGGGAAGACGCAAGTGGCTCCTGCCACTCCTCGTCACTCAAGTCCCCCCGATCCTCCACCCATTCAGCAGGCACTGTCTCCAAGGTGTTGAGGGGGATTCTTTGGTATATTCCGATAGGTTAAAGATATTGATTTTTCTTTCAGATTGTAGTCTAGCAACCTATCCTTGGGGGTGAGGGAGATCGGTAACCTTTGGAATGTCCCATAACGGAATAATTTGGGTGAGTTTTTCTCGCCACCCTATAGCTGCTGATGCTGTATGCCATTTATTTATATAGCGCGAACCAGATCCCAAAGGATACCATAACTGTGCTTGATGTTGGAGTGGGTGTTCCTCGTTTGCCCCCCCCCCCCCCCCCCCCCATAGATGGCCCTAAGATAGCCCCTCAGTCCCATGTTGTGTATCCATTATATAGGCCGGTTCGTTATGTGGGGTATGAACCCACTGATCATTTAAGTTGCACTGCCCAGTAATATTGAAACACTGGAAGAGCGATTCCCTCCGTAGTACCAGCTCTTAGTCAGTTTATTTCACACTATTCGTGGAGTCCCACAGGAGTGTCCGTACCTCCGCTTCAACCACTCGAAAATATGTCCGCATTCTGATGTTGGTAATTTATCAGCAAAAACAAAAGAACGTGCCTAAACTGATACGTGAATTTAAACAACGGCTTAAGCTCTCTAAGGTAAAAAAACTAATTTAAACCTGAGAAATTGCTAGTAAATAGCTATTTATTAATTCAATTTAAAGCAATTTTTTTTACAAGAGTTTTTCAATTTTTACACAAATACTACACCATTATTCTATATACAAAGGCTCATTCAACTGGTCAGACATATCACACACATTCAATCTCAGACATCCATATGTACACAAAAATACAAAATTACTGAAAATTACCAAGAAAAACTTAGTGGTAGGGAAGAAAAGGGAACAAAAGGGGGAGACAAAGGTTGCTCAAAAGATAAACGCTTGTGATATATCATACATATATATATATATATATACACTTGGAAATTAATCACAGTCAACTTGATTGTTGAAACACATTGTATATACATAAATTAAAGCATTCAAATTTATCATTTTTTGAATTTGATGGGAGCAACGCTTTGTACAGAGGCCTACGCGTTTCGAGTCCCAGACGGTATCTAATGGGGGACTCTCGTCAGGGCCAAAGAAAAAATCTGGAAAAAAGGAAAATATCTCTAAGTCAGAGAAATCACTCAAGACAATTCGAAGAACCTGAGAGAATCCACCTTTTCCTCGGACAGCTTACCCTACTGGTCTGTGGGGCCACTTGAAAGGTGTAGAAAAAGTGTCATATAGAAGCAGCTGATGGCGTTCTGCAAGGGGGGGTCTCGTGGTCACACTAGAAGGCAAGGGGGTCGAATATTAACCTCAAGTGTTCACACGGGGCGGCAATCAAATAGGAGGACATAGTGCAATGGCTCGCTCTTACCTCGCTTAGCCCGAGGGGGCCCCCCGGGGGTCCGAGAGAGGATTATAATCCACCTTTTAGTTTAGAAAGGGGGCGGAAGTACGAGGTCCGTGGGAATCGCCTGGGAAAAGAAACGAGGGATATGTCATGGAATCACACGATACCATGCTCACAGTGTTCAAACCGACATGGTCCGCTACTAGGTTGTGTAACCCAAGATACAAGGGGGCAAAAATTACCTGTGAGAGGGCTGATCCTGGTCCCAATTAATGTGCACGGCCGGCGCTTTTGGTGGATTCCGGTAATTATTTGGTAAACTCCTGCAAGGGAGTACGGAGTGTTAAAGGAGAATTGGATTGTAAAGATTCGGGATATGTGGCGAAATAACAAAACAAACCCACCTAATGACTGGACTTTCCTCGTCTCCCGTTTTGGCGTTGAACGAGCGCTATTCCTTCGCGCATGCGCCCGTCCTATCCGGATAGCCTGCTGAAATAGAAGCATGCGCACGGGAAACTATTCTCTCGCGCATGCGCACTGACATCGGGCCCTTCGGTGCTATTCACCGAAGTATTGGTGGAGGAGCCCCGCCTAAATACAAACGTGGTGGCTCCGTTTATTGGGGAATTTTGACATCAGGACGATTTTGAGGGAGAACAGTGAGTTTGTGGCCACGCATTCTAATGCAAGAACCCTAATATGACACACCACAATGACAGACCTCGTGGAATCTCCCATTTCTGTGGAACACAGAGCAGGGGATGCAGGTGAACACGGCGGACAATATTAGAGCTTGTAAATTTCAGAAAGCTCATTTAGCCCAGTGACTGCCGTGTTAAATTTAACAATAAGGAGTGCTTCCCTTTTGGAGAGCCTGGCATCCCAGTCGCCTCCTCGTGGGTCACGCTCCACCTTTGAAATGATGGTCCATCTTAGGTCCTTTATATGGTGGGACATTCTATTCCAGTGGTTGACCAGTGGTGCTGTCTCCACACGATTTTTGAGTCGGGATTTGTGTTGGGAGATTCTTTGTCGGGCCTCTTGATTGGTTTTACCAATATACAAGAGTCCGCAAGGGCACATGACTCCATACACAACATATTTGGATTTACAATTGCTATGCGTCTCATGTTTCCACGAAACCCCTCTGTGTTGGAACAGGGAGCCCTCTATCGTAGAATCACAGCACACGCAGGTACCACATTTGTGGTGCCCTGTGATGGGATTTAAACCCATCATTTGTCTGATAGTGGGAGGTACTTGTTTGGGGGTGGCTGCTCTTACAACGACGTTAGCTATGCTCCTATCTTTTTTAAAAGCAAAAAGAGGAGGTTGGTTCAGGCATTCTTCAAGGTTTTTTACAAGGTGCCAGTTTTGATTTATCACTTTCTTTAGCTGATTCGCATTGGGACAGAATGTCGTGACGCACACTTGATGTTTCAATTGTGGTTTTACGCGTCGTTCCAAGACGGTTTCCCTTGGGGTCCAGCGTGCCCTTTTCATACAGTTCGATACCAACTTTTTGGGATATCCACGGTCGCATAACTTTGTCACTAGGTTATTCGCATGGTATTTGTAATCATTATTCCTAGAACAATTTCTTCTGATGCGAAGAAATTGACCCATTGGTAAATTCTCTCGCAGACTCCTCGGATGGTTACTTGAGAATAAAAGGGCTTTATTCCTATCTGTTGGCTTCACAAAAAGGGATGTCGATAATTTCCCTTCATTCGGGAAGACTTCCACATCCAAGAAGGATATTGGTTGGGACCTGTACTGGCCTTGTTCAACAAGGCCAGTTCAGGTCCCAACCACATTTTTGATTGATTTGGCATCTTTTGCCTTAAAAAATAATTATTTTTGTTTCGGGAATGACTTTTACTTTCAGATAAAAGGAGTAGCGAAGGGGTGTCCCTTTGCCCCTGAATTGGCTGTCCTTTTTATGTCACTTTATGAGGACACTTTTGTCTATGCCAATAACCCCTTCAAAAACCACATTGGAGCGTGGATACGCTTCATTGATGATGTTTTTATGGTATGGAAGGGCAATGAGGAAGAATTGGAAAGCTTCTATAACTGGTTGAACGCACGGACAATGGACATTAAGTTCAGCATATCATCATCAAAAGAAAAAATATCCTTCTTGGATGTGGAAGTCTTCCCGAATGAAGGGAAATTATCGATATCCCTTTTTGTGAAGCCAACAGATAGGAATAAAGCCCTTTTATTCTCAAGTAACCATCCGAGGAGTCTGTAAGGTTTGAGAATTAACGATCAGTCCCGGTCTAACATATCTTTATGTTTTGCTGAGAGTTAAACATGTTGTGGGAAGTTGTATTTCAACTCCACAGCATCACGTTACACATCACAGAAGATGCAAATAGACCGTAGGACTACAAATCCCACAACACCCAGCAACATACATAAACAGGAAATCGCGTTCCACCAGGTCAGTAAAATTCATTTGACTATCAACACATCGAGCGAGAACAGCGCGACTCCATAGAATCCCGAGCGCAGTTAGAGACCCTCCGACTAAGGTAGGACGCACAGCGCAACAAAAGTTCAAGTATTGACTGATACTATCGTTGAACAAATGGTAGACACCGCTTTTAATTTTCTCACAGAATCAGTATTGAAATACAACTGCCCACCGATTTGGAATTGAGAAACGCCAGGGTCGTCTGCCGCGCTCCTCCCAAGTAAGCAAAATACATGTTTAACTCTCAGCAAAACATAAAGATATGTTAGACCGGGACTGATCGTTAATTCTCAAACCTTACAGAATGACCGGGGAACGCGCAATAAACTACTCTTAAAGAACAGCCTGAGTTAGAGAAACAATCAACAAAAACCACGTAAGTGCCAGCACATCTTTTACTGAGAACTACGTTCACAAATGGAAGTGCAAAACACATATATTCATTATAACCGCCAAACCTTACCTCTGTTTAGGTGTTGGTGTAAAATCCAAGCTCACTCGATGCCCAATCCTTGAAAAAAGAGATACCGTGAAATAAGGTAACAACCTTACAAGCTTCGCCTGTATATGAAGCTAATTTTGAATTTTAGGAAAAGGAGATATTAAATGTCCCCAATTTTTACACCGTAGGTATACAGCCCAGCCCTGAGGAAGAACCCCATTGACTATAAGAAGGGTTTGGAAACGCGTCGGCTATTTGGCTGTTGAAAAGAGACGCAAAATAGTATAGGGCAACTTAATCACAGAACCAACATACCACAACCTTTTTTGGTGTACATGATTTAATTCTGTTTTCATGAAACAATGTATATCTAACTGTTTCTGAATTTTTCTTTATTTATTTTTGTTTGAATACACTGTAATATTGGAAACGTATGAAGTGTTGTTTACATTGTATCCCCAGTAGAAGGGATGTTTTTTCTCTCTCTGTATATTGCTGAAATGTGTAAATATTTTTGAAATGTTGAAACAATGACGATTGCATACCTTCTAGAAACTAAGTAATGAAGGTTTACACCAGCTGAATAAAGAAGCTTGGTGGTTTAAAAATCGAGCCCTGGCACTTTTTCTTCTCTATCAATGCATTATAACATGGGCAGTCACAGCTTAGGTCTATTCTATTATTGAGCCCGAACCGTCAAACACTACGTTCTCTCCACATGTCGTGGCATCATATCAATGCCACAAATCTGTTTCCCTCTACCACCTTACAAAACAGCCGATACTAATGGCACGCAAAGATGCAACATATACTGTTAAACATAGAAAAACTAGGGGAGAGGGGGGGCGTGGCTTGGCCAGCGATGGTGTAGGACGTGTCTCCCGGGAGCTCTGGTGATCCACCACTGTTTAAATCAATTACAGAGGGGTTGGGGACCCACGGCACGTACCTTTGCAGTGGACATCGGCGGCGGTGACCAGGGCCATCAGCTGAGAGGCTGCACACTGCCCGGCAACGCTCTCCGGCACGGAGAATTGCGGGACTTGGAGGTCCGGACGAGCAGGCTGCCATTTTATGAGCCCCTATCGGTGTCCCTCTTCAGGCGATCCCGGGGCCTCAGGACTGGAGACCAAGTGGACTAAAGGCGGTAGTGATAGTCGACGCTGACCCCGTCCTGGCGGCGGCTGGTGGCAGAGGGAGTCGTGCTGGTGATGAACTGCGGGCCGCGCTGAGGTGACCCCTGAAGCGGCTGGGTACAATGAGTGGCGGCCTTGCGGGGTCTGACGTGTGGCTCGCCATTTTGTATCTTGGACCCGGTGGCTTCTGGGGACACTGCCAAGCTGGTGTATGCCCTGAGTGACGGCGAGTTGCCTGGCGAAGCCTTTGCCTTGGAAGCAGTGGTAACCACAGGGGGGGGCGGACCGGCGGTCCTGAAGAGGCGGCGATGGTAGATGCTGTGTCGGGGATGGCTGAGGCTGGAGACGCCTGATCAGCCGGTGCAACTTGCAGTGCGGAGGTTCGCAGCGGCCGGTGACTCGACGGAGCCTGAGCTGGAACTGTAGGCCGCGCGGAGGTGACCCCTGAAGCGGCTGGGGACGATGGGTGGTGGCCCAGAGGCCTAGCGGGGACTGACTTGTGGCCCGCCATTTTGTATCTCGGGCTTGGTGGCCCCTGGGTCACTGCCGAGCTGGTGTGTGCCCTGAGCAACGGCGAGGTGCCTGGTTAAGTCTTTGCCTGGGAAGCGGCGGCAACCACAGGGGGCGGACCGGCGATCCGGCAGTGGCGGCAAAGGTGAATGTTGTGTCGGAGCTGGCCGAGGCGAGAGACCCCTGATCAGCCCCGAACGCCTTGCGGTGCAGAGGTTCGCAGAGGACTGAGCCTGAGCTATGGAGTCACCTGAACTGCAAGCAGGTACAGTGCGGCTGAGCAGGGGGGGCCCGGGTGTGAGGCGCGACGGACTGCGGACACCCCCCTTGAGACTCTTCCATGGTCCAACTTTGGGGGCATTAGTTGACGTTTCAGGAGCGCTTGCCCTGGTGCGTGGCTGAGGATTGCGATTGTGAGTCTCGGTGGGACGTGGGTGCCGCCGACACCTTGAGGCTCCTCTACTGCCCGGCATTGAAATCGATGGGCTGTTTGCAGGCACACCTGGGGGGGGTCACGCTGGAACCCTAGATTGTAGGGGCTTGCATTGACTGACAGTGATGAGTGGCGACTGAGGCATGTTGCTGAGCGGTGCCCTGAGAATTGCGCCGTCTGAGACGGCAGAGAGTGAAGCAGTAGCGGCACAGTGGAGCAGTGGACTGATGGGGCCCAACCAGAGTGACTACACGGTGCGGGACTGTTGGGAATATCTGAAGCTGGGGATTGAGGACCGCGAGAGGGCGGCACATTACCAGAAGCGTTCCCCTGTCATTTTGAGACTGCTTCACCGGGCGGCCCTGGGACAATTGGAATTGTGCGCTGCTGCGGCTGGGGTCACTATACTCTTCCCCGGGGCCTCTGTGCTCAGTGGCACTGCCGGTGGGGGATAAGGAAACGGCGAACATCAAGCGGGAAGACACCGAGGTGCCGGGCGACCTGCCCTAGCGACACGGAGGCCTGAGGCTTCCTCCACGCTGTTTGGCCTGAAATCACTGCGTTGCGGGGCTCTAGGAACCCACATTAGACAAAGCGTAATTGGGGGCCACCGGAGAGCAGCACGGATAGGAAGCCCCCCCCCGTCTTTGTCAAGGTACCTCCCTCGGAGCAAGCGCGCACGGATCACGCGGCCCGGCGGATGATAAAACTGGCGATGACGCGTTCTAAGGGGGGGCAAGACGGATCCGGCTGCCGCCTCCAGAGACAACACAGTAGTAGCTATGTGGGACAGGGCGGGAGTGTCCACTCCCAATGTGGGGACATAGCAGGCTGACGGAGGCTCGGCACCAGTGACCCAGGCGTTCATGACATCCTCGTCTGACCTCAAATCGGAGATCGTCACTTTGCGCACAGAGGTACACACGTGTGCGAGAGCTTCGGAAAGAGGTGACTGACTTGGGAGACAGAGTCCATGGGCTGGAGAAAACAGTGGATGCTCGCACGGAGGATCAGGAGCAGTGTTGACAACGTCTCGCAACGCTGGAGGAGCAACACATCGAGCTTCAAGTAAAGCAGGAAGATTTGGAAAACCGGAGTCGCCGGAACAATCTACGTGTTCAGGGGGTGCCTCTTGGTGCAGAGGGTAACAATATCATGACATACGTGGCACTCTTACTCCATGAAGTATGGGGGGGGACGAGGATGCCTCCCCGCCAGCTTTGGATCGAGCCCATAGGGTCTCCGGGCCCGCGGGTAGGCCGGGCCTCCTCCTGGATATCCTAACTAGAGTCCATTTCTTCACTGAAGAGGAGGCTATCCTTAAGCCGGCCCGCGCTAAGCCGGATCTCTGTTACGAGGGGCACAAGATCCAAATCTTTCAGGACCTGGCACCCAACACTCTGAAACTGCGTCGCGCCTTCAAGCCTGTTACGGAGAAATTGCAAGACATGGGCCTCTCGTACCAGTTGGGGGCATCCATTTGCCCTCATCCTCCAATGGGAGACTAAACGCCGAGTGGTGCGAACCTACACGGAGGCGGCCCAACTGCTTCGTATTCCGCCCTTCTCGCCCCGATGTCAGGAGCGCGTGCCAGCTGGACCATCCTGGACTACTGTGTACCGCCCTCTCCGTTCGCCGCGAGTAGATGAGCAGTCTGCCTCCCAGGCCAAACAGGATATTATCACCCACATACGATCACTCGAGGGGCATAAGGAAGATCTTCGCCCACACCCCTCGACTCCATGACAGACTGAGTGCAGGCCTGTGCGGTACTGAGAGGCATATCCCCCTCGGACATGTGTCCTTACTTTTCAGATTACCGATCATTGTCCCATCCAGGTTTACACCCTGGCCCCCTCCTTTTGGAGTGGGGGACGCCGGGGCTCCCCTACATGATGAGTTTTAAGGCCAACTACACCTTTACCCCCGCTGATTCCTGAGGGAGTGACATCCCTGGGCTTATCCGAACCCTAGGGTGTAGGATGCCCGGTGATGGGAACAGATGGACTTGGCCCGGTTGGCCACTGTTGGGTTACTGCCCTTCTCCCCTGTACCTTTCTTGTCTCTACCGCTCACTGCTTCTTTTCTCTCTCTCTCTCCCCCCCTCTTCTCTGTGTGCGTTGGGGCGGCGGCGGCGCTTTGTGTGGGTGAGGCGGCTGACCTCTGCGGATATATGCTGCTGCGGTACTGGGATGGGGGAGCGCGGATGACACCTGATTGGCTTCCAGTATGACAGCTAACTTGCCTAGTCCCTTAAAGGTTCTAACACTTAATGTCAAAGGCCTGAACTCCCCCTATAAGCGGCGGCAAACATGGCGTTACCTTCTGCAGCAGAGCCCCGACATCATATTTTTACAGGAAACCCACCTCGTCCAATTAGATATTGGGCGCATGGCGCACCCTAGATACCCTCTACAATTTTGGGCTACAGCAGACTCCAAAATAGCAGGTGTAGCGATTATTGTGCAGGACTGGCATCAGGCGGGGGGAGGCCAAACCCTTCAGGAGCGGGGATGGATGCTTTCTTAGAGTGAGTGAGGGGATTGGGAGGCGCACCTTTACGCTCTGTAATGTGTACGCACCCAACCAGATGCAGGATCGGTATCTTAGATTGCTTCTGAAAGAGCATGTTCCGCAAGGTGACCCCTCGCTGATTTGGGGGGGGGGGGGAGACTTAGACTTTGTTTGGGACCCTTTCTGCCCCTCTTTCTGAGGTCCTTCTGTTCCTTCTATCTTTTTGCCCAGCAGGGCTCTGCTCCGGACACTATGAAAGGTTATCTTTCGGCCATCTCCAGCTTTCTAAGGCTTCCATATCAGCCTTCTCTTTTTAAGTCCCCGGTTTGTTAACCGTTTCCTCAAAGGCATTACACACACGTTTCCTCCCGCGCCTTTCATAATGCCTCAATGGGACTTAAATCTTGTCTTGCCCTATCTGATGTGTGCTTCCTTTGACCCCCTCATAACTGTTCTTTACGTCTTCTCACTCTAAAGACGGATTCCCTAATAGCTATCACCTCTGCCAGAAGAGTGAGTGAGCTCCAGGCTCTTTCTTCTAAACCTTTCCTTTCTGTTCATCCGGACAAGTTGGTTTTAAGGACCCGTCCTTTCCTGCCAAAGGTTGTCACGCCCTCCCACATCTGGCAGACCATCACTTTGCCCACCTTCTTTCTGCCTCTGCATCCTTCCAAAGAGGAAGAGAGGCTCCACCGTCTGGACCCAAAACGTGGGCTCTCGTTCTATCTGAAGCGCACACAACAGTTCTCGGTGGATGACCAGCTCTTTGTTGGCTATGCGGGTGCCAAAAAAGGTCGGGCTGTACACAAACGGACCATCTCTCGTTGGGTCATTCTGTGCATCAAAGCATGTTACTCGTTGGCTAAGAAGGAGCCTCCTTTGGGGCTGCGTGCCCATTCTACCAGGGCAACGGCAGCCACTACTGCCTTGGTACGCGGCGTTCCCTTACAGGACATTTGTCAGGCAGCTACGTGGGCCTCGATGCACATGTTTACCAAGCATTACTGCCTTGACAGTCCAGTCCAGAGAGACGGCTTCTTTGGCCGTTCTGTTCTCCGTGACTTTCTGGTGTAATCTTGTTCGCAGACCCACCACCGGGGTTTGTATTGCTGGGGTTTCTATTCTTAGGTAAGGAATCTATCATTAACGTGTCTCTTTCTGATGCACAAGTTACTACTTGTGTAAAGATATATCTGTAAGAGACATTAGTTAGTGATAGATTCCTTACTGCCCCACCCATCCTCCCTGTTCTGTGAACTTATGTTCAGGGTTAAGGTCATGCCTTTCAGGGCCCTAGTTTCCTGGCACCAGTGGTCAGTTCTTGCATGGCTCTGCATTCCTGGCGCGGAAAGTCATGTACACAACTGACGTCAGCACACATGGGTGGTGCCTAAGTAGTCTCCATGACGTCATCTCGGTGCTTCCGACGCCAGCGACAGTCATGGAGCCACACAACGCCACCTACCGACGAGCAGGTGTACTGCTGACAAAACTTTCCGGATCCAGTCAGTCTGACGCCTGGGGATATTCTAAGGTAAGGAATCTATCACTAACTGTCTCTTACAGATATATCGTTACACAAGTAGTAACTTGTGCATCAGGACCTCCTTGTTATGCTGCACTGCTCACACATTCCCCCATTTTCATATCTCCATAATAAAGCTATTGTACTTAATCCTCGGTCTCTCCCAGGCGGGGCGGTCTTCCAATTGGCTAACAGAGCATCCCTCTACTTTCATTCCAGCCCCCCCAAATGTTGGTCTATTTCTGTGGGCAACCTCTCCCTTCATAGACCACCTTCTCGCCTGCATGCACCAATCCATGCTAGTTTCCTAATCCCTGGATGGTGGCCCCGCCTCCCACTTCCATTTTCTAGCTATGTTCCGTTTGGGCACCATGATTCGTTGCCCAGCTGTTAGATTTGTCTCCCAAATATTTAATAAACACCATTGAGAGGAAGGCTCTGCATATTTCCCACATAGTGTCATACGTGTAACAATCACCTTCCAGTATGTCTAAATCATGGGCAATTCCACCACAGGTGTAAAAACATGACCTCCTGGCCACAGTTCCTAGGGCATTGTGTTGATTCGAGGTCCACCATTTTTAATAATGTTGTGCATTATGGCCATGTCCTGGGGTGACGCAAGTGGCTCCTGCCACTCCTCGTCACTCAAGTCCCCCCGATCCTCGGCCCATTTAGCAGGCACTGTCTCCAAGGTGTTGAGGGGGATTGTTTGGTATATTCCGATAGGTTAAAGATATTGATTTTTCTTTCAGATTGTAGTCTAGCAACCTATCCTTGGGGGTGAGGGAGATCGGTAACCTTTGGAATGCGAAGTTGTAGAGCATGCCTTATCTTGAGATAGCGGAGGGTTTCGGATGACACCAACTCGTAGTCTCTTTGGAGGTCTACAAAGAGCCTAACCTTCTTATTTACCCACAGGTCGCCTACCTTTGAGACACCAATAAGGTCCCATTTATCAAAACCTGGGTGGTTTGCCAGAAATCCCAAACATGTCATGTCCCATAACGGAATAATTTGGGTGAGTTTTTCTCGCCACCCTATAGCTGCTGATGCTGTATGCCATTTATTTATATAGCGCGAACCAGATCCCAAAGGATACCATAACTGTGCTTGATGTTGGAATGGGTGTTCCTCGTTTACCCCCCCCCCCCACCCCCATAGATGGCCCTAAGATAGCCCCTCAGTCCCATGTTGTGTATCCATTATATAGGCCGGTTCGTTATGTGGGGTATGAACCCACTGATCAAGTCAAGTCAAGTCAAAGAATCTTTATTCGGTGATTAAAAAACACCATAAAAGCACACTCATATATACATAGTAAAAAATCATTAAACATTTCAAGGTTCTTTGTACTGTGAATTTGCAAAACATAAATATAACAATTTAATCCTATTTAACGCTTAAAGGTTAAGATAAAAAACAATTCAGACTTCTCCTTTGGTGAGCCTTAAGCGCAATGCTACCTTAATAAAATTCATGATGCTACACAGTATTAATGGTTCCGCAGCTTTCTGTAAAAATACTAGTGCCTCCCTAGCGTGGACCAAGTTAGCTTTTTTCAAGAGGTTTACCAGGTATCTGCGTCTGGGCATTGAGTAAAAGGGGCAGAGTAAAACAAAGTGAAGGGAGTCCCGCGGAGACCTGTTGTCGCAGCCGCAGGGCCCCTTCTCTTCTATTGATGTAGCAAATCCCGCTGGTGATGCCAACATAAATGGGAGTAGGTTTAATCTGAAACGGCACATCGAGAACCTATCCTGTGCATTATACATAAGGTACAAGTATGGCTCCATACCATCCACACTCTACACTAGGTGATGGGCCCTCACTGTCTTTTTACACCCTTCAGCCTCATCTCTGCGTAGGTTTTTCCGCTCAAGAAAAAATCTCCCAACATGCAGTTTATTCTGGGCTACAATGGTTGTAGGATGAATAAAAAGGTTCCCAAAACCTAGCTCCTCGAGGGTTTTCTTCACATAAAGGAGCCAGGGGATACGCATACACTTGTCCCTCTCTAAACAGTCCGATAGGATTTCTCTACTCAGTGCCGCATCAGGGTTGACCCAAATTTTTAACCAAGCAATAATGGGCCTCAATTTTATCAGATCTTCAATATATGGTCTCCCTAACTCCCTATGGGCGATCAAACCAGCAGTACTTTGTGGTACCCTCGAGTGATTTCAGATATTTATTTTCTTCTCGTTGGATACTAGTGGTATTGACAAAGCCCCATACTTCTGCCCCATAGATTACCTTGGAGCATGATACAGAGCTATACAGATTTAGCACCTGTTCCGGGGACCATCTCCCTAGCCTCCTGCCATAGCTAGCAATTGCCCCGTTAGATGCAATCATTTTACCACATCGTTCCTCCACCAAGGTATCAAACCGCAGGGCACCATCAAATGTTACACCAAGATAGGGAAATGTTTTAACCTCTTCCACGATGTGGCTCCCTATTGTATATGTGTATTTAGCAGTGGTTTTTTTCCCCGCCACGAGCACATAAGATTTACTCAAATTAACAGAAAGGTCCAAGTCACCCATGAACTTAACAAATCCATCAATCAGGGTTTGTAAGCTCCTTGGTGTGCGTGCGATCAGTACCGCGTCATCTGCATAAAGCAGAACAGGAATGTGACGCGACCCAACCCTTGGGCAATCTGCCTTTAGACCTAACAAAAACTGCTCCAGATTATTTATGTAAAGGGAAAACAAAAAGGGAGCAAGAATGCAGCCTTGTCTGACTCCACTCATACAAGGAAAAGAACTAGTCAGTCCCCCCTCCCTATTAAAACGGACCTTAGCGGTGGTATCGCTGTGCAGTTCCCTCAATATATTAATTAAACCACTCTCTATCCCCATACTAAACATCATGCCCCACAATTTTTCCCTATTGACATGATCGAATGCTGCTGCCAGGTCCATGAAACCCATATAAACGGATTCATCGCTAGCCATAGTATACTTGGCAGTCAGCATATAGAGGTTCAGGCACTGGTCACTAGTGGACCTCCCTGCCCTGAATCCGTATTGAGTGTCCGAGAGGATGTTATTTTCCTCGGTCCACTCAGACAGTCTATTAAGAATTGCCCTCCCCAGAAGTTTTGCCGACACGCTGCTGATGCTGTATGCCATTTATTTATATAGCGCGAACCAGATCCCAAAGGATACCATAACTGTGCTTGATGTTGAAGTGGGTGTTCCTCGTTTGCCCCCCCCACCCCCATAGATGGCCCTAAGATAGCCCCTCAGTCCCATGTTGTGTATCCATTATATAGGCCGGTTCTTTATGTGGGGTATGAACCCACTGATCATTTAAGTTGCACTGCCCAGTAATATTGAAACACTGGAAGAGCGATTCCCTCCGTAGTACCAGCTCTTAGTCAGTTTATTTCACACTATTCGTGGAGTCCCACAGGAGTGTCCGTACCTCCGCTTCAACCACTCGAAAATATGTCCGCATTCTGATGTTGGTAATTTATCAGCAGCACACTACAAAGATTTAGTGACAATATACAGATGTCTTACCCAGTTCTTTATGTGAAAATGAACACTTAATCCTGTACAGACCACTCAAGCTGCACAACAATTGTTTGCTATGAGAATCGGCCACATTGTGTGGTTTGTTCAGATCAATGATAAATCTCTTGTCTTTGTGCTACGAGCAAGAGGCAGAAGTACAGTTCTGGTACCTTCAACAGCCAGGACGGGTATAGGTGCTGTGTAAGATGGCCCAAATTCTTTCTTCTCCACCATTTTTTCCCTGACTAGATCACTAAATGGAAGGGATGGTTAGTTTGGCCTTTAGACACGAACGGATGTTAGGCACGATTCCTAAATGACATTGAGGGATTTAAAATGAGCAGGCCTGCCGTGTGGTTCCTACAGTCTGAACACTCTGGGTGGTGACCTGTGCTGTTGGGAAGGTGGAACAACACGTGTCCCTTGTATCTAATGACCTGGAACTTGGGGGCTTTTTATTAGGTCCCCTGAACCCATGTTAAAAACGATTCTTGTATGCAATATACATTGAAATACAGAAAGTTTCTCAGTAGGAAGTTGCTGAAAGACTGCAAATTTGACAGGGCCAATTTAGAAAAAGCTTCAACAGTGGTTGAAAATGGAATGAACACCGTCTCCTTTAGAATCTACTCTTTGGGAAACTAATAGACATTGTTCAAAGAGACATGTTTGCATTATAACATGGGCAGTCACACCTTAGGTCTATTCTATTATTGAGCCCGAACCGTCAAACACTGCGTTCTCTCCACATGTCGTGGCATCATATCAATGCCACAAATCTGTTTCCCTCTACCACCTTACAAAACAGCCGATACTAATGGCACGCAAAGATGCAACATATACTGTTAAACATAGAAAAACTAGGGGAGAGGGGGGGGGGGCGTGGCTTGGCCAGCGATGGTGTAGGACGTGTCTCCCGGGAGCTCTGGTGATCCACCACTGTTTAAATCGATTACAGAGGGGTTGGGGACCCACGGCACATACCTTTGCAGTGGACATCGGCGGCGGTGACCAGGGCCATCAGCTGAGAGGCTGCACACTGCCCGGCAGCGCTCTCCGGCACGGAGAATTGCGGGACTTGGAGGTCCGGACGAGCAGGCTGCCATTTTATGAGCCCCTATCGTTGTCCCTCTTCAGGCGATCCCGGGGCCTCAGGGCTGGAGACCAAGTGGACTAAAGGCGGTAGTGATCGTCGACGCTGACCCCTCCTGGCGGCGGCTGGTGGCAGAGGGAGTCGTGCTGGTGATGAACTGCGGGCCGCGCTGAGGTGACCCCTGAAGCGGCTGGGTACAATGAGTGGCGGCCTTGCGGGGTCTGACGTGTGGCTCGCCATTTTGTATCTTGGACCCGGTGGCTTCTGGGGACACTGCCAAGCTGGTGTATGCCCTGAGTGACGGCGAGTTGCCTGGCGAAGCCTTTGCCTTGGAAGCAGTGGTAACCACAGGGGGGGGCGGACCGGCGGTCCTGAAGAGGCGGCGATGGTAGATGCTGTGTCGGGGATGGCTGAGGCTGGAGACGCCTGATCAGCCGGTGCAACTTGCAGTGCGGAGGTTCGCAGCGGCCGGTGACTCGACGGAGCCTGAGCTGGAACTGTAGGCCGCGCGGAGGTGACCCCTGAAGCGGCTGGGGACGATGGGTGGTGGCCCAGAGGCCTAGCGGGGACTGACTTGTGGCCCGCCATTTTGTATCTCTGGCTTGGTGGCCCCTGGGTCACTGCCGAGCTGGTGTGTGCCCTGAGCAACGGCGAGGTGCCTGGTGAAGTCTTTGCCTGGGAAGCGGCGGCAACCACAGGGGGCGGACCGGCGATCCGGCAGTGGCGGCAAAGGTGAATGTTGTGTCGGAGCTGGCCGAGGCGAGAGACCCCTGATCAGCCCCGAACGCCTTGCGGTGCAGAGGTTCACAGAGGACTGAGCCTGAGCTATGGAGTCACCTGAACTGAAAGCAGGTACAGTGCGGCTGAGCGGGGGGGCCTGGGTGTGAGGCGCGACGGACTGCGGACACCCCCCTTGAGACTCTTCCATGGTCCAGCTTTGGGGGCATTAGTTGACGTTTCAGGAGCGCTTGCCCTGGTGCGTGGCTGAGGATTGCGATTGTGAGTCTCGGCGGGACGTGGGCGCCGCCGACACCTTGAGGCTCCTCTACTGCCGGCATTGAAATCGATGGGCTGTTTGCAGGCACACCTGGGGGGTGCCCCGCTGTCACGCTGGAACCCTAGATTGTAGGGGCTTGCATTGACTGACAGTGATGAGTGGCGACTGAGGCATGTTGCTGAGCGGTGCCCTGAGAATTGCGCCGTCTGAGACGGCAGAGAGTGAAGCAGTAGCGGCACAGTGGAGCAGTGGACTGATAGGGCCCAACCGGAGTGACTACACGGTGCGGGACTGTTGGGAATGTCTGAAGCTGGGGATTGAGGACCGCGAGAGGGCGGCACGTTACCAGAAGCGTTCCCCTGTCATTTTGAGACTGCTTCACCGGGCGGCCCTGGGACAATTGGAATTGTGCGCTGCTGCGGCTGGGGTCACTATACTCTCCCCGGGGCCTCTGTGCTCAGTGGCACTGCCGGTGGGGGATAAGGAAACGGCGAACATCAAGCGGGAAGACACGGAGGTGCCGGGCGACCTGCCCTAGCGACACGGAGGCCTGAGGCTTCCTCCACGCTGTTTGGCCTGAAATCACTGCGTTGCGGGGCTCTAGGAACCCACATTAGACAAAGTGTAATTGGGGGCCACCGGAGAGCAGCACGGATAGGAAGCCCCCCCCCCGTCTTTGTCAAGGTACCTCCCTCAGAGCAAGCGCGCACGGATCACGCGGCTCGGCGGATGATAAAACTGGCGATGACGCGTTCTAAGGGGGGCAAGACGGATCCAGCTGCCGCCTCCAGAGACAACACAGTAGTAGCTATGTGGGACAGGGCGGGAGTGTCCGCTCCCAATGTGGGGACATAGCAGGCTGACGGAGGCTCGGCACCAGTGACCCAGGCGTTCATGACATCCTTGTCTGACCTCAAATCGGAGATCGTCACTTTGCGCACAGAGGTACACACGTGTGCGAGAGCTTCGAAAAGAGGTGACTGACTTGGGAGACAGAGTCCATGGGCTGGAGAAAACAGTGGATGCTCGCACAGAGGGTCAGGAGCAGTGTTGACAACGTCTCGCAACGCTGGAGGAGCAACACATCGAGCTTCAAGTAAAGCAGGAAGATTTGGAAAACCGGAGTCGCCGGAACAATCTACGTGTTCAGGGGGTGCCTCTTGGTGCAGAGGGGAACAATATCATGACATACGTGGCACTCTTACTCCATGAAGTATGGGGGGGGGCGAGGATGCCTCCCCGCCAGCTTTGGATCGAGCCCATAGGGTCTCCGGGCCCGCGGGTAGGCCGGGCCTCCTCCTGGATATCCTAACTAGAGTCCATTTCTTCACTGAAGAGGAGGCTATCCTTAAGCCGGCCCGCGCTAAGCCGGATCTCTGTTACGAGGGGCACAAGATCCAAATCTTTCAGGACCTGGCACCCAACACTCTGAAACTGCGTCGCGCCTTCAAGCTCGTTACGGAGAAATTGCGAGACATGGGCCTCTCGTACCAGTTGGGGGCATCCATTTGCCCTCATCCTCCAATGGGAGACTAAACGCCGAGTGGTGCGAACCTACACGGAGGCGGCCCAACTGCTTCGTATTCCGACGTCCCCGCCGGCCAGCCCTTCTCGCCCCGATGTCAGGAGCGCGTGCCAGCTGGACCATCCTGGACTACTGTGTACCGCCCTCTCCGTTCGCCGCGAGTAGATGAGCAGTCTGCCTCCCAGGCCAAACAGGATATTATCACCCACATACGATCGCTCGAGGGGCATAAGGAAGATCTTAGCCCACACCCCTCGACTCCATGACAGACTGAGTGCAGGCCTGTGCGGTACTGAGAGGCATATCCCCCTCGGACATGTGTCCTTACTTTTCAGATTACCGATCATTGTCCCATCCAGGTTTACACCCTGGCCCCCTCCTTTTGGAGTGGGGGACGCCGGGGCTCCCCTACATGATGAGTTTAAGGCCAACTACACCTTTACCCCCGCTGATTCCTGAGGGAGTGACATCCCTGGGCTTATCCGAACCCTAGGGTGTAGGATGCTCGGTGATGGGAACAGATGGACTTGGCCCGGTTGGCCACTGTTGGGTTACTGCCCTTCTCCCCTGTACCTTTCTTGTCTCTACCGCTCACTGCTTCTTTTCTCTCTCTCTCTCTCTCTCTCTCTCTCCCCCCCCCCTCTTCTCTGTGTGCGTTGGGGCGGCGGCGGCGCTTTGTGTGGGTGAGGCGGCTGACCTCTGCGGATATATGCTGCTGCGGTACTGGGATGGGGGAGCGCGGATGACACCTGATTGGCTTCCAGTATGACAGCTAACTTGCCTAGTCCCTTAAAGGTTCTAACACTTAATGTCAAAGGCCTGAACTCCCCCAATAAGCGGCGGCAAACATGGCGTTACCTTCTGCAGCAGAGCCCCGACATCATACTTTTTACAGGAAACCCACCTCGTCCAATTAGATATTGGGCGCATGGCGCACCCTAGATACCCTCTACAATTTTGGGCTACAGCAGACTCCAAGATAGCAGGTGTAGCGATTATTGTGCAGGACTGGCATCAGGCGGGGGGGAGGCCAAACCCTTCAGGAGCGGGGATGGACGCTTTCTTAGAGTGAGTGAGGGGATTGGGAGGCGCACCTTTACGCTCTGTAATGTGTACGCACCCAACCAGATGCAGGATCGGTATCTTAGATCGCTTCTGAAAGAGCATGTTCCGCAAGGTGACCCCTCGCTGATTTGGGGGGGGGGGACTTAGACTTTGTTTGGGACCCTTTCTGCCCCTCTTTCTGAGGTCCTTCTGTTCCTTCTATCTTTGGCCCAGCAGGGCTCTGCTCCGGACACTATGAAAGGTTATCTTTCGGCCATCTCCAGCTTTCTAAGGCTTCCAGATCAGCCAGTCAGTCAGTCAAGTCAAATGATCTTTTTTTTTTTTTTTTTTTTTCTTTTTTTTTTTTGAAAACCTTTATTGTAACATAAGGCAGATACAATCACCAGCCAGCAGAAACATAGCCGGCAATCATCACAAAGACGGGCAGAGCAAATCAATAATGCAAACCACATACAACCCGCCTCGAAAAGTCCAGAGTAACAACCAGGACACTATCGCACCATAACGGCGCTAGGATAAGAGAGGATTCATTTTTCTATGAGAAGAATCAAAAAAAAGAACAGGATCCGATGACATACAATGTAGTAACGCCAGGCGTAGGGGACGTCAAAAAGCAGGATATGCACGTTCGGGACCACTGCAAGCGGGGCGTATGCAAGAACACGCATTAAAACAGGATAAACAACAAACATTACAGCACGCCCCCCCGCGCAGCACCCGCCCACTGGATCTAATAAGAAGTCATTAGAACATCCCCCATACTGGTTGAAGACACAAAAGCATACGGTAAACCACCCATCATTCGGAATCCCATAGAGAAAGGGGGAAAGAAAGAAGTGAAAAAAGCAAGCAGAACAAGAAGAAATAGAGGCCCTAGAAACTGAAAAAGAGAAAGAAAAACGAAGAATACCCTGCACCCCTGCCTCCAGCTACGGCCTCCCCCTCAGCAGAGTGCCTGTCGCCCCTGTCATGAAACCCGAAATGTAGAAGATAGAGAAAAGAAACTACCACCCACCTAGTCTAAAGAAGGAACCCAAGCGAGGGAAGAAAAGAAGGAAATGGAAAATGGAGGGGAGCCCTCTAACAGTCCCCCGGCCCTCCCTCAGCAAGGAACGAATGTAGACAGGACATAATACACCCCCGCATGAACGCAACAGAATAGAACAATGCACGAGGCACAGGAGCAGCCCAGCATGACAACAGAAATAAAGCAATACGTCACACATCCCCCTTGAACCCCGCAGGCAGGAAATATCGAAACGGAAGAAACAGCATTTGTCTTTGACCCGTCCTGCGCACATCACAATGGCCCAACAAATCGTCACACCCCAAGTCAGCAATCATAAGGATTAAAGATAGCGGAGGAAATCGAAACAACATCAAGTCTGTAGTGTCACACTGCGAGCAGACCACATCCGCGCCCGCTCCCCGCCAGCGTGGTGGATCAAACCTGAAACAGCAACATGATTGCCACGTCGCAATCAAAAAGTCAGATCAGGGAAAAGAGCGTCACAGTGTAAAGAGAGGGCGGAGCAGAACCAAATATATCAACAGCATGGCGTGAAAACAAAGTCCCTAATTCGGTTCCAGGCAGGGGCCCACGGATAGTCACAGATCACAAACGTCACCCACTGGAGATAGCTCGAGAGCCCACGTTACAGGTTACAGGATATCAGTACCGGCGCCATCTTATCGCGCCTGGGTAAGCAACGCACCAGTCGGGCTCAGTAGGTCCGTAACAAAGACAACACCCTTCAGCATACCACACAGTGAACGGGCATCCTGCGAGCAAATAAAACAGAGATTAGCTTAGGCAACAGGGAAATCGCCAAGATGTAGGTCTGCTCCATGTCCCCCATGTCGTCAAGCGCCCTTCCTCCATAGGACAGGAATCAGGCCAGGGAGTAGTATCGCGGGTGCGGCACTCTGCCCCCTCCATTACGTTCCGAGGAAGTACCATCCGAAATCAGGTCCAAGGTATGCGCAGCCGGGCATCAGGCGTCCTGGGATAACGATCAGGGCACTGAAACAGCGGAGACTCGACCAAAAACACACCGCCGCCGGGGGAAGCCGCGCTACAAAATGCAACTGAGCTCAAGTTCAGGATTCTCCCGCAATGAGCGGGACAGGACCAGCCACGGTCCCCGGCGGCAGCCGAGTAAAGTTCCAAAAACAAGAAGGGGGGGGGGGACAAACGACCCAGGGAAACCAAGAATAGTCGGTCTCGTAGGCATGTCCCCCATCAGGTGGGCGAGCGACCCGAAAATCGGCCGACCCGATTCAATCCAGCGCCGACCGGCCCCCACTGCAACCGGTGGCCGTTGTTGTTCGACTGGCGGCCGGATCAGCCTTCAGGCGAGTCCCCGGTCTTCACGCTGCCACAGGCCGCAAACGCCACCTTCCGTTTCTCCCCTTGTGGAGGTAGTACAGACCTCGGGGACGCGCCATCAAGATCCGGAGCTGCTCCTGCGCCCGCTTGCGTCCATTGTCATTCAGGACAGCAGGCGGAAGGCGTCCGGAGGAGGAGATGACACACGGAGCCGGGGGACTGAGCGGCCATCTTCGATGCCGACTTGGCTCCGCCCAAGTCAAATGATCTTTATTCGGAGTAAATACATCCATAAAAGTACAGTATACGTTAAACATTAAAAAGATCACAAATTAAAACAACAGGTACATCATGTTAGTGCAATTAATAAAACCAATGGTAGTTGGTACAAAGATCATTTCATGTAGGGGAGAGCTTCAACATGTCCAATCTAAAACATACACCCATCAAAAATGTGCAAAGAAATTGTACAAATTATGCAGAGAATGCAATTTCACTCTTTTCATCATAGTGGATCCATAGAAGCACGGGAACGGACAGCAGCTTCAAGGACGCTGCTTACACAAAGTATCTCCTCGTCTGACCTCAACATTCGAAAAGTTTTTAATGCCAAATTAAAGTCTCTAAGTTCATATCTGCGACAATATGGCATTAAATAGCGAGTGGTGTACAGCCTATAGAAACTACAGAAAAAGAAGAAATGCACCAGGCTTTGTTTGCCACCCGTCATACATGGGCAATCCAGTTTATCAAGATGTTTGTTGTATCCCAGAGGAAAATTTAACAAATTCACAATACTACCATCCCGAAGACGGAACAGAAGACTCCTATTCCATCTACCTAATGTAGTAAGCAGATATCTCTGTGGTGACACTGATAAACCAACATTAGGGTCACGAAGGGTAGAATACTTAATAACAGATGGCTTTAGATATTCAAGTCTTGTCCGTTCCATATTATAAAGGTTGTTCAAGGCCCCTTTAATTGTATTCTTATGGGAATGGTCTATGGTGTTAGGGGAAGTAAATAAAGAGCCATACCCCACACTAGTCAGACTTTTCTCAACCGCATTCAGCCAAGGGATATGATGGAACCTATCACTTTGTAAGCAGTCAGTTAATATGCTGCGTGTTAGGGTGGCGAAGGGTTAAGCCAAATTTTTAGCCAGAAAAGCACTGGTCTTGAACGAATAAAGTCTTCTATAAAAGGTAAATTAAGTTCTTTATGGCAAATATATGTTGCCGCAGAGACAACTCCCCCCAATACCTTGCGACAAAATATGTTTTCCTCAGTTTGAATAGAGATACAATTAGAGTATCCCCACACCTCTGAACCATACGTGCCAATAGGTTGGCATTGAGTACGGTAAATCTTTATAAGGGAGGAGACAACATCTGCATGTCTAGGTTGACGAAGGGAGAGAACCGAATTGATAGATTTGCCAATCTTATTTCTCCCATAAGCGACATGTGGTTGCCAGGATCCTGAGTTTGAGAAAAGTAATCCCAAATATGGAAAAGTGCTTGTGCTTTTTAAGATATTTTCTCCAGATTTGATTGTGGTAATGTTATATCTTTTAGGGCCGCAGTTCATAATATACGATTTATTAAAATTGGTCGACAGACCCAAGTCTGCCATAAAGGAAACAAAACCTGAAATTAAAGTTCGTAAAGCGTTGGGTGTGCGGCCCATTAGCACCGCGTCATCCGCATACAATAGGGCGGGGATGGGGGTGCCATTAACAATTGGAACATCGTTGGTTAAAGTGCATAGGATCTTGCTCAACTCATTAATATACAAAATAAAAAGCAGGGGGGCGAGCACACAGCCCTGTCTAACCCCCCTGCCAATTAAAATGTCTTTAGAGACCTCACCCTCACAATTGATGCGAACACGGGCTTTTAAGTTCCTGTGCAAATAGGAAAGAAAATAAACCAAAGAATCATCTAAACCATATTTAAGGAGTAGTGACCACAAACGTGAACGGTTACCAAAATCAAATGCAGAACTTAAATCCATAAAACCAAAATACAGGGGGGACTTTTTTACAATAGTATATTTTGCTGTTAACAGATTCAAGTTCAAGCATTGTTAAACAGTGCCCACATTAGATCTAAAACCGAGCTGGCATTGGTGTAAAATGTCATTATCGCTGGCCCAGCTGCTTATCCTCTTAAAAAGTACCCTCCCAAGAACCTTTAAAGTGTTGTCGATCAGTGATATCGGGCGATAGCAGCCTGGGTCTGATCTATCGCCTTTTTTAAATATAGGCACGATAACCCTGTTAGACCATGAATCTGGGATGGAGTTATCAGATAAATTATTAAAAAGGTTACAAAGGAGGGGTGCCCAAAGACTCATTTCTGATTTGATTTGATTTGATCTATTGATAGACCATCAGGGCCAGGGGCTTTATTGCCCGCACTCTCTGATATTGCATCCTCAACCTCGTATAATTCAATCTTCAAAGACCTGACAGGGAAGACGGTTTCAGGGGGGGACCCTGAAGCAGCATAAATTTTAGAGAAGTGCTCGGCCCATGTATCCCCCGTGATGTTACAGTTAATAGGTGTTAAATTGGAACCAAGTGATCTAAGAGCCTTGACCTCTCTCCAAAACCCTGTAGTGTCTTTTAAAACAGCAGTACGTACAAGAGCCTCACAATGATCCTTCAATAATGCTTCAGAGCGGGTACGTAATGTGGACTTATATCTGGCCCTCATTGTTCTTACAAGAGCCAAGTCTCTAGGTATGGTCTTAATAGCGTCCCTCAGATCTCTATTAGCCCGAGAGCACGACGAATCAAACCAGCGTGGGTTACTAGATCTATTAGCCCGTGCTGGTTTAGAGGTCTCTCTTTTGATGGCAGTACAGAGTTCACAGAAGGAATCGATGACAACATGCCCCGGTTTGTCGCAGGCCAGGCAATTCATAATTAGTGTGAAATGTTTATGAATCACACTAGCTAAGATGCCCTTGTTGTCCACGCCCTTCCATACAACCCTTAACCCATCTGTGGATGCTTCCAGGTTTTTTACTCCAGTTAACCTATTAATTTCAACTTGATTGGTCCCATAGTTTTTCAGTTGTATTAATAATGGATAATGGTCACTATAGGGAGAGCAAACGACCTCGGCTTTTTCCAGGATATCACACAATGTTGGAGAGACAAATATGTAATCTATAGTTGAAGTGCTCCCCTGACCAATATATGTGGGAGTAGAGACATTATTTCCCCCAGTACCGGCAATTTCCATAATGTTTAATAAAACACGAGGGGCAAGATGGTTCCTCAATTCTTCTCCGTTCCTACATGTATAATTGCTACGGTACATATGAGCATTGAAGTCTCCACCAATACAAATACCATCAAAAATTCCGTGTTTTTGCCCGACAATCACATCATCAATAAATTTGAACAACGTTAAAAAAATTTCATTTGGGTGGGATATAAAATCATTATTATGAAAATTAATTAGACATAATTTTATCCTGTTGGTATATTTCAAGGCCATAAAACACTTTGCATTATTCTTAATCAATTTGGTTTGCACACCAGCTTTTATCTTGACCCAGATTGAGAGACCCCCGCTTGGTCGCCCCATAGGTGGGGCATTTACAATTTGATTGTGACAACAGAACCCTTCTAGTGTAAGTGGGGTGGTACACCAGGTCTCCTGCATCATTAATATATCAAACCTTTTTATCCAGCCGTCCATTCTTTGATTTTTAATTTCGACTTAAGGCCAGCTATATTCCAACTCATGAGAGACAAGTCAGGGTTCTGCCCTGATATTTCTGTGATACATGGCAATTTATTCTCAACAGTGGGTGAGACGGTCACAGAAATCGTTGGTACTGATTCTTGATTCGCTAGCTCTGGTGGCTGATCAGTCGCCGTGGTGGATACTAGTTTGACAACTGGTGGTCAGTCCAAAGTATCCAAATCTGATAAGGGTGCAAACCTATTATATAACCCAAAGGGAGAAAGAGCTGGATGTGGTGGCCTTTGTGGGGGTCTATAAAAATAACTTAGGGAAAGTGGAATTACAACAGTGGACGGGGCTGGACGTGCCATGTTTGTGTTAATGTTAAGCAAAAATCTAACTGTGCCGGGGTTCCTGAAGTTAATGACAATGCAGTCACCTTGAATATCTTTAAATAGGGGGCCTACCCACGATACCCTACGGGCTGAGACAATCTCATTTGATATATCATAGCCAACCCCTTTGTGCTTTGTCAGCCAGTCGATGCATTTGTTGTTAAGCTGGACCCATGATTCGCCTTGTCCCTCTCTAAGTGGTGGAATGCCTGCCAAGACCAAAACATACGGGCAGGCATCAGGGGGCAAGTGCAGGGGAGGTCCCTGATGTTTTATGGCTCTACTGTCCCTAGACCGACCCGTATTGCTAGTGCTGGCCGGGTTAGACCCTGATCTTACTGGTATCTGGGAGTCTTTCGGATTGCTAATAGTAGGGCAGGCACGATATAAAGTGCTCGGGACATTAGATGTAATTGTTTTAGGTTGCAAACTAGTTGCAGCCTTATTGTGTCCGGCACTATTAGTTCTTACCGAAGGGATGGGTGGTTGGCTAGGTGTTTGAGTGCCGCCAGTGCTGGATGCACTGACCGATTTAGTGCTAGTACAAAAGGTAGCGGGCCCCCCAGTGGATAAGGTGTTGCTCAGTGTCTCCAAATCTTTCAGCAAACGATCACCCCTAATCTGATCAAGGGCAACAGTTCCCTTTCTTTTCGCTTCTTCATTTTTTACAAGGTTTTCCAGCCTATCCAATCTCTTAAAAACATTTTTAGACTGTACGATCATTTGACTCTCTAAACGTTTAAAAATAGTATCCACAATAGTCTCTATTAGGTTTCCATTTTGTTTAGTTAAGGGGTTATTGTCCCCTACTGGGACAGTTTGTGTCCATATTGTGTTGTTATTACCAGTAGGAATGTCAGTAAGAGTAGGAGTAACATCAAGATCAACAAGTTGCGAATCAACTATAGAAATTGTTGAAATTGTTGGTCCACTCAAGGGTTGTTGTTTATGCTTAGACCACATACTCTGCGGTGTGGGCTGATTCTTGTTGCAGGTGGGTTGTTTCCTTTTATTTGCAAGATGTTTGGAGGAGGCCCTTTTTCGTTTTTCCCCTGCCGGTTTTATGCTTCCATTCACCGGATTAGGTGAAATAGTGACAGTCTGGGAGGCAATGATTATGGCAGGGCCAGTTTCGTCCGGAATGGGTTCCTGTGCCAAAGAACCAGAGGTGGGTTTCGTAATCAAAATCACAGGGGAAATAGGAATAATAGGGGGTGGTAACTCCTTAGGGCTTGTATTAGAGTTGCTCATTGACATTCTCCTTTCTGTATTGGCAATTTCATTAGACACCATATTTAAAGCATTTTCTAATAGAGTTTCAAAAGAAGGGGGGGGAATGGGAAGTCATCCATTGCGGGCGTGGTCGCAATATTTTCCATATTTAATTGGTCTTCACTCACCTAATGGAAAATGTCAGATGGGAGGGCCGGCCGGCCGCTGATGTCCACTGACGGCCACAGACGGCCCCGCCCTTGTCCCGGGCTTCTCCCGCGCGCGACTCGCGGGGCGCACCTCTGATTTATCACGCCTCCGGGCGCTCAGCTGCAACAGGCTGTGTCCGCGACCGCCGGGGCACCTGGGGCTTGAAGTCCTGCCCTCTCGGCGGTGGCGGCGAGGATGGTGACTCGCGTTGCAGCGCTCCTGCCCTGTATTGCCGTTTCCCTCACGGCTCGTTTCTTCCAAAGTGAGCCCCCAGTATGCGCTCGGCGCACCTCTGATTTATCGCGCCTCCGGGCGCTCAGCTGCGACAGGCTGCGTCCGCGACCGCCGGGGCTTGAAGTCCTGCCCTCTCGGCGGTGGCGGCGAGGATGGTGACTCGCGTTGCAGCGCTCCTGCCCTGTATTGCCGTTTCCCTCACGGCTCGTTTCTTCCAAAGTGAGCCCCCAGTATGCGCTCGGCGCACCTCTGATTTATCGCGCCTACGGGCGCTCAGCTGCGACAGGCTGCGCCCCCGATCACCGGGGCACCTGGGGCTTGAAGTCCTGCCCTCTCGGCGGTGGCGGCGAGGATGGTGACTCGCGTTGCAGCGCTCCTGCCCTGTATTGCCGTTTCCCTCATGGCTCGTTTCTTCCAAAGTGAGCCCCTTCCAGATCAGCCTTCTCTTTTTAAGTCCCCGGTTGTTAACCGTTTCCTCAAAGGCATTACACACACGTTTCCTCCCGCGCCTTTCATAATGCCTCAATGGGACTTAAATCTTGTCTTGCCCTATCTGATGTGTGCTTCCTTTGACCCCCTCATAACTGTTCTTTATGTCTTCTCACTCTAAAGACGGATTCCCTAATAGCTATCACCTCTGCCAGAAGAGTGAGTGAGCTCCAGGCTCTTTCTTCTAAACCTTTCCTTTCTGTTCATCCGGACAAGTTGGTTTTAAGGACCCGTCCTTTCCTGCCAAAGGTTGTCACGCCCTTCCACATCTGGCAGACCATCACTTTGCCCACCTTCTTTCTGCCTCCGTATCCTTCCAAAGAGGAAGAGAGGCTCCACCGTCTGGACCCAAAACGTGGGCTCTCGTTCTATCTGAAGCGCACACAACAGTTCTGGGTGGATGACCAGCTCTTTGTTGGCTATGTGGGTGCCAAAAAAGGTCGGGCCGTACACAAACGGACCATCTCTCGTTGGGTCGTTCTGTGCATCAAAGCATGTTACTCGTTGGCTAAGAAGGAGCCTCCTTTGGGGCTGCGTGTCCATTCTACCAGGGCAACGGCAGCCACTACTGCCTTGGTACGCGGCGTTCCCTTACAGGACATTTGTCAGGCAGCTACGTGGGCCTCGATGCACATGTTTACCAAGCATTACTGCCTTGACAGTCCAGTCCAGAGAGACGGCTTCTTTGGCCGTTCTGTTCTCCGTGACTTTCTGGTGTAATCTTGTTCGCAGACCCACCACCGGGGTTTGTATTGCTGGGGTTTCTATTCTTAGGTAAGGAATCTATCATTAACGTGTCTCTTTCTGATGCACAAGTTACTACTTGTGTAAAGATATATCTGTAAGAGACATTAGTTAGTGATAGATTCCTTACTGCCCCACCCATCCTCCCTGTTCTGTGAACTTATGTTCAGGGTTAAGGTCATGCCTTTCAGGGCCCTAGTTTCCTGGCACCAGTGGTCAGTTCTTGCATGGCTCTGCATTCCTGGCGCGGAAAGTCATGTACACAACTGACGTCAGCACACATGGGTGGTGCCTAAGTAGTCTCCATGACGTCATCTCGGTGCTTCCGACGCCAGCGACAGTCATGGAGCCGCACAACGCCACCTACCGACGAGCAGGTGTACTGCTGACGAAAAACTTTCCGGTTCCAGTCTGACGCCTGGGGATATTCTAAGGTAAGGAATCTATCACTAACTGTCTCTTACAGATATATCGTTACACAAGTAGTAACTTGTGCATCAGGACCTCCTTGTTATGCTGCACTGCTCACACATTCCCCCATTTTCATATCTCAATAATAAAGCTATTGTACTTAATCCTCGGTCTCTCCCAGGCGGGGCGGTCTTCCAATTGGCTAACAGAGCATCCCTCTACTTTCATTTCAGCCCCCCAAATGTTGGTCTATTTCTGTGGGCAACCTCTCCCTTCATAGACCACCTTCTCGCCTGCATGCACCAATCCATGCTAGTTTCCTAATCCCTGGATGTGGGCCCCGCCTCCCACTTCCATTTTCTAGCTATGTTCCGTTTGGGCACCATGATTCGTTGCCCAGCTGTTAGATTTGTCTCCCAAATATTTAATAAACACCATTGAGAGGAAGGCTCTGCATATTTCCAACATAGTGTCATACGTGTAACAATCACCTTCCAGTATGTCTAAATCATGGGCAATTCCACCACAGGTGTAAAAACATGACCTCCTGGCCACAGTTCCTAGGGCATTGTGTTGATTCGAGGTCCACCATTTTTAATAATGTTGTGCATTATGGCCATGTCCTGGGGTGACGCAAGTGGCTCCTGCCACTCCTCATCACTCAAGTCCCCCCGATCCTCCACCCATTTAGCAGGCACTGTCTCCAAGGTGTTGAGGGGGATTGTTTGGTATATTCCGATAGGTTAAAGATATTGATTTTTCTTTCAGATTGTAGTCTAGCAACCTATCCTTGGGGGTGAGGGAGATCGGTAACCTTTGGAATGCCAAGTTGTAGAGCATGCCTTAACTTGAGATAGCGGAAGGTTTCGGATGACACAAACTCGTAGTCTCTTTGGAGGTCTACAAAGGGCCTAACCTTCTTATTTACCCACAGGTCGCCTACCTTTGAGACACCAATAAGGTCCCATTTATCAAAACCTGGGTGGTTTGCCAGAAATCCCAAACATGTCATGTCCCATAACGGAATAATTTGGGTGAGTTTTTCTCGCCACCCTATAGCTGTTGATGCTGTATGCCATTTATTTATATAGCGCAAACCAGATCCCAAAGGATACCATAACTGTGCTTGATGTTGGAGGGGGTGTTCCTAGTTTGCCCCCCCCCCCCCCATAGATGGCCCTAAGATAGCCCCTCAGTCCCATGTTGTGTATCCATTATATAGGCCGGTTCGTTATGTGGAGTATGAACCCACTGATCATTTAAGTTGCACTGCCCAGTAATATTGAAACACTGAAAGAGCGATTCCCTCCGTAGTACCAGCTCTTAGTCAGTTTATTTCACACTATTCGTGGAGTCCCACAGGAGTGTCCGTACCTCCGCTTCAACCACTCGAAAATATGTCCGCATTCTGATGTTGGTAATTTATCAGCAGCCCACTACAAAGATTTAGTGACAATATACAGGTGTCTTACCCAGTTCGTTATGTGAAAATGAACACTTAATCCTGTACAGTCCACTCAAGCTGCACAACAATGGTTTGCTATGAGAATCGGCCACATTGTGTGGTTTGTTCAGATCAATGACAAATCTCTTGTCTTTGTGCTACGAGCAAGAGGCAGAAGAAGTACAGTTCTGGTACCTTCAACAGCCAGGACGGGTATAGGTGCTGTGTAAGATAGCCCAAATTCTTTCTTCTCCACCATTTTTTCCCTGACTAGATCACTAAATGGAAGGGATGGTTAGTTTGGCCTTTAGACACGAACGGATGTTAGGCACGATTCCTAAATGACATTGAGGGATTTAAAATGAGCAGGCCTGCTGTGTGGTTCCTACAGTCTGAACACTCTGCTTTGTGACCTGTGCTGTTGGGAAGGTGGAACAACACGTGTGTCTTGTATCTAATGAACTGGAACTTTGGGGCTTTTTATTAGGTCCCCTGAACCCATGTTAAAAACAATTCTTGCATGCAATATACATTGAAATACGGAAAGTTTCTCAGTAGGAAGTTGCTGAAAGACTGCAAATTTGACAGGGCCAATTTAGAAAAAGCTTCAACAGTGGTTGAAAATGGAATGAACACCGTCTCCTTTAGAATCTACTCTTTGGGAAACTAATAGACATTGTTCAAAGAGACATGTTTGCATTATAACATGGGCAGTCACAGCTTAGGCCTATTCTATTATTGAGCCCGAACCGTCAAACACTACGTTCTCTCCACATGTCGTGGCATCATATCAATGCCACAAATCTGTTTCCCTCTACCACCTTACAAAACAGCCGATACTAATGGCACGCAAAGATGCAAGATATACTGTTAAACATAGAAAAACTAGGGGGGGGCGTGGCTTGGCCAGCGATGGTGTAGGACGTGTCTCCCGGGAGCTCTGGCGATCCGCCACTGTTTAAAACAATTACAGAGGGGTTGGGGACCCACGGCACGTACCTTTGCAGTGGACATCGGCGGCTGTGACCAGGGCCATCAGCTGCACACTGCCCGGCGGCGCTCTCCGGCACAAGAATTGCGGGACTTGGAGGTCCGGACAAGCAGGCTGCCATTTTATGAGCCCCTATTGGTGTCCCTCTTCAGGCGATCCCCGGGGCCTCTGAGGACTGGAGACCAAGTGGACTAAAGGCGGTAGTGATCGTCGACGCTGACCCCTCCTGGCGGCGGCTGGTGGCAGAGGGAGTCGTGCTGGTGATGAACTGCGGGCCGCGCTGAGGTGACCCCTGAAGCGGCTGGGGACAATGAGTGGCGGCCTTGCGGGGTCTGACGTGTGGCCCGCCATTTTGTATCTTGGACCTGGTGGCTTCTGGGGACACTGCCGAGCTGGTATATGCCCTGAGTGATGGCGAGTTGCCTGGCGAAGCCTTTGCCTTGGAAGCAGTGGTAACCACAGGGGGGGGGCGGACCGGTGGTCCTGAAGAGGCGGCGATGGTAGATGCTGTGTCGGGGATGGCTGAGGCGGGAGACGCCTGATCAGCCCGGTGCAACTTGCAGTGCGGAGGTTCGCAGCGGCCGGTGACTCGGCAAAGCAGCGGACGGAGCCTGAGCTGGAACTGTAGGCCGCGCGGAGGTGACCCCTGAATCTGCTGGGGACGATGAGTGGTGGCCCAGAGGCCTAGCGGGGACTGACTTGTGGCCCGCCATTTTGTATCTCGGGCTTGGTGGTCCCGGGGTCACTGCCGAGCTGGTGTGTGCCCTGAGCAACGGCGAGGTGCCTGGTTAAGTCTTTGCCTGGGAAGCGGCGGCAACCACAGGGGGCGGACCGGCGATCCGGCAGTGGCGGCAAAGGTGAATGTTGTGTCGGAGCTGGCCGAGGCGGGAGACCCCTGATTAGCCCCGAACGCCTTGCGGTGCAGAGGACTGAGCCTGAGCTATGGAGTCACCTGAACTGAAAGCAGGTACAGTGCAGCTGAGCGGGGGGCCCCGGGTGTGAGGCACGACGGACTGCGGACACCCCCCTTGAGACCCTTCCATGGTCCAGCTTTGGGGGCATTAGTTGACGTTTCAGGAGCGCTTGCCCTGGTGCGTGGCTGAGGATTGCGATTGTGAGTCGCGGCGGGACGTGGGCGCCGCCGACACCTTGAGGCTCCTCTACTGCCCGCCATTGAAATCGATGGGCTGTTTGCAGGCACACCTGGGGGGGCCCCCGCTGTCATGCCGGAACCCTAGATTGTAGGGGCTTGCATTGACTGACAGTGATGAGTGGCGACTGAGGCATGTTGCTGAGCAGTGCCCTGAGAATTGCGCCGTCTGAGACGGCAGAGAGTGAAGCAGTAGCGGCACAGTGGAGCAGTGGACTGATAGGGCCCAACCGGAGTGACTACACGGTGCGGGACTGTTGGGAATATCTGAAGCTGGGGATTGAGGACCGCGAGAGGGCGGCACGTTACCAGAAGCGTTCCCCTGTCATTTTGAGACTGCTTCACCGGGCGGCCCTGGGACAATTGGAATTGTGCGCTGCTGAGGCTGGGGTCACTATACTCTCCCCGGGGCCTCTGTGCTCAGTGCACTGCCGGTGGGGGATAAGGAAACGGCGAACATCAAGCAGGAAGACACGGAGGTGCCGGGCGACCTGCCCTAGCGACACGGAGGCCTGAGGCTTCCTCCACGCTGTTTGGCCTGAAATCACTGCGTTGCGGGGCTCTAGGAACCCACATTAGACAAAGCGTAATTGGGGGCCACAGGAGAGCAGCACCGATAGGAAGCCCCCCCCCCCCGTCTTTGTCAAGGTACCTCCCTCGGAGCAAGCACGCACGGATCACGCTGCCCGGTGGATGATAAAACTGGCGATGACGCGTTCTAAGGGGGGGCAAGACGGATCCGGCTGCCGCCTCCAGAGACAACACAGTAGTAGCTATGTGGGACAGGGCGGGAGTGTCCGCTCCCAATGTGGGGACATAGCAGGCTGACGGAGGCTCGGCACCAGTGACCCAGGCGTTCATGACATCCTTGTCTGACCTCAAATCGGAGATCGTCACTTTGCGCACAGAGGTACACACGTGTGCGAGAGCTTCGAAAAGAGGGGACTGACTTGGGAGACAGTCCATGGGCTGGAGAAAAGTGGATGCTCGCACGAAGGATCAGGAGCAGTGTTGACAACGTCTCGCAACGCTGGAGGAGCAACACATCGAGCTTCAAGTAAAGCAGGAAGATTTTGAAAACCGGAGTCGCCGGAACAATCTACGTGTTCAGGGGGTGCCTCTTGGTGCAGAGGGGAACAATATCATGACATACGTGGCACGCTTACTCCATGAAGTATGGGGGGACGAGGATGCCTCCCCGCCAGCTTTGGATCGAGCCCATAGGGTCTCCGGGCCCGCAGGGAGGCCGGGCCTCCTCCTGGATATCCTAACTAGAGTCATTTCTTCACTGAAGAGGAGGCTATCCTTAAGCCGGCCCGCGCTAAGCCGGATCTCTGTTACGAGGGGCACAATATCCAAATCTTTCAGGACCTGGCACCCAACACTCTGAAACTGCGTCGCGCCTTTAAGCCCGTTACGGAGAAATTGAGAGACATGGGCCTCTCGTACCAGTTGGGGGCATCCATTTGCCCTCATCCTCCAATGGGAGACTAAACGCCGAGTGGTGCGAACCTACACGGAGGCGGCCCAACTGCTTCGTATTCAGACGTCCCCGCCGGCCAGCCCTTCTCGCCCCGATGTCAGGAGCGCGTGCCAGCTGGACCATCCTGGACTACTGTGTACCGCCCTCTCTGTTCGCCGCGAGTAGGCCAAACAGGATATTATCACCCACATACGATCACTCGAGGGGCATAAGGAAGATCTTAGCCCACACCCCTCGACTCCATGACAGACTGAGTGCAGGCCTGTGCGGTACTGAGAGGCATATCCCCCTCGGACATGTGTCCTTACTTTTCAGATTACCGATCATTGTTCCATCCAGGTTTACACCCTGGCCCCCTCCTTTTGGAGTGGGGGACACCGGGGCTCCCCTACATGATGAGTTTAAGGCCAACTACACCTTTACCCCCGCTGATTCCTGAGGGAGTGACATCCCTGGGCTTATCCGAACCCTAGGGTGTAGGATGCCCGGTGATGGGAACAGATGGACTTGGCCCGGTTGGCCACTGTTGGGTTACTGCCCTTCTCCCCTGTACCTTTCTTGTCTCTACCGCTCACTGCTTCTTTTCTCTCTCTCCCCCCCCTCTTCTCTGTGTGCGTTGGGGCGGCGGCGGCGCTTTGTGTGGGTGAGGCGGCTGACCTCTGCGGATATATGCTGCTGCGGTACTGGGATGGGGGAGCGCGGATGACACCTGATTGGCTTCCAGTATGACAGCTAACTTGCCTAGTCCCTTTAAAGGTTCTAACACTTAATGTCAAAGGCCTGAACTCCCCCAATAAGCCGCGGCAAACATGGCGTTACCTTCTGCAGCAGAGCCCCAACATCATATTTTTACAGGACACCCACCTCGTCCAATTAGATATTGGGCGCATGGCGCACCCTAGATACCCTCTACAATTTTGGACTACAGCAGACTCCAAGATAGCAGGTGTAGCGATTATTGTGCAGGACTGGCATCAGGCGGGGGGGGAGGCCAAACCCTTCAAGAGCAGGGATGGACGCTTTCTTAGAGTGAGTGAGGGGATTGGGAGGCGCACCTTTACGCTCTGTAATGTGTACGCACCCAACCAGATGCAGGATCGGTATCTTAGATCGCTTCTGAAAGAGCCTGTTCCGCAAGGTGACCCCTCGCTGATTTGGGGGGGGGGGGGGCTTAGACTTTGTTTGGGACCCTTTCTGCCCCTCTTTCTGAGGTCCTTCTGTTCCTTCTATCTTTGGCCCAGCAGGGCTCTGCTCCGGACACTATGAAAGGTTATCTTTCGCCCACTCCAGCTTTCTAAGGCTTCCAGATCAGCCTTCTCTTTTTAAGTCCCCGGTTGTTAACCGTTTCCTCAAAGGCATTACACACACGTTTCCTCCCGCACCTTTCATAATGCCTCAATGGGACTTAAATCTTGTCTTGCCCTATCTGATGTGTGCTTCCTTTGACCCCCTCGTAACTGTTCTTTACGTCTTCTCACTCTAAAGACGGATTCCCTAATAGCTATCACCTCTGCCAGAAGAGTGAGTGAGTGAGTTCCAGGCTCTTTCTTCTAAACCTTTCCTTTCTGTTCATCCGGACAAGTTGGTTTTAAGGACCCGTCCTTTCCTGCCAAAGGTTGTGACGCCCTTCCACATCTGGCAGACCATCACTTTGCCCACCTTCTTTCTGCCTCCGCATCCTTCCAAAGAGGAAGAGAGGCTCCACCGTCTGGACCCAAAATGTGGGCTCTCGTTCTATCTGAAGCGCACACAACAGTTCTGGGTGAATGACCAGCTCTTTGTTGGCTATGTGGGTGCCAAAAAAGGTCGGGCCGTACACAAACGGACCATCTCTCGTTGGGTCGTTCTGTGCATCAAAGCAGGTTACTCGTTGGCTAAGAAGGAGCCTCCTTTGGGGCTGCGTGCCCATTCTACCAGGGCAACGGCAGCCACTACTGCCTTGGTACGCGGCGTTCCCTTACAGGACATTTGTCAGGCAGCTACGTGGGCCTCGATGCACATGTTTACCAAGCATTACTGCCTTGACAGTCCAGTCCAGAGAGACGGCTTCTTTGGCCGTTCTGTTGAGGTACTGGGTTTTTCAGAACCGGTACTTAACCGGTAACCCAGCGGTGTCAGGGAATACACACCCAAAGACCTCGAGTCCTTTTCCTGATTCAGACCACAGAAACTCAGAGTCTTCTAGGTGAAGTCAAAGATTAGTTTATTGGCTACAACCAAGGTAACAAGTGTCCTAGAAGTACAACACGGGGAAGTATATTCTCAGGAGACTGCTCGAATTTACAAAGTCGGGCTTCTCTCTTTATACAGAATATTCAGCTTCAGGCAAACATTCTTCGAATTTATAGTATGTCATTTACAGTTATTGGTTTACAAAAGAAAAGCAGAGTCATGATGACATGTACATATTTCACGTCGTGCTGCCCATAACAAATCATCCGGCAAGGGCCAACATTTCATCAGATATCGCTGGACCCCCAATAAAAACAGGCACCTCCCCATCATAAAGTAAGTGAAGCAAAAGAGTAGAGACAGATGTGAGCAAGATACGGCAGGTGTGCGCGCTGAAATGGTTTTATGGCTTGTTGAGCCTTGATGCTATCTTGCTCGGCCACTGGGAGGGGAACTGACCTAACGAGTTCGGCCTGGGGCAATGGTTCCAACTTGCACAGGTCATGGAAAAGTCGATTAAGTAGTATGTGTCCTTGTGGAATTGAATTCAACTGGATTAAGGCCTATGTAAAGGGCAACTCACAAAATGGCTGCCATACACAAAATGGAAGCCGAGGGTTCTGAACGAGAGTGACGATTTCAAAGTGAAATCGTCACTTGAATATGCTGAAAATACCTGTACAGGACGTACTCATCATTCTCGGTCTTTTGGCACTAAATTCGTCCATTTACGATGAAGTTTTATTCTCGAGTGCAGACACATTACACGAGTCCAGAATTTTCAGTACTACAATCCCTCCTTTTGCCCTTACATAGGCAATTAATCTATCCTCATGTTAGTCTGAGTCCAGATCTATATTCCTAAAGTCATTGAGATGCTGCTGTAACATCATTCTAGTACTTAGTTCATCTCTTGACACAGGTTTCCTTACACATAATGTAACACAGAGGCCACATATTGCAGGAGCACACTGTATGCATAGACAGAACAGGAAAAGAATGGCTAAGACCATCCCAATGACCATTAGAATTTTCCATCCCCAGGCGGATATCACTTCCCAGAACCAACCCGTTAACGACCAATCCCCTTTTCCCACATGAATAGATTCGGAAGTCTTATGTAGTTTGGAGATGGCCTGGTACACTGTTGGAGCATTATCTGGGATAAAAATGCAACAACTTGATTGGATCAATCTGCATACTCCACCTCGGTCTGCAAGGATGACATGAAATGAAATGAAATGAAATTGGGTTTATAAAGCGCATGGCTGCCCAAGGGCGTCCCAGCGCTGAAACACTAGTAACAGAGCACAAGAGGAAAAGAAATTAGGAGGCCTTGGGGAAAAGAAAAGTTTTAAGTGTTTTTCTAAATTTCAGGTAGGAGGGTTCCATCCGTAGGTCCCTGGGAAGTGCATTCCACTTTTTTGCTGCATTCAGCGAGAACCGACGGCCTCCGGTGCGGGCTTTCCTCACTCTGGGAGTGATGGCCAGGTTTTCTCCGTCGGACCGAAGGGCCCGCGCCGGTTTGTATGGGCAAATTAAACCCCTCAAGGCCGGAGGGCCGTTACCTTGCAGAGATTTATAGGCAATGCAGAGTGACTTAAAAGAGATTCGCTCCTGAATTGGGAGCCAATGCAGGGCTCTGAGCAATGGTTTGGCTGGGGCCCATCTGGGGGCCCCCATAAGCAGCCTGGCTGCAGCGTTCTGTACTCGCTGCAAGATATTGATCGAGGCCTGAGGCGCCGCCAGGAGGAGGGCGTTGCCATAATCCAATCTGGACAAGATTAGGCCCTGGATTAGGAGTTTTCTCGATTCAAAAGGGGGAGGACTTACCGTACAGCCCGCAGTAATCCAAAACACCCTCCTGCCACTTTCTGCGCATGGGTCTTGAATGTTAATTGGGGTTCAAACCAAACCCCGAGGCTTTTAACTTTCTCCCTGGGCAGGGGAAGTTCCCCCATACAGGGAGGCCAGTGCTCAGAAGACATCTAAGGCGACCCTGTTCTGAAGGGTCATAAGACGATCCGACTGGAGCTCAGCAGTCAAGTTACTAAGGGCACCAGCAGTTTCAGTCACGGTGGACTCAACTACACTTGTCAATTGTCTTATGTTCCTACTGTTAGCCATGGATCCCCAGAACGGCAGAAAACCCTTTGCGAAGTCCCGAAATTCTTGACCTGCAGTGTCCTCTTTACTCTAGACACCTCTAACTACCCTTGTCCTGTGGTAATCCGCCGCTGCTGTGTAGGTGGGAGGTAACAGGAATGAAACAAAACATGAGCCCGAAATGCCAGGGGGCAACCATGTGTAGGCTCTATCATGACAGATAAAATAAGTACCCTTAGCTGCTAAAAACGCTGGGGAAGTCTGAGATCCAAAGACATATGTTTCTGTACAGACACTCTTCCCTAACTGAGCTCTGGGATTCCTGCCAATACCTTGCAGACACAGGTGACCCTGATGGGGTACGATCCATATTGGGGATGATCCTTTAGCTTGCTGTCTCTCACTGAGAGTGGCTTCATATCCGGTCACGTTCCAATTTACATATGCAAGTATCTCATCATCAGGAGTATCTTCATAAGAAATTACTTCCTTAATCATGTCAACTATGCCTTTTACTAGGGCGCTAGTCTTGAGGTTATCTTTTACAGAACGTAGGGGTTGGATTTCACGTGCATATATGAACATCGTTCTGTACGCCCATACAGAGCCATTACGACTGAAAGGCCAAACTAGATAAGGGATACCTTTATCCGTAGTGTGAGGCACAAGGCCACAAACCCAACAGTCAGTTGTGTTCATCACTAGCTGGTGCTGGTGCAATAGCTGTATGAAGGAGTTATTAATGAACTCTAATCTTCTATTGTATTCATGGCCAGGAAGGGGGTGGAAAGAATGAGAGGAAACAGTAGTAGGAGGTATGGGTGATGCAGTGGGTGCAAATGTTACACGAAAAGAGAATAAAACATAACTTATCAAAAAGATCATTACGCTGAATAGCATAAAAATACACAATATTATAAAACTTTTCTTTGTCATCGTGTTACACAGTCTCTGCTTAAAGTTCATTTGTTTGGCACGTCTCTCCACATTGGGAAACTCCATCCTCTCTAAAGTGCTGCCCGCGGTGGGAGGTTGCCTCTGCTAAGGGATGCTTCCGTCAGTCTAGGGCAACTCCCTTGGACCAACCAGAACTACCGACCGAACGTCGTCAGCTGCACACCGAAGACTTTCATCAACCGCGGCCCTAGCAGCGGAACCCGGATGGCGGTTCGAAAAACAAAAATAAGCAAGTTACCTAGATGGGAGATCTGCACTTTCAAAAATAGTACTTGGGGGAAAAAGAAGTATCTTTTTTATTTGTCCATGGATCTTAGTCTCAAATTGCAAAAGGAATGACTTTATTAGTTCGTTTTTCTCGGTCTCAAATTATACCGTTGCTTCCCAGGTAGTGTCTGATCTGGGAACAAAAGGTCAGGCTCTGTAATGTTCACTCGCTTGGATGGTGGCACAGCCTTGTGCAAAATGTTTTCGATTTTCTTGTTCAGTCAGTTCCTTTTACATGTGAATCATTAAAAGGGACGGTATTTGGCACGGCATCAGGTTCTTTACTCTGGTCATAGGGCAGAGGTAAGGGTACCCTTTTACAGTGGACCCCGTGGATCCAGGCCTTCTTCCCTTCCACTCGAACTGCCGATCTGGTAGAGAGAAGGACGAGGTATGTCCCATCCACCTGGGCTGGTCGTTTTTAGTCCTTTGGAAATTCTTTATCAACACCCAGGTTCCAGGGTCAATGCTGTGTCCCGGAGGCAGGGTGTCGTTGACCTGTTGATGCAAAACACGCAATTTAGCCGTCAATTCATACAGATAGTCAAGCAAAACAGGGTGTTCTAGCTCGCTGAACTTCGTGGGCCTAGGCACTCCCCATATGTTGGCTGGCCGGCCAAAGACAATTTCATAAGGGCTGAGTTTCACTCGCGAATGCACAGTCATTCTGGTGGATAGGAGTGCTAAGGGTAGAGCGTCAGGCCATTTAAGACCTGTGCTCGCTTGGATTTTGGCCAATTTAAGTTTTAAAGTGCCATTGTAACATTCTACTAATCCAGCTGATTGGGGGTGATTTGCAGCGTGAAACTTTTGCCTAATGCCTAGCCCTTCGCACACTTTCTTCATCACGCGACCCACAAATTCACTCCCATTATCAGACCAGACCATTCTAGGCATTCCGAATCTAGGGAAGTACTCTTTCACAAGGGCTTTTGCTGTGGACAAGGCAGTATTGTCCGCTCGGGGATAGGCTTCTATCCATCTTGAGAAAGCACAAACAACAACGAGCACGTATTTTAAGTTGTTGCACCTTTCCATGTGGATGAAATCTAGCTGCAAAACCTCGAACGGATACGTAGGAGGTGCAAAATGACCAGCTGGAGTTGGGGTTCCCCTACCAGGATTGTGTTGCAGACACACCATGCAATTCTTGATAACATTCTCTGCACACTTGGGAATTCCTGAATTCTTCCACACTGGGGCCAACAACTCGCAAATCCCTTTCACGCTGATATGAGCCATTCCATGAGCCATTGTGACTACTGCAAGCACATATGCATCGGGTAACAACCATCTCTCATGTTCTGTCGATTCAATCCAACAACCATTCGCATCCATTCTACCTGAACTTTCTCTCCACGTACTCAACTCTTTCTCTGTGGCTTCGGCTTGAATGGACTTCACGCTCTCTATCGTGTCTTCACACATTCCTACGTCACCAATCCATCTCGCAGGGCCTGCAACATACATTTGACTCGTCACATTCCTTGCTGTTTCTTTCGTGGTTTCATCAGCAAATGCGTTTCCATGACCAACGTCATCAGTCACCTTCTTGTGAGCACTATATTTTACAATCGCCACTTGTAAAGGCAAAGTCAGTGATTCTAGAAGCTCATTTACCAACTGACCATGCTTAATTTTAGCTCCATGCGAAGTCAGGAACCCACGTTCTCTCCACAATCGTCCAAAACTGTGAGCCACACCAAACGCGTACTGGCTGTCGGTGTAGACAGTCACTTTCATTCCTTTCGACAACACACATGCTCTCGTGAGTGCAATTAGCTCCGCTGCCTGATCTGAATTATGTGGGATGCGTGTAGCTTCAACAATCGTGTGCAAAGTCGTGACAGCATATGCTGCAGTCGTATCGCCATTCGGAAGCTTGAAACATGAACCATCCACCCACAATGTACCATCACATTCAGCAAGAGGAGTGTCGAAGAGGTCTACTCTTCCTTTCGTCTCTTCTTCTGTTCTATAAAGACAATCATGCTGTTCTGAAGCATCTGATTCTTCTATGAATGGTAATAATGTGGCTGGGTTAAGGGTGTTGCACTTTTGCATGTGCACATGACTTGCTAGCAAAGTCAGTTCGTACCCTGACAATCGAGCACTGGTTAAGTGCTGTGTCTTGGTTCTATTTAACAATGTGTCTACTGCATGTGGGACCATCACGACTAGTGTATTGTTCATGACCAGGCCAGCAGACTGTCGAATAGAAACAGCTGCTGCCGCTGTGGCTCTTAGACAACTTGGCAATGCTCTAGATACCGGGTCCAAAGTCGACTAAAAATACGCGCATGGACGTTGTTTGTCCCCAAATGACTGAGTCAGTACTGATAATGCACAACCTTCCTTCTCGTGGACGTACAATGTAAAAGGCTTACTGTAGTTGGGGTTACCTAACACCGGAGCCGAACATAATGCTGTGCGTAATTCGGAAAAACTCGTTTGACACTCTTCAGACCAAGGGACGGGATTGGGTGTATCTTTACACGTTAACGCCACCAAAGGTTTGGCCAATAATGAAAAATTAGGGATCCATTGTCTACAATATGATGTAATGCCCAAGAAAGCACGTATTTCTCTCTGTGTTCTTGGCACACTCAATTTCGCTATTGCCTGAATTCTCTCTGGGGTCAGTTTCCTTCCCTCCTTCGATAAGAGATGACCTAAGTAGGTCAACTCTTGTCGGCAGTATTGAAGCTTGGAAAGTGACACCTTGTGATGGAAATCGCACAGATGGCGTAACAATGACATTGTTGCTTTCTTGCAAATTTCCTCAGTATCCGCAGCTATAAGCAAATCGTCAACATACTGTACAAGAGTAGCACCTTTTGGCAAAACAATCGTATCAAGCTGTGTTTTTAGAGCTTGACTGTATATTGACGGACTTTCACAGTAGCCCTGAGGAGCGCGTTTAAAACGGAAGCTTCGACCTCCTAAACTGAAGGAAAAAATATCCCTGCTCTCCTCGGCGATCGGGATGCTGAAGAAGGCATTCTTCATGTCAATCACCGAAAACCAAGTGGCAGAAGCTGGAATCATAGTCAATGTAGTAATGTCTGGGACAACTGGAAATTGTGGCACCACGATCTTATTCACCTCTCTGAGATCGATCACAAATCTGTACACCGGTGGCTGAGATGGGTCAGTTCGTTTTAAAACAGGTAGAACAGGACTATTGCAAACGTTGCCTCTTGTCTCTTCGATCACATCTTTTTCAATTAACTCGTGAACGATCGCTAGCAAAGCTTTCTCGCCTTCACTAGAAATTCTATATTGGGGAATTCGTGGCATTTGAACATTGGTTTTCAATGTTACAACATATGGTGGAATTTCTAAAAGACCGACCTCGTTAGGACCAGTAGCCCAAAGAATGTCCGGAAGAAACGACAACTCTGTTGGAAGTTTGTCTCTCGACAAATACATGGCAGAAACCACTTTCTTACCTAAAGTGAGTTGTACTCCCAAGGGAGAACAGTACAAAGTCGCATACAATCTTTTTAACAGATCCAATCCCAACAAATTTTCACCACAACCTGTTGTCAGAATAAGGGGTGCTTCTAATTCACGGGGACCAACAGAAAGAGTCAAAGGGTCAGAAATCGGATTTCTAACCGGGGCGCCAGAAAAACCTACTGATACATTCGTTTCGCCAGACAAAGGTGCGCCAGGGAGTTTGGAGTGCATAATAAAACTCTTTGTAGCACCAGTATCCAACAGAAAAGGTTTTGACCCACCTGATGTAATCACCTCAACGTATGGTCCGCTCTGATCTACTGGAACTGAAACAACTCCCTCTCTTTGTCTATGGCTGTCCTAGCAATCATTACTCTCCCAATTCTCACTTTCTGTATAGTAATCATTTGTATAGCACTGAGCTGTCCTACCAGATGTGTTGTTCTGCTGATCAAACTTGTTCATGGAATTTTGAGGTGGAAGGGGACGTTCGTTCCGGGGGGCATTCCCGTGTCCTCTTCCTCTAGGCGCTTGCTGAGCACCTCGACCTCTTACACCAGAAACGCCATTCGCGAGCTGTAGTAGGATAGGGCAACTATATTTAAAATGACCTTCCTCCTTGCAATACGAACATTGGTTGGGACCTACAGAAACACGTGGTTGACAATACTCGATCCTTTGCGAGTTCCTCTGATATTGTTGAGGCTGCTGCAAATTACTCTGGTAATTATTCTGACCGTTATTATTTTGACCGCCACCACCACGTGGTGGATATGCTTGCTGTAACAAGACCTTCGTTTTCAACTCTTTCGTTTTCTTTTCTACTTTATCTTTCTCGTCTTTGTCTCGATTTTCGTAATACTGTGCTGTAGCTAATATCTGTGCCGAAGACGAGACTGCCCAAGAACTTTCCGAGTCCTTTAACTTTTTGCACAACTCAGGAAGCAAATTGTGCACGAATTTATCGACGAATAGTCTCTGACCACCTTCTGTGCTCATATCTTGACTACTGTGGTCGACAAAAGTTTCTTCAAATCTGGTGAAGAAATCAGACAGCGTTTCATCTTTCTTCTGTTTACATGCAGATACTTTATCCCAATTCACGCGTATTTCAGGCATTATCTTTTTCATATAATCAATTATTTTACCAGGCAGTTCTGCTATCAAAGGTTCAGGCTTAGCGCCACCTACTTGTAGGGCATCTGTCGCAGTAATGTTAGACCATGAGTCACCTAATTCCTGATCATGATCCGTGTGACGAATCTTTCCCCATAAAGGCTGTGGAACAACGTTCCCAAATAACATATCGATATCGGCTAAATTCATTACACATGACCCAGCAGTCTGCGACAACTCTTTGTAATATCCTGCAGGGTTTTTATGCGGATCAGGTAATGTCTAAGTGCTAAAACTTCAGCTCGTTTCCATGGGACATGTACCCACACACGCTGAAAGTGTGGCAGAATAGGTGGATTAGCCGTTGCGTCACCCTCTCTCCATTGAGGGGGAACTTCTCTCATGGGATACTGTCGCGCCTTTTTCCTAGGTGTATCGCGCTCAGATTGCGAACCAGAAGTGTTCCCTTTACTCCGATAAGACAACAATATCTCAACCGCTTTTTGGACATCTGGACCTACGATCATTCCTTCCCCAAACTTGAACCGTACACGACACAACTCCTGCGGGTTGCATTTTAAATCATTGTCTTCCAAATCCTCACAGAGAAAAACACACATTTGTTCGAAAACATATCTCTGTGTCGGTGCTTCCCACTGAAGGAAAACTTTCATGACAGATTCAACGTCATATTTTAGAGTATCCATAATCCATTTATGAGCTAAACGATTCAATACATCTCTCTCTTGGTAGTCAGGCAGTTGACTTCGCAACTGTCTTCGTTCCGTGTTAGGGGTCGTAGTAGGCTACCCGAAAAGAGGTGAGAAAATATTAGTTACAGTGCTGGCCATTCTCTGTCGAACAGAAGGAGAAACTGAAGGGAGAACGGGTGGAAAAACAGGGTGAGATGAGGCTGAAGTAGAGGCAATAGCAGAGGGAGCATTATGAGAAATCGAAGGTGCACTAGGCAAAGTCGTAGAAGGCATAAGCGAAGTAGATGTAGTCGGTGTGCCTTGAGGAGGCTGCACCGGAGGAGCGGAAGCCAGCTGAAGAGCAGCTGGTGGGTGCTGTAGAGGAGCAGGCATAACAACCATGGGCGGCGCAACTAAGGGTTGCGGAGGCGCCGTGGCTGTTTGTGCATAGGGGGGTGGTGAACTTAACAAATGGCCCATTAACGGGTCTTCCTTAAGGTCTTTTGCTGCATCCTTCTTGGGACGCGGCAAAACTGGATAGCATTTATCTATCGCCATTTTACGTTGCCTGTGCAACTGCTCACTCATCTGTTCTTCTTCATTGTCTTTAAACTGCATAGCAGCTTTCATTACTGAAATATTCCCTTCTCTCTTATTTTTCTTCTCTAATTTAATTTCTTTTTGTCTGGCCTCCTTACGCCATAGGCGAAAAGAGTCAAACATCGCCGGCCGGGCTTTCTTTTTAAAGAGTTTAACTTCAAGGTTGTCTAAGATTTCTGAATCAAAACTACCATATTGGGGCCATTTTAGAACACCATCTTTCCCGGTGTATTTAATCCATACTTCGTTGTAGGTGATGGGGCCTACCCCATGTTTCACATATAACTCGTAGGTTGGAGTTCCAACCGGAGGAACCGGACATGAGTCCTCCAATCGGGAGTCCCTATTATTACTGCCAAGACAAAACTAATTTCCAAGTCTAAGACCAGACATCTTCGCTCTCTAGTCTAGTTCCAAACTTCAAAGGAATATCGATAACGAAATTTCTCGTGAATACACGAGTCCTTCGGTTTTGGTGCTTGCAAGTACCAACACAAAACTTTTTATCCCAAGGATACCAAAACTAAGATCAACTAAGGACTGGGAGACGCTCCACTTATACTTAACTGAAATATCGATGACGTCACCAGAAGACTCGTCTCAGTGTTTCGCTCTACCAAACTTCAAGGGTCCAAATCAGGGCGATAGCCAGGGCAGCAGACCTTTGTAGCCGTCGGGAAGCGGGGAACCTCGCAGCAAAGACTTTCGGACCACGTCGACATGCAGGGGTCGATGAAGTGGCAGGCCTTCCTCCAGAATTTTCACACGAAGCTCCTCACGAACCTCTGGCTGGACCGGTACCGCTGGAATCGCTCTACGTTGGGCGCCAACTGGGCGCCAACTGAGGTACTGGGTTTTTCAGAACCGGTACTTAACCGGTAACCCAGCGGTGTCAGGGAATACACACCCAAAGACCTCGAGTCCTTTTCCTGATTCAGACCACAGAAACTCAGAGTCTTCTAGGTGAAGTCAAAGATTAGTTTATTGGCTGCAACCAAGGTAACAAGTGTCCTAGAAGTACAACACGGGGAAGTATATTCTCAGGAGACTGCTTGAATTTACAAAGTCGGGCTTCTCTCTTTGTACAGAATATTCAGCTTCAGGCAAACATTCTTCGAATTTATAGTATGTCATTTACAGTTATTGGTTTACAAAAGAAAAGCAGAGTCATGATGACATGTACATATTTCACGTCGTGCTGCCCATAACAAATCACCCGGCAAGGGCCAACATTTCATCAGATATCGCTGGACCCCCAATAAAAACAGGCACCTCCCCATCATAAAGTAAGTGAAGCAAAAGAGTAAAGACCGATGTGAGCAAGATACGGCAGGTGTGCGCGCTGAAATGGTTTTATGGCTTGTTGAGCCTTGATGCTATCTTGCTCGGCCACTGGGAGGGGAACTGACCTAACGAGTTCGGCCTGGGGCAATGGTTCCAACTTGCACAGGTCATGGAAAAGTCGATTAAGGAGTATGTGTCCTTGTGGAATTGAATTCAACTGAATTAAGGCCTATGTAAAGGGCAACTCACAAAATGGCTGCCATACACAAAATGGAAGCCGAGGGTTCTGAACGAGAGTGACGATTTCAAAGTGAAATCGTCTCTTGAATATGCTGAAAATACCTGTACAGGACGTACTCGTCATTCTCGGTCTTTTGGCACTAAATTCGTCCATTTACGATGAAGTTTTATTCTCGAGTGCAGACACATTACACAAGTCCAGAATTTTCAGTACTACACTGTTCTCCGTGACTTTCTGGTGTAATCTTGTTCGCAGACCCACCACCGGGGTTTGTATTGCTGGGGTTTCTATTCTTAGGTAAGGAATCTATCATTAACGTGTCTCTTTCTGATGCACAAGTTACTACTTGTGTAAAGATATATCTGTAAGAGACATTAGTTAGTGATAGATTCCTTACTGCCCCACCCATCCTCCCTGTTCTGTGAACTTATGTTCAGGGTTAAGGTCATGCCTTTCAGGGCCCTAGTTTCCTGGCACAAGTGCTTCAATCAAAAAGAGAGGGAGGAGGATAATCGGTCCATTCAGTTCCCCTGATCAGATCCACAGTTAATCAAATGAAGGTTTGGAATGGACACTAGTGTCTACAGAACCATTGGTTCGAAATTGACAACCCTCATAGGCAACCTGATTTTACGATGCGGTATATTTGTTTTTCCGCCCCATCAGGTGTCATGGCATATTCATAGGGTAGTCAAAAAGTGTGGTATGCCTGCCTCACCCGAGGCTACCTCTGGTTCAAAATAGAAGTGTCCAGAAATACTGGGGAGGGTGTAGAAAATGTAAAAGCAGTGGATCTCCAAAATAATTTTAATGGAAAGGGAGAAGAACACTGTTGTTTAAAAAGAGGCGATATAGTTGTAATCGAGTAACTAGATTACCATATATCTATATATATATGGATACGTCGTCAACATGTTTCAGCTCTCTGGGCCCAGCCGGGTCTGTAGAGCTTTCGTCAGGACTAAAAAAACACACAAAACATACATAAGGTACTCACACTATTAGTGTAGCTTCCTGTCGCTAATTATAGCGTTTCTTTTTTGCCACCTGAAATATAGGAGCAGAGACATATACAATCCCAAACATTGTGGTACTGTAGATTAGGTAATTAGGCATCGTGATTCAAAGAACCACGCACACACAAACTAGAATTACTAGTGCATTTATGCGCATCACTTTTCAACACATAAACGTTTTCAGCGAGAAAAAATATTTTCAGAGAACAAAAGTAAGTATGTTACAGGAGACAAGCTATATACAACTGCTAGATGTTGCACGCAGTGATTCCATGCATAGGTCAGTCATATTTATATTATCTTTCAGCACATATAGTAAGGGCATCCTAATGCGCTGCTTTTTAGTCAGATTCTATAGTAAGAAAAGCATCGTGCACACTATGGGTTTTAAACAAAAGTCAACGTGCGTTTTTTAACTGCTTGGTGTTGCATTCAGTGATTTCAAAAGCCCGAGGACACAATGTACTGTGAGTCAGAGGCAGAACACTCATACTGGTATTATCTGTCAGCAATTATAACAAGGGCGTCTCAGCGCGCTGCTTTTACGTGAAAAACATCGCGCACATTATATATTTTTAGAAACAAGTCAGTGTTCGTATAATCATGTGCCACAGGACATTGCGCGCATTCGTTTTTTAACAAGACGATCATATATTTACTCTATTCACGCAATGACTCATACCTTTATGGCTGAAATTTCATGCTTCCACAAGGGTGCAGGAGTCGCTTTGCGGGGTCTCTACTGGAGAGATAGTATCAGCGATTAGGGGGTCATAGGGACCACACTTACCCGCATCACTCCGTCTCTTCTTATGTTTGCTCAGTCTTACCCTCGTGTGCCGCGTTTTGGGCCCTGTGCTGACTCTGCCCTTGGTTGCAGGCGGAGCACTGTGGCTGGGTTTTTTCTAATTTCGCAATGACATAAAGGTAGGACTCCAAGTTTAAGCCACATGCTGCATTCAATATGGCCCCTCGTGTGTTCTTTATCATAGATTTTTACATCAGAGTACTACAATATTGTCAGGTATATTGAGGGGTTGATTTGTCAATAAATCCCAATGTCAGGACTCAATTAATTAAAAAAATTAATTAATTTACATTGTCGTCCCAGTTAGAATCCACATCTAGGGTTGTGGAGGATTAATTATTACATTGACATTACGATAAAGTTTAATTGAACTGACTCCATGGAATATTGTCGTTCATTCCAGAGATATGCGTGCCAAGGCGGTCCACCCATCTCTGCTCTTTTTCAAAGAGAATCCGTTCTGCGTTGTGATTTTTATCTTGCAGTGTCTCTAGGACTGTCCAGATCAGGTCGTCACAAGTGTGGCCAGCTTCCACAAAGTGTGTACATAATTTTGTGTTATTTTTCTTCAGGCGTACATTGCTCCGGTGTTCCCCGATTCGCAACTTCACTCGTCTGCATGTCATGCCTATATATTGACGTTTGCATGGGCATGTGATCATGTAGATAAGGTGAGAGGAGTTGCAGTTCGTGTGGTTTTTCTGGGTCCATGTCAGGGTGTTCGTAAGTTGCAAAGTTTTTGTCGGCCTGGTAAATTTGCACACACCACAAGTGCCGCATGGGTAATGACCCGAGACAGGTTGCATTCTGGCATCTCTTATAATTTTGAGGGTTGTTTGAGTTTTAGGTCGTGTGTGGACCAGGACATCCTTAATGTTCTTAGTTCTCCGATTTGCAAAACGTGGTTTTGGCCAGTCAAATTGTCCAGAGTTAATTATTTGCCAGTTCTTTCTAATTAACTTCTGTACCCCATAGGTGGAAGGGCAGAAAGTAGTGACACACGTTACCAGATCCTTAACTGGTTCCTTCACATTTGTCTGTAAGAGACATTCGCGTGGCTGATGTTTTGCCCTTTTCATGCACTTATTAATCACCGTTGGTGTATAGTTCCTTTGTTGCAATTTTTGACTTAGTTCTATTGCCTGTTTCTTATAGTCGCTGTCTTTGCTGCAGTTTCTCTTGTGCCGTAAAAACTGGCTGAAGGGGAGGTTATCCCGCAATGGTCGCGGATGGTAACTGTAGTATGACAGCAGGCTATTCTTTGCTGTCGGTTTCGTAAAGGTCTTGGTTTCGAGCTTCCCGTTCTCATGGAAAATTGTTAGATCCAAGAAGGTTATGCTTTCCTTATTTTCAGTGAAGGTAAAGTTAAGCCATTGGTCTCTTGCATTTAACCATTCGATGAATTTATGCAGGTCTTCTTTTGTGTCCCATATTAAAAGCACATCATCGATGTATCGTTTCCAGTATAAAATACTGGAAACGAAAGGGTTGCTTGTATTTAGTACCTTCTTTTCTTCCAATTGGCTCACATATAGCCCCGCCACCGAAGGAGCACAGGCGCTCCCCATGGAGGTTCCATGGCTTTGAAGGAAGAGTTGTCCGTCATACTCGAAATAGTTTTCTTTTAAAACTAGACGACAGCATTCCATAATGAAATGACGTGGGGTTCTGTATGGCCAGTCTTGATTAAACAGAAGATCTTCAAGCATTTGCAGCGTGTCTTCCTGAGGCAGGCTAGTGTACAATGCCTCGACATCGAGGCCCACCAATGTCATTGTATTCGGGTTGTAGTTGAAATCTGTGATTTGTGTCAAGAGGTCTCTGGTATCTTTTAGATAAGTAGGGGTTCGTTGCACCATTTTCTTGAAATACTCATCCACAAATTTTGATAGAGGCTCTAACAGGGAACCAATGCCCGAAACTATGGGACGTCCTGGTGGCGGCGACCTGTTCTTATGAGTTTTCGGTAGAGAGTAAAAGAACGGCGTTTTGGGGCTCTTGGGTGTCAGGAAATCCGCTTCTTTTTTGGATATCCAGTCGCTCACCTCTGCTTCATGAACCATGATGGCAATTGTGTTCGTCAGTCTGTCTGTAGGGTCTTCCTCAATCTTCTTATAGAAAATTTCATTGGAGAGGAGGGATAGGCATTGTTGGTTGTATCCTTCTTTTGACAGGATCACTATCCCTCCCCCCTTGTCTGCTGGTTTTATAACGATTTTGTTATTTTCCTGCAGGTCCTTCAGGGCTTGACGTTCCTTTTTGTTGAGATTTTGGAATGTCTTTTTTGGTCCTAAGTTGTCGATGCCTTTCATGAGGGCCTGTTCGAAAGTTTGTATTTCGATAGGTACTGCAGATGATGGAGGGCAGAACTTCGATTTCCTCCTCAGATTGGTATCACCTTCATTAGTTTGACCTTCTGAATTGGCGAAGAAAGCTTTTAATTTCAAGGTTCGGCAAAATTCCGAGATCTCACATTTTAGTTTGAATCGATCTGTGGGGGGTGTCGGGACAAAGCCGAGTCCCTTATTCAGGACACTCAGTTGGTCATCCGTTAGGTTGATGTTTGATAAATTCACAACTAATGAATCTAGCTGCTTGGACCTGGGGCTGACGACATACTCCGGGTCTGCACATTCGGCTGGCCTTGCCATGTCAGGTTTTTCTTTTTTCCTCGCGATTGATTTTGGCCTCTTCCTAAAAAAGGTTGCTGTGGTTGATTCATGGCATTAGATAGAGGATGGTTCTCTAATTGTTGTTGGGGGTGTCCATTAGAATTATATGGGTTCATCCACCCGGTGAAGGGGGGCATAAATGGCTGGAAAAACGGCATTTGGTGTCCGTGGAAGAGAGGAGGTCGTTGCCACCTATTACCCCTTCTCGCACGATTTGATCTAAAATTGTTGCGACCCCTTCTTGGTGTAGTGTCATCTGAACTTGCATCAGAGCCTGCAGAGGAGTTCCATCCTGTAGAACCATTGTCTGAGCCATTGTCTGTTGGGACGTATTCCTTCTTTGTATAAGGATGCATGCTTTCCTGGCTAAATTTTTTGACATCTTTAGCTAGTTTTTGAAGCTTGTTTTGCATTAGGTACTCATGGGTGTCATCCATTTCTTTCGTTATTTCTTCCAGGCGTTTCTTATATATTGATGGATTGATGTTTTTCTTCATTTCATTTTCGCACTCTCTAATTTCTATCAGAAGTGCTTCTGAAAGTCGTTTTGCCGTCTTCACTATAAGTACCAGGTAGTCAAGGGTACACTTCCATGAAATGGAAGACCAGTCGCATCTAAAAGCCAGGTCATGGAGAAAGATTCTCGGGGCATTAGTGACCCACAATCCTTTTGGCGCCGTTTTTGATCTTAAATACTCGGTCATTATAATACCGTGTATGGCAGTGCGAATCTGCTCCCTCTTCTTGTTAGTCAACGAGTCCCAATCGTCAGTTTGGGCTAGTACTTGAATTAAGTCGGTGTTTTGTATTAGCGATTGTGCTGCTAATATTTCAAGTGGTCAGTTCTTGCATGGCTCTGCATTCCTGGCGCGGAAAGTCATGTACACAACTGATGTCAGCACACATGGGTGGTGCCTAAGTAGTCTCCATGACGTCATCTCGGTGCTTCCGACGCCAGTGACAGTCATGGCGCCGCACAACGCCACCTACCGACGAGCAGGTGTACTGCTGACGAAAAACTTTCCGGATCCAGTCTGACGCCTGGGGATATTCTAAGGTAAGGAATCTATCACTAACTGTCTCTTACAGATATATCGTTACACAAGTAGTAACTTGTAACTTGTGCATCAGGACCTCCTTGTTTGCTGCACTGCTCACACATTCCCCCATTTTCATATCTCAATAATAAAGATATTGTACTTAAAACTCGGTCTCTCCCAGGCGGGGCGGTCTTCCAATTGGCTAACTGAGCATCCCTCTGCTTTCATTCCAGCCCCCTCAAATGTTGGTCTATTTCTGTGGGCAACCTCTCCCTTCATAGACCACCTTCTCGCCTGCATGCACCAATCTATGCTAGTTTCCTAATCCCTGGATGTGGGCCCCGCCTCCCACTTCCATTTTCTAGCTATGTTCCGTTTGGGCACCATGATTCGTTGCCCAGCTGTTAGATTTGTCTCCCAAATATTTAATAAACACCATTGAGAGGAAGGCTCTGCATATTTCCCACATAGTGTCATACGTGTAACAATCACCTTCCAGTATGTCTAAATCATGGGCAATTCCACCACAGGTGTAAAAACATGACCTCCTGGCCACAGTTCCTAGGGCATTGTGTTGATTCGAGGTCCACCATTTTTAATAATGTTGTGCATTATGGCCATGTCCTGGGGTGACGCAAGTGGCTCCTGCCACTCCTCATCACTCAAGTCCCCCGATCCTCCACCCATTTAGCAGGCACTGTCTCCAAGGTGTTGAGGGGGATTGTTTGGTATATTCCGATAGGTTAAAGATATTGATTTTTCTTTCAGATTGTAGTCTAGCAACCTATCCTTGGGGGTGAGGGAGATCGGTAACCTTTGGAATGCCAAGTTGTAGAGCATGCCTTAACTTGAGATAGCGGAAGGTTTCGGATGACACAAACTCGTAGTCTCTTTGGAGGTCTACAAAGGGCCTAACCTTCTTATTTACCCACAGGTCGCCTACCTTTGAGACACCAATAAGGTCCCATTTATCAAAACCTGGGTGGTTTGCCAGAAATCCCAAACATGTCATGTCCCATAACAGAATAATTTGGGTGAGTTTTTCTCACCACCCTATAGCTGCTGATGCTGTATGCCATTTATTTATATAGCGCGAACCAGATCCCAAAGGATACCATAACTGTGCTTGATGTTGAAGGGGGTGTTCCTCGTTTGCCCCCCCCCCCCCATAGATGGCCCTAAGATAGCCCCTCAGTCCCATGTTGTGTATCCATTATATAGGCCGGTTCGTTATGTGGGGTATGAACCCACTGATCATTTAAGTTGCACTGCCCGGTAATATTGAAACACTGGAAGAGCGATTCCCTCCGTAGTACCAGCTCTTAGTCAGTTTATTTCACACTATTCGTGGAGTCCCACAGGAGTGTCCGTACCTCCGCTTCAACCACTCGAAAATATGTCCGCATTCTGATGTTGGTAATTTATCAGCAGCACACTACAAAGATTTAGTGATAATATACAGATGTCTTACCCAGTTCGTTATGTGAAAATGAACACTTAATCCTGTACAGACCACTCAAGCTGCACAACAATTGTTTGCTATGAGAATCGGCCACATTGTGTGGTTTGTTCAGATCAATGATAAATCTCTTGTCTTTGTGCTACGAGCAAGAGGCAGAAGAAGTACAGTTCTGGTACCTTCAACAGCCAGGACGGGTATAGGTGCTGTGTAAGATGGCCCAAATTCTTTCTTCTCCACCATTTTTTCCCTGACTAGATCACTAAATGGAAGGGATGGTTAGTTTGGCCTTTAGACCCGAACGGATGTTAGGCACGATTCCTAAATGACATTGAGGGATTTAAAATGAGCAGGCCTGCCGTGTGGTTCCTACAGTCTGAACACTCTGGGTGGTGACCTGTGCTGTTGGGAAGGTGGAACAGCACGTGTCCCTTGTATCTAATGACCTGGAACTTGGGGGCTTTTTATTAGGTCCCCTGAACCCATGTTAAAAACGATTCTTGTATGCAATATACATTGAAATACGGAAAGTTTCTCTGCAGGAAGTTGCTGAAAGACTGCAAATTTGACAGGGCCAATTTAGAAAAAGCTTCAACAGTGGTTGAAAATTGAATGAACACCGTCTCCTTTAGAATCTACTCTTTGGGAAACTAATAGACATTGTTCAAAGAGACATGTTTGCATTATAACATGGGCAGTCACAGCTTAGGTCTATTCTATTATTGAGCCCGAACCGTCAAACACTACGTTCTCTCCACATATCGTGGCATCATATCAATGCCACAAATCTGTTTCCCTCTACCACCTTACAAAACAGCCAATACTAATGGCACGCAAAGATGCAACATATACTGTTAAACATAGAAAAACTAGGGGGGGGCGTGGCTTGGCCAGCGATGGTGTAGGACGTGTCTCCCGGGAGCTCTGGCGATCCACCACTGTTTAAATCAATTACAGAGGGGTTGGGGACCCACGGCACGTACCTTTGCAGTGGACATCGGCGGCGGTGACCAGGGCCATCAGCTGAGAGGCTGCACACTGCCCAGCGGCGCTCTCCGGCATGGAGAATTGCGGGACTTGGAGGTCCGGACGAGCAGGCTGCCATTTTATGAGCCCCTATCGGTGTCCCTCTTCAGGCGATCCCGGGGCCTCGGGGCTGGAGACCAAGTGGACTAAAGGCGGTAGTGATCGTCGACGCTGACCCCTCCTGGCGGCGGCTGGTTGCAGAGGGAGTGTTGCTGGTGATGAACTGCGGGCCGCGCTGAGGTGACCCCTGAAGCGGCTGGGTACAATGAGTGGCGGCCTTGCGGGGTCTGACGTGTGGCTCGCCATTTTGTATCTTGGACCCGGTGGCTTCTGGGGACACTGCCAAGCTGGTGTATGCCCTGAGTGACGGCGAGTTGCCTGGAGAAGCCTTTGCCTTGGAAGCAGTGGTAACCACAGGGGGGGAGGACCGGTGGTCCTGAAGAGGCGGCGATGGTAGATGCTGTGTCGGGGATGGCTGAGGCGGGAGACGCCTGATCAGCCGGTGCAACTTGCAGTGCGGAGGTTCGCAGCGGCTGGTGACTCGACGGAGCCTGAGCTGGAACTGTAGGCCACGCGGAGGTGACCCCTGAAGCGGCTGGGGACGATGAGTGGTGGCCCAGAGGCCTAGCGGAAACTGACTTGTGGCCCGCCATTTTGTATCTCGGGCTTGGTGGCCCCTGGGTCACTGCCGAGCTGGTGTGCCCTGAGCAACGGCGAGGTGCCTGGTGAAGTCTTTGCCTGGGAAGCGGTGGCAACCACAGGGGGCGGACCGGCGATCTGGCAGTGGCGGCAAAGGTGAATGTTGTGTCGGAGCTGGCCGAGGCGGGAGACCCCTGCTCAGCCCCGAACGCCTTGCGGTGCAGAGGTTCGCAGAGGACTGAGCCTGAGCTATGGAGTCACCTGAACTGAAAGCAGGTACAGTGCGGCTGAGCGCGGGGCCCCGGGTGTGAGGCGCGACGGACTGCGGACACCCCCCTTGAGACTCTTCCATGGTCCAGCTTTGGGGGCATTAGTTGACGTTTCAGGAGCGCTTGCCCTGGTGCGTGGCTGAGGATTGCGATTGTGAGTCTCGGCGGGACGTGGGCGCCGCCGACACCTTGAGGCTCCTCTACTGCCCGGCATTGAAATCGATGGGCTGTTTGCAGGCACACCTGGGGGGGGCCCCGCTGTCACGCCGGAACCCTAGATTCTGTAGTAGGGGATCTCTGTGTATAGTCATTATCTAGTGAATAGTCCCGCCCATGTGCGTGGACCCCGGAGCAATCAAAAATAATCTCTTACAGTGTCAAAAAATGCAGAAAATGCATAGACACTTAAGAGAGAATTTAAAGACAGATAATGCAGCCAAAAAGGCTACACTGTCCAGTACTTCAACTAGAAATTCCACCATAAAATCCACAAAACAGCAAAGCCTGTACAGATTTCCCTTGCTTAACAGCAAAATCCCTCAGGAATGATAGAGAGAAGAACCTGGACAGACAAGCCCCATAGGCTGCCATTATGTGGCTTAATTAGGATACTGTGCCTTTAAGGAACCTTCCAGAACCTTCTCTCAGTATCCCAGAATGCATAGCAGGTCCAACTTAGCCTCAGTTCTTTTTTCCGGCTCCTGCAAGCAGGACCCTGGAGCATTGATGTAGGAAGGTTGATCCCTGACTATGGTTGCCCCCAACTTTTTGCCTGGTGTTTTGCTGGTTTTCTGACTTAGTTGACCTGAGGCCCTGCTATTCAGGACCTCAGGCCCACTGCTCTCTCTGTAAAATGGATTCCATGTACCTTAGGTACATATCTAAATTGGATACTGAGTCACCTTATCAGTCCCTGTACAGTGTACCTTAGGTACCCAGGGCATAGGTGTACCCAGGGCCTACCAGGGGCTGCAGCATGTATTATGCCACCCCTGGCTGGCCATCCAAATCTGACACAACTGGCTGCTTGACAGCTGGGGCAAGGTGGTGTAATCACCCTTTGCTTTAGATATAGTATACCTATATCTAACCCTAAAATGGACACACAGATCTCCTATCAGTCACTCCTATGGCAGGCCTTAACAATCCTGAAGGCAGAGTGCTTGGAATCGTGTGAGATGGTGCTCTGGCATGAGCTGAGCCTGTCTGCGGCTTTCGGGATCCATCCCTTAGCCGTTTCCATGATATCGCATACCATATACTCTTAAGTGCATTATAATCCTCGCGGTTATATGCCAACTCTGGTATCGCTTTATCAAAACATGTCGAGTAAGGTGTCATACGAATTGGAATACTAACCCCTCGCCAATTCTGGCGACGGGGTTAGCATTCCACCCTTCTAGAGGGACACGACATGCCTGTAACCTATAACCCGGTTAAAAGTCAGACAGAGCCTTAGCATCCACAAAATGGATGCTGCCACCGAGACACAAGTCTGCCCTCCTGCTGCTGGGAGTCCTCCCAGAGCAGGAGATAAGGACAAAGGGTTTCCTGCCAGGGGCGGTGCCAGCACCGTCCCAGACAGGGTTTTGTGTATTGTAGGTAGGCAGGGCTTTAGAGGAAGGTGACTGCACGTGGCACCCCGGTGCTCACTGTGCATAGGCTGGCTGGAACCAGTTCCAGGGTCACTCCAGACCCTGTGCTGGGGAAAAGCCCGCCAAGGAAGTGGGTGTAACCACCCCCCTCCTAGTCCCACCCATAGGGCAGGACTTAGTCGCGTGCCAGCCCCTTTTTACAGGATAAAGGTAGAGACTGGCCCCCTTCCAAATCAGATCATCTTTGAATCCTGAAACTACTTTCTGCGAAAGGAACTCAAGACTTCTTCCTAAGATTTCTCCCTTGTGACTAAGGAGTAGTCACCCTGCATCCGCAGGCACCATCTAAGAACACTGCGGTCTGCTGTAAGTCCTTCCTCCGGAATCCGACTGCCCAGCTCGACGAGAACCGGCTTCCCTGGCACCTCTGACCTCTACCCACCTCTACAGCCCAGCTGAGAACCGTGGGTGCGACGAGACCTCAAGGGACCGGCCATCTTCAAGACTGCACGACTTCTTTCCAGCAAGCCCGCCGAGTGAATTCCTGGTGAGTGCTTTGGGGTCCGAGAAGCCCCGACTCTGAGCAGCTCCAGCTCCGAAGTGCAGCCCCCCAGCATCTCCACGATCTGCGTGGGGCCCTTCTGCTTTCCGCTGCTCACCGCGTTGTTTGGCTACTAGCCCGTTGGCTTGTGGCCTTCCTGACGACGCCCGACGACATTTCTGCTGCTGGTCTGGTTGCTCCAGACTGGCCCTTGCTCCCTTCCAGAGGAGGAGCACCCCGGACCCTCCTGGTCCACTCAAGACGCCATTTTGAGTCCACCGCGTGGGCTTGAATTAGCCAAGGCTTGTTGCCCAATCCTGGGTAACTTCGACGCCAACGACTTCATCCTTCGTGGGACAGCTCGCACCTCCATCCTGGTCGCCGACAACGCCTCCTGGTCCGAGAGACTGCAGAGCCCAGCAGCGCCCACTCACCTGACTGCGGTGACTTCGCCCGGTGCCATCCTGGTGCCCACTTAATCACTGGCTAGTGATTCAAGAACTTGGTCCCCTCTGCTTTCAGGTTTTCTTCTTCCTTGATCCAGGCTTGGATCCATCGAACTTTCCTTCACTGGTCGCCTGCCAGCAACTTCTTCCTTCCAGGCTCCTGGTCCGGCAACGAGATCCCCGACGTCTTTTCAGACCTATGCAGCTGCAGCCCCTGGGCTAGGTAACTTCGGCACTCCGGTGTCCCAGCATAGCCTCACTATCCAAGGGTCAGGATCCACTGTCGTTTTCTCCCTACCAGGTCGGGTTCGCCCGTGAACACTAACTTTGCCTTTACTAGCCTCCATAGACTTTGTCCCGCATCCCGCGTGAGAGTGCACACTCTGCACCCGAGTCCCCTAGGTCTCCTAGAAGTAATCTAACGATTCCCTAGTCAAGTCCTAGCGATTCCAAAGCCTATTAGTACTGTACTTACCTGCTAGTAATTTCGCATTCCACTTTTAAAGTATATGGTTTTTCGTGCCCCTCGGGCATTTGTGGATAACGTGCTAACTTAAGTATTTTCGTAAGAGTTTTGATTGTGTGCTTAGCACCCTGTCCTCATAAAGAGTACAGGGTTGTTGTGATTCTAATAAATACATTGTTTATTTTCATAACACTTGTGTGGTGTCCTTTCACTGGGTGTTCAAGGGGTAATGTGATGGTAAAACAGCTGGCTTAACACGCCCTCTAGAGTCTTAGCCTTAGACTGCTCGTATCCATGCTACTAGGATAGCTGGTCTATAAGGTTGACTTACAACCAATCATCAATAAGGGTTGTTTGGACTGATATATAGTGATCACTAGAATAGTGAGCACTGCACATCAGGCCAACTTCTCACATTGGTGAGCAGCGGTTGGGATTTGAGCTTGCTGTTGTTTTACCACACATGCCCTAAGAATATCTTGTGAAAGATCACATAAGTACTAAAGGTACATATAACTTAGCTTAGAATACTCTGAGTTCTACTGAACCAGCTGTTGTAGCTCCTAGGGCCTAGCACACCCTAAACTACAACTCTAGCAAGGGATCAGTAGGCAAACATATAGTGTAGGTAAGTGCACCACTTACACCTCACTAGAAAAGCATGTCGACTCAGGGGGACTCTACTGAGACTCCCCTGGTCAGTGTTGACCCTCCACAGGTCACTTCAAGATATGCAGCTCTCAGTTTCCAGGAGATGAGACAAATCTGTGTCTCCAGGAAACTGAAGCAGGGGTCTAACCCCACCATTCCCTTTCTGATAGGTCTCTTAGAGACATATGATGCCAGAAAGCTCTCTCAGTTACATGAGAGCATGCCAGCCTTAGAGGGAACCTCTGGGGATCCAGACCTCCCCAACACTGATTCAGCAGTTGAGGAGGAGGATGAGGAGGTACTCTCTGGGGATGAGGTAGACAAGGGTCTTGAGGTAGTCAGGAGGCTAACTAGGACCAACTTAGACTTACTTGGGCTAGGATCTGGGGGCCCCCCAGTACTAACCCGAAGTGGGCCTAACCTTGGAGTTAGGAGAGATAGATCTCTTTCTAGGGACTCCAATAGATCTCTGCACTCTAATGCCTCTTCTCAGGGGAGAAGGAATCCTCCACAGAGGAGGTTTACTTCCCCTCAGAGAAAGGAGCATGAGGCTAGGATGAGACAAGCTGAACTGAGGATTGAAAGGGAAGAAATTGCCCTGGCCAAAGAGAAGCTTGCCCTGGCAAGAGAGCAGCAGATGAGTGGGCTAGCTCCCACTGGTGGCAGCAATCTCCCAAGAGATAGAGAGAAGGGTTTAGATACTAAACACCTGACTAAAATAGTGCCCCCCTTTAAGCAAGGGGATGACATCCAGAAATGGATGGCTGCTTTGGAGAGGGCCTGCACTGTGCAGGGCATTCCCCAGAGTCAGTGGGCAGCTATACTGTGGCTCTCCTTTGATGGCAAAGGTAGAGATAAGCTCCTCACTACTAGAGTTGAGGATGCTAACAATTACCAGGTCCTGAAAAATGCACTGGTTGATGGGTTTGGTTTAACCACTGAGCAGTACAGGTTGCTGTTCAGAGACACCCAGAAAACTCAGTCTCAGGACTGGTCTGACTTTGTTGATTGTGCCACTAAGGCTTTGGAAGGCTGGCTACTGGGTAGTAAGGTTACTGATTTCAAGGGATTGTATAATCTAATTATGAGAGAGCAAGTCTTAAATAATTGTCAGAACCAGTTATTACACCAGCACCTGGTAGACTCTGATCTGACCTCTCCACAAGAATTGGGTAAGAGGGCAGACAAATGGGTCAGAACCAGGATTAGGCCCAAGAACCAAGGTGGTGACCAGAAAAAGGAATCAACCAAGCCTCAAGAGAAGGGTGGGAATAAATCTACAGATCAAACCACATCAGGGCCCCAAAAATCCTCTGAGGGGGGTGGGTCCCAGAATCCTTCCAACAACCAGAAGAAACCTTATTGTTATCCCTGTAAACAGGTGGGTCATTTAAAAACTGACAGCAGTTGCCCAAAGAATAACAATAAGGAAAACATACCCCCAAGTAACATTCCCAAACCTCCTGTTACTACTAGTAGTAATCCCCCAGGTGGTGGGAGTGCCCCCAAGAATTTGGGTGCATTTACTTTGGGAGTTCCTGGGGACTCTGGCCTAACCAGGTCCCCTGACTTAGATACTCTTGTCTGTGAGACTGGCATGGGGTTTGCCAACTTCACAACTTGTCCCAACACTTTGGGCAAGTACAGACAGGAGCCCCTCATCAATGGTATAAAAGTTGAGGCCTATAGAGATACAGGGGCTAGCATCACTATGGTGACTGAGAGTCTAGTCCCCTCAAGGCAACTTTTACCTGGTGCCACATACCAGGTGACCAATATTGATGGAGTACAGAGAGATCATCCCATGGCAGTGGTCAATCTCAGCTGGGGAGGTGTCACTGGCCACAAGAGAGTGGCAGTGTCACCAAACTTGCCTGTAGATTGCCTACTGGGGAATGATTTAGAGCTCTCAGCCTGGGCTGAAGTAGAGCAAGAGACCCATTCTAGAATGGTGAACACCCATGGTAAGGTTAGTGGGGCAGTGGTAGCCACAGCCCCAGTCCAAGATGTCCTCCCTGAACAGGTCAGGAGGGTTGTGCCAGTCACAACCCCATCTCCGACAACTTCCTTCCCAGAACAGGTTGTCAAGGCTGTCATGGTAACAGCCCACACCCAAACTGAGCCCCCTCCTGAAAAGGTCGGGAGAGTTGTGATGGCCACAGCTCAAACTCAGACAGATGATAGTGTTGTGAAGCCTGAAACTAGGGATCACTCCACTCAGACAGAGAGTATTGAGGAGGAAGAGAAATCTCCCTCCCACCAGACTTTAGGAAAAGATCAGCCTCCTCAGGGAACTGATCTGACCCCTTGTGAAGAAACTGCCACAGAGGTAGTCAGGCCTAGCCTGGCAGAACCCCTGATGTCAGTGGACCCTTCCAAGGTGGGACCCAGTCTGGAGCAGGTAACCTGCCCCTCTCTACCCTGCCTCAGTCAGCCCAGGGCTGTAGAGGTCAGGGAGGCCAGTGTTGGACCCCAAAGGGCCCCCTGTCCAAAAGAATTTCCCAATCAGCAGATTAAGGGCACTGAAGCTAGTAGACCTAGCCAAGTGAAAATAAGACACACTCCTGAGGGATCCCCCTTAAAATTAGTTAGGGACCTCCCACAGATGGACACTGTTGGGCACAGCCAAACTTGGGACCTGAGGGCCCCAGACCTGAACTGTCCCTCCAGTAAGCCAAACAGAGGGACCCAACCTCCAGCTGTAGGTAGCCAGAGGTTGACCCTGAGAGCCCAAAACAACTCAGTCTTGGAAAGAAAGGCCTATATGGTGGAAAATGATTGGAGGAAGCTGGGCCCAAAATTAGTGGAGCCTCACTTCAGTACTCCATTTCAGCACCAGCCTTTTTTTTTGACAAAACACACCACAGGTAGAGATTCCCTATGGTGGAGACCCTCAGACACCCTTAGGGTGAGGGATTGCTTAGTGGACCATGACATAGGGGGTAACCATGCCAGTGCTGGCACTTCCTTAAATGGCCACTTAGGCAATATAGGCTTACCTGGACAAGGATAGCCTTATCTCCTTTCGTTTGGGGGGGGGGTTATGTAGGAAGGTTGATCCCTGACTATGGTTGCCCCCAACTTTTTGCCTGGTGTTTTGCTGGTTTTCTGACTTAGTTGACCTGAGGCCCTGCTATTCAGGACCTCAGGCCCACTGCTCTCTCTGTAAAATGGATTCCATGTACCTTAGGTACATATCTAAATTGGATACTGAGTCACCTTATCAGTCCCTGTACAGTGTACCTTAGGTACCCAGGGCATAGGTGTACCCAGGGCCTACCAGGGGCTGCAGCATGTATTATGCCACCCCTGGCTGGCCATCCAAATCTGACACAACTGGCTGCTTGACAGCTGGGGCAAGGTGGTGTAATCACCCTTTGCTTTAGATATAGTATACCTATATCTAACCCTAAAATGGACACACAGATCTCCTATCAGTCACTCCTATGGCAGGCCTTAACAATCCTGAAGGCAGAGTGCTTGGAATCGTGTGAGATGGTGCTCTGGCATGAGCTGAGCCTGTCTGCGGCTTTCGGGATCCATCCCTTAGCCGTTTCCATGATATCGCATACCATATACTCTTAAGTGCATTATAATCCTCGCGGTTATATGCCAACTCTGGTATCGCTTTATCAAAACATGTCGAGTAAGGTGTCATACGAATTGGAATACTAACCCCTCGCCAATTCTGGCGACGGGGTTAGCATTCCACCCTTCTAGAGGGACACGACATGCCTGTAACCTATAACCCGGTTAAAAGTCAGACAGAGCCTTAGCATCCACAAAATGGATGCTGCCACCGAGACACAAGTCTGCCCTCCTGCTGCTGGGAGTCCTCCCAGAGCAGGAGATAAGGACAAAGGGTTTCCTGCCAGGGGCGGTGCCAGCACCGTCCCAGAACAGGGTTTTGTGTATTGTAGGTAGGCAGGGCTTTAGAGGAAGGTGACTGCACGTGGCACCCCGGTGCTCACTGTGCATAGGCTGGCTGGAACCAGTTCCAGGGTCACTCCAGACCCTGTGCTGGGGAAAAGCCCGCCAAGGAAGTGGGTGTAACCACCCCCCTCCTAGTCCCACCCATAGGGCAGGACTTAGTCGCGTGCCAGCCCCTTTTTACAGGATAAAGGTAGAGACTGGCCCCCTTCCAAATCAGATCATCTTTGAATCCTGAAACTACTTTCTGCGAAAGGAACTCAAGACTTCTTCCTAAGATTTCTCCCTTGTGACTAAGGAGTAGTCACCCTGCATCCGCAGGCACCATCTAAGAACACTGCGGTCTGCTGTAAGTCCTTCCTCCGGAATCCGACTGCCCAGCTCGACGAGAACCGGCTTCCCTGGCACCTCTGACCTCTACCCACCTCTACAGCCCAGCTGAGAACCGTGGGTGCGACGAGACCTCAAGGGACCGGCCATCTTCAAGACTGCACGACTTCTTTCCAGCAAGCCCGCCGAGTGAATTCCTGGTGAGTGCTTTGGGGTCCGAGAAGCCCCGACTCTGAGCAGCTCCAGCTCCGAAGTGCAGCCCCCCAGCATCTCCACGATCTGCGTGGGGCCCTTCTGCTTTCCGCTGCTCACCGCGTTGTTTGGCTACTAGCCCGTTGGCTTGTGGCCTTCCTGACGACGCCCGACGACATTTCTGCTGCTGGTCTGGTTGCTCCAGACTGGCCCTTGCTCCCTTCCAGAGGAGGAGCACCCCGGACCCTCCTGGTCCACTCAAGACGCCATTTTGAGTCCACCGCGTGGGCTTGAATTAGCCAAGGCTTGTTGCCCAATCCTGGGTAACTTCGACGCCAACGACTTCATCCTTCGTGGGACAGCTCGCACCTCCATCCTGGTCGCCGACAACGCCTCCTGGTCCGAGAGACTGCAGAGCCCAGCAGCGCCCACTCACCTGACTGCGGTGACTTCGCCCGGTGCCATCCTGGTGCCCACTTAATCACTGGCTAGTGATTCAAGAACTTGGTCCCCTCTGCTTTCAGGTTTTCTTCTTCCTTGATCCAGGCTTGGATCCATCGAACTTTCCTTCACTGGTCGCCTGCCAGCAACTTCTTCCTTCCAGGCTCCTGGTCCGGCAACGAGATCCCCGACGTCTTTTCAGACCTATGCAGCTGCAGCCCCTGGGCTAGGTAACTTCGGCACTCCGGTGTCCCAGCATAGCCTCACTATCCAAGGGTCAGGATCCACTGTCGTTTTCTCCCTACCAGGTCGGGTTCGCCCGTGAACACTAACTTTGCCTTTACTAGCCTCCATAGACTTTGTCCCGCATCCCGCGTGAGAGTGCACACTCTGCACCCGAGTCCCCTAGGTCTCCTAGAAGTAATCTAACGATTCCCTAGTCAAGTCCTAGCGATTCCAAAGCCTATTAGTACTGTACTTACCTGCTAGTAATTTCGCATTCCACTTTTAAAGTATATGGTTTTTCGTGCCCCTCGGGCATTTGTGGATAACGTGCTAACTTAAGTATTTTCGTAAGAGTTTTGATTGTGTGCTTAGCACCCTGTCCTCATAAAGAGTACAGGGTTGTTGTGATTCTAATAAATACATTGTTTATTTTCATAACACTTGTGTGGTGTCCTTTCACTGGGTGTTCAAGGGGTAATGTGATGGTAAAACAGCTGGCTTAACACGCCCTCTAGAGTCTTAGCCTTAGACTGCTCGTATCCATGCTACTAGGATAGCTGGTCTATAAGGTTGACTTACAACCAATCATCAATAAGGGTTGTTTGGACTGATATATAGTGATCACTAGAATAGTGAGCACTGCACATCAGGCCAACTTCTCACAATTGAGCTCTCCCTTTTCAAGGGTTTTTGTTAGTGTTTTACACTGATTTCGATTTTTGGTACTTTTACAGTACTTTGGTGACTTTCTTTCTGTGTTTCTGCACTCTTTTTTGTCCATAATGCCTGCATTATTCGACAAATGCCCTGAGTGCTCAAGAAAGAAGGCCAGGTCAGACTCCCATGAGGTCTGTATTCTCTGCCTTCCCTCTTCCCACATTCCTGAGGAGTGTGTGATCTGCAGAAGCTTCTCTGGAAGGACCCTGAAGGAGAGGAAGAAGATCAGGCTTCAGGGACTTGAGGAGAGAAAGTTGAAGGCACGAGGTGGGTCAGGAGGGGCTCCTTCTACCCATGCTGAGGCCTCTGGGGGGCTCCCCAGGGGCAGGAAGACCAGCCCTCGCCCAAGGTCTCCGTCTGGGTCAGTTGCGCTGACCACGACGTCGAGGGGACGGTCAACGGCCAGTTCCAGGTCTCCCCAGGGCTCTGGGTCGAGAAAACGTCGCCCGTCGACGTCGAGGAACGTGTTCCGGCCGCCGTCGAAGCCGGTGTCGATATCCTCGTCGTCGCTGTCGCTGTCGGCGTCGAGTGGTCGACATCGGAGGGCCCGGCGTCGGCGCTCGCCGTCGAGGCGACACCGCCGTTCGCCGTCGAGGACATCGTCGTCGAGGGGATCCTCGTCGTCGAGGTCGCCGTCGAGACGGAAGGCGTCTCCGGCGCCGAAGAGGTCGACGTCGAAGCATTCCAAAAGACCGACGTCGAGACGGTCAAGGAGATCGACGTCGAGAAGGTCAGAGAGGTCGACGTCGAAGGTCCAAAGGGTCGACGTCGAAGCGATCCAAGAAGTCGACGTCGAGGCCGGCGAAGAGGTCGAGGTCGCCGTCGAGGCACCATCGCCCGTCGTCGAGGTTTCGTGGCTCGTCGATCTGGTCGGGGTCGACGTCGAGACGGAGACACGGTTCGACGTCGAGAAGTGTGATTCGGTCGACGCCGAAGGACCGTTCGACGTCGAGGGGACATCGGTCGTCGTCTGGACACCGGTCTTCAACGTCTGGAGGTCCTAAGGACAGGCCCAGGACTGTGGGGGGCTCCCCACGCTCCGGAAGAGATGGTGGCTCGCCGGGAACGGCGCATTCCGGGGTGGATACTCCGATGAAGCCTTCTACACCTCCTTCGCGGCCTGCTGTGCCGAAGGGTCCGCCTCCGAAGGCCCCTACCCCACCTCCGAAGCCGGCTCCGCAGAACCCGCGTCCGGTTGCTCCTCCACCCCCGGTCCCACCGAGGGCGGTGTCGATGCCTAAGTTTCCGACGCCTCCGAAGAAGACTCCTAAGAAGCCTAGGACTCCTGACCCTGGGAGGCCGAAGGAGCGTCCGAGGCCCAAGAGGTCGAGGTCTCGCTCGGGGAGACGGGACAGATCAAGGAGTGGCCGTGGATCTTCCTCACGATCCAGGCGTCATCACAAGAGACGTCGGTCCAGGTCCCGTTCTCCATCTGGGACCCGTTCCTACTCGCCCACGCTGTCCGATTCGCCGGAGACTAGGGTGTCTCCGATAGACGATATAAGCACATTTCAGGAGGTTCTCCTGCGTGGAGCGGCGAAGTTGGGCATTGAGGTTGAAGCACCTACGGCTTCTACCTCGGTGATATTTGAGACATTACACAAAAGGCACTTGTCTCGCCCCCTGTTACCTCTAGTGCCGGGACTCCTTGAGCCCGCCGAACAGCTATTCCTGACGCCGGCAACGGTGAAGTCTGTACCTTCCAGGATCCTAAAAAAGTACAGGGCTCCGGACTCAGACCCAGCCTTCTTGAGGAAGGACCCGGTACCGGATTCGGTCATCGTGACTGCTGCACGGAAGCTTCATGCCACCTCCCCTGCGTCCACGGTGCCTCCGGACAAGGAGAGCCGTTGGATCGATTCTGCTGGTCGCAAGGCGTGTGGGACATCCGCCTCGTCCATGAAGGCCGCCAGTGACTCGGCTTTGCTGGGACGTTACGACCGGTCCCTGTGGGACTCGATGGAGCAGTTCGCAGACCTTGTCCCTCGAGACCGCAAGGAGGACTTTGTGGAGATCGTCAAGGAGGGGATGCTGGTCTCTAATCAGGCCATCGGCGCCGCAGCGGACATATCATTGCTGTCCGCGCACGGATATTGCCACGGGATTCACCAGAGACGCCACGCTTGGCTCAGGTTGACGTCATTGAAACCGGAAGCACAGCAACGCGTGGCGAATCTCCCGTTTTCCGGAGATACCCTCTTCGGGAAACACGCGGATGATGAGATGGCCAGGATGAAGGCCGAAGCGGAGACCCTGACGGCAGTGGGCTTGGAGAAGCCCAAGGAAAAGAAACCCTTCCGACAGTACCAACGTCGGTTTGGGTCGCAGGGTCGTGGAAGGGGGCAGTCTGCTGGACAACATCAACAGCAGCAGCAGCAGTACAGACGGCCCTTCCAGAAGCGACAGGGTGGTAGAGGTCGTCAACAGTCCTCTACCGCGACTAAGGGCCCGGCCGGGTCCCGTCCCTGAGCTGTTACTTCCCCCTCGTCCGTTACCCGCTCCGGTGGGGGGAAGCGTTCAATTTGTTCTGGCAGAGTGGAGAAAAATTACTCAGGACAAGTGGGTGCTGAATATTGTTTGCAATGGATACAGTCTACGTTTCACCAGCCCTCCTCCATCGATTCCTCCCGTCAGCTCGCAGTATCAACTGCGCGAGCTTCAGACGGAGGCGGACATTCTGCTAAGGAAAAGGGCGATCGAAGACGTACCTCTGTCTCAAAGAGGAAGAGGTCTGTACTCTCGGTTCTTTCTTGTCCGCAAGAAGGACAGAAACGAGTTCAGGCCCATTCCTCAGCTGCAACGAGGAGACTGGATGTGTGCCATAGATCTACAGGACGCATACTTCCACGTGCCCATTGCATGCAAACACAGGAAATTTCTGCGCTTTCAAGTCGGCACCAATCATTATCAATACACGGTGCTACCCTTCGGACTGGAGTCTGCACCCAGGACATTCTCAAAATGTATGGCAGTGGTAGCGGCACGCCTGAGGAAGAACAAGGTGTTTGTCTACCCGTACCTGGACGATTGGTTGATCAAAGCCTCCTCCTTCTCGGAAGCTCAAGCACACTTCCAGAAGACGTGCGTTCTCTTGAACAAGCTGGGGTTGCACATCAACATGTCCAAGTCGGTCCCGATTCCGGTACAGTGCATCCAGTACTTGGGGGGCCTCCATCAATACGCTGTCAGCAAGCGTGTCTCCTTCGGAAGAGCGACGTTTATCACTCGTTCGGAAGGCTCAGGCTCTCATGAAAACTCCGTCTACGACTGTGAGGACGGTGTCTTCTCTACTGGGATCGATGGCCTCTTGCATCTTTCTCACTCCTCACGCACGGCTACAGATGAGACCTCTGCAGGAGTGCTTGGAGGATCAGTGGGACCAGAGGAGAGGTTCTTGGGACGACAGGATACGACTGTCTCTACATGCTCTTCAGTCTCTGAAGTGGTGGTGCTCGTAGGAGAATCTCCTCAGAGGCGTTCCCTTCCACAAGGACATTCCCACACAGACCATCGTGACGGATGCGTCTCTCCAAGGTTGGGGGGCGCATTCCGGAGACCTGCAAATTCAAGGGACGTGGTCCCCGGCGGAGTCCACGTACCACATCAATTTCCTGGAACTGAGAGCTGTTCACTTGGCACTGAAGGCCTTTCATCCGTCCTTTCAGACCAACTCTCTGCTTGTTCAGACGGACAACACGACAACGATGTATTACCTCAACAAGCAGGGGGGCTCGAGATCGCGCACGCTGTCGCAGGAGGCGCAGGCGATCTGGCACTGGCTTCTGGTTCGAGGACTGTCGATAACGGCCACCCATCTGCCAGGTGTGCAGAATGTTCAGGCAGACGAACTGAGCAGAATCGTGCAGGAAAACCACGAATGGGTCATAAACGACGAAGTACTAGGAGAAGTCTTCGCAAGGTGGGGAACTCCAGACGTAGATCTGTTTGCCACCGCCGAAAACAGCAAATGCCGAGGCTTCGCCTCCAGGTACTACCAGCCAGGGACGCTGGGGAACGCGTTATGGATCAACTGGTCGAACAGCTTTCTGTACGCTTTTCCACCAATTCCCCTGATTCCGGCGGTTCTCATCAAGCTGTCTCAATCCAGGGCGAGGATGATTCTGATTGCCCCGGAATGGCCCAGACAGTGGTGGTTCACGGACCAACTTCACCGATCTCTCCTTCCTCACATGAAGCTGCCGTGCAGGCCGGACCTTCTCACGAAGTTCGGGGGGCGGATGGTGCACCCCAACCTCTCGTCTTTGAGTTTGGCGGCATGGCTCCTGAAATAGTGCAATATGGCCATCTGAATCTCCCAGAGGATTGTATGGGCATACTGAAGGAGGCTAAGCGACCTTCCACTAGGACTTCCTATGCTTACAAGTGGAAGAGGTTTTGCATCTGGTGCAAGTCTAAGAACTATGACCCTACGTCATGCAAGGAAGATGTCATCCTTCCATATCTGCTTCATCTGGCGCAGTCGGGCCTTAATGTCCATTCCATTAAGGTTCATCTGGCTGCTTTGACTGCCTACAGGAAAGGCCCTTCACAGACTTCCTTTTTCCAGATCCCTGTGATCAAAGATTTTTTGGAAGGCTTGAAGAAAGTGTTCCCTCCTGTCAGGCTTCCTTCGCCTCCGTGGGACTTGAATGTGGTGCTGTCCAGATTGATGAAGGAGCCTTTTGAACCCATTCATAAGGCTTCGTTGCAGCACCTGTCCTGGAAGGCGGCGTTCCTCGTGGCCATTACATCGGCCCGCAGGGTGAGTGAGATTCAGGCATTGTGTTGCCAAGAACCTTATACTGTATTTCATAATGCTAAAGTTGTTATGCGTACTCACCCTAAGTTTCTTCCCAAGGTTGTTTCTGATTTTCATATCAATCAGACTATCACTTTGCCTACGTTCTTTCAGAATCCTTCATCTCCGGCGGAACGGTCTTTACATTCCCTGGATGTGCGGAGGGTGCTGAAGTTTTATCTTGATAAGACTAAAGATATTCGTAGGTCAGACCAATTGTTCATCAATTATGGCTCAGTCAGGACGGGTCTTGCTACCTCTAAACAGTCCATCTCTAGGTGGATTGTGTCCTGCATTCAGTTGTGTTACTGCAAGGCTAATAAGACCTTAGGGGGCAAACCTAAGGCTCATTCCACCAGGGGCAAGGCTGCTACGACAGCTATGCTCCGTAATGTTCCCATTGCAGAGATCTGCAAGGCGGCCACTTGGAAGTCGGTCCATACCTTTGCTAAGCATTACTGCCTGGACACTGATGCCAGGGCAGACGCTCAGGTTGGGCAGGCTTCGCTGCGGAATCTGTTCGCACAGTAGTGGCGTTATTTTATTCTCCACCGCCGCTTGGTGTGGGGATGGGCTTGCCATTCTATTCACTAGATTATGACTATACACAGAGATCCCCTACTACAGAAGGAGTAGTTTCTGTCCTGTAACTCCAGTTCTGTAGTAGGGGTATCTCTGTTATAGTCATAAGCGCCCTCCCGCCTCCCCGGTGGAGTGTTGTTCATGATCATAATGCTACAGGTCTGGCGTTTTCTGCGCCTTCAAAAAGAACTGAGGCTAAGTTGGACCTGCTATGCATTCTGGGATACTGAGAGAAGGTTCTGGAAGGTTCCTTAAAGGCACAGTATCCTAATTAAGCCACATAATGGCAGCCTATGGGGCTTGTCTGTCCAGGTTCTTCTCTCTATCATTCCTGAGGGATTTTGCTGTTAAGCAAGGGAAATCTGTACAGGCTTTGCTGTTTTGTGGATTTTATGGTGGAATTTCTAGTTGAAGTACTGGACAGTGTAGCCTTTTGGCTGCATTATCTGTCTTTAAATTCTCTCTTAAGTGTCTATGCATTTTCTGCATTTTTTGACACTGTAAGAGATTATTTTTGATTGCTCCGGGGTCCACGCACATGGGCGGGACTATTCACTAGATTATGACTATAACAGAGATACCCCTACTACAGAACTGGAGTTACAGGACAGAAACTACTCCTTGTAGGGGCTTGCATTGACTGACCGTGATGCGTGGCGACTGAGGCATGTTGCTGAGCAGTGCCCTGAGAATTGCGCCGTCTGAGACGGCAGAGAGTGAAGCAGTAGCGGCGCAGTGGACTGATAGGGCCCAACCGGAGTGACTACACGGTGCGGGACTGTTGGGAATATCTGAAGCTGGGGATTGAGGACCGCGAGAGGGCGGCACGTTACCAGAAGCGTTCCCCTGTCATTTTGAGACTGCTGCACCGGGCGGCCGTGGGACAATTGGAATTGTGCGCTGCTGCGGCTCGGGTCACTATACTCTCCCCGGCGGGGCCTCTGTGCTCAGTGGCACTGCCGGTGGAGGATAAGGAAACGGCGATCATCAAGCGGGAAGACACGGAGGTGCCGGGCGACCTGCCCTAGCGACACGGAGGCCTGAGGCTTCCTCCACGCTGTTTGGCCTGAAATCACTGCGTTGCGGGGCTTTAGGAACCCACATTAGACAAAGCGTAATTGGGGGCCACAGGAGAGCAGCACGGATAGGAAGCCCCCCCCCCGTCTTTGTCAAGGTACCTCCCTCGGAGCAAGCGCGCACGGATCACGCGGCCCGGCGGATGATAAAACTGGCGATGACGCGTTCTAAGGGGGGCAAGACGGATCCGGCTGCCGCCTCCAGAGACAACACAGTGGTAGCTATGTGGGACAGGGCGGGAGTGTCCGCTCCCAATGTGGGGACATAGCAGGCTGACGGAGGCTCGGCACCAGTGACCCAGGCGTTCATGACATCCTTGTCTGACCTCAAATCGGAGATAATCACTTTGCACACAGAGGTGTACACGTGTGTGAGAGCTTTGAAAAGAGGTGACTGACTTGGGGGACAGAGTCGATGGGCTGGAGAAAACAGTGGATGCTCGCACGGAGGATCAGGAGCAGTGTTGACAACGTCTCGCAACGCTGGAGGAGCAACACATCGAGCTTCAAGTAAAGCAGGAAGATTTGGAAAACCAAAGTCGCCGTAACAATCTACGTGTTCAGGGGGTGCCTCTTGGTGCAGAGGGGAACAACATCATGACATACGTGGCACGCTTACTCCATGAAGTATGGGGGGGATGAGGATGCCTCCCCGCCAGCTTTGGATCGAGCCCATAGGGTCTCCGGGCCCGCGGGGAGGCCGGGCCTCCTCCTGGATATCCTAACTAGAGTCCATTTCTTCACTGAAGAGGAGGCTATCCTTAAGCCGGCCCGCGCTAAGCTGGATCTCTGTTACGAGGGGCACAAGATCCAAATCTTTCAGGACCTGGCACCCAACACTTTGAAACGGCGTCGAGCCTTCAAACCCGTTACGGAGAAATTGCGAGACATGGGCCTCTCGTACCAGTTGGGGGCATCCATTTGCCCTCATCCTCCAATGGGAGACTAAACGCCGAGTGGTGCGAACCTACACGGAGGCGGCCCAACTGCTTCGTATTCCGACGTCCCCTCCGGCCAGCCCTTCTCGCCCCGATGTCAGGAGCGCGTGCCAGCTGGACCATCCTGGACTACTGTGTACCGCCCTCTCCGTTCGCTGCGAGTAGATGAGCAGTCTGCCTCCCAGGCCAACAGGATATTATCACCCACATACGATCACTCGAGGGGCATAAGGAAGTTCTGTAGTAGGGGATCTCTGTGTATAGTCATAATCTAGTGAATAGTCCTGCCCATGTGCGTGGACCGCGGCAATCAAAAATAATCTCTTAAGTTGTCAGAAAATTGCAGAACTGCAAAGACACTTAAGAGAAAATTTAAAGACAAATAATGCAGCCTATATCCACAGGCTACACTGTCCAGTACTTCAACTAGAAATTCCACCAAAAATCCACAAACAGCAAAGCCTGTCCAGATTTCCCTTGTTGTTACTGCAAAAACCCTCAGAAATGATAGAGAGGAAGGCCTGGACAGACAAGCCCCATAGGCTGCCATTATGTGGCTTAAATAGGATACTGTGCCTTTAAGAGAACCTTCCAGAACCTTCTCTCAGTATCCCAGAATGCATAGCAGGTCCAACTTACTTTCAGTTCTTTTTTCCGGCTCCTGCTTACAGGACCCTGTGCATTGAGCTCTCCCCTTTTCAGGGGTTTATTGGAGTTTTTTGACACTTTTTGGTTTTAAAAGTGTTCTGCTTTGATTCTTGGTGTTTCCTGTTCACTTCTGTGTGTTTGTTCAGGCTTTTAGGGATCTAAAATGCCTGCCTTATTCGACAAGTGCCCAGCATGTAGAAGGAAGAAGGCCAAGACTGATCCACACGACGTCTGCATTATTTGCCTCCCTGATGAACATGTCCCTGAAGATTGTGACATCTGCCAGGCCTTTTCTACAAGGACACTGAGGGAAAGACAGAAAATTAGGCTCCAAGGCCTGGAGGAGAGGCGTCTGCAGGCTGCAGGTGGGTCTGGGAAGGCTCCCTCTGCCCCTGCTGAGGCCTCTGGGGGGCTCCCCATAGGCAGGAAGACCAGCAAAAGGTCCCGGTCTCCGTCGACGTCGATAGCATCGACGACGTCGAGAGGGATGACGACTGTGTGTTCCCCTGCTCCCCGGGGCTCCGGGCGAGACAGCGTGGGAAATCGACGTCGAGAGGCCTGGCCAGGCCGCCGTCGAAGTCACCGCCATCGGCGGCGACGTCGAGGCATCGCCATCGACGAAGACACCGGTGCTCGCCGTCGAAGCGACACCGCCGGTCGCCGTCGACAAGTTTGACGTCGAGGGGACCCTCGGCGTCGAAGACAGTGAGGAAGCGGTCTTCGAGAAGAAAGAGTCGACGCTCGCCGTCGAGGTCTGGCCGCTTGTCGTCGAGGGGGCGACGATCGGCGTCGAGGAAGAAACGCTCGTCATCGAGGAGGCGGCGTTCGACGCCAGAGCCGAGAGATAGCCGTTCCACGCATGAGAAACGCTCGACGTCGAGCAGGAAGAGATCAGCGTCACCTGGGGTCTCAACCTCCTCTTAAAGGCGCAAGAGGGATTCTGGCGCCAAAAGTCACGCCGGATCTGGTGGCGGACGTAGGAGGCATCGCTCACGCTCTGGAGGGTCTGGCTCACAGGCCCCTCCCTCGAAGAAGTCATCAGGCACGAGGTACTCGGTGGTCTATACGCCGCCAAGGCCTGTGACCCCTCCTCCTCTACCGAAGGAGGCTCCACCAGCTAAGCCGCCGCTACCCTCCCTGCCTCCGCCGTCTACTGAGGGGCGGCCTCTGCCGCCAGTTCCTCCTCATAGGCCTCCGAGGTCGGTGTCCCTGCCTCTGCTTCTGACACCTCCTAAGGGTACGCCTACCCCGAAGCCCCAGGACAAACCACGGATGACGCCTCCACGGAAACCGGTGGAGCGCCCACTTGCTGGGAGGTCACGCTCCCGCTCCAGGAGAAGGGAACGTTCGCGTCATAGATCTTCAACGCAATCTAGACGGCGCCACAGGAGACACAGGTCTCGTTCACGGACCAGGTCGTCTGGGACCAGGGACTACTCCCCGACCTTGTCAGATTCGCCGGACACGCGGGTCTCACCGGTCGACGATCTGGTGTCCTTCCAGGACGTGCTGTTACGGGGTGCAGCGAAATTGGGCATTACTTTGACAGTGCCCATTCCGAAGACCTCAGTCATCTTTGAGACGCTCCATCAGAAGCACTTGTCTCGGCCGTTACTGCCACTGGTGCCGGGCCTGGAAGAACCGGCCCTGGATCTTTTCCTTACTCCTGCGGTGACTAAGGCGGCGCCTTCCAGACTGCAGAAGAAGTACCGGGCTCCTGACTCGGACCCGGCCTTTCTGAGGCTGGAGCCCCCTCCAGACTCGGTGATTGTGACGGCGGCGCGCAAACAACATGCCACCACGCCTTCCTCCACAGTTCCGCCAGACAGGGAATCTAGGTGGTTGGATTCCTCTGGGAGACGAGTTTGTGGGACTTCGGCGACCTCAATGAAGGCGGCTAGTGCCAGGGCCTTGTTGGGTTGGTATGACAGAGCCCTCTGGGAATCTTTTAACAATTTGTGGAACTTCTTCCGCAGGACAAGCGGGAAGACTTCCAGGAGGTGCTTAACGAAGGGATGTTGGTGGCGAATCAGGTCATCAGCGCTGCAGCCGACTCCTCTCTTCTGGCGGCGCATGGTTTCTGCCACGGAATAAACCAGCGACGACATGCCTGGCTCCGCCTTACGTCTCTGAAACCGGACGCTCAGCAGAGGGTTGCCGATCTGCCATTCTCTGGCGAAACCCTGTTCGGGAAGCACGCTGACGACGAAATGGCCCGCATGAAGGCGGAAGCTGAAACGCTCACAGCGGTGGGTTTGGAGAAGCCCAAGGAGACCAAGAAGACGTACCGTCCGTTCCAACACCGGTTCGGTGGTCAAGGCAGAGGGCGTGGACAGTCTTCTGGACAACAGCAGCAACAACAACAGCAGCAGTTCAGAAGACCATTCCAGAAACGCCAGAGGGGCAGAGGCGGCCATCAGTCGGCACCAGCGACTAAGGGCCAGTCCGGGTCTAGGCCCTGAGCACTTACTTCCCCGTCAACTGTTACCCGCTCCGGTTGGGGGAAGCATTCAATCTTTTCTGGCAGAGTGGAGAAAAATTACTCAGGACAAGTGGGTGCTGAATATTGTTTGCAATGGATACAGTCTTCGGTTCACCAGCCCTCCTCCATCGATCCCTCCGGTCGGCTCGCAGTATCAGCTGCGTGAGCTCCAGGCGGAGGCCGATATCCTGTTAAGGAAAAGGGCGATCGAAGTCGTACCTCTGTCTCAAAGGGGAAGAGGTCTGTACTCCCGATTCTTTCTGGTTCGAAAAAAGGACAAGAACGAGTTCAGGCCCATTCTGGATTTGCGACAAGCAAACAAGTGGATTCGCAGAGAAAAGTTTCGCATGCTGTCGTTGCATCAGATTTATCCTCAGCTGCAACGGGGAGACTGGCTGTGTGCCATCGACCTCCAGGATGCTTACTTCCATGTGCCCATTGCACACAAACACAGGAAGTTCCTGCGGTTCCAAGTCGGCGCCAATCACTATCAATACACAGTACTGCCATTCGGACTGAAGTCTGCGCCGAGAACATTCTCAAAGTGCATGGCGGTGGTAGCAGCACACCTAAGGAAGAACAAGGTGTTTGTCTACCCTTACCTGGACGACTGGTTGATCAAGGCCTCCTCCTTCGCAGAAGCGCAAGCACACTTCCAGAAGACGTGCGTTCTCTTGAACAAGCTGGGGTTGCACATCAACATGTCCAAGTCGGTTCCGACTCCAGTCCAGTGCATTCAGTACTTGGGAGCCTCCATAGATACACTGTCAGCAAGCGTGTCTCCTTCGGAGGAGCGACGATTATCACTACTTCGGAAGGCTCGGGCTCTCATGTCCGCTCCATCCACGACAGTGAGGACGGTGTCTTCTCTACTGGGATCGATGGCCTCCTGTATCTTCCTGACGCCACATGCACGGCTGCACATGAGACCGTTGCAAGAGTGCTTGGAGGATCAGTGGGATCAGAGGAGAGGATCTTGGGACGACAAGATACGCCTATCTCTGCATGCTCTTCAGTCTCTGAAGTGGTGGTGTTCAGCGGAGAATCTCCTCAGAGGGGTTCCCTTCCACAAGGACATTCCCACTCAGGTTATCGTGACGGATGCTTCTCTCCAGGGCTGGGGAGCGCATTCCGGAGACCTACAGATTCAAGGGACGTGGTCTCCGGCGGAGTCCACGTACCACATCAATTTTCTGGAACTCAGAGCTGTTCACTTGGCCCTGAAGGCCTTTCACCCGTCCTTCCAGACCGACTCTCTCCTTGTGCAGACGGACAATACAACCACAATGTATTACCTCAACAAGCAGGGAGGATCGAGGTCACGCACCCTGCCGCAGGAGGCGCAGGCGATCTGGCGCTGGCTTCTGGCTCGAGGACTGACGATAACGGCTACCCATCTGTCAGGTGTGCAGAATGTTCAGGCAGACGCGCTGAGCAGACTGATTCAGGAAAACCACGAATGGGTCTTAAACGACGAAGTACTAGGAGAAGTCTTCGCACGCTGGGGGACTCCAGACGTAGATCTGTTCGCCACCGCCGAAAACAGCAAATGCCGAGGCTTCGCCTCCAGGTACTACCAACCGGGGACGCTGGGGAACGCGTTATGGATCGACTGGTCGAACAGCTTGCTGTACGCTTTTCCACCCATTCCCCTGATTCCGACGGTTCTCATCAAGCTGTCCCAGTCCGGGGCGCGGATGATATTGATTGCCCCGGAATGGCCCAGACAGTGGTGGTTCACGGACCTGCTTCACCGGTCTCTCCTTCCTCACATTCGGCTGCCGTGCAGGCCGGACCTTCTCATGAAGTTCGGGGGGCTGATGTTGCACCCCAACCTCTCGTCTTTGAGTTTGGCAGCATGGCTCCTGAGTTAGTGCAATATGGTCATCTGAATCTCCCTGCAGATTGTATGGACATACTGAAGGAGTCTAAGAGACCTTCCACTAGGACTTCCTATGCTTACAAGTGGAAGAGATTTTGTATCTGGTGCAAGTCTAAGAACTATGATCCGACGACTTGTAAGGAGGATGTCATCCTTCCTTATCTTCTACAGTTGGCGCAGTCTGGCCTTAATGTCCATTCTATTAAGGTTCATCTTGCTGCTTTGACTGCCTACAGGAAATGCCCTTCGCAGACTTCCTTCTTCCAGATCCCTGTGATCAAAGATTTTTTGGAAGGCTTGAAGAAAGTGTTCCCTCCTTTCAGGCTTCCTTCGCCTTCATGGGAATTGAATGTGGTGCTGTCCAGGTTGATGAAGGAGCCTTTTGAACCTATTCATAAGGCTTCGTTGCAGCACCTGTCCTGGAAGGCGGCGTTCCTTGTGGCCATTACATCGGCCCGCAGGGTGAGTGAAATTCAGGCGTTGTGTTGCCAAGAACCTTATACTGTATTTCATGCTGCTAAGGTTGTTATGCGTACTCACCCTAAATTTCTTCCCAAGGTTATTTCTGATTTTCATGTCAACCAGACCATAACTTTGCCTACATTTTTTCAGAATCCTTCATCTCCAGCGGAAAGGTCGTTGCATTCCCTGGATGTTAGGAGGGTATTGAAGTTTTATCTGGATAAGACCAAAGATATTCGTAGGTCTGACCAATTGTTTATCAATTATGGATCTGTCAGGACGGGTCTTGCGGCCTCTAAGCAGTCTATCTCTAGGTGGATTGTGTCCTGCATACAGCTATGTTACCAAAAAGCTAATAAGACCTTAGGAGGTAAGCCTAAGGCTCATTCCACCAGGGGCAAAGCTGCCACGACAGCTTTTCTCCGTAATGCTCCGATTGCAGAGATCTGCAAGGCGGCCACTTGGAAGTCGGTTCATACCTTTGCTAAGCATTACTGCCTGGACACTGATGCCAGGGCAGACGCTCAGGTTGGGCAGGCTTCGCTGCGAAATCTGTTCGCACAATAGTGGCGTTAATTTTCTTTTCTCCACCGCCGCTTTGGTGTGGGGATGGGCTTGCCATTCTATTCACTAGATTGACTATACACAGAGATCCCCTACTACAGAAGGAGTAGTTTCTGTCCTGTAACTCCAGTTCTGTAGTAGGGGTATCTGTTACCCCGGTGGAGAGAAATGTTCCTTTATGGAATGCGACAGGTCTGGCGTTTTACGCCTTCAAAAAGAACTGAAAGTAAGTTGGACCTGCTATGCATTCTGGGATACTGAGAGAAGGTTCTGGAAGGTTCTCTTAAAGGCACAGTATCCTATTTAAGCCACATAATGGCAGCCTATGGGGCTTGTCTGTCCAGGCCTTCCTCTCTATCATTTCTGAGGGGTTTTGCAGTAACAACAAGGGAAATCTGGACAGGCTTTGCTGTTTGTGGATTTTTGGTGGAATTTCTAGTTGAAGTACTGGACAGTGTAGCGTGTGGATATAGGCTGCATTATTTGTCTTTAAATTTTCTCTTAAGTGTCTTTGCAGTTCTGCAATTTTCTGACAACTTAAGAGATTATTTTTGATTGCCGCGGTCCACGCACATGGGCGGGACTATTCACTAGATTATGACTATAACAGAGATACCCCTACTACAGAACTGGAGTTACGGGACAGAAACTACTCCATCTTAGCCCTCACCCCTCGACTCCATGACAGACTGAGTGCAGGCCTGTGCGGTACTGAGAGGCATATCCCCCTCGGACATGTGTCCTTACTTTTCAGATTACCGATCATTGTCCCATCCAGGTTTACACCCTGGCCCCCTCCTTTTGGAGTGGGGGACGCCGGGGCTCCCCTACATGATGAGTTTTAAGGCCAACTACACCTTTACCCCCGCTGATTCCTGAGGGAGTGACATCCCTGGGCTTATCCGAACCCTAGGGTGTAGGATGCTCGGTGATGGGAACAGATGTACTTGGCCGGGTTGGCCACTGTTGGGTTACTGCCCTTCTCCCCTGTACCTTTCTTCTCTCTACCTCTCACTGCTTCTTTTCTCTCTTCCCCCCCTCTTCTCTGTGTGCGTTGGGGTGGCGGCGGCGCTTTGTGTGGGTGAGGCGGCTGACCTCTGCGTATATATGCTGCTGCGGTACTGGGATGGGCGAGCGCGGATGACACCTGATTGGCTTCCAGTATGACAGCTAACTTGCCTAGTCCCTTAAAGGTTCTAACACTTAATGTCAAAGGCCTGAACTCCCCCAATAAGCGGCGGCAAACATGGTGTTACCTTCTGCAGCAGAGCCCCGACATCATATTTTTACAGGAAACCCACCTCGTCCAATTAGATATTGGGCGCATGGCGCACCCTAGATACCCTCTACAATTTTGGGCTACAGCAGACTCCAAGATAGCAGGTGTAGCGATTATTGTGCAGGACTGGCATCAGGCGGGGGGAGGCCAAACCCTTCAGGAGCGGGGATGGACGCTTTCTTAGAGTGAGTGAGGGGATTGGGAGGCGCACCTTTACGCTCTGTAATGTGTACACACCCAACCAGATGCAGGATCGGTATCTTAGATCTCTTCTGAAAGAGCATGTTCCGCAAGGTGACCCCTTGCTGATTTTGGGGGGGGACTTAGACTTCGTTTAGGACCCTTTCTGCCCCTCTTTCTGAGCTCCTTCGGTTCCTTCTACGTGACCGTCCTGTTCCCAACAGAAGCGGTCGCTCCTCACGCTGCTCCCCGCTCTGCCTGCCACCTGGTATAGTAGCGCCATACCGCCAGACTGCTGCCTACTACCTCGCCTCGCTCCCGCTTCTGCCATTGCCTGTTTGATTATCACAAGTACATTGTAGCGCTAGATTGCCTGATTGTTTAGTAATTTGATTTCATTTTAATATCGTAGCGCTAGATTGACAAAGTGCGCTTTAACTATATTTTTAAATTAGGCTGCGCTGCCTGTAAAATTGATTTCTGCCTGATTGTGCCGGTGCCATTGCCATTTGCATCGCGTTTACGCTGTTTGTGACCCAATCCTGTTTCGCTTTGGCTTGCTGCCATTTGGTGTTGTTGTGCCTCCCTGCCCGGATCTCCACCCCGCTCCTGCCTCCCAGCTGCTCCTCCCTCCCACTGATACCGTAAGCCCCGCTCCCCCCGTCGTAGCGCTGTGACCGTACTGTTCCCAACAGAAGCGGTCGCTCCTCACGCTGCTCCCCGCTCTGCCTGCCACCTGGTATCGTAGCGCCATACCGCCAGACTGCTGCCTGCTACCTAGCCTCGCTCCCACTTCTGCCATTGCCTGTTTGATTATCACAAGTACATTGTAGCGCTAGATTGCCTGATTGTTTAGTAATTTGATTTCATTTTAATATCGTAGCGCTAGATTGACAAAGTGCGCTTTAACTATATTTTTTAATTGTGCTGCGCTGCCTGTAAAATTGATTTCTGCCTGATTGTGCCAGTGCCATTGCCATTTGCATCGCGTTTACGCTGTTTGTGACCCAATCCTGTTTCGCTTTGGCTTGCTGCCATTTGGTGTTGTTGTTGTGCCTCACTGCCCGGATCTCCACCCTGCACCCGCCTCCCAGCTGCTCCTCCCTCGCCCCTCCCCTTCCACCATCCACATATGACAGATGCTTTTGCGCGCAGCGTTCACGCGCAGCGTACGCGCCCTATGCGCGCCGAAGGTGCGCCAAAGGTAAGCCCGTCTACGCCCGTCCGCGCCTGGACCGTGCCCCGCACCAGACCCCCTGCCCCCCGCAAATCCCATTCCACCCGCATCACATACGACACCGCAACCCTCTCAGCCCTTAACCCCGGCCGACTCCTAAATTGCCATCTAGCCGCGCCTGGACACACCCATGGACCCTTCACCTGCCACTCCTGCAAGTTCGACTGCATCAGGACCCACACCAAATCCACAAACTACAAACAGAGCTCCGACACTAACCACCTAAAGTGCATCCTGCTCAACACCCGCTCGGTCCACAGACACTCCATTGAACTCTGGAACCTACTCGGCACCAAATCGCCGGACGTCGCTTTCCTCACAGAAACATGGATGAACGCCTCATCAGCACCCGACATCGCCATAGCCATCCCGGACGCCTACAAGATCATCCGAAAAGATCGCACCAACCAAACAGGAGGAGGCATCGCTATCGTCCATAAGAACACCATCCGCATCACGACCAGTTCCGACGATAACCTCACTTCCGCCGAACACCTTCACTTCCAGATTCACACCGACCCCAAAACCACACTCAGAGGCACCCTCATCTACAGACCACCAGGACCCCGCACACAATTCAGCGAAGACATCACTGACTTCATCAGCCCACATGCCCTCCCCTCCGAGAACTACATTCTACTGGGAGACCTCAACTTCCACCTGGAAAAGAAAAACGACAGCAACACCACCACCCTCCTAGACAACCTGGCCATGCTCGGACTCAAACAACTTGTTGACACCCCCACCCACCTTGCCGGACACACGCTCGACCCTATCTTCACCTCCAGCAAGCACATCTCCTTCGATCACACCACAGCTCTTCATTGGACGGACCACAGCTGCGTTCACTTCAACTACAAAAAGACCACGACCCACAACCCCCCACAACCTATTCCTCGAAGAAATTGGAACAAAATCACCACCGACCAGCTCTTCACATCGCTTCACCAAAACCCCCTGCCAAATTATCGGACCCAAACCAAGCAGCCACTAACCTCACACAATGGATCACCCACAGCGCCGACGAACTAGCACCCCTGAAAAACCATCTGATCAAGCAAGGTAGCAAAAAAGCCCCCTGGTTCAACGATGACCTTAAGAAATCCAAGAAGCTCTGTCGTACTCTCGAGAAAACCTGGAGAAAAAACCCAACCACTGACAACCTAGCCACCTTCAAGAACGCCACCCGCAAACACCACCAACTGATCAGATCCACCAAGAAATCAGCATTCAAGGATCGACTAGAAAACAATGCCCAAAACAGCAAGGAACTATTCAACATCGTCAAAGAATTTACTAACCCCACCGCCGGCACCAACGACATCACTCCCTCCCAAGACCTCTGCGACTCTCTATCCTCATTCTTCCACAACAAAATCGCCGAAATACATAACAGCTTTGAAAACCAGTTCGAAGACCAGTCCACTCCACCTACCCCCGAACCAAAACCGCACTCTAGCAACCTCTGCGCCTGGAACCCAATCACCACTGAAGACACCATCCGCCTGATGAACTCCATCCACTCAGGATCGCCAACCGACCCCTGTCCCCACCACATTTTCAACAAAGCAGACTCCATCATCGCACCCCACCTCCGCAATGTCATCAACTGCTCCTTCAACTCCGCTACCTTCCCGGAAAACTGGAAACATGCCAAACTCAGCGCCCTTCTGAAGAAACCCACAGCAGACCCCACCGAACTTAACTACCGCCCCATCTCGCTCTTCCCATTCCCCGCCAAAGTCATTGAGAAAGACATCAATAGTCAGCTCGCCGCCTTCCTCGAATCCAACAAATCCCTCGATCCTTCACAGTCCGGATTCCGAGCCAAACACAGCACCGAAACCGCCCTCATCGCAGCAACAGACGACATCCGAACACTACTGGACAACGGAGAAACAGTCGCTCTCATCTTACTTGACCTCTCCACACCCTTCAACACAGTCTGTCATAGCACCCCGTACAACGCCTCAGCAACGTCGGAATACAAGGAAAAGCATTGGACTGGATCATCGCATTCCTCGCCGGAAGAACTGAGAGTCCGCCTCCCCCTTTTAAATCAAAGGCCACCGAAGTCATCTGCGGCGTACCACAAGGATCATCACTCAGTCCCACCCTCTTCAACGTATACATGAGTCCCCTCGCATCCATCGCACGCCAACACAACCTCAACATCATCTCTTACGCAGACGACACCCAGCTGATCCTCTCCCTCACCAAAGACCCAAACACCGCCAAAACCAATTTACATGAAGGAATGAAAGAAGTAGCCGAGTGGATGAAGAACAGCCGTCTTAAACTTAACTCGGACAAAACGGAAGTCCTCATCTTAGGGTCATCCCCCTCTGCCTGGGATGACTCTTGTTGGCCACCGGCCCTGGGAACCGCACCCATACCTATGGACCACGCACGTAACCTGGGCTTCATCCTGGACTCCTCCCTCTCAATGACCAGACAAGTCAACGCCGTCTCATCATCATGCTTCAACATCCTACGCATGCTCAAAAAAATCTTCCGTTGGATCCCCACCGAAACAAGAAAGACGGTCACACACGCTCTGGTCACAAGCCGACTGGATTACGGAAACACCCTTTACGCCGGAACCACAACCAAACTACAGAACAAACTCCAACGCATCCAAAACGCCTCAGCCAGACTCATTTTGGACAACCCTCGGCAAGCTCACATTTCCGGCCACCTGAGACCTCCACTGGCTCCCTGTCAACAAGAGAATAACGTTGCGTCTCTTCACCCACGCACACAAAGCCCTCTACGACCTAGGACCCGAATGCCTCAACACGCGACTTTCCTTCTACACCCCCTCCCGCCAACTACGATCCTCCAACCAAGCCCTCGCCGCAATCCCGCGCATCCACAGATCCACCATGGGGGGGGAAGATCCTTCTCCTACTTAGCGGCCAAAACCTGGAATTCCCTCCCCACCCACCCCCGCCTTACACAGAACCACCTCTCCTTCAGAAAACAACTAAAAACCTGGATATTCGATAAGTAAAGCACCTCCCTCCCTCAAGCGCCTTGAGACCCTCTGGGTGAGTAGTGCGCTATACAAATTCTGGAACTTGAACTTGAACTATCTTTGGCCCAGCAGGGCTCTGCTCCGGACACTATGAAAGGTTATCTTTCGGCCATCTCCAGCTTTCTAAGGCTTCCAGATCACCCTTCTCTTTTTAAGTCTCCCGGTTGTTAACCGTTTACTCAAAGGCATTACACACACGTTTCCTCCCGCGCCTTTCATAATGCCTCAATGGGACTTAAATCTTGTCTTGCCCTATCTGATGTGTGCTTCCTTTGACCCCCTCATAACTGTTCTTTACGTCTTCTCACTCTAAAGACAGATTCCCTAATAGCTATCACCTCTGCCAGAAGAGTGAGTGAGCTCCAGGCTCTTTCTTCTAAACCTTTCCTTTCTGTTCATCTGGACAAGTTGGTTTTAAGGACCCGTCATTTCCTGCCAAAGGTTGTCACGCCCTTCCACATCTGGCAGACCATCACTTTGCCCACCTTCTTTCTGCCTCCGCATCCTTCCAAAGAGGAAGAGAGGCTCCACCGTCTGGACCCAAAACGTGGGCTCTCGTTCTATCTGAAGCGCACACAACAGTTCTGGGTGGATGACCAGCTCTTTGTTGGCTATGTGGGTGCCAAAAAAGGTCGGGCCGTACACAAACGGACCATCTCTCGTTGGGTCGTTCTGTGCATCAAAGCATGTTACTCGTTGGCTAAGAAGGAGCCTCCTTTGGGGCTGCATGCCCATTCTACCAGGGCAACGGCAGCCACTACTGCCTTGGTACGCGGCGTTCCCTTACAGGACATTTGTCAGGCAGCTACGTGGGCCTCGATGCACATGTTTACCAAGCATTACTGCCTTGACAGTCCAGTCCAGAGAGACGGCTTCTTTGGCCGTTCTGTTCACCGTGACTTTCTGGTGTAATCTTGTTCGCAGACCCACCACCGGGGATTGTATTGCTGGGGTTTCTATTCTTAGGTAAGGAATCTATCATTAACGTGTCTCTTTCTGATGCACAAGTTACTACTTGTGTAAAGATATATCTGTAAGAGACATTAGTTAGTGATTGTAGGAGAGTAGGGTCTGCAATCCTATGATCACCCAGATTTTTTGCTTTTTGCTGCACTGGTTTACGACTTTCCCTGGCTGTGGGCCTGCTAATCAGACCCACAGCCTAGCTGTTCTCTCTATCCAAATTGTACTCAGGTACTGAATTGGCATTGGGCCCTCTCTAAGTCCCTGTACCCAGGGCTGAGGTGTACCCAGAAGTCTCCCAGGGGCTGAAGCACGTATTGTGCCACCCCTGGGCTGACTAACTAAACTGACACAACTGGCTGCACGACAGCTGGGGCAAGGTGGTGTAATCACCCTTTGCTTTAGATATAGTATACCTATATCTAACCCTAAAATGGACACACAGATCTCCTATCAGTCACTCCTATGGCAGGCCTTAACAATCCTGAAGGCAGAGTGCTTGGAATCGTGTGAGATGGTGCTCTGGCATGAGCTGAGCCTGTCTGCGGCTTTCGGGATCCATGCCTTAGCCGTTTCCATGATATCGCATACCATATACTCTTAAGTGCATTATAATCCTCGCGGTTATATGCCAACTCTGGTATCGCTTTATCAAAACATGTCGAGTAAGGTGTCATACGAATTGGAATACTAACCCCTCGCCAATTCTGGCGACGGGGTTAGCATTCCCCCCTTCTAGAGGGACACGACATGCCTGTAACCTATAACCCCGGTTAAAGTCAAACAGAGCCTCAGCTCCACAAAATGGATGCTGCCACCGAGACACAAGTCTGCCCTCCTGCTGCTGGGAGTCCTCCCAGAGCAGGAGATAAGGACAAAGGGTTTCCTGCCAGGGGCGGTGCCAGCACCGTCCCAGACAGGGTTTTGTGTATTCCAGGTAGGCAGGGCTTCAGAGGAAGGTGACTGCAAGTGGCACCCCGGTGCTCACTGCATAGGCCGGCTGAAACCAGTTCCAGGGGCACTCCAGCCCCTGGCCTGGGGGAAAGCCCGCCAAAGGAGAGGGGGTGTAACCACCCCCCTCCTGGTCCCACCCATAGGGCAGGACTTAGTCGCGTGCCAGCCCCCTTTTCCCAGATAAAGGTAGGAGCAGGCCCCCTTCCAAATTAGATCATCTTTGGAATCAAGACACGACTTTCTGCGAAAGGACTTCAAGATTTCCTTCTTCAAGATTCTCCCTTGTGACTAAGGAGTAGTCACCCTGCATCCGCAGGCACCATCAAGAACACTGCGGTCTGCTGCAAGTCCTTCCTCCGGAATCCGACTGCCCAGCTCGGCAAGACCCAGCTTCCCTGGCACCTCCGACCTCTACTCACCTCTACAGCCAAGCTGAGAACCGTGAGTGCGACGAGACCTCAAGGGACCGGCTATTGCCAAGACTGCACGACTTCTTCACAGCAAGCCCGCCGGGTAATCTACTGGCGAGTGCTTTGGGGACCGAGAAGCCCCGACCCTGAGCAGCTCCAGCACCGAAGATCAGCCCCCCAGCATCTCCACGATCGGCGTGGGGCCCTTCTGCTTTTTGCTGCTCACCGCGTTGTTTGGCTACTAGCCCGCTGGCTTGTGGCCTCCTTAACGACGCCCGACGACATCACTACTGCTGGTCTGGTTGCTCCAGACTGGCCCTTGCTTCCCTTCTTCAGTGAAGCACCCTGGACCCTCCTGGTCCACTCCAGACGCCATTTTGAGTCCACCGCGTGGGCTTGAATTAGCCAAGGCTTTGTTGCCCAATCCTGGTTTCTTCGACGCCGACAGCTTCATCCATCGTGGGACAGCTCGCCCCTCCATCCTGGTCGCCGACAACGCCTCCTGGTCCGTGAGATCTGCAGAGCACAGCGTCGCCCACTCACCTAGTCGAGGTGACTACCATCCGGTGCCCTCCTGGTGCCCCCTGACTACTGGCTAGTAGTCGCGAACTTGGTCCCCTCTGCTTTCAGGTATCATCCATCTTCCAGATCCAGGCTTGGATCACCTCGAACTCTCTTCACTGGCCGCCTGCCAGCATCTTCCTTCCAGGCTCCTGGTTCGTCAACGAGGATTCCCGACGTCTTTTCAGACCTATGCAGCTGCAGCCCCTGGGCTAGGTAACTTCGGCATTTCGGTGCCCCAGCATAGCCTCACTATCCAAGGGTCAGGATCCACTTTCGTTTTCTCCCTACCAGGTCGGGTTCGCCCGTGAACACTAACTTTACCTTTACTAGCTATCATAGACTTTGTCCCGCTTCCCGCGTGAGAGTGCACACTCTGCACCCGAGTCCCCTGGGCCTCCTAGAAGTAATCTAACGATTCCATAGTCAAGTCCTAGCGATTCCAAAGACTATTAGTACTGTACTTACCTGCTAGTAATTTCGCATTCCACTTTTAGAGTATATGGTTTTTCGTGCCCCTCGGGCATTTGTATATACTGTGCTAACTTAAGTATTTTCGTAAGAGTTTTGTTGTGTGCCTAGCACCCTGTCCTCATAAAGAGTACAGGGCTGTTGTGATTCTAATAAATACACTGTTTATTTTCATAACACTTGTGTGGTGTCCTTTCACTGGGTGTTCAAGAGGTAATGTGATGGTAAAACAGCTGGCTTAACACGCCCTCTAGAGTCTTAGCCTTAGACTGCTCGTATCCATGCTACTAGGATAGCTGGTCTATAAGGTTGACTTACAACCAATCATCAATAAGGGTTGTTTGGACTGATATATAGTGATCACTAGAATAGTGAGCACTGCACATCAGGCCAACTTCTCACATTAGTGAGCAGCGGTTGGGATTTGAGCTTGCTGTTGTTTTACCACACATATCCTAAGAATATCTTGTGAAAGATCACATAAGTACTAAAGGTACATATAACTTAGCTTAGAATACTCTGAGTTCTACTGAACCAGCTGTTGTAGCTCCTAGGGCCTAGCACACCCTAAACTACAACTCTAGCAAGGGATCAGTAGGCAAACATATAGTGTAGGTAAGTGCACCACTTACACCTCACTAGAAAAGCATGTCTAACCATGGAGAGTCCACTGAGACTCCCCTGGTGAGCGTTGACCCTCCACAGGTCACTTCAAGATATGCAGCTCTCAGTTTCCAGGAGATGAGACAAGTCTGTACCTCCAGGAAACTGAAGCAGGGGTCTAACCCCACCATTCCCCTTCTGATAGGTCTCTTAGAGACATATGATGCCAGAAAGATTTCTCAGTTACATGAGAATATGCCAGCCTTAGAGGGTACCTCTGGGGATCCAGACCTCCCCAACACTGACAATGCAGTTGAGGAGGGAGGATCAAGAGGTAGACAAAGGTCTTGAGGTAGTCAGAAGGCTAACTAGGGCCAACTTAGACTTGCTTGGGCTAGGATCTGGGGGACCCCCAGTACTGACCCTAAGTAGGCCTAACCTTGGAGTTAGGAGAGATAGATCTCTTTCTAGGGACTCCAATAGATCTCTGCACTCTAATGCCTCTTCTCAGAGGAGAAGGAACTCTCCCCAGAGGAGATGGACTTCCCCTCAGAGAATGGAGCAGGAAGCTAGGATGAGACAGGCTACTCTGAGGATTGAAAGGGAAGAACTTGCCCTGGCCAAAGAGAAGCTTGCTTTTGCTAGAGAGCAGCAGATGAGTGGGTTAGCTCCCACTGGTGGCAGCAATCTCCCAAGAGATAGAGAGAAGGGTTTAGATACTAAACACCTGACAAAAATAGTGCCCCCCTTTAAGCAAGGGGATGACATCCAGAAATGGATGGCTGCTTTGGAGAGGGCCTGCACTGTGCAGGGCATTCCCCAGAGTCAGTGGGCAGCTATACTGTGGCTCTCCTTTGATGGTAAAGGTAGAGATAAGCTCCTCACTACAAGAGTGGAGGATGCTAACAATTACCAGGTCCTGAAGAATACACTGGTTGATGGGTTTGGTTTAACCACTGAGCAGTACAGGTTGCTGTTCAGAGACACCCAGAAAACTCAGTCTCAGGACTGGTCTGACTTTGTGGATTGTGCCACTAAGGCTTTGGAGGGCTGGTTGCTGGGTAGCAAGGTTACAGATTACACAGGATTGTATAATCTTATGATGAGAGAACAAATTTTAAACAATTGTCAGAACCAGTTGTTGCACCAGCACCTTGTTGATTCAGATCTGACCTCTCCCCAAGAATTGGGAAAGAAGGCAGACAAATGGGTCAGGTCAAGGATCAAGCAGAACCAGAACCAGAACCAGGGTGGTCAGAAGAAAGCAGACCAGAAGGGTAATGTTAAGAGTGAACAAAATGACCAGAAGTCTTCACCAGGTCCCCAACAAACCAAAGAGGGTGGGGGTCAGGCTTCCCAGAAGAAGAAGACTCAAGAAGGCCAGTCAAAAAGGTGGTGCCAGTACTGTAAGAGTAAGTCTCACTGGTTTAGTGAGTGCACCAAAAGAGGAGGGCAAACTCCTACCACTACAGCCCCTAAGGCAACTGCACCCCCTAGTACAGTCAGTAGTGGTAGTGCACCTCCCAAGGCATTAGTTGGGTTAACCTTGGGAACTGAGGGGTCTGACAACTTAGTTGGCACACTCACTCAGGCTGTCCTTGTCTGTACAGGGGATATGGATATATCCCCTGACACAAGTCCCAATACTTTGGGCAAATACAGGCAGACACCTTTGATTAATGGCAAAATGGCTCAGGCCTATAGGGACACTTGTGCCAGTGTCACCATGGTGACACCTAACTTTGTGGACCCTGGACAGATCATGCCAGGTACAGATTTCCTGGTGACCAATGCTAGCAACGTCACTACCAGTCATAGTATGACGATTGTGGATTTCTCCTGGGGTGGAGTGAAGGGTCAAAAGAAAGTTGTAGTCAGTTCAGACCTCCCAGTTGATTGTTTGTTGGGCAATGATTTGGAGTCATCACTATGGTCAGAAGTGGAGCAGAGGACTCACATGGAGATAGTACAAAATGGGTCGCACTCCGACTCCACCCACCAGCAGGTGTGCCCCAGGAGCATCATGGTCGATGCAGTCTTTAGATAGCGAGTGCGCTATATTGAAGAAAAGTGTGTCGTAGCAAGGTTGCAGCACCAACTCTGGACACCGGTGTTTCGGAATAGTTGTTCCTCGTCAGCAGAGTGTAGGTATTCGGGGTTAGCTGTGCAGGCTGCCAAATGTTCTCAGGTATGTACCTCTCACGGCGCGGGTGCGGGATCCGAGCTCGTCAGCCCAAGCTCAAGGGAGCCTATCAAAGTACAAAATGGGTCGCACTCCGACTCCACCCACCAGCAGGTGTGCCCCAGGAGCATCATGGTCGATGCAGTCTTTAGATAGCGAGTGCGCTATATTGAAGAAAAGTGTGTCGTAGCAAGGTTGCAGCACCAACTCTGGACACCGGTGTTTCGGAATAGTTGTTCCTCGTCAGCAGAGTGTAGGTATTCGGGGTTAGCTGTGCAGGCTGCCAAATGTTCTCAGGTATGTACCTCTCACGGCGCGGGTGCGGGATCCGAGCTCGTCAGCTCAAGGGAGCCTATCAAAGTACAAAATGGGTCGCACTCCGACTCCACCCACCAGCAGGTGTGCCCCAGGAGCATCATGGTCGATGCAGTCTTTAGATAGCGAGTGCGCTATATTGAAGAAAAGTGTGTCGTAGCAAGGTTGCAGCACCAACTCTGGACACCGGTGTTTCGGAATAGTTGTTCCTCGTCAGCAGAGTGTAGGTATTCGGGGTTAGCTGTGCAGGCTGCCAAATGTTCTCAGGTATGTACCTCTCACGGCGCGGGTGCGGGATCCGAGCTCGTCAGCCCAAGCTCAAGGGAGCCTATCAAAGTACAAAATGGGTCGCACTCCGACTCCACCCACCAGCAGGTGTGCCCCAGGAGCATCATGGTCGATGCAGTCTTTAGATAGCGAGTGCGCTATATTGAAGAAAAGTGTGTCGTAGCAAGGTTGCAGCACCAACTCTGGACACCGGTGTTTCGGAATAGTTGTTCCTCGTCAGCAGAGTGTAGGTATTCGGGGTTAGCTGTGCAGGCTGCCAAATGTTCTCAGGTATGTACCTCTCACGGCGCGGGTGCGGGATCCGAGCTCGTCAGCCCAAGCTCAAGGGAGCCTATCAAAGTACAAAATGGGTCGCACTCCGACTCCACCCACCAGCAGGTGTGCCCCAGGAGCATCATGGTCGATGCAGTCTTTAGATAGCGAGTGCGCTATATTGAAGAAAAGTGTGTCGTAGCAAGGTTGCAGCACCAACTCTGGACACCGGTGTTTCGGAATAGTTGTTCCTCGTCAGCAGAGTGTAGGTATTCGGGGTTAGCTGTGCAGGCTGCCAAATGTTCTCAGGTATGTACCTCTCACGGCGCGGGTGCGGGATCCGAGCTCGTCAGCCCAAGCTCAAGGGAGCCTATCAAAGTACAAAATGGGTCGCACTCCGACTCCACCCACCAGCAGGTGTGCCCCAGGAGCATCATGGTCGATGCAGTCTTTAGATAGCGAGTGCGCTATATTGAAGAAAAGTGTGTCGTAGCAAGGTTGCAGCACCAACTCTGGACACCGGTGTTTCGGAATAGTTGTTCCTCGTCAGCAGAGTGTAGGTATTCGGGGTTAGCTGTGCAGGCTGCCAAATGTTCTCAGGTATGTACCTCTCACGAGTTGGTGCTGCAACCTTGCTACGACACACTTTTCTTCAATATAGCGCACTCGCTATCTAAAGACTGCATCGACCATGATGCTCCTGGGGCACACCTGCTGGTGGGTGGAGACGGAGTGCGACCCATTTTGGACTCACATGGAGATGTTAGGCTTGCCAGCACATGTGCTTGCTGTGACTAGGTCACAGGCCAGAAGATGCCCCACTGAACAGGTGCTGGATCCTGAAAGAATGGACCAGACACCTTCCAAGAAGAAGAGCAGTAAGGGTAAGGCTTTGCCTTCCCCCTTGCCCCAGGTTGAGGATCAAGTCTCTGAGGAGGCTGATCTGAGAGAGCTGAGGGAAACTGAGCCTAAAGAACTTGAACTTGATCAAGTTGAGTTTCTGGGCTCAGGGGGACCCTCCAGAGAAGACCTGGGGAAGGCACAGTTAGACTGCCCTTCCCTTGAACCCCTCAGGCAGCAGGCTGCTGCTGAGGCTGCAGGGAATGCCACGGGTGCCCACAGGGTATACTGGGAAGATGGACTCCTGTACTCTGAGTCAAGAGACCCCAAGCCTGGTGCAACCAGGAGGCTGGTCATCCCCTTGTCTCTGAGAGGTTTCCTTCTCACCTTGGCCCATGAGATTCCCCTTGCAGGTCATTTAGGTCAGACAAAGACTTGGGACAGGCTTGTCTCACACTTTCACTGGCCCCATATGAATGAGAATACCAAGGAGTTTTGTCGCTCCTGTGTCACTTGCCAAGCCAGTGGTAAGTCAGGTGGCACAACAAAGGCCCCCCTCATACCACTACCTGTGGTGGGGGTTCCCTTTGAAAGAGTGGGGATTGACATTGTTGGTCCAATGGAACCCCAGACCCCATCAGGGCACAAGTTTATACTGGTGGTGGTGGACCATGCCACCAGGTATCCTGAAGCTATTCCACTTAGGACCACTACCGCACCTGTAGTGGCAAGGGCCCTAGTTGGAGTATTCTCCAGAGTGGGTTTCCCTAAGGAGGTCATTTCTGACAGAGGTACAAACTTCATGTCAGGATATCTGACTGCAATGTGGAAGGAGTGTGGTGTGAACTACAAGTTCACCACACCCTACCACCCACAATCCAATGGGCTTGTTGAGAGATTCAACAGGACCCTCAAAGGGATGATTCATGGACTACCTGAAACTCTTAGGAGAAAATGGGATGTCCTGATCCCCTGCCTCTTGTTTCCTTACAGAGAGGTCCCACAGAAGGGGGTTGGCTACAGCCCTTTTGAGCTTCTGTATGGGCATCCTGTGAGAGGACCCCTGTGTTTGGTGAAGGAAGGATGGGAGAGACCTCTCAGAAAGCCTGCAACCAACATAGTGGACTATGTACTTGGTCTCCGCTCAAGGATGGCAGAGTACATGGAGAAGGCATCTAAAAACCTGGAGGCCAGCCAAGAACTCCAAAAAGCTTGGCATGACCAAAAGGCTGTCCTGACTGTGTACCAGCCTGGACAGAAGGTGTGGGTGCTGGAGCCATGGCCCCAGCAGCTCTGAAAGACAAATGGTCTGGGCCCCACACCATCATTGAGCAAAAGGGAGAGGTTACCTACTTGGTGGACCTTGTAACTCCCAGGAGCCCTCTCAGAGTGCTCCATGTCAACAGGCTCAAAGCATATGTCGACAGGAAGGACATGAGCTTGCTCATGGCCACAGATGAGGGACAGGAGGAAGAGAGTGACCCTCTCCCAGACCTGCTCACTCAGAATCCTGATGATGGATCAGTAGATAGTGTTGTCTTTTGTGGCAGCCTCACTGAGCATCAGCAACAGGATTGCAGGCAAGTTCTGCAATCCTTCAGACATATGTTCTCTCTGACACCCAGCCAAACTGATTGGTGTACCCATGATGTTGACACTGGAGACAGTCTGCCTGTCAAGAGTAAAATCTACAGACAGCCTGATCATGTTAGAGACTGCATCAAAACTGAAGTGCAGAAAATGTTGGAGCTGGGAGTCATTGAGCCCTCAGATAGCCCTTGGGCTAGCCCAGTAGTTCTAGTGCCAAAGCCTCACACCCAGGGTGGTAAGAAAGAGATGAGGTTTTGCGTAGACTACAGAGGCCTCAATGCAGTCACTAAGACTGATGCCCACCCAATACCAAGAGCAGATGAACTTATAGATAAATTGGCTTCTGCCAACTTCTTAAGTACATTTGATTTGACAGCTGGGTATTGGCAAATCAGGTTAGCTGAGGAGGCCAAACCCAAGACAGCATTTTCTACCCCTGGCGGACATTATCAATTTGTGGTAATGCCCTTTGGGTTGAAAAATGCACCTGCCACCTTCCAAAGGTTGGTGAATCAAGTCCTCACTGGGCTGGATGACTTTTGTGCAGCTTATCTTGACGATATTGCTGTCTTTAGCTCCACCTGGGAGGATCACCTGGTCCACCTGAGGAAAGTGTTGGAGGCCCTGCAAAAGGCAGGCCTCACTATCAAGGCCACAAAGTGCCAGATAGGGCAGACACAGGTTGTATACCTGGGCCACCTTGTAGGTGGAGGTCAGGTTCAGCCATTGGAGAGTAAAATACAGGCCATCAAGGACTGGGCTCCTCCAATCACCCAGACTCAGGTTCGAGCTTTCTTGGGCCTGACTGGTTATTACAGAAAGTTTGTCAGAAATTATGGGTCCATAGTGACCCCTCTTAATGACCTGACAAGTAAGAAGATGCCAAAGAAAGTTCAGTGGACAGCAAGCTGTCAGAAAGCATTCAATGACCTAAAGCAGGCCATGTGCACAGCACCTATCCTTAAGAGTCCAGATTACTCCAAGCCATTCATTGTCCAAACAGATGCTTCTGAGTTGGGTGTGGGAGCTGTTCTGTCTCAGCTGAATTTTGATGGTAATGATCAGCCTATTGCTTTCATTAGTAGGAGGCTGACCCCCAGAGAGAAAAATTGGTCAGCTATTGAGAGGGAGGCCTTTGCTGTGGTTTGGGCCCTGAAGAAGCTGAGGGCCTACTTGTTTGGCACTCACTTCACCATTCAGACCGACCATAAGCCCCTCTTGTGGCTAAATCAGATGAAGGGTGAAAACCCCAAACTGCTTAGGTGGTCCATTTCCCTACAGGGGATGGATTTTACAGTGGAGCATAGACCTGGTACTGATCACAGCAATGCTGATGGGCTCTCCAGGTATTTCCACTTAGAGCAAGAAGACTCACCTGGTCAAGGTTAGTTTATTGTCCCAAAGTTTGGGGGGGGGTCATGTAGGAGAGTAGGGTCTGCAATCCTATGATCACCCAGATTTTTTGCTTTTTGCTGCACTGGTTTACGACTTTCCCTGGCTGTGGGCCTGCTAATCAGACCCACAGCCTAGCTGTTCTCTCTATCCAAATTGTACTCAGGTACTGAATTGGCATTGGGCCCTCTCTAAGTCCCTGTACCCAGGGCTGAGGTGTACCCAGAAGTCTCCCAGGGGCTGAAGCACGTATTGTGCCACCTCTGGGCTGACTAACTAAACTGACACAACTGGCTGCACGACAGCTGGGGCAAGGTGGTGTAATCACCCTTTGCTTTAGATATAGTATACCTATATCTAACCCTAAAATGGACACACAGATCTCCTATCAGTCACTCCTATGGCAGGCCTTAACAATCCTGAAGGCAGAGTGCTTGGAATCGTGTGAGATGGTGCTCTGGCATGAGCTGAGCCTGTCTGCGGCTTTCGGGATCCATGCCTTAGCCGTTTCCATGATATCGCATACCATATACTCTTAAGTGCATTATAATCCTCGCGGTTATATGCCAACTCTGGTATCGCTTTATCAAAACATGTCGAGTAAGGTGTCATACGAATTGGAATACTAACCCCTCGCCAATTCTGGCGACGGGGTTAGCATTCCCCCCTTCTAGAGGGACACGACATGCCTGTAACCTATAACCCCGGTTAAAGTCAAACAGAGCCTCCGCTCCACAAAATGGATGCTGCCACCGAGACACAAGTCTGCCCTCCTGCTGCTGGGAGTCCTCCCAGAGCAGGAGATAAGGACAAAGGGTTTCCTGCCAGGGGCGGTGCCAGCACCGTCCCAGACAGGGTTTTGTGTATTCCAGGTAGGCAGGGCTTCAGAGGAAGGTGACTGCAAGTGGCACCCCGGTGCTCACTGCATAGGCCGGCTGAAACCAGTTCCAGGGGCACTCCAGCCCCTGGCCTGGGGAAAGCCCGCCAAAGGAGAGGGGTGTAACCACCCCCCTCCTGGTCCCACCCATAGGGCAGGACTTAGTCGCGTGCCAGCCCCCTTTTCCCAGATAAAGGTAGGAGCAGGCCCCCTTCCAAATTAGATCATCTTTGGAATCAAGACACGACTTTCTGCGAAAGGACTTCAAGATTTCCTTCTTCAAGATTCTCCCTTGTGACTAAGGAGTAGTCACCCTGCATCCGCAGGCACCATCAAGAACACTGCGGTCTGCTGCAAGTCCTTCCTCCGGAATCCGACTGCCCAGCTCGGCAAGACCCAGCTTCCCTGGCACCTCCGACCTCTACTCACCTCTACAGCCAAGCTGAGAACCGTGAGTGCGACGAGACCTCAAGGGACCGGCTATTGCCAAGACTGCACGACTTCTTCACAGCAAGCCCGCCGGGTAATCTACTGGCGAGTGCTTTGGGGACCGAGAAGCCCCGACCCTGAGCAGCTCCAGCACCGAAGATCAGCCCCCCAGCATCTCCACGATCGGCGTGGGGCCCTTCTGCTTTTTGCTGCTCACTGCGTTGTTTGGCTACTAGCCCGCTGGCTTGTGGCCTCCTTAACGACGCCCGACGACATCACTACTGCTGGTCTGGTTGCTCCAGACTGGCCCTTGCTTCCCTTCTTCAGTGAAGCACCCTGGACCCTCCTGGTCCACTCCAGATGCCATTTTGAGTCCACCGCGTGGGCTTGAATTAGCCAAGGCTTTGTTGCCCAATCCTGGGTTCTTCGACGCCGACAGCTTCATCCATTATGGGACAGCTCGCCCCTCCATCCTGGTCGCCGACAACGCCTCCTGGTCCGTGAGATCTGCAGAGCACAGCGTCGCCCACTCACCTAGTCGAGGTGACTACCATCCGGTGCCCTCCTGGTGCCCCCTGACTACTGGCTAGTAGTCGCGAACTTGGTCCCCTCTGCTTTCAGGTATCATCCATCTTCCAGATCCAGGCTTGGATCACCTCGAACTCTCTTCACTGGCCGCCTGCCAGCATCTTCCTTCCAGGCTCCTGGTTCGTCAACGAGGATTCCCGACGTCTTTTGAGACCTATGCAGCTGCAGCCCCTGGGCTAGGTAACTTCGGCATTTCGGTGCCCCAGCATAGCCTCACTATCCAAGGGTCAGGATCCACTTTCGTTTTCTCCCTACCAGGTCGGGTTCGCCCGTGAACACTAACTTTACCAGCTATCATAGACTTTGTCCCGCTTCCCGCGTGAGAGTGCACACTCTGCACCCGAGTCCCCTGGGCCTCCTAGAAGTAATCTAACGATTCCATAGTCAAGTCCTAGCGATTCCAAAGACTATTAGTACTGTACTTACCTGCTAGTAATTTCGCATTCCACTTTTAGAGTATATGGTTTTTCGTGCCCCTCGGGCATTTGTATATACTGTGCTAACTTAAGTATTTTCGTAAGAGTTTTGTTGTGTGCCTAGCACCCTGTCCTCATAAAGAGTACAGGGCTGTTGTGATTCTAATAAATACACTGTTTATTTTCATAACACTTGTGTGGTGTCCTTTCACTGGGTGTTCAAGGGGTAATGTGATGGTAAAACAGCTGGCTTAACACGCCCTCTAGAGTCTTAGCCTTAGACTGCTCGTATCCATGCTACTAGGATAGCTGGTCTATAAGGTTGACTTACAACCAATCATCAATAAGGGTTGTTTGGACTGATATATAGTGATCACTAGAATAGTGAGCACTGCACATCAGGCCAACTTCTCACAGTGATAGATTCCTTAATGCCCCACCCATCCTCCCTGTTCTGTGAACTTATGTTCAGGGTTAAGGTCATGCCTTTCAGGGCCCTAGTTTCCTGGCACCAGTGGTCAGTTCTTGCATGGCTCTGCAGTCCTGGCGCGGAAAGTCATGTACACAACTGATGTCAGCACACATGGGTGGTGCCTAAGTAGTCTCCATGACGTCATCTCGGTGCTTCCGACGCCAGCGACAGTCATGGAGCCGCACAACGCCACCTACCGACGAGCAGGTGTACTGCTGATGGAAAACTTTCCGGATCCAGTCTGACGCCTGGGGATATTCTAAGGTAAGGAATCTATCACTAATTGTCTCTTACAGATAAATCGTTACACAAGTAGTAACTTGTGCATCAGGACCTCCTTGTTATGCTGCACTGCTCACACATTCCCCCATTTTCATATCTCAATAATAAAGCTATTGTACTTAATCCTCGGTCTCTCCCAGGCGGGGCGGTCTTCCAATTGGCTAACAGAGCATCCCTCTACTTTCATTCCAGCCACCCCAAATGTTGGTCTATTTCTGTGGGCAACCTCTCCCTTCATAGACCACCTTCTCGCCTGCATGCACCAATCCATGCTAGTTTCCTAATCCCTGGATGTGGGCCCGCCTCCCACTTCCATTTTCTAGCTATGTTCCGTTTGGGCACCATAATTCGTTGCCCAGCTGTTAGATTTGTCTCCCAAATATTTAATAAACACCATTGAGAGGAAGGCTCTGCATATTTCCCACATAGTGTCATACGTGTAACAATCACCTTCCAGTATGTCTAAATCATGGGCAATTCCACCACAGGTGTAAAAACCTGACCTCCTGGCCACAGTTCCTAGGGCATTATGTTGATTCGAGGTCCAGCATTTTCAATATTGTTGTGCATTATGGCCATGTCCTGGGGTGACGCAAGTGGCTCCTGCCACTCAAGTCCCCCCGATCCTCCACCCATTTAGCAGGCACTGTCTCCAAGGTGTTGAGGGGGATTGTTTGGTATATTCCGATAGGTTAAAGATATTGATTTTTCTTTCAGATTGTAGTCTAGCAACCTATCCTTGGGGGTGAGGGAGATCGGTAACCTTTGGAATGCCAAGTTGTAGAGCATGCCTTATCTTGAGATAGCGGAAGGTTTCGGATGACACCAACTCGTAGTCTCTTTGGAGGTCTACAAAGGGCCTAACCTTCTTATTTACCCACAGGTCGCCTACCTTTGAGACACCAATAAAGTCCCATTTATCATAACCTGGGTGGTTTGCCAGAAATCCCAAACATGTAATGTCCCATAACAGAATAATTTGGGTGAGTTTTTCTCGCCACCCTATAGCTGCTGATGCTGTATGCCATTTATTTATATAGTGCAAACCAGATCCCAAAGGATACCATAACTGTGCTTGATGTTGGAGTGGGTGTTCCTCGTTTGCCCCCCCCCCCCCATAGATGGCCCTAAGATAGCCCCTCAGTCCCATGTTGTGTATCCATTATATAGGCCGGTTCGTTATGTGGGGTATGAACCCACTGATCATTCAAGTTGCACTGCCCAGTAATATTGAAACACTGGAAGAGCGATTCCCTCCGTAGTACCAGCTCTTAGTCAGTTTATTTCACGCTATTCGTGGAGTCCCACAGGAGTGTTCGTACCTGCGCTTCAACCACTCGAAAATATGTCCGCATTCTGATGTTGGTAATTTATCAGCAGCCCACTACAAAGATTTAGTGACAATATGCAGATGTCTTACCCAGTTCGTTATGTGAAAATGAACACTTAATCCTGTACAGTCCACTCAAGCTGCACAACAATGGTTTGCTATGAGAATCGGCCACATTGTGTGGTTTGTTCAGATCAATGACAAATCTCTTGTCTTTGTGCTACGAGCAAGAGGCAGAAGAAGTACAGTTCTGGTACCTTCAACAGCCAGGACGGGTATAGGTGCTGTGTAAGATGGCCCAAATTCTTTCTTCTCCACCATTTTTTCCCTGACTAGATCACTAAATGGAAGGGATGGTTAGTTTGGCCTTTAGACACGAACGGATGTTAGGCACGATTCCTAAATGACATTGAGGGATTTAAAATGAGCAGGCCTGCTGTGTGGTTCCTACAGTCTGAACACTCTGCTTTGTGACCTGTGCTGTTGGGAAGGTGGAACAACACGTGTGTCTTGTATCTAATGAACTGGAACTTTGGGGCTTTTTATTAGGTCCCCTGAACCCATGTTAAAAACAATTCTTGCATGCAATATACATTGAAATACGGAAAGTTTCTCAGTAGGAAGTTGCTGAAAGACTGCAAATTTGACAGGGCCAATTTAGAAAAAGCTTCAACAGTGGTTGAAAATGGAATGAACACCGTCTCCTTTAGAATCTACTCTTTGGGAAACTAATAGACATTGTTCAAAGAGACATGTTTGCATTATAACATGGGCAGTCACAGCTTAGGCCTATTCTATTATTGAGCCCGAACCGTCAAACACTACGTTCTCTCCACATGTCGTGGCATCATATCAATGCCACAAATCTGTTTCCCTCTACCACCTTACAAAACAGCCGATACTAATGGCACGCAAAGATGCAACATATACTGTTAAACATAGAAAAACTAGGGGGGGGGGGGGCTGGCTTGGCCAGCGATGGTGTAGGACGTGTCTCCCGGGAGCTCTGGCGAGCCACCACTGTTTAAATCAATTACAGAGGGGTTGGGGACCCGCGGCACGTACCTTTGCAGTGGACATCGGCGGCGGTGACCAGGGCCATCAGCTGAGAGGCTGCACACTGCCCGGCAGCGCTCTCCGGCACCGAGAATTGCGGGACTTGGAGGTCCGGACGAGCAGGCTGCCATTTTATGAGCCCCTATCGGTGTCCCTATTCAGGCGATCCCCGGGGCCTCTGAGGGCTGGAGACCAAGTGGACTAAAGGCGGTAGTGATTGTCGACGCTGACCCCTCCTGGCGGCGGCTGGTGGCAGAGGGAGTCGTGCTGGCGATGAACTGCGGGCCGCGCTGAGGTGACCCCTGAAGCGGCTGGGGACAATGAGTGGCGGCCTTGCGGGGTCTGACGTGTGGCTCGCCATTTTGTATCTTGGACCCGGTGGCTTCTGGGGACACTGCCAAGCTGGTGTATGCCCTGAGTGACGGAGAGTTGCCTGGCGAAGCCTTTGCCTTGGAAGAAGTGGTAACCACAGGGGGGGGCGGACCGGTGGTCCTGAAGAGGCGGCGATGGTAGATGCTGTGTCGGGGATGGCTGAGGCGGGAGACGCCTGATCAGCCGGTGCAACTTGCAGTACGGAGGTTCGCAGCGGCCGGTGACGCAGCGGACCGAGCCTGAGCTGGAACTGTAGGCCGCGCGGAGGTGACCCCTGAAGCGGCTGGGAACGATGAGTGGTGGCCCAGAGGCCTAGCGGGGACTGACGTGTGGCCCACCATTTTGTCTCTCGGGTTCGGTGGCCCTGGGCCACTGCCGAGCTGGTGTGTGCCCTGAGCAACGACGAGGTGCCTGGTGAAGTCTTTGCCTGGGAAGCGGCGGCAACCACAGGGGGCGGACCGGCGATCCGGCAGTGGCGGCAAAGGTGAATGTTGTGTCAGAGCTGGCCGAGGCGGGAGACCCCTGATCAGCCCGTAACGCCTTGCGGTGCAGAGGTTCGCAGAGGACTGAGCCTGAGCTATGGAGTCACCTGAACTGAAAGCAGGTACAGTGCGGCTGAGCGGGGGGCCCCGGGTGTGGGGCACGACGGACTGCGGACACCCACCTTGAGACTCTTCCATGGTCCAGCTTTGGAGGCATTAGTTGACGTTTCAGGAGCGCTTGCCCTGGTGCATGGCTGAGGATTGCGACTGTGAGTCTCGGCGGGACGTGGGCGCCACCGACACCTTGAGGCTCCTCTACTGCCCGGCATTGAAATCGATGGGCTGTTTGCAGGCACACCTGGGGGGGCCCCCGCTGTCACGCCGGAACCCTAGATTGTAGGGGCTTGCATTGACTGACAGTGATGAGTGGCGACTGAGGCATGTTGCTGAGCGGTGCCCTGAGAATTGCGCCGTCTGAGACGGCAGAGATTGAAGCAGTAGCGGCACAGTGGAGCAGTGGACTGATAGGGCCCAACCGGAGTGACTACGCGGTGCGGGACTGTTGGGAATATCTGAAGCTGGGGATTGAGGACCGCGAGAGGGCGGCACGTTACCAGGAGCGTTCCCCTGTCATTTTGAGACTGCTTCACCGGGCGGCCCTGGGACAATTGGAATTGTGCGCTGCTGCGGCTGGGGTCACTATACTCTCCCCGGGGCCTCTGTGCTCAGTGGCACTGCCGGTGGGGGATAAAGAAACGGCGAACATCAAGCAGAAAGACACGGAGGTGCCGGGCGACCTTCCCTAGCGACACGGAGGCCTGAGGCTTCCTCCACGCTGTTTGGCCTGAAATCACTGCGTTGCGGGGCTCTAGGAACCCACATTAGACAAAGCGTAATTGGGGGCCACAGGAGAGCAGCACGGATAGGAAGCCCCCCCCCTGTCTTTGTCAAGGTACCTCCCTCGGAGCAAGCGCGCACGGATCACGCGGCCCGGCGGATGATAAAATTGGCGATGACGCGTTCTAAGGGGGGCAAGACGGATCCGGCTGCCGCCTCCAGAGACAACACAGTGGTAGCTATGTTGGACAGGGCGGGAGTGTCCACTCCCAATGTGGGGACATAGCAGGCTGACGGAGAATCAGCACCAGTGACCCAGGCGTTCATGACATCCTTGTCTGACCTCAAATCGGAAATCGTCACTTTGCGCACAGAGGTACACACGTGTGCGAGAGCTTCGAAAGGAGGTGACTGACTTGGGGGACAGAGTCGATGGGCTGGAGAAAACAGTGGATTCTCGCACGGAGGATCAGGAGCAGTGTTGACAACGTCTCGCAACGCTGGAGGAGCAACACATCGAGCTTCAAGTAAAGCAGGAAGATTTGGAAAACCGGAGTCGCCGGAACAATCTACGTGTTCAGGGGGTGCCTCTTGGTGCAGAGGGGAACAACATCATGACATACGTGGCACGCTTACTTCATGAAGTATGGGGGGACGAGGATGCCTCCCCGCCAGCTTTGGATCGAGCCCATAGGGTCTCCGGGCCCACGGGGAGGCTGGGCCTCCTCCTGGATATCCTAACTAGAGTCCATTTCTTCACTGAAGAGGAGGCTATCCTTAAGCCGGCCCGCGCTAAGCCAGATCTCTGTTACGAGGGGCACAAAGATCCAAATCTTTCAGGACCTGGCACCCAACACTCTGAAACGGCGTCGAAGCTTCAAGCCCGTTACGGAGAAATTGCGAGACATGGGCCTCTCGTACCAGTTGGGGGCATCCATTTGCCCTCATCCTCAAATGGGAGACTAAACGCCGAGTGGTGCGAACCTACACGGAGGCGGCCCAACTGCTTCGTATTCCGACGTCCCCGCCGGCCAGCCCTTCTCGCCCCGATGTCAGGAGCGTGAAATGAAATGAAATGAAATGAAAAAGAGACTTCTAAAGCGCACTGCGGCCAAGCGGCTTCCTGGCGCTGAGGATCACCTCAATGTCTAACCAGAGGGCACGGAAAAGAGGGGATTAGTCTGGGGAGGCCTGGAGAAAGAAGAAAGTTTTAAGGGCTTTACGAAAATGAGAGAAGATAGGAATAGAGCGAATAGAGAGAGGGAGAGTGTTCCAAATCTGAGGAGCCCGCACAGAAAAGCGTGTGCCACCTGTGCGGGATTTGCGGAAGCGGGGGACGTGAAGAAGAGAAAGGGATGAGGACCGAAGAGTGCGGGTGGGAACGTGAGAGGAAATCAGAGAGTTAATGAAGTGAGGAGCAGAACGGGCATGCGCCCGAAAGGCCAAACAGGCGAGTTTAAACTGGGACCTGAAATGAACGGGGAGCCAGTGGAGGGTTTTAAGGGCAGGGGTGATGTGGGAGAACTTAGGAAGACCAAGAACCAGACGGGCCGCCTGGTTCTGGATGGCCTGGAGACGGCGAGTCTCATAGGCAGGAATGCCGACATACAGGCCATTGCCATAATCCAGGCGGGAAGTGATAAGGGCAGTGATGATGAGTTTGAGGGCATCAACAGAAAAAAAACGGGAGATTTTGCGGATGAGGCGGAGGGAAAGAAAACAAGAGGATACAACAGAACTGATGTGCGCGTGCATGGAAAGATCATTGCTGATCTTGATGCCCAAAGTCCGGACGGCGGAAACAGGAGAAGGAGGGGAACCAAAAGAAAGGGGCCAATGGACTGAAGACCAGGGATTAAAAGGACCACCAGTGAGAACAAGCTCAGTCTTGTCAGGGTTGAGCTTCAAATGATTGAAGCTCATCCACTGAGAAATGAAGACAAGGGTAGAGCTGAGCTTAGAAAGGGAATGAGGGGGGGAAGAGAGGTCAAAGACGAGCTGGAGGTCGTCCGCGTAATTGTACACCGAGACCCCCAGCTCAAGAAGCGAGGAAATAAGAGGGCGGATGTAGAGATTAAAAAGAAGAGGAGACAAAGAAGAGCCTTGAGGTACACCACAAGTGACTGGGAGGGGAGGCGCCGAAAAGTGAGAGAGATGGACAGCCTGCGACCGTCCCTGAAGGAAGGAGGTGATCCAGGAGAGGGCAAAGCCCTGTATGCCCGCTGCGCTGACACGGTCAAGAAGGATGGCATGATCGACCGTGTCAAACGCAGCGGACAGATCCAACAGGACTAAGGCCTGGGGAAGGTTACTGTCGGCCTTGCCCTTCAATTCATCCAGGACCGCAAGGACCACGCCCTCGGTTGAGTGGCCTGGTCGAAAGCCAGCCTGGTGAGAGGCCAGGATGTTATTCTCCTCTATGTAGGAAGAGAGACAAGAGCGTCTGCCAGCTGGACCATCCTGGACTACTGTGTCCCGCCCTTGCCGCGAGTAGATGAGCAGTCTGCCTCCCAGGCCAAACAGGATATTATCACCCACATATGATCACTCGAGGGGCATAAGGAAGATCTTATCCCACACCCCTCGACTCCATGACAAACTGAGTGCAGGCCTGTGCGGTACTGAGAGGCTTATCCCCTCGGACATGTGTCCTTACTTTTCAGGTTACCGATCATTGTCCCATCCAGGTTTACACCCTGACCCCCTCCTTTTGGAGTGGGGGACGCCGGGGCTCCCCTACATGATGAGTTTAAGGCCAACTACACCTTTACCCCCGCTGATTCCTGAGGGAGTGACATCCCTGGGCTTATCCGAACCCTAGGGTGTAGGATGCTCGGTGATGGGAACAGATGGACTTGGCCCGGTTGGCCACTGTTGGGTTACTGCCCTTCTCCCCTGTACCTTTCTTCTCTCTACCTCTCACTGCTTCTTTTCTCTCTCTCTCCCCTCTTCTCTGTGTGCGTTGGGGAGGCGGCGGCGCTTTGTGTGGGTGAGGCGACTGACCTCTGCGGATATATGCTGCTGCGGTACTGGGATGGGGGAGCGCGGATGACACCTGATTGGCTTCCAGTATGACCGCTAACTTGCCTAGTCCCTTAAAGGTTCTAACACTTAATGTCAAAGGCTTGAACTCCCCCAATAAGCGGCGGCAAACATGGCGTTACCTTCTGCAGCAGAGCCCCGACATCATATTTTTACTGGAAACCCACCTCGTCCAATTAGATATTGGGCGCATGGCGCACCCTAGATACCCTCTACAATTTTGGGCTACAGCAGACTCCAAGATTGCAGGTGCAGCGATTATTGTGCAGGACTGGCATCAGGCGGGGGGAGGCCAAACCCTTCAGGAGCGGGGATGGACGCTTTCTTAGAGTGAGTGAGGGGATTGGAAGGCGCACCTTTATGCTCTGTAATGTGTACGCACCCAACCAGATGCAGGATCGGTATCTTAGATCGCTTCTGAAAGAGCATGTTCCGCAAGGTGACCCCTCGCTGATTTTGGGGGGGGACTTAGAAGGAACAGAAGGACCTCAGAAAGAGGGGCAGAAAGGGTCCCAAACGAAGTCTATCTTTGGCCCAGCAGGGCTCTGCTCCGGACACTATGAAAGGTTATCTTTCGGCCATCTCCACCTTTCTAAGGCTTCCAGATCAGCCTTCTCTTTTTAAGTCCCCGGTTGTTAACCGTTTCCTCAAAGGCATTACACACATGTTTCCTCCCGCGCCTTTCTTAATGCCTCAATGGGACTTAAAGGTGCCTGCCAGCTTTTGGACCAGTGGGAGACACTTGCTGATTTTCGAGTGGGAGAGCCCTCTGTGTGCCGTTTTCAAGGCTGCTCTCTTTTCACAGTGGGAGACACTTGCTGATTTTTGAGTGGGAGAGCCCTCTGTGTGCCGTTTTCGTTTCCAAGGCTGCTTTCTTTTGCAAGCTTTTGTGTGCCTGGGCGCCTCGCCTCTCTAAGGACTTTAACTTTGGACCTTGTGGGCTGGAACTGGAAATAACAGGGCTGCGAGCGCCAGGTGAGGGACAGTGACTCCATTGCCCAGGAGTCCCTGCGCTGCCATCATCACCTGCACCTGGACGCTCTCCCCGTTTGCCCCGCCCCTTGAACACCTCCTTCCTTTAATAGGAGTTGTCTTTTCCGCTGCGCGGGAGCGCGCACTGGAGAAGCCCGGGACAAGAGCGGGACCGTTTTGTGGCCGTTCGGAGGCCAGGCTGGGCCAGCCCTCCAACATCTATTTTTTTGTTTAACCATCCTGATTTTTAATCCACAAGTAAGCCAGTTGTGTGCTCATATTTAAAGCTTGTTTGACATTTAATGGCTGCTACACATGGAAAAATCTCGTCACCTGACCCGGGGGGAAATAACAAAGGGACTTTGGACAAGTACTTTAAAAAGCCCGTTGGTGATACAGACAGGGAGTGTGATCTGGCAGAACGAAGGGCAGAGCGCCGACGCTCCATTGAATCCATTAAAAATAAATTGACTAGGGGCGCATCACCAGAGAACAGTCTAGTGCAAGTGGGTGAGGGTTTGTTACAAGTAAATGAAGACTCGCAACTATCACAGGGTTATCCCATGCTTTTGCGAGAAATGACCCCTCCATCATTATCAGTCATTAGTGGTACAGAGGGAAGTAACACTGTGGGTTCAAGCGATATTACCATCTCAATTGAAACCATATCTACTAACATACGAATACCGCCACCTGGAAAAAAGAAACTTGGGAAACAGGGGGTTGGCCAAACTGTTGGGCCACCGCCAAACAAGAGACAGAGGAAGGGAGGGGTTCAGCAAAGAGCCAAAATCAGCCACACTGATTTTGGTAAGGGTAGATTAGTGACAGCTGCTCCCGTACCCACAAGCATTGTGATCCTACCCTCTAACCTGGCTCAGGTTGCCCCTCATGATTTACCATCTTCCCCAAATACCTCTATATCTACTCAAGTTGGACCAAACTTAACACCTGGTAGTATTTCGCCTCCTACTGATAATCTATCAACACTCTCCCTCGAAAATATTGAACACCTACTGAGGGCATTCACATCCCCAATATTAGAGAGGTTGAAGAGGTTGGAGGATCGTTTGGGGGTCATAGAATCGACGATCACTAAAAAAACAGGTCAGTTGGCAGTATCTGCAAAGCAAGTTTTAACGCCTTCAGCTGGAGCCCCAACGCCCACAGTCCTCACACAAAAGGTTTTAAAGCCTCCAAGTAATCTTGTGAGCAGTACCGACCAAGGGGTAAATCCATCCAAGGCAGTGCGTCAGCCCACCCAAACTAGTAATAAGGACACCAACAAAGGGGTCAGTACATTGGTTGCTAGAAATAATCAGGCGGAAGGTGGAAAAGTATACCCGGGTAAGGCAGGGAACCAGAGGGTCCGCCATGTTGAACTACCACCAGAGGCAGTCCCCTACGTAGTGGTACTTACGGGAGTCCCCAGGTTGGCAGACAATAAGAGGGAAGGGTTTAGCCAATTAAAAAATAAAACCATACATTGGCTGGGGCAACATAGACCGCTCCCATGTTTCATTAATAATGAGATAGTTCATGTAAGGCGACTCCCCTGGTTGGGGAGTAGAGTAAAGGATATAGAGGGGGATTTAATAATTATAAATTTTAGAGATCCAGGGGCAGTGACACACATCCTTAATTGGATGCCAAGGACCACTGGCTCACTTATTGTCCCCTGTGATTTAACCTACTTCTATCCTAGATCCCAGATGCCTGCAATAACATCCGTTGGGGTACCTTTTGGTCCTCTTAATAATCCTCCCGGAATGTTTAATAATCAACATATGTGGCAGGAACCAAATCACAAAATGCCGAATCCATTTGCATGGAATACTGTACCACATAGGGAGAACAGAAATAACTATAGAGGCATGGACCATTCACAAAGTGCAGGTGGAATGAATCATTTGTTGCCTTTTACCCCTTTTGAAACCTCGACTAGGTTCGAAGCGTTCTCTGGGCTAGACGATTGTGAATGACGGTCGGGGCCCCCTGTAAACAGGTCTGAAGCGAGGCGAGTGTCCAGCACCGGATTGAGCTCCCCAATTGCCTCTATTTCCGGGCCTATGCAGGAGAACGACACGGCCTTATGTAAATTCCTTAGTTGGAATATAGCTGGACTAAGAGCCAAAAAGGATGACCCGCTATGGATTAATTTCATCACCTCTTTTGATGTCATAGCTTTACAAGAATCCTGGGAAACATCATGTGATGTTTGGTTGGATGGTTTTGTTACCTTCTTTGTCCCAGCGACACCCAGTCAAGCTGGGAGAGCTAAAGGGGGTTTAATTTTTCTTTTTTCCCTTAACCTCGCGGGGTCCTTTAAACAGTTGGACTCAGGTTCCCCTAACCTATTAATTGTAGAATGGACTGTTTCTTCGACCCATTCAATTTTATTACTTAATTTTTATAATTCCTGGGAGAGGGCAATGGATACTGATCACATTGCACATTTAGAGACATTTTTATATAATTTCAGTCTTAGTAAGCACACTGTATCTGAGCTCATCGTGTTAGGTGATTTTAATACGCATTTATGCAATTTTCCCTGTCACTTGGGTGAACATTTAGGCCCAACTGGAACATCCATACCCCATTTTGAACATACAAAATCTGGTGAGGCCCTGGAGGCTCTAATGGCCAGTTTTACACAGATGGGAGGGAAAGAGTCCCTACATACAAAGGATCTCCGCAAGGGTCTGTAATTGATTACATATTTGCCACGCCGGTGCTTCTATCACAGGTATTAACCTATAGAACAACCCTATCACCTTTCAGTGATCATAATCCTGTGGTAATGAAGATGAGTTGGGGGAGTTTAAACGAGTGGGGTCTGGTTGCAAACAGGTGCAGGCAATACCTGTGCCCTCTGACCAAGGGAGAAGGCTCAAGTGGGGCAAGGTGATTCCAGAAGAATTTGTCAATTTTATTGCCTAAAATTGAGGGTGAAATAGAGGTATGTTTGGATCAAGAGGCCTCTAATAGTTCAATTGTTCAAGCCTTTGAATCCATATGTGCCCAAGTTATGATGGATTTGACTGTTATGCCCTCTAAGAAAATTTCTAGTATGTCAAGATGGTTTGATGCTGACTGTTCACGGATACACACCCGTTTATTGCTTGCACTGAAAGCTATACCAAGGGACAGGCTGCTTATTGCCAGCTTGAGGAGAGAATATAAAAAGACTTTAAAGGGAAGAAAAGATGAAATTAAAAGTGAAACGTGGGATAGACTGCTTTCTGTTGATGTCCTACGTGACAGGAAAAATTTTTGGCAAATTATTAATCATCCTTTCTTTGCAGATGAACTAAATGTAGCCACCGACTGTGTTATCCCGGACGAGAAGTGGGTGGGTCACTTTAAAGATATCTATGGCGAGAAGAATGGTACAGTCCAGCACTGCCAATTGATAGCACAGGCCGCCCCCCCCGATAGTCTTTTCAGAGGAGGAAGTTTTAAAGGCCATTTTGGAGACATCAAAAAATAAGGCCCCGGGAGTTGATGGTGTACCTGCGGACCTATATAGATACTCTCCGAAAATCTGGTCAAAGATATTAACTAAAGTCTTTAGGGCAGCAAATGATAAGGTGTTCCCAAATACCTGGGCAATCTCCATCATAGTGCCAATTTTTAAAAAAGGAAAACGCGATGACCCGGGGTGTTATAGACCCATATCCCTTCTGGACTCTGCCATTAAGATCCTGGGCAGAGTCTTATTGGCTAAACTCAGGGAAAATCTGGAGACCTGCGGAGGGCTATCAAACATACAATATGGGATTAGGGAGAAACGAGGCACCCTGGACCAATGCTTGAACTTGCACCTTCTAATTGCCAAATATGTGGTGGCCGGGGAGGGTTCCCTTTATTTGGCCTTTATGGACCTCTCCTCGGCCTTCGATTTGGTAAATCGGTCCAAATTATGGTCAATCCTACTCGAGATAGGGATAGACTCTTCCCTGGTTGCTTTTTTAGCCTCTCTACACCAGGAGTTATTTGCCAAAGTAAGGGTCACAAATGAGGGGAGATGTACGGGGACTTTCAGGTCAGAGAAAGGGGTCCGCCAAGGGTGTATCCTCTCCCCCCCTCCTTTTCACCATTTACATAAATGGGCTAGAAAAACAGCTGGAGGAGGGGGGTGCAGATGTGCCGCGGGCAGGAGGTCAGTCAATTCCGGCCCTCCTATACGCAGATGATGCGGTACTGATTGCCCGTACAGGCATCGGTCTGCAGACATTACTGGATTGTTTTGGCTCCTTTATGGAAAAACTCGACCTGAAAGTAAATGCGAAAAAATCTCACACTATGATAGTGGGGAAGCAGAGAGGGAAATTAACATCTAAAACTTTTAAATGTAAGGGGGAGGTAGTTTCCAGGGTCCCGGTTTTTCCCTATTTGGGGGTCCTTTTTGACGAAAGGGGGTCTTGGGCCCCACAGCTAAAGGCAAAGAGTTTAGCCCTGGCACGGTCAACAACTGCGTTGCTGGGCTTCACCAAAACGTTGGGGGCCAGGCCAATGGAAGCACTTTTGAAGGTTTATAACACCAAGTGCATCCCCATTGCCTCCTATGGGGCTGCCCTGTGGGGTTATGTTACCCAAGAAAACATCCAAAGGGTAGAAAACAGGCTAATTAGAACATTGCTCTCAGTGCCAAAATCGACCCCCACATTCTCTATCCATGAGGAAGTAGGTTTGGGTTATATCACAGACAATCTGAATTTGGCACCTCTCTTACTTTGGGCAAGGACATGGCTGAATCCAGAATTAACTTTAAACCATCTTATTCTGGAGGACGTCATGTCTTTGGACCATGCCATGAAAATACCCTGGTTGAAGTTTCTAAAAAACACTTTCTCAGCTTTGGGTAGAGTGGAACTTTTCTCATCTCCTCGCAACATTAAGAGAGAGGATGTAAAGTGGATTAAAGTCCATTTTACAGATAGGCTCCGCCTTAGTAGAGAGGGGAGGGAAATGATGAAACCATCTATAAGAGCTCATGCCTTGTTAATTACTACCCCAACCCTGGAACCATATTTGAACTTTGTCACAAGACCACTTCACAGATTTTTATTAACAAGATTCAGGTTCAATCTAATCCAATTCTCTCTAGGTTATTATCCTTCATGGAATCACTCGAAAGATGCACCCCCTTGTGACTGTGATAAATTTTCTGAGCAGGATACCACGCATTTTATGATGTTCTGTGAGTTTTATTCTGCTGCTAGGAGAAAACATCTATTACCTGTGCTGAGGGAGGCGGGTTTTATTCAAGTTAGACCTGCCTTACTTTACCTTCAGATGTTGGGCAACATCTATATTACCTTTAGTGTGGCCAGTTTCCTAGCAGAAGCCTTTCATTTTAGGAAAAAACTAGCCCCACTGAACATTTTATTGTGAATAAGGTATCTTTTATTAGTATCTGACGTGATGTAGCTTAGTAAAATTTTAAGTCACTTTGTTGTATTATCTAATTATGAATTGTGATTTTAATGTATATGTATTGTATGTGCTTTTTATGGTTTTTTGAAAATCGAATAAAGCGTGCTTTGACTGACTGACTTAAATCTTGTCTTGCCCTATCTGATGTGTGCTTCCTTTGACCCCCTCATAACTGTTCTTTACGTTTTCTCACTCTAAAGACGGATTCCCTAATAGCTATCACCTCTGCCAGAAGAGTGAGTGAGCTCCAGGCTCTTTCTTCTAAACCTTTCCTTTCTGTTCATCCGGACAAGTTGGTTTTAAGGACCCGTCCTTTCCTGCCAAAGGTTGTCACGCCCTTCCACATCTGGCAGACCATCACTTTGCCCACCTTCTTTCTGCCTCCGCATCCTTCCAAAGAGGAAGAGAGGCTCCACCGTCTGGACCCAAAACGTGGGCTCTCGTTCTATCTGAAGCGCACACAACAGTTCTGGGTGGATGACCAGCTCTTTGTTGGCTATGTGGGTGCCAAAAAAGGTCGGGCCGTACACAAACGGACCATCTCTCGTTGGGTCGTTCTGTGCATCAAAGCATGTTACTCGTTGGCTAAGAAGGAGCCTCCTTTAGGGCTGCGTGCCCATTCTACCAGGGCAACGGCAGCAACTACTGCCTTGGTACGCGGCGTTCCCTTACAGGACATTTGTCAGGCAGCTACGTGGGCCTCGATGCACATGTTTACCAAGCATTACTGCCTTGACAGTCCAGTCCAGAGAGACGGCTTCTTTGGCCGTTCTGTTCTCCGTGACTTTCTGGTCTAATCTTGTTCGCAGACCCACCACCGGGGTTTGTATTGCTGGGGTTTCTATTCTTAGGTAAGGAATCTATCATTAACGTGTCTCTTTCTGATGCACAAGTTACTACTTGTGTAAAGATATATCTGTAAGAGACATTAGTTAGTGATAAATTCCTTACTGCCCCCCCAACTTATGTTCAGGGTTAAGGTCATGCCTTTCAGGGCCCTAGTTTCCTGGCACCAGTGGTCAGTTCTTGCATGGCTCTGCATTCCTGGCGCGGAAAGTCATGTACACAACTGACGTCAGCACACATGGGTGGTGCCTAAGTAGTCTCTATGACGTCATCTCGGTTCTTCCGACGCCAGCGACCGTCATGGAGCCGCACAACGCCACCTACCGACGAGCAGGTGTACTGCTGACGAAAAATTTTCGGATCCAGTCTGACGCCTGGGGATATTCTAAGGTAAGGAATCTATCACTAACTGTCTCTTACAGATATATCGTTTCTCAAGTAGTAACTTGTGCATCAGGACCTCCTTGTTATGCTGCACTGCTCACACATTCCCCCATTTTCATATCTCAATAATAAAACTATATTGTATTTAATCCTCAGTCTCTCCCAGGCTGGGCGGTCTTCCAATTGGCTAACAGAGCATCCCTCTACTTTCATTCCAGCCCCCCAAATGTTGGTCTATTTCTGTGGGCAACCTCTCCCTTCATAGACCACCTTCTCGCCTGCATGCACCAATCCATGCTAGTTTCCTAATCCCTGGATGTGGGCCCCGCCTACCACTTCCATTTTCTAGCTATGTTCCGTTTGGGCACCATGATTCGTTGCCCAGCTGTTAGATTTGTCTCCCAAATATTTAATAAACACCATTGAGAGGAAGGCTCTGCATATTTCCCACATAGTGTCATACGTGTAACAATCACCTTCCAGTATGTCTAAATTATGGGCAATTCCACCACAGGTGTAAAAACATGACCTCCTGGCCACAGTTCCTAGGGCATTGCGTTGATTCGAGGTCCACCATTTTTAATAATGTTGTGCATTATGGCCATGTCCTGGGGTGACGCAAGTGTCTCCTGCCACTCCTCATCACTCAAGTCCCCCCCGATCCTCCACCCATTTAGCAGGCACTGTCTCCAAGGTGTTGAGGGGGATTGTTTGGTATATTCCGATAGGTAAACGATATTGATTTTTCTTTCAGATAGTAGTCTAGCAACCTTTCCTTGGGGGTGAGGGAGATTGGTAACCTTTGGAATGCCAAGTTGTAGAGCATGCCTTATCTTGAGATAGCGGAAGGTTTCGGATGACACCAACTCATAGTCTCTTTGGAGGTCTACAAAGGGCCTAACCTTCTTATTTACCCACAGGTCGCCTACCTTTGAGACACCAATAAGGTCCCATTTATCAAAACCTGGGTGGTTTGCCAGAAATCCCAAACATGTCATGTCCCATAACGGAATAATTTCGGTGAGTTTTTCTCGCCACCCTATAGCTGCTGATGCTGTATGCCATTTATTTATATAGCGCGAACCAGATCCCAAAGGATACCATAACTGTGCTTGATGTTGGAGTGGGTGTTCCTCGTTTGCCCCCCCATAGATGGCCCTAAGATAGCCCCTCAGTCCCATGTTGTGTGTCCATTATATAGGCTGGTTCGTTATGTGGGGTATGAACCCACTGATTGATCATTTAAGTTGCACTGCCCAGTAATATTGAAGCACTGGAATAGCGATTCCCTCCGTTGTACCAGCTCTTAGTCAGTTATTCGTGGAGTCCCACAGGAGTGTCCGTACCTCCGCTTCAACCACTCGAAAATATGTCCGCATTCTGATGTTGGTAATTTATCAGCAGCACACTACAAAGATTTAGTGACAATATACAGGTGTCTTACCCAGTTCGTTATGTGAAAATGAACACTTAATCCTGTACAGACCACTCAAGCTGTGAGGTTACGTAGTTTTCGACCCCACTTCGCTATAGCCGCCATGTCGTGTTTAGTCGCCATTTTATGTTGCCTCACTCAGGCAACACGGCTAACGCTGTAAAATGGTCTTTCTGCCGTTTTCGGCTGCTCCATGTTTTTCTCGCTAATGAACAACTTTGTCCTTGTGTGTGATACTGATGTCAGGGTCTGGCCGAGTTCGCAAAGCCATGTCTAGACTGATTAATCCGTGACTTACTCCACTGTTTGGGTCCCACCATTCTTCTCTACCTTATCTTATTTAACTGGCCTTCACTATTCTCTTCGTGTGTTCTCTTGTTACATAGCCCTTCTTTTGAAGCATTCTACACAAGTTTTGCCACCTGCAAATTGAATTACGGGCACTAGTGTTGATTAACCTGATGGGAGGAGAGCACACGGGGTCTGAAAGGAGGGTGTGTTTTAGACATCCGATAGCTTGTTTTCGAACTATTCCTATTTGTCAGTTTTGTGTATATTGGGAGTTGTCATTGTAAACTTGTGTTGTATAATAGACCGTGCGCCATGGATTGAAGTGGCAGTCTCTTGAGAACCTACCTGTGTGGTACTTCTTAGATAACTGTGCTTAGCTGCAGCTAATAAAACTACTTTTCTACGCCTAACAGAGTGTCTCATGTCTCTGTCGGTCGAGGCAGGTGAACCCGGAGATCTTAGGCGTGCCCTGCGCCACCTGGCCCATAAGGTCAGGTTCTCCAATTGGCGGCCCAATGTGTGGGCGACTTCAGCGGTAGTAGTTTTGCCCGAGAGTCGTGTGGAGCTTCGCAAGAAAATTCCGGAGGATTTTGCGAACCACGTGAGCGACCCCTGCATGTCGAAGTGGACCGAAGGTCTTTTGAAGCGTGGCTACTCCTTCCCGACGGCTGCTGACAACTGCTGCCCTGACTGTCGCCCTGCCTTGGCACTTTGGTGATGATTGGTATCGTGAGACGATAGACGGACATCTGTTGGCGTGAGAAAAGCATTTAGTTAAGTATTTGTGGGTAGCGCCCACTCTCTTTGTTTTTGTATTTGTTATTCGATTAGCGCGCTAACCGAAGCCAAGGGGTAAGTACGTTTGTGCTGTGACTCTACTGTCTGAAAACCCCTTGACGTTTGTAAGGAAGTCCAGTTCGTTACGAAATGCCTTGTTTTAGTAAATTTAAGAAATGTTGTTGTTTTGGTTGTTCTAGGGATTCCCGGCTAGAGGATTCTTGTCCGATTCCTCCAGTTGGAACTCCTACTTACGAGTTGTACTCGAAACATGGTCTGGGTCCTATAGTTTTTAATGAAACATGGATTCGATACACTAAGAAAGACGGTGTTTTACAGTGGCCACACAATGGGTCCTTTGAGCCAGATATATTAGATAATTTGGAAGCGATTCTATTCAAGAGAAAAGCCCGGCCGGCAATGTTTGACTCCTTTCGCCTATGGCGCAAGGAAGCCAAACAGAAAGAAATTAAGCAAATAAAGAAAGATAAGAAAGAGCAGAGTATGTCGCTTCTACAGGCTGCCCAACAATTTAAAAATGACGAAGCTGATCAGGTGATTGAGGTGTCGGAAAGACAACATTGTATGGAAATAGATAGATGCTATCCTGTATTACCCACTGTATCAAAGAGTAAAACCCCTGATGATGATTCTTTTATGTCCCATTTGTTGATATTACCGCCACCTTATGTGTTAGGTGCTAATGCACCGCCATTACAACCTGCTGGTAATCCAGCTGCTTTGGTTCCTGCACAGTTGCCTATTCCTGTGATTCCGCCTCCGCCCCCTTTGCCAGCGACGTCTGTACCCCAATCTCCTGTGCCTCAGCCTTCTCCATCTGTCGTTTCTTTTGCTACAGATGCTTCACTTATTTTACAGAATATGTTGTCCCCTGTTTTGGTGTCAGATTCCCCTGCAGCTCGACGACGTTTAGTCGACACTGTTTCAGGTCTTTTGTCGCCTTTTCTTTGACCTCTTTTCTTTTCTCCTGCGTCGTCTAGGAGACAGTCCCGTAGTCAGTTTCCGGATTTGGAAGAACGGACTAAATTAGATTCTCTTGCTTATAATTGGATCATGAGTCGTGTACAGTATAGTACACGTGATATTTTAGATACTTTCCTTCAATGGAGCGCGCCCACACAGAGATACGTATTTGATGTTATGTGTAATACTCTGATTAAAGAAAGGGGAGACGTAGATCTAGACTCGCCTCCTCAGGATTTATTCGAAATACAGGATCAATTTGATAAGGGACTTATTGTGGGTCCTGCTGTAGAGCATGCTGTTCAGAATCTTGTTGCTTTTCGATCCACCTTTTTCTCTCAAAGTTCTCTTGAACCTGATCCCGCGGTTCGTCGTAAGACGGCACAATATCCGATGCGAGAAGTTCCTCCAATATGGAGAGATGCGGTCCCACAAGCAGGTAATGTCCCTGGTGTCCCTGCTAATTTTCAGCGTATATGGGTGCCATGTCCCTTGGAAAAGGTCAGAAGTATTGGCACTCAAACAGTCTTTACCGGATCCTCGTAAGAATCCTGCTGGGTATTATAAAGAGCTGTCCCAGACTGTTGACGCTTGTATTATGAATTTGGCAGATATTGACTTACTTATGGGAAATATAGTCCCACAAGCAATATGGACCAAGATTCGTAGGCAGGATCATGCGGCAGCTTTAGGTGGTGATTGAGCTGCCATTACAGCTGCGGATGCAGGACAAGTAGGTGGTGCCAAACCGGATGTCTTGATTACGGAATTGCCTGGAAAAATAATAGATTTGATGAAAACTATGATGCCTGCGGTGCGCGTTAACTGGGATAAGTTAGCGGAGTGTAAGCAAAAGACGGATGAAAGTGTCTCCGACTGCTTTACTCGTTTCGAGGAGACTTTCATGGACCATAGTGGTCAAGACATGAATACTGAAGATGGACAGCGATTATTCGTAGACAAATTTGTTTTTGATTTACTTCCAGAATTATCGCATAAATTAAAACAATCGGAGAGTTCGTGGGCCGTCTCTTCCACTGCTCAGATTTTGGCTACTGCTCAATATTATGAGAATAGGGATAAGGAAGATAAGGAGAAAACGAAGGTTCTTCTACAACAGGCTTATCCCCCTCGTTCTGCTCAGCCCCAATATCAACAGCCCCCAAAGTTTCAGAGGTTGTTGCAGAAGCCAGTACCCTCAGTCCCACGACTTCCATTGGGCCCTAATCAGTGTGCCTACTGTAAGGAAGATGGTCATATCTGAAAGAGACACGTTAGTATTAGATTCCCTACCTTAGAATATCCCCAGGCGTCAGACTGGATCCGGAAATTTTTGCGTAGCAGTACCCTTGCGCGTCGGTAGGCGTTGTCTGCGGCTCCGCGTCCGTCGTCAGCGTCGTGGGCGTCGTGATGACGTCGTCGGAGTACTTAGACGCCGCCTCCGCGTGCTGACGTCAGTTCTTCTTTTTTCCGCGCCAGCAAGCGCAGATCTGGAAAAAGCAGTAACCCTAGTCATTTTTTGACTAACTTTTTGATCACTTTTGATTGTTCTCGAAGTCTTTCGACTCCGACGGTGCCGTAGGGATGCCCGGCTTTAAGCACTGCGATGATTGCGACCGCCTGATGTCGGTCACGGATCCTCACCGCGTGTGTTTATCTTGTCTCTGCGTCGACCACGACGACAAGGCCTGCTCCGACTGCCGGGCCCTCTCTTCGAAAGCCAGACGGGAGCGGTCCCGCAGGCGGCTCGAACTCCGGCAGTCGGTCCCGCGCCGCGAGAGGTAAGAAAAGCGTCCTAAAGCACTGGCCAGTACTAAATGCCGGTGTCCTTAACTTGGAACGACCATTGTTTGCCTTCAAAAGAGAAAAGAATATAAAAGATCACTTAGTATGTGCCTCACTTCCACAACCAGATGCCAGAACTACTCTCAATGATGTGTGGAACTTATCTGCTGTCAAGGGCCACGCTAAATGTGTCCAATGTGTTTCTTGTGACTCAACTATCGAGGGTAAGACCTTCTCCTTCGGCACAATTAAATATGAAAGACATTGTTTTACCAATTGCAATTCTTCGAATGTAGTTTATGCAATCTTCTGTCCATGCATGTTGATATATATAGGACAAACAAGCCAGAAGATTAAACTACGGATAGGACAACACAGAAGCAGGATTCGCTGCCAAACTGCCAATGCGCCCCTTGTGGAACATTTCTTGGAAAAAGGTCACACAGAGAATGATTTTACATGGACTGTGATCACACAGATAAAAGCCCCACCTCGGGGAGCAGACATTTCACAAATTCTGAACAAAGAGGAGCTACACTGGATACTGAGAACGGACAGTATACGAAAAGGCCTGAACAGGGTTGAGGATTGGACATCACTGTTGTGATATTTCTTAAATAAAGAAAATTCCATCGTTAAGGATAATCCCCCTGATCATCTAGACCACAATGTAATCCTGGGTTAAGTGTTTCTGTTGTACATAAACATATAAGTCACTTGTAATTTTCACTTGTCACCGATCTTCTATTTTCTGGGTTCTCCTACCACACTCCAAGATGGCCGCCCCCATGACTACCTCGTTTTTACTCCCTTCACCCGCCCGAGTCCCATCTCGGTTTCCAAGATTGCTCTTAAATAGTATGCCCTGCCCACACCCCGGCAGCGATCACCGCCAGAACCCCATCCGTCCTGCCATCGAGCAAGACAACATTGAGTAAGTAACTGCAGGATTCAAATCCCATCCCCTTTATACCTGCTGGCCGTTATTAGACCCCTAGAGCTCATGATCCCTTTTTTATCCACCAGAACTTTGTATGCCAGAGCATCGCGCTGCCGTGCTAGCGTCCCTGGAATTCGCAATATAAAGTAAGTCCTGCCAGGCTCGCCGGTTACTTGTTTATTCACTCGTGATTTTCACTCCACCGATTATCCCCTCCATCTCCTTCTCTCTCCCCCACAGTCATCCACTTTACCAAACGCGCCGCGCCGTCTGGCCGGTTAATGTGAGTATTCATTCTATTCATTCCATCGCAGAGAGCGATACCTTTTCTGGAACGAAACCATGCCACAATTGCAGTCACTGTCACAATATAATCAGAGGCAATTCCATCAATCATCCACGTACTGGCAAAATTATACACCTTAAAACTAATGCTACATGTGACTCCATGAACTTGGTGTATTTATTAAAATGCCCATGTGGTTTACCATATGTGGGAAAGACTGAGAGAAAACTGAAGATTCGTTTAACTGAACATAAAAGTACCATTAGAACCAAGAATGTGAAATCCCCATTGGCTGCACATTTTATATCAGCTTCACACAACATCAGTCAGCTGAGATTCCTTGCACTGGAGGTTGTCCCCTTGAGACCGGGAGTAGACAATCATAAAAAATTGTTGCAACGAGAGTTAATTTGGATGAAAATTCTGGACTCATGCCAACCTTTTGGTCTAAATGACCGTACAGAATACAGTTGTTTCCTATAAGTACTGTTTTTTCCAATACCTATCTTGCTCATCTTCACCTAACTATTTTTTTAACCTTCTATATTTCTTTTCTGAACTTTTCATATCTTTTGTTCCCTCACCCTCATATATTTCTAACTTAATATTGTGGTTTCTTACTGTGTATTTACATTTTATATCTTTTTCTTCTTTAACAACGTTTAAAATACATCATGTATATTCATTGAATTATGATTGAATTTTGCCTCATGCTCTTTGCCCCGAATGTTTAGTTGTTAATTTACCCGACAGCTACATCATGTTAAGTCCTTTGTTTGTGTTAGGCGTCCCAGCCTTCCCTACATGGTCCGTTTTCTAGTCATTTACCATTTTGCATGTCACTTTCCTTCGAGTCCGCTTTTTATGTCACTGTTTTTTTGCGAGTCCGTCTTTCACGTTATTACCCGCCCCAGCACGCCATCACTCGCACAGAACGCGGAAACGCTTGATCACTTGTTACACGCCCGACTTCTGGTGAGTTCTACTTGGCATTTCACATCGGACCTTATGGTCCGCTAGAACCCTTGCACATTATGTACTTGGGATTATCCACGTTGGTCACATTGCTTAACTTGTTTGGTGTTGGTTCCTGTACCCCCGAACATTTACGTTTATGACTTCGCTTCAATAATCACCATCGTTAGGGTATTTCAATAGGCACTACTATCCGATTTAAGTTAAGATTCCTTTAGCTTCAGTTGCATGCTAGTATTTTTATTTTTTACTCTTTTTTCACCGTTGTTTAGCAGTTCTAACTACACGCATGTTTTCACTACTCAAACTTGGGATGGATTACATAGTGATTACATGTTTTGGCCTGTGACGCCACACTCTTTGTGTGAAACACTCACTTTTGTTCCTTTTCTTATATGTGTGTTAGATGAGCCCTGTTCTAATGTCCGCCCTAATACGATGTTTATCTCCTTAATAGATCCCCTGATGAAGGGACGCTATGTCCCGAAATGCATTGGGATTAATTACGGGATATACCAAGGCTTGAAACTTAAATGTCGATACCAATGACATATCTACGGTTGATTATATGACGTTCAAATATACAACTATGAAGATACAATTGGAATAAAAATATATTCAGCTTTAAACTGAAGTAACGTCTGATACTTTTGAGGCCAAGGCCCATTGGTGCTCCTCTGGACTTAGCGTGGGATTTTCCTACGCCCCCCTCGATTTCATTCTATTCAAACCATGGTTGTAGTCAGCGCAACTGTCATTAAGTATCTTAAGTACATCTAATGCTCCTCTCTCACCCACCCTGACAGAATCACTGCAGTGCTTAAATAAGCAGAATAACAGACCGTCACCTACCACCACTATCTGGAAATACGCGTGGTTCCCACGCAGGTATACCACTGCGGCTCAATCTTTCCCTCTCTAATTTTCTATGCACGTATCACACTGCGCCGATAAATATCACTGCGCCGAAAAGTTCTTTTAATGTAAAATATTGTCACGGTTCTCATCACCTGTATTCATTAGCACTTACCCATCATTTGAAAAGCATGCATTCCAAATCACGAATGGCAATTGAAATAGTTTCGTCTATATTCACACTCTGAGCCACTTCCAATTCTTTCCGCTGTAGTGCCACAAAATGTGTTAGTTTCTCGCGGTACAAAAATGTGAACTGAACTCATGCCTAGCCAAACCGAATTTTAACGCCATTTTTGCTTATGTCTTTCTCCCAATTTTTCTTCCTTCCAACTACTATTTTATGTCGTTATGTAAAATGTCATAGAGGATGTGTTACTATCAAAATGTTCTCAAGGCAAATATGATATAATAATTTTTGTCCTGATGTTGATGCTTGCATTTCTAATTGCATTGAAACGTCGTCGACCTAAAAGCACCATATGTTTTTTACAAAGTCACAAAACGTCTTTTACAATTGTTTGCTAAAAATGAATCCAAGTCTGTAAAACTGAATACTATTACAGACCGCCTTGTGCGCCCGAACATAACTTGCTTTCACTTGTTTTGTCTTGTTTTCTGTGGGTCACAGGTTGTGCCCACTTGTGTATAAATTTTTACTATATGAACCAGTATAAAATATTCTAATTAATAAACTCCTGTCCGGCTGGACAAAGGACATGCATACTATTCAGTGTGTCTATCATTTACATGATCCTAATTTACTAGGGTCCTCTGTTTTGTGAAATAGACTACTGCCCAAGGACCCTAGTGTTATTCCTTTTGGGTTTTCCCTTGTTGTGTATAACAGCCTGTAGTTACTATGGCCCATGGACCAGCCCATATTAATGCACGGGGTATATGTAAGCTTTTAGCTCCAGTATGGCAGAATGATGGTATCCCTAAATGTGCAGAAAATGTGGTGAAACATTGCATTGTTTGTTTGATGCACAATCCAGAAAAGGGAACTCCAACTCCAGCAGGTCATTTTGCACCCCCTACGTACCCATTCGAGGTACTGCAAATAGACTACATTCATATGGAATGCTTTAAAATCTCAAGTATGTCCTGGTGGTGGTTTGTGCCTTTTCCAGATGGATAGAGGCCTACCCCCTAAAGGACAACACTGCCCTGTCCACTGCAAAAATACTTTTGAAAGAATTCTTCCCGAGGTTTGGTTTGCCGCGCGTTGTCCGGAGTGACAATGGAAGTGAATTTGTAGGTCAAATTATGCAAAAGGTGTGTGTGGGTCTAGGCATTAGACAGAAATTCCACGCGGCAAACCATCCTCAGTCAGCAGGTCTGGTAGAGTGCTATAATGGCACTCTCAAACTTAAGTTAGCAAAGATTCAGGCCAGCACAGGCCTTTCTTGGCCTGATGCCTTGCCTTTAGCACTCCTTTCTACTAGAACTACTGTTCATTCTCGTTTCGGGCTTAGCCCATACGAGATTGTGTTCGGACGCCCAGCTAATGTCTGGGGAGTCCCCAGACCCAAAAAGTACTCAGATATTCCATATCCACTGTTGGTCGACTATTTGCATGATCTCACCACTAAATTGCATGTTATTCGTCAACAGGTCTAAAACGCTTTACCAGAGGCCTCCTCAGATCCCGGATACTCCATCCAACCTGGGGACTGGGTGTGTCTGAAAAACTTACAGAGGAAAAAGAACTTGGAACCTCGCTGGGGGCCTCCGAGACAAGTCCTACTTACGACTCGTACAGCTGTCAAGGTCCTGGGAAAGAAGAACTGGATCCACGGTGTGCATTGCAAAAGGGTACCATTGTCTTTACCTTATGACCAATGGGTCCGAGAAGGTGTTGGTGATAGTGAATGTGAGAAGGTACCCCGCTTCGTACCGTTCAGCAGTGCACACCTGGATTAGACTAGTTCAGAGAAAGAGGATGATGATGTCTTACAGGAAGCTGTACCTGTTCATCTAAGACTTAATAGCACAGATCCCGAACATTTGTTCAAGGACCAAACAACGCCTGGAAAGAGACGATACAATTTGAGAAAGAAGTTGCCTAAAGACAATTAATTCTGGTTTCTTTTGTTTTGTTTATAAAGAAACGTTTTCTTTCTTTTTATTCCCTTGTCCATCAAGTTGCAGGGTCACGGTAGGAGTCTTGAGCTGTGACCTGAATAGTGACTAGGTCAACAGGACTTGCAGTGTCATAGGACGGCTAACAATCACAGCCAAGTGATTAAGGAAGATTATCGTGAGCAACGCCTTTAGAGTAATGGATAGTACAGGGAAAAGAAGTGATATTAAAATGATGAAGAGAGCTCATTATAAGAAATTATTATTTGGTCGTTGTTGCGTAGCACTATGTGTTTAAGTAGTTTATTAGCATGCATAGGATGGCTTATTCACGTCCTGCAGTTAGTACCCGTTCCCGTTTCTGTCCCTCTAACTCCCTCTACTACTGTTTCACCGCATACATTTTACTCACTCCCAGATCACGAGCAAATGAGAAGAATGAAATATCTTAACAATTCGTTCATTCAACCGTTACACCAGCATCAATTAATAGTAAATGTTACTGATTGTTGGGTATGTGGTCTCATACCACATAATACACAAAGAGGAATGCCGTATCTAGTCCTCCCCTTTTCATATGAAGGTTCTGCTTGGGCCTATCTGGCTATGTTTTCCAATGCATACCAGAACTTACTTCGATACCCTTCTGGTGGATCCTATAATGGTGGAGTGGATTTCAGTCACAGTTCCTTGATAAAGGGTATTGTAACTATGGCAAAGATTGCGGACATTATTAAAATTCCCAGAGACGAAAAGAGAGCATACGATGGGTGGAATATAACTAGTTATACTCTCAGCCTCACTGACAAGCTCAAGCAACAGAGTTCTACACCGATTTGGGTACTACCCCAAAGAGGTGTTTGTGCTTACAAATAAATGGCCAGAATACCAAAACTAAGCATGAGAGGAGCAACTGTTCCCATACCTATGTCTATACTCCTTCTGCACCTGCACCATTAGTGGCATCACAAGGTACATATCATTATGAAAGATTGTTCCGTCATGGGCCATTTATCTCAAAACAGTGGTTAACATCCAACATTTTTAAATTAGAAAAGGGTGACAGATCAACAACAATTTTTTTTTTTTTTATTTAAAAAGTTTTTTTTATTATTTTCTGACTGTTTCTTTATTTTTAGTTTCTCAGTCTTTCTATATTCTTCATTATATATCAATTCATTTTAGACATTTCATCACAAATACAATTTATAAATATATACATAATTCATAGAAAAAGAAGAGAAAATATACAGAATATACAATAAATAACAATATACCCAAAGTGAAAATGTCCCTGATAACATACACTCTCTCAAATGATTGCCACCACAGTCATATCCATACTACATACAACAACACAAAACAGGAGGAAGAGAAGGGCTGAATTCAAATTAGCAAGAGTGTTTATGCCAATTGATAGGTCTCAAAGACACAGTAAGAGACCCTGCACAGGTCGACGCGCGTTTCGGCGGTTTACAGCCGCCTTCTTCAGGACCTCTTCCAAAACAATATAATCCAAATAATCCAGGGAACCTACAATGCATATAGAAAAAATATACTGTCACCATAAACACTCTTGGATGTGTAAAAGACACCAATAAGTCAATATATTAAAAAAACATTGCTCAACGTATCACAACAATTCAGCAAGTGACCCAGACTTGGTTGAACACTAGGGAGATGAAAGCAAATATCTATCAAGAATTGCAAAATAGGCATCAAAGTACTGTGAGGATAACATTTGCCCAGTCAGTTTCTAAAAGGATAAGTATGAGTATAATCACTTTATAGACGGACCTAAGGCGATATCAATTTCAACGCTTATTAATGGTGAAAAACTGCTGTTAGCTAAACCTTCATTTAGACCTGGACATGGTAACTTCAGATACAGTGAATGTTAATTATAGTATAGATTCCAATGAAGCCCTGAAAGTGGTACATTTCTTTGTATAGGTACAATGTTACTCACGGTTAAAAACAAGTTCTAATTCCCACATTTTTGTCCATAATGTAGAAAAGATTAAACAAATTTCTTGAGATAGTCAGTATTTTTTAAGGATATCGCAATCTTTTTTGAAAAGAAACCGCAACCTACAAGGTAAAATAAAAAATAATACATTGTAGCTGACCTTCTGACCGAATAAGCTCATACCATTCTCGACTCATAACTACAGCTTTAATCCACTCTTACCACAATGTGGGTTGACACCATGAAGAATCTGTAATATCGTGTAGAGATGGGCGAATATATATTGTGGTGAGGAGGGGTGTCAAAGAAGTTCAAAACTGTAACAAAATGCGTCATGATTATAAATCTCTGCTATATAAATTATGATTATTCTCACGTGAGAAACACTAATATGTCCAACGGTAACCCACCTTTCAATTAAATGTGTCCTACTTCTCTTACTTCATTTATTAAATTCGAAAGTCACTCAATGGCATTCCGCTGATCAAGGCAAAGGTAATTTCCTCTGTCCATAAGTAACCTAAGAAGTAAGTAGATTTCTTCAGAGATAGGAACAGAGGAGGGAAGAAAGTGTCCGATAATTTCATAGGAGGGGTACAAACACTCATTGTTGTCTAATAACGGCAGAGATCTATATATTACTTCCAATTGGAGAAAAGAGATTTAAAGAATAAAGGAGCCCTCCCAGTTACATTACAACGTGCATGCCACTAGTGGGGATGGGCGTCCCTGAATATTAATTAACGCACGGAACCCGGGTAACATTTACTCGTGTTACATCCGAAGGGTATATACTAACGGCAAAAAAGTATGTGTCACTACATGTGGTTTGACACACAACACGTAGGTGATGCTTACTATAATTACATCCAAGAGTTTTTTAAAAAAGGATAAAGAGGACTCTCTTGTTTATATACCAAAATATGTATTAACAGAAAGGGTATGCGTCCTGATTATCTATTGACACCGATTACTCGAGTAACACTTACTTGGGGAGGCAATACACCAACTTCTCAGATACAGGGTCCTCTGGATCTGATGGTGACAACTATCAAGACCTGAGCAATGGCCAATTTAACTCAAGATCATTTAGAGGTAGGTCCGCCCAACGAACATTTCGTGGAAGGGTTTTTTTACCCAGGGGCCAATACCGAGGGAGGAATGTGCGGTGGCAGGATCAAGGAGCTCAAGCTCACATGAGCCCTCAACCTCCGCAACAATGTGTGAGGACACGCAAACACAAGTATTGGTGGTAGGAGGGACATCGAATTCCCCTGTACTGACTAATGTAGAAAATTTGCCTATTTACAATCTCTCATCTATCTCTTTTGACTCAGAAGATATAGACGTGTTGAGCAAGGGTCTATCATTTGTTCCGAGTATACATATGAACAAATTCAAGTTACATGAGGACTTGTTTGCCTTTTTTTAGAAAGGTCAGACTGAACAGATTCTTCTTGGACCGCCCACCTTGCGAGGAGGACCGCAACCTGTCTAATTGCAAGCCTCCGTCAACATTCACTCACACGTTAGACATGGTCGGCACTGAAGTGCGTATTTTCGAACAGAGTGTCCTACGAGACGTTGCACGAATCATCAAGAATCCATATAAACCCCAGTCCAACCTCTCCAAGTTAGAGATAGCATCCCTCAATAAATTAAATACAAACCCCTCCGTTGTCATTAAACCATGTGACAAGGGTGGGGGGATTGCCGTCTTCGATAGAGAAACCTATGATAAGAAGATGTGTGAGATGCTGTCAGTGACAGAACATTACAGACAAGCACAACGGAGGGAATTGGAAAGACTAAATAAGCATATTCAAGAGATAACCCAGGTGGCATTCACAGATGGGCTCATCTGTGAAGATGAATATATTTTTTAAACAAATCTTGCCCTATCATCTCCGCCCTTTAGGGGCTACCTAAGACACACAAATCAGAGACAAACCCACCCATGCGACCTATTATATCCACCATTGGGTCCTGTACAGAGCCCTTATCAAAATACGTAGATACATTTCTATGCCCCCTTACACAAAGGTACGCCTCGTATATCCGGGATACCGGAGATATTATCAATAAGATTGAGGGCTTAACATTCAACCCAGCCACCGACCTTCTTGTGACGCTCGACATTGAGGCATTATACACTAACATTCCTCAATGTCGGGCGTTACAAGCGGTGTCAACCCTGTTGCAGAGATACCCAGGAGATCGACCAGATGGCTTCATCTTACAGTGCTTGGAGGTTGTGCTCCTGAACAACTTCTTTGAATATAATGGCAACCTGTATAAACAAATTAAAGGGACATCGATGGGGGGCTTCTTGCGCCCCGAGTGTGGCCAACACCTTTATGGGAGAATGGGAACTGAAAAACATCTATAACTAACTAGCACCATTCTTTGAGAACGTCTCGATTTGGAGGCGTTTTATAGATGATATTTTTTTTATTTGGAGTGGCCCTGCTGATTTGCTTCAATCATTTGTCCTTTGGCTCAATGCCAGTGACACCAACCTTAGGTTTACGGTTAATTACAACAACCATAGAGTCGACTTCCTGGACATCAGTATTGAAGGTACTAATGGCCATTTGGAAGTGAGCCTCTTTAGGAAAACTACAGCCAAAAACACCATCTTAAAGTTTGACAGCTATCATCCGAGTTGGCAAAGAGAATCTATCCCCTTCGGGGAATTTCTACGAATCCGTCGAAATTGTACGGATATGGCTGCCTTCCATAAACATGGTGACGCCCTCAAAGATAGGCTCCTCAAGAGGGGTTACCCACATCGACTCATTCGGCATGCATATAAAAGAGCGAAATATTATGATAGGACTGCCTTACTTCAAGGTTCTAAACGTACAAATCAGAATCGGATCACATGTGTGATCAATCACTCCACTTTGAATCACAAAATCAGGAACATCATCAATAAAAATTGGAGTATTCTTAACCTGGAGGAAGATGCGCCTCCTATTCCCTTGCCTCTAGTAGCTTATAGAAGGAATAGAAATCTTAAGGATTTATTGGTGCATACTCGACAGACGAAAAGAGCCACCTCCGATGGTTTGCGGTCCATCACAGGTTTACCTGCAGTTTTGGGCAACCATAGATGTGGCTCTTTCCACGCCTGTGACTCAGCAATTGTGTCTGATGTTATCGAATACAACGACAAAAAAATTAAATTACGCCATCTAACAAACTGTCGTAGTAGCAAAATCATATACATCTTGTTTTGCAGTTGCGGTTTGGCATATGTAGGGGAAACAGGTCGTGAATTCCGCACTCGCTACAGCAACCACAAGTCTGCTGTCAAAACAAGAAAACTGATGGCACCATTAGTTCAACACTGCCTGGATAGGAATGATGATGAGAAAGAAATCAAATGGTCGATTCTAGAAAAAGTACAGACTAGACCAGGTCAATCGATCGAGACTACCCGGAAAAAACGTGAAACCTTTTGGATCTACCATTTAGATTGTGTGAAACATGGCCTCAATGAAGATATATCATGGTATGTTACAAACTAGACACTAGTCTAATTTTAATGATGTCTATGTCTGATTCTAATTTATCATGCCTTTATAACATCGTTGATAGATATATAATTTTTTACGATCTTAGAATCATGGATGACCCTTTTTGAGTGGACCCCATGGGAACGATTTCTTGAATTAGTTGTACCGTATCACCTTCCATTAAAAAATGTGGAAGTCTTCCATCAGCAGTCCATACATAGTATATCAAAATTACATTAAAATTGGATCACATTTGTTTTTTTTATGTATATCTTTCTTTCTTTATAAATTGTTTTGTCTTACTGTCAGGTGGAGACTTTCCTCTTTAGAGTGCACATCATTGATATAATTGAACAAAGTCGAAGTAGAACAGCCCACATGAGTCCGTTATTTAGTTTATACTTCTTCGTTTATTGTAGACTCCTTTCGACATTTTGTGCACACCACCTGCAGTCCGTTGTTTATTTTTAGTTCCCCAATCGGTCTGTGACCATTTCCGATATTGCGAGATGATCGCGAGATCACGCGACCTCTCTCGGACTTAAAACGCCATGATCAGTTACTTTCACTGTTTGTACCGTAAAGGAGCTGGTGCCGACAGGAGAGACCCTAAGTTACACATGGATACAATCCAAGTAAGTGTTACTCGAGTAATCGGTGTCAATAGATAATCAGGACGCATACCCTTTCTGTTAATACATATTTTGTTATATAAACAAGAGAGTCCTCTTTATCCTTTTTTAAAAAACTCTTGGATGTAATTATAGTAAGCGTCACCTACGTGTTGTGTGTCAAACCACATGTAGTGACACATACTTTTTTGCCGTTAGTATACACTCTTCGGATGTAACACGAGTAAATGTTACCCGGGTTCCGTGCGTTAATTAATATTCAGGGACGCCCATCCCCACTAGTGGCATGCACGTTGTAATGTAACTGGGAGGGCTCCTTTATTCTTTAAATCTCTTTCCTCCAATTGGAAGTAATATATAGATCTCTGCCGTTATTAGACAACTATGAGTGTTTGTACCCCTCCTATGAAATTATCGGACACTTTCTACCCTCCTCTGTTCCTATCTCTGAAGAAATCTACTTACTTCTTAGGTTACTTATGGACAGAGGAAATTACCTTTGCCTTGATCAGCGGAATGCCATTGAGTGACTTTCGAATTTAATAAATGAAGTAAGAGAAGTAGGACACATTTAATTGAAAGGTGGGTTACCGTTGGACATATTAGTGTTTCTCACGTGAGAATAATCGTAATTTATATATAGCAGAGATTTATAATAATGACGCATTTTGTTACAGTTTTGAACTTCTTTGACACCCCTCCTCACCACAATATATATTCGCCCATCTCTACACGATATTACAGATTCTTCATGGTGTCAACCCACATTGTGGTAAGAGTGGATTAAAGCTGTAGTTATGAGTCGAGAATGGTATGAGCTTATTCGGTCAGAAGGTCAGCTACAATGTATTATTTTTTATTTTACCTTGTAGGTTGCGGTTTCTTTTCAAAAAAGATTGCAATATCCTTAAAAAATACTGACTATCTCAAGAAATTCGTTTCATCTTTTCTACATTATGGACAAAAATGTGGGAATAAGAACTTGTTTTTAACCGTGAGTAACATTGTACCTATACAAAGAAATGTACCACTTTCAGGGCTTCATTGGAATCTATACTATAATTAACATTCACTGTATCTGAAGTTACCATGTCCAGGTCTAAATGAAGGTTTAGCTAACAGCAGTTTTTCACCATTAATAAGCGTTGAAATTGATATCGCCTTAGGTCTGTCTATATAGTGATTATACTCATACTTATCCTTTTAGAAACTGACTGTGCAAATGTTATCCTCACAGTACTTTGATGCCTATTTTGCAATTCTTGATAGATATTTGCTTTCATCTCCCTAGTGTTCAACCAAGTCTGGGTCACTTGCTGAATTGTTGATACGTTGAGCAATGTTTTTTTTAATATATTGACTTATTGGTGTCTTTTACACATCCAAGAGTGTTTATGGTGACAGTATATTTTTTCTATATGCATTGTAGGTTCCCTGGATTATTTGGATTATATTGTTTTGGAAGAGGTCCTGAAGAAGGCGGCTGTAAGCTGCCGAAACGCGCGTCGACCTGTGCAGGGTCTCTTACTGTGTCTTTGAGACCTATCAATTGGCATAAACACTCTTGCTAATTTGAATTCAGCCCTTCTCTTCCTCCTGTTTTGTGTTGTTGTATGTAGTATGGATATGACTGTGGTGGCAATCATTTGAGAGAGTGTATGTTATCAGGGACATTTTCACTTTGGGTATATTGTTATTTATTGTATATTCTGTATATTTTCTCCTTTTTCTATGAATTATGTATATATTTATACATTGTATTTGTGATGAACTGTCTAAAATGAATTGATATATAATGAAGAATATAGAAAGACTGAGAAACTAAAAATAAAGAAACAGTCAGAAAATAATAAAAAAACTTTAAATAAAAAAAAAAAATTGTTGTTGATCTGTCACCCTTTTCTAATTTAAAAATGTTGGATGTTAACCACTGTTTTGAGATAAATGGCCCATGACGGAACAATCTTTCATAATGATGTTGTTTTTTCCCCTCTATTCCGGGGCCTTATTTAAATAATTGAGGGGGTCCCATCGTATTTGCTATAATCACAAGGTACATATTTCATCTGTTATGACAAAGCTTATACATGGCTTCCCACACATTTCTCGGGAACATGTTATATAGCTTTTCTCCTTCCTCCTACATACACTGCTCCTGCTGATTATCACAGAAAGAGAGTTCGTAGAGGAATTGTAGATTCGGAAGATACAGCAGGGCAAGAAGGAGGGGATTTCCTGAAAGGGTTTCTTCCCTTTTGGGGTCCGATGGCCAATAGCAAGAATATCAGACAGTTGATCCGTGTGGTTGATGCCACAATAAATGTAACTTCTGGAGCATTACAGAATTTGACTGCTGAGCTTCAGGCGGATCGACTTATGACTTTACAGAATAGAATGGTTTTAGACATAATCCTTACAGATAAAGGAGGAGTTTGTAAATTGATTGGGTCTAGTTGTTGCATTTATATTCCTGACAATGCCCCTACAGTATACCAAGCCATCTCTATGCTACATGTCATCTCTGAGTCTATTCACCAAAATACTGGAGATTGGTCTGTGATGGGATGGTTTTGGGGATTACTGTCCACTTGGGGATGGAAAGTGCTAACTTTTCTCGGAATGATTTTAGCACTCGTCTTTTCTTGTTGTCTTTGTCTACAGTGTGGTCCAGCCGTTTGTGGACTCGATCTGTGTCTCCAAACCAGTAGCACAGCAGACAGAACACATTAAGATGATGGTGCAACAACATCTCAGTGACCTCATGACCAATGATATTGACTCAGACTAACATGGGTTCCTTTGTGCATTGCCTGAGTATGGCAAAAGGAAGGTCTGAGGTTTCGCAGTTTTCGGCCCCGCTTCGCTATAGCCGCCATGTCGTGTTTAGTCGCCATTTTATGTTGCCTCACTCAGGCAGCACGACTAACGCGGTAAAATGGTCTTTCTGCCGTTTTCGGCTGCTCCATGTTTTTCTCGCTAAATAACAAACTTTGTCCTTGTGTGTGATACTGATGTCAGGGTCTGGCCGAGTTCGCAAAGCCATGTCTAGACTGATTAATCCGTGACTTACTCCACTGTTTGGGTCCCACCATTCTTCTCTACCTTATCTTATTTAACTGGCCTTCACTATTCTCTTTGTGTGTTCTCTTGTTACATAGCCCTTCTTTTGAAGCATTCTACACATGTTTTGCCACCTGCAAATTGAATTACGGGCACTAGTGTTGATTAACCTGATGGGAGGAGAGCACACGGGGTCTGAAAGGAGGGTGTGTTTTAGACATCCGATAGCTTGTTTTCGAACTATTCCTATTTGTCAGTTTTGTGTATATTGGGAGTTGTCATTGTAAACTCGTGTTGTATAATAGACCGTGCGCCACGGATTGAAGTGGCAGTCTCTTGAGAACCTACCTGTGTGGTACTTCTTAGATAACTGTGCTTAGCTGCAGCTAATAAAACTACTTTTCTACGCCTAACAGAGTGTCTCGTGTCTGTCAGTCGAGGCAGGTGAACCCGGAGATCTTAGGCGTGCCCTGCGCCGCCTGGCCCATAAGGTCAGGTTCTCCAGCTGCACAACAATTGTTTGCTATGAGAATTGGCCACATTGTGTGGTTTGATCAGATCAATGACATCTCTTGTATTTGTGCTATGAGCAAGAGGCAGAAGAAGTACAGTTCTGGTACCTTCAACAGCCAGGACGTGTATAGGTGCTGTGTAAGATGGCCCAAATTATTTTTTCTCCACCATTTTTCCCCTGACTAGATCACTAAATGGAAGGGATGGTTAGTTTGGCCTTTAGACACGAACGGATGTTAGGCACGATTCCTAAATGACATTGAGGGATTTAAAATGAGCAGGCCTGCCGTGTGGTTCCTACAATCTGAACACTCTGGGTGGTGACCTGTGCTGTTGGGAAGGTGGAACAACACGTGTCCCTTGTATCTAATGACCTGGAACTTGGGGGCTTTTTATTAGGTCCCCTGAACCCATGTTAAAAACGATTCTTGTATGCAATATACATTGAAATACGGAAAGTTTCTCAGTAGGAAGTTGCTGAAAGACTGCAAATTTGACAGGGCCAATTTAGACAAAGCTTCAACAGTGGTTGAAAATGGAATGAACACCGTCTCCTTTAGAATCTACTCTTTGGGAAACTAATAGACATTGTTCAAAGAGACATGTTTGCATTATAACATGGGCAGTCACAGCTTAGGTCTATTCTATTATTGAGCCCGACACGTCAAACACTACGTTCTATCCACATGTCGTGGCATCATATCAATGCCACAAATCTGTTTCCCTCTACCACCTTACAAAACAGCCGATACTAATGGCACGCAAAGATGCAAGATATACTGTTAAACATAGAAAAACTAGGGGGGGGCGTGGCTTGGCCAGCGATGGTGTAGGACGTGTCTCCCGGGAGCTCTGGCGATCCGCCACTGTTTAAAACAATTACAGAGGGGTTGGGGACCCACGGCACGTACCTTTGCAGTGGACATCGGCGGCGGTGACCAGGGCCATCAGCTGCACACTGCCCGGCGGCGCTCTCCGGCACAAGAATTGCGGGACTTGGAGGTCCGGACAAGCAGGCTGCCATTTTATGAGCCCCTATTGGTGTCCCTCTTCAGGCGATCCCCGGGGCCTCTGAGGACTGGAGACCAAGTGGACTAAAGGCGGTAGTGATCGTCGACGCTGACCCCTCCTGGCGGCGGCTGGTGGCAGAGGGAGTCGTGCTGGTGATGAACTGCGGGCCGCGCTGAGGTGACCCCTGAAGCGGCTGGGGACAATGAGTGGCGGCCTTGCGGGGTCTGACGTGTGGCCCGCCATTTTGTATCTTGGACCTGGTGGCTTCTGGGGACACTGCCGAGCTGGTATATGCCCTGAGTGATGGCGAGTTGCCTGGCGAAGCCTTTGCCTTGGAAGCAGTGGTAACCACAGGGGGGGGGCGGACCGGTGGTCCTGAAGAGGCGGCGATGGTAGATGCTGTGTCGGGGATGGCTGAGGCGGGAGACGCCTGATCAGCCCGGTGCAACTTGCAGTGCGGAGGTTCGCAGCGGCCGGTGACTCGGCAAAGCAGCGGACGGAGCCTGAGCTGGAACTGTAGGCCGCGCGGAGGTGACCCCTGAAGCGGCTGGGGACGATGAGTGGTGGCCCAGAGGCCTAGCGGGGACTGACGTGTGCCCCGCCATTTTGTATCTCGGGCTTGGTGGCCCCTGGGTCACTGCCGAGCTGGTGTGTGCCCTGAGCAACGGCGAGGTGCCTGGTGAAGTCTTTGCCTGGGAAGCGGCGGCAACCACAGGGGGAGGACCGGCGATCCGGCAGTGGAGGCAAAGGTGAATGTTGTGTCGGAGCTCGCCGAGGCGGGAGACCCCTGATCAGCCCGGAACGCCTTGCGGTGCAGAGGTTCGCAGAGGAATGAGCCTGATCTATGGAGTCACCTGAACTGAAAGCAGGTACAGTGCGGCTGAGCGGGGGGCCCCGGGTGTGAGGCGCGACGGACTGCGGACACCCCCCTTGAGACTCTTCCATGGTCCAGCTTTGGGGGCATTAGTTGACGTTTCAGGAGCGCTTGCCCTGGTGCGTGACTAAGGATTGCGACTGTGAGTCTCGGCGGGACATGGGCGCCGCCGACACCTTGAGGCTCCTCTACTGCCCGGCATTGAAATCGATGGGCTGTTTGCAGGCCCACCTGGGGGGGGGCCCCCGCTGTCACGCCGGAACCCTAGATTGTAGGGGCTTGCATTGACTGACAGTGATGAGTGGCGACTGAGGCATATTGCTGAGCGGTGCCCTGAGAATTGCGCCGTCTGAGACGGCAGAGAGTGAAGCAGTAGCGGCACAGTGGAGCAGTGGACTGATAGGGCCCAACCGGAGTGACTACGCAGTGCGGGACTGTTGGGAATATCTGAAGCTGGGGATTGAGGACCGCGAGAGGGCGGCACGTTACCAGGAGCGTTCCCCTGTCATTTTGAGACTGCTTCACCGGGCGGCCCTGGGACAATTGGAATTGTGCGCTGCTGGGGTACCTATACTCTCCCCGGGGCCTCTGTGCTCAGTGGCACGCTGTCAGACACTGACATTACCCCTGCGCAGTGGCGTAGGTTACGGCAGGATGTCCCCCAAGTGTTCCGTAGCATCCCGCAGCGGGAAAAAGCCTATAAGCTCATGACCCAGTGGTACTACATGCCTCAACGTCTCCACAAGATGTTTCCTACATCCTCCTCCTTGTGCTGGAGGTGCCGGTTTGAACGGGGAATCTCAATCATATTTGGTAGGCATGCCCGTCGCTAACTCTATTCTGGAAGGAGGTCCTTAGCCACATCAGGAGGGTGCTGGGGTTTCCTTTGCCTGAGGTCACGAGCACAATCCTACTAGGTATTAAACCTGCTGACCTGAAGGCCCTCACCAGGAGCGATTGGACCTTGGCGCTCCAAATGTTGGGAGCGGCCAAACAGCTTATAGCCCTGTATTGGAAAAAAAACTGAAACTCCTCTAATCGCAGCCAGGTTTGTGCGTTTATGGCATGTTGTCACAATGGAGCTTTTTACAGCACGGCTGCAGGCGCGCGACAACCGCTTTAAGGCTGTTTGGCAACCTCTAATTAAATATCTCTGTGCTGTTGAGCATGCGCGCCATGTACCCACCAAACTTAGGACGCTGCGCCTTTTTGAGGATGCTGTTATCCCACCTGATCCGCGCATATTGCTTCCATAGCTGCGACCCTATGCTGCGATCCCAACGCTGTTGAAACTGGGCCGGACCTATCGCCCCTCTTTCCCCTCCCCTGCTCACGTTGCTCCTTCTCTGGACTTTCTGTTCCTCCTCTTTTTGCTCCTCTCTCTCTTTGTCTCCCCTTTCCACTTCTGTCTCTGTCGACACTTTGGGCTCTTGGGCACTGCTGGGTTAATTGTTGAGTCTGGGCTAGTTGCCTGTTTGTTTTGAAGGTGGGCCTTAAGGGTCTTGCCTCCCCACAGGACCAGCTGCTATTACATCCTGCACCATGGAACGCGGCCGGCCCCTCGTGGGTTGTAGGCGCAGCGCTGTGTACAACCTAACTTTCTACATAGATTCTTAGCGGCGTTAACACAATGCTTGATCACGCGGCCGGCCCTTGATAGGGTTGGAGGCTTACCGCTGTGTAACTAACACTCCTGTGGGGTGTGTTTCCGACGGACAATAAAAAAAAGATTTTGGAGAAGAAAAAAAAACAGAAAAACTAGAGAAGTTACCTTTTACTGTTACTTGGCCAGGCAATTTCGCACAGTCTTTCGGAAGCTTCTTACTGAGAAACTTTCCATGTTTCATTGTATATCCTATACAAGAAGCATTTTTGATGTGGTTTCCGAGGACCTAGCCGAAAGCTTGTGCAGACATCTGGGAAAGAAAAGAAGCAGAATATATCAGCTTTGTGTCGGTCAGCATATTTTTCTTTGCAGGATAAGAGCAAGCAGATAGAAATAAGAGGCAGGGCAAAGAAAAATAAGTTCTGTGAAAATGTTTTTGAAGTTCCCCTTGGTGGTGTGGAGGCAATGTTCCCAGTGTGTGTAATTGAATATAGCACGTGGAAGACTTGCTTTATGCAGAAAATTATAACCGTAATTTTGAAAATAAAACATTTCATCATAATTAGATGTACCTTCATACAATTTATTAGACGAGAACACAGTAGAATGCTCTAGATCTTTCAGCATCTCAATGTCCTAATTGTCAGAAACAGTACTAGGGGTAATGACCTCATTTGATGATATTTTAAACAAATTTGTAAAAGTTCAGTGGGGACCATACACATCATATGATCCCATATCCCAGACAATCCTGTCAGGAACTGGAACAGCTGAAATGTTCACTAGGGAAAGTTCTCTCCATTCTCGGTGTGATGACGAACCAAGTTCACCAGTTGTACTGCAGAACGTTCTGGGAGATAATATCCATTCAGAATTAGGACAAAGACTGTCACAAAACCAATCCAGAGGACCAGGAAAAGTAACGAAATTGTAATCCAGAGTTGTAGCCATGGAGTAACAAAATATGTCCTTTTTAGCCAAAGATGAGAAAACTTGCACTTTCAGCCTAAACTGTGGAGGTGGTGGTGGAGGAGGAGGATCAGATGAATCCAAACAGAAGTCTTCAAAGTCAAAGAAGCAGCCAGAGGCAGTCTGATTTATTTTGGCAGCTCAGCAGCTTTTATAGACCGGGAGTGGAATTGTTCTGTGATGGATTGACATAGACCATGTTCTTTTCAAGTTTCTGAATTGAAATCTATGTTTCTATACAAGTTGACTGTACATATGTAGTTATAGCAACAGGTGGAAGGCCTACTCCATTGTTATTTGTGTCTCTTGGAGAGAGTGTGCTTCATTAGGAATTAAAGCTCCCATCTGAACTTCCTGTAAGGTAGTGAGGATGCAGGTAGCTACCCAGGAGCCTACGTGGCTTATTGTTGAGAATCGTCCACATAGTGTGGTTTGATCAGATCAATGGAGACAAATCTATTGTCTATGCAACCGGCAAGAGTTGGAAGAAGTACAGTTTTGATACCTTCAACAACCAGGACAAGTACAGGTGCCTAGGGATTGCCCAAATTCTTTATTGTCCATAATTTCCCCCCTGACCAGATTCCCTACCTTCGGGACCCAAGTAGTTCTTGCCAGCACTTCCTTCACTTCCCCATTGGTGGTGCAGTTTAATTGGACATTGCTATGCTCGTCCCTGAAGTCATATAGTTCCTGCAAAATATCCAAACATTCATTGATATCAAAAGATGTTTCTACCACCACTGTGCTAGAATTGTCTAGGTCCAGGACCCACATCTTTATCTCAAACAGGATTTCATTGGGGGTCTGACCACCCAGGGATTTTCTAGGCAGGTTATCGAATGCTCTCTGAACCCCTAGAAGTGATGGACTCAACTGTGATCTGAGCCTAATACCCAGCTGTTAAAGACTGCTTTTAGTCATGGTCTTTCCTCTCCACCACCGAATTTCCCTCAGGATGGTATGGATAAGTGAAACGTAGGGTCACACTCAAACTTCCCATGGCCACTTTGTAAGCCCTAGAGCTAAACGCTAGACCCTGGTCAGAATGTAATATACCTACAGCATATGTCCTGATGAAGACTCACAGATCCTTTATAACAGATCTGCCAGCCGCTGTGGCCATGCCTACAGGAATTGAAAAGTAGGAACCTACTGCTACATAGATTTACTTGGAAGCCCCATCTGTTGACATAGGGCCGTAATGCTCCAAATAAACACAAATCTGAGGGTTGTCTGAAATTAGTAGAAGTATCTTGGGCTGGACGAGCCATGGTGAAACCTCTCATCTGTTGGCAGATGTTGCATTTTAAGGGCAAAGTCCTTGGTCTGCTTGTTAAGACTTGGCCACCAGTAACATTTCTGCAGTAGTGAAATTGTAGCAGCCACCCCTGCATGAGCAGATGCCAGACCGTCCAGTCAACCACGAGTATCAACTCCCGTTGTGAGCCGGCGGGACCTCGCTACACGGACTGAAACCGAGAAACCCCTTGGTAATCCACATTGAAGACCGCTGCTTCCTCCTTGGCGCACCGCCACCCGACTGACCCGATGTGGTACTGAAAATTCTGGACCTGTGTCACCAAAATCGTCATGATTCGACGATGTTTATATCAGCAGACCGAGAATGACGAATATACTTATATACAGGCATTTTCGGCGTACTCGAATGGCTAGATCACCATTAAATCAGGGATTCCGTCCTGAACCCTCGGGTTCCATTTTGTGCATAGCAGCCATTTTGTGGTTGCCCTCACATAGGCTGATGACTAAGGTCAAAACGAGTCTTAAGGACACGCACACCTTTGCTGACTTTTGTGTGACCTGGGCAAGCTGACTCCACTGCCTGAGGCCAAACCTGTTCGGACAGTTCCTTTCCCAGTGGCCGATCGAGATTAGTATCAAGGCACAGCAAACCATAAACCTTTCATCACATCCAAACCACGCCAAATCTTGCACACACCTGTCTCTTCTTTCTGTTTTATGACCTGCTTTACGAGGAGGAGGTGCCCGATTTTATTAGGGGTCCGTCCGATATCTGATGAAAATGTTGGGCCTCGCCGGGAAATTGGTTATGGGATGGACAAACTGAAAATGGGCTCGTCATCGTGAATCTGCTTTTTCATTGTTGTGATAATATGTGAATGGTCAACTGTAAAAAAAAAGGAATGTTTGCCTAAAGCATAATATTTTGTATAAAAAGGGATGGCTGGCTTTGTAAATTGAGCAGTCTTCTGAGAATATACACCATGTTGTACTTCTAGGATACCTGTTACTGGCTGCAGCCAATAAATTCGATCTTTGACTTCACCAAGAAGACTCTGTGTTTCTGTAGTCTGGGACAGGAAGGACTCGAAGTCTTAGGGTGTGTTCCCTGGCACCGGTGGGTTCTTAAAAACCCAGTACTTCATTTGGCGCCCAACATGGAGCGATTTCAGCGGTACCGGTCCAAGCCAGAGGTTCGTGAGGAGCTTCGTGTGAAAATTCTGGAGGAAGGCCAACCACTTCATCGACCCCTGTATGTCGTTCGTGGTCCGAAAGTCTTTGCTGCGAGGTTCCCCGCTTCCCGACGGCTACGAAGGACTGCTGCCCTGACTATCGCCCTGTCTTGGACCCTTTGATGATTGGTAGAGCGAAACGATAGATGAGTCTTCTGGTGACGTCATCGATACCTCAGTTAAGTATGAGTGGAGCGTCTCCCAGTCCTTAGTTTGGTTCTTAGTTTGGGTATCCCCTGTGGATCTTTGATTTGGAACTTGCAAGTACCAAAGCCGAGGGACTCGTGTATTCACGAGACTATCGTATTTCGATAATCCTTTGAAGTTTGAAGCTAGACTAGTGAGCGAAGATGCCTGGTCTTAGCAGACTTGGAAATTTGTTTTGTCTTGGTTGTAATAGGGATTCCCGATTGGAGGACTCGTGTCCGGTTCCTCCAATTGGAACTCCAACTTATGAACTCTATGTAAAACACAGCGTGGGCCCCATCACGTATAATGAAGTATGGATTCGATACACCAGGAAGGATGGTGTTTTAAAGTGGCCCCAATATGGTAGTTTTGACTAACCCTGGGCGTCCGAATCGGCTACGCCCACGGAGTAGGCGTAGTGTTGCCTCCTACGTATTTTGCGTAGATAGCGTAGCCGGCAACACTACGCCCACTCCGTGTGCGTAGCCGAGTCGGCCGCCACCCGCCTCCCTCCCGCCCTCCCCTACATACATTATTTAAGCAACTAGCCTTAATAAAACAATTTTAAAGCACTTACCGTGTCCAGGGCTCGTCCGGGGCTCCCTCTTGGAATAGCGTCCTTTCCTGGATACCAATGCGTATGCGCGGCCGCCCGCGCATGCACATTTTTTGGGAGAAATGCGCATGCGCGGGCGGCCGCGCATGCGCATTGGTATCCAGGAAAGGACGCTATTCCAAGAGGGAGCCCCGGACGAGCCCCGGACACGGTAAGTGCTTTAAAATTGTTTTTATTAAGGCTAGTTGCTTAAATAATGTATGTAGGGGAGAGCGGGAGGGAGGTGCGTAGTGGGGCTACGCGGAGTGCGGGAGTGGGCGTAGCTTCTTGCCCACTCCGCGTAGCTCCGCGGAGCCCCACTACGCCTACTACGCCCAGGGTTAGTTTTGACACACAGATATTAGATAATCTAGAGGTTAGACTTTTCAAGAAGAAAGCCCGGCCGGCAATGTTTGACTCTTTCCGCCTATGGCGAAAGGAAGCCAAACAGAAAGAAATTAAATTAGCTAAAAAGAATAAAAGAGAAAAGGGTATTTCGATAATGCAAGCTGCTATGCAATATAAAGATGATGAAGAAGAACAAGCGAGTGAGCAGTTGCACAGGCAACGTAAAATGGCAATCGATAAATGCTATCCAGTTTTGCCACCTCTCCAGCAGGATGCAGCAAAGGAACTTGAGAAAGATCCTTTAATGTCACATTTATTGAATTCGCCACCCCCCTATGCGCAGAGTGCTACTGCACCTCCGCAACCTTTAGTTGTGCAACCTTCGATTATTGTGCCTCAGGTTCTTCCACAACCGCCAGCTCCTCTTCAGTTGGCTCCCACTGCTACGGCTCAGCCTCCTCAAGGGCCGCTGACTTTGCTACCTGCTCCCTCTGTACTTCCTACAACTTTGCCTACTGCATCAACTACCTCTTCTGATGTTCCTCCTGTTACTGCCTCTGCGTCTGCATCTGCATTTGCCTTGCCTCACTCTGCTTTTCCTCCCGTTCTTTCATCGACTTCTCCTTCTGTTCAACAGAGAATGACTGACACTGTTGCTAGTCTCCTATCTCCTCTTTTTGGGGCAGCGAGTATGACTCCTGTTTCAACGCACAGACAGTTGCGCAGTCAACTGCCCGACTCTAGAGAGCGGGAAACATTGGATTATTTGGCACATAAATGGGTTACAGACCCCACAAGATATGAGCTAGAGTCTGTTATGGATGTCTTCCATCAGTGGGAAGCACCAAAGCAAAGATACGTTTTTGATAAAATGTGTGTTTTTCTTTGTGAGGATTTGGAGGATAATGATTTTGAGCCCAATCCACCTGAGTTGTGCCGTGTACGGTTCGAGTTTGCAAAAGGAACGATTGTGGGTCCTGATGTTGAAAGAGCAGTTGCGACCTTGTTATCATTTAGGAGGGAGACTATCTCTCGGTCGTTGTTTTAGCCTGATCCCTCTGTTAGGAGGAAAGCGAGACAGTATCCCATGAGAGAAGTTCCTCCGGTATGGAAGGAAGCCGTTGCAGCTGATGTCCCTAATAATATCGATGCTATACCGGCACATTTTCAGCGTGTTTTTGTACATGTTCCTTGGAAGCGAGCTGAAGTTTTGGCCTTAAAGCAAACCTTGCCTGACCCCCGTAAAAATCCTGCAGGGTATTATAAGGAGTTATCACAGACCGCAGACTCATGTATTATGAATTTAGCTGACATAGACATGTTGTTTGGAAATGTGGTTCCACAGCCTTTGTGGGGATTGATTTGTCATACAGATCATGCGCAGGAGTTAGGTGATACATGGGCTAATATTGCTACTGCATATGGCCGACAGGTTGGTGGTGTTAAACCTGAGCCTTTAGTTGCCGAACTCCCTGGTAAAATCGTTACCTACATGAAGACTTTAATGCCTGCTATGCGAGTGAATTGGGACAAATTGTCTGCATGTAAGCAGAAGAAAGAGGAAACCGTGTCTGATTTCTTCACTAGGTTGGAAGAAACATTTATCGACCACAGTGGTCAAGATATGAGTACAGAAGGTGGCCAACGGTTGTTCGTTGACAAGTTCGTACATAATTTGCTGCCTGAGTTGTGTAAAAAAGTGAAAGATTCAGAGAGTTCTTGGGCCGTTTCCTCATCAGCACAGATATTGGCTACTGCGCAGTATTATGAAAATAGAGATAAGGATGAGAAGGATAGAGCAGACAAGAAAACTAAAGAGTTAAAAACGAAGGTTCTTTTACAGCAAGCTTATCAGCCTCGTGGTGGTCAACGTGAATATCAGCAACCTCAGCAGTTTCAGAGAAACTCGCAAAGGTTCGAGTTTTCTCAACCACGTTTTCCTGTAGGCCCTAATCAGTGTGCATATTGTAAAGAAGAGGGTCATTTTAAAAGTAGCTGCCCTGCTTTGTTACAGCGTATGAATGGTGTTTCTAGCGCAAGAGGTCGAGGTGTTCCACAAGCATCTAGAGGTAGAGGACGTGGAGGTTTCCCCCAGAATGCACGCTCCTTTCCGCCTCAGAATTCAATGAATAGTTTTGATCAGCAGAAGAACGCGTCTGGTAGGACGCCTCAGTACTATGCTGATGACTACTATGCGGAAGATGAGAATATGGAAGGTAATGATTGCTAGGACAGCCATAGACAAAGAGAGGGAGTTGTTTCAGTTCCAGTAGATCAGAGTGGACCTTATGTTGAGGTGATTACATCAGGTGTGTCAGAGCCTTTTCTGTTGGATACTGATGCTACAAAGAGTTCTATTATGCACTCTAAACTCCCTGGCACACCTTGGTCTGGCGAAATGAATGTTTCAGTAGGTCTTTCTGGCGCCCTGGTTAGGAACCCGATTTCTAGTCCTATGTCCCTTTCTGTTGGACCTTGTGAATTAGAAGCACCCCTTATTTTGACAACGGGTTGTGGTGAGAACTTGTTAGGATTGGACCTGTTGAAAAGATTATATGCAACCTTGTATTGTTCTCCTTCAGGAGTACAGCTTACACTGGGTAAGAAAGTGGTCTCCCCAATGTATTTGTCAAAGGATAAACGTCCGACAGAATTGTCGCTTCTTCCTGATATTCTTTGGGCTACTGGCCCTAATGATGTGGGTCTTTTGGAAATACCGCCATATGTTGTGACATTAAAAGCGAATGTTAAAATGCCACGTATTCCCCAATACAAGATCTCTAGTGAAGGTGAAAAAGCGTTGCTAGCGATCATTTATGATTTGATTGAAAAAGATGTAATTGAGGAGACAAGAGGCAACGTTTGCAATATCCCGGTTTTGCCCATTTTGAAGCGCACTGACCCTTCTCAGCCACCTGTTTACAGGTTTGTGATTGATCTTAGAGAGGTGAACAAAATCGTGCCACAATTTCCAGTCGTTCCTGATATCACTGCCCTATTGACTATGATTCCAGCTTCTGCGACTTGGTTCTCGGTGATTGACTTGAAGAATGCTTTCTTCAGCATCCCGATTGCCGAGGAGAGCAGGGATATTTTCGGTTTCTGTTTAGGAGGACGAAGCTTCCGGTTCAAACGCGCTCCCCAGGGCTATTGTGAGAGTCCATCGATATATAGTCAGGCTTTAAAAACACAGCTTGATACAATTGTTCTACCTGATGGCGCTACCCTTATTCAGTACGTTGACGATTTATTAGTCGCTGCAGATACTGAGGAAATTTGTAAAGAAGCAACATTGTCATTGTTGCGTCATTTGTCCGATTTACATCACAAAGTGTCCCTTTCGAAATTGCAGTATTGTCGACAAGAAGTGACCTACTTAGGTCATCTCTTATCGAAGGAGGGAAGGAAACTGACCCCAGAAAGAATTCAGGCAATTGCAAAATTGAGTGTGCCAAGGACACACAGAGAAGTGCGCGCTTTCTTGGGTATTACATCCCATTGCAGATAATGGATACCGAATTTTTCTTTACTGGCCAAACCCTTGGTGGCATTGACTCGTAAAGATACACCGAATCCCCTTCCATGGTCTGAAGATTGTCAGAAAGGTTTTACCGAAATGCGTGATGCATTGTGTTCGGCTCCTGTGTTGGGTACCCCCGACTACAGCAAGCCCTTTATACTGTATGTCCATGAGAAAGAAGGTTGTGCATTGTCAGTGTTGACACAGTCTTTTGGGGACAAGCAACGTCCATGCGCGTATTTTTCGTCGACTTTGGATCCGGTAGCTAGAGCGTTGCCAAGTTGCTTGAGAGCCACAGCGGCAGCAGCTGTTTCTATTCGGCAGTCTGCTGGGTTAGTGATGAATAATATGTTAATTGTAATGGTTCCACATGCAGTGGACATTTTGTTAAACAGGACCAAGACACAGCACTTAACTAGTGCTCGATTGTCAGGCTACGAGTTGACACTTTTAGCGAGTCATGTGCACATAAAAAGATGCAACACGTTGAATCCAGCTACGTTGTTGCCGATTGTAGCAGAAACAGATGTTTCTGAACAACATGATTGTTTTCTTAAGATAGAGGAAGAAACGAAAGGGAGAGTAGATCTCAGAGACACTCCTCTTGTGGGGTGTGATGGTACCTTATGGGTGGATGGTTCATGCTTCCGAATGGTGATACGACTGCAGCATATGCTGTTACGACTTTGCATACGATTGTTGAAGCTGCACGTATCCCACATAATTCAGCTCAAGCAACGGAGTTGATTGCACTTACAAGAGCGTGTGTATTGTCAAAAGGAATGAAAGTGACTATATATACTGACAGCCAGTATGCATTTGGTGTGGCCCATAGTTTTGGAGGACCGTGGAAAGAACGTGGATTTCTGACTTCGCATGGAGCCAAGATTCAGCATGGTCAGTTGGTGAATGAGCTTCTCGAGTCACTTACTTTGCCGTTGCGATTGTGAAATGCAGTGCACATAAGAAGGTTACTGATGATGTTGGTCGTGGCAATGCATTTGCTGATGAAATCGCAAAAGAAACAGCGAGGGATGTGATAAGTCGAATGTATGTTGCAGGCCCTGCGAGATGGGTTGGTGACATTGGAATGTGTGAAGATACGATAGAGAGTGTAAAGTCTATTCAAGCTGAAGCTACAGAGAAAGAGTTGAGTGTGTGGGGAGAGAGTACGGGTAAATTGGATGCAAATGGTTGTTGGGTTGAATTGTCAGAACATCAGCGATGGTTGTTACCCGATGCATATGTGCTCGCAGTAGTTACAATGGCCCATGGAATGGCTCACATCAGTGTGAAAGAGATTTGTAAGTTGTTGGCTCCAGTATGGCAAAATGCTAGAATTCCTAAGTGTGCAGAGAATGTGGTCAAGAATTGCATGGTGTGCTTGAAATACAATCCCGGTAGGGGAACCCCAACTCCAGCTGGTCATTTTGCGCCTCCAACGTATCCGTTCGAGGTTTTGCAGCTAGATTTCATCCACATGGAGAGGTGCAACAACTTAAAATACGTACTAGTTGGGGCGTGGCCAAGGCGGCGATCATGGCGGACGCAGCATGAGAGAGCTCCGTCCCGCCGATCCGATATCCTGTAGTTATCCTCTGCTTCCCCCACCCACAAGTGCCCGAACCGATGGATTCGCCCACCGGACCTTGCAGCGGAGCAGCGGTGATCGTTTGCGGGCTGTGGAGGCTTGCTGAGCGGCGATTTGGGCCCTGGAGCGGTGTGGCCTGCGGCCGCGAGGGGAGCCGGGGCTCTCGCCTGGCGGCGGCGGACCGGAAGTGGGGCGCGGCCGGCGTGCCGCAGAGGAAGGAGCCGGTCCCTGCCATCGAAACCGTGGAGGCGGCTGCGGAGAAGGTACCCGGGACGCACTTGGGGAGGAAGCCGCAGATAGACTGCTGGGGGCCCCCGCTCCGCATCACCAGCTAACTCGCGAGCAGGATCGGCGGCTGGGCGGGCTGCCGCGAGGTGCGGCGGCGGCCGTTCTGTGAAGCGGTAGAGTGCCCCCCCCCCTCCTTCCCTGGCGAAACAACTTGGCTTCCCTCCTGCAACGGAGTGGTGATCCTGGGAGCTGCTCAAGAGGGGGGGAGTGAGACACTTGGCCTGGGTGCGCGACTCCGGCGTCCCCCCCGTGGTGCACTGGACATTCTCCTCTCCTGGCACGGAACCGCTGCTGGGCCACAGGGCAGGCCCCGATACGCGGAGGAGGCGACAAGCAGTGGAGTCTGGCCATACACTGCCTCGCAGCAAATAGGCCCTGTGGGGCTGTAGACTGGCTCGGGGGTGACGGCCTGCGGGTCGGAGGCGGTGGCCCCCTCCTGGGGAGCGCCATACGGAGCAACACACGTGGCCTTGGCCCTGGCGTTGGCCCATTTGCAGGTTGTTGGAGGGGAAGGCAACCCAGTGGAGGTACAGCTAACCCGCAGGAGAGTGGCGCCCTAAGTAGTGGCGTGTTTGGGCCGAGAGGGGGGCCTCCTATGCCTTGTTGGTCCTGCAGCTAACGCCTTGGACCTCACCTCCACTTACCTTGGCAGCTATGACGCGGGGCGCCAACAGCGGACACACCTCCAAACAGGGCACCATAGACAAATTCACAGGACCGCCGGGGGGTGCTGGAGCGACTGGGGGCCCTCCTGCGTCTGTCCCTGACAATGCAGCCCTCATGGCGGCGATAACGCAATCCCGGGACATGTTAGATGCAAAAATTGGGGCGGTTGGAGCTGATGTGACATTGCTGCGCCAAGACCTACGCAACGCAGTGGCCTGCATATCGGAAGCCGAAACTAGGATTACTGGTGTGGAGGAGGATGTCGCGACCCTTAAGAAGAAGGTGGCCAACATGGAGGGCATCCAGAGGAGCCTTACCCTGAGGGCAGAGGATGCAGAAGGGCGCGCCCGACGAAACAACCTACGGTTTGTGGGTTTTCCGGAAGATTGCGAGAAGGGTGATATGGAGGCCTTCCTGACCAGCTGGATAGAGGGTTGGATGCCGCCAGAGTCCCTATCGCGCTGCTTTATAGTCGAACGGGCGCACAGGGCGCTGACCCAGAAGCCGCCGGTGGGAGAACGCCCTCGATCTGTGAGAAGCCAAGCTCCTTAACTATCACGACCGCGACACGATCCTGCGACAAGCCCGTCTGAAGGACCCTCTGCTATATGACAATCATAAGATCCTAATTTTTCCGGACTACACTAAGCTAGTGCAGAAGCAGCGCCAATCCTTCACTGAAGCTAAAGCGAGGCTGCGGGGTCTGAAAATTCAATATGCCCTACTCTACACGGCCCGTCTGCGGGTGGTGTTTCAATCCAGGACCCTGTTCTTTAATACCCCTGAGGAAGTCTTTGCCTGGACAGACGAGACGGCCCGCATTAGAGTGCACACCCCCCCGGGTCGGGAGTCAGACTCCTCCACGTCTGGACCCCGCGGACTCCACGGCGGTCGCGCAGCAGAAGCAATTGGAGGTCCCGCTCTAGGAAAAACCCCTCCACGGAAGATGGGGCAGCGGGAACTACTGGGGCTCCTGCCTCTCAAGATCCGGCGTCTTAGCTACCGCAACGACAAGTGATGGCTCCATTGAAATTTGAAGGGAGATGGTTCGCTCCCCCCCTGCTGTGAACGGCGGTGGCGGACTGAAGCAAAGGACTTCATTTGTACAAGTAACTTTGTGGTTTCGGGGCATGGGTGGGGGGACGTCTTAAGGAGGGCGGGCTTGACCCCTCTGTCAGGTCTAGTTTGTCAGTGGGGGGTTTTGGGGTAGCGATGGGGGTCCATTGGTGGGGTGGGCGGTCTGTCTCATGTTGGGGGCAGGAGTCACGCAACACCGCGACAGGTACTTCATTGTTCATTGAGGTATGGGGTGGGGGTGGGGGGGGGTGTTGTGGGAAGTTGAATGCAGTTGGGGTGGGGGGGTTGGGGCCTGAGGGAGGTGGGGGGAGAGGGCTGTCCTGCTCACGATTGTCTCGACAGATGCTGTTGTGGTGTTTACGCTTGTTGAGCCTTTTGCCTGATGTACAAATTCATCTGCGTTTAGATGGGGGCTGAAAACCCTAGGCGGGCGCAACTTGGTGCCCTCATGAGAGTGATGAGCTGGAATGTGAGGGGTATGCTAGACAAGATCAAACGGGGGGCGGTGTTGCGACAGGGGAAGAAGGAAAATGTGGATGTCCTGATGCTGCAAGAGACACACCTCATGGGTAACAAAGCACTGAGCCTACAGAGATATGGGTATGATCAGGTCTACCACGCGGGCTTTGGGAGAGGCTCCAGGGGGGTGGCCCTGCTGATACATCGTAGACTGGCCTTTAAACACACCAAACACTGGATAGACCCCCAGGGCCGCTATGTCTTTGTGCATGGGACGGTGGGCTCAGAATCGGTGGTTCTTGGGAGCATTTATGCTCCACCCCGCTGCAATGGGCCCTGATCGAAAAACTCTTCACAGTGTGGGCCGAGATCCCTGAGAGCCTTGCGGTGATAGGGGGGGACTGGAACGATGTCATGCAGTGTCGACTTGATCGCCTCAGACTCTGGGGGGACCCCGCGGTTGATAACCCCACTAAATTACATGACATGGTGAGTGGCCTGAACTGGGTAGACACATGGCGATATTTGCATTCCCATGAGAGGGAATACACGTATGTCTCGGCGGTCCACCGCTCGTTTTCGAGACTAGACTACATTTTTGTTCCCGCCGCGGTCATTACCAGGGTGGTCTCGGAGGTTATCCGGCCGCGGGGACTTTCGGATCACTCCCCCGTGTTTGTGGAGGTTGCCCTCGACAGGGAGAGGCGCCCATTCAGGTGGCGACTCTCCACCTGGCATTTGCAGCAAGAGGCGTACCAGCAACACCTAGAGGTGGCTATCGCCCAGTACTGGGAAGAAAACCTTGGTTCGGTCTCCGACACACGGACGGTTTGGGAGGCTATGAAACCTACGCTGCGCGGGGTAGATATAACAGGGTGTGCGGCGGCGCGGCGCAAAAACGAGAGGAACAGGTGCGGGCCGCAGCGGAGGTGGAGCGGCTGGAAACTCAATGTGGGGTGGCGAATCGCTTAGAGGATGTAGGGCAACTTTTGCTGGCGCAACAGACATACGCCTCTCTCCAGCTAGACGAGGCCCGCCAGAACTGGTTGGCGACCAGAAGTAGGATCTATCAATGGGGCGACAAGTCCAGCACCATGCTTCATAGGCTCTGCCAGAAGGTGTTCCAGGCACAGGACCTGCCGGGCCTTAGGGATGACACCGGGGCCTTCATTACTGCTCCAAAAGACCTTGCGAACAGCTTCGCTGGCTACTTTGCGACGCAGTGCGCCCCGCGAGACCCTCTCTCGGCACTTGATATTGATAAATGTATTGCTGATCTCCCGCCCCGCGCGCTCTCTGATGATGTGCGTGAGCTCCTTGAGGCCCCACTTTCGGCAGATGAACTGGGCACGGCGCTGGGGGAACTCAATACGGGTAAGGCCCCTGGGCCCAATGGTTTCCCGAGTTAATTTTTTAAACGCTATCACCTGCAGCTGGGACCGCACTACAAAGCCGCCCTAGAGGCGGCACAAGAGGAGGGCCTACTGCCGGCGGACTGGAGGCATGCGGAAATTGTTGTTTTTTGTAAACCCGGTCGGCCCCCGGACCGCCACGAGTCCTATCGGCCAATTTCTCTTCTAAACATTGAGGCCAAAATACTTGCTAAGGCACTCGCAAATCGCCTTCTTCCCTACATATCGGAATCGGTCCATCCGGATCAAGCCGGATTTATGCCCCGCAGGGCGACGCGGCACAATATCAGACAAGCCCATCTAGCTGTGGAGACGATGAGTGGGACCGGGGATCAAGCGGCACTGCTACTAGCCGATATCGACAGGGCCTTTTATTCCCTGAGTTGGGCCTACTTATTTGCCCTCCTTCCGCGCCTTAACTTAGGGCCCACTTTCTATACCAGGCTTCTTTATACCGGTCTGACGGCCTCGGTGAGAGTGGCGGGGGAGGTGTCGGCGGCCTTCCCGATAGGACGTGGCACTCGGCAGGGATGCCCCCTCTCGCCTTATTTGTTCGCGCTCGCTATGGAAGCGCTGGCGGCATGGGTCCGGATGGATGCACAGCTGAAGGGGTTTGAGTGGCAGGCGGGACCGTCGGACAGAATCGCATTGTATGCGGATGATGTCCTGTTCTTTCTTACCAACGTGAACCACTCCGGGCCGCGGGTCCTAGACATCATGAGAATCTTTGGCGAGGTCTCCGGACTTTGCTTGAAACCGCAGAAGTCCACCTTATGGACTTTGGGTGATCACTTTGAAGTCGGGCCGTGGGCCTCGACACTGCAGAGAGCGGTCGGGGGGCCTTAAATATTTGGGAGTGTTCCTGACAACCATGCCGACGATAGCCTGGGAGCGCAACGTGGTTCCTGTATGGGACAAAGTGCAGCAGGAAATGAAGTGCTGGTCCCGCATGCCGCTTAATATTTATGGTAGATCAGCTATCTTCAAGATGGTTGCCCTGCCCAGATTACTATATCAACTACAAAACCACCCGTTCCCAGTCCCGCCGCAATGGTTTCGATTAGTCAACTCGGCTCTGGGTCGCTTTTTGTGGGACGGTGGCGCGGCGAGAGTTGCGCTGCGAACCTGCTTTCTATCCACATACTGTGGGGGACTGGCGACCTCAGATATTCTGTCGTATTACCAGGCCTCACATTTAGTGGTCCTGAACGACTGGTGGTACTGCGACGGGGGTGACCCGGCGTATGCCCTGGAACGCTTCCTGATAGAGCCTGACTCTCTGCATACGGTCTTATACTCCCCCCAGCTGCGAAAGAGACTGCCTAGAGCAACACAAGTGGTGTTTCAGGTATGGTGGCAGGCACTGCGCCGTATGGGATGGTGGGGAAAGCTAACTGGGGAGACCTTGCTCTGGCATAACGGGCAACTCCCGGCCCTGATGTCCCTTCCAGGGTTTAGGGGCTGGGATTTAATAGGTATTTCCACTTTGGGCCAGGTCCTCAGAGGCACCACGCTTAAAACCTTTCAGGATCTCAGTGCAGAATTCAATATGCCCCGCACCCAGTTCTTTCGCTATTTACAGCTTAGGCACGCTTTGACGCCCGCGCTAGTGGGCTTGACTACACTACCCGAATTCAGCCCGATAGAAGCCAAAGTCTTTATGGGGGACTTGGAGGACCGTAAAATATCCAAAATCTACCAAACATTAGTGACACACTGTTCCTCAGACCTACGGCCCTTAAGAGATCGCTGGGAGCCGGATGTGAGAGAACTGGAGGAAGAGGACTGGCGGGAGGCTCTTGAGTCCCCCAGGGGAGCGGCAATAGCAGTCCGTTTACGACTAATACAATTCAAATACCTGCACCGTGCATATTATACCAGAGAACGATTGTGGAAGGCAGGGCTGATTGAGTCCCCGGCGTGCTTGCGATGTGGTTACGAGTTGGGCACCCTTTTGCATACAGTGTGGGAATGTTGTGGCCTGGCGAGGTTCTGGAAGGGTGTGTGGGACTGTTTGTCGGAGGTGCTGGGGTGGGAGCTCCCTCGCACGGCGAAATTGGGTCTGCTCCATGTGCTTGAAGGGGTGGGTGGAAATGTGTACAAGCGGCACTTGCTACTACTGGGACTGACACTGGCCAAACGTGATGTGGCTCAGGCCTGGAAGGACCCTGGGGCTCCCAAGGTGGCCGGGTGGAAGAAAGGCCTGGACTTTTGCATGGGACTGGAGCGGCCGGTGTTCGAGGCCAGAGGCTGTCCTACAAAACATTATAAAATATGGAAGAGATGGGCGGACTATCGGGGATTGTGGCTGGAGCCCCCACCGCAGCCAAGGGGCGAGGAAGGGCTGATGTAGAAGGCATATTGAGGCTCGGCTCTTTCCCTGTATGATTATATACTTCACATAGCAGTGGTGAGGAGACGGAGTGTTGCAGGACGGGGGGGGGGAGGTTGGGTAGTTGGGGGGGGTTGGAGGGGGGGCATTTTCATTAAATGTATCGCACAGCATGACCCGTGATTGTAGTCACAGTCCCTCCGGGGTTCGGAGCATTGTGGATGTTTATTTCTGCAATTCAATAAAACCAGTTTTGAAAAAAAAATACGTACTAGTTGTTGTTTGTGCCTTTTGAAGATGGGTAGAAGCATATCCCCTGAAGGACAACACTGCCATGTCCACAGCTAAAGCCCTTGTCAAAGAGTTCTTCCCTAGGTTTGGAATGCCGAGAATGGTCTGGAGTGACAATGGAAGCGAATTTGTGGGTCAAGTGATGAAGAGAGTATGTGAAGGGCTAGGGATCCAGCAGAAGTTTCACGCTGCAAATCACCCCCAATCAGCTGGACTAGTAAAGTGCTACAATGGCACGTTAAAACTGAAACTGGCCAAAATACAAGCAAGCTCTGGTCTTAAATGGCCCGATGCCTTACCATTAGCACTTCTATCGACAAGAATGACTGTACACTCACGAGTGGGACTTAGTCCATATGAGATCGTGTTCGGCCGCCCGGCCAACATATGGGGAGTGCCTAGGCCGACAAAATTCAGTGAAATTGAACACCCTGTACTGCTTGATTATTTGTATGTTTGACGGCTAAATTGCGTGTTTTACACCAACAGGTTCACGATTCTCTGCCTCAGGTTTCTGAAGATCCAGGTCACATCATCGATCCTGGCTCATGGGTTTTGGTGAAAAATTTCCAGCGGACAAAGAATGATCAGCCCCGCTGGACAGGCCCCTACCTAGTCCTGCTATCAACAAGATCAGCCGTGCGAGTGGAAGGGAAGAAACACTGGATCCACGGCGAACACTGCAAGAGGGTTCCTTTGCCTCTGCCGTACGACCGATGGGTCCAGGAGGGTATTGCTGACTCTGAGACTGAGACTGTGCCTCGTTTTCTGCCTTTCAGCGATGCACGTGTAAAAGGAACAATTTCTGAACGTGAAAGTGACAATCTTTTGCAAGAAGCTGTGCCACCGTCAATTCGATTGGACACTACCGAGCCTGAACTATTGTTCCAAGACCAGACATTACCTGGAAAGAGACGTTATAATCTGAGGCCGAGAACTATGGACTAATAAAAAAAAAATTCTTTCCTCTGCTATTTTTGAAAAGTGCAGCTCTCTCATCTGAGAAACTTTTTTATTTTTGTTTTTCGAACCACCGTCCGGGTTCAGCTGTAGGGTCGCGGTTGCCGAAGTCTTTGGAGTGCAGCCGAAGACGTTAGGTCAACGGTTCTGGTTGGTCTAAGGGAGTTGCCCTGGACTGACAGAAGCATTCCTTAGCATAGAACACCCTACCATCGCGAGCAGCAATTAGAGAGGATGGAGTTTTTCGAGATGGAGAGACCTGCCAAAGAGATGAGCCTTAAAGCTAAAATTTGTAGAATGATGACCAAGAAACGCTATTTGATATTATGCATTTTCATGTTGGTTAGCGTAATGATGTTTTTAATAGGATATGTTTTATTCTCTTTTCAAGTGACATTTGCACCCACAGCACAGCCCATGCCTCCTTCTACTGTTTCCTCACATTCTTTTCACCCTTGACCTGAACATGAGACCGCTAGGAGATTAGAGTTTATCAATAACTCCTTCGTTCAGCTTTTGCACCAACACCAATTAGTAGTGAACACAACTAACTGTTGGGTGTGTGGTCTTATGCCTCACACTACTGATAAAGGTATCCCTTACCTGGTCCTGCCTTTCAGCCATAATGGTTCTGTGTGGGCATACAGAACGATGTTCATTTATGCACATGAAGTCCACCCCCTACGTTCTGTAAAAGATAATCCAAAGAATAGTGCTCTAGTTAAGGGTATAGTAGATATGATTAGGGAAGATACTTCCTATGAGACTATCCCGAGAGATGAGACACTAGCATATATTGGATGGAACGTGACCGGGTACGGAGTTACTCTGAGTAAGAAACAGCGAGCTAAGAGATCCTCCCCGATTTGGATTGTACCCCATCAGGGTCACCTATGTCTGCAAGGTAATGGCAAGAGCTCAGTTAGGAAAAAGTATCTGCACGGAAACATATGTCTTTGCATCTCAGACTTCACCTTCGTGCCTAACAGCTAAGGGTACCTATTTTATCTGTCATGATAGAGCCTACACATGGTTGCCCCCTGACTTCTCGGGCACATGTTTTGTTTCATTCCTGTTGCCTCCCACCTACACAGCTGTGGCAGATTACCATAAGACAAGGATAGTTAGAGGTGTCTTCAGTAAAGAAGACACTGCAGGACAAGAATTTGGAGACTTCTTTAAGGGTTTTCTGCCGTTTTGGGGACCTATGGTTAACAGCAGGAACATAAGGCAATTGACGAGAGTGGTTGAATCCACCGTAGTTGTAACTGCCGGTGCCCTTAGTAACTTGACTGCTGAGCTCCAGTCGGATCACCTTATGACCCTTCAGAACAGGGTCGCGTTAGACGTCATACTTGCAGACCGAGGTGGGGTATGTAAAGTGATCCAATCGAGTTGCTGTGTTTTCATTCCAGATAACGCTCCAACAGTGTACCAGGCCATCTCCAAACTACATAAGATCTCTGAATCTATTCATGTGGATAAAGGAGATTGGTCGTTGATGGGGTGGTTCTGGGAACTGATGTCCGCCTGGGGGTGGAAGATTCTGATGGTCATTGGGATGATTTTAGCCATCCTTTTCCTGTTTTGTCTGTGCGTACAGTGTGCTCCTGCTATATGTGGCCTATGTGCTACATCGTGTGTAAGGAAACCTGTATCAAGGGACGAGCTAAGCAATAGGATGATGCTACAGCAACATCTCAATGAATTTGTGAATATAGACCTGGACTCAGATTAACGTGAGTATAGGTTGATTGCCTATGTAAGGGCAAAAGGAGGGTCTGTGGTACTGAAAATTCTGGACCCGTGTCATAAACATCGTCGAATCATGACGATTTTTGTATCAGCAGACCGAGAATGACGAATATACTATATACAGGCATTTTCGGCGTACTCGAATGGCTAGATCACCATTAAATCAGGGATTCCGTCCTGAGTTTGAGTTTAAAATATTTATAAAAGCGCACCTTCACCAGCGGTTTCATGGCGCTGTAACAGACAAATCCCCAAAGGAGGAGTAGCAAAGAGAAGAAAAAGGGAAAACAAAAGAACAGGTGACTTAGTTAAAAGCTTTAGCGAAAAAATAGGCTTTGAGTTTCTTCCGGAATTGAGGGTATAGAGTTAGGGATCTAAGCTCTAAGGGCAAAGAGTTCCACAGGGCTGGAGCAAGGGTCGCGAGCTTCGATCCTCCCCATTTCTTCCTCCGGAAACGGGGAACTGACAGCAGGGTTCCCTGAACCCTCGGGTTCCATTTTGTGCATAGCAGCCATTTTGTGGTTGCCCTCACATAGGCTGATGACTAAGGTCAAAACGAGTCTTAAGGACACGTACACCTTTGCTGACTTTTGTGTGACCTGGGCAAGCTGACTCCACTGCCTGAGGCCAAACCTGTTCGGCCAGTTCCTTTCCCAGTGGCCGATCGAGATTAGTATCAAGGCACAGCAAACCATAAACCTTTCATCACATCCAAACCACGCCAAATCTTGCACACACCTGTCTCTTCTTTCTGTTTTATGACCTGCTTTACGAGGAGAAGGTGCCCGATTTTATTAGGGGTCCGTCCGATATCTGATGAAAATGTTGGGCCTCGCCGGGAAATTGGTTATGAGATGGACAAACTGAAAATGGGTTTGTCATCGTGAATCTGCTTTTTCTTTGTTGTGAAAATATGTGAATGGTCAACCGTAAAAAAAGGAATATTTGCCTAAAGCATAATATTTTGTATAAAAAGGGATGGCTGGCTTTGTAAATTGAGCAGTCTCCTGAGAATATACACCGTGTTGTACTTCTAGGATACCTGTTACTGGCTGCAGCCAATAAATTCGATCTTTGACTTCACCAAGAAGACTCTGTGTTTCTGTAGTCTGGGACAGGAAGGACTCGAAGTCTTAGGGTGTGCTCCCTGGCACCGCAGGGTTCTTAAAAACCCAGTACTTCACCGATCCCCATTCAGGGTATCCAGGCTATCCAGAGAGCCTGGCGCCCACTGCTACTATCGTTACTCTCTGCAATTCCCATTGTTTCGCCGGCACTATGTACAATCTGAATTGAGCCTTGCATAGCAACCATGCATTGTCTACCTATGCCCCGCATTCCGGCTCTCACCCCCAACAATTGCTAAATGTACACAGGCATGACTATTTAAATGTCCTGAAGATGATCCCCTTATTTTTTCTCAGGGATCGAAACACCGTCGACAATCTGTATACCATATGCATGTATTGTATTGTAAAGTCTGCTATATTTAATTTCATGCAGACACGTCCCCCTTGCCTGAACCCTTCCCTAATTGTTGTTTGTTTAATTTTGTTAGTAGGACGCCGGCTGTATCCCGCTTGAATTTTTCTGTGTACCTTATGTCATATATTTATTAAATAGCAAAATCTGTCCGGCTGGACAAAGATTATAGCGCTAATTGAGTCTATATTTATTATCAACAGTAATCAGACTGTCTAGGGACCCCTGTCTTTAGAAATTAGACTCATGCACAGCCATTATTAAACCATCCTGTAATCAGTGTTTGGTATTACTCCGTCCCCCACTCCAGGCTTGTGAGTGTAAGGGATATATGTTGTGTATCTAACTTGTGGGAGTACTTGATTGGAAAGACTTTCGGCAGGTGGGCATAATTGTGAGCATCGTTGACAGCCACCATGATGTCTTTGTCTATCCTCATACTTGAATGAGTAATTGCAGCAAAGCAAACTTGCTTTCGCAGCTTCATCAGCCATAGGATTCCATGCAACATGAACACCAGCACATTGATGACTCGGTGTGTGAATTACATGAGTCTGTGGCAAGCAGTCTTTCAGCTTTGCCACCTGTTCCTAACGCATTTTGTTCTTTATTTTGCAACCCTTTGAATCCCCGAATCCATTCTTGCTCCAGTAGTGTAGATATTCATTGTAAGACTGGACACAATAATAGGAATCACACACTGAGTGTGGGGAATCTAAGATCCGTATTCTCCAGTGCCAAAACACTTAGAACCTTTAGTTCAACCAACTGTCCCATGCAGTCACCTGCATGTAGGTTTTCTCAGGATGGAATTCTCCATCGTGCATGGTCCCTTTCACAATTGTGCACACTGCTGAGTATTGGTGCTTAGGGCCATATGTATCAAGCACTAATGCGTTCGCAAACGCCGAAATTCGTTTGCGAAGGCATTAGTGCTAAATTGTATGTATGAAAGAAATCTGCGTGCAAAATAAGGAATCGTAAAATTTGCGATTCCTTATTTTGCGGTTGCATTTAAGGAATCGCAAATGCAATGTAAGAAGCATAAAAAAAATGCAAATTGTCCTTAAGGAATCGCAAATTACCACCAACTTCAAATTGGTGGTAATTTGAAAAATGCAAAAAAGTGCTTTTTTCAAGGAATGTGCAAAGTGCAATGTGAAGCACATACATGCCCTTAGGGCATGTATGTGCTCCACATGTGCACCCATGCTAATTTCAGGGGTGCAACAGGGTGTCTTTTGGACACCCCTGCTCCCATGAAATTATTCTCAATTTGCGATTATCAAATTGAGAATCGCAAATTGAGAATAACTTCCCATTCATTCCTATGGGCCTCCTGGCCCATAGAAATGAATGGGAAAGTATTCCTTAATTGCGATTCGCAATTTGCTAATCGCAATACTAAGAAATCGCTAATAAATTGCGATTTTGTACATAGATACCTATTTGCAATTCTCAAATAGCGATTTCTAAAAAATCGATATTTGAGAATCGCAAATCTGGTTGTTGATACATATGATCCTTAGTCCCAACGGCAGGCTGGGCAGAACTATCAGTGTATATGATGTAATCATATCATTCTAGAAGCCTTATTCATTCGGCAGAGGATATGCTGTTTCATACTGCAAAAATGCGTATGTCTGTAGTGTAGAATCGAATCTGTAATCTACATCTGTTGCAGTGATGATTTAGCCCATTGAATCCATCCTGAATGTAATGCTTTAGCGTTTAGAAAAACTGCTCTGGTGATGGCCTTTAAAGTCCGTACCAGGGCCACGAAATAATGCGTTTACCCTGAGCCAGAGCTGGCTCTCACCACAGCAGTCTGTACGGCTGTCAGTATTTTTACTGTAGGTGCAAAACGCATTTCAGTACTAGTGTAAGAGTGATCTTTGTGTAGTTGGTACAGTCCTACCTTCATTGAACCTGACAGATGTGTCCTGGTGCCCCAGCGATGATGCAGATCACCACATTTGATGTGTTTTCACATGTATGTGTTTTGAGGCTATCGGATCCGCTTGTACGGAACATGAAATGTGAGTGTTCTTCAGTCCAATGTGTATTGGAAAAGTTCGGACATATCAAGTAGTAGAACAGTTTAACTCGTTCTGCATAATCTGGAATGTATGCTCTGCCAAAATGTAGAAATCCCAGTATGGACTGTAGTCCTTTCAACATAGTTGGAGATTGAAGTAGCGCATGCTTCTCTAAGAAGTGTGCCGCAAGGCTTTTTGTCTTCACTTGGCTAGTCCTAGCCCAGAAAAAAGGACTTAGACGTAGGCAATTCTTGATTGTTTGTAGCCCATATGAGCAAACCCAAGAATTATGCGGTCCACTCTTGTCAAGGGTTCCACGAGGTCATCATCCATCAGATGTTGATATAATTCAACATTGAAGGGCAGCCTTCCACGTCCAGAATGTTGTCTATGTGGGTATAAAACATAATCTATCACCCACATGTTTATTTGCACCTGCCCTGCAGCTCCAGCACACAGAAGTTTCTTAAACCATTGTTTTTAAAACTCCACATCTGTACCTGCAGGCAAGTGGTCATCACTTGGCTGAGTGGAACGTCAATAAACCAAGCCTGTCAGGGAATAAGAATCATCTTGGTGATACACGGAACTGGGGTTGGTGACCAGGTTATTTCCTCAATCCCCCTAAATATAACTAGGACTATTTGCACTACGCACAGGCACTTCTAGAGCGAGGTAAAATAACAAGAAAAAGAAACTGTAAGATTATGCCTCAAGCACAAAGCCCTCAACAACCTAGAACCTGCCTACTTCAACTATCGACTAAACTTCCACCAACCCGGGAGACACCTGCGCCCTCACACACTCCCCCGCATCCATTCCAGCCATGGCTGCTCTTTTCCCTACATCGCTGCCAAGACCTGAAATGGCTTTCCCCTCCAGCTCCATACAGCCCACTTGCTGGCAGACTTCAGAAAGAGACTCAAGACATGGCTCTTCAACTGAGACAGCGTCCAAATATCCCTAGGGATGACAGTATTGCGCTTACAAATACAATTTGTCCATAAAACACCCAGCTATTCACCATTTCCAAGTGTAAAGCTATAACTAAGTCTAGATTTACATGTTGCCACCCCTGAAGCAGGGAGTGCCGTCAGTAAAAGGGAAACAATCTTAACAACGCAGTCATTACATCGCAGTACACTTACAACAGTCATATCGCAACATCCATTACAACACATGTCTTTACAACGCAGGCATTACAACACATACCATTACAAGGCATTACACTACATTGCATGTCACCACTACAACGCAGGCATTACAGCGCATACCCTAACACTTACCCCCCTGGAGTTAGAATAGTAATTTTTACCCCAAACTATCCAATAGTTACCTTGGATGAAATGTAATGATATGTGTTGTAATGGTATGCGTTGTAAAGGTAGTATGTAATGGAATGCATTGTAAAGGTAGTTTTTTAAAATGCGATGTAGTTAATGTGATGTAATGGAATGCATTGTAGAGGATGTTGCGATATAAAAACTGCGTTGTAAGTGCATGCGTTGTAACGTAATACATTCTAAAAAATAACGTATATGACCACAAAGATTTTACTAGTAGTGACTTTATGACTTCTATTTTACGTTCCACATTCTTGAAGGCCTTCCCTATAAGGGTGGGATCTCCTTGTTGTAAAGTTAAGGGAAATTTATAAAAATAAGATAAAGTAAACATTTTATTATGTTAATGTAAATTACCATTAAAAAAGTGCTTTATTTTTTTAGGATTATTTAGAAAACAACCCACCTAAAGTAAGTGTATAAATACACACATGCACACATATATATATTCACTGAAAAAAACATAGGTTATAGACCATATATAGTTAGGAATTAGCATTTACAAAACCTTGAAAATTCACTGGAAAAACCATAGGTTATAGACCATATATAGTTAGGAATTAGCATTTAAAAAACCTTATTTTACTCACACAAAACCATTGAAATTCCATATATAGTTAGTTGTACTAACTATATAAATCGCGCACCCGCAATCCACTGCTGATGATGTCACATATTACATCATTCATGACATGGTCAGTGACATCACTGATGACATCACTGATGACATCTCAAATGACATCACTGATGACATCACTGATGACATCACTGATGACATCACTGATGATAACATCCAGTGACTGTATGTTTCTGTAAAGTTAAAATATGTCTTATATATTGAAGAATGAGTGGATGTATAAGTGTCTGGATGATGTATTTAGTAGGTGCATGACTGACTGTATAAGTGAGGGATTAAATGTGTCTCACTGAGTGCATGGGTTAGTGACTAAACTGTTTTAAATTGTGCACCATTATGTCTGTTGTTTTGTAATCTGATGCAATTGTTGATCATTAGCTATATAACTAACTATATGGGTTATTGATTAGTTGGCCAAGTATTTGTATGGGAGACTGAGTGTGTGTGTGGGTGTCTGGGAGGTGAATGACTCTGTGCATAGATGTGTGAGCAGTTGATTCACTAGATGTATGGCTTCAAAAGTGCATGTGGAAACAGCTGTATGGGCGGTTTACTGTGTGCATGAGTGTATTGGTGAGTGAATGGATATCTCAGTGCTACATGTCAAAGTAAGTACATATGTAAAACACAGTACATGTGGTAGTTGACATATATAAATAACTGTGCATAAGAGCCAGTGAATGTGTGAGTGGCTGTATGGATTATTGTGAACTTGTATCAGGGATTGTATAACAGAGTAAATATGTGTTATTATATGTTTCAATAAGTAAGGTGTGTTTAACTATATAGTTGAGGAAATGGAGGTGTGATTGATTCTTTGCAAGGCTGTGAGTGTCTGTTTACACTGAGTGTATCTAAGGTTATATTAGAGTCTGAAGAGGTTCATCGTATCATCACATGAATGATGTCATGAGTAATGTCAAATGAGATGTCATCAGTGATGTCATCAGTGATGTCATTTGAGATGTCATCAGTGATGTCATCAGTGATGTCACTGACCATGTCATGAATGATGTAATATGTGACATCATCAGCAGTGGATTGCGGGTGCGCGATATATATAGTTAGTACAACTAACTATATATGGAATTTCAATGGTTTTGTGTGAGTAAAATAAGGTTTTTTAAATGCTAATTCCTAACTATATATGGTCTATAACCTATGGTTTTTTCAGTGAATTTTCAAGGTTTTGTAAATGCTAATTCCTAACTATATATGGTCTATAACCTATGGTTTTTTCAGTGAATTTCATTGGTTTTTTAAAAGCTAATATCTGTAGCTGTAAAATGTATTCTTCTTTACATCCAAACATATATTTTATATGTTTATTAATAATTTTTTTTTTAATACTTTTTTTTTGTAAGCTCCCGGGGCGCGGACAGGTGAACGCACGGGTAAGCGCAATCTTGCGGCGCGCCCCGGGGCGCGTACTAATACGCGTCCCGGAAGCGCTATTGCCTCGAACGAAAACAACATCGTGACGTATCGCGTAGCCGCCACGCCTTGCGTCATAAGACACGTATCGCGTAGCCGCGAGATGCGTCTTATGACGCACCGCGTAAGCGCACCCGGAAGCGCATACGATCGCGCAACGTAAGCGCCCCGATGCGCTTACGATACACGCCCGGGGCGCGTAGCGTAAGCGCGTCAAACCATGTGACTTTAAAATAACACTTTTCATTGGTTCAGAACTTTTTTTTTCCAAATTGTGTGAAACCCACCCATTTCTCTCACTATTGCTTTGTACTTGGAGAGAGCAAGAGCTGTTCTGTCTACTCTATCTCCTACTTTTCTGATCTCCAGCAATGGCTGCAAGAGAGTCATCCAGCAGTGATTCAGATGGATTTTTAGATGAGGACCCTCCTCAGCAAAAGAAAAAACCCATTTCATCTGGAAATTTTACGACATCCCTGAAGGACAGAAAAAAGTCAACGCTCCCAAAGTAACCTGCAAAATATGTGGGAGTAGTTTATCCAGAGGCAATCCTCTGAAAAAATATAGTTTTGGGAATGCTAATTTGATCAGGCATGTGAAAAGAAGACACCCTAACAACTTTGCCAGGGAGAGTGTCAGAGAGCTGGCACGGAATGTACCAACAGATGGCGGCAGCACCTCCACTGGTGGAGCAACACCTTCGGGACCACCCCGTGGAAGAATGGTCCCTAACATTCAGCCGGTGTTTGCAGGCATCAAATTTTTGTGCACGGAGTGTGACGAACTGCTCTGCTATGGGGAGCAGAGTGTTGAACTCATTGCCCTAAAGAAACAGCAACACCGCTGCTCTGCCAGTCCCTAAATTTTCAAATTTTTTTGCTCCTGTTGAGCAGTTTTGCAATCCCTGTTTTTGTTTTTCCCTTGACAAAAATCCCAAAAAAATATAAAATTGTTTTAAAAAGTCTAAAAAAAATAGAAAACAAAAACAAAAAAAAATATATAAAACAACAAAATCAAAAAAAAAGTTCTTTTCAGAACTACCTCCAATTTATAAAAAGAAGCTTTTTTTTTTTTTTTAAAAAGTCTGTCATTTTTAATCTCCATGGTACGCTCCCCCGTAAGCTCCCCGGTGCGCGTACCGGGCGCTCCCCCCCGCGAAAATCGTTTTTTTTTTTTTTCACCCGCGGGAGCCTTTTATGGCTCCCACATCAAAAGTAGGGGGTCAGGGGGGTGTACCCTGCCCCCTTTTGCTCATTTCCCCCCTTTGATTCTTGCCACCTCTTGTGTCTCAATCCCACCGAGACACAAGATGGCGGCCGCTGCGGACTGTTTCGAATGTTTACAGACACCCAAGAACCAATCAGCTTGCCGTGCGCAAGTCGCGTGGCGCGCCTGAAGCGCTCCCCGGTGCGCGTACCGGGCGCTCCCCCCCGCGAAAATCGTTTTTTTTTTTTTTTCACCCGCGGGAGCCTTTTATGGCTCCCACATCAAAAGTAGGGGGTCAGGGGGGTGTACCCTGCCCCCTTTTGCTCATTTCCCCCCTTTGATTCTTGCCACCTCTTGTGTCTCAATCCCACCGAGACACAAGATGGCGGCCGCTGCGGACTGTTTCGAATGTTTACAGACACCCAAGAACCAATCAGCTTGCCGTGCGCAAGTCGCGTGGCGCGCCTGAAGCGCTCCCCGGTGCGCGTACCGGGCGCTCCCCCCCGCGAAAATCGTTTTTTTTTTTTATTTTTTTTTCACCCGCGGGAGCCTTTTATGGCTCCCACATCAAAAGTAGGGGGTCAGGGGGGTGTACCCTGCCCCCTTTTGCTCATTTCCCCCCTTTGATTCTTGCCACCTCTTGTGTCTCAATCCCACCGAGACACAAGATGGCGGCCGCTGCGGACTGTTTCGAATGTTTACAGACACCCGAGAACCAATCAGCTTGCCGTGCGCAAGTCGCGTGGCGTGCCTGAAGCGCTCCCCGGTACGCGTACCGGGCGCGGCTCTAGATATATATCTTTTTTTAAACCTAATTTACTCAAAATTCACAGGACCACATATCTTGAGACCTAGCAAAGGCACATCGGGCAAACAATATCTACAATTTTGCCAAGTTTCGTGGAAATCCATTCAGCCGTTCGGGCTAAAAGTGAGGCCAACCGCCCTATGGAAAACTCAATGTTAAAAACACGTTTTGGGACCCCCCTTTTTTCTCGGCCCCCCCTTGACGAAACCCCCCCAAATTTTCGGGGGCTGCTCAGAAACAAAATGTTCCATTTTCCTGAAAATTTCAGCCAATTCCGTCCACAAACGCCAAAGTTATTAGACATAGAATTTTCAAAAATCCCATAGAGAAGAAATCCTAACTATATATACCTACTGGCGACCGCCAGTAGGTAATATATATATATATATATATATATATGTATATATTCACTGAAAAAACCATAGGTTTCAGGCCTTATATAGTTAGGAATTAGCATTTAAAAAACCTTTAAAATTCACTAAAAAAACTAAGTTTTAGGGGTGTTATAGTTAGCTGGACATTTCACTCACAAAACCATTGAAATTGCTCCTATATAGTTAGTTGTACTAATTATATTTCGCACACCCGCAATCCACTGCTGATGATGTCACATATTACATCATTCATGACATGGTCAGTGACATCACTGATGACATCTCAAATGACATCACTGATGACATCATCCAGTGAATGTGGTTTGATTCGTTATTTAAATATGCATTATATATATAGCAATTTGCATTGAAGAATGAGTGGATATATAAAAATAAATATTTGGATGGAGGATTTAGTAGCAGTGTAATTTACTGTTTACTTGACCAATTTATAGTGTCTCACTAAATATAGTGGATAGTGACTAAACTGTGTAAATATCTGTATCACTTTGTCAGTTGTTGTGTAAACTGGTTGCTAGCTATGTTAAAGTCTATATTAGTTATTGATTAGTTAACTGAATATTTGCATGGGAGAGTGAATGTGTGTGTCGTTCGGTGGGGGGGGGGGGTGACTGCCCAAAGATGTGTGAATAGTTGATTCACTAGATATATGAAGTTAAAACTACATGTTCTAACAGTTGTTTGGGTGAGTGAATATCTTTATGGGTGTGGTGATGAGCAAATATATTTCTCAATGGTACATGTCCAACAAACTAGAAAAATAAAAGGCAGTGTATGTGTCAGTTGTTGTATATAAATAAGTATACATAAGACTCAATGATTGTGTGAGTGACTGTATGGATAACTTTATACTTGTAATAATGATTTTATAATTCACTAAGTATGACTTACTATCTAAATGAATAGATGAAGTTGTGTTTGTATAAGTGTGTAGCTAGGTAAATATGTAAGTATGATCCATTGCATAAGTGAGTAGGATGACTTCATATGTGTGAATAGGATGTGTGCTGGTGTGTAATGTCGATTTAGGTGTACAAGTATTTTTGATAGTGTTCTATTGTTCATTGACCGCATGTATGAGTGAATATACAGGCAAGTGATTAGATGTGTGTATACATCTATGAATCACTGAGTGGGTTTTTAGATACTTGTATTGCTGTAACAATGGATTCAAATATGATACTCTGTATTTTACAAAGAGTGATGAAAGATTTTACTGGTGTATGAAAAGGTGTATGTGATTGTCACGTGGATGATGTCATCAGTGATGTCATTTGAGGTGTCATCAGTGATGTCACTGACCATTTCATGAATAATGTAATATGTGACATCAGCAGTGGATTGCGGGTGCGCGAAATATATTTAGTAGAAGCAATTTCAATGGTTTTGTATGAGTGAAATGTCCAGCTAACTATAACACCCCTAAAACTTATAGTTTTTTGAGGGAATTTTAAAGGTTTTTTTAAATGCTAATTCCTAACTATATAAGGCCTGAAACCTATGGTTTTTGCAGGGAATTTCAAATTTTTTTCATGCTAATTCCTAACTATATAAGGCCTGAAACCTATGGTTTTTTCAGTGAGTTTGCACGGTTTTTTAAATGCTAATTCCTAACTATATAAGGCCTGAAACCTATGTTTTGTTCAGTGAATTTCAAATGTTTTTTTAATGCTATTTCCTAACTATATAAGACCTGAAAGCCCACCAGGAATCTCCAGTATGCGCCAGGGGACTGCATTGCAGAGAGGTATAATGAAGCCACGACCCTTTTTACACCTCTCTGCAACGCAGCCCCCGTGCATGTTTGAAGAGGGGGAACTAATTCCCCTTGCATACTGGGGGCCCCTGGGGACAAACTAGCCCACCTTGAACCTCCAGTATGCACCAGGGGGCTGCCAGGTTTATTGAGGCTATGCCCCTTGTTACACCTCTCTGCAACGCAGCCCCCTGGCGCGTTTGCAGAGGGGGAACTAATTCCCCTTGCATACTGGGGGTCCCTGGGGGCCAACTAGCCCACCAGGAGCCTCCAGTATGTGCCAGGGGGCTGCAGTGCAGAGAGGTTTAATGAGGCCACACCCTTTTTACACCTCTCTGCAACGCAGCCCCCGTGCATGTTTGAAGAGGGGGGACCTAATTCCACTTGCATACTGGGGGTCCCTGGGGGCCAACTAGCCCACCTGGAACCTCCAGAATGCGCCAGGGGGCTGCATTGCACAGAGGTGTAATGAGGCTATGCCCCTTTTTACACCTCTCTGCAACGCAGGCCACTGGCACGTTTGCAGAGGGGGGGGACTAATTCCTCTTGCATACTGGGGGTCCCTGGGTCATAGCTGCCCAAACGCCGATATTCCGAACGATTGAAAATGACTTTTCTTGAGAAACATTTGGATTTAGATTATCATGTCCTATACTTTGGAATTTTTGAAAGGCTGACTTTGAGGATGCTATAAATTACTCAAGTCTGCCCGAATTGTGTGGGTAAAATTGATACCTAGGGCCAGATGTAGGTCGGTCGGTAACGGCCGAAAATCGGTATTTTCGGCCGTTACCGACCGGTATTACAGATTTGGCATGTAGGAGCACAATTTTACAGAATCTGTAAATTTACCGATTCAGTAAATTTACCGATTCTGTAAAATACCGAATCTGTATTTTTACCGATTCTGTAAATCTCAGATGTAGGTGGGACTCTTCTGAGTCCCAAAGGCCCTACAAATTCGGTATTTTAACACCCAATCCAATTGGGTGTTAAAATACCGAATTCAGGTGTGCATGCACATGTGTGCATGCACACCTAGCCATGTGACAGACAGACATGCCCTTAGGGCATGTCTGTGTGCCACATGGCGCACATGCCTATTTTTGGGGTGCCAGAGGGTGTCAAAGTGACACCCCCTGCACCCTTGCTAAAATCGGTATTTACCGATTCTGTAATTACAGAATCGGTATTGCCCATTGATTCCTATGGGCTTCACAGCCCATAGGAATCAATAGGAAATACCGATTCGGTATTTCCAGATTCGGTAAATACCGAATCTTAACGATTCGGTATTTACACATCTGGAAATACCTACATCTCCCCCTTCATATTTACCACTTCTTAAATACCGAATCGGTAAAATTCGGTATTTAAGAAGTGGTAAATAGGAATTACCTACATCGGGCCCCTAGTCACTTTGAATAAGAATGTACTTGCGTCTCGTCTAACATTTGGAAGAAATATCTAGTTATATGACAACAGGATACCGACATAACTTGAAGGACATAAGAACGCCCTGAAGAAGTTCTGTTGTACAGAACAAAACGCGTCGGCTGGCTGTGGTACATAAACTTAAGGAAAATAAAAGCATTTGAATATACACCAAGATTCAGCGCTTCAATAAGGACTCTAAGTGATATGATTTGATTGGACCTATTGTGCAAGTGGTGCTGTGCCAAACTTTGGAATATTCTCCACTACTCTCTACTACTTACTCTCTACTACTGTCTACTACTCACTCTCTACTACTCATTCTCTACTACTCATTCTCTACTACTCATTCTCTACTACTCTCTCTACTACTCACTATCTACTACTCTCTACTACTCACTCTCTGCTACTCACTCTCTACTACTCACTCTCTACTACTCACTCTCTACTACTCACTCTCTACTACTCACTCTCTACTACTACTCTACTATTCTCTCTCTCTGCTACTCACTCTCTACTACTCACTCTTTACTACTGTCTACTACTCTCTACTACTCACTCTCTATTACTCACTCTCTACCTCTCTACTTCTCTCTCTACTACTCTCTACCTCTACACCTCTCTACACGCACACATATACACATATATATATTCACTGAAAAAACCATAGGTTATAGACCATATATAGTTAGGAATTAGCATTTAAAAAACCTTATTTTACTCACACAAAACCATTGAAATTCCATATATAGTTAGTTGCACTAACTATATATCGCGCACCCGCAATCCACTGCTGATGATGTCACATATTACATCATTCATGACATGGTCAGTGACATCACTGATGACATCACTGATGACATCTCAAATGACATCACTGATGACATCACTGATGACATCTCAAATGACATCACTGATGACATCATCCAGTGACTGTGTGTTTCTGTAAAGTTTAAATATGTTTTACATATTGAAGAATGAGTAGATGTAGAAGTGTCTGGATGAAGGATTTAGTAGGTGCGTGACTGACTGTATGAGTGAGTGATTAAATGTGTCTCACTGAGTGCATGGGTTAGTGACTAAACTGTCTTAATTTGTGCATCATTATGTCTGTTGTTCTGTAAACTGCTGCATGTGTTGATCAGTAGCTATATGAGTAACTATATGGGTTATTGATTGATTGCCCAAGTATTTGTATGGGAGACTGAGTGTGTGTGTGGCTGGCTGGGAGGTGTGTGACTCTGTGCAGATCAATGTGTACTTGTATCAATGATTGTATAAGAGAGTAATTATGTGTTAGTATATGTTTCAAAATGTAAGGTGCTCTATGTTTAACTGTATAGATTAGAAAATGGAAGTGTGATTGATTCTTTACAGGACTGACTAGGTGTGTGAGTAACTCCATGGATGAGTGACAGAGTGTGAGAGTCTGTATAGGTGTATGAGTGCATATGATAGTGTTGTAAAGATGAGTGATTGTATGTATGAATGATTGTATGGGTAAATGAGTGAATTTGTGTGTAAACATAGGAATCACTGAGTGCGTATGTAGTAACTAGTATTGGTGTGTCAATGGTTTCAAAAATTATACTCTGTATTTAACACTGGGTGTAACAGAGGTTATATTAAAGTGTGAGGAGATGCATTGTATTGTCACATGAATGATATCATCAGTGATGTGGTCATTGATGTCAAATGAGATGTCATCAGTGATGTCATCAGTGATGTCATTTGAGATGTCATCAGTGATGTCATCAGTGATGTCACTGACCATGTCATGAATGATGTAATATGTGACATCATCAGCAGTGGATTGCGGGTGCGCGATATATAGTTAGTGCAACTAACTATATATGGAATTTCAATGGTTTTGTGTGAGTAAAATAAGGTTTTTTTAAATGCTAATTCCTAACTATATATGGTCTATAACCTATGGTTTTTTCAGTGAATTTTCAAGGTTTTGTAAATGCTAATTCCTAACTATATATGGTCTATAACCTATGGTTTTTTCAGTGAATTTTCAAGGTTTTGTAAATGCTAATTCCTAACTATATATGGTCTATAACCTATGGTTTTTTCAGTGAATTTCAATGGTTTTTTAATAGCAAATATCATAAGCTGTCGAATGTCAAGTACGTGGTAAGTAAAAACATTTTCGTGTTTATGCACACTGATCTGCTTTGAATGCTGCCCCCCACCCCTCATTTCTATTAGGAGTACTCTCTCTTTGCAGATAGTGAAGGGTAGTTAACGCAGCCCTTTGCCCCCTTTGTAATCCGTCGTGCCTGCTTCTCTCTCCATTTGATTGATTGTTCTCTTTGGTTCATTCTCTATTTACAAACAAGCACAGAGTCGCAATACTCTGTTTAGTCTTTGCAGATAGCGAAAAATCGTGTAAAAAAACAAAAGGAATCGAGCAAAATCAGTAGGCCACTAATGGGATCTCTTTTTGACCTCGCTAAAATAGAAACATTAGGAACAACCTGTTGAAAATAGCAATGCGTATGTATATAAGCGGCGTTCATTTGTGTTCACAGTACCCCTTGTTGATTGTTTCAATCGAGCATTGAATTGTTCGAAGTTAATTCTCTTAAGGATCTTCTCTACCTGCAAACGAGGAAGAATAGGAATATTCTCTCTCCCTTTGCAGATAGTGAAGGGTAGGTAACGCAAGCCTTTAACACGTCGTACCTATTTCATTCCTCATTGATTGATTGATTGTCCGAACATTGACTGTTTGGGAATTAGTTCTTTTTGGAGGTATTCCCTGTTTGCAAATAAACGTAGGAAAATCTTTGCAAGTAGTGAAAGGGTACGTAATGCGGACCGTTCTCCCCCGTTGTAATCTGTCATGCCTATCTACTCCCCACTGATTGATGCACCTTTTTCACCCGGACCATTTACTAGAGATACGTCATCTGGCCCGACCAGAGAGCACCCCTAGTGAAAAGGACATATGCAATAATAACGAAGTGATCACTGTATCCTGTTAACAGAAACTTTACCATGAAACAACCTGGAAAGAAAAAAATAGGAAAACGAAAATCAGTAGGCCACTGATGAACATGAACTTTTATTAAACAACGAACAAAGAAACGATAACATAACGTAATGGTAAAACCTATTAATGTCCTAGAAACAAGAAAACTTTAAAATATGCCAGTGGTGAGAGACCAGAAAAACAGTAAGAGAAACCAAATCACCCCTCGCTGTCCCACCGCCTGCCATGCCAAAAAAATCGATAGACTAGGGAAAATGCAAGTCAGTAGAACATCCACCCCCACTCTGGAAACTTCCAAGGTGGGGCAGGGTTCCGGCTACGCCCAGCCGGGAGCAGCCCATATAAGGCAGGTCCTGCTGCCACGCCCAGGAGATCCTAACGTAGGGTGTAGCCGGAGGAGAGGCCGAGGCCAGCGGGACCCGGCCAGGGGATTGCCTTTACAACGCTGAACAGTTGCAGGGGGGGGGAATGTCTCCTCGACCCTCCCCTCTCTTTCCCAGTCCGGCCGCGGTGGCCCTTGAGAGTTGCAGGTAGTCCCGCCACATGCTCTTCCGGTCCGACCACCAACGGTCGGGGGGCCGAGGCCGACGGGATCCGGCTGCAGCCGATAAACCAAGAAACCCGTTCATGGGGCCAGAGCCAGGGGCGTCCGGCCGACATCCACCGGAAGCCCGGCCCGAAGACGGACGGGACACTTCTTTCTTTTATAATGGCTGCGACAACACTGGGGGGGATGTCTTGCACATGCCTCCGACCCCCCCCCCCTCGTCCTCATCGCCTGGTCCGGCCATAACAAATCTCAAGCGAGACGCCGTGGGGTGCACTGGGAGGGAGAGACGGTGCGAACAGGCCTCTCCCGCCTCCCCAGGTGGAGGCTTCCCAGCTGCACCCTCAGCGCTCCAGGCGCCCGGAAAAGGGTTCTTCCACTGTGGCCATGCTGCAACGTCTCGCCCGGCAGGGTGGAGCCCGTCCGCTCATGTGACCCCGCGATCGCCGGTAGCTGCCGAACTCTCAAAATGGCGGTCGACCTGGCAAGAGCGGGCCCAGCATAAAGAAATGGCCCGGTCACTGGTTGACTCCACCACCGTAGTCCTCCACGACCTTGAAGATTCTAGAGGAGCCGCGGGAGTCTCCGACCCCCGATGGGGAATGACTGCCATGATCGCCCGTGGAGTGACGAAACTGTATCCGCGGGACGTCGGCGCTCCCATGCTGGCGCCAGCCTCACTTTGAATTACTAGAATCCTGCAGACCTCACTTCCGGTGAAAGCACAGTGTGACCCGGTAGGAAAAATTATTGCACCCCCTCCCCTTTTTGACTGATAGTTCAAACCACCGATCCTTTCCTTTGCCCTTTTAACGGAACTTTGGACTGCCTCCCCCTCTTTTACATTTTCTAGAGAAAACAAAACATTAACCACTACATTAGCATAGCAGTTGACACCAGAACTGTTTTCAAATTGAAAACCAACAACATCTTCAACAGAATCCTTTTTGTTTCTGCTGTGACCCTGCTACAGCACAGGCATTGTCCCCAGCAGTAATTCTGCAATGCCGGTAAGAATAGCTGTGGTGCCTACTGGACTCACTCACCCCCGCGGCGCCCCACGCCGTTTTTTGCTGGGCGGCAACTTACTAGACATCACTTTCGTGCCATCTAGATTTCAGCGCGTTCTGCTGCCTTGGAACTATTCGCACAACAGACCGCTACTGACAAGAATATTTCATTATTGGTGCTGTCAATTTCAATAAATCTATTGGATAATTCAAAAGAAATTGCCACGGTCTCTTCGTTGTTTAAATGTTTTTACTGTTTTTGTGTATATATTTATATGTTATTAAAGTTTTATATTCCTACTACTTTGTTGGAGTGCTATATATTTTTAATGTGACACATAATTGTAAAAACTTTGATGTACAAAGAGTCATTCCTGGAATCTTCCGCTTCAGGCTCGGTCCCCTCCCCAATCACAATACAGGATGGTTTTCAGATAGTAGGAACACGTGTGGTGTGACGGATCTCATCGGGTGTGGGCCTTGATCTACTATAACTCCTTTGAAGAGGGGTGATTCTTTACAGCTGGGGCCATAAACTACATCTGCAGGGCTAGCTGATAGCCTGGACAATCGGACACAGAGAAAGAGGAGTGTCAGAGGGTGCGGTAGTGAATAGGGCGAAAGGGAGGTGTCGGGCGGGCACAGAGTGTGATTCTCAGGGAAGAGCAGCGCAGATGGGGGGAGGTTTATTGCCCATGCATAAGACAGAGAGCGGTGGTGACCAGTGCCTAGGGAAGATGCTTGCGTGGGTGAGGAGCCATGCTACGAATCGACAGCGTGCAGAGAGTGGGTCTGGTCAACACATCTAAAATGGCTGCCGTGCACGACAAAAGTGTGGCATTTCAAAAAAGGCAAGATGGCGCAGACAATGTTTTTCAACACTTCCTCATTTCCTTCGAATCGAACGTTAACAGACGTTGGGGCATATTACCAAAGTTAAGCGATATTTATCGCCAACGATGCTTACCAACCAATTTTTTACCACTAAGCATCGTCAGAAATTATCGAAGATAAACCTTGCTATTATCAAGGTTTATCGCAAATGCGATAATAAACGGCCGCAATGCATGAATATCGCTAAAAACTCAGCGATATTCATGCATTACCGAGCTAATGCTCTTAGCCATGTTATCCACCTCCCATTGGATAACATGGCTAAGAACTGCTCAGGGCAGGTGTTACTTTTTGGAGATATTCGCGCTTAGCGCGAATATCTCCAAAAGTTGGTAATAGGAGATAGATATCTTGCATGTTGTAATGCAAGTTATTGTGGTATATGGAACTCATACCATAATCTCTCAGGAAAGCAGAAACTGATCCTTTTGGGACCGCCTAAAAAGGCCTAGGGGGTGAGGAGTACTCTACTTTGCCCCCTTTTCACGTTCCGAACTATTTTATTTTACTCTCTTCTGTAATTACACAAAATAGCAGCGATAAGATGCATCGGAGATACACAGTGAGAGAAAGGAGGCCGGAGATGAAGAAGAGATGTCAAATACACATTGGAGATAATATAGTGGCAGAAGGGAAGTAAATATGAGTAAACTTACCATGTAACATAAAAATGTTGCACTCTATACTATAAGTCTCATTTTATACTACAATCACTTCGCTACAACCTCATAAATTAAAAATAAAAATGAATAATGTCTCAAACAATTTTTGATTTCTAAATATAAATTTATTCTTCAGAATTTTCTAAATTTGAAAGAACTAGTAACATGTCCTCATCAGCAATGTCCTCATTAAAAGTCTCCAATGATGATTCTTGTAACTCTATGGTCTCCAAACACTCGATAAATTCGCCATCAAAAGATTGATCAAAAAAATCATTCAAGTCATCTCCTCCTTGTGACAATATTTCATTATTGGTGCTGTCAATTTCAATCAATGTAGTGGAATCATTCAAGTCATCTCCTCGTGACAATATTTCATTATTGGTGCTCTCAATTTCAATCAATGTAGTGGAATCATTCAAGTCATCTCCTCCTTGTGACAATATTTCATTATTGGTGCTGTCCATTTCAATCAATCTAATGGAATCATACAAGTCATCTCCTCCTTGTGACAATATTTCATTATTGGTGCTCTCAATTTCAATCAATGTAGTGGAATCATTCAAGTCATCTCCTTGTGACAATATTTCATTCTTGGTGCTGTCCATTTCAATCAATCTAATGGAATCATACAAGTCATGTCCTCCTTGTGACAATATTTCATTATTGGTGCTCTCAATTTCAATCAATGTGTTGGACAATTCAAAAGAAATTGCCACGGTCTCTTCATTGTGAGCCATTTTATTTTGAAATTGCTTGCTGTAAATTGCAGAAAAAAATAATCACTTTCATTTATCGTTTTTAGTAATACATAATATAAAACTAACTTTATCAAGTATTTAGTATAACAGAAGGACTGCAAATAAATAACAGAAAACATTTTTCAAATTATCTTCAAGTGTACAACATAGTTCCCCTTACAAATTAACAACTCACCTTTTTAAAAGTAGCAGAAGTGTTAGTACTGTGTAAATCAAACACCAGAAATTCACCACCAAAAATTCCTCACAAATGTACCTCAGACAGTAGTATCACAAAATGGCTGTGGTTTCCTCTCATTTGACATATATACATAACCAATTAACTTTCATCACACACAAATACAAAACCAAAGTAACATTTTAATTGGTTCTAAATTTCAACACTTTCAAATGTGTTTTCCCCATGCAATTTTCCATAGGACATTTACATACGTCTACAGCCTGAATGGCTGAACGGAATTACACCAAACTTGGCAAAATGGTACATCAAACCTAAGAGGTCAGGAAGGATCTACTATGCCCCCTTATGGTCATTTCCCCCTTCGCTTTGGCCTCCTCTTGTCTCTCAATCCTACCGAGAGACAAGATGGCGGCCGCTACGGACTGTTTGGAATGTTGACAGACGCCGGAGAACCAATCAGCTTCGCAAAGCTCCGTAACGCGAAAAGTACGCGAAGCGGAGCGCTGTTACAGATATATATCTTTTTTTGAACGTTAATTTCTCAAAATCCACTGGAGCACATATATTGAGACCTAGCAAAGGCACATCGGGCTACCAGTCCCTAATATTTTGCCAAGTTTCGTGCAAATCCATTCAACCGTTCGATTATTATTATTTTGGTTTTTTTTTGCCCCGCGGGGCCCTTTTAAAACCTCCACATCAAACCTAGGGGGTCAGCGAGGATCTACTATGCCCCCTTATAGTTACTTCCCCCTTTGTTTTGACCTCCTCTTGTCTCTCGATCCTACCGAGAGACAAGATGGCGGCCGCTACGGACTTTTTGGAATGTTGACAGACGCCGGAGAACCAATCAGCTTCGCTTCACAAAGCTCCGTTGCGCGTAAAGTACGCGTCCTGGGACGCTGCCAGGTCCGCTGTTACAGATATATATCTTTTTTTAAACGTTAATTTCTCAAAATCCACTGGAGCACATATATTGAGACCTACAAAAGGCACATCGGGCTACCAGTCCCTACAATTTTGCCAAGTTTCGTGCAAATCCATTCAGCCGTTCGGGCTAAAAGTGAGGCCAACCGCCCTATGGAAAACTCAATGTTAAAAACACGTTTTGGGACCCCCCTTTTTTCTCGGCCCCCCCTTGACGAACCCCCCCCAAATTTTCAAGGGCTGCTCAGGAACAAAATGTGCCATTTTCCTGAAAATTTCAGCCAATTCCGTCCACAAACGCCAAAGTTATTAGACATAGAATTTTCAAAAATCCCATAGAGAAAAAATCCTAACTATATATACCTACTGGCGACCGCCAGTAGGTAATATGCATATGCATTTATATATATGTATGTGTATATATATACATATATAAACATATATAATCTGCATATCTATATAAATACAAATGTAAATGCATGCATACATATACATATATGCATACATATGCATGTTATTTACATGAACGTTTTAAAAACACTAATAAAAGCAAAGCTAAAAGCCACCTCATTACAAACAGAATGGCTTTAACTTAAACGAGAGCGAGATCTATTGCATTTTCAATGCTTGTTTACTTTGGTTCCATCAAGAAGGCATTCAGATGTGCCACAAATTTGCCATAAATTCTGAATGTTAGCACTCTAGTTGCTCATTAGATCACTGTAGTAAAGCTACTGCTCACCAGGGAAGTCTGCTGCTGGTATTCAAAGTGCATGTTTCAGTCTGCATGTCAGAATTTTTTTAATGAAATAGAAGAGGATTTGAGAAGTCACTCAAAATGTGCCCTAATTTTTCTTTCTGAAGCACTAATCATACTTTCTATGGCAAACTGAACCCCCTCATTTTGTTCCTTTTTAAATTAAATGTTTTCAGACTTACCACTTTATTCCAATCAAGATGGCTTCTGGTGTGCCATACTTTTGTCATAAGTAAGACTGTTAGCGCTCTAGTTGTTCTTTAGAACACTCTGGGACATTCTGTCATTGGGCTATACTTGGGCTACATCTGGGTGATATTTGGGCTCTTTTGTCTCTGGTGGCCATCTTGGGAGACTGCATGTCAGAATTTTTTAATGAAATAGAAGAGGATTTGAGAAGTCACTCAAAATGTGCCCTGATTTTTCTTTCTGCAGCACTAATCATACTTTCTATGGCAAAATATACCCCTCATTTTGTTCCTTTTTAAATTAAATGTTTTAAGAGTTACCACTTTTTTCCAATCAAGATGGCTTCAGGTGTGCCATACCTTTGTTATAAGTAGGACTGTTAGCGCTCTAGTTGTTCTTTAGAACACTCTAGGAGGCTGCAGTAGAACACAAAGGAATCAACTGACAGTCTCTGTCCTTGTTGGATGTACATGTTTTACTGAGAATGTCAGACTTCATTCTCACATGACTGAGAAAGATAATGTGAATTTACAGAAAATATGCTTTCAGTTTAGCTTATAGATCCCCTTCCAACCCACTGTGGGAAAAGCATGAGATAATAGTTTTCTTTCAAACATGATTCATGATATCCCAGCAGAAGTCTTTTTCACATGGTAAAATCACCTTAGAACACACCACAATTCCTAAAATGAGTATGGTACCATCAACAAATGATTTATAATGTAACTAAAGTCCTAAAACCCTCTATTAACTACAATGCTTTTTAATGAGGTGCTATCATGTATATTGGTCCCAAGATGGCTGCCAACACTTCTTGGATGAAGTGCTGGCAGCCAATCAGATCTCACGCGTACCCCGCAATTTAAAAAAAAAAATTGGGGGTCCTTGTGGGACCCCCTGAGCTGGCCTAGGGGCTCAGGGTGCTTCTACCCTGCCCCCTTTTTGAGTTCTACACGTTTGTTTTTCTGCTTTCCTGTGCCTCAGTCTACCGAGGTACAAGAGGGCTGCCAACAATTTCTGTTTTGGAGTGTTGACAGACATTGGCAGCCCATCAGATTGCAGCTCGTACTCGTGAAGGTACAGAGTACAGTAAGTTTATATAGATATATGTGTTTTTGAAGTTAATTTTCATAAAAACCACTGGAGCAATTTTCACCAAATATAGAAAAGGCACTTCTGCGCACCAGTCCCTACAATTTTGCAAAGTTTGGTGTCATTCCGTTCAGCCGTTCAAGCTGTAGACGTGTCTTAAGGTCCTATGGGAAATTAACATAGGGAAAACACATTTTGGGACCCCCTTTTTTCTCAGCCCCCGCTTGACGAATCCCCCCAAAACTTTCAAGGAAGGAGCAGAACTGAGCTGGCCAAAATTTTGGAAAATCTCACGCAATTTCCTCAATCGATGCCAAAGTTATTCCCAATAGAATGTTGTGGATTTTCTATGGAAACAAGGTTCTAACTATATATACCTACTGGCTGTCGCCAGTAGGTAATATATATATATATATATATATATATATATATATATATGTTTGAGGGGTGTTCCCCCATCCCCAAAAAGTGTAAAAAAGAAAAGTGGGCAGGGTAGGAATGACCCCCAAGCCATGGTCTTGGGGCTCTCTGGGACACCACCACACAAAAAAATATTTGTTTAATTTTTTACTGCAAGGTTGTGAACAATTTGCAGTAAAAATTAAAAAGAAACACAAGCGCGGGCTCCCCCACTTGTGTTTAAAAAAAGGCCCTGGTTAGGCCAAGTCCCGGGGCATATGAAATAATATTCCAGGAAGAGCACGTGCCCCCCGTCCCGGAACCAACACCTCCCCAAGGCAGACTGGCCCTCACGCAGCCCCAGGAACTGCCACTTCCCGAGGGCAATGAATTATTGAAATGTCGGGGGCCCACATGGACCCCCGCAGCCCAGGGACTGCCACCTCCTTGTGGGCAATAAGCAATTTGAATGTGTATTGGGCACAATATGACATAAATGCGGGGGGCATGTGCCCCTCCTCCACAGCCCCAGGGGCTGCCTTCTCCCTGGGGCTTAAGTAAAATTTAATGTAGAGGGGTCTCTCCTGGAGCCATACATAACCCTTGGGACCGCCACCTCCCAGGGCCGGCTCTTGTTATGTCCTGGGGTGTCCACCCTAGGTGACATAGCTGCTTGCTATGGCTTGGCAGGAGCTTCACCACTCCCGCCAAGCCATAGCAAACTGTGCTTCACTTTGAGTATTTTTCTTTCGCTTGCTCAAAGCGGAGCACAATTGGTTTGACAGAGTTCAATTTCCTAACTATGACATCCCTGAAACCTTTGGTTTTTTCATTGGTAGTCGCATATTCAGAGTGGTGGAGAAAGGGGGCAGAGCCTCCAACCAGCTTTCAGGAATCCTGCTGCGTCAAACTTATTGAAGGTAATAGGAGGGTTTCTGGGCCCCCAAGAACCCTCAGAATCTAAGAGGACTTCGTCCCCCTACCAACAGTGAGCCAGGATGCACATTTGCAAAGTGGTGGTGAAAGGGGCCATAGCCTCCGAAGACCTCACAGCATTTCTGCTGTGCGGGACTTACTGCAGGCAGCAGGAGGGCTTCTTGACCCCAAAGACACTCTAAAGCCAAGGGGACTTCATCCTCCAACCAGCACTGTACCAGGAGGTGTGTTTGCAGGGTGATGGAGAAAAGGGTGCGGCCTCTGATGTCCTCTGAGTAGGCACACTCTGTGGGGCTTACGGGAGGTAACAGGAGAGCGTGTTGGCCCCCAAAGACCTTCAGCATCCAAGGGAACTTCACCCCCAACCAGTAGTGTGCCAGGAAGTGCATTTGCAGAGTGGGAGAGAAAGGGGGCACGGCCAGACCTCTCAGCAATCCCGGTCTGTGAGACTTACTGGAGGTAACCGGAGGGATTGTTGGCCCTCAAGTATCCGCATGACCCATGGGTACTCATCCCCCCAATAAGCAGTGCACTAGGAGGCACATTTTTGGTGGAAAAAGGGGGCAGGGCCTCTGGTGACTTGCCGGGCCAGCCATTTTTTATTTTTATTTTGGAAGGAGGACACTGACCATATCATGAGTGATGTAATTTGTGAGGTCATAAGCAGTGCACTGCGGAGCGTAAATTATAGTTAGCTCAGGTATCTATAACTGCTCATTTTCTCTGGTTTTGTACGAGTGAAATCTGAGCCTAACTTTAACATCCTTGTAACCTTTGTTTTTCAGTGAATTTCTGTTTTTTAAATTTTATTTCCTAACTATAACATCCCTGTATCCTTTGTTTTTTTTAAGTGAATTACTAATGTTTTTTAAATTTAATTTCATAATTTCAACCTTTGAGAATGAGTGTGTGTAAGTACGAGTGTCTCAATGGGTGTGAGTGTTTTAATGGGTATGTGTGTCTGAGTGGGCCTGGGAGTGGCTGCGTAAATGTCTCACTGGGTGTGTGAGTGAGTGTGAGGGTGTCTGATTGGGTGCATGAGTCGGGGTTTGTGAGTGGGTGTAGGAGAATCATTGGGTCTATCAGTGGGTCTATCAGTGGGTCTGTGAGTCTCTGAGTGGGTCTGTATCTTTTTTTAAATCTGTTTTTATTTAGTTTTGAACATTACAACAATATGAGAGATAATCTGTATCACATCGAGTTGACCATACAGTGAACCATTTGTCTGCATGATGTAAACCTTACAGTTGATTAGCAGCTTATGTCAAACATACACATGATGATGTCATATGCGTTTATGAATTAAGTCTCGGCAGGTTATAAATAGTCCACTCGGATAACAACCGTCATGCGGATACATGGTTCCCGTATTGCTTTGTGTAGAGTCTTTACATATCATATAATTTTAGGCAAGTGAACAGATGTTATAAACAGAAGAAAACAACCAACAAAAGATCAGAATTCGCGTCGGACTTTTTTACACCCTTTCCCATTCCCTGTCCTCCAACGGCCGTTCCAGGTCATCCTCCTGCTTACGGCGCAGCGGGTCTAAGGTAATCGCTGCGTGAGTACGAAGGGATGCAGCAAACCAGTGGGTCTGTGAGTATCTTGATTCGTTGCACAAATGTCTGGGTGTGTGTGTGAATGTCTGGGTGGGTCTGCAAGTTGGTGTATGTGTCTCAGTGGGTATGTGAGTAAGTGCATGAGTCTGAGTTGGTCTGTGAGTGAGTGAGCATGTGAATCTCTGGGTGAATCTGACTGGTGTATGAGTTTTTGAGTTGGTCTGTTAGTGGGTGCATAAGTCTGAATAGGTCTGTGAGTGAGTGAATGAGTGACTGGGTCTGTGAGCGCATGCATGAATCTGAGTGGATTTATGAGTGTGAGTGGGTGTGTGTGTCTTGGTTGGTTCTGTGATTGAGTACATGAGTCTCTCAGAGGGTTTGTGTGTGGGTATATGTGGGTATATGAGTGTCTCATTAGGTCTACGAGTAGATACATGAGTCTTAGTGGGTATGTGATTGCGTGCATGAGTCTGAGTGGGTGTGTGAGTGTCTTACTGGGCCTGTGAGTACATGAGTCTAAGTGTATTTGTGAGTGGGTGTATGGGTGTCTCATTGGGTCTGAGTAGATGTGTGAGTGGGTTTGTGAGTGTCTGAGTGCTCTGTCTTTTGCCCTCTTCTGCTATGTTTTGCCTTTCCTGCTTGCTTTTCTCCCCTCTGTTTTGCTTTCTTCTACTGTCTTGCCTTTCCTGCTTGTTTTTCTTCCCTCTGTTTTTTCCTTTTCTGCTTTTTTTTCTGCTCTGTCTTTTTTCTGCACTCTGTTTGGCCTTTTCTGCAAGTATTTCTGCCCTCTGTTTTACTATTTAAAAGCCCCTGGGACTGCCAACTCCCTGTTTTTTTCTTTGTTTTTTTAAACCAAAGAAGGGGGGCAACACTGACAAACTTACAAATATGTGGGGAAAGTATGGCCCCTTCAGACCAGAGTGCCTACCACCTGCCCAGGGTCAAATGCTTTCTTTAAGGTGGGACACCATCCCCCCATGGCCTGGCCCTAAATCAATGGGGGAGGAGGCCCTTGGCCCCCTACCTGGGCCAATTTTGGCCCCGGGGACCCCCTCCCCTGGGCCCTGCCTCTTCATTATGGGTGCCCTGGAGACCACGCAGTCACCATAGTTGGGGCCCGCGGGAGAGACTCAAGACCCTTGCGATCCCAGCCGGCACCCTGCCTCCTGCGGGAGCCAGTACGCATTCATTAAAACAAAGGAAACAGTAGGTACATAAGTTGAGAAAACATAGACAAAGTCAATCGATCGATAAGGTACACTATTATTTAATCACAATGAACCTGTAAAGTATATCTTACATGAACATTACCTCACTTATTCAAATAACGTTGGTGCCTCAACAAGTGAGGGGGAAGGGATTGGGAGGGAGGAAGGGTATTGGTGAGTCATGTGAACAAGGCTACATGGAACCGAAACGTTATGCGACTGCTTCTGCAAGGAATGAAATAAACTGCACTTATCTGGAGGTCCGTGTCCGATGTTTCTGTTCCAGCAGGGCGGGAATCGTTGGTTGCTGAATTGAACTTGGTCTGATGGATGTGTATATATATCTCTAAGAAAAAGGAAAAAGAGAGGCTGCCGGTGGGGAACCTTTCCGACACCAACAAGCACAGCAAATCAAATAGTCAACTTACCTGCACGATTCTGGAATCTACTACAGACATGAAAACCTTCGTAATGAGCAAACATTGTGGCGCCGACTAAACTGATGGTAACTGCATGTACCAGAACGCACAGGACATGCATACTGCACTTAGCAGGGCTCTTGATGACACGTGAGGCCAGCACCCAATAAAAGCACATCAGAAAATAAACGGATGTTTCAGCGCCATGATTTGAAGCATAAAAGCCTTTGAGAAAGGGGTTATTCACCCTGAAACGCGTCAGGCGAACAGAATATAATGGCTTCCTGCAGGCAGGCTGACGACAAGCACCGGATGGTGGAGGCGCTGTTGAGTGCTCCTCTGAACTTCTGGGCACTTTGTTATGAATATTACATTCACGGCCGTCCTGTCATGGGAGGAGCACCATCTCTGAGAAAAAGGAAAAAGAGAGGCTGCCGGTGGGGAACCTTTCCGACACCAACAAGCACAGCAAATCAAATAAAGTCAACTTACCTGCATGATTCTGGAATCTACTACAGACATGAAAACCTTCGTAATGAGCAAACATTGTGGCGCCGACTAAACTGATGGTAACTGCATGTCCCAGAATGCACAGGACATGCATACTGCACTTAGCTGGGCTCTGGATGAAACGTGGGGCCAGCACCCAATAAAAGCACATCAGAAAATAAACGGATGTTTCAGCGCCATGATTTGAAGCATAAAAGCCTTTGAGAAAGGGGTTATTCACCCTGAAACGCGTCAGGCGAACAGAATATAATGGCTTCCTGCAGGCAGGCTGACGACAAGCACCGGATGGTGGAGGCGCTGTTGAGTGCTCCTCTGAACTTCTGGGCACTTTGTTATGAATATTACATTCACGGCCGTCCTGTCATGGGAGGAGCACCATCTCTGAGAAAAAGGAAAAAGAGAGGCTGCCGGTGGGGAACCTTTCCGACACCAACAAGCACAGCAAATCAAATAAAGTCAACTTACCTGCATGATTCTGGAATCTACTACAGACATGAAAACCTTCGTAATGAGCAAACATTGTGGCGCCGACTAAACTGATGGTAACTGCATGTCCCAGAATGCACAGGACATGCATACTGCACTTAGCAGGGCTCTTGATGACACGTGGGGCCAGCACCCAATAAAAGCACATCAGAAAATAAACGGATGTTTCAGCGCCATGATTTGAAGCATAAAAGCCTTTGAGAAAGGGGTTATTCACCCTGAAACGCGTCAGGCGAACAGAATATAATGGCTTCCTGCAGGCAGGCTGACGACAAGTACCGGTTGGTGGAGGCGCTGTTGAGTGCTCCTCTGAGCTTCTGGGCACTTTGTTATGAATATATATATATATATATATATATATATATATATATATATATATATATATATATACATACACACACACACACACACACACACACACACACACGCACACACACACCTACCTACCTACCTACCTACCTACCTACCTCTGGGTAGTTCTCAAGTGTAAGTGGAGAGCAGCTCCAGTAAAGAGCACTCTCAACACCATCGAAACTCAAAAATTGCTCACCTCAAATGTCTGCTTTTCTATCAAAGTCTTTAAGTGTCGTATTAGCACAGTGCCATCGACGCCTACATAGAGAGGGACATAGGGGCATATTAGCAAAAACCTTGTTAAAATTATCGCCGTTTTAGCGGCAGTTTTCCGCTGCTAAAACAGCGATAATGGGCTTGCTAATATGTGTTCTAGAATTCCAATAGAAGCCCAGGTTAGATGTGCAAGACATCTAACCTGGGCTTCTATTGGAATTCTAGAACGCATATTAGCAAGCCCATTATCACCGTTTTAGTGGCAGTTTCCTGCTGCTAAAACTGCGATCATTTTAACGAGGTTCTTGCTAATGTGCCCCAAAGTCTTTTGCCATTTCTACAGCAAAGTCTATAAGCATAAGATTATCACAGTGCTCTCCATGCATAGCTGTAAAATAGCCAAAACCTTTTACCACCCCAGGCACAGTATTACAGCTTTGGATTGGTAAAATACCCTCCAAGCCAACCTGAATTGAATAAAAGCAACCCTTGACACGTGTTTCACCATCATTAGAGCTCTTCAGAGGTAAAGCTTTGTCCAGACACAAGGAAGCACCCAGTATAAGGCAAAATAAAACCCTCTGAAGCACAGAGTGATGTATAAATTATGCAAAAAAAGAAGCAGAGAACTCTGGGTAGTTCTCAAGTTTAGGTTGAAAGCAGCTCCAGACTAGAGCACTCTCAACACCAGTGACACTCTAAATTTGCTCACCTCAAATGTTTGCTTTTCTATTGGAGTCTTTAAGCATAGAATTAGCACAGTGCCATCCACGCAGAGATAGAAAGGGATAAAGTCTTTTGCCATTTCCACAGCAAATTCTTTAAGCATAGGATTAGCACAGTGCTATCCATGCCAAGCTGTAAAATGGCCACAAAAAAAAAATATATATATAACAACAATCTCTCTCTGCTGATGCAGCAGCAATCTGCCCAAAACTCCAAAAAAGGTGCCACACTACGTTCGAGTGCTCATTAGATGAATCTTTATTATTTTTCACAAGCAGCAACACTCAACATGGAACGTCAACGCATTTCGGCTTATGCCTTCAACCGGGTATATATATATTTTTTTATTCCATATATTTATAAATACTGCTCCAATGCACGGATGTAGCGCATCTCTCTTGGGGCGGGTGCTCTTACGCGACGGTGCTCCGCAATAAATTCTTTGCAGTATTTGAATTATCCAGTGGCAATTTGCAGGATTTGAATTATCCGGTGGCAAGGCATTTTGACATCAAACATAAAAGTGATCTTTTACAGTTTTTCAGTATCGATTGTGTCCCAGCAAACATCAGAGGGGGGGACATAGTGTTGAAATTAAGAAGACTCGAGTTGCGATATATTATCGACCTCCAGACAAAAACCCTGAATGGGTTAAACAGTGGGGAGAAGTTGACAGTACATCTGGGGACTTAGAATGTACATGAATGCATGAAGTCCGTAATCTAGGCATAATACCAAGTGAGAATATGAAATAACAGTGTCAAAATTCATTTATTTCTTCTTTTTAATTACTGTCTGGTGGTTGGGTGCCGCTACACAGTGGGATGAAGTAAATTCTAGAGGGATTATAGGCAATCGCCCACGGGGGGTTGCCAAATGCCGATCCACGGCAAGATCCTTTTTGAAGTAATGGGATAAAATAATTGTCTAAACAAATCATGAATGTTTAAGTAATGTACTGTATAATGGAATGATATTTTATCGTGACTCTAAACAAAATTGTTTCTGTACAATAGCATTGATGACTGAATAAAAACCATTACAAAATGGCGCTCGTGATGTGCTGTTTGCAAACCCTCTTCTGTTGCAATGCCCAACTATGTGATGCTTAAAAACATGCCGCCTCTCAGTGCAAAATGTAAACACTGAGAAAGAATTGATTCCGAAACGCGTTTGTTTTGCTGCGCTAAAGGAATAAATTGAAATTTCTGAAATTTATCCCCGTGAGTGCTGGTATCCTTTCGGGAAAAGAGAGGAACTCTGGAGCAATATATATATATTCCCGTAAGGGAAGAGTGGAGAAATATATACCGGCTTGGTTCTGCCGAGAGCAATGCACCGCCAGAAAGCGCGCCAAGGCTGCCCGAAAGAGAACCACCCAGTCATCCCGTGAAAGCGAATAGGGTTCAGCAGTGCACCGCCGGAAGACTTGACTCGGCATGGTGCCCTAGATCATATGAAAAGATGTATGCAAGAGAGCGGCGATGAAACCGAGGATAAATTAAGACATTAAAAGCATCACCCACTGGAGTGATCGAAAACAAATGTTGTTACATACCACAAGCTCCATCATGCAACGCGCTTACACAAGCAGCCACTGGAGGCTTAACTATAAATAGTAGGAAGTGCAAGGTGGTGTGTAGATGCGGAGAGGCGTCACCTTTGAGAAAAGTCAAAGTATTGACTGAAACGCGTCAGGTTGCCTCAAGCACAAGAATAAAAGGTTTAAACCTCATCGCAGGAGTGCGGCTCATTTCTGCCCGTAAGGGAAAGGTGGAGAATATATATATATATATATATATATATATATATATATATATACTTCTATTTATATGTATACATATCATATCATGGGATCTGGGCCACAGGTCGTGGCCGAAACTTGGTATGGGCAGCACGAGCAAAGAAAATACATTTCAAAATTGAGCACCACCAATATATCGGAGTCCATCACATCTGTTTTGAATGTACGATAGCATTTGGATGACTGCTTTGTGACATATATATATATATTCATTCATTCATTCAATAAACTTTATTTCGGTTTGGTTGTAACCATTAAAGCACATAAAAGTACATTTCCATTTTCCAGCAGTTCATTGATAATTATAAGTGTTAAAATACATCATATAGGATCAAACGGGAGAAGACAATTTTGTTAAAACTGTAAAAATTTAAATAGGTTTTAAAATAAAAAATAAAAATTAAGATAGCGTTTGTTGAACCAATTATTTCTCATTTCTCTACAGTTAAAACATTAAGTGAGCAATTTCCTTCTAGTAAACCACATAGAAAACAGAAACTTAGTTATGGCAGACACTATTACTGGATTTGTGTCAGACTTCAGAATCCTACAAAATGCTAGGTAGTCCATAATGCCCAGGTTGTTGCATAGCTGTATTATCCACTATCTTCGTATAAGTGAATAAGCTGGACAAAAAAGGGTAACAGGCAAAATCGTTTCATTTTCGGTTCTGCAGCCGGGGCAAAGATGTACAGGGCCCCCCGTCTACTTATCAATCATGGAGTAAAGGGGCAATGTTCCAAATCTAAACTGTAAATACAGCTTCTTTGCTAACATAGGCTGGATTACATCTATTTCTTGTTTAACGCTATAAATAGACTTATAGCACAGGAAGGCACCGGTCAGGCTCGTTGATGAAACTGAACAAAGTGTCCTACCGAGATTAAAGTCCTTCACAGCACTGGATAATGTTTTCTTAGAAATAGTTAGAGATGTTACCTCAAGATTTGACCATAGGTTTTCGTATCCAACCTGGGCAAGGGAGTGTCTAACAAAGCGTAACCATGGTATTTTGCCTGCTCCTGGGGAGGCTAGCACCACCTTTAACTCCTTTTTATAACTTTCTAGTTCAGGGGTGCTCCACAGCCTCCTCCAATAAAGAAGAGGACGTAAAGCAATAGCGTCGGCAATAGGCCTAATATTCAAGTCTAGCCTAAGTGGGACTAGTGGGGTGCTTCTAGGCAAGGTTAAAAGTTGCCTAATAAACTTGTTTTCAGTAGTGGTTAAATCAGTAGAAGGAACATGTCCCCCAAGTTCCGCCCCATAAAGGGATGATGATCTTGCTTGTACTTTGAACATTTCCAGTGAGGCACTAACAATTTTTGAAACACAATTTTTTGGGACTTTTAAAATTCCCCCATATATATATATTCATTATATATTAAAAGTTAATCAAAGTTATGTATACATTGATTTATTAATTGTTTTTCAAAATAAAGTTAGTTCATTTTGTATCGCCCCCTTCCCCTTAAAACATAAATCGGGCACATGGGAGATGGGGTCCTCTGGGCCAAAAACAGCCAGGGTAGGGGGGCCATGTGCCCCCTTCCCCTAAAAAATATGTTGGGCCCTGAGGGAAGGGGTCCCACACGGCCAAAAACAATCTGGTGATTGGAGGGCACAGATGCCTCCTGAACCCAAAAAAACAATGGTGTCCACTCCCAACCACTGACCCACGTCGGGAACTTTAAGAAAAAAAGCATGTGAGACCCCACTATAAAAAAAAAAGATTTTGCCGAAGATCCTCAACAAATTTGCAGCAATTAAAAAAAAAAAAACTTTCGTCCGGCACGGTCTCTCTAGGACCCCACCACCAGGCCTAGGGGGTCAGGGTAACTGTACCCTTCACCCTTCTGTTTTTTTTTAAGGATTCTGTACTGAATCCTAAGAATGCCACCACATCTTCTTGGTTGAGGTGGTGGCAACCAATTAGATTTCACTCTGCGGATACAAATATTTTTAGGATCAATAGTTTTTATTGCGTGGTAGCATAGTAGTAAGTACACACCTGAACTGCCTACATCAGGGTGCCAGCAGAGCAGAAACTGCACAGGAATACACAGCGTTTAGGTCTACATCCCGGGAGGTGACCTTGCGAAGAAATCCAGTCTCAGTTAAGTTTTGGTGCACACTGCGAAGATACCACTTTTATAAGAAATCAACAGAACAAAGGAACAATCCACCCTCCCTCCGCATCAGTTCTAGCCTCGTCTAAGTGACCGAACCCCAGTTGCTATGAACAGTGTATCCAGCAATCTGGTTTGTAGATAAACTGGGTGGCTTTAACGGTATAATCTGTAAAATTTTCAAGTACTTTGGGCAAGTTACTTCCCTCATATCTTTGGTAAGAATCTGTAAATGAAGGACCCATAATTTCGCGAATTCTTTTCCTTTCCCCATCTACGCTAAGCGATAGGCGCTCCATTGCTAGAATTTGCCAGAGTCGGTAGATCCAATCTCGAGGGTCAGGAACCATCGAAGACCCCCCAATGCGGTAGGAGCACCTGGTGCGCTGCAAGGAAAGCCATAGCGATCTGTCAGCCCCTTAGTGACTTCAGAAAGAACCTAGGGTGGGGAAGACACAGCAATGTATGCTCAGGAACACATGGTAATGTAATCTGAAATGCTGTATCAATGTCATTGATGATTGCTGGCCAATATCGCACCAGCTTCGGGCAATGCCAAAGCAAGTGCACCAGGGTACCAGATAGACCACACTCCCGCCAGCAGAGGTTTGACCTGGACCTGTCCCAACAGTGAACGCGCGCTGGAGTATACCAGTAAGTAACCACTTTATATGCAGACTCCGCTCCTGCCGTGTTGGAAGCAGTGTGATGTGCTCGATACAAAATGTGTTCCCACTCTTTATGTGATAAGGGTCTCCCCAGTTCTATCTGCCATCTTACTTGTGCTTTTGTACAGTGCCTCTTCGGATGTGCAGTGATCATGGCATAGAGTTCCTATATGATTTTGCGAACATCTTTTTTTTACACACCAGCCATTTTTGAAGGATGTCAGGGGGCGAGACATTAGAGCGAAGTTCTCAGGTCGTGTAACCCAATGTGAGATTTGTGAGTATGGGAAGGCATCCGAAGACAGTAAATCATAGTCTTTACGCAACTGGGTAAAAGGAATCAAGCCCTCCACATCAAAAAGGGAGCCCACTCTCTTGCAACCCTCCTCCCTCCAGACGGGAAAGACCGGGGACGAACATCCTGGCTGAAAGTCGGGGTTGTCTACGATCGGCGACATAGGAGAAGGAAATGTATTCCAACCTTTCGGGCCTACTAACCGGTTCACACCTTAAGAGTCGGGGAGGTAACCGGCGAGGAATACAGCCCCCACGCTCTATGTTTGCACGGAAGCCACAGTTCCCACCAAATGTTCCGTCCAGCCACTGATTGGTCCATAAAGTTCCAGTGTTTGCTGGATAGTGGCCTGTTCCATTCGGCAATGTAACGAAGGCATGTCACCTAGTAATAAGCGCCCACCAACAGGAATCCTAGCCCTCCCTGTGTCTTTGAGGAAGCAATGTGCGCAAGCGCGAGATGCGGTTTCTTGTCCTCCCACAGAAACTTATTGAGTAGTCCTTGCAATTTCCGCAGCGTGCCCGGGTACAGCATTTGGAAGATGTAAAGGAATTGTGAGAGCACTGTCATCTTCACCTCCGCTATCCTCCCGTACCACGCTAACTTGAGATGCGACCAGGCAGCGAAAGCCTTTGTCGTTTGCTCCATCAGCATGGTGTAGTTGAGAGAGATCGTTTTAGCGATGGTCGAAGTTAGGCGAATACCCAGGTAAGTGATGTGGGTGGTCGCCCAATAGAAGGCCAAGTCTTGCTGCATGTCCAGAACCTAATTCTCTGAAATAGAGATATTGAGAATCTGCGACTTGCGAAGTTAACCTTGAACCCTGCCACATTCCCAAAAGCAGTAAGCTCCCTAGTCAGGGATTGCAATGTCAACCGGGGCTAAGTGAGCGAAAGGATGACATCATCAGCATACATACTAATTTTATGTGTCTTGGCTCCAAATTTGAGACCCACAACATCAGAATTTGACCGAATTCGCTTGGCAAATGTCTCTATATAGAGCGCAAATAAAAGTGGGGATAGAGGACAGCACTGACCTGTGTACTAGGCAATGTGGAAAAGGGCCGACTTACAGCCATTAACCCGTATCGCCGCTGTGGGAGTGGCTTATAAGCAGCGAACCCATCTGATAAAGTTATCCCCAAATCCGAACACACGCATCACCGTAAACAAGTACTCCCAGTCCACACGGTCAAAGGCCTTCTCCGCATCGATCGAGAGTAGGAGGGCCTGTGTACGCGAACGATGTACAAGGTCAATGAGGTGCAGCAGGCGTTTAGAGTTATCCCCCCCCCCCCTTGCTGAGTCGGGATAAAGCTCGATTGGTCCGGGTCTACGATATCAGCCATAAGGGGGTTAAGGAATGAAGCTAAAACACCCGCAAACAATTTCGAATCAATATTAAGGAGCGAGATCGGTCGGTATGACCCACAGTCTTTGGGCTCTTTCCCGGGTTTAAGGATCACAGAAATTGCCGCCTCAGACATTGTGGGCGTCACTTCCCCGGTATCTAGGAAGGAATGAAAAAGTTGCGTTAAAAAAGGAGCCAGCTCCACACAGAATGTTTTATAAAACACCGCCAGGAAGCCATCCGGATCCGGTGAATTAGCTACTTTTAACCTTGAAATCGCCGATATGACCTCTTCTATGCGAATGGCTGATTCTAAGGTATCAGACGAAGATTTGAGTAAGGGAGAAATATCGCAGGAGCTCAAATATGCCCCTGGGTCGTGCAGAAAAGTGTCACCCTTAGCATAAAAGCTTTGATCAAAATTATGGAAGGAATCGACAATAAGGGAATCTGTGGTCTGCTCCACCCCCTGCTGGTCCAGTGTAGAATGAATTGCAAACATCTGCGCTTGTGCTCCTAACCTATGCGCCTGCATTTACCCACACTTGTCCCCACTAAGGTAGAATTTATGCCACATTCTCAAGAGAGCAAGCTCAGCCCTGTCTAGGTCCAAATGTTTCAGCATGCGCTGCGGGGTTTCCAATTCCCTCCAAACCCTTGGATCCCCCGTCCGCTTATGAACTGCCTCCAGCTCTCCCATCTCCTTTTTCAATTCCACACGCTTCTTTCTGCGCAGGCGCACATAGGACGCCGCGACCGCGATAAATTCGCCTAGCGCCACCAACTTCAAAGCCTACCACACCGCCGCGAGGGGTGTGTCCCCCTGGTCATTCTCAGCGAAGTAATGTTCTATAGTATCTCGGATCTGCTTGGTGACCTCCTCAGAGTGGAGAAGGGATTTGCGGAGTCGAGCATGAGCATAATTCCGGCAGCATCACTGAAATGAGGGCATGGTCTGAGAGGGAACGGGGGGTGATATCCCCATCATGCAAATTGGGGAGAAGAGATGAGGAGGCTAAAAAGGGATTTAGACGTGCATAGGTTTTGTGCGCTGCTGAGAAGTAGGTATAATCGAGCTCATTAGGCTGCTATATACACCACACATTGCACGACCCACAGTCAACCAGCCATTGTTTCCCAGCCTGTGACAGCGCCCCTGTTTGATGTGACTTCTGCCCCTATCTATCCAGGTCGGAATCCATTACAACATGTAAGTCACCCCCGATCAAAAGCGCCGAATCGGGAGAGGCAAGGACCTCGGACAGGGCAAGGCGCAAGAAGGGTTCCTGCTGTTCATTAGGTGCATATAAGGACCCTATCGTCAAATGGGTGTCCCCCCATTGCATCCTAACTGCCAGTAGCCTGTCTTTAACTTCTGCCAGTGTGGAAACTACTTTGCATTGCGAACGCGCACTAAAGAGGATTGCCACTGCATTTTTCTTGGACGGCCCAGAGGACCAGAACTGTTGTGGGAAGCGCCTATCCCTCATGCGTCGGGTATCTTTAACTAGAAGGTGAGTTTCTTGGAGCAAACAAATATCACAGTCTGCATTCTCCAAAAGGGAGAGTATTGCAGAGCGCTTAGCAGGATTATTTAACCCCAGAACATTCAGGCTAACAACTTTCAGATCCCTACCTATCGTAGTAGTGGGGGGAGAAAAAGGCTATGTACCTACATAAATCTACATGGAAAAAGGACAGCAAAGGATATCTCGTACAATCTAGCCGTCTGCTATTCGTGCCAGTGAACTGATGCAGAGCCCCAAAATAACACCCGAAAAAACCCAGTCCTAAGCAATAATAAACGGCCAAATAAGAAAAGGAAGAGGAAAAACCAGAAAACATGACAAAAGTTCGTCTCGATGGTCAGTATCCAGGGGAACGTAGCAGAGAGCTAGTCTGCACCAAAGATTATGAAGCTAACACTTTGATGGTCAGGGAGTAGTGTCACTACATACAGTCGAACTGCTTCATCCCTCGGGCACCAGATAATAAATCCAAGTGGCAGCCGTACATCAATAGGTTCCAGGACGCTCTGTTACTTGTGTCACCGATGAAAGGGTGGCCACTCTCCAGCTTGCTAGTGGCCGTATCAGGACCGGGGCTTGGCAGCGATTCCCCAACCCACTGCCAGTCTGAGTAGCTACGTCTTCTGCGAGGGAGTGGCCTGGCATCCCCTGCCAAGGTAGGATTCTTCTCGAGACCCAATGTGTCACCCGCTACTCCAAGGACCGAATCCCCAACAACTTGCCCTGATATTTGAAGATGAGGCAGAACGGGTGACCCCAGGAATAAGGAATATTTATCTCTTGGCGGTGATTAGTGATAGGCTCAAATTCTCTGCAATGGATCAATGTGGAGGCCGCCAAATCCTGGAAGAGCATGGGTTGATGACCACAAACTGTACCGGATTAAGGTCTCGAGCCTTACGGAGGATACGCTCCTTCAGTTGAAAGTCATGGACGCAGACGAGGATATTGGGGGGGAGCTTTAGCACCACACGGAAGCCCTACTCTATGAATACGATCCATTTGAATCTCCTGTACCTCATCATCCCCGAGGATCTGTAGAAACAGGGCACGGATGTAGGCGCGAAGGTCATCACCTTCCTCTTTCCAAGAGAGCGCTCGAATCCAGATATTTTTACGTCTGGAGCGGTTCTCCAGGTCCTCCGCGTGGGCTTGTAGATCAATGTTCTGCTCCCGCAGGTGGATCATCTCCTGTTGATCGTGCTCCTCCAGAGTCGCCACCCTTTCCCCCATCAACATCACTCCGCACCTCTCAGGTCCAAAGAAATATGGGAGTGTAGTTCCTGAATATCATCTTTGATGGGCGAGAAAAGTTCAATCATGAAAGCCTTAGTCGCTGGCGCTTCTTCTCCAACCATAGGCAGTACCTTAGTCTCAGGCTGTGAGGCCGAGTGACCTGACGATATCTGAAGAAGTTCCTTCAGGGATTTCTCTTTCCGTCCTCTAGCCGACGACATGATGGCCCAGGTAAATCCCCGCTGTTACACCACTTGTCACAGCGTATAGGTTAGAACAGTGTATCGGGACTCCCAACCAAACCGGCCTCGCGCTGTCAGGCTTGGCCAACTCTACCAGAGTGCAGACCAGGCGTAGGATTAGGTGTCCGCTTTGCTCCGTCCTGTGGACAGCGTCAGCCTCGTGACCCTCCGCGCTCACTGCCCCCATGTGGTGGCTAGTATCACCTCTAGCACGTGGGCCGAGACCAGAAGACTACAGGATGCTACAGCGGGCCAGCTGGGCTCAGGGGGCACGCCGCGACTGGGCTGTGCCAAGCTAATATGGGAGCCCAATCCACACCCAACAGGCCTCAAGGTCAAGGCTGGGGGGCGTACTGCTACTGTCACTAACCGTCCTTTCCACAGCCTGGCTCGTGGTTGCCTGCTCAAATAATGGGTACTCTCCGGATCATCACCGAGGGCAGCCCCACTCACCCTGCAGCTCCTTGAGGGGAACACCGGACCTGTGCATAAGCAATGCCATCCGCGGACCGGAGGCACCTGGGCGCACCAGACCACACGCCCAAGGTCACCATGCGCCACACTTCAGTGAAGGACGTACAACATCCGCCATCAGGGAAGTAAACTGCTGGGAACCTCCACGCAAGCCTCCGTTACCTTAGATGGGCCACAAGGCCACTTCCCTACTACCAGGCCCTGCCTCCACTGCCTTACAGTCTCCAAGGGTAGGGTGAGGCCCGTGGCTGCCCAGTAAGCCTGACACTGGGAGGGGACCCACAGGGGAAGACACCTGATGCTCCGCAGCTCACAGAGATCATCAGAGGCTCCCGCTCACACTCTGCAGCATCCGCCGACCTGCGGACCTGGTCAAGCTGCGGCAAGCCGCTCCCCACACTCCCCGCCCAATGCTCCTCCACTCCAAGCCTTGGGTGGGTGGCGATCTCGTCTGCGTAGTGGTTAGAGCCATACCGCTACACAAGGGCACCCTGCAGCAGGGGGGGACCCAACACAGTGGGGACAGTTGCAGCCAGCCGTCGTGACCGCCAGGCCTCTCCACTCCTGGTTGCCGTCTTCTGCAGGCTCCAGCTAGGCCGTGTCAGGAGAGCACAAAATGGAGCCATCCATAGATCGCGCCTCACTGCAATCGAACCAGTCGCGGCAAGGCTCCGCTTCACCTTCCAGAGAAGAGCCCGCTAGAGAGGCGCACTTATGCCTCCACCACCAGGCGCCCCGGTGCAGGACTGCACCGGGGTTCTGCGATGGTCACAAGCCCGCCCCGAGCCCGCCGGGCCACAGCAGTGCCGGGGCTGGGAAGGACACCGAGAGCAAGCAAGGCCCCAATCGGAGGTGCTGAGAGCGTCGGCTGAGGCGAGCGTTGGTTTTTCTACTTTGCTGCGCCACAACAACAGCCGCCGCAGGCAAGATGGAGAATGCGGCCGGCCGCGCCCCGAATCGGCGTGAGAGATGACAAGAATAAGAAGCGCTTTGGTAAGAGAACGAGCGTGGGCAGAAACTATTGGCACTCTGGTGTGTGGGGACTGCGGGCGCTTGGGCCCTGCCCGATTGGGACGTGGCTGATACCGGGATGAACGCGCGCTGAGTGGGGTGATATTGGAATCTGAGGGGACGCCCCCGAAACTGTGCTGGGCATTGCTGTCCCGTGACACCAGTGGAAGATCGCCCCTGCATGACCTTGTATTGTGGCAGTATACACACGCTTTGGGATATATACTTCCTCTTCATTGTACTGGCTGAAACTCTGCTGGATGGTCAGCCTGCGAACGTTTGCGCCCCTGTCCACCATGTTTAGTGACCACACGAGCCGGGCGCGGTGATGCACTCCACCTGCGGCCTGCCCTGAATGTGGGGAAGCGCCCTCGATTGAGTTGGAGGTGCTGTGTAGTTCTCACCGCTGGGACTGCTCTGGTAGCTGCTGGTGACAAGGCGACTGACATCCCTGACAGTGTCCACCGGGAGTGTGTAACCACTGACTAGAAGAGGCTGAATACTTGTGGCTTGTGGAACTTGTGCCTCTGGGCGTAATCTGTGTGCGCCAAAGACCTATGCCTATCTGGGTGTATAAGCGGTGTGGAGTAGTGCCCTAGAGGCATCTCAGGAGACCATCCTGGAGCAGAGATGGACGGGAGGACGCCGTGGTGCGATGGGACGCAGCAGAAACAAGCAAGCGGACGCTGCTGCGGATGGGGAAATGCGGCTCACATTTGGCAGTGACCCCTCTAATGCTTCAGACAATGATGTGATACCTCCTACTGGTACAGATCCCCACGATGCTAAACTGGATTTAATCTTGTAAGAAATACAAGACTCCCGAACGGCGCTGGAGAAACGCATGGGCACGATGTCCACTAATCTCAGCTTACTACAGGCGGACCACAAAAAGCTGTCAGACAAGGTCAAATCGAATCAACTGGCACTGGATGATCTCATACCCCAGCAGACTGTGCACGCCACTCAACTTGAACAATTTCAACGACAATTGAAGGGCTTGCAGGACAGGGTAGACGATGCGGAAGGGAGGTCCCGCCGCAATAACTTTCGCATACTTGGTATACTGGAGCGCAGCGAGGGATCCAACCCTACACAGTTTGTGGAGGACAAGCTGAGGGACCATGTAGCGACGGAGGGCCTAACATCCCTGTACAGTGTGGAGATGGCGCACCGGGTGCCCTCCAAACCTCCTCAACCGGGTGCGACGCCTCTCCCGCTGATAGCACTCATTCTGCACTACAAGGACTGCAACACTATCCTGCGTGCTGCCAGAGAGACCGCTCCCATGCGTTTCGAGAACAAGACAATTTCTCTTTACCCGGATTTTACCCCGGCAGTCCAGAAAGCTAGAGCTAAAGTTTTGGGAGTCAAGAAAAGCCTGCGCGAATGCAACTTGAAATACGCACTGCTCTTCCCGGCACTGAAAGTTGTCTACAGACAGAAATCTTATTTTTGGGAAAACCCTGAGGAAGTGGCGGACTGGCTTGAAATAACTTTTACACCGGAGACTTCACAGACTTCATTGCCGTCGGGACAGCTGTGTCGTGCCACCCTGATACGAATGACTGGACTACCCCGATCGGATCATGGCAATACCATGGTCACCATGGACTCTGGCCCAACTTCTGAACAGATCACGACCAGCCAGAAAGATGCACTCCTGACAGCGGCGGCTTTGACGGCTCATGCTGCCCAAGCTGCGGCGTCTTCGGCACACTCATCACATGCCGACACGGTGCGCTCTGAGTCTGAAACTAGCATAACGCTGTTCCCCTCGATTACAGCTCAGTTTGCCAGAGACTTCTAATATTGTGTTCCGGGATGTCTGGGAGCGGTAATGTATACGAAGGTTACGCAATGTGTGTATTGCTGTTGATGACTGCTTTGTGGGTCCAGGGTACATATGCTTTAAAGGGAAGTGTGCTAATGTAACAAGATATACTCGAATGAGCATTACGTTGTTTCTACGAACTGACGCAGTTCAGGCCTCCACCCCCCAGGCGACTGTGATGAAGCATTTATTGTTTGAAATCCATGTTGGACTTTTGTTTCATGTTTGATCCTCTGATGTTTTATGGGGGAACCTAGTATTGGGGAGTTTCTATGTTGTAGCGTGCTTGGCTCTTAAGCAGTTTCTATCTACAGGGTTTCGGTTTCCACAGGTCACATTGCTATTACGCTTGCTGCACTACAATGGCATTACATAATGCATATACCTGCCGCACATGGAACGTGAGGGGATTAGGCTCAATTCATAAAAGACACCGGGTCCTGGTACAACTTACTAGAAGGAAGGTTGCTATAGCCTATTTACAAAAACTCATCTTAATGTTGATGAGGCAGCCAAATTGTAGAGAAAGTGGAGAGGGCAACTATTTGCTACAACATACTCCGCTTTCTCCAGGGGGGCGGCGGTGTGGATGCGGAATACTGTCCCTTTCAAGCTCCTAGAGCAGAAAATAGACGTCAACGGTAGATATGCGCTGCTTCATGGCTTATGGGATGGGGCTCCTGTGGTTATGGGCTGTATATATGCACCAAACCTTGAGCAGGATAAATATCTGTCTACATTGGGCGCAGCCTTGACTGACTGGGCTGCATATCCTTGGGTAATAGGGGCAACTTCAATGCTCTGATAGATGTTGACTTAGACAGGTCTCACCCCGTTACATGCCACTGAAAGCAAGAAACAAGCAGAGGCGCTTAGGGGATGGACGGAAGGCTGGGAACTACATGACGCATGGCGGGCAAAACACCCCGGGCACAGGGAATACTCCTTTTATTCGCCACCACACAGACTACACACTCGGATAGATCAGTTCCTGTGTTCCGTCTCCCTGTTGGGGTCCATTTCTTTGGTACTCCATATGGGCAAAACCCTGTCAGACCATAACCCAGTGGAATTAACTATGCAATGGGGCAAGGTTCCAACTCCGATACCGACTTGGACACTACAACCTGAGATGCTGGCGGATCAAGTCTTCCGCAATGCCCTCTCAGAGGCGATCGTCCATTATTTTTCTGAGAATACAGGGTCTGCTAGCTCCCGACAGATGGAATGAGATGCCTTTAAAACTGTCATCAGGGGAGTGGCTATTACCACCAAGACAGGAGTGCGACTCGCCCTTATAGAGCGGCTTACGGTGATAGAGGGTAGTTTAGCTGCACTGGAGGGGGAGGCTACAGGGACAAATGAACAACTGACACAAGTACAAGAGGCTAACATTCAATAGGAGCTATGTGTTGTTGGTTATACACGCAAAAGCAACACACACAAGCTGACTGGTCAGGGCCACTGCTGGCACGGTTGGTCCAAAACGCCCCCTTGCCCACACCCATATTAGAAATTTGGAACAATGTGGATGTGGTGGTGAACACGCAATTAGACATCAATACCACATTTAAGGACTACTATGAACACCTTTAAGATCCGTTGTCCGGACTTACTGACACTGACTTTGAATCATTCTTTGAGGGTTTATGCATCCCCCAACTCACACAACACCAACGTGATGACTTACTGCGACCAATAACAGGGGCGAAATACGACAGGTAATTAAGGCTTTACCACATAATAAGACTCCAGGGAATGATGACCCACCGGTCGAATTTTACGCGATGTATGCCGACTTGCTAACTCCTCATTTGCAATGTCTTTACCACGAATCATTGGAGGAAGGTGGGCTCCTGGCTACTACATTGCAAGCGTTAGTGGTTTCACTATTACAGCTCGGAGGGATGCTTTACTCATTTCGAATGATAGACCCTTATCACTCCTCAACACAGACTATAAAATCCTGAGTAAGTTGTTGGCCACTCGCCTTAATCAGTTTATTCCTGCGCTAATACATTCCAATCCGTGTGGGTTTGTACCTGGTGGGAGCACTGCACTCAACATCAGACGGCTACACCGAGTTATACTGGGCACACACATTACGGGAACTATGGAAGGCTGCATATCACTTGATTTGAGGCAGGCGTTTGATTCTCTACGTTGGGATTATATGTTCTATGCTCCCGCACGTTTTGGTATACCTGAGGTATACATAGCATGGATGCAATTACTATACACGAACCCCATGGCGCGGGCACGCACGGGTCGGCACATCTCAGGGCAATTTATAGTGGTTCGGGGGACAAGACAGGGCTTCCCCTTGTCACCGTTGTTGTTCATCCTGGCGTTGGAACCACTACTACACAGACTCTGTACTTTCGCAACCTGTCAGGGAATAACGCATGGTTGTACGTCCCACACTGCCTCAGCATATGCAGATGATCTCATTCTTTACATCAAAGACATGAACGCAGATCCTCACACAATGCCCTTCATTTTTGAGTCATTCCAATGTCTTTCTGGCCTGGATATTAATTCTGCCAAGTTGTACGTGTAGCCATCACGAAAATGGTACTATTGCCGCGGCTCCTTTACTTTTTCACCAACCTACCGTTACTTGTCTCCACGAGGATCTTTAAAGTATTGAACTCTCTAGTGACAGACCTGATATGGGGTACAGGGCGTAGACGTATTAGCCTGGCAAAATTGCAATTCACCACGAAACAAGGAGGGCTGGGAGTGCCGGATTTGTGTGCATATTGCTATGCCAGCCAGTTGCAGTGGCTGGAATATTGGCTAGAAGGACTCAATTTACAAGAGTTAGATATGACACTACAGGATAGGGACAAGGGGATCATCCAAAGGCTCTTACTACCACAGGCTCTCCTATTGACGTTGACGCCCACTTACTGAGATTGGCTATTACTTATTGGAGGAGTGCAGGGTGGTACACTGGACGGATGACACCGTATGCCCCCACCATTCCGCTGCTGGGTATCCCCACACGTTCAGGACTAACCTCTAACCGTGCCCTACAGGCTTGGACTGGGGCGGGCATCACCACAATAGGAGAGTTTTTTACAAAGGGTGTACTAATGTTACATGAAACATTTGTACGCGTACATGGTGCCCCCGATACGTTGTTCCTATTACACGCACATATTTCCAGATATATACGCATCAGATGGTCGCCCGAAGATACTGAACCAACCACGAATACACTGCTTACCATGCAATACCTAATGGGTAATGGGGCTCGACTGACAAAATGGCTAACTCACGGGATTCAAGCTGAGAGCGTTCTCATTACAGCAGCTATGCGACAAGTGGGAAGGAAACGTAGGCCGTGCTTTTACAGTCAAGGAATGGGACACTATATTGGGATTCCCCAAGAAGGTCTCTCGTGATCCTAAATATAAATGTATTCAATTGATGTTGTTACACAGGGCGTACTTAACCCCACGCAGGCTGAGCACTATGTTTCCGGGGGCGAATGATGACTGCCCGCGTTGCCCCGCACCCAATGCGGGGTTGGTACACATGGTATGGGCCTGCCCTAGATTGGGACACTATTGGGCGATGGTATTCAAAATGTTGACAGCGGTAGCCCCGGTGCGTCAGAATGACACTTTGGAATACTGCATACTGGGTCTAGGACCCAGTGAAAAGAAGGGTAACCCTGCCTCACGATTTGATAACCTTGGGCTCCTTCTAGCCAAGAGAGCCATAACCACACAATGGAAGGCTGCTAGAGCCCCGTCCCTACACGAATGGCACACAGAAATGTTGAGATGGGGTAAGGCAGAGGGGACTGAACTAAAGAGGGAGGAATATAGGGACCTAAGAAAAACACTGATGTCGTTTAGCTGGTATGCAATGCTAGAAGAATACGCTGCAATAGATATTTTGTCCTCCTAAGATGTGTTAGGTCTGTCACATGGGGGCTGGATCCACAGTTACGGGACACTTGGGCTCCTCACATTATCTGTGTACTATACTGGGTAAGTTAGCAGGACTGTGCAGTTCAAATACAACCGACTTTGAAACCGAGTTACACACACCTACGGATATGGATGATATGCAAGTACTACTGTTAGACATTGATGGCCGAGCATGCGGGGAGGGAGGGTAGGTTGGGTCATAATTTTTTGTTAGGATGTTATAACTGTATTGAATCCTGATAGCTTCGACAAATCATCCTCTTTTTAGCTAAACTCCTGATGTAGGCGAGAATGCTGAGAATATTCTCTATTGGCATGCAGTTAGAGACTTATTTTAAAGATTCTGGACCACTCTGTGATGCCATTCGGGGACACTCATGGATGTCCAACGCTGTTAATGTATATTATCCTACACTGGTTGTACACATGTGAAACTATGCCATGTGCTTATATGTCGTTATATCGCTCCACAAAGTCTGGCTCACTTTTCTGTAAAATCAATAAAAAAAAATAAAAAAAAAAATGCATTCATTAATTGTAAATCATTTCCTATGAGGTTTCTTTTCAATCCCTACCTGTGTTATTTTCTATGGGAAGGTTTTGTAGTACTTGTGAGTGGGCATGGATGATGCTGGAGTTACTCAAGGTCTGAGTTAGAGTAAATTTACTACTGTTTTTGGTCCTTTAGGCTGTAGTAGCTACATTAAATGATTCAAACCGACTCAGAAGACTGGTGTACACATCGTTGCATGGATCAAGTATTCTGAAATGCCTCTGATATTTTAAGCAGTGTTAGTAGTAGGGAAATCCATGTCATGATGTAATATTAGAGCCTTATAAAGCTACTAAGTGCGTTGTTTAGTTTCTCTTATGTCTTTTTGGTTAATTTGCTCTTCTGTTTTCATTTGGCCAGACATTTACTTTGCTACATACCGTCCTACAATTCCTCCTCTTAGAAATTCAAATAAAATATTTGTGTGTAATCGTTCTTTGGCCCTAACCCTTAGTTTATTGCCTCTTGGAACACTACCAGTATCCAGTGAGTATTTTGGTGTAATGACAGATGGTGGGCTTGTCTTTTATGATGGCAGTTCAGTAGTTATCCTTAGGTGTAATCCTCAGACAAACTCTCTTTAACAACACTGGCCTGCTTTAGGAACATAGCCTTGCCTATCTTTGTCTGACAGCTTTGGGACCCTTCTCCGTAGGAGTAGTTTAAAGCTATATGACTAATTTTTTTCCCTCTTGCTGTCTGTTGATATTTGTCCCTTTTACCTTGGATATGGCATGTTAATTTTCTGAGTAAGGAATTTGTTTTTTTCTATTGACTTTGCTTTATCGTAGTGGTGTCAAATTTTAACCTATTTTCATTTTCACTTCATGTAGTAAATTTTACCTGGTTTCTGTGCTGATGCCAATAAATTGTTGGTCATGTTTGTATGATAATATTCTGTAAGAGGATCAGAAGATGTCTGTATTTAAGGCACTCAGACAACAGAGCAGCAAGCAAAATTAAAAGAGAGTAAACAGAGTTAATATTTTGTCATGGAGCCCATAAAAAAAAAAAATATATATATATATATATATGTGTGTGTGTGTTTATTATCCCGTAGTGTGGTCGCCACTGGTTAGTTATAGTTAGGATTGCTTTTCCGTAGACATTGCGTTTTTTGGTTTGTTAATAACTTTCGTACTGTTTGATAAATCTTCATGAAATGTTCCCAAAAAATAAAACAAATTCACTTCAGCTCCTCCCTGGAAAGTTTCAGAGTTATCCGTCAAGTGGGGGCCAACAAAAAAGGGGGTAAAAACAAATTTTCTCCTGCATTTTCCATAGACTTCTTACAGCAGGGCTACAGCAAAAACTGCAGAACTGAATTGCGTCAAATTTGGCAGGAAGATAGGTGTTGGTTCGCAGATTGGGCTATTTGATGTAAACTGTTCAATAGTGTTTGAGAAATTAAAATTTAAATGTATTTGTATAGCTGAACGGTTGGATCCCCAAGTGGTTTGCGTGAGTGTCAATTTAAAAATAGAGTATTCCGATTGGCCCAGGGAGCTTTTTTTTTTTCTTGGACCATCTCGCTCCTGCGGACTCCCGCAGAGGCGGTCTGATTGGCTGGCAGCAACATGAGAAAATGTTGCTTGCAGCCATTACAGAACTCTGGAACTTTGTCCAGAGTCCTTAAAGACGAAATAAAAGAGAAATTGGCAAATGTTGCTGCAGGATTGAGGCAAAAAAAAAAGCTGCCTCTGTTTTATAGTAGGTATGGGCAGCTCGTCAGAAAGGCTCCTCTTCCCAGCCAATTTAGGGCCCCGTGGAGCCCATCCCCCGGGACCAGGTATATTTAAGGGGAGGGGACACTCAGCTCCCTCGAGCCATTATCAGTCCAGCTGACCCGATCCCCTAGGGCCCAATGTAATTATGGGGAGGGGATGTGCTGCCCCAGTCCCCAAACCAGTTCAGTTAAAAAAACTTTATTTCGGTCATTACGACCTTAAAAAGTGCAGCAGTAGAAATAAACTTATACAGCAATAAATTTATTTCTCAGTATCAAAAATGGGGAAACACCAGTAGTTTTAAAATCTTAATTTCCCTATAGAATACAGAAACTGTATTAGGGGCAGGTGAATTATGCTATACAAATCTGGAGATGCATGATAATAGTGAATAAATAATTAAAACGACTATCATAAAAAGTAAGGTAAAAGCACAATATAACAAATTAATCAGGTTTAAAAAGGTAGGCAATTATAAAAGAAAATCAGTAAATCATTGCCACATGCCCTTAAGCTCGTATAGTAATTTTTAGTAGGGCCCTTCTTGTGCACCACATAGAGAACAGAAATTTAGAAACTGAAAACACAATCGGGGTACTGAGATCTGATTTCAAGATCCGAAAAGCTTCCAGATGGTTCCTGGATTCAATATTTCTACAGATCTGTGTCAGCCATCGCTTTCGCGCCTTACGGTAACCGGGGCAAGCAAAAAATACATGTAGGACTGTTTCAGCAGGGAAACCACAAGCGGGGCACCGTGCCTCGCCGTCCTTGCTCCATTTCACTGTGTAGGAGCGGAGTGGTAGGACCCCAAACCTAAATTGTAAAAAGATCTTCCTTGCCTCCACCGGTGAGATCATGTCCAGTATTGGCTCAAAAGCGGTACAAAAGGGGGTGGTGATGGACGGAGCATCAGAACCAATTAAACACTCACACCCAGTCAAAAGATCTGGGTTTGATCCATCACCGTTCTTTAGCCCACTCTGCCACCCCAGTTCAGACACGGCTATATGCAAATCAGTCTGACCCTGTGCCTCATGGGAACAGTCCAGCCCGAACTGCCAAGCCATGCCTGCCCTGGACCGGAAACAAGCTTCCGAGGACCGGTTTCTGGCATTCCAGCCGTCTTCGGCCCGGCTTGCTTGAATCCAGTGGCAAAGTGAGCAAGGGACTCACGTCTGAGCATACCCTGCCACACTTATGGCGGCCAAAAGCGGTACAAAAGGGGGTGGTGATGGACGGAGCATCAGAACCAATCAAACACTCACACCCAGTCAAAAGATCTGGGTTTGATCCATCACCGTTCTTTAGCCCACTCTGCCACCCCAGTTCAGACACGGCTATATGCAAATCAGTCTGACCCTGTGCCTCATGGGAACAGTCCAGCCCGAACTGCCAAGCCATGCCTTCCTTGGACCGGAAACAAGCTTCCGAGGACCGGTTTCTGGCATTCCAGCCGTCTTCAGCCCGGCTTGTTTGAATCCAGTTGCAAAGTGAGCCAGGGACTCGCATCTGAGCATACCCTGCCACACTTATGGCGGCCAAAAGCGGTACAAAAGGGGTGGTGATGGATGGAGCATCAGAACCAATCAAACACTCACACCCAGTCAAAAGATTTGGGTTTGATCCATCACCGTTCTTTAGCCCACTCTGCCACCCCAGTTCAGACACGGCTATATGCAAATCAGTCTGACCCTGTGCCTCGTGGGAACAGTCCAGCCCGAACTGCCAAGCCATGCCTTCCCTAGACCGGAAACAAGCTTCCGAGGACCGGTTTCTGGCATTCCAGCCGTCTTCAGCCCGGCTTGTTTGAATCCAGTGGCAAAGTGAGCAAGCGACTCACGTCTGAGCATACCCTGCCACACTTATGGCGGCCAAAAGCGGTACAAAAGGGGGTGGTGATGGACGGAGCATCAGAACCAATCAAACACTCACACCCAGTCAAAAGATCTGGGTTTGATCCATCACCGTTCTTTAGCCCACTCTGCCACCCCAGTTCAGACACGGCTATATGCAAATCAGTCTGACCCTGTGCCTCCTGGGAACAGTCCAGCCCGAACTGCCAAGCCATGCCTTCCCTAGACCGGAAACAAGCTTCCGAGGACCGGTTTCTGGCATTCCAGCCGTCTTCAGCCCGGCTTGTTTGAATCCAGTGGCAAAGTGAGCAAGCGACTCACGTCTGAGCATACCCTGCCACACTTATGGCGGCCAAAAGCGGTACAAAAGGGGGTGGTGATGGACGGAGCATCAGAACCAATCAAACACTCACACCCAGTCAAAAGATCTGGGTTTGATCCATCACCGTTCTTTAGCCCACTCTGCCACCCCAGTTCAGACACGGCTATATGCAAATCAGTCTGACCCTGTGCCTCCTGGGAACAGTCCAGCCAGAACTGCCAAGCCATGCCTTCCCTGGACCGGAAACAAGCTTCCGAGGACCGGTTTCTGGCATTCCAGCCGTCTTCAGCCCGGCTTGCTTGAGTCCAGTGGCAAAGTGAGCAAGGGACTCACGTCTGAGCATACCCTGCCACACATATGGCGGCCAAAAGCGGTACAAAAGGGGGTGGTGATGGACGGAGCATCAGAACCAATCAAACACTCACACCCAGTCAAAAGATCTGGGTTTGATCCATCACCGTTCTTTAGCCCACTCTGCCACCCCAGTTCAGACACAGCTATATGCAAATCAGTCTGACCCTGTGCCTCGTGGGAACAGTCCAGCCCGAACTGCCAAGCCATGCCTTCCCTAGACCGGAAACAAGCTTCCGAGGACCGGTTTCTGGCATTCCAGCCGTCTTCAGCCCGGCTTGTTTGAATCCAGTGGCAAAGTGAGCAAGCGACTCACGTCTGAGCATACCCTGCCACACTCATGGCGGCCAAAAGCGGTACAAAAGGGGATGGTGATGGACGGAGCATCAGAACTAATCAAACACTCACACCCAGTCAAAAGATCTGGGTTTGATCCATCACCGTTCTTTAGCCCACTCTGCCACCCCAGTTCAGACACGGCTATATGCAAATCAGTCTGACCCTGTGCCTCATGGAAATAGTCCAGCCAGAACTGCCAAGCCATGCCTTCCCTGGACCGGAAACAAGCTTCCGAGGACCGGTTTCTGGCATTCCAGCCGTCTTCAGCCCGGCTTGCTTGAATCCAGTGGCAAAGTGAGCAAGGGATTCACGTCTGAGCATACCCTGCCACACTTATGGCGGCCAAAAGCGGTACAAAAGGGGTGGTGTGGACGGAGCATCAGAACCAATCAAACACTCTCACCCAGTCAAAAGATCTGGGTTGGATCCATCACCGTTCTTTAGCCCACTCAGTATTGGCTCAAAGCGGGCCACGTCCTTGACTTCCAAGAAGGCCATGGAAAGTTTGCCCGTCCTGGGACACGAGTGAAGTTGTGCGCTTCTATATTCTAAATACCGGGATTTAATACGTTTTCTTGTGGTTTGGGGGCAAGCATGTTCTGGGTCCGTCCAACAACTGCCCAAGCCCAGATTGGTTAGTACGGACTTTATGTGTGCAAACCAAGTTAATTTAGCTGCGCCCCTAGCTGACATAACCTCCGCTAGCTCCTCCCTATATGGCTCTAGTTCTGGAGTGGACCACAAGCGCCGCCAGTATAGAATTGGTCTGAGGCTCGATGTATCAGTTATCGCCATTAGTCCTGAGTCCAATCGTATTGGGATCAGCGGAGTACTCATTGGGAGTCTATACAGCTGCCTCAGAAATTGATTTTCTACTTTAAGAAGGGCATCTAGTTTAGATTGACCCCATAATTCAGCACCGTAAAGTACCCCCCCTCTAGCTTGGGCTTTAAATAATTCTAGGGCTGGACTAACAGCTCCCTTGCTTGATTTATTATATACCTTTAGTATGCCGCCAGTCGATTGGGCTAATTTTAATGTGCTCTTGGTGATATGTGCCTCCCATTTCATATTTTCAGCAATGGTATGACCCAGATAAATAAGAGATGACACTCTTTCCAAGGGTTTTCCATTTAGTTGAGGATTAGAACGAGAACTTTTTGGGCTGGTAAACACCATATATTTAGTTTTCTGTATATTGATATCTAACCCTCTTTCTTTACAAAAAAGTTCGAATTCGTCCAAAACTCTCTGGATCCCCATGGGGGATTTTGAGACCAGGAGAGTGTCGTCAGCGAACATCATTGCTGAAATAGGACGGGACGCTAACTTCGGAGCATCTAGATCTTTTACCGTTGCCAGTTCATTAATTAGCCCATTTATGTAAAGACTGAATAGTGTCGGTGCTAAAACGCACCCCTGTCGAACCCCACGATAACGGGAATTGGGGTAGTAAGTTGGCGGTCCTTCCCGAATCTGATTTGTGCGTAATTATCTTCATGCAATCTCCTGAGGTGATTGATGAGATATGTAGGGACCCCCATTTTAGAGAGGACTGACCATAGCTTTCCTCGTGGCACCAGGTCAAACGCCGACCTCAGGTCTACGAATATCATGTATAAGCTTCCCCCCTGTAGCCAAACTGTCTTCCAGTATAGAAGCTGTAACCTTAGTACCTGGTCCAGAGTTGATATCTTTTCTCTGAACCCCGCCTGAAGAGGAGACAGGACCCTGTTTTCTTCCATCCAGGTTTGTAGCCTGGCTAGTAAGACCCTAGCAAATAGTTTCTGGGCTATATCTATTAGACTTATAGGTCTATAGTTTGTTGGAAATAGTGGAGACCCCTTTTTAAAGATGGGAATAATCGCCGCTCCCAGCCAGCTATATGGAATCTTCATACCCTGGGTTATGGCATTAAAAAGACCAAAAAAATACGGGGACCAAATGGCTGGTTCACTCTTGTACAAGTCCCCGGGGATCTTATCCAGACCGGGGGCTTTACCTGGGGCTATTTTTAATAGGGCACCTTCAATCTCCTTTAAGGTTATAAGTGGGCTAGAGATTTTACCCGAGTCTGCATCACACTCCTGAATACTGTTTATACCCTCCTCAGATAGAATTGGCTTTAGAAAAGGCCCAGCCCTAGGGGGTTCTGTACAAGATTTTTCTTCTGTGTAGAGGGTATGGAAGTGGACCCGCCATACCTCCTCATTCAGGTTAGTTTCGATTGCTGTGGTGGGAGTGGGGGCACCTGTATTAACAATGCTCCAAAACATCCTCATGTTCCTGTCTCCCAAAGCCGTTTTAAGTGAGTCCCAGTTCTCCCTTTCCCAAGTCTGTTTCGCCTTTTGGGTCATTTGATTATATGACTTCCTTAAGATATTAATAAGGGAATGGTTTTTGTTTTTGATAGTCCAAACGTGTCTTCTTGGCCCTACGGCATTCACTGTTATACCATGGATGGCTGGGAGGCCTACTTGGTCTAGGGGGGACTTTCGGGAAAAAGAATGTCAATGATGCCTCCGTTAATTTACTGTAGTTTATATCTACAGCTCCCAGATCTAAAACTGCATTACTTTGGTGCAAAACTGACGCCTCTTCAAACACAGGAATGAGTGCTTCGTATAGATTGCTCATCCTGTCTTGTGACTGGAGGAAGTTAGTCCAACGAACTTTCCTCCTGCAGTTAGAGATAGTTAGACCAGAATTATTCGGGCCTTCTATGGAGGTTTTTTGTACACTAGGAACCTTTATTTCCAGCACTAAAGCGTGATGGTCACTGTCCGGTCCTAAAATAATTTTAAAATCAATCATTCTATCCCAGGAGTTAGAATCTATCAGGATATAATCAAGTATAGACCCACGATTCTTACTATAAATGGTATAATCAGTGGATGAATCTGAGCTTGATCTCCCGTTACATGCTCTTAAAGAAAATCTTAATACCAAGCAATTCAGCTGGATTGCTTGGGGGGACCAATGTTTAACTAATGGGCATCTGGATTCTGGGATTGCCAGGAAAAGGTCCTCGTCCCCGATATTGTCCAGGGATATGCCCTCAAGAGGTTCAAACTGGCAATTGAAGTCCCCGCCAACAATAATCACTTGGTTTGAGTCCATAGAACTTAAGAAATTAGACAGACTCTCTACCGTAGTAGATTCTTTACCTTTGGGGGTTGATCTCTAATATATATTAATTAAAATAACGGGAGGATTATGTGGAAACTGCAATTGGACGCAAAGAATATTAATGGAGCCTGTTTCAATTTGTGTCACCTTACATCCCAGGTGGGTCCCTATCAAGGTCATGAGTTCCCCAGACGGTCTCCCTACACTTCCTTTTGCCGCCGAGATACTAAAAGTGGCAAAACCTGGATAGGTTGCCTCTTGAGAGGCCCAAGTCTCCTGAAACATGCAAACCTCATGTAGGTCTATAAAAGCCCCCCAATCAGGATCGCCCAGTTTATTTTTAATACCTGCCACGGTCCATGACAAGACCTTTGTTATTTGTCTGTCTTGTAGGGTGGGGGGGTCTAGGTGGCATGATAAGAGGAGACACCGGTAAGGGGGTTAACAGACCAGTGGTGACCTCTTCATGTGTGGGGGCGAAGGGTCTAATTTTTCCTGCTGGACATCAACTCCTCTGGGGATAGTATCACTGATGCTAGGAAGCCGCTCATGCTTCTACTAGCAGATCCATCCCTTTTGCGAGAGTGCACCCAATTATACTTAGACCCTTGATCCTGAAATGGAGGTAAGATACTCTCTTTATTGCATGGAGATGGTCTATTTAGTCAGTCCATCCCATCTAGTGGGCTAAATCTATTGCCTGTCGGGACATTAAAACAAAGATCTGTTGTCCATTGTTGATCTCGCGTAGTTAATCTGCTATGTGAATAACTCCTACTCCTCCTCTGATCATAGTTTGGGTTACGAAATCTATTGGGGGGATAAAAGTAACTTCGATGGAGGGTTAAAATGTTACTCATGTTCCTCCCGAGCTCATTTACTAAAATACTATGTGCTGTGTTGGGATTCCTAAAATTAATTATTATGCATTTCCCTGAGATGTCCTTACTTCTTTCACCTTTCCAGCCCACTCTTCTGGTGGTTAGAATCTCTTCTGAGATTTCATACCCATGGGTGGTATTATTCACTAACCAATTGACACATTTGTTTTTCAGTTCTTGATGGCTTTCCAGCAGACCTTCTCTTATGGCCGGAACCCCAGCAAGCACCACAACATATTGGGATGAGGCCGGTGGGAGATTAATAGTTGGTGGTACAAAGGTTTTCCACTTAGGGAGCAGGGGTTAACCGTTTCCTTGAGCAACCAATTTTGGGGGTTTCTGGACTTCCCCTTTATTTCCAAGCAATGGTTGTTTAACATTCATTGATCTTGCCTGTACCACAGGGGGAACCGGGCCATTCAACCTCCTATCTTCGTGTACAATAGCCTGGATTGTGGTAGAGGGTAGGTCTATAGTGCTCATAGGAGGGTCAGCCAGATGAGTGACCCCACTGGTCTGATGACAGTGACTGGTTCCTTTATCAGGAATAGCTGTATTTGACTCATTCATTTCTAAAAAAAGATCCACCCTTGTGACTAGCCCCTCTATCCTATTCATTAAATTACTGAGCTCCTCCTTAATAATGACCCTTACTTGCATGTAGAGATTATTCACCAGTGTTGTTATCCATCCTGGCTGTTCGTTAGCATGGTCAGTGATCGCCTGTCGATATCATTTAGCCCTAGGTCCTTCCGGGGAGATATGGAGTTGGGGTGGTATTTTCCTTCTGGCCTGACATTTCACTTTAGGCATTGCTCCCGCTTTATTACTTCTGCCCGGTTGCTTCATAGTAGGTGCCTTTGGTGGATCTATACTAGACTCTAAATCTACAATTGGAGTAGTAGGAGAGTCTAATGGTGTAACCTCTATGTCTGTAGTGGAATTGTGGGTCAATATTTCTGTACCAAGATTTGGGGTAATGGCTAGGCATCTCTCTGTCCTCTCTATTTCTGTAGTGACTACACCCAGAGCTTTCGCCAACATCTGATCTATGGAGGTGGGTTTGTGTGTTGGTTTTGGCTCAGATGACACTTGTTTTTTAACTACAAAGGGCCTTTTCCCCATTTTAGTTCTGCCTCTCTTGTATACAATTAAAAAATAAAAGAAAACCAAACAAATAAGAAAAACCCTCTGAATCGGTTACCCGAAGTATGGCCACACACTTGAGCTAGGTTACACAAACAATGGTGTGCCAGACACAAAAGTTAAAAACAGGCCTTTGTTTTAACAAAATCCCCTGTTTAAACAGTACCTTTTAGTCCAGGGTATAGAGGGCAGTTGTTAGGGGGGGGGCCCAGCCCAGCCTCCTCCTGCCGCTGACAGCCGTAGACGGCCCCACCCTTGTCCCAGGCTTCTCCCGTGTACCACGCGGAAGCTCTCCTTTGGTTTTATGCGCCAGCAGGCGTGGGAACAGCGTCAGCGGTGTTCTGGCCGCAAGTGTTACCGGGATATGTAGTCCCCTGGTCGGCGAACACAGCGAAGATGACCCGATGGTCTCCGCGGGGCTGTCCGAGTTCAGTGGCAGCAGGAGAATAGGAGTGTTGTCCTCTAGTAAGTGCCCCAGTCTCCTTTCAGCGTCCCCCGCTTCCCCAGAGCTCTCCTTTGGTTTTATGCGCCAGCGGGCGCGGGAACCGCGTCAGCGGCGTCCTGGCCGCAAGTGTTACCGGGATATGTAGTCCCCCGGTCGGCGAGCACAGCGAAGATGACCCGATGGTCTCCGCGGGGCTATCCGAGTTCAGAGGCAGCAGGAGAATAGGAGTGTCGTCCATTAGTTAGTGCCCCAGTCTCCTTTCAGCGTCCCCCGCTTCCCCGGAGCTCTCCTTTGGTTTTATGCGCCAGCGGGCGCGGGAACAGCGTCAGCGGCGTCCTGGCCGCAAGTGTTACCGGGATAAGTAGTCCCCTGGTCGGCGAGCACAGCAAAGATGACCCGATGGTCTCCGCGGGGCTGTCTGAGTTCAGTGGCAGCAGGAGAATAGGAGCGTCGTCCTCTAGTAAGTGCCCCAGTCTCCTTTCAGCGTTCCCCCGTCTCCTTTCAGCGTCCCCAAACCATTTTCGCACTGTGAACCCCATTTCCCGGGACCCAATGGATTTATTAAGGGGAGTGGACCCCATCCTCCTTGCCATTCCACTTACTATGTCTCGGGAGCCCACCCCCAGGACACAGGGCTTTCTCTGCCAACACCGGTGCAAGCAGGGCAACATGTGTTTGCTCCCCTCTAGCAAGAGCATTTTCAAATCTCCCGCTAAATGGGAGCCAACACTAAATCTGCTCCCTGCTAGCGGGATCTTTAAAAATGCTCCTGCCAGCTGAGAGCAGACTTGTGATCTGTATCCTTGCCTGCAATGATGCGGGCAGGGAAACAGAACAGCATACTCCTCCCACCTTGAGGAAGCAGCTTAAATAGCTGCTCTCTCCAGTTGGGAGCAATACTGGCTCCTGCATCATGCATCATACAGGGAGCCAGCAGGTGCCCATGAGGGTCCTGGTGCTCCCCCACGGACCCCAGCATATGCCTGGTGGGTGCCCCACGTGGGCACCGAGGCACCCATCTATTTAAAATGCTGACCCTGGGGGATGGGTACCATGGAGCTAAACTAGGCTATAGGAGCGAGGCTGTACACCCTTCTCCCCTGTTTAATTATGTTTGGCCCTGCAGGATAAGGTTGGGGGATAGATCAAATGGTCCCCCTCCCCGTTTTATTGGAATTGGCCCTAGGGGATGGGGTCCCTGGGGCCAATTAAGAGGTGTGGAGGGGGCTGCATGCCTCCCTTCTCTTAATATATTTTTGTTTTGTTCTTGGGGGTGGTGTCCCTGTGGCCTGAAGATTACCCTTTGCTGTGTATCCCAAAGGCTGTGCACAGTGTAGGTTTGCAGCCTGCTCGGGGTTTGCAACAGGGCCTGGTGGCAGGCCAAGCCCTGTGGCCAAACCCCGCTGCGCATGACCAAGGGCTGTGCGGAACATGGGGTTAGCTGCCTCCAGGTGGGTTGGCCACTGTGGCCACCCCCCTTCTGTGCACGGCGAGGATCATACGTTGGGTTGAACATTATAGTTGGGTGAATACGTCAGTGATAACATTAAAGTTCTGAACTCAAAAAAACACAGAAATTCACCAGTTATAGTTAGTAAAGTTAACTATAACTTGTGGCACTGCCATGCACTGCTTATGACCTCACATATTATATTACTCATGACATGTTCTGTGACATGATTGATTACATCACTGATGACATCTCAAATGACATCATCCATTCTTCTTTAGTACACATTTCTCTATAAACTCGTATGGCTTTGGAGGCCTGAAAGTAAGTATAAAAAAGCTCAGAATAATATGAAGCATCATTAATAACATCACAGAAACAATTCCTTGTAGCAAGCACGTGTTCTGAGCAACATTGACACTGTACCATACACTTTACGGGTAGCCTAGTTAACATTAACAATCAACCACATATATATGGAAAATACTCATTGCACACAATGTTCAATAAATATGCAACTGTTCAGAGAAAGCCAAGTTTTGCAAGATACTCCAGGCCAGTTACAAAATTAATGCCCTACTACGGAGAGCTTTTATCTGTCTCAGCCCCCCACTGTCACCGAACCTTTATTGAGAAATGAAGTTGATATGAGTAGATAAGTGGGTACTGTAAATAGTGTATGTGGAGAGAGTTTACTCCTAACCACACTGTTTGCAGACATTGAAACTCTCTTGAGAAATGCACCACAGAGTATTAAAAATGTATCTCCTAAGAACAGTGTACACTCAATGCAACACTTGTAACAAAAAACAAAATTTGCTTAAAATAACCATTGTCTGAAGAAGCTAAAGATCATACTAACTGCAGTCTTCATACTGTTGTGAAACCTTAAAGGAAAGCCCATTTTCTGAAGCAAAAGAAGCACATGTACATAGGTTAGTACCTGGTGCACACAGTCTGTTATGTTAACTTTGTGGTGTAGTATCTCTTAGTGTGTTTGCTGTAATATATGTGTTTACAGGTATGCCTCCTAGTCTGTCATGGGGCTCCTAAGTCAGTATCTTGCCTCTGTGTGTATGTAGCTATTTGTTTGTCATGATGGGGAACTGGTTGGGCCCAGGGATCTCGTATTAGGGGGTGTCCTCTCCCAATTCCTCTTCTACCGCATCTCTTGCTTCTGTTTCCTCACTATTCCGGAATTCCCAGTCCCTCATCACTTCCCTCCACAAATCCGCAAGGAGGTACTCCTCGCGAATCTTCTTTCTGAAGGGCCTTCAGCTCCGCCTTGGATCAGGTCTCTACACTTTTCAACCATGTTGTTATCGAAGGGGTGATGTTTGCGAACCATTGTTGCGCAATCTGCCTCCTAGCCAGGACCAGCGCTAGATTGATAAACCTTTTCCCTATTTTCCTGGTCTTGGGTCTGGGGAATAGGTCCAACACGCAAATCACTGGTGTGTTCGCGAGCGTACGGACTAGTGTCTTCCCGATTTTAGTCAGGACCTTTTCCCAAAAGCCCTTCAAATGTATGCATTCCCACGTCATGTGTGCAAAGCCTGCATCTATTAATCCACATCTAACACAGGATCTATTGCCCTCCCATTACATTCAATCTGTGTGGGGACAGGGACACCATGTGTATATAGTTAAAGTGATTCGTCTTGAAATTTGAATTCCTGGATACATTTTGGACTGTCCCAGAACTCTTGCCCACTCCTTATCCATCAGGGGTTTCCCAATAACCTCCTCCCACCTTCCCCTAGTGCGGTCCAGCCGTATGTAACTCATTTGAGCAGTTCTTGATATAGCCATTTCATTAGGTGCCAAGCAGCTCCCAAAGTCAACAGCATTTGGAGCACTCTGTGAGTAGAGGGATCGGTTGAGCCATCCCGCCACAGGTCCAAAAATGTTTGTACCAGTGAGTGATAGGTCAAGAAGTGTCCATGTGATAATTCATAATGAGACAGTAGCTTGTCCATAGGCATTAATGTTCACAGGTGGAAATAATCCCCCACCATTGTAATCCCTGCTTCTGTACATGCTGCCACCAGTTTAGGTCTTTAGTAGGAGGCCAACGGGTTCCTATATGGATTCCTGTAAGTGGTATTTCCGGTGCTTAGGGGTGTCCCTTCTGTGTGTGCCAGAGGCCCCTCCTCCAGCAATATAATGCTGCCTTCAACAGCACATTCGGATATGGAAGGTACACCTTCTGTTGTATCACTTTAGCCACTGATCGTCCGCAGCTATTTCTCCCGCTCGTCTCTCCCAACAATTCCACATTCCGGCCATCCAACCACTGAGATAGCCATTGCAGCTGAGCCGCTAGGGAATGCAATTCAAAGTCTGGGCGCCCAATCCTCCATTCTCAGCTGTTCTCTGCGTTATTTCCAGGGAAACCCTATTTCGTCCCCCATCCCAGATCAATTCCCGAAGCAGCTGGTTCAAGTCCAAGAACCTGTTCGGCAGTATCACCACCGGGAGGTTCATAAAGTGATACAATAATCTCGGTAACCTAATGATCTTTGAAAGTGGCCCTCTAGCCATCAGCGGAAACTTGAGGAAGTGCCAAAATTGTACAGACGCTTTCAGTGATCTAACAATCGGATTGAGGTGCCCTCACGTAGGTCATCTAACTTATGAAAAACTTGGGACTCCCAATTACCTGAACGAGCGGGGGGCTCACACCAAACCTGTTCGGAGGGCTTCCGGCTGCACTTGGTCTTCCTTTAAGGTAAAAGCATGGGTCTTCGATGCCTTGTTAGGATTGCATATTCATCTAAAACAGCTAAAGCCCGCTGTGCTCCTATCTCCCCATCTCTTAAATACAAAAACAGGTTATCTGCTTAGAGAGCGATCACGTGATGTTTGGACCCCAACTGAACACCAAGAAGACCTTCCTTCTGTCGAACAATTATCGTCAGGGGTTCTATTACGATAGCAAACTACAAAGGATACAGAGGGCATTTGTATTTGTATTTGTGGTTGAATTTATAAGGCGAGCAGCTACCCACAAGGGGTCTCCCGGCGCCGATTGAAATAGGCTACAAATAACAGTTATTATTGAGGAAAGAGCCAGGTTTTAAGGTCTCTGCGAAATTTCATCAGGGACGGTTCAAGTTTCAGTGTGACCGGAAGAGAGTTCCACAGCCTAGGGGCCACACAAGATAAGGAGCGTCCACCCATTCTCATCAGTTTGAAACGCGGAATCAAAAAGTTTCCTTGAGATGAGGATCTGAGAAGGCGAGATGGAGAATATTGTTGGACAAGAGACTGTAGGTAGGCCAGAGCCAGCCCTTGCTTGATCGTATGCATAAAGCAAAGAGCTTTGAATTTGACTCAGCTTTCAATACGGAGCCAGTGAAGGTCCTTAAGAAAGGGGGAGATAGAGGATCTCCACGAGACCTTGCAGAGGAGGCGAGCAGCCGAGTTCTGGACAAGTTGAAGTTTCCTCTGAATCTCCAAGGTAACTCCAAGATAAAGCACATTACCGTAGTCCAGGCGAGAAGTGACCAAAGCCTGGACCACAGTGCGCCTTGCCGTGACTGGGAGCATCCAGAGGATTTTCCGGAGCCACCCTAAGATGGAAAAGCAGGTGGCTGCCACCTTGACCACTTGTTGCCGCATGGAGTCACCCAGAACAAAGCCAAGATTGCGTACCTGCGTAACTGGAAGGGGTGGAGAACCCATTTCCGACGGCCAATGTTGGGGGCTCCAGAGGTGCTTATGCTTGCCCAGAATGACCACCTCTGTCTTGTCTCCGTTCAATTTCAGGAGGTTCGCCTGCATCCACTCTACCACTCGGCTGAGTCCTTGTTTAAGAACAGATGGAGTATTTGATTCAGCCGAGGAGAGGGAGAAAATAATCTGAGTATCATCTGCTTATGAGTAGAGGGAAAGATCAACGTCTTCCACAATGGTTGCCAGGGGCCTCACGTAGATGTTAAAGAGCATAGGGCTCAGTGAGGACTCCTGCGGCACCCCATGCGCAGATGAGCGAACAGAGGAAGAAGAACCGGATGAGACAACCTGAAATGTACGGTGGCTTAAGAAAGAGGACAGCCAAGCCAGAGCAGGACCAGTCACCCCTGCCGCTTTCAATGCTCTCAAAAGGATAGGGTGCGAGACCGTATCAAATGCGGCGCTTAAGTCTAAAAGAATAAGCGCCGAGGTTTCACCCTGATCGAGGCGAGAGTGTAGATTCTCAGTGACCCCCCAGGAGGGTTGTCTCTGTGGAGAAGTGGGAGTGAAACCCCGACTGGGACGGATGGAAAAATCCTGTAGTCTCCACATGAGAAGTGAGGTGTATATTAATGTGCCTCTCCAGGATCTTTGAGAACATAGGCAGCAAGGAGATGGGCCGGAAGTTAGCAAGCGTCTTGGGGTCTGCACCAGGTTTTTTTAAGAGTGGGACCACCATGGCTCTTTTCCATTCATCCGGGACAATAGATTCCCGCAGTGAAGAGTTCAAAAGGTCTTGAATGACTAAAAGTAGATCAGGAGATAGCTGTCGAAGGATATCCATAGGAATTGGATCCAGGGGAGAGCCTGAGTTTACCTTGGCCATACAGGCAAGAAACGAGTTCGGATCTAACAGGGGCCACTCTGAGATCTGTACTTCTGGGGGTGGAGAACCCAATATATCTAAGGTAGGGGAGTCAGGGGGCATTCTAGGGGGGGGCAAAGAAAGGGCGTTATAGATGGTTTCGACTTTAGATATAAAAAAGTCTGCGATTTCATTACATTCCGATTCCCCTAGAACGGGTGGAATGGGGGAAGTGTTTGAACCTGCTAACTTCTTAACCATTGAGAAGAGAGCTTTCGGCCGATTGATAGCCCTTTCGATAGACTCCGCGACATAGAAGGCTTTCGCCTTTCTACAAGCTCGATGGTATTGCCTGAGTACTGATCGATATGTCAGTTTGTCGCTGAGAGCATATGTTTTTCGCCAGGATCTCTCCTGATGTTTGCATTCGGACTTCAGTACTTTCAGGTCGTCCGTAAACCATGGGGCTGGAGCAAGATGCGGGATAGGTCGTCTAGGACGTGGCGGCAGATGGCAATTGATATTAGAAGTTAGCCAGTGAGATACTTCCTGATTCAGAGAAGTACACATTAACTTTGTATCAGGGCGGCTGGCAGTAAGTGAGACGTTAAACGCCGAGATATTCAACGTAGTCCAGGCTCTGTGGGTACCCTTTGTGCCGAAGGAAGGCATTTCCTTAGCAGTTTCGACGAGCAGAGTAAAGTAAATAGCGAAATGATCAGACCAATCAAGGGGGAGGGCAGGAGAGGTGCAATCCAACGGAATGTTAGATATAACAGGATCTAGTATGTGGCCAGCCTGATGAGTAGGGCCTAGATTGCATAATGTTAAATTAATGGCCTCACAATCAGATACAAACATTCTACTTAAGCCATTATGGGTGTCTTCTAAATGGAGGTTCAGATCCCCCAGAATGGAAAAATTGGCTGACTTCATGACATAAGGGGCTACTCGTTCGGCAAACGATGATAGCCACTGAGTAGATTTGTCGGGGGGCGTTAGATGAGTATTCCGATAGCGTCAGATGAGGGGTGACCGCCAATTTGAACAGTGCGGCTTCGCAGTCCGGAAAATGAAAGAGCTTCCAGATGACAGGAGTAAGTAGCCTTAAAAATGATCGCTATCCCACCACCTTTCCCAGTGAATGTCTTGTCTGACTATGACATATCCATGCAGCAAGGCACTGGCCACATCTGGCCCGGAGCTGGCATGAAGCCAGGTTTCCGTTAAAAACAAAGCATCTGGCTGGGTGGAGGTTAATAAGTCAAATATATGGTCTCTGTTTTTTGGCAGAGATCGACAATTAATACTCCAGAACTTATAAGATGGAGTTAATGGCTCTGAAGGCACAGAGTTACAAGATAATTCAAAGTTACAGTGTGAGCATTTTACCGGTTCTTTGGTCGAACAGTCGAGGGGTACCCAAAAGGGAAGGCTGCTGCCAAGACGGCGTAACTCCTCAGATGAATACGAGGCTGAGCAACGGATTACAGGCTCATTTTGGGCAGAGTTCCTGGCCGCCGGGCGCCTCAGGGCATGGACGGGCCCATACGGGCTTGCCTTTGGCGTGCCTTCGGTGATCATTTTATAGGTGAGGGGAAGGATAGGAGGCAGCCAGCAGCTGGTCTGCTACCTTGCCGTACACCCAATATGGCGTCCACCCTGTCTCCTGCCCGTCAGCGCCTAGTCGGCTGCGCGGGGAGCAGGGTTCTAGATACGGCGAAGGAAGGTAGGTAAGGTGGCTGGAGAATTTAAAATTCAAAATACAACAGAAATAAGTGATACAAATGAAAAATTGCAGCGAGTTTAAAACCCCCGGCTTTCCGCCTCAGGGGAGAGAGAGCACTAAATCATGTGCGCGCGTGCTACAGCGCGATTTAAATATCGTGGCGGGCGGGAGGCAGCCAGCAGCTGGTCCGCTACCTTGCCGTACACCCAAGATGGCGTCCACCCTGTCTCCTGCCGCGTCAGCGCCTAGTCGGCTGCGCGGGGAGCAGGGTTCTAGATACGGCGAAGAAAGGTAGGTAAGGTGGCTGGAGAATCTAAAATTCAAAATACAACAGAAATAAGTGATACAAATGAAAAATTGCAGCGAGTTTAAAACCCCCGGCTTTCCTCCTCAGGGGAGAGAGAGCACTAAATTATGTGCGCGCGCGCTTCAGCGCGATTTAAATATCGTGGCGGGCGGGAGGCAGCCAGCAGCTGGTCCGCTACCTTGCCGTACACCCAAGATGGCGTCCAGCCTGTCTCCTGCCGCGTCAGCGCCTAGTTGGCTGCGCGGGGAGCAGGGTTCTAGATACGGCGAAGGAAGGTAGGTAAGGTGGCTGGAGAATTTAAAATTCAAAATACAACAGAAATAAGTGATACAAATGAAAAATTGCAGCGAGTTTAAAACCCCCGGCTTTCCGCCTCAGGGGAGAGAGAGCACTGTCTAGTACCTCTGTGGATATGATAGGATTCGGATATCACTCCATTTGTCCGTACTCGCTCAGTTGGGAGTGTAAATAGAATCTTCATCCATCTAATCCAGTCTTTACCCGTTCCATCGTGCCTTCAAGTAAATCCCATCCTACCGAATTGAATGCTTTCTCTAAGTCTATAGATACTATCAAGGCGTTCGGGTACTGGTGTCTATTTGGATTTTGTAGCACAGAAAAGAGCCTTCATAAGTTTCCAGGGGTGGATCGGGTCGGCACGAACCCATTCTGGTCCATGTGTATTAAGGTAGTCATATATGGCAGTAGACGCGTAGCTAAGATCTTACTCAGAATTTTAAAATCTGTCTTGAGCATCAAAGAGTGCGGAGTCAGACACCTGTGGATGTGATTTTTTTTAGTTTTGCGGAGAGGCACTATCAGGGCATCCCTGGTCGAAAAGGGCAGTTCCCTCGTGTACCAGGTTTCGGTATAAAGCTCCACTTGCTTTGGTACTAGGGTCTGGGCATACATGGTATAAAACTCCACCGGTAGCCCATCAGGGCCGGGAGTTTTCCCCCGGGCCATCTCTTTTAGTTCTGCCCTGATCTCATTCTCAGTAACCTGCCCCCCAGGGTTGCGCATTGGTCGGGCGGTATCACTGTTAGGGGGAGGGGTGTCCAGTAATTTGTTATGGTCTGTTGCGGCCTGGGTTCACAGTACAACTGGGCATAATAGGTTAGAAATGCGTTATTTATTTCTCTAGGGTGATGTGTAATCCCCCCATTTGGCAATTGTATCTGAGATATAGGGGTTCTCCCGTGATCGGGCTGAATCAACCATGCAAGTAGTCTGCCCGCCCTATCTTCCTCCATATGTACCCGTCCACAGTATTCTCATGTGTCAAAGCCTTTCAGTCGCTCCAGCGCATCGTCATATTTTTGCCTCAGGTCTCTTAGCCTGTCTTGGGCATCCTCATCTGTGGATAAACAGGTTTCTTTCTCCTGTAGTTGGGCTTCCAAGGTAGTAATTTCCCCCAGAATTTCCCTCCTCAACCCTACTTTGTGGCCCATGCATTGTCCGCATATTACCACCTTAAAAGCCTCCCACTCTATTGCCCTGGAGGTAGCCGTGTCTTGATTACTTTGGAAATATTGTACGATGGCCGTCTGTAGCGACGGGCCATCTTCTAATAGATTAGGGTCTAGTTTTCATCTAGGAGTCAGCATGGGCTCCCACAGTGGGCGGAACACAGCAGCAAGGGGTTGTGGTCGGATATAGTGTGCCATGAATATTCTGTATGTGTGACAGACCGTCCTATACCACTAAAGCAAATATACATATCGAGCCTGGTTTATAACGTATATAAGTGGGAGTAGTACGAATAGCCCCTCATGGTTCAATGTTGCAGTCTCAAAATATCTCCCATGTCCCAGCCCTCCAGCCACTCTTGAAATCCCCTAGTCACTTTAGCTACCAGGGTATTGTTCAGCAGTGGCTGACCTATCCATCGCTATATCGGCCACGCAATTAAAATCCCCCCCAAGCAACACAAGTGAAGTGTCTAGGGCAGAGAGGTGCTTTGATAAGCCATGTAGGAATTGGACCTGATCGTGGTTCGGTTCGTAAATGGTCCCAAGCGTAAGTTCCCTTCCCAGTATCCTACCCTGAATCAGGACATATCTGCCCTCCGGGTCTGTGAGAACCTTGCTTACTTCAATGGGGACGCCTGCTCTGATTCATATCAGGGTCCCCCTCAAAAATGCAGAGTATGTGGTAGCATGTAGGTGTCCCCGCTATCGACGCCTGAGTCGAATACTCTCTTCCAGTGTGAGGTGTGTTACCTGAAGCATCGTTACTGGTATACCCCAGCGTGTGGGATAGCTATGTATTTCGTGCCATTTGGACATTGACCCTGTACATTCCAGGAGAGCATCTTAGTATCATGGTGTACTTGAGAAATGATAGGGATCTCCGTGAACTATGCCCCTCTTCTCCCCCCCCCCGCCTCCCCCCCTGATCCTCCGGTTTTGTGCAGACTTCCTGGCATACCATAGTGACAATTTGTCAAAGACCACCACTTTTCCCCAACAATTAACTCCCTCTACCCCCGGGCAGCGCCACAAAGGCAGACCACCCAAATCTGTAAAAAAGAAAAACATTAGTACAAGATTGTCCTACTGCCTTCTTGGATCAGAACTCTCTTGGTGGGGATGCGTAGGACGTTAGTCTCTGTGGGCGGTGTCCGCTCAAGCCTCAATATCTTTTGACAGGGATCGGAGATCCTCCTGCCGCTGAGACCGATGAATCTCATCAGTCTAATGCTCACGTCTTCTCGCCCAATGCCACAGCAGCCAGCGCTAGATAATGCCATCAGCTGTTTGCGGAGTCACGTCTGGCATAGTCACCTAGCTTCTAGCCGAGCTCCTGAATCAGAGTCCCCCACACTATGCCCCGAGGTCTTGTCAGAGTCACTCTTCTCTGTACGTTGTGTCAGGACCTCGGATACAGCTTGCAGAGCTGCTTTTCTTTCCTGTGCCGTTTGGGAAACAGTGGGTTTCCGCAGTGAGGCTCTCCTGGACGAACGCCGCAGTAGTTTTCACTGAGGCAGAGCGAGCCCGGAACCATGTGGCTCACCCCGGATCATCAGGCCACCCTTCCAGTAGGTCTCCAACCATGCAAATAAACAACTAGAGAGTAAGGAAATGGAACATGTACTTGTCCCTTTCCTAGAGTAATATGCAAAAACAACGTGGACAAGTCCTTAACAGGTTATGGTCATAGTTGTTGACCTTCACCCAGGTAGAGGAACACAGACAATCAGTGGTTGTCTTAGGAAACTCCTCACCCACCTACCTAGTAGGTGGCATGCTTCATCATCGGGGTCCAGCTAGATTACCGAGTGCAAACCAGCTGTGCTTCAATGCCTGATTTACAGCGGAGCAGGTTATTTGGTGAAAAGTGAAGTGCTATGTGAAGTGTGAGTAAATGATAAAAATGTCTCTAGGAAATGCCCTTATAAACGTTTTAATAGAAGGGTCCTAGGACAGGAGTAAAAACATAGTCGGGATATACAGGAGGCGAAAATGTGCCTCAATATCCCTAAAGAGTGTAGATCTACTAGTTTCAGCCTTCTACGATATTCATGAGGCTTTCTTCGGGACCAATTGAGTGAATGTGGCCAGAAAAGCATTGAGGGCCACTCCAGGTGTATATAACAACACACACCCTAAAGTGCGCTGTGAGTGTGGTGGGATCTTGTTACTTACAGACCTTGTGCGTTGAGTGTCTGAAAAGCAAAGGTACAATTCGACAGTTATATCTGTAAACAGGTAGTATTTCTCATGCATGTCTTATGTATCTGCGCTCCTGCGATACACGCCACATCGGCGGGATCCTGTCCACACCGTAGGTTGCAGCGGTTACTATCCTGAGACAAAAGTAAGTACAAGCACCCACAACCACAGCACCCGCTGTGCGGTGCGTGCAATACTCTATACCGTATCCATTTTCACTGCAACTTCCACCCTCCCAGGGTCCCCAAAACAGGAAGTTTCACTGTGTGACAGGATCCATGAATCGCTGATCTCTCCGTCGATCAGCGGAGAGATCAGCTCTCCGCTGATCTCAGGCGCGTATGCGCTGGGACCTAAGCTCCCGCATCCCCTCTCCTGCCCCTGGGATGCCCCGGCTCACATGGGATAGATGACGATGCCAGTCCCTACTCAGAGGGCAATGCCGGGCTTGTTCTGCCGTGGGGAGTGCCGCATCTTCGGCCACGCCCGCCTGGATGCACGTCTACTCCAGACGCGGCTTCCAGGCCGCTCACGGTGTCTGGCAGCGCTCCACTCTCCACACTCCGCCATCTCTCCACGGCAAGCAGGGCTTTCTTCTACGGGATCCACACCGTCAAGTTCACCTCTGGGGTTGTCAATTTCTCTTGGTCTGGTCTTTTGCTGTGGGCATCACGGGCACCAGGATCTGTACACTTGATTCTCTCCTTCCCAGAGGCCTCAACTCACTTGAGGCGGCTGGTTTGTGTCCTCAGGGCTCCGCCGGTCTCTCCTCCAGACTCAACATGCGCCGGTCTCTTGATGGGAAGCGCCGCTCCCCCAGCCACACCTGTTTGGCACACATCTACTGAAGCCTTGGCTTTCAGGCTGCTTGCAGTATCGGCCTGCGCATCCAACGTCCTCTACCGCTCCGCCGCCTCTCCGCTCGTTCCCTAGGATCTCTGGTTCCTGGTGACAAATCGGGATGCCGTCCCGGTGCCGGCAGCAGGCAAGTTATGCAGGATAATTATTAGGCCTCTGCCGAGCACTTTAATCATGCAGCTGCCATGCTTCGCAGTCAAGCCACGCCTCTCAAAACAAACTAACACACTCAATGGATAATGTCATGTGAGATGTCATGAGTGATGTAGATTGTTATAGAATATGTCATGAGGGATGTAATATGTGAGGTCATATGCAGTGCAGGATGTATGATAGTACAACGCGATAATTCTGATCGCGGTACTTTACATCGCGGCTTTTACAACGCAAGTCGTTACAACGACTTGCGTTGGAGGGCGCGGATTCAGGATTTTTATAATTTTATATTCCAACACCAGTGCACGTAACAGTAGGGAAGGTGTTGGAATATAAAATTACAATATTCCTTAACCAACAGCGCCATCCAGCGCAAGTCGTAGTAATGACTTGCTTTGTAATGGCAGCGTGATAAAGGTTGTGCGGTGTAAACACCGCGTTGTAAACGACGTTTACCGCAGTGCATGGCTTGGTGCAAGTTATAGGGAGATCTATCTATAACTGGTGAATTTCTATGTTTTTTGTTACATACAATAATGTTGTCACTGACATATTTAATGTAGTGTTACTTTAAACTTTGTTTTTTTTCAGGGAATGTCTAAGGTTTTGTTGTAAACAAAAACAGATCTTTTTATCACACCTAACTATAATGTTACTTTAAGCTTTGTTTTTTTCAGTATATATATATATATATATCTATATATATATAGATATATATATATATATATAATAACACCCTTTCATAACATAAAAATGTAGTCGATGTAGCAAACCCACATGACCATGTTTTCTTACCATTTACTCATGCCCGCTCCATTGAGCACCTGCACATTTGGCAAATAGTCACCAATTGTGGCTAAGATCCAGTTTAGGTTTAAAAAAATGCACTAGATGCAAAGCCTGTTCATATGGGAAAAATATAACTGAGCTAATCACCCCTTCAGGGAAAAGAATTAGAATAAAGAAAAGACTTACATGTAAAACAGATCATGCAGTATATGTAGTATTATGCCCATGTTCAAAATCGTACATTGGCAGTACCAAACTGCAGGTACACAAACGGATTCTTCAACATCTTCGAGTCATAAAAAAAGTAAACAACATATATCCAGTAGGAAGACAATTCCAAAACATGCACCACGGTAACTATACATTATTAACTTGTAGTGTAATAGACAGTGTCCTGAAGAAACCAAGAGGAGGAAATAGGGAAAGAGATCTTAGCCAATTAGAATCCAGGTACATCTTTGAAACAGACAGTAAAGAACCGAATGGATTGAATATGGACGAAGAACTCATTGCACACCTATAATCACAGAGTTTTAAAGTATTTTCTCTAATCCTTGCCGTTAGCTCCAGAAGATTGCAGAAGTAGGATTTTTTTGTGACTAGTTTTTTAATTCAATTCAAATATAGGAATACGAGAAAGGAAGGGGGATTTTGGCGGTTACAGAGAGTAACGAAAGTCAAGTTAGACTAAACAACAAGTAGCTAAGAATTACAAGTTAAATAAAGCATAAATCTGGTCCTGAAACATATATTTTTGATATTTGGAAATGAAATAATAAAGAAAAGGGCTCGTAGAATCATGCCAAACCTTAATTTGATTATATGAACAGCAGCCCACTTGGGAAGAAAATGTAAATAATCAAGGGTAAAATGAGTTATTGGTAAATGAAATAAGGCATTGTATATGTACCCATGAATTGCAACTATGAAATGGAAATAGATGCATTCACACAGGGGAATTCATAAAGTAACAAAAGTATCAACAATAAGAAAAATTATTAAAAGTTCCACAAATTTGTTATCCGAGAAAATGCATGATTGAATTGAATTATACACTCCAAGATGGAGTAGATGTTCAACAGAATGCCAATAGTCCTATGTTTGTGTTATTGTCAGAAGTGAAATACAGGAAGTGTTCAAATGCCCTTTCATGATATGCGATCAGCGTCGTGACCAAGGTGTTCGTACACCAAAATGCGTTGATGTGTCTTTTGCTATTCTGAGCAAATAAATGAAATGAAGAATCCGCATTGGAGTGTAGTGGTTTTAATCATATAACTAGCGAGCCGTAAGAAGGAGATATATATATATATATATATATATATGACAGGAACCTCCTTCCCTTGACAAAAAGGAGCAGAAACCCGAGGGGAACATTGGAGGCCTTTAATGTGTTCTGTGGCGAATGCATTTCTGGCTCGATGTTCGCCGTCATCAGCGCCCAAAAGCCTCCCAGGATTACAATAGCACAGCACCAGTGCGTCCCGCCTTCTTAAGCCTCGATATTGCAGGCCCGCTCCGCCCCCTCAGCACACCTGTGTGATCTCCCTAGTGTGTCGAGAGACCACAAGTCCCAGAATCCCCAATGTTCGGATCCTCGGAATGATGTTGCAGGGGGGAAAAAAACAGTACCTCAGTGGTTGTACTCAGGTGCAGGGGAGCACGGATTGTGCTTGAAATCCAAGTGTCATGGTTTGTGGCTTAAAGTTCACAAATAAAGAGTCTCCTCCGGTCCCCTCATATATATATATATATATATATATATATAGCTTTCCTGAGTAACCCTAATAAGCTAGAAAGAGAATTGATTTGATTGGGAAAAAGATTTGTTTAGCTGGCAACATGTCTGCTTACTTGAAGCTGTGCAGTTCTAGGAAGTATTTAGGGCCTAATTTAGATCTCGGCGGATGGGTTACTCTGTCACAAGGGTGACAGATATCCCGCCCACGGAAATATAAATCCCATTCTATTCTATAGGTTTAATATTTCAGGAGATGCGATATACTAAATCAGGCCTTTAGTCTCATGCAGTGCTAGCCCCTAATGAGAAACTGAGAAGTGTTGTGTCTACTGACAGAGGGGTAAGTGGGGCATAATCACATTCTCAGATCCTGACAGGCTTAGGAAATCTAAGCACAAAGGATGTTGTTCAAGGTCTTTCGTGGACTCATTTTTCATATGTTCATAGAATGATGTTGTAATTAACTATTGTCGTAGATGACCTTACATCAGTGTACCCCTACTGTGGTCAATTCCTTCCTCCCACCCTCCCTTCCTCATGCTACATTTGACTTGGGGAGGCAGATGGCACTTTGGAACATTGGTGATTTCACCTCATAGCGACCTGAAGAGAGCTTGGAGACAGGACCGAAGAAGGTTTCTCTTGCACCTGACTGGCAGTCATAATTTAACACCTTCAACAAGGATGGGTAGATAGCAATCCTCTCTCGCGAATAAGTAAAATGTTGTGTACCATGGAAGAGGCTAGTGGCTTCAGTGTTATAGATTTGTCCATCGCCTATCACCAAGTGGAATTGCATCGTGATTCAAGACCTTTGACCTCCTTTATTGCACCAGTAACAGCATACAGATTTTTCAAGATGCTATTTGGTTCAAAGAAACCAGGAAATCTTGAAGTGGATTCAAAATATTACGTACTTCCAGGATGATATCCTGCTAAATGTAGCAACCTTGTGTGATCATTATTTCACACAAAAAAATGTTTGTTTAAGCTTAATTTGGCAGGACTTACCAAAAGGGTACAAAAAGGAAAATTGGAGTAGACTCAGTGGATCTGAACTCATTTTATTACTTTCCCACAACATTATGGGGAGTCTGCTCCACCTTGGTGATGGAGACAATGTCTCAGTTACGTCAGAGGAGCCATAAAGTACCCGCCACCAAGCGTCTCACATTCGTTCTCTTTTTCCCTGCCTATAGTGTGGATCTGGAGCTTGCTCTATGGAGATGTTCTCTCAGAGTTTGTTCCTTCAATTTTTTTGTTTTTCGGTACAGTTCTTTAACACGTTTTTCCCAAAACAATGTGGCTTTAACCATTGATGGACAAATGTTCATCATAGATCCCAATGAGGACTGCCTCTGGTATCTTGGTTCTGACCACCACACCAAGGCCTGTATCTCTTGCCAAAGCATGCATGCTAGAGCCTTGAAAGGACGTGAAGCCAAGTTCTTCATGACCAGTTCCTGGATGACTATCGTACCAGCAAGTCTCTGCTTTGGGTGAGGTTAGCGGAGTTTTCCTCCTCAACGTCAAAGGGGAAGCACAAGAATAAGAGGAGACATTGGGAATCTTCGAAGCATCATCACTCCTAAAGCAAGTCCTTGGACAATACCCAACCCTAGAGGATTTGTCTTTGAAGTCCTAATTGGTGGAGTTTCTGGTTCCTGTAAGAGCAACCAGGTGCCAACTCCATGGTTGTCAATGCTTCAAGAAGGGTGCTGCGTATTTGAGTTGTTAAACTGGGACTGTATGGTATTGCTGCTCATGTTTGGATCTGTTAGTATCCATTTTTGAATGCTCCATGACTGTATCACAGCCACCTGAGAATCTTTCCATATGTACATTGCGGCTGCTTGTGATTATCTAGTGAATGTATTTCTTGCCCTGATTTTTGTCAATAAAAATAAATAAAAAAATAAAAAAAGAAGGGTGCCAGGCCTTCAGGCTCCACTGGCCCTTCTGGAGTTCCTTACTCCAGGGACAGACTATGCATTTTTCTCGAACGTCATGTTTGACCACTTCAGGTGGGCCCCATGAGACCTTTTGGTGTGCCTTATACCTTTCTGCGGGTGCGCTTGCCCTCTGCACAGTTTGCCCTGTTTTTGACCGTGCTTTCAGCACTGGTGCCTTCTTAGGTGAAAATGCTGATTTCATCAGCAAACCAATGCAAATCCATCACCTGCAGCATCTACCCGAGGCCCTTGGCACCAACTCTGTTGTCTGCAGTTATCTGAGGTACCAAACGTTCCCTCTCTGACTCCATGAAAGTTTGGCCTCCAGTCCTCAGGTCTTGCATTAACTAGATCCTGCTGGGAGGCTCAAAGGGTGAAGGAAGAACAACAGTCTTCAAGCAAGGACACCGTTTACACATCCTTTTCAGAAGTTATTTGGACCCCTTAGAGGAAATCAAGGAGGCCCATTTGTTTAAGACAGATCCTGACTTTCAAGATCTGGGAGCGGCTAGTAACATTGATACTTCACAGGAGCTTGAGTTAGACACTGCCAGGTGGCCCCCACCACCAGACGCTGTCTCATTTCACTCCGACATCAGAAAAGCAGTGGAGCTGCTTGAGCTTCCTTTGTCCTCAGTCGACACAGAGGTAACCATCCTTACAGAGGTATATACACAATTTTAGTTAAGGCAGCTATGGTTTGCGACCTGAATCTAGCGCCTACTCTTTCCACTAATAGTAACTTTTTGGAGGTTGCCCACATCAATGAGCTTCTTGCTCCTAAGGTGCATGCAGGTGTCCATAATCGTATCAACCCCTCAATAACTCATTACACAGTTAGAGAGGCCCTTTATTTCAGTCTGTTGTATCCAGGTCAACAAGTCCAGTTAGAATACCCCATTGAATTTTTATATACAGTGCAAGATGATTTAATAAATAAAATTATTCTTGCTGGATTTCAATAAAATTCCTGTCCAAGGTATCCCTCGTTGAAATCAGACCCTATTTTTAGACATTCATAATTTTCTCCCACCTAAATGTAACCTTTTCTCCTCCTTTTGCCTCCATAACCTTCTTTTTCTCCCACATAAATGCAACTTTTTTGCCTCCATAACCTTCTTTTACTACCGCCTAAATTTAACCTTTTTGCTTCCTTTTGCCTTATATGCTTCTTTTTCTCCCACCTAAATTGAACCTTTTTGCTTCCTCCCACCTAATCGCGATCTTCTCTCCCGCCTAACTACAACTTTTTGCCTCTAACCTAACTGTGATTCTTTTTTTCCCGGTTTGTAACGTTGCATCTTTTCCCTGAATCATGTTTTCTGATTCTTGCCTTAATCTTTAATCTCTTCCACCCTCCTGCCTTACCCATTTCCTAACTCACTCAGCACCCCGCCCCCTTGCAGGATCCTACTTAATGGAGGCTGCTGTGTGGCTGCGCAGTGGATGCCTGCAGTGGGCACGCCTAAGGCAAGCCCTTTTGTGCCTGGACCACGCCCAGCTCTAGACCACTGAATCTCTGGCCTTCCACAGCTACTCCGGCGCCGAGATAACTGCCCTGAAACCAGGACCTCGCAGTGACCTCTGTAGCCTCACTTACCTATGATCAATGGCAAGACCCTTCTCCTGCCGACTTTGCCGATTCTCCTGCAATGTTGAGTCACCCGAGCTGGGAACCCAGCCCCTATCCACCGACCCAAGAGAAATTCAGTGCCTCCTGGTCATCTTCCTTACTGAGATATGGCTCAACCAGCTTCTGCATCAGACAGATGCGGTATAGCTATCATTCACAAAGAGTCCCTCCACTGCACAGCAGCCACCAACGACACCAGCCCCATCATGGAACACTTCAGTTTCAAACTCAACACAGACCGCAAGTTCACGATCAGGGGCACCTTGGCATACAGACAAACAAGACCACGCCCGCTTCCTGCAAGGACATCTCCAACTTTATGACCCCCCTGGCCATCTGCTCTCAGAACGTCATCTTCCTCGGAGACCTCAACTTTCACATGGATGACCCAAATGACGCCAATACAGCAAACATAATCGAGAGCATGAACAACCTCGACCTCACCCATATTGTCACCAACCCCATTCACATAGCTGGACATACTCTGAACTGTATCTTCACAGCCTGCGATAGAATTCAATAAGGCCAAACCTCGGAAATTAATTGGTTCAACCACTCAATCATCCACTTCTCCATCTCCACCACCCTCATCACCCCCACCAACCAGACCAGCACCGCCCACTGGAGGTGGAGCAAGGTAACGGAAAATCTTTGGACCAACACCTTCAACACCTCCCCTACAGACACCGCCTCCAACCTCAAAGTGGCCATCCTAAATTTCAACACCTGGATCACAGAATGCACTAACATAGTGGCACCCCTCAAACCTGCAAAACAAGGGGCAGACCGTGGTTCGCTCCTGAATTAAAATCCTCCAAACTCAATTGCAAACGACTAGAAGGCTCTGGAGCACCAACAAAATGCCCAGCGACCAAGACAACTTCAAAGTGGCTCTCAATGAATAACACATGGGCCTGAAAAATGCCAAAAATGAAACCCTTGACCGCTGCCTTGAAGCTAGATCCAACCATAGCAAGGAACTCTTCAGCATCATCAAAGTGTTCCCCAAACCTGCAGCAACCGACAATACCATCACCCCCTCGCAGAAGTTCTGCAACACTATTGCAGACTTCTTCTACAAAAACATTGCCTCCATCTATGAACACTTTGACCCCTTACCAACCAGCAACAACTTCGACAAACTCCTCAACAGCAGCGACTCCACCTCAAACGCTATAATCACTACGTGGGATCAACTAACCACACAGACAGCCTCCACCATCATGAGCTCCATCCACTCAGGAACAGCAGGGGACCCCTGCCCCCACCATATGTTCAACCAGGGGAGCAACACCATCGGTAAGGAACTCACTACCATCCTCAACTCATCCATCACCCCAGCCTACTTCCCAGAAGGATGGAAACACGCAGTCAAGAACTATCGGCAATATCTCCCTGCTCCCATTTCCAGCTAAAGTCCTGGAGAAAGCACAAAACAGCCAACTGCCCAACCACCTAGAGATCAACAACCTCTTGGCTCCATCCCAATTGGGATTCCGTGCTAATCACAGCAAAGTACCCACCCTAATAGCAGCCACAGATGTCATCAGATCTCTACTAGTCCAGGGAGAGACCTCAGCCCTGGTCCTCCTCGACCTCACTGCAGCCTTCGACACCATGTCACACTACACCCTCATACACAGAGTCCATCAGATGGGAAGCAAGTGAAATGCCCTTAAATGGATCACTTCCTGACTCACCAGAAGAACCCAGAGTATCCGCCTTACACCTCAGGCCCAAAGAAGATCATCTGCGGTGTTTCCCAAGGGTCCTCACTGAGTCCAAACCTGTTCAACACATACATAGCCCCCCTGGCCACTCTGTTGAAAACCTATGGTATGAACATCCTTTCATATGCTGACGACACTCAGCTCGTCCTCTCACTATCCTCAAACTCCACTAACATCAAAACCAATTTCTACAAGCGCGTGAACAGTGTAGCCAGCTGGATGCAAAACAAATGCCTCAAACTAAACACCGACAAAACACAGGTACTCTTTGGGAGCTACATATTCAATGAGATGGCTTCTGGAAGCCAGCTGAACTGGGCCCCACACCCACTCCTTCAGAACAAGCCAGAAACCTCAGCATCATCCTTGACAACAAGCTCACCATTAAGAAGCAGATGAACGCTGCCTCCTCAGCCTGCTTCCTCATCCCGCACATGCTCCAGAAAATATTGAAATTACTCCTCATCAGCACCAGATGCACCATCACCCAAGCCCTCATCACCAGCTGCCTGGACTACAGCAACTCCTTCTATGTGGGCATCCCCTCACAACTACTGAACAGACTGCAAACCATACAAAACGTGGCAGGCAGTCTCATCCTCAACCTCCCAAGAAAAGCCCCTATCACCCCTCACCTTAGAGCACTCCACTGGTTCACCATCCACAAAAGGTGCCAATTCAAACTTCTAACCCATGCCTACAAGGCCCTGCACAACAAAGAACCAACCTACCTCAAACACAGACTGAACGTCCACCAATCTGGCAAACAACTACGCTCCACTTCCCTCCCACTTGCCCATACGCCCTACTTCCACTAAAACAGAAGCGGCATCCACACCTTCTCCTACCTGGCTGCCAAGCCTAGAACGGCCTCCCACTCCACCTCCAGACTGCACCAACCCTACAGAAGTTCAGAGACGTCTAAAAACCTGAATGTTTGACGGACAACTCCCAGCAGCAGCACCCCACCACCCCACCCCCCAGCAGCTGGATACCCTCATGGGTGAGATAAGCAGCGCTCTCCTAATTATTGATTAACTGATGGATAATTTTGTGAGCTCTTCTAATTGGACTTGTTGACCTGGATACCATTTATGGAGGGTGCCTCTCTAATAGTGTAAATCCTTACAAAGATCCTTCAGCCAACAATCCAGGCTTCGGAATCTTTACTGCCCTTCAACAATGCCCTTCTAGACCTTATTTTAGCAGCTTGGAATAAACCCATCTCCTCCACATTAGACAACAGGGTTGTAGCCAGACTATAAAGACATGCACCTGGCAACCCACCTTTTCTCATTTGTGGTGCTCTACCAAACAGACACCTGGAGTGTATCCCAGAGCCACAGCCCATAAGAAAAAAAAAACGAAGGCTTTTGGTAAGAAGATATTCTAGGCAAGAGGTCTGGCATTAAAGTCATTCAATGCATCCTGCCTCTGGGGGAGTTACTTCCACACCATGTGGTTTAACCAACTTGGTGGTTAAAGCTTTCCAAGTATTTACAACTGCACTTCACAGAGCTTCTCAAAGATGGTCAAGCTGCAGCACAGCAAATAATTTAACCTAAGTTGGATATTGCAGACTGTTGCAAGAGCCATGGGCACCTCTGTAGCCATCTGGCTTCACATGTCTCTGAGTACTTTGGGTTCTCTTCAGACATCCACCCCACCCCAATGGACTTACCATTTGATTGATCCAAGCTGGTAATAAAGGAGAAATAGACCTTAAAAGATTCTAAAAGAATAAGTTTACAGCAATATCCCTTAGCTTGCATCTTCCTCAACAAGACTGAAGGTAATTACACACATTTTGAGAATTTGCAAGAGGTTTTCAAATTATGGCAACAACAAACTTTGCAACAACTCCAGCAAAAACTTCAAAACTCTCTCTGTAAGCAGTACCAAGGCTACAGGAAAGGGAGAGCATGTTCGGTATCACCCTGCACGTGCTCTTATTCCTACTTGTCTGCCCCTCCCGAGAAGGAGCTGTTGTTCGCCCTTGTTGAGTCATGGGCACCCTATGGAAGGCTGGATATGCTTCTTTCTACAGGTCCAAAGGACCATTACTATTGGCCAGTGGGTCATTCAAATTGTCTAAAGGGGAATGCTCTACCCTTCTAGCATCCCCCTTCTGATAGTCTCCTTCCTTCCTCCAATTCGATGAGAAAACACTTATGCATCTTGCAATAAGTGGTGGAGTACCTCCTGCAGAAAGAAGTGGAGCTGGTGGCAAAGCAGGAAGTTGGCAAATTATGCTCCTCCATGCTTCCTGGTTCCCAAGAATGACAGCTAGTTTTGTCCGATCCTGGACATTTGATAGAGACTTCCAGCTGCAGATTCTTTACCTTAGAATATTCTCCAGGCATCAGACAGGATCTGGAAGCTTTCAACCAGTACCAGCAGGTGGCATTGTTCAGCTCTGCACCGAAAAAGGCGAGTGTGGTAGCTATATAGGCACCACCCCAACCCCAACTACCCTCAGTTATATTTTTGACTGGCTTTTTATACACTTCTGGCAAACCTTTTTTGAGAGATTTCCTTTTTGTGTGTGACAGGATCAATCAATCAATCAATCAATAGGGGTCTCAAGGTGCTAAGGGTGGGGGGTTGCAGCTTCCGGTCTATCAGGGAGGGGGGTCCGTCGAAGAGCCAGGGTTTGAGGTGTCTTGCGAAGATGGGAAGTGATGTTGTCTGTCTGAGGTGTAGCGGAAGGGCGTTCCAGGCTTTGGCCACGAGGAAGGAGAAGGAACGGCCTCCCAATCTGGTTTTTCTGGTGCCTGGGACCACGACGTAGGAGAGCTGGACTGAGCGTAGGGTCCTTTGGGGTACGTGGAATTTGAGTCAGCTGTTCAGGTATGCTGGTCCGGTGTCATGGAGGGCCTTGTTTGCGTGGGTGGGCATCTTGAAGGGGACTCTTGCCTCACTGGGGAGCCAGTGGAGTGTGCGCAGGTGCTGGGAGATGTGGCAGTGTCTTGGCAGGTTGAGGACCAGTCTTGCGGCCGCGTTCTGGATGTTCTGTAACTTGCGGTTGAGGTTTTTGTTTATTACGACGTAGAGTGTGTCGCCGTAGTCGAGTCTGCTGGTGACCAGGGCGTGAGTGACAGTCTTTGTGTTCTAGTGGGATCCATTTGAATGTCTTACATAGGAGGCGGGGGTGTGGAAGCAGGAGGACAAGACGGAGTTGATCTGGCGGTCCTTTTTTAGCTCGTAGTCCAGGATGATTCCCAGGTTGCGTGCGTGATCCATGGGGGTGGGTGGGTGGGTTTCCGAGTCGAGGTTTGGGCCCATGATCAGTACTTCTGTCTTGTTGGTGTTTAGTTTTATGACACAGGACGTCTCCAAGGACACTGGCTGGTTTCAAACCATGTGGTGGCAGCTGTCTGTGACAGACCTGCATTTGTTTTGTCTGTGGTGCTTGGAGCAGGACAATGACTTCAAGACCTTCGAGGACTGCTACGCCATGCACATGATGGTGCTGAGGAAGCATTCCCTCGAGCTTCTAGATCCATTTGAATGTCTTACATAGGAGGCGGGGGTGTGGAAGCAGGAGGACAAGACGGAGTTGATCTGGCGGTCCTTTTTTAGCTCGTAGTCCAGGATGATTCCCAGGTTGCGTGCGTGATCCATGGGGGTGGGTGGGTGGGTTTCCGAGTCGAGGTTTGGGCCCATGATCAGTACTTCTGTCTTGTTGGTGTTTAGTTTTATGACACAGGACGTCTCCAAGGACACTGGCTGGTTTCAAACCATGTGGTGGCAGCTGTCTGTGACAGACCTGCATTTGTTTTGTCTGTGGTGCTTGGAGCAGGACAATGACTTCAAGACCTGCGAGGACTGCTACGCCATGCACATGATGGTGCTGAGGAAGCATTCCCTCGAGCTTCTAGCTGCTTGATGGAAGCATTCCCTCGAGCTTCTAGCTGCTTGATGCCAGCCTTCCCCATGACGCTCAAGACCAAGGTCATGCTTAAGGTCACAAGACCGGTTGTGGAGCCGCACCCAGCAATCTGCACCCCGCTCAAAGTCGTTGGGTAAGTCTCAAAAGCGTAAGAAGTGGAAGACTTCGAAGAGGTCTTCGACTTTGCTGTGCTGTCGAAGTATTCTGATGAGGTGCTGGCGCATCGGCCCTCCAGGTCTCGGCAGAGCATGAGTCAAGATCCTCTCTGCTCCTCACCGACTTGCCTAAAGCCAGAGTGACCCCTGATTAAATCAAACAACTTTATGAGGCTAGGCACCTTTTATTTGGACAGCCTGGCTCATCTGGAGTGCCTTCGGACCCCATGGGCTCAGGTGGGACCCCAGTGGAATCTCACCGGCGGATTCACCCTTGGTGCCATTCAAGCCCCTTGGATCTAGGGTTGGATCCAGAGCAGAGCTGCAGGTGAGACCGAGACATTCCTCAGCGCCTGCTCCACTGCTGACTTCCCTCAGCAGCACCAACGCCCTATGACAGCATCATCCCCATCATTCCCAAACCAACAGAACTGGACAGGCATCGTCCGATGCCAGTTCTGGCGCTGACTGACCCCATGCCCTCCAGATCGGAGATAGTGCCTTTTACTTTTGACAGGCCTGGAGAGGGAGACAAATGGGAGGGGTTCCATAGATAAGACTGATGACAACTGGTATGAGGAACTGATGGAGGCCAGTGGGTTAGACACCTCACTGGACACTGGCGTCGCATCGCCTCCTACCGTGTCTATGGAGAAGGAAGCCTCTTTCGCTATAGTGGTGCATAAGCGGCTAAGGTCTAGGACCTTCAGTTGCTCTGAACATCTTGACAGAGATACTTCAGCCGGGAGTCACCCCTTCCGAACCCTTACTCTCTTTTAATGAAGCCCCTGCCAACGTCCTACTCGGGGCTTAGTCCAAGCCCTGCACAGGGGCTCCCGTACAAAGGGCAATTTTCTGTCGCCATTGCCCTGCTCCTGGGGACCCCAATTTCCTTACCCACACCCCACCCGGAGAGCTTGATGGTCTAAGCTCCAACCTTTAGATTCAACCCTGGCATGTTCCCTTCCACTCCACTGGATGGTGAATCCAAGAGGCTGGATACCATTGGCAAGAAGACGTTCTTTTTGAATAGCCTTGTACTGCAGTCGGTTAACACAATGTGCCTTTTGGGCCGATATTCCCACATGATCTGGGATTCGGTTGCACAAGTGTGGCCTATGGTGTAGGAAGAGGCCCAAGCAGTACTCTTCCAAGCTATTGCTGACAGTAGAGGCACAGCAAAGTCAACCATATGATGTGGACTGACCAAGATGGGTAGATCGATTTCATTGTTGGTAGACCTGCGGCGCCACACCTGGCTAAGAACCACTGGCTTTTCAGGGGATGTCCAAGCCTCGCTTATGGACATACCCTTTCATGGCTCTCGTCTTTTTGGAGTACTTTAAGGACAATGTTCCTGGGCTTGTCTGTAGCCCCTCGTCAACCCCAGTCCACCTTCTGCCCCTTTCGTAGCCACAGAAGAGGTTACCAACCGCGTTCATAGACTCCCATCCAGCACGGCCGACAGGCTTCCCAGCCTTTTCATGGCCGAGGACGCGGGTCCCATAGACAATGTGACATGGGAAAAGGTAACCAGAGGTCAAGCCAGTCCACCACCCACCACAGCAGCCATAGCCTCCAAACCCCTTTACTTTGCCCTCCCACCATCATGGGTATCCAGTGGGGGGCAGGATACACCATCACTTGCAACACTGGAAGTCAATTACACCAAACTGCTGGGTTTTTCAAATCATCTAAAGGGACTGTTGCATCCCCTTTGTGATCATCCATTCACCCACATACAGTTAGCTAACAGAGGACCACCACTTCTTGCTCCGTCAGGAAGTGTTGGCTCTCTTGGCCAAGAGAGACATCGAGAGGGTGCCATCATCAGAAGTAGGTCATGGTTGCTATTCCAGCTACTTTTGGGTGCCCAAGAAGAACTGAGGCCTTCGTCCTATCCTAGACATGCACCTTCTCAATGACTTCCTGAAAAAGGAGAAATTCAAAATGCTCACGCTCGTACAAATTCTGCCTGCTCTGAACCAGGAGACTGGATGGTAGCACTGGACCTGCAGGGCAAATTTTTCCATATCCCCATCCTGCCTGCCCACAGACGTTACCTGCATTCACGGTGGGCCAAGAGCACTTTCAGTTTGCAGTGCTTCCCTTTGGCTTTACCAACGCCCCTTCGGGTGTTCACCAAAGAGATGGCAGTGGTAGCAGCTCATCTGCGAATGTTAGGGGTCCAGTTTTTTCCTACCCTGATGACTGGCTGTGGAAGGCAGACTCGCCCCAAAATTTGTATGCCCTTGCTCTTCAGAACACACAACTACTTATGTCTATTTCAGGTGAAGACACCCTGCCTCTAGCACAATTGACTGATGATTTTGAGATTGTAGCCAGACCAGATATAGCAAGTGGTCTTAAACCCAAATCCAAATTTATGACACACACAACCCATCATAACATTGATTTGTTTAAAGAGTTGGTGTCAGCTGACTTACATAAATTGTTTCATGGTCATAGAAGGGGAGGCACTAGTCGCTTTAATTTAATTAAACATTAAAGGTTGGCTTTGGATACATTGTGGGCGAATGATACCCTTGTGATATAGGAAGGAGATAAGGTAGGGAACATTGTCCTGATGAACAAGGTTGACTATATGGGAGAAATAGATAGACAACGTATGCGTACTGAGTGTTATAAACATTTTTCTTCCAACCCTAAGAAAGAATTGACAATATTTATTAACATGCGATTGGGTGATCAAGGAGAGAAAGGCCGAATATGAGATGAGGAATTCCGTTATCTGAATTTAAAGGATCCCTGTTTCCCCTGCATATACATTTCTTCCAAAGGTACACAAAGGGTGGGCTTTTTCCCGGGGAGGCCTATCATCTCTGGGGTAGACTCACCCACTGAACGTCTGTCTGAATATGTGGACAACCTCTTTCATCCCTTTCCGTGCTGATGACGGACCCGCTCCATCATCAGCCGCTGTAGCAGTGTGCTGATGACGGAGCGGTTCCGTCATGGCCCCCCCGACGCGCCTGCGCGGCGCTGATTTCGTGCCTGTGCCGCGCGTTCTATTAAGCGGGCGGGGCCATGACGGAACCGCTCCGTCATGAGCACAGCTCAACCGCGGCTGGTGACGGAGCGGTTCCGTCACCAGCATGGGCGCGCCGCGCGGCCCCCCCACTCCCTTAGCGATGCGGCGGAATAGCCACCGCAGCAATGAGGTTATAGTACCTTCTGGCATACATTCAGGACAGTAAAGACATACTAAACAAATTTGAGGATGTCTTATGGTCGGGAGCCTCTTTTTTGTTACACAAGTTGTCACCAGTCTTTACATGTGCATTAAAAAACATTTTGGATTGCTGGCCATAGAATAATTTCTTAAAACCAAGACGGCAGATTGGCTTGAACATAATGAGATATTGGTGGATATGATCGACTTAATTTTACCTAAGAACTTTTTCTTACACCAGGGGCGTTGGTACCATCAAAAGCAGGGGACTGCGATGGGTTTGAAATTTGCTCCCTCGTACGCAGAACTCTATATGGGCTGGTGGGAGAAAGAACATGCCTGGGAACGATATGCCTCCCCCTGGTTGGGGAAGAAATAAACCGCAGGGGTTGGCCCTAATCACCCCAATACATCTGGGAAAAAACATAAGAACAGACACAAAAAGAGATGTGTGGGAAAAAATCCAAATAATTTGTGTAGGGAAAATTATTGTGATTTGTTTGATGTGTCTTATGCATGTTTCAGAAAATATAAAACTTTGGTTTGAAAGCCAACTTGGGGCAGAATTGTGAGTGTTCAATTAATTAAGTAATAGGTCTGGGGACCGGGGGCCCACATGTAGGGGCTAATTCACTGTTTTCCCTACAAAAATTATTTGGACTTATTCCCACACATCTCTTTTTGTGTGTGTTCGTCCTGGTTGGGGAACATAATTTTTTGGGGAGGTATATTGACGACATTATCATGATCGGGAATGGCACTGTAAATCCACCCACTTTTCTTGTTCCCAGAATGCCTCTGTCATGTTCTTAGAATATCGCAAGAAGAATTTTGTTTCACCACTCTAGCAATGCACCGTTCCTATCTTTTTCAATACTGTTTACCAAATCAAGATGGTGACTGCTCATTTCCTTTCCATCACCCCCAGTCTATGGGTATATAAGGGGCTGAATCTTCCATCTCCTTGAATTGCAATACTCCTCCCTCCTGCTGATGTGTCCTCGCACCTGTTGTTGTTTCTGCGCTCTTTCTCAGAATCTCTGTTGGTTCTTTGCTCCTCCTTGACCCCCTACCTGTTATCCTGTTTCCAACTTTCTGTTATGATCTCCCTTCCTTCTGGTCCTTTGCGTTGAGCCCTGAACTCTGCTCCTTGGATTTTTGTTGACTTCATTCAGCTTCTAGAGTCTCTGCTTCAAATTGAGTTCTTTTCCTTCTGGGTTTTTCGTCTTGGGACTCCTTCTGGAAGGCACTGTCTGCCTTGGTGTTTCATTATAAGCAGCACCGTGGCAACTGGAAAGGAGTGACTCTACCTCAGGCAGACAAGAGCCTTCAAAGCCCAGAACCAGGGACCATTTCTTTGCACCGAAAACAGAAAGAGAAGTCCCTTCAGAAACAAACCTGACAATGTACATGGCTGGAATGCAAGGGCATTTCCCTGCTGGTTCAGCGCCTGGTAGGCTCTCTGATTGCCAGGACAGATGAACTCAGGCGAAGGCGCCTAGTGGATCACGAATGGCATCTCCATCTCGAGGCGGTTATGTTTAGAATTTAGTATAGCGTTCGACTCGTCCTTGGAAGGGCATCTCGGCGATTGACAGCCCGACAGCCGTTCTATGCCATTTAAAGAGGCAAGTCTTCAGATGTTTTTTTTTATTTGAAAACTCTGTGCAGTCCCTAATATAAATGGGTAGCTGGTTCCAATGGAATGGGGCGAGGTATGTAAAGGAGCGATCACCGTATTTTAAAGTTCGAACATGTTGTGGTTGAAGCAGAAGCTGATTGCTGGATCTAAGGTTTCTTTGAGGGCAATGGGGAACTAGTCTGTCCTGCAGGTAATGGGGACCCCTTCCTGACCTCGCTGTAAAGATCAGACAGAGTAGTTTGAAAATTGCTCTTATCTTCATAGGTAACCAGTGAAGGGACCAAAGGAGGTGCATGGTCCATTTCAACAGTAAGGAGAGCCTTGGTTAGATCTGTTTGCCACTGCCAAAAACACATAATTTCAGCAGTTCTGCACGCTGTAGTTTCCCAGACGACTCTCAATTGGAGACGCTTTTTGTCTCGGGTGGAGCTTCGGCCTCCTATACGTCTTTCCGCCTTTACAACTTCCACCCAGAGTTCTCAAGAAGATTAGGAACGTACGGGCCCAAGTTAGTCTTGTGGCTCCGGATTGGGCACGGAGAGTATGAAATCCAGAGCTGTTGAGCAGGAGCATGCCCTTTGATCACGCTGCCCTTTTGAGAGCATCTTCTGTCACAGCAACAGGGGAGGGTCCTGCTTACAAAACTTTGCACCCTTCACCTTGGTGTATGAAGATTGAACTGCAATAGTTGACACTTTTCAAACTTCTTCCCAAAGTCTGTGTTGTTATTCTGGCAGCCAGGTATCCCTCCACCAAGTTAGTATACGCCTGCCACTGGGATACAATTATGGCTAAGTGTGCTTCTTGAAACATCAATCCTCTTTCTTCACCTCTTTCCAAGGTTATTTTGTTTACTCTATCTTTGGCCCAGGAGGGCTCTGATCTGGGCACTCTTTAAGGTTATTTATCAGCCATTACACCATTTCTGAAGTTGCGTGACCAACCTTCTTTATTCAAGTCACCTGTTGTGGCTAGGTTTCTAAAAGGCATGCATCTTATGTTTCTTCCCAGGCCATTCATCAAGCCCTAGTGGTATTTAAATCTTGTTCTAACCTTCTTAATGTGTGCACCTTTTGAGCCTCTGCACAATTGCCCTCTTCAGCTATTGACCATCAAAACTGCATTTCTAGTGGCCATTTCATTGGCCAGGGGGGTTCAGGAAATTGCAGGCACTCTTGGCGAACCCTTCCTACACCACTTTCTATCCAGACAAGCTGGTTCTCTGGACACTTGCCTCCTTCCTTCCATAGGTTGTAACTCCCTTTCATGTAAGCCAGAACATCAGCTTGCCTTTCTTCTTTGCTCTGACTCACCCCGTAAAAGATCAGGAGAGACTTCACAGTATGGCTCCAATAAGAAGTTGTTGTTGTTCTACTTTGATCGTACAAAAGAGTTCCAGGTGGACGAATAACTCTTTGTAGGGTACATAGTAGCCAAGAAAGGGAAGGCTGTACAGAAATGGACCATCACAAGATGGATAATACTCTGCATCAAGATCTGTTATGCATTGGCCAAGAAGCAACCCGCTGAAGGATTACATGCTCATTCCACCATAGCCAAGGCTGCAACCACTGCGTTAGCCCACAGTCCCTGTCCTGGACATTTGTCAGGCAGTAACACATGCATCTTTGCACACATTTACCAAGCACTACTGTCTGCATAGTCAGGTCCATTGCAACGGGCACTTCACATTCTCAGTCCTACAGGACTTTCAGGTTTAAATTGGCTTCACAGACCTGCCTCCGGGCAGGCAGTAATTGACCATCTAGTCTAAGGTGGGGAATCAGTGGCTAGACGTCTCTATCAGATTAACAAGTTACTTACCTTTGGTAATACCTTACTAGGTAGGCACTCTATCTAGCTGCAGATTCCTCACCAACCCTCCCATCCTCCCCCTCTCTGAAAACTAATTCATTAGGGTCACTCTTCTCAGGGGCTTAGTATTTCACACCAATTGTTAGTTCTCATCATGGCCCTGTGCTCCTGGCATGGAAAGTCGCAAAAGTAACTGATGGAAGCACGCCGGGGAGGCACCTACATAGGTACCACGCACGTAATTTCCAGTGCGGACAATGCTGATGAACAACACCCCTACCGGTACACAAGGGTACTGTTCAAAATCCTCCAGATCCAGTCTGACGTCTGGGAAATATTTTAAGGTCAGGAATCTGCAGCTAGATAGGGTCTATACCAGAAACGCCTTTACCAAAGGTAAGTAACTTGTTGATCAGGGTCTTGAATCTCTTTCTTTGCAAGGAGACATTCAAGATGCTGTTCCGGGCTCAGGTACTTTTGGTGCTGGCAGCAGATGATAGGATTCTATATTTCCATATACTGATCCAACAGTCGCACACAGGGTAGCTGTGATTTGTGGTAGGACCTTTACAAAGGTGGTGGTAGTGATGACTGCAGCTCATCTCAGAAGGGGTTGTCACATGGCTAAGTTAGGCCAAGGAAGAAACACTGCCATTTTTTCATGTATGCATTTCTAAAGTTGGCTTCTTTTCCACACAATGTCTTTTGACACACATATGCTTGTGTGACAGTGCAGGCTTTGTTTCTCTGAAACCCCATTGCTTACAATTCCACTTCGCAAATACACTATCACGACACCTTGAACATTTAGTACAAGGCCTTAACACACATTGTGCAAATGGTGTTGTTTATTATTCGTCTATGAGGCGACTGAGCTATCACAGAGACAATAAACAAAGTCATCTTGGCTGAAGCCTCGAAACGTAAGCATGGATACTGTTGTTATAAATGGATAAGTTACTTACCTGTAATCCTAGTTCTCTTCCAGGGGTATCCTCATCAAAGTCATAAGCACTGAATATTCCCGCCCATGTGCGGGGACCCCGGAAATAATATAAAAATTATATATGGAAATCACATGTATACAGCTCTACATATATGTATGTACATATATCATTTTTTCTCATAACAATGCAGCTCCCCATAGGAGGCTAAACAATGGAATTACCCATAGAAAGATTATTTTCAAACATATAAAAAACACATGAGGGCAAGTAACACTTGAACTCTGTTTTTTTAATGAGCCAAACACTCATATATCATGAAAACTGCAAATAAAGTAGACATTGTTAGCTTACAGGCTCCTTTGCAAACCAAAAGCATAGAAAATGAAAGCATTTTCAACAAAACTGGCACCGTGCCTTTAAGGCAGCCATGACCCTGGGCTTCCCATCATGTCTCAGGGGTAACAGTTAGGTCAGTTGTTCTTTGCATAACCCTGAGAGTCAGGGCTCAACATTATCCATTAACACTTAGACAGTGTCTCATTTACCTGGGGAGGCTGGTGGGTTGCTTATGACTAAGATCAGGATACCCCTGGAAGAGAACTAGGATTACAGGAACTTATCCTTCTCTTCCAGGGGATCCTCATCAATAGTCATAAGCACTGATTAGAATAGCAAGCCCATCAACCACCTGCAGGTAAATGAGAAAAACCATGACCCAACAAAATGCAACAGCCAAAATCAGCTGTTGAACAGATTCCTCAAGGAGGCCTGGCCTACTTGGGTGTCTGCTCTGGTGTTTGACTCTAGACAATAGTGCCTGGTAAACGTATGGACGGACCTCCAGGTCGCCGCCTTACAGATATGGGCACATTCTGGAGAAAAGCTGTAGTAGCCGCTTTTCCTCTGTTGGAATGTGCTTTGGGAGAAAACCCCAGGGGTTTTTGCGCCAATTGGTAAACAAGTTTGATACATGAAACTATCCATCGGGAAATGGAAAGTTTCGAAGCTGCTGCTGATTGACCTATAGTTGACAAACAGTTCAACAGATTTTCCTATAGATTGGACCGATCTAGATAGAATTTTAAAACCCTTTTCAGGACCAGAGAATGCAAAGCCCTCTCAGCTGTAGTAAAGTGATTAGGGGACGCCTAGCTGTGCAAACCACCACTCACCGGACCTGACGTGGACCCTGGGACATCCCCCTACATTTTCGCCGCCTTGGTGCTCTGTTGCCTGTTGTGGGGGGACTGCTCTCACTCTAAGCCGCTGCCTCTCGTGTTCTACTCCGCGGACCGCGCGCTGCCCGGACTCAGTGTCCCAGAGGGCAGCGCGATCTCGCGAGAGGTGTGCGGGGCTCCCCACGCCTCCGGGACTTCAAAATCAGACTTTGCCTCCCGCGGCGCGGGATGCCTAGCTGTGCAAACCACCACTCACTGGACCTGACGTGGACCCTGGGACATCCACCTACATTTTCGCCGCCTTGGTGCTCTGTTGCCTGTTGCGGGAGGACTGCTCTCAGTCTAAGCCGCCGCCTCTCCTGTTCTACTCCGCGTACCGCGCGCTGGCCAGGACTCAGTGTCCCAGAGGGCAGCGCGGTCTCGCGAGAGGTGTGCGGGACTCCCCACGCCTCCGGGACTTCAAAATCGGACTTCGCCTCCCGCAGTGCGGGACGCGCGCAGGCTTGCCCGGGCAAAGCCCGGGCCAAGGGCGGGCTCGTCCTTGGCCGTCATTGGCCGTAAGAGGCTAGGCTGGGCCTGGTCTCTTGGCTTGCTTGTTCTTCTGCCATTGATTGGACTATTCCTGGTAAAGTATATTGCCTAAGTGATTGTTTATAATATTATTCAAATAGGCTGGACATTGTGAGTAAGACAGCATGAACAATGGGCAAAAGGAAATTACTGAGTCCGAAGGGAATCAGGCACTACCCCGATACTCTGCGGACTTTACTGAGTTATTTAACTGGGGCAGTTGATGTCTTAGACAAACAGATCCACTCCGTGGAGGAGTCCATTGTGGGTTCGACTTCAGGGCTAAGTCAGGCGACACCTCCGAGTGATAACTCAATTCAACTAAATTCGGGGGGGCAAAATCTCGCAGAAATTAATGGTTGTATTCAAGTATGTACTGATGAAATCCAGTCCATCGGTAGCGAGTCACCTACCCAACCCCCCCAAAAAAAGCAAAGAAAACCAAGATCAGGTGCTCCTGCTATCCAAAACTCCCATACGGACCTGGACCCAGTTGTTGTACATCCTTCTCCTAGTATTTCCAAACACCAAACAAATGTGCCTCCCAAGAAGAAACAAGCAGGGCAGCCTAAAATTAAATCAAAGTTAAGAACTAGTTGTCCAGGTAACACAAGTACCCAGTCACAATCTGAGCTTCAGAAACTAACAGCGATAGTGGAAAGATTGGATTCATACTTAAGAGTTAGGTTAGACCAGTTATCCACTAGAGTGTCCAACGTGGAAAACCTTCTTCTGTCCAAAGTGATTCCATCAAATCCACCCGGAAGCCTAGACAAAGGCATAAATATGACCCTAAACACTGAGACAGAGAAACAATCAGCACTGGATAACGAAGGGGCAAAAAATACAAGGCTGGTCCCTCCGTCATCCAGTATGGTGTCGACAGAGAATATGCATTTAAACTTGGGAAGAAAAGGGGATACCCATTTATCATCAGGGTATATTAATAATCAGGTAACAGCTCCCCAAGTACAAATGCCTCCCTGTTCCCAGTGGTTCGGTCAGAGCAACTGTTTTACAGCTCCCCCGGTTGAGCGAAGGTCCGCAGACCCCCATCTGAACCTCCCACCAGAAGCCACCCCCTATGTTATTATTCTGGGAAACGCACCTGTATACCAATCACCTATAGAAGAATCATGGTCAGCCTTAAAAAACAAATCGCTGCACTGGCTGAGTAATAGGGTGGGGCTCCATAGTCAAATCTTTCAGGATTTTAAGATGGTAAGACGAGTCCAATGGGTGGGGGCAAGGGAGAAGGACTTGATGGGGGACTGCATAGTTTTGACTTTTAGTACGCCCCGACTGGTGAGGGAAATTTTGAACATTGGGCGAAACCATACAGCTAATATAGCAGGTATCAATATATTGCCGTTACGTTTCATTCTCTCATACTCGCGAAATTCCCATAAGACTCTGAGGCCAACACATGAGATCTCAGCTTACAACAGGTTTAACGCCCTATCAGGTCTAGATGATATTGAGTGACTGGACCGGGTCCTGGCAGATAGATCAGTAGCTTTTCCAACAATTTTACCACCTCGACGGGACCCAACTCTCCAAGGGGTAATACAAGCTATTCTACCAACGGATGATCCTTGTACCCAGGTTAAAAAAAGTGCAATACTCCACCTAGATCCGGCGTTTTCTGCTGAAAAGGCCATAGTCAAAAGGTCTATCCCAGTTTTATTACCTCAAAAAGTACTGCCCCGCCAGAAACTGAGAGCTAAGCATAAAATAAGGGGCACAAAATTGGACATTGTCTTTTGGAATGTTGCCAGCCTCCTTAATAAAATTACAAATGTTAATTGGCTGGAAACAGCAACGAAACATAACATCATAGGCTTACAGGAAACATGGCTTTGAACCCCCGTACATCTGTCGGGCTACAAGACTTATTTTTCAAAGGCCATTCAATCCCCTTCTGGGAGACCAAAAGGGGGCTTAATAATGTTTATTTCAAATGTTTTGGTGGTTGATAAAATTGAAGTCCTGAGTTTAGAAACTAACTTTCAGGTAATCATATTGTCTTTTAACAAGGCGTCCACTTTTATTTTGGTAAATTTTTATAATATTTGAAATCAATTGAATTAATTAAGGTTTTAAATAAGGTTTCCGTTTTATTACAAAATTCACGTTCAAAGTACATTAAAAATTCGGTAGCATTGATTTGGGGTGGTGATTTTAACATTTCACTTTGCAAGGGCAGCAGCACTAATAAATGTGGTATCCAAGATGAGGATGGGAATAACTCTACACATTTTGCTCACACAATTGTGGGAAATCGTATGAATGAAATATTGGTCACCGCTGAATTGGGGTTTGCCAACGAATTAGTAAGTCCCCCGGTTCCCTTTTCTTATACTTTGAATGGAAGAGGACTAAATAGCACAATTGATTTTATATTATTTTCTCATTGCTCTGCACCAATAACACGTAACTTCAAGACGCTAGGTAATGCAGTTAGTGACCATTTCCCTAATAGTTTGTCATTGAACAGCCCCTGTTCTTCGATTGAGCAGCATACTTGAGCATTTTGGATCAACAATCCCTAAACTTAGGCAGATTGAATGGATTTTCATTAAAATGGGGTAATGTGGACCAAGAACTAGTAACGGCTAAGATAGTAAAGCGAGCTACGCCTTCCCTGCACACCTGTCTCGACCCTATTGCTACTCCCGAGCAAGTATTGTATAGTTATGAGACCATTACTCACACGATTAAAGACAAACTATGTAGAAGGAAAACAAAAGGGATAACAAGAGGGGATGGTTTAACACTGAGTGCACAAAATCTTATACTAATTTAAAAATCGCACTGAATAGGGAAACAAGGGATAGGAACGAAATAACAAGACTAAGGAAAGCTTATAGTACAGCATTAAACAAACGAAAATCACAGATTAAAGATAGTTTATGGAACCAATTGCATGAGAGCTGCTCCCTGAAAGACAGTGCCACTTTCTGGAAAATAGTCAAGTCTCCTTTTCTCAACGCTGTAAGTGACCTTCCAAAACTGGCGGTAGCGGTAGATGCTCATGCCTGGGTCCAACATTTCTCAAATACTTTCAAACAAGAGACTAACATCACTCTGGGCCAACCCGAGTCCGCTAAACAAACAATCTATCCCATTCAGTTACATTTAACACATAAGGAAGTGACAAATGCCCTAATAACAGCCAAATCAGGAAAAGCTCCAGGTCCCGATGGGTTTCCTGTGGATCTTTTCAAGTATAAAATAGACCTATGGTCCCCCATTTTAACAAGAGTTCTAGATGCCGCCAGTAAGGTCGGCTTAGTCGAATCCTGGTCGACATCAATCCTGGTGCCGATTTTTTTAAAAGGCGATCGCCACAGTCCCATGTGCTATCGGCCCATATCGCTCCTGGACTCCCTCGGTAAAATCGCTGGGCGAATACTCTTGGAACGACTTCAGGCCTGGGCTTCCGACAAAAATATAATATCAGACCTACAGTATGGCTTCCGAGAGGGTTTGGGCACAGTAGATCAAGCTCTGAATCTCTCACTTTTAATAGAGAAGTATGTCCAATCAAAAGGAGGCTCTTTGCACATGGTCTATGTAGAACTGACATCAGCCTTCGACTGTGTCAATCACTCTAGACTTTGGGCGAATATTTTAGATATGGGGTGGATCCTCTGCTTGTGAATTTCTTACGAGAACTTTATTCGGAGGCCACCGCGAGAGTGAGACATGGGGTAGGAGGAGAACTCACCGAGCCCTTTAGGATAGAGAGGGGGGTCAGACAAGGGTGTGTTCTGGCCCCCTTCCTATTTACACTATACACCAACGGGCTCGAACTAGAGATGGTGAAAGGGAGTCAAGACCTGCCAGCAATACGTCGTCGGCCAAATCCAGCATTACTGTATGCCGACGACGCAGTAATTTTAGCAAGGACCCCTGTTCAACTCCAGCGATCATTAAACAACTATTGCAACTTCATGAACTCCCTTAGTCTCAAAGTAAATATAAAAAAGACTTATACCATGCATGCTGGCCCAAGACCAAAAAAACACGAGACATCTTTGTTAGTAATACCAGCCTAGAGTGCACAACATCCTATCCCTATTTAGGGATTCTAATAGATAATAAGCTTAAGTGGACAGCGGCTATCCAAGCCAGGAAACTAGCATTTTTGAGGGCCACCAAAGCACTGGTGGCATTTGCGCAAAAACTGGGAAAGAGATCCCCTCTTGAAATGTTAAAGATTTTCCAGGCAAAATGTATTACTGTCGCCAGTTACGGTTCAGGCCTATGGGGTCATCTAAATACTGATGATCTACAGAGAGTAGAGAACTCTTTTTTGCGTTACCTACTCGCTGTCCCTCAAGGCACTACGACATATGGATGCCATTTAGAAGTGGGGTTGGATCACATCTCGGATATTTTAAAGGATTAACCTATAATGTTATGGCGGCGTATCTGGACCACTGAACAGTGTGTTTTAACTCGTAGTTTGGTTGAGGAATGTATGGGTCTTGATAATATGCAAAATATAAGATGGCTAGCTTTTGTAAAGTCCTTTTTCGACGACTTAGGCCTTTTAAGGTATTTTACTCATCCACTCACTATCTCTGAAGTCCGAAGAAAGGAGCTAAAAAAAATATGTCTTCTCCATTTAAGTGAGCTACGTCTTTTTCAAGAAATAGGGAAAAGCTCAGTACAGCATCTGCTATCGGTCCAAACGACCTTTCTTATCCAACCTTATTTAACATACAATTTGAAAAAATTTTGTTAACTCGATTTAGATTAGATATGTTTCATCGGTTGATTTCATTTCCCCACCAGAAGGATTGGTCCAGGAACCTATCATTCTGTCCCTGTGATTGTAAGTCCCGACAATCTTCAATACATATATTGCTGTTCTGTAAGTTCTATGAAATCCCACGTAGGCGTTGGATTATCCCAATTTTACGAATAATGGGGCTCCGAACCTGTCGCCCTGCTTTTCTGGCACCACAATTTTTGGACTATGAATTATACGCTAAATCTTTAGCTTGTTTTTTTAAATTCTGTGTCAGTCACCGTCCCAATCTTAATTGTACTTAAATACTGCTATTATGTATTTCTATATTAAACTATGTAATTTTAATTATTTTTAATATTATAAGCATGATTATGTGTACTGTTATGGCTTTCAAAATTACGCAAACCGAATAAAGATGATTTGATTTGAGTGATTAGGAAAAAAGGAGGGTAGAGAGATGGTCTGGTTCACATGAAAATCTAACACCACCTTAGGAAGAAAACTGTATAGGGCTCTTTGGATCAGAGTGCCTGTATCTCGCTCACTCTGCGAGCTGACGTGATTGCTACCAAAAAAGCAGCCTTCCAAGAAATATGTTGTAAGGTTGCTTTATGTATGGGCTCGAAGGGTGGACCCATCAATTTCGATAGCACCAGGTTTAGCTCCCAGGGTGGCGACGAGGGTCGTACTGGAGGGTAGACTTTTTTCAAACCCTGCAGAAAATCCTTAACAGCTTGCAATTGGAAAAAAGAGGGTTGAGAGGGTGAGCGTCTATAAGCCGTTATAGCTGCCAAATGCACCTTAATGGAATTAAACCTCAACCCTGCTTTTGCCAGATAAAGAAGGTAAGGGAGAATGACCTCTTCCTGACCCTTGATAGGATTACAATTGTTCTGCATACACCACAAGCAAAAACTCTTTCACTTGCATACATAAGAATGCCTTGTAGAAGGTCTTCTTGCTTCTTTCAAAATGAACATGCAGTCCTGCGGCAGTGCTAGATGGCCGTATTGTAGGACGTCAGGAGCCATGCTGCCAAGTTCAGTGAGGGAAGGTTGGGATGATGAATCCTCCCGTTCATCTTGGATAGCAGGTCCGGCCTGCACGGCAGCATCCTGTAAGGACACTCTGATAGATGTAGAAGGTCCGGGTACCACCACTGCCTCGGCCAGTCTGGGGCAATGAGAATCATCCTCGTGGACGAGTGAGCTAGCTTGTTCACCACCTTTGGGATCAGCGGAAGGGGGGGAAAGGCGTACACAAATGCCCCTGACCAGTCTATCAAAAGGGCATTCCCTTTCGATCCTGGGCAGTAAAACCGTGAGGCAAAGTGTCGGCATTTGGTGTTTTCGTCGTCCGCGAAGAGATCTATGGAGGGACGACCCCAGGACTGGAAGATGTCTTTGACGACCTCGTCGTTGAGAACCCAGTCCTCTCTGTCTTCGAAATGATGTCTGAGAGCGTCTGTTCTCACGTTCTGCTCTCCTGGCAGATGGACTGCTGTGACTGACAGATTCCGAGCCAGAAGCCAATGCCACAGATTTTGTGCCTCCAGGCAAAGGGTACGTGAACGTGTTCCTCCCTGTTTGTTCAAGTAGTACATGGTGGTGGTGTTGTCCATTTGTACTAACACTGATGTTGCTTGAATCGAGGGCAGGAAAGCTTTGAGGGCTAGATGGACTACCCTCAGCTCCAACATGTTGATGTGGTAGGAGCGCTCTTTGGGAAACCACAGTCCTTGTGTCTGGAGATGTCCCATGTGCGCCCCCAACCTTGTAGCGAGGCATCTGTGATCAGTGTCTGTGCAGGCGGAGGTTGATAGAACGGAATTCCGACTTGCATATTTTGTCTTTTCATCCACCAAGGTTTGGACTCGCGAGCTGCGTTTGACAAAGTTATGTTGTCGTCCCAGCGAGCTGACTGCTGGTCCCACTTGTCCTCCAGATCCTGCTGGAGAGGTCGCATTCGTAGTCTGGCATTGGGGACCAGGAAGATGCAGGATGCCATCGACCCTAGCAGAGAGGCAATCCGCCACACCGGCAACTTCTTGTTGTGCAGAACCAGTTGGCATTTCTGAATGATGGAACACTGTCTCTCCTCCGAAGGAAACACTTTTCCTACCTCGGAGTCTAACAGAGCTCCTAAGAAATTTATTTTCTGTGTCGATTGTGAAGTTGACTTGCTGAAATTTACATGTAGGCCCAGCCGGTGTCATAGGTCGATGTATCTCAGGAAATAGTGCCTTACACTGTCCGGGGAAGGACCCTTCAATAGCCAGTCATCCAAGTACGGGTACACGAAGACACCCCTGCGGCACAGAGCGTCTGCTACCACCGCTATGCACTTTGTGAACACTCCGGGGCCTGACTTCAACCCGAATGGGAGGACTTTAAACTGGTAATGAGCTGATCCCACCCCGAACTGCAGGAATTGTCTGTGACGTTGAGTGATCGGAACATGGAAGTATGCATCTTGTAGATCCAACGAACACATCCAAATCTCCCTGTCTGAGATGTGGCTATATTTGATGAAGCACCAACATGCAAAACATTTCCTTCTTGATGTCAGGTTGAGTGTCCACAAGTCCAGAATGGGTCTGTACTCTGCTTGTTGGCCCTTTTCTTGACCAGAAAATATCTTGAGTAAACTCCTTTCCCTCTTTTAGATACTGGTACCCTCTCGATGGCTGACTTTTTGATAAGGGTGGCCACTTCTTTTTGCAGGAGTTTTAACTGGTGACCCGATGTTGGCATTGGAGGGATTGAAGGAGGTCGATGTTGAAAATGAAGAGAGAATCCATTCTGAAGTGTAGCTAACACCCAGCGATCTTTTGTGATAGCTCACCACTCTTCGATATGATTTGAGATACTTCCCCACACTGGAGTGGTCAACGGCGCTGGGGGAAGGAAGAACTCATTTGGATTGCGTCTTGTTGGAGTTGTTTCCTTGACGCTGATTTCCTCCACCTCTGAGGAGCGCCTGCCTCTGTATGGTGACTTTTGTTGCCCATGTTGATCTTGATTCTTCTGCCACTGAGGGGTTTGAATTCTCTGTTGGGAAGATCACCGATTTGTAAGGGCGGAATCTCTTACGGAATTCTTTTTTCTTTTCCAGGCCAACAGCCTTTAGTGTGTCTAGTTCCGTTTTGATACATTGCATTTCCTCATCAGTGTGTGAACCAAACAAGGATGATCCAGAGAAAGGCAGGTTGAGGATACGTCACCGCGCTTCCGGTTTAAGCGCTGTGAGTCGCAGCCAAGATGATCTCCGTGCGCATACCCCATGAGCATATCCAAGCGCTGATAGGGTAGCTCCATCAGCTGCAGCGCTAATGATCTGATTGGAACCCTGGCTGCCCTCCGTAAGGATTTCTTCAAAATCCCTGCGATCCTCCTGAGGAAGCTTCTCAGTGAAGCGTTGTAGAGAATCCCACATGGATCTATCGTAGCGGCCCAGGAGCGCCTCCGCATTTGATACTTTTAGCAAGGAAGCCGAGGTGCCACACACCCTCCGTTCCCAGGCATCTTGTGTCTTGCTCTCCTTGTCTGGTGGTACAGTGGAGGAAGATGCAACAGCATGGGTCTTACTTGCCGCCACAATTATTGCTGAATCCGGGGGAGGGTCGGCTCTGAGGAAGAGTGGATCATCCTCTGGCGAACAATATTTTTTCAGAACCCTCGCTGGAGCAGAATTAACCTTCGTTGGCGTGAGGAAAACTTCCATGACCGTTTCTATGATGCCCGGAACGAAGGGGAGCAGAGGTTTAGTTGCTGTCTTGTGATGCAGGGTTTCAAAGATCACTGAAGACTTGCTTTAGCCAGCTGGCATAGAAATACCTAGCTTAAGTGCCCCTCTGCCCAGAATGTCTTGAAATGTGTAGATGTCATCCACTGGAGAGATTCTCGTTGGTGGACTGTCCGTCAGAGTTGGAGAATAGTCTCAATGCAAATTTTGAGAAGAAGACGAGGAAGGAGTAGGAGACCTGTGCACTCTCCTTCTGCTCCTTGATCTGGACCTCCGTCTGCGTAAATGCACCGAGGTGCGGGTCCGTTCCCTGGCTCTTGAAGGGAATCGATCCTGATCCACTGCTTGGATCAAACGAGCCAATGGAGACCTGGGTTGGGGACTGGAGTACTCCAGCGCTGTTGTGTTCTTCTCAGGAGCCCAGAGATGCAATGGTGTGTACCATCTAGGTGACAACCTGATGGAAGGCGACTTCTGCCCTTCTCTTCTCTCAGGAGATTGTGCCGGAGAGATGGGTTCACCTCTTCATGCAATGACCTTGCTGGTGAATGTCTTGACACTGGGTTGTCCGAAGACGAGATTACCACCTCCGGGGATCTGAATGTTGACCCTCGGTGCGAATCATGAGAGCCTGAAGGTGATGACGATAGGCTCACTGGAAAAGAGGCCTCTCTGGAGGGCACTTAGACAGAGATCTGGAGCATCTATGTGCTGCCTGGGATCCTGACGGAGACATCTGCCTCGAGGAAGACCTCCTCTTCTTAGAAGGGGGGCTTGAACGTACCATAGAACGTGCCCTGGACTTCGAACGCCTCTCCGATGCCGATGCAGCCTCCTTCCTTGACGTTGTATCAGCAGATTTCTGTCTCGACGTCGACCGGTGATGTGCCGGCGAAAGAGTTCTCACTCTCGACATCGGTCTTGTAGGCGTCTTCTGCCTCGACGTCGAGGTTTGTTGAATCGACTTTGAAGAACCATGCTGCTGCGTTGACGCTGAAGGAGGTGTCTTGTGCCTCGACGCCGAAAACCAGTGAACTGATCTTGGCGGAGACCTGTAACTCTACGTCAAACGCCGGTGCTACGACGGAGCGCTGTGCCTCGGCGTCGATCGCCATGGCGACGACTGAGTGATCTGTCTCGATGTCGTATGCCCACCTGGCGACGACGGAGACCTGCCTCTCGACGTTGAACGCCGCCTGGTTGACGTCAACGGAGGAACCGATACCTTCGACGGCGAAGTCTTCCCCGTCGAGTGAAGATGCGCCGTCATCAAAATCTTCGAAGTTTTCGTCGTCTTAGGCAGCTTCGACGTCGATCCAGACACCGATGGAGAACAGGTCGGGACTTCTCTCGACGTCGACCGGGTTCTCTTTTTCTACTGCCTTTTAAGAGACCTACCTCTTTCAGAGAGGCCATAAATCCAAATTCTCTCTCTCTCTCCGTAAGGGTTCTCCTTGACAAGTTCTTGCAATGATGACAGCTGTCTGAAGAATGTGTCTCAGGAAGACAGAGGATACACACAGGGTGTGTATCAGTCCTGGCCTTCTTCTTGCCACAGGAAGGGCAAGGGTCGAAAAGGGAAGGCATTTTTGACAAAAATAAACCTTTTCTGTAGCACAAAAAAGGCAGCACCTACACTCTGGAGTCAAAAGACGTCGAGTGAAAGTGAAAAACTTAAAGATTATCAGAATATTTTTGACAGAAAGTCAAATAGGTAGGAGCTGAAAATCCAGGGTCCTGGAACAACTGACCTAACTGTCACCCCTGAGGTATGATGGGAAGCCCAGGGTCATGCCTGCCTTAAAGGCACGGTGCCAGTTTTGTTGAAAATGCTTTCATTTTCTATGCTTTTGGTTTGCAATGCAGCCTGTAGGCTAACAATGTCTACTTTATGCTTTTTGTTTGCAATGCAGCCTGTACGCTAACAATGTCCACTTTATTTGCAGTTTTCATGATATAGGAGTGTTTGGCTCTTTAAAAAACAGAGTTCAAGGGTTACTTGCCCTCATGTGTTTTTATGTTTGCAAATAATCTTTCTATGGGTAATTCCATTGTTTAGCCTCCTAGGGGGAGCTGCATTGTTATAAGAAAAAATTATATATGTACATACATATATGTAGCGCTGTATATATGTGATTTCCATATTTCATTTTTATATTATTTCCGGGGTCCCCGCACATGGGTGGGAATATTCAGTGCTTATGATTATTGATGAGGATCCCCATGGAAGAGAAACACATGTATTTCCGTGCTCAAATTAGAAGAGCACTCTGCTGTCATTGCGAGGTCATTGCTATTGTCGGAGTCTCAGCTCAGCTGATTACTGTTTACGCGCTGCGAGGAGGGATGTCCAACTTGTGACCAAGACGGGACCTACATACCTTGCCTTCAGGTAATGAGGACTTAGATCATCCAGTAGGGGATTCTTAGCAAAGCACCCGCCCTAGGTAACTAGGTTAGAGAATGTATAGTCGGAGTACACTATACCCAGTACTTATATGCCAGCATATAGACACTGTTTTAGCACGAAGATGGAATCATTCATTCTTTTCACTTTCCTTATACTGCTATTCACTTTTATCTGCTTCTGTCTATTTATCATTGCAGCACATATATTTTATACAAGAATCACAATGGTTCAATAAATATTGAAAACGCCCCTAGTTCTTGTGTATCTCTCTGAGTGAGCACGAGTGACTGAGCGAAAAGATTCTAGATCGGTTACCACAATTCCCTGGGGAGTCAGGGTTGGCATGTTCTGAGGTTGCCCAAACCATTTGTCACCTTGCTAGGTTTAGGAGTACTTATGGTGGCACTGTTGCTAGCAGGTCTATAGGCCAACATATCCTGAGGAGGTGCATGGAATCAATTTAGCACCATCCCAATATTTATGTTGTCCAACAAAAGAACAGTTTCTACTAAAAGGTGGAAACTGTATGACATGGCACCCAATGTTTGTTGGACAAAATAAGCCATGGCAACAGAAATTCTAGAATGTTTTGTTGACCAGGCAACGTATGATGAACTTTCTGTACACTTGACAAGAGTAGATCACATAATTTTGGGATGTGCTCACATGGGCTACAAATGTAACTTTAGATAATCAAAAATTGTCCACCTCAATGTTCTGTTTCTGGGATATAAGTTGTCAAGTAAAAACAGAAGCCTGGTGACACACTTCTTAGAGAAGTGTGTGCTTCGACAGGCTCCAACACCGTTGAAGAGGTTACAATCCATATTAGGATTTCTAAATTTTGGCAACACGTATGTTCCAGATTTCACAGAATGGGTTAAATCATTCTATGACCTGAAACCCAATGTTACCATACCTGGCTGCTGAAAGCTGAATTACCAGAGTTGATGTCCTGCCACCTGTAGTCAACTGCTGTTTAACCTTAGCTTATCCATCACTGTACCCATATCTTTCCTGAAGCCCTCTCAACACCGCCTGTTTCTTAGGGCAATATTGGACACAACATCGCTCCAAGTCTTTCCCCCTACTTTTAGGACCCAGGACAATTGTATATGATTCTGATGTTTGGGGGGATTCGTGCATTCCTGTCCTGATGGTTCTACATCTGTTAAGTCTAGTACCTTCCTGCATCCACCTGGTCACCTCTGCATGAGATCACAGACACCTGGTCTCCAGAAGAACAGCTTATGCATATCAGTCTGCACAAACTGAGGATGATTCAGTTGGGGCTCAAGTTATTTCTTCCATCCCTTCAGGGACTGTCTATTCAGATCTTGACAGATAGCACAACCGCAAGGTGGTACGTCAGCAAATAGAGAATACTGTGATTTCACCTTCTCTGTTGATAAACAATGAGGTTCTGGTTTGGCACTCACCAGCACAAAATGTGTCTGGTTGCATACCATCTGGTGGGCTCTCTGAACACCAAAGCTGACAGCCTCAAGTGGACCCGTTTGCCACCCTCAGCAACATGTATGGTCCACAGTTTCTATGCTCTCCAGTATCTATTGCAAGGAGACTTTTTTTAAAACATTTTTATTGGTTTATACATACATCTAAATAACACTTACAATGCAGAATCTTGGGCTATATAGTTTACAAGACTCAGGGCCAGATGTAGGTGGCCCAATATCGGTCGGTAACGGCCAAAATTACCGAATTTCGGCCGTTACCGACCGGTATTGGGCATTTGGGATGTAGGTGGCTACATTTCAGATTCGGTAATTTAAGGAATCAGTCAATTACTGAATCTGAAATGTAGGGAGCACTCAAATGAGTGCATTGCACAGTTAAGGATTCGGTATTTACCACCAAATAAAGGTTGGTGGTAAATTTTGAAAACCTTAAAAAAAAGCAATTATGGGCTTTTTTACTGTGCCATGTGGCAGACATACATGCCCTTAGGGCATGTATGTGTGCTACATGTGCACCCATGCACTGTTCAGGGGTGCAACAGTTTGTCAATGTGACACCCTGCCACGCTTGCATGAGTTCCCCCTATTACCGATTCGGTATTCACCGAATCGGTAATATTGAATGGCTTCCCATTCATAGGCCCATAGGAATGAATTGGAATCACCGAATCGGTAAATACCGATTCTTAATTACCGAATCTTACCGATTCGGTAATTTTTACAGAAAATGTATCTACATCCCATTTACCTATTCTTAAATACCCAATCAGTAAAATTCGGTATTTAAGAATAGGTAAATTGGGATTACCTACATCTGGCCCTCAGTCTATTATCCTAGATTAATGTCCTTCCTTTTGCGAGGACTACTAGCTAAGCCATCTCGATTACAGCTTACAACAGGACTAATGATAATCATTTAACCATCAACTTGACTGGGCTGAATCGATAGCTTCAACATTCCCTCCCCTCTCCCTCACCCTCCCTCTTCACCCCTAGACGTGTCATGGCGGGCTAGTTCTATAACAATAACGGATAGAGGTCTGGTTCCCCTCCTCCTCGATCTCAACATCTGTTCCCAACAGGTCATATATCCATTCAAGCCAGTAAGCTAATTCAGGGTTGCTAATCTTCTCGCTCCCATCTATAGGAAGGCTCATTTCCACTCACCACGGTGTCGTAAGCTCCCACTAGATTCACTCTGGAGGCACGTTTCTTCAACTATTGTCCTCCGGGGTTCTAACTTGTTGCCTGATCCATCTGCCTCTGGCCGACTCAAGTGAGCCCTTCCCTCTCTTAGCATTTCTAATTCTAAGACTGAAATCTGCACATCGGCAACATGGGAATCCCTACATACAATTGCTAAGCACTACAGCCTGGTCCCCGAATTCCAAAGGGACAGCAGATTTTTCTGACCATCACTTTAAGTCCCTCCTTCGAGTGATATAGTGCATGGGTATCTGTGAGGAAGTTGCAGGTAGAAGTATGCATCAGAAGAAAAAGTTATTTACCATTGGTAATGATCTTTCTGGTGGGTACGCTATCTGCAGATTCCTCACCTGTCCCACCCTCATCACTGTCTTGAAGGATGGGCATGGGCCATTTCATAACATCTCAATGTTGTCCTGCACATAGTCACCTTAATGAGGTTCCAAGAATTTGTTGAACTGCAATGTTATGTTACAGATGTAGCTCTCATACTACTGCCTTGGTTTGGAAAACATGGATAGGAACAGATATTGGATAGACAGGGTTGGGTGCTTTATGGTTCCTCTGGGGTCAATGGCCATTGGCATGGGAGAGCTATGAAAGGTTTCTGGCTCCAGTCTGTGCCTGGGGATATTAAAAAAGTGAGAAATCTGTGGTTAAATATTCTATATTCCAAGAAGGAGGGAATAAGAAGTGATTTAGGGTGTGTTCACCTCCCAAACATCTAACCATTCAGAAACAACAAGAAGGAACCCTGTGAGGGTCCCACGGTAGTACAACAGGAAGAAGTGACTAATGAGTTGTAACCTAATCTCCCTTGATGGTCTGTGCCTGATTTCCGACCTGTGATACAAACAGAAGAAAAAATAAGTGAGACAAAAAAAGGACACAGGCAGGAAATACAAACATTCCCAGACACTAAGAAAGGACTCTACTCTCAAAAGCAAGAAGACGGAGACAGGGTACGATAGGAAGGACTACAGAAGGAGGAGCCGGGTTCGCACATGGGCGGGACTATTTCACTAGATTATGACTATACACAGAGATCCCCTACTACAGAACTTGCAATTTCCCATCGATCTTAATCCGGAGTCGGGCCGGATACAGCATGGCATATTTAACATTCGCTTTTTGTAGGGAGCGCTTAATAGCTATATATTTGCGGCGAGCTTCTTACACCATGGGTGTGAAGTCTGGGAAGATTGCAATGGTCGATCCCTGGTAGGTGAGGGAGCCACATTCCCTTGAAAGCCTGAGAGCCGCATCACGGTCCTGGCAATTCAGGAGTTTGGCAATATTCATTCTTGGGGTTGCTCCAGGCACCAGGCGAGGTTCCAGTGTGCGATGTGCGCGTCCCACAGCAAAGTTGGCAGAGAGAGTTTCCCTCCCAAATATCTCCTAAAGGCACCGATTCTACAAACTTAGCCAAGGGGCCAGTGTCTGTGGATTTGGCCCCGCCAGCAATGCGGACATTACAGCAGCGCGAGCGTGCCTCTAAATCTTCGGCCTTAGTAGGGAGTTGTTTTAGTAGGCTCCCCGCCATTCCAGACGCTTCTGCGCGGTTGGCTGTGTGTCCTCTAAATCAGAGATTCGTTGTTCAGAAGCATTCATTCGAGCGTCCTGGGCTTCAAGGCATCCGTGGATGTCATCTAGCTGGGTAGTGAGAGTGTCCAAATGATTATCGACGGCCTGGAAGCCGGCCCATAACTCCGCCATTATGGCTGCATGCCCTCTAGTTGGCTAACTTGGTCCCATTTCTTGAGTGAAGTATATTGATTAGTGTACATCGTTTATTTCTATAGGTTCTTCTTCTATCTTCTTACTTCTAAAAAACCAGGCAATGGGACCCCATTTCCCGCATTCATAACACTGATGGCCCGGGTGATGTGATGTTTCTAGCTTGCCTGATCGGGGATTTAGTGAATCCTGACCTAGGTTCAGTGGCTTCTTTGAGAACATCTAATTATAGGGATTTGACATAGGCTTTGATACTTTTAAGTTTTTGGGAAAATTACAGAGTGGTTGAGCTCTGGAAAAGGTGGCAGTCATTTCAGCAGCTTTTTCCAGTGAGAGTTTCAGGTGTTGCTTTAACCACCTTTGTGTGGGTACAGGTAAGGAGTCTACATATTTCTCCAAGTACATTTTAGACATAATCTCCTTCTTGGTTGCTTTTTGGGGTTTAAGCCACCGTTCAGCAGCATCCTTCATTTTAAAGAAGAGGGTCCTTGAGGTATCACCAGGTAAGACTTGTTTGTTCTGAAATTGTAGACAATGTGTTTCCTCATCAACCCCAAGCCTGTCAAGTATAATCTTCTTAATTTCCATGTAGGGTATATGCCCACTGATATTGGCAGCTTGGTAAGCAGCCTGTGCTTCTCTGAAGGAGCCAGATAATGTGCCCACCTCTCAACTGGCCACAGTCTGGCTTGGGCTTGTGCTACCTTCTCAAAATTGAGACTATGGTTACAATTTGCAGTTGACCCGCAGACACTTTTTGTAACTGTTCTACCTAGGTTTTCAAGGAGTTCTAAAGATGCTGATTTCAGTGTCTGAGGTTTTAATGTAACTCTCCAGATACCTTCCTAACTACTTCTGTACATTGGCTAGTTGATTTATTTACACATCTGTAGCACTTTTCACCATAATGATGTCTTTCTCCCTGTATTTGTGTACTCCCGAAGTTCGTCTGGAAGAAGTCTCAATCAATCGATCAATCAATCAATCAATCAATCGAAGCATTTATATAGGCCACTACTCACCCGGAGGGTCTCAAGGCGCTAGTCTCTGGATTACTCTTTTATTCACTTTCCTTCTGGTCTTCCTTTTCCAGGTGGAGGTATCTGGTCCGGAGTCCCTGAGAGAGAAAAAAATAAAGAACAGGCGAGTACTCTATTCTAGTGCGATTTTACCTACCCTTTCTACCTTCTCTCTTAACTCTTGCTGTGCCTTCTCTTTGCTTCTTTTTGTTCTCGATTAACTCTTCAATGTCCCGGTTCCATCTGGGTTTCAATGGTATCCTTATCTCCTTACTGATCCTGGCTAAAGGAAGCTCCTTCATTCCCTTCCACTATGTAGGACTTTTGCAACAATTTGGTGGGGAAGAAGGAGAACATACATAAAGAACTCTCCAACCAAAACATATTCCCAACTGAAATCGTCCCGACCATTTTCACCTTTATTTACACCTTTAATTGGTTCTGTTTCACTTGATGTACCCCGCGTTATCCTTTAGTCACAGGTTTCTGCTACTATTTTCTGACTCTCTTCCTGTCCAACTTCTTTTGCTCGCTCTGCTTGTAGGATTTACTCCCTCCTTTTTGTGATTAATTATCCTAGCTCTTACCCCCCCTGGCTATACCCTCCACCTGTGTCCCCTTTCAAGCACCTGGGTAAACCATGCTCCTCTAAGAGCGAAGTTGGACTGAGGCCTGCTCTGGAGGTGTCTGTCTTCAAGAGACCCTTCAGTGAGTGCAGCGTTCCCCTGCTCGTCTATCCATCTCCTCGTTCGCACTGTAGCTTACTCGTCCTCACAGACCTTCTGCGTCTTGCTCACGTCTCAGGATCCTCCACTTCTCCTGGCTCCTCATTCTGCCAAGGTCACCTACACCTTCTCTGTTAGCCAAGGACTCTCCTCCACGTAACCCGATGCCTACTCCGCCACCTGTTCCTCCTCATCGTCCTCTGCCTCCTACACCACCACCTCCGCCGAGGTCTGCCTCGTTACCACATCTCCCGACGCCGCCTACAGGACCACCACAACCTAGGCTCCCGTTTAGGCCTCCACAGTTCCCTCCGCTACGGCCCGTGGACGTCCGAGGCCACGGAGGTCGAGATCTCGCTCCAGATGGAGGGATAGATCCAGGAGTCGCCGTCGCTCTTCTACAAGATCCAGATGGCGCCGCAGGAGGGACCGGTCGAGGTCCCGCTACACGGATTCATCCAGTGCCCGGGACTATTCACCTACCCTGTCGGACTCCCCTCAGACGAGGGTGTCTCCAGTAGACGACATAGTCTCCTTCCAGGACGTGTTGCTGCGAGGGGCGATTAAGCTGGGCATCATGCTCACTGTGCCCGCACCATTGACTTCCGTCATTTTCAAAACTCTGCACAAGAAGCAGCTGTCTCGCCCTTTGCTACCCTTGGGGCCTGGGCTGGTAGAACCGGCCATGGAGCTGTTCCTCACTCCTGCGGCTACGATGTCGGCACCTTCTAGGCTGCAGAAGAAATATAAGGCTCCTGATTCGGACCCAGCATTTCTTCAGGTGGATCCCACGCCTGACTCTGTAATTGTGACGGCGGCAAGAAAACAGCACGCCACCATCCCATCATCGACAGTGCCTCCTGACAAGGAGAGCCGCTGGATGGATTCAGCAGGCAGGAAGGTTTGCGGGACAGCCTCCACATCGATGAAGGCTGCGAGTGCCTCAGCCCTGTTGGGACGTTACGATCGGGCTCTGTGGGAGTCCCTCCAACAGTTTCGGAACACCTTACCCGGGAAAAAAGGGAAGATTTCCAAGAGATCCTCGCTGAAGGTCTGCTGGTTTCCAACCAGGTGATAAGTTCGGCTGCGGATTCTTCCCTCTTGGCAGCCCACGGGTACAGCCATGGGGTCAACCTGAGGCGCCTGGCTGCGTCTTACATCCTTGAAGCCCGAGGGGCAGCAGAGAGTTGCTAACCTACCCTTTTTGGGCGAGACCCACTTCAGAAAACATGCGGACGACGAGATGGCCCGCATGAAGGCGGAGGCGGAAACCCTGACGGCTGTCGGGTTGGAAAAGCCTAAGGAACAGAAAAAGACCTTCCGCCCGTTCCAGAGGCAGTTCGGGGCGCAAGGCAGAGGGCAAGGTCGGCAGGCTGGACAGCAACAACATCATCAGCAGTTCCAGCGGAAACCATTCCAAAAGCGCCAGAGGGGCCGAGGTGGTCAACAATCTTCCACCGCGACCAAAGGCCCGGCTGGGTCTAGGCCCTGAGGTGCTTCTTCCCCTTCATCCGTTACCCGCTCCGGTGGGGGGAAGCATTCAACATTACCTGGCAGAGTGGAGAAACATTACTCAGGACAATTGGGTGCTGAATATTGTTTGCAATGGATACAGTCTTCGTTTCACCAACCCGCCTCCAGCAATTCCACCGGTGGGCTCACAGTTCCAACTGCGCGAGCTCCAGGCGGAGGCCGATACCCTGTTAAGAAAAAGGGCGATAGAAGACGTCCCTCTGTCTCAAAGGGGAAAGGGTCTTTACTCACGCTTCTTCCTAGTCCAGAAGAAGGACAAGAACGAGTTCAGACCCATTCTGGATTTGCGACAAGCAAACAAGTGGATTCGTAGGGAAAAGTTTTGCATGCTGTCTTTGCACCAGATTTATCCGCAGCTACAGAGAGGAGACTGGCTGTGCGCGATAGATCTGCAAGATGCGTACTTCCATGTGCCCATTGCACGGAAACATCGGAAGTTCCTGCGCTTCCTCGTCGGCACCAATCACTATCAGTACACCGTACTACCGTTTGGACTGAAGTCTTCACCCAGGACTTTTTCAAAATGCATGGCTGTGGTAGCAGGGCACCTGAGAGAACAAGGTGTTTGTCTACCCGTACCTGGACGATTGGTTGATCAAAGCCTCCACCTTCCAGGAAGCACAATTGCACTTCAACAGGACGGCCGTCCTTTTGAACCGTCTGGGGTTGCACAAAAACCTGTCCAAGTCTGTCCCGATTCCTGTGCAGTGCCTGCAGTACTTGGGAGCCTCCATCAATACGCTGTCGGCAAGCGTGTCTTCGGAGGAGAGACGCTTATCCATCCTTCGGAAGGCTCAGGCTCTCATAGCTGCTCCATCTACAACAGTGAGGACGGTGTCTTCTCTACTGGGATCGATGGCCTCTTGTACCTTCCTCACTCCGCACGCGCGCCTACACATGAGGCCGCTGTAGGAATTTTTGGAGGACCAGTGGGACCAGAGGAAAGGGTGTTGGGACGACCGGATTCAGTTGTCTCTTCACGCCCAACAGTCCCTGAGATTGTGGTGCTCAGCAGAGAATCTCCTCAGAGGGGTTCCTTTCCACAAGGACATCCCGACTCAGACTATCGTTACGGATGCGTCTCTCCTGTGCTGGAGAGCGCATTCAGACCATCTACAGATCCAGGAAACGTGGTCTCCGACAGAGTCCACGTATCACATCAATTTCCTGGAACTCGGGGCGGTTCACTTGGTGCTGAAGGCCTTTCATTCGTCCTTCCAGACCAACTCCTTGCTTGTGCAGACGGACAATATGACGACGATGTATTACCTCAACAAGCAGGGGGCTCGAGATCGCGCACACTGTCACAGGAAGCGAAGGCGATCTGGCACTGGCCTTTAGCCAGAGGACTGACGATAACGGCAACTCATCTGCCAGGTGTGCAGAATGTTCAGGCGGACGCCCTCAGCCGGTTGCTTCACGAAAACCACGAGTGGGTCATAAACGACGAGGTTCTTGACGACATCTTCGCCATGTGGGGCACTCCAGAAGTGGATCTCTTCGCCACCGCCGAAAACCGCAATTGCCGCGACTTCGCCTCGAGGTATTACCAGCCAGGGACACTGGGGAACGCGTTATGGATCAGCTGGTCGAACAGCTTTCTGTACGCTTTTCCACCCATTCCCCTGATTCCGGCGGTGCTCATCAAGCTAGCCTGATCCAGGGCGCGGATGATCCTCATTGCGCCGGAATGGCCCAGACAGTGGTGGTTCACGGATCTACTTCACCGGTCGATCCTACCTCATTGGCGGCTGCCGTTTTGGCCGGACCTTCTCACGAAGTTCGGGGGGCAGATGGTGCACCCCAACCTCTCATCGTTGGGTTTGGTGGCGTGGCTCCTGAGATAGTGCAATATGGCCACTTGAATCTTCCTGAGGATTGCATGGACCTATTGAAGGAGGCTAAGAGGCCATCTACTAGGACCTCTTATGCTTACAAGTGGAAGAGATTCTGCATCTGGTGCATGTCTAAGAACTATGATCCGACGACCTGCAAGGAGGATGTTATCCTTCCATACCTTCTGCATCTAGCTCAGTCTGGCCTTAATTTCCATTCCATTAAGGTTCATCTGGCTGCATTGACTGCTTACAGAAAATGCCCTTCGCAGACATCCTTCTTCCAGATTCCTGTGATTAAGGATTTTTTGGAAGGGTTGGAGAAGGTGTTCCCTCCTGTTCGGCTTCCTTCGCCTTCATGGGAACTGAATGTGGTGCTGTCCAGGCTGATGAAGGAACCTTTCGTGCCTATTTATAAGGCTTCACTGCAGCACCTGTCTTGGAAGGTGGCGTTCCTCGTGGCCATTACATCGGCCTGCAGGGTGAGTGAAATTCAGGCATTGTGTTGCCAGGAACCTTATACTGTATTTCATGCTGCTAAGGTTGTTATGCGTACTCACCCTAAGTTCCTTCCCAAGGTGATTTCTGATTTTCATGTTAATCAGACTATAACTTTATCAACATTTTTCCAGAAACCTTCCACTCCAGCGGAACGGTCTCTTCATTCCCTGGATGTCAGAAGGGTGTTGAAATTCTATCTGGATAAGACCAAGGGTATTCGTAGATATGACCAATTGTTTGTCAACTATGGGTCGGTTAGGACTGGTCTGGCTACTTCGAAACAGTCCATCTCTAGGTGGATTGTGTCATGTATCCAGCTCTGTTATCAGAAAACGAATAAGACCTTAGGGGGTAAGCCTAAGGCTCATTCTATCAGGGACAAAGCAGCTACAACAGCTTTGCTTCCAAATGTTCCCATTGCAGAGATCTGCAGGGCGGCCACTTGGAAGTCGGTCCACACCTTTGCGAAGCATTACTGTCTGGACTCTGATGCCAGAGCAGATGCTCAGGTCGGACGGGCTTCGCTGCGAAATCTGTTCGCATAATAGTGGTGTTGTCTTTTTTCTCCACCGCCAGGTTGTTCTTTGGGATGGGCTTGACATTCTATTCACTAGATTATGACTATACACAGAGATCCCCTACTACAGAAGGAGTAGTTTCTTACCTGTAACTCCAGTTCTGTAGTAGGGGTATCTCTGTTATAGTCATAAGCGCCTGCCCTCCTCCCCGGTGGAGAAAATGGTACTGTGATGTATGCTACAGGCCTTGCTTTATGCACCTTCAAAAAGATCGGAAAGAAAAAGGAAGGGGCTGTGCATGCTGGGATACCGAGGGTCTCTAGAGAGTTCCTTAAAGGCACGGTATCCCTTTTCCAGACACATAATGGCAGCCTATGGAGGCTTGTCTGTCCTTACCTTCCTCTCTATCATTCCAAGGATTTGGTGAGGGGAGGAAAGTTTCTCTGTGGGTGAAACTTGACAGATTGTGTTAAATGTGTTATTGGTGTTATATCCTTGGCATTTCTAGTTGAAGTACTGGACAGTGTAGCCTTGTAGGTACAGGCTGCATTATTGTCTCTTAAGTGTCTATGCAGGATTGCAATGAAGACAGTTTAAGAGATTATTTTTGATTGCTCCGGGGTCCACGCATATGGGTAGGACTATTTCACTAGCTTATGACTATAACAGAGATACCCCTACTACAGAACTGGAGTTACAGGTAAGAAACTACTCCTTTTTAATACTCCAGACGAGGCGGCAAGGTTCTGGAGGAAGCAACAGGATGGCAGCGGCCCACGTGAGCGTAATGGTGGCCCAAACCCTGCCCCATGGTGAGCAGTGGCACGCTTGTACATTAGAGTTCACTTGGACCTGCCTAAGCTTCGGTCTGGAACTCCACACATGATTATGTTTCGCATCCAATGACTCGCCAAATACATTTCTTTGAACCCACAGGTACTTCTACCTAACTGATGTGATAAGAGTCTATATTGGGCGAATGTGACTCTAGCTTCGCTAATTCCTTCAAAGGACGGCTCCGATGGGGTGTTGACTTCCCCCCCAGGATGTTATCCTGCTCTCCTTCTATCGCTTTCTCTCTCTCTTTCCAGACTATCGTTGTTGGATTGGGATTCACCGGGTGCCTTGATTTTGTGTATCCGATGGGGGTGGGGGGGAGGGGGGGTTAGTGGGGCAGGGATTTCTTTATTATTTCTTGTTGTATGATTATATGTTGGTACAGAGCGCATTTCACTTATTCTACGCAACGTGTATGTTTCGTAACCCTGCCTATTGTAATGAAGTACTCAATAATGCTTAAATTACCTCTAATGAAGACCGTGGCCATTGCTTGCACCTTAGATGTCTATCTTGGAATGTACGGGGGCTATCCAATCCCAAAAAGATCTAGGTGTTGGCTTACTTGTGCAGACACTCCATTCAGATAGCTTTCTTGCAAGAGATGCACATTGCATCGCTGCCCACGCATGGCTTTGCAGCATCTTGGGGTAGCCACTGTTTCTTTGCTAATTATAGTACATACTCTCGTGGGGTATGTATTTTGATCAACCGCTCCCTTCCTTTTCAGGTCTCGGAGGTGATAGCAGATGATGAGGGCAGGTATATTATTGTGTTGGGACTGGTGGGGGGAGTATCGATTTTACTGGTTAATGTATATGCACCAGATGTTGGCGCTACTGATTTTTTTCCCCAGATTGCCACTTATATTGCCCACTTAGGAGCTGATAATATCCTTATCGGTGGTGACTTTAATCTCACACTAGATCCCACTGTCGATACCACAGGACCAGGCCGCAATACAAAACCACAAGCTACACTGGGCCTTACTGACCTCCTGGATTCCCAACTACTTGCAGATCCATGGCGTACGTAGCACCCGGGATCCCGCAATTACTCCTTTTACTCCGCTCCACATAGCTCGTGGTCCCGGATAGATCATTGGTACCTTACCCCATGATTATTGCTGCCAGTGCAAACGATTGAATATCTCCCCCGCACGCTATCTGATCATTCTCCTGTTCTGCTCTCACTTGGATTCCCTACCATTCCCATCGGCTTTACTCGCCTCAGTGTTTCATGACGAAGTAGGCAATGCTATTACGTTATATTTTTTGCACAACAAGGTTACTGCATCTTCCAAAGCAATGTTGTGGGATGCTTTTAAAGCATTCATTCATGGGGTTTGCATCTCCAAACATGCAGGGGTGCTCCGCTCTATACGAGGGGAACTAGAGAAAATCAAGCAGCAGTTACGAGACATTGACGAATCTGTGCAGACCTCCTCCTCCCCGGGCTCATTGCATGCCTGTGCTACACTAATGACTGACTTTACTGATGCCGTTGCCCGGGAGGTTAAATTTCTTGGCAAATATGCTCGAGCATATGGGGAGAGTGAGCGACCCAGCAGGACACTAGCTTGTATTCTGAGACCACATTACCAGTCCGCATTTATTACTCACCTATATACGGACGCAAACGTCACATTGACGAAGAGAACAGACATCACTGCCGCTTTCCTCTCCTATTATAGCCATTTATATAAGACACAGGATCCCCCAAAGGGTCCGGTCCTTCTGGATTATTTACAAGAAGTGGCCATCGTCTGGCTAGAACTGGGACAGCGTGAGTTCTTGGCCTCCCCAATAGATGTGGCTCAAATTAAGCAGGCTATCAGTGACAGTTCCGGGAATCGTGTCCCTGGGGGGAATTTTAAAAGGCTTATAACCACGAGTTAGCTCCGAGACTGATTGAAGTATATAATGAGGCATTGGGAGCTAGGACTCTTTCCCCAACAATGCGCGAGGCTATTATCACATTACTACTTAAACCTGGGAAGTCACCGCGCCAATGCTCGTCCTATAGGCCATTGTCGCTCCTTAATCATGATTATAAAATTCTCTGCAAGATATTAGCCACCCGTCTATCGTTATTCATGGACACTACCCGGTGCCCTTTTCAAGTGGGCTTTGTCCCTGGCAGATCGACCTCTCTTAATTTGCAAACAGTTTTCTAGGTTATAAATCAAATGGAACCCACGCTACCTGCCGTGGCGGTCCTTTTAGATCCTGAAAAGGCATTCAACTCCTTAGAATGGTCCTTTTTATATGCAATAATGCAGAAACTGGGTATCCCTATTGGTTTTCTCAACTTTGTGCGCTTATTGTACACTACCCCAGTTGCCCGATTGAAACTCAACGGCGAGCTCACTGCGCCATTTCCGCTTTCGTGGAGTACCAGACAAGGATGCCCACTCTCACCTTTGTTATTTATTGTAGCCTTGGACCCACTTGCGCATCAAATACAGGAACGTCATTTTCATCGGGCCCTACAACTTCACACAGGTCCGCTTATCGCTTCATTTTATGCCGATGATGTCATGTTATTTGTGCGGCAACCAACAGAGAACCTCCCCCCACTCTTGTGCGAAGTAGTCTGATTCGGGTATATTCGGGATTAGTAATTAACTGGTCCAAATCTGAAATGTTTCCACTCACCCCAGCAACTTCCCGGGCAGATTTTGAATTCCCCTTATAATGGTGTTCGAAGTCCACTAAGTATTTAGGTATCTTCCTGCATTGTAACGTGGCGGAGGTAATTCGCCTTAATTATGGTCCAGCTATCGACTGCCTCACGATGCAGGTGGACAAGTGGATTAAACTCCCCCTTTCTATGGCTGGCCAGATTGCTGTAATAAAAATGGTGGTCCTGACGCGGTTTCTATATTTTTTTTCAAATAACCCTATTGCATTACCACAAATTTTTTTGATACACTCCGATCTTTAGCAGCCCCGTATAAGGTGGAACACGTTAATCATGTCATACGAGTGTGTGGGTTTTGGGATTCCTGACTTTTATTACCTTGTGGCCCAAATCCATTTCACATATTACTGGTATCCCCCAGATTCCCAAATTTAATATCGAAACCTGACCGTTCGCAAATACACCCAAAATTGTCCTCTGTTGTCCTCCCACAAGGTCTACCTCGTTGCCCCACTGAGATTCAGACAGTACCAACAGCATGCTGGGCTTGGACTAAATTACGGCGTTATCTACAGAAGGAGGTCCTCCACTCTGCGCACATTCCCTTGGCAGAGTATGCTTAGTGGAGAGAGCGCACAGGACACTGGGCCCTAGACGGTTGCCTTTGGCCGAGTCACGTCCCATCATTGCCCGGCTCATGAATTACAGCGGTAGAGACACTGTGCGTAGGATAGCGCTGGAGACAGGTTGGTGAGCTTACTCAAAAAGTAAGGTCTTCAGCTTCTTGCGGAAGTCAAGACGAGAGGAGGAGGCTCGGGTGTGTTGTGGGAGGTTGTTCCAGGATTTAGGTGCCAAGTATGAGAAGGAATGATCCCCTGCCCATCTTTTGTGTACGCGAGGTGTGTGCTAGTGAGAATCCGGCAGAGCGGAGGTGTCTGAAAGGTTAGTCGAAATAAATGTGGCTATTCATGTAAGCAGTGTTTGTAATACAGTGTTGGCGCAGAGGCAAAGGGATTCAATCACATGCATGGGGCCAAGCCCCATGCTAATGAGGAAGCGCCCTCTGATTGTATTACAGAAGGAGACCCACAAGGACAGAATGTCATTCATTCCTGGGATAGTTGTATAGACAGCAGTCTCCAGAAACAGGAGGGCATGGCCCCACTGGCCAATTTGTAACATCCACTCATCTGAGGTGGTAGACTGCCACCCTGCCAAGAAAAGGATGGTGAGGAAGCCCCGGGTGGTGGACTGTGCTGCTCGCTGACCCTACGGTCCTAGGAATTTCCCTGGCATGGCAGCAAAGAGGCTTGGATGGCTGATGGGCCAACAGTGTCAATTGGCAGTGTTTAAACCCTCTGCAAAATCGTTGTAAAAGATGAAACTGTGGAAATAACAAATAATCTCTGTTAACATGAGCTGAAACCATCTTGCTTATGGCATCCATTTTGTCAGCTATGTAATTCTTCCATCCTCTACTGCTCGTCTTTTTCCCTGCCTGTGCTGTCTATTTTAGTTATCTTCCTGGCTCAGCTAAAAGCAATATGCATGCTAAAGAGTTTGTAGTTGCCAGAATACCTGGTCTCAGACTCAACTGTCAATCTCATAGTGCTGCCATTAGCTCTCCTGCTCTCCCTCCCACTTTGCTGACTAAGTGATTTCCCATTTACCCATGTTTGTTGGTAGTTATTCTTGTGTAGGCCTGTACCTTCTATTTGTAACTACAAGCTTACCTTATGGTCTGTGTATTTAAGCCACTACCTCCTGGAACACTCGAGGGCGTTGTATGGATGTGGTCTCACTCATGAGTGAATAAACTTATTTTGAATATCAGCTTCAGTGTCAATCTCTATTTTGTTGGTCTAAGGACCCATGGACAAAGAGAAGAGTGAACCCTGCACCGGTGTGCCCCTAAAAAGGCACATTTCCATAAAACTAGGGAGCTGGTGGGCGCAGAGTAGTAGAGAGACCAAGGGAGAAAGCCGTAGATCTGCTGTCCTTAAAGTGCTCCAGCACCAGGTCAGTCTTGTCCCCGAAAATACAGGACCAATCAAGGGGCATGTCCATCAGTGTGAAATGGACATCCCTCAAAAAGCCAGTGGATCGCATCCAATCTTGTAATCGTATGGAAACACTGGTCACAATGGCTTAACCCAAAGAATCCGTGGTATCTAGACCACAGTCTATCGAAAATGTGGCTGTGTCCTGGCCATCTCACATGGTGTGGAATATAATGGTGTGAGCCTCCTCCAAAACTATGAGTAAGACCTGTTTCAATGAGTGTCATTAGGTGTGGCTGTAGCGATTGAGCAAGCATGAGATATCAATGTAACTTAAGGCAAGCCTTGTAGAGGAGAAATCCCTTGTTCTGAGGTGTCAATGCACTTTGACTGAAGTCTGCATTACTAAACTTTCAGGGGAGGGCTGCTGTGAAAGGGAGGTCGTGTCCCCTGAAGCAGGATGGTGATGTCTACCAATTTGTGGATCGGGAGTGGGAGACTGTTTTCAGATTGGTGCAGCTCATAGCAAGTAATGAATGATTCAAATATCTACATTTTCATTTCTTACATATCACATGCTTACACCCGGAAGGCTTCCCAGGATATCCACAGAAAGATGACGAGCTTCCGCAAGATGTGCAGTGACCAGTGCCACATTCCATCACATGACATGAGCATGTGGTCCCGTGCTAACTTATTGGGAGATGGTGGGGACAAATTTAAGATGGGCATCCAACATAAACATCTAGGCCATAACAGGGCATTGCCTGTTGGGTCTAATACCATACCCAAAGAGGGAAAATTTGGTGTAGATTTACCTCCCTGGGTTTGGTGCTGGGTAAACTCAGACTGGAGATAAAGTGTCCATCGCCAAGTGCTCCCAATTATGCGGCTTAGTTGAGGGGCATGAGGAAGCGGGCCTTAGCAGAGGAAAGGTACATGAGGGAGGTGCACACTGATGACAAAGTATCAGCGGATTTAATGTTGTGGTGAGACACTCAATATGCTCTCAGAACCGGAGAATGTGAATGGGGAAGAGAATAATACATTACAGGAGAGCCCAAATAATGGACAGTAGATAGAGAGGAGCTGTAGGACTGTATTTGGGAATAATGGGAGGTCTCGGGGGCTACACTGTGTAGGGAAGATTGACAATAGTGAGAATAGAAAGGATACACTGGTGTAATCCCGAACGAGGGCCTGGTCACAATTCCTTTTGCTATGTACCATAATCGGGAGGGGTAGGTTCCAGCAAAAAGTTAATTCTATTGCTTTTGTGGTATTGTGCTGTATCTGGGCATGGGGATGGAGAGAGGGAGCATGTTATTGTTTTGCATTGTTTGCAGATATTGTGCTGAATGTTCCATGGTCTGCAATACATTTACAAAAATTCAATAAAGAAGTTGGAAAAAAAAGTTTGAGCACAGCAGGGAAAAGGAGGGACACCTGAACTGCTGGTTGAGGGGAAGACTTAGCTGACAGACCTCTGCCGTATAGTTGCCTTGCATGGGCGGCTCCTCCGCTAAGGTGGAGGAGAGTCGCCCCACTGCTCTTAGAACAATAAAAATAAAATGATAATAACATACTCATTTTATTTGCAGGTTCCAGGCTGGGTGGGGGGGAGCAGGGCTGGAGGCACAGCGGGAGGAGTGGTGTGTACACTCCAAGTGCACATGACTGCTTGGCCAGCTGGCTTGGCCCAACCAAACAGTCATGCGCATTTTGCAAGTTCCCCACATGGCTGCAATACACAGACTGGTGGGGAATATGCCCTGTTCCCCGTCCCCATGACCTATCACAACGCTGCATTGCAGTGCTGTGATTGGCTATTGGGAGCCTGGATGCTTCCTGGTTCCAGGGCTGCCGGAGAAGTGGAGGAAAGACACGCCGGCAGAAGAGGTGGTTTTAAAAAAAATTATTTGGTCACCCGCCCCTCCACCCTCATTCCCTGTCAGCCGTTACTGTTGCCTGGTGTCACCACCACTCATCGTTGTAGGAATATTCCAGCTTTTTAGCTATGAAGCAAACCATGAATAGGCAGCTTATTACGCAGCCAACACTGGTGGAGATTGTCATGTACAGACCCCAGGCTATCTCCAACTATGGCCCAACACAAATGACCTTTGATTGGTAGGCAAATGACAACTCACGCTGTAGAAATATATGGTGCCTTAATGATTTCCAGATAAAAGATCTGGTTGTGCTGCATGAGATTTCAGAACAGATCAGGAAGTAACTCACACTCAACAACACTGGGGAAAGGAACCCAGAGATAGTGTAGGGTGCTCTTAAGGACAAAGGCAGTGCTTAGAGGTGTATTAATGCAAGGAGCAGATAGACACACATGTGAGGAAGACTGCATTGGGAAAACTGATACCGAACTTGAGGAGCTAGAAAGAAGACATAAGATTAATCAATCTAGAAAGGTCTGGAGCAAATATATCAGTATTAGGGCAGCTATAAACCTTACAACATGATAGAACTAACTATATCCTTATCAGAGTGAGAACCTGATTCTACGACGGGTGCAACAATGTGGGTACAGAATTGGCAAACAAACTGCCTGCTATTCGAGCCCATAAGTATATCAGGGACGAGGCATCAGGGAGGTGCAGAAGGGAAGCTACAAACCTACACCACTTATTATCAGGCATTATATTAATTTGCCCCCAACAGCAAGATCTGCCCACCTGTGGTCCTCGTCACCTTAAACAAGTCAGTGGGAGAACTACTGGAGGGCCCTATAAGTAGGGTCGAGATACTTGAGGCAATAGAGAGCTTGAAAAGAGGTGTGACCCACAGATAGGCACTCTGTAGCCCAGTTAAACCCAGTTCTGGCAGAGGTCTACAACCTGCTTCAGCCATGAATCATGAATTTCCTACATGACAGCAGAAGCTACAATCTCCATCATAGCAAAAGCACATAAAGACCCCACCCACTGTATGTCATACGGACTGACTTCCTTGTTAGACATGGATGTAAGGATCTTTGCCAAAATTCTGGTGACTTGGCTAAACTGAGTGATGCCATTTCTCAGTCATGCAGATAAGACTGGATGTATTTTGGGCTGGTCAACCATTGACCGTATCAAGAAGGTCCTCCACCTGATAGATATCACAACAATATGTTTTTGCCAGCTTGCCAGCAAAAAAGGCCCAATTTGAACACCCTAAACCCAACTTACCAACCCAAGCCAGGGAATATGGTAGACTATAACTGACGAACCTCTCACACATTACTTGACGGTACATATAGGGCAACGATCAATGCCGTGAGACTACTGTAGGATTTATATTATTATTAGCTAGTTCCAAAGCCTCTTTTCCCATGGTTAGACACTCAAAAGAAGTCTAAACTATGGTGCTAAAGTGTGGTAGACCAGTTACACTGTCTCAAACGAGACAGATAGCTTGTCTGCCTTATTACGAGTACCAAAGGATGTAATGCACGTGCGATAAGGTGGACAGAATATCCTTCACGTTTTTGACAGAATTACCTGCCCACCAAACTCTAAATAAGGCCCCATGCTTGATTCCGGTCTGGGAAAGACATGGCTTGGTAGTTCGGACTGGACTGTTCCCATGAGGCACAGGGTCAGAGCTGATTTGCATATAGCCTGTCTAACCCAGGGTGGTGTGGAGTGCAAAAAAACGATGGATTTAGGCCCAGATCCTTGTACTGGGGTGAATGTATGACATTGTTCTACATTCTGTCCATCAACTGTGTTTTTTGCAATGTCCAATAAAACAAAGCATTGAATGATGAAATCTAGCCTATGGTAAAAGTCAGTCCCTAGCTAAACCGTTTTACCATCAAAGTGGCCACTTTGAGTTTCTTTGCTTGCCTCTAACCCACACAATGTTGCTGACTAACAGAGTTGTTTCCAATCATCTACTGTACTTTGAGAAGGTTGCAGTATGTCTCTATTCTGGTGTTTCTGACCTGTGAAATGTGCAGCTAAGGCCTTGGTCTGAGAGCCTATTACCCTATTACCCTTCATTGAAGATGTTTGTAGTACACAGTTCTAATGAAGCTCCAAGGAAAGCGGAAGATGTTTCTCGTTAAGATATCTTTGTACAAGACTTAAATAACCTTTTCTGATATTTTTATGAAAAGTCTGGACCTCATGAATAATCACGTGGAATATAGGAATTGGCATAAAAATTCTGTTGCATGTCATTAAAATCTGCTACATATTATATATTATAATTAATACTGATGCATAATATATGAGCAATTGGTTCACTATCAAGCTATAATAAAGCAAATGTTATATGATAAACATGTGCAGGTGATACCAAAGGATGCAAGTGTTTATATATGAGAAACGTACACATGAATACCTGAATGAATCAAATGTTTTGAAGGAGAAGTAAGCAGAAATTATGTAGTGATGACGCTGGAGCCAAGGTAAGTTAAGTAGTTTATTCGCTGGCTACGCGTTTGTGGAGCACACAGCAGCAGCTCCACCAGTTACAAAGCAGCCCCAACTGTACAACGTATTTCAACCTAAACATTCTAAGAATATTACATAAAGCAGAACCATCACCAAGCAACATAGAACACTGGCAGGGGAACGCCCTCACCACAGAGAAGCATTCACATAGAGACCAGATACTGCAAATTACAGTTGAAGAGTAACCTATCAGTATCTGTACTTCTCCGTCATAGTTGTTTCATTATGTATGTAACCAATCTATCCAGCCCCTATTACAGGGAAACATCTGTTATCTTTCATAGAAGATCAAATATAATTAAGGACCTGGGCTGGCTAGTGCAGGGCATTGTGGGTGTTAGGTAGCTGATGGTATCACAATTTCCTAAGCTGGATCTGCCAAACTGTTTTTAAATTAAGTTAAAAAAAAGTTTCCACATTTTATTTTTGACTTTTTATTCATGAATACAATGTTAAAATGTGTTAAGAGCATTCTGCTGAACCATCCCAATGAAAGAAATATGACGGAGCTCTATATATACAGGTAAATTAATTTTCCTAACTAATAACTGCCTACAAGCCCCCTGGGCCTTGACTGACTTGAGACCAGACCGCCGACCGGTTAAGGCCCTTGTGGACCCCACTCAAACGCCTTTAGGTACCCACCTCGCATCTCGCTCTTTCTCTCACCTTGTTTTCTCTCTACTTTTGTGCCCCTTCTCTTGCTCTTCATGCGTTTTCTCCCGCTCTTTTGTGCCTTTAATCTCACCCTTTCTATCACTTTTTATGCCTTTCCTTTAATTCTTGGTGCCTTTTCTCTCTCTTTATGCCTTTTTACTCACTCTTTCTCAGACTTTCGGTGCCTTTTCATCCACTCTTTGTGCCTTTTCTCTCACTCTTTTTGCCTTTTCTTTCACTATATCTGCAACTTTTTCTGCCTTTCACTCACTGTTTGTGCCTTTTCTCTCACTCTTTCTGGGACTTTTTTGTGCTGTTTCTTTCACACTTCTGCCTTTTTTCTCACTCCTTTTGCCACTTTTTTGTACCTTTTCACTTGCTCTTTGTGCGTTTTCTCTCACTCTTTTTTTTACCTTTGCCATCTGTCCACCTTCTCTGCATGCCCCATTCGAAATGGCACTTTTCTACCTCAGTGTGGCCCACCTCCTGCCACCACTCCTTACCTGTTCCTCACACTTCTCTCATTCTCTGCCATTGCACTCCTTCTCAGCCTCACCCACTGCCCTCTATGCTCCTCCCCCTCCCAAAATGTACTTAATGGCGGCTGCAGAGCTCCCGTCCAGAAGATGAGCCACAGGCACACGTCTCGCCTGTCTGAGCCTTTACCGTGCCCAGCGCCAGGTAGCCTAGACCTCCCCTGACCCACTAATACCCCATTGCTCTCCTTTGCGTCTTAAACCTTGAATGTCCAATCACCCTCTGCTGGTACACCCACTGCACAACACAGAAGGAGCTTTCACCTGCTTACTCTGCCGCTTAACTTGCACCACCGCTCCCGCAACTCCAACCAAGGTTGTACCCATAACACTAACCCCCAAGCACACTCAAGCACCTACCAAAGACACACCCTTCACACACCAATATCAGGCATGCTCCTTAACAACGGCTCACTCAACAAGCATGCAATGGAGATCTGACAGCTGCTGGGTCTCCTGTTCTTCACAGAAACATGGCTGACCACAGACTCAATGCCAGACATCGCTACCGTCATTCCTGCCAGATAAAAAAACCACCAGGCAAGACCACCTAAATAGGCCCAGAGGGGGAATCGTCAGCGTCTACAAGGTCACCTTTATCTGCCTGGCCTCCGCTGAAGCAAGAACAAACTGCATGGAACACCTCAACTTTAAACTAAAAACCACAGCAAACTTCTCCCTGGGTGGAATCCTAGTCTACGCCCCTCAGGCCCATTAGCCAACTTTGCAAGCAACATTATGGACTTCATTGACCCCCTAGTCAAGTGCTTTCATCCTCCTAGGAGACCTCGGTTTCCATCTAGAAGACCAGACCAACCCCAACTCAATAGCTGTTCTTGCCAACCTCAAGAACCTGGGACTAATCCTACGTGTTACAGAGCTCACCAATGTTCTATCTATGTTTAATCTATGTTATTTTTAGGCAAGACAGAGTTAAGGGCAGGGGTGGGGGTGTGGCGATTGTGGTGAACAGGGGTGTCTCATGCTCCATCATCCCTACCGATGAAATTGCAGGCTGTGAATCCCTGGCTTTTTCCATATCTGTGTCATCTCACCAATCTTGCACAGGGCTATTGATTTATAGGCCACCGGGACCCACCGGCTCTTTTTATGAAGAGCTGTATGCGGTGACATCGACACTCTGCTTAAGGGCAGAGCACTGCTTGGTAGTGGGGGATTTTAACATCCATATGGACGTGGGGACTGATGCGGATACTATTAAGATCTGTGATATCACCTCTCCCCTAGGTCTCTCCCCCTACCTGTCTGTTCCCACCAACAACAAAGGCCATATCCTGACCAAGTGTTTTCCACTATTCCCATTGATATTTCCTCCCCTACTCCAGTGCTGTGGTCGGATCATTTCTTAGGTAATTTTCATATTCTTTGTACCAACAAACCATTATGTAACACCTCTTTTCGGCCTTGTCGCAACTCCAACCAAGGTTGTACCCATAACACTAACCCCCAAGCACACTCAAGCACCTACCAAAGACACACCCTTCACACACCAATATCCCCCGGCACCTGTGTCCTGTCAGGATCTACATCTGGGGGTGAGCCCACTTTCTCGGAATTTCCACCACTTTCCGCAATAACATCTTTGGATCTGATAACCAAATTAAAATCAGGATCCCCTCCGGATCCGTGCCCAGCCAAATTTTTGGCTAGAATGGCTGAAGTAATAAATCCCCTTATTAATCCTGTATTGAATGGGGCGTGGCTTGAACGCCGATGGCGGAGGTCGCCTAGACGCTCCGCTCCGTGATCGAGCCGTCTTTCATCCTGTTTCCCGGGCATCACGGCGACCGCTGTGGGTCCTGAACCGGTGGGAGACGCCGGGGGTCCGTAGCGAAGCCCGCTTGCTGGGAACGAGTACCCGCGGACCACACGGAGCGAAGGCCAAGATGGCGCCCGCTTCGTCTCCGCGATCCTGAGGCGGCCGATGGCCCCGGGGAGGCCGGCGCCCCCGACGTAGCTGTTGCCCTCCTCTCTCCCCTGGGGGGGCGATACTGAAAGCCGACTGCCTGGAGACCGGGGACGCCCCCGAATACACCGAGCGAGGCCCCACGTGACCACCGCCGCTCTCCGCCGCAAAGCCGTGTGTAGGAGGGGAGAAGGAGGATGGAAGCCCGCATCGTGCAGCCCGGTTCGCCACGGCCATCCGCCGTCTTGGTTCCCGGCTTTGGCGGTGAGCGGACCTGCAACCACCACACTGGCGGAAGACTCGGGCCTCCCCGGGAACGGGAGAGTGGCGTGAACGGTAACATGGTGCTTGGGCTGGTTGCCGGACAACCGGCGGAGCCCACAACTGGTGGCGGGGGCAGAGGTACCTCGGGAACCCACCTTCCCCGGCGGTTTACTCGTACCTGGCAGTGACCCGTGCCCCCCTCCCCCGAGACAAGGGCCGTTGACTCCCACCCGGCCTGCGCACTGAGAGTGGAGGGGACGCCCGGAGTACCTGCGCCACGTGGCGCCAGCGGAAGCCGCCATTGTACTCTGGCCTAGGGGTTCTCGCCGGACCAGCCACTGAAGCTCCTCTTGGCCCTCTGAACTCTTGACCGATGGTCTGGCCTCCTCAGACGCCTACTCGTCGTTAAGTAGTGGATGACCGGATAGCAACGCCATTTCCCACAACCATACCGCATCGACAGGAAGCGTCCCGCTTGCCCTTCCCCCGATTGAGGTCCCGCTGAGACCCCCCGTTGAGGGCCCTGGCCGTTATGGGGAAGCCGAGAGGGGCTAAGGGGGGCGCCCAGACTGCCTCTGATGTGGAGACGCCTGATAACGACGAACGATTACACCCAGAGGGACCAGGGAACCCGCGCCTTCAACAGCAGCTCGACAAGATCCTGGTGGCGATCACTGATACAAGATCGGCCCTCCAACAGGACATTGCTCAAGTCGCGACGAGCCTGGGTCCGCTCAGAGCGGACCATGGTAAGCTCTCGGACAGAGTTAAGGAGGTGGAGAGCTCGGTGGTACTCCTGGAGCCTGCACAAAAATCTTTGGACGCTACAGTGAAGGACGCTCTGTCCCGCATAGATGCTCTGGAGAGATGGGCGGAGGATGCGGAAGGGCGCAATAGGAGCTATAACATTCGGGTAGTAGGCCTACCAGAAAATATTGAAGGTGAGGACATGGTGGCGTATCTGGAAGATTGGCTAAGGACGGTGGTGGCGCCAGAGGGGCTTTCCTCCTTCTATACCCTGGAACGAGCGCACAGGGTGCAGGCCAGACCACCGCAGCAGGGCCGACCCCCACGCCTGGTGGTGGCGCGGCTCCTTTATTTTCGCGACAGGGACTTTCTTCTCAATGCCGCCAAACAGAAAGGACCATACCAGGTGGCAAACAGTCGAGTGAACATTTTTCCAGATTACACATACGAGACACAGCGGAGACGGACCTCCTTTCTGGCGATTAAAAGGGAACTGCGGAGTGAGAGCATCCAGTATTCCCTACGGTTTCCAGCACGGCTCCGTATCCTCCTGGACAGTACAACCAAGTTCTTCGATACCCCGGAGGACGCATGCAGTTGGCTTGAGTTGTACAGGGCTGGCAAAGATGGCTTTGGGGCCTCCTCCCAGTCCACTTCGGAGAGCAACCTGCAGCGGAAGTCTAGGGGGATCCGACATCGCAGAGGCAGGACTGTTCGACCCTCGACGGTGGAAGCTGAGGCGGAACGACGGGGAGCGCTGGAGATGGTCTCTAATATCTCTGGCTCCCAAGGTGGACGCATGCCTGAACTTTCAGAGCCTGGCGAGAGTGGTGGCCACTCGGACACGGAGGGGTCTGAATCTGACAGCGTGACACTCCCAGTGATCACCCCGGAGACGGCGGAAGGCCTGCTTGATGGACAATGATGACTTCGGGTGAGCCGGCTCTGGTTGGGGGGGAGGCGGCGGGTGGAGGGGGGGGTTTGTGGGGGGTACTGTTGGGTAACTGATTGTCTGGTGGGTTGAGGTTGCACCCTTCTTTGGCCCTAGTAACCTAGGGCTCGATCGCATTTAGGTAGCATTGAAGTGCGGAGACTCCCTATCGACGTTCGGGCCCCACATTGCCCTTAAGGCACACCTGCGGTGACTACCGTCAGGCTAGTTCGGGGGGGGGCTTTTTGTGGGCACAGTTTGGATGGGAACTAGATGGTACTATTTGGAACCTGTTCTGGGGGGGGAGGAGGGGGGTTCATGTTTTGGGGTTGTTCTTTTGTTGTTGAGGGGGGAACTCGCCATCGGTATGAGATTGACTAGGTGCTTTCCTATGTTTGAGCAGTGTTGGGGGAGACTAGAGGAAATACTATGGGACAATGGCTGATCTATCAACCCTGAAATGCATCACTTGGAATGTACGGGGTCTGCACTCCATGTCCAGGCGACACAAAGTCCACGCTTACCTGGTACGCAGAGGCGTACAGATTGCACTACTACAGGAGACACACCTCACCAAGTCTGAGGGACTAGCATTACAGCGCAGATGGCGAGGGCAGGTATACTACACCACATACTCAGCTTATGCTAGAGGCGCGCTGATATGGGTGCGGGCTGGGGTTCCCTTGCAGGTGAATAGATATACTGTGGACCCAGAGGGGAGGTACGTGGCACTTGCTGGCAAGCTAGGGGGAAGGGATCTGAACATTTGCTGTATTTACGCGCCTAACATGGACCAACTCGCCTTTCTGGCCGCTCTGTCGGACTCCCTGGCCCTTTATTTGTCGGGACCCCTTTTGTTAGGGGGAGATTTTAACTCAGTAGAGGACGTTCACCTTGATAGGTCTCACCCTCCCCTCCTGGACTCCCCAACCCATCGGGTGGCCAGGGGTAGGATGGATTGGCAGACTAAGTGGGGACTAACGGATATTTGGCGGGCCCAGCACCCCCGCACCCGAGACTACTCCCATTTCTCCGGCATGCACGAGTTGCATGTACGGTTGGATGGCTTGCTGGGGTCGACGGAACTGGTTTCCTCAGCTGTGAGGTCTGAGTATCTGGCAAGGACCATCTCCGACCACAACCCACTATTGGCTGATTTTCGGTGGCTTCCGGGCACCCCTTGTGTGCCGACTTGTAGGCTGCGCCCCGAGTTACTGGAAGACCTGGTGTTCCGGAGTGACCTGGAGGACAGGATCATTGAGTACTTTGAGGTGAACGAGGGCACGACTGGGGAGAGAGCCACTGAATGGGACGCCTTTAAAGTAGTGGTTAGGGGCTATTGCATAATACTGAAGGTGGGGGTGCGACGGGTCATCCTGGGGGATCTGACCAAGGCTGATCAGAAACTCCGTGAACTGGAACTCCTTCGCCCCGGCCGCCCGGAGCTCCAACAACAGATCTTGGCAGCGAGAGAGGCGGTAGCTGTGGAGGTTGAGCGGCTGCGAAGCTATGACCACATGGCTTACCTGACTAGGTCGCTTGCCGAGGGTGACAAATCGGGGGCGCTTCTGGCTTGGCTCGCCAACCCAACGAGGTGTACCTCGCCCACGGTGGCCATGCGTACTGGAGGGGGCATGGAGGTTTATACCCAACCCGAGATCCTTGGTTGCTTTCGGCGTTACTATGAGGTACTATACCGCAGTAGACTACCACTAGACACTACCCCTCTTGACATCTTCCTACGTGACTTGACGATCCCCGCCCTGGAGCCTACACAGGCGAAGGACTTGGGGAGAGATGTGGAGCTAGGGGAGATCCGTAGCGCCATAAAAAAGATGGCGCGAAATAAGACACCAGGCCTAGACGGTCTCCCGGTGGAGTTTTACTCCACCTACGTTGACCTCCTGGCCCCACGGCTTTTGGTGGTTTACAGAGAAGTGAGGAGCCTGGGGCGCCTACCTGGCTCGATGCGTGAGGCCCTAGTGGTACCTTTGCTCAAGCCCGGTAGGGAGGGCGATGAGCCAGCGTCCTACAGGCCGCTATCGATGCTTACAGTCGATTATAAGATCTTGAGCAGCATTTTAGCCTCACGATTGCTGGATCACATGGGCTCCTTGGTGCATGAGGACCAGGCGGGTTTCATTCCCAAGCGTAATACTACGATGAATATCCGCCGTTTGTTTCGCCTGTTGGAAGGGGACCACGCTGAGGCCCCTAGTCCCATGATCCTCTCGATTGACCTGGAGAAGGCTTTTGACAGCTTGGAGTGGGACTACCTCCGCAGAGTACTTGAGCGCTTTGGCCTGGGAGAGGGGTTCCTGCGATGGACTGCGGTATTATATGCCTCGGCGGTGGCTAGAGTTCGTTCGGGTCCGCTCATCTCCCAACGTTACCCAGTGGAACGGGGCACGAGACAGGGATGCTCGCTGTCCCCGTTGCTATTCGCCCTTGCGGTGGAACCTCTGGCGATATCGATCCGCCAGGGGGCCCATTACAGGGGATTGCGTACCTTGTCGGGACACCACTACATTTCCCTCTATGCTGACGACCTCCTGCTTTTCCTTGAGGACGCTGGTACAGCCTTGGCCGGGGCTGATGCAGTGCTCACAGTTTTTGGCGAGGTATCAGGCCTCAGGGTGAATTGGGCGAAAACTTGCCTGTTCCCGGTCCGCAGAGATGAACCCCAACCGGACACTCCCAGGGCGATCAGATGGGAACCTAGCTGCTTTAAATCACTGGGGGTGCACGTTTATCATCGCCCTGCTGACACCCTTGAGGGCAACATCTCCAGATGCATCCGGGCGTTGAAGGGTAGCATGTCCTTTTGGGCCACCCTGCCGCTTTCGGTAGCGGGACGGATTGCACTGTTGAAGATGGTGGCGCTCCCTCTGCTTCTATACTACTTCAGGACACTCCCGATCTGGATCCCACCGTCTAGCTTTCGGAACCTGGATTCCTTGATCGTGGCATTCCTTTGGGGTTCGGGCCGCCGCAGAGTAGCACTCAGAACCCTGATGAGACCGAAAGTGGAGGGGGGGTTGGCCGTACCCGACTTTGAAACGTATTACTTGGCTGCCCAACTGCAGACTTACACTCAGGAGGTGGCACAGGAGTTTCGTGGCCCGGAGGAGACACGGGGATGTGGCATACCCAGGCATGTTTTATCCTATATTGCGCTGCAACAAAGACTAGTTTTGAGGGACCTCACTCAAGAAGAACGCACCATACGATCGTGCTGGAACCGAGTACACCGCAGGCTGGGAGTGTCACGTCCTTATGCCCCAGAGATCCCGCTGGGGATGCTCACTACACTACCGCATGGCGGCGACTGGTCGCGGCTGCCAGCTTGGGAGGACGCGGGCATACAGCTCATGGGCGACTTTTATGAGGACGGGGTGCTACTGCCTTTCCAGGCACTTCTAGACCGCTTTGACATCCCCCGGGGCGATTTTTTGCTTTACACGGCGGTCACAAGGGCACTCCAAGCACACTGGAAGACTGGTCCTGAGGAACCGCAGTTGTCAGCGGCGTGTCAGTACGTCATGATGACAGCAGGGACGGTCAAAGCGGTAACATGCTTGTATTCCAGGATGATCAACGAGAGATTATCCCCCCTAGATGTGCTCAGGACCCGATGGGAAACAGACATAGGGAAGGACATCCCGGAGACCACATGGGCCCAGCTGATACGCCGAGCCTGGAAAGGCACGCGTAATGCTCAGTTCCAACTGGTCCACTTCTATATATTACATCGGGCCTATTTAACCCCAGGGAAAATACAGAAATATTTCGCCTCGGACACGGCAGCCTGCCCTAGATGCCGGACGCTCGGAGCAGACCTCATTCACATGTTGTGGTCCTGCTCTGCGCTGACCTCCTACTGGATGTTCGTAGGAGACACGCTTACCGGGGTAACTGGAAGGTCCCTGCAGTTTGACGCTGCGGTGGGGATTCTACACTGGTTCCCGCATACCTTCAAAAATAAAATTTCTAGTAAGTTCATCAACTTGGGGTTGCTCCTGGCTAAGCGGGAAATAACCAGACATTGGAAGGCGCGGGTTGGTCCAACAGGCACTAAATGGCGCAATGAACTTCTTAAATGGGCAGGGAGCGAGAGCACCTTGCGATATCAGCTGGCGAGGCGGCGACAGGACGAGCGAGCACTAGAGGCGGCACAAGCTTGGGAGACGTTGGTGCAGGCCCTGCGCAACCACGACATACACACTGACTCCAATAGTGTTGATGGAGATCTGCCTATGCCCCCGTAGAGTAACGCAGGCGGGGTGCTTCCATTGGAAAGGACATTGTCTCTTACCACACTCTCTTTGACCGTATACTAGAGTACTGATGGCGGGATGGGAGGGGGGAGGTGGAAAGAGGGAGGGGGAGCGTCATCAGCTTCCGTTAAGGACTGGAGATCTATGGCACTGAAGACTTGGAACTTAATCCTCTGGGGGGGTCTGATTGTTTGGGAGGGGAAGGGAGTTTATCTAGGTTGTTTAGAAAAGCAGAAGAGATTTACTCGTTTTCACCTGTTTAACATTAACAGAGCGCTGGGCCATTAAACAATGATTCGATGTACATGCCGCCCGACCTCCGGGTTGTGGGCTGAATGGCCGTGTATGGGTGTTGTTATATTGTCGGTGCATATACTATGGAACATCATACAGGTGCCCAATCTGTGACTGTAATTGATTCCTGCAATAAAAATATATTTAAAAATAAATTAATCCTGTATTGAATCTCTCTCTCAGCACTGGAGTGGTCCCTTTAGCCTGGAAGCAAGCTATGGTCATACCGTTGCTAAAAAAAAACAACTTGGATGCAGAGGTCTATGCTAATTATAGGCCTATCTCCCTCCTGCCAGCATTTGCCAAAATCGTGGAGAAACACGTACATACATCCCTCTCCAATTTCCTTTAAAATCATAATCTGCTTCATTCCACGCAATCCGGCTTCCGTATCAACTTAGGCACCGAAATCGCGCTGCTAGAAGTTACTGAAGCAATCAAGGAGGTATTGGATGTAGGAGGCAAGGCCATGCTGGTAATGCTCGACCTGTCAGCGGCCTTTGATACCGTCCCCCATGAGGGTCTCCTCATCAGACTCAGTGAGATCGGTCTGCGGGGGACGGTGCTTAGCTGTTTCAGATCCTTCCTAGCGGGCCGGTGTCAAACGGTCTGGGCCCCCCCTTGTTCTGCTGTGGTGCCACCACTGGAGGTCGGAGTCCCTCAGGGCTCCATTCTGAGCCCTACTCTTTTCAACATCTTCATGACCCCTTTGGCGGCACTGGCGGAGTCATTTGGTGCCCAGATCATGTCGTATGCCGACGACACCCAGCTCCTCTTCACCTGTGGAAAGGGGTCTGATTTTGACGGGGAGAGCATCAGAGGCTGCCTTGAGCCTGTTTTTAAATGGTTCCAGCAAAACAGCCTCAAGTGTAACCCGGACAAATCTGAGGTGCTCTTTTTCGGCTGTCGGTCTGACCCCAGTTGGCAGGCCTGGTGGCCTGTGAATATGTCTCCTCCAGCAGCTGCCTCCACGATGGCCAAGAACCTCGGAGTAAAAATCGATAATGTTTTGTCGATGAAACCCCAGGTTCTTGGTTTAGTAGGAATGTGTTTTGGCCTCCTTAAGATGCTCCACAAATTCCTCCCTTTGCTTTCGGTGGCACATAGGAAAATCACTGTGCAGGCCCTTATTGGGTCGCGCCTTGATTATGCCAACATCCTGTACTTCGGTCTGCCTGAGCACCTTCTTCAACGTCTGCAAGTGGTTCAGAATTCGGCTGCGCGGGCCATCTATGGTCTTCATTGGCGAGCCAGGGCTTCTGACCTTTTGCAGACTCTCCACTGGCTGCCCATTCGGAAACGGATAGTCTTTAAGGCTCTCACTCTGGCCCACCAGGCTCTATATGTGACCGGGACCAAATACATTCAAAATCGGCTGGCTCTCTATCAGCCTGCCAGATCTTTGAGGTCAGAGTTGCTGGCTCTCGCCTCGGTCCCAGTTATAAGAAGAGCTCGGATTGGTGGCCGGTCTTTTCAGCGTCTTGCACCTCAGCTGTGGAACACCCTGCCGGCCACCCTTCGCAGGAATACCAACTTGCTGGCTTTCAGGAAAGACCTGAAATCCTGGCTGTTTGTTCAGTAGACCCGCCCTGCACCCTCCTGCCCCCTGTCCGCCGTAGGTCAAAAAAAGCGCCGGGACACTCCTCGGAGTAGCTGAGTGCTATACAAAACACCCCCCTAACATAACATAACATAACATAACAATGTCACCGGACACATCCTAGATCCCATATTCACATCTTTCAACAACATCATGATCATAACACCTAGACCGGTCACCTGGACAGACCACACTATAGTCAGTTTCACATCAGCATCCATCAACACAGAAGAACCCCTTTAGCGGGCCCACCACAATGGCAGTGAAACAACCTAAGAGAGGCGGATTGGACGATTGCCATCCACGAGAACAAACCAGAACCCATTAGCCTCTTAGCACACAACATCGGTGGTTCACCAACTGCACTCACACTGTGGCCCCCATGAAACAAAAAAGGTGTGTAGATTGTGCACTCCTGTTAATTATACCATTTAATGCTATGTCGGACAAAGAAAGCGATCAGGGTGCTACTCCTTCAGGATGCTACCTAGTATGAATTGTATGAAAGAAAGAGGGCAAAGTTCCAACAGGCAACTTGGACAAGACGTGCACAACTATTTAGCAATATATTGACAACAATGTCTCACTTGGCAATTGTTCAACGATTAATCACTTTTATTCAAGCCAGTGATTGACATTTTTTTTATGTGCAGTATTTTTTCAATGTGCAGAGGTCACATACAATCTTTCAAACAATATATACAAAAATCCAAATAATTTCAATCCATAAATTGGAAAAACACATTAAAGATGTGTGCTTAATGCATTTTGGGATGCCAAGTCCCTTCATCAGGGGGGGATATTTTGAGATAACAAAATAAAGAATGCTAATGTACATGCATGGTTGACTTGCAATAAACATAAACACATGGTGGCGTGGCTAAGATTGCATCTTCGTAAGACGCTAATTCGGAGCTCTCGGCTCCCACCGGGCTTTCCACAGTAATCTCGGCGGTAAGTGGGTACTGACACCGTCAAAAATCCTCTCCCGGGCAGCGCTGCACTGACGAGAAGGCGAGGTGATGGCACCGAAACCTTGGAGCCGGTCTTACCGATGTAGCGAGGAGACCTTGCGGAGATGCTGAGCGCCCGGAGGGACTTGCGACGGTCCGGACAGAAGGGACATGTATTCAGCGCCCCTCGTCAATCCCTGTACGATCTAGGGGCTGCTGCAATGCACCACCTGAGGAGAACCCTATCGGTGGACTGGAGAACGAGTTTGCCTGTCGCCGCGCAGGAGGGGAGGAGCCATTGCACCCGCGATCCACGTGGCTCCCTGCTACCGCCGAGCTACCTGCCATCCTCCTCTCCTGAAGAGCCTGTTGGGTGGCTTCCAGATGTCGGCCTGACGCCCCCCCTGACCCAGGTCAGTGTGGCTCCTGCAGGAGGTGTTGGGAAGGGGCGCACAATGAGACATGTCTGACCCGGGGAGCTTGGAGACCCACCCCTGACACTAATGAGGCGCCAGGAGTGAGCGTTCACAGCAGGGGCATCAGGCTGACCCTCTCTGCCCATCGGCTTGGCTTGGGAGGCCCCCGGAGTTTCCGATTCCACCACCAGTACCTCCTACTTTGGTGGAGCGCTCTGCTCAGCCCGGCGCATCACCAGGTGTTTTGGCTGGGAGTCCGGTGGTGTTGCATATTGGGATGCCAGACACAGAGCTCCAGTGGGCACAACAGATTTCAGGCTTGGCCCGGGCATTCCCAGTCGGGAGACGTGGCAGTGCCCCCTCACTCACCGCCTTTCTTCAGGGATCCCCAGGGCCATTGCTGCTGACGCCAACACCCCTTGTTAGCAGTGGGGCTTTCAGGGCAGACAGGCGCACTCCCAGGTGGTCTTGCTGGGAAGACAGCAACATCGCGACAATGTTGGGACAGAGGGGCCCCAGTGGTAGGCCTCTGATATCTACCACGCTCCCACCCGCGTTTTTGAAAGTGGGGTGCCCGCGAAGAGCTGGAGCCGGGCCCATATGCTGCGATACTGCCTTTCAGTTCTTCCTCACAGCTTCCCCTTGCTTGTAGATCCCTTTATGCATTCCTACACCTCAACGGCGGGCCCAGCACGTGCAGGAGTCATGGCTGCCCCAAGGGCAGGATGGACTGGTCCATAAAAGAACTACTGCTCAAATCCACGCAACAGTCAGAAAGCCAGCCAGTCCTAGGACACACAGACGAGACGGAGGGGAGTGAAGGTCCGGAGGCCCCGGTCAGCTGATCCTTCCTGGAGCCCCTTTTTTCCTCTCTCCGGGATGACCTATCCACAATAAAACGTATATTGCTGGCAGACCTACGGGACGTACGTCGTGTTGTGGACTCCCTGGGAGAATGAGTTCACACGCTGGAGGAGCACGAAACTGTAAGGGACATGGAAATAGAGAACCTCAAACAAGAAGTCCTCCAACTGTAAGAACAGAACTTAGACTTACAGGCCCTGACGGAACAACATCCGCATTCGAGGTATGGCGCACGACGAAGGCGACGGGGATGTCGAGGTGCTGGTGGCGGGACTTTTCTGCTCCATCCTTGGAGAATCCTTGGAATTCCCGGTCAAGCTAGATCGCACTCACAAGGTGGGCCCAAGGAGAGTGGCCCTGCTCCCCCGGCGAACATCTTGACCTGTGTTCATGACTATCAGCTAAAGGAGAGGATCCTCCACGAGTCTCGGCAACACCCAGACTTTACATACCAGGGACAGAAATCCACTCTCTTCCAGGACCTGGCTAAATCCATTTTGCTCAAACGCAAGTCCTTCCGTCCAATCACACTCCACCTCAGGGATTCTGGCATAAAATATTCTTGAGGGCACCCGTTCAGGTTGAATTTTTCCTACAAAGGGGAGCTGAGACAAATCCGTTCACTTCCAGCGGCCTATAAACTTTTGGGCATTGATGAACCCACACCCGACCACTCGAGCCAGAACTCCCGCCCTTGCAGATGCTGAAGCAGCCATGGATGGACTACCATTAAGCCCCCAAGTTCGGCGGTGCGCCCTGACCCGGGCACTATGGCCAAAGAGCGGCAGGTAGTGCTTTCCTCCCTAGCAGGGGCATCTTTGGAGTGAGGCGGAATTCACACTACCTGCATTCTGGTATTTTGAAAGTGCACCCTCCCCCCAAGCCGATGGTGTTGACAACTTTTTATGGGCCTTGCCTGGTGGAGCGGGAAGCCACAGGCCACAGGTACCCCTCTCTTTCTTTTCTAAGAGCAGAATGCTCTGGACATTGACTCTGGTTCCTTGTACTATGTTTATGTTTTCGTTTGTTATGGGGTTTTGTTTTTTTCATTGTTGAGGTCTCCTCCACCCTGTTGAGTCTCTCTCGATTTGTGCACAGGGTAGTAACCCTTATACGTTATTGGCTGTCTGGGACATTTTGGGATCAGGATAGCAATGGTTATATTGGCTCTTATGCACCTACAGCGCGTAGCACCCCCCCCCCACACCTAGATGAGTGTCACAATCCTAACGTTGAACGTGAAAAGGCTTAACAACCCTGTCAAACGTAGACCTAGCCAGCCTTATTTGGAAAACTCCGGGGCCCATGTCTATTTATTACAAGAGACCCACATGCTGTCCAGCGATACCCATAGGATGCGCTCTAAGGCTTTCCCACAACAATACTTCTCCTCCCTTCCCACCAAAAAGGCCGGTGTTGCCATCCTTTTTGCACACATGTTCCCTGGGAAAGTGGGAGCCAGAGTATCGGAGATTAAAGGGAGGCTCCTAGCGCACTCTGTGACCATAGGGGGACACACACTAACATTGGCTACCGTATATGCCCCTAATGAGGGTCAGGAGAGTTTCTTACACAAGGCGATAGGTGACTTAACATCTACACAAGACCGGCAATTCTTTATCAGGGGCGACGTGAATATCGTGTTCAACAGTCAACTTGACCGATCCGCACGGAGGCAGAGACAAATCTGATGCAAACTGTCAGTGGCCACAAGACTTGGGACTGGTGGACTTGTGGCGGCATCTTCATCCTCACACACTCGACTACACTTTATACTCTCATGCCCGGGGGACTTATGCAAGACTGGACTACTTCCTAATGACTTGTTCTCTCCTCCCGATAGCGCAGAACTCAGTAATTGAACCCCAAGCACTCTCTGCTCATGCGGCCCTGACTGCGACTTTGCTGTTTCCCCCCACCTCTAGACCGTCACACTCCTGGAGGCTTAGGGACACTTTTCCACTGCCCTGAAGTCGTAACATGCCCCACAAAAAAACACTGGAAGACTTTTTAGCTATTAACGACACCCAGGATACCTCAATCGTCTCCCTTTGGGAAACCCTCAAATTAGTAGCCAGGGGCGACTTCATAGCTACTGCGGCTGCAGATAATAGAGTACGTAGAGAGAAGAGGGATCAACTCTCTAAGCAGGTACTCGAATTAGAAGGGATTCATAAGAGGACAGGGGCCCCTCGAATTTGGGGGAAACTGAAAACAGCGAGGGCACAGCTAGTCAGATTAGACCTCGATAGAGAGGAATACGCTGCACTCCACTTGAAGCACATGTTTTATACCAGGGGGACAAATGCGGCCGCTTGTTAGTTCATAAATTGCGCGCACAGCGACAGACGGCAACAGTTCCGCTCATCCTGACTGAAGAGGGCCTGGAGACCACACGGGAGGAGAATATAGCTAATACATTCCGGGACCTTTACACAAATCTGTATACTGCTCAACCCTTGCCTGACCAGAACCCCTCCAGGTATTGTCAGGGCATACAGCAGTCCAAGTTGACTCCTGACCAGGAGGCGGCTCTAGATAGCTGCATCAGAACTGAAGAGGTTATCTCGGCCATAGCTCAACTTAAATTACTTAAATCACCTGGCCCAGATGGATTTATTGCCATTTATTATAAAAACCTTTTGTTCAATCTTAGCCCCAATACTGATTCGGCTTTTTAATGCTATCGTAGACACCATGGAGTCTCGGTCGGACTTTAACCCCTAAAGAATGGTCAGACGTTCACTATAGAGCCCGACATTCAGCTCATAATATATCTAGCATTGATACGGCCACCAAGATTATGATGTACTGATACCTTACACCCTCCCGACCCCACAAGAGCGACCCTGACCGTTCTCCTACTTGCTGGAGGGGTTGTGATGCAGAAGGCACACTATTACACCTGTTGTGGGAATGCCCCATCCTCACTACTTACTGGACTCAAGTACTGGTCAAGATTGATAGTTATTTCGATACCACGTTATTACGCTTCCCCGCATATGTGGTTCTGGGAGTGTCCGATAGGCTTACCTTTCCCCTCAAATCTCATAAAGGGAAGCAACTAGGCATAGCATTAGGAGCGGCATTACAAAATAGACTATCACACTGGGGCACAGACAGAATACCAACTTACAGGGATAGCTCCATTGACTATGGTATGTTCTTGGCATGGAACACATCTCTTTCTCGCTTCAAGGAGATGGGGCTTCCTTCGCTGATGTGTGGTGGCCCTTTGTCACCCTGCTTGGCTCTAATATTCCGCAAGCTGTCCTGCCCTAGATATCTACGGCTACTACGCCTTCCCGAGTTGAGCCAAAACATAATCTAAACATCACAATACTGCGCGATAGAGTGCTGAGCCTGCTTTTTGCTTTTCTGTTCAGACATTTTGAATGGTGGAGGAGATGGGAGGGGGAGGAGAGGGAGGCGGGTGGGAAGGTTCATTCTGGTATTATTTTGATGCTCTGTGAAGCAACACGATAGTCGCCGGCTCACGACCTGGGCCTCATTTCTCACTGCATCTTGTTTGTTGTTAAATCAATAAAAAGATTTCAACCTAAACATAAACACATGCCAGCTTATACATTTTAGTACTCCTAAATGATTATAGTGTGTGGCTATGTGCATCTGTGTGTGGTGTGATAATGCCAGGTCATGGGAATTTAGTGCTTTTGTACGTGTTCAATGTCAAATCCAGGTAAGAATATCAACACTGTGATACCTTAACTTCTACGTGGCTCACCAACCAAAGTGTAGAGAAAGTTCCATGCCGCTATCGCCACAGGGGTTGCCCATGATTACTGAACTCCCATAAAAAAAGTGAAACACTTGAGAAGCGTGAAACAGCAAACCGGTTGTACAGAGATCATGAAAGTGACTAACAGTACTTACTGCAGATGTGTAGGTGCTTGCTTGCTAGGCACTGAGACAAGTCTAGCCGATACAAATGAAAGGAAAGAACAGAGGTTGAACAACATTCTCAGACAACCAGACTGCGTTATTTGAAAAGAATACGAAAATAACCATACCTCGTTTTAACGGTCAGTGTTTGGGAAGCCCGTTCCTGCGGAGAGACCTGTGAGTTCCTCAATAGTATGACCGTGAACTTCGCTGAAAAACAAAGCAGAGTAAGTTATGGTCCCGTTGCTCAGAGTAACTAAGTGTGGAGTCTACACAGTAATAGGTTCTTACCGGTGCGGTCTTGACACATTTGAACTCTGCAGCGATGTCCGGTTTGCGCGGTAGTGTTTGGAATATATCAAACAATGAGAGTGAGATGCAATGGTTAGCCTCGTTCAAGTGTTTAAAAAGACAGAAGTGCAATAGTGTCGACCTGCCTCTCCACAGATCTGGTCTCGTCAGAGGTAACTGGGAGAGCCATCTTAAAACCTGTTCATAAAAACAAATATGCCCGAGGTGCCACAAATAGCTCACCTGGATAGATGAGACACTCAGAATGGCATCTCAACCACACTAAGGTGTTTAGACTGGTTCTGATGGTCAGTGTGAAATGCAATCATGAGTCTCTTTCAAATATCAACATTGACTATACTGCAATAATAAAGGAAATCTTGCCACAAGTCTGGTATGATGATGAGCGTCAACTTTAAAATCTAATGTTTAAAGCAGGTTAACCATGATTCAATGTTTAAAGCAGGTTAACCACGAATTACGGTGCATAGCTGTCCTTCTAGGTTAACAACTGGTCATCAACATGCACATGGAAACCTCATTGTGGATGTATATCCAGCTCGGCCTTTAACCAAACTCGGAGAACACCAATCAACAACAAAGAAGGAAAGGATACCAACTTCATGAAATTGGTATGTGTGTGTGGTAGTGAGTATGTTTGAATAATGGTGTGGAAATAGACTTCGGTGACAAAGTGTGTAAGTGAGAGTTAAGCGTTTAAGTGATATGCTTTTAGAAGAAAATATCTCATATCTAATTTGAAATTAGAGGATTGAAGTTGGGTGACATGGTGTATGAACACGTTTGAAGAACTGTGCGGAAATAAACTTGAGTGATATGGTGTATAAGTGGAAGCTGAGCATTTAAGTGGTATGCATTTTGAAGAAAAGTGATTCATCCTTCTACAATTGCCAAGTGAGACATGGTTAAGTTGTCAATATTTTGCTTGATAGTTGTGCACATCTTGTCCAAGTTGCCTGTTGGGACTTGTACCTCTTTGCCCCATGAAACAAAGCCACACAGCAATAATTAGAACACAAGCCAGCTGGTACACAGAAGACCTCCTAATGACCAAACGACACTGTAAATAACTGGATGGCAATGGAGAACCAGCAAAGGGGAAGCAGAAAAAGACGCTTTCAAAGCTGCCCAGAGAAGGTACCACCAGCTAATCAGAGAAACCAAGAAAAGGGCCCTAGTCAAACAAATAAATGCCAGCTTCAACAGCAGAAAAGAATTGCTCACATCGGTCGATGACTTCACCACATCCACAGCTGCCACCGGCAGCATCAGATCCTCACAAGATCTGTGTAAAAACCTCTCAAATGTCTTTTTCAGCAAAATCTCAACCTTACTTCAACTTATCCCCACAACCGGACCCGCTGGCCATCTCCATACGCCTCCCAGTGATGAACAAAGAAAACACAATCACAATCCCCATTAGAACAGAAGAAACCACAACAAGCATGAAGACTATTCACTCTAGAGTCTGGCACAGCCCTGCCCCCCCCAAAAAAGGCCTCTCTAAAAGGAGTGATCCCTATTAGCGAGATATTCATCCCATCCTCAAAACCTCCATCAGTACAGCTACTCTTCTGGAACCATGGAAACATGTAGCCGTCAACGACCTTCTAAAGAAACCCTCTGCCAACCTGACCAAATTGGTCACTTACTGACCAATATCCCTCCTTCCCTACCCAGCCAAAGTCTTTGAAAAAACCATTAACAAGCGCCTGTCCGACCATCTGGCCAATCATCAGCTTCTTGATGCCACACACTTAGAATTTAGACCTAACCACAGTACAGGGACCACCCTCATAGTAGCAGCGGATGACATCCATATGATCCTTGACAGTGGGGAAGATGCACCCTCAACCTTCTAGACCTATCAGCAGCCTTCACCATCATCTTTCATCCCATCCTAATCTGACGACTCCACTAAGCAAGCATCCAGGGACAAGCCCTTAAATGGATCTGCTCCTTTCTCACTGGAAGAACCCAAACCGTCAACATGCACTCCTACTCCTCTGAAGCACAAGATCTAATCTGCAGAGTCCTGCAGGGCTCTTCGCTCAGCCCAAAGCTGTTCAACATCCACTTGACTCCTCTGGCCAATGTCATACAAACCCAAGACAGCAAAAAAATGGGACCCCCTCTAAGGCTTACTTTGGGCCAGGGAAAAGAGAGGACAATATAAACAAAATATGAAGAGATTCCCCTATGGCCTTATACTTTCATATGTGACATAGTTCAGATTATACTTTTATATTAATGAAATCCCATTGGACACACAAATTACATAAAACCTATTTTTCGTTAATTTCTTTTATTCATTTACTTCTTTACACATGAGTTGTTTTCATTTTTTACTTTTTTACTTTTTTGTCAAGCATTTTCATTATATACATTTAATAAAAACTATACAAAATACAAATATCAAAAAAGGTTTAGACAATATTTAAAGACAAACCCTGTAATCCACACATACAAAAACAATCACTCTCTATTCATACATACTTGATACTGTTCCCCACACAACACACAATTCAACCAGACATATTCTGTGTTTGAGGTAGTCCAGATGGCTTAGAGGACTGAGTGCGCCAGGTCTACGCGTTTCGGTGGGTTGACACCACCTTCCTCAGGACCAACAGATTTTCTCCCTTTAACTCTTGTGGGGACAGGGTTTCTATGATATCTCAGGAGAGATATTAGTCAGGAGTACAAATGTCGCTTGAAGGCTTCAATACGGTCAATAGGTGGGAGATATATTAATTTCTGATATCAGAAAACGTCAGAGGTATCAATTGGGGGTCTGCTTCTTTCTATGATTTCTTTGTGTTAAATAGTATAAGAACGAGATTCTTTTTCACCTCATTGGAAGTTCATTGGGGGTCAGAAGGGGTTGCAAAGGCGTTGTCGTGTTAGTAAATTAATGTTCTGGGTCCTCGCCGCAAGGCTTTCTCAATGAGGCCGCCTTCCTTTAAACTTTTTCCCTTTTTCCTTTTTTCCTTCCCTTTTGTATCCGTCTTATTCTTCTGGTTTGTCAATTCAAAGTCCTTTTTATCTTGCTTTCCCGAGTCGTCATGCTCCGCTACGTACTGCAACACCTAGCTTACGCGTTTCGGTGGGTTGACACCACCTTCCTCAGGACCAACAGATTTTCTCCCTTTAACTCTTGTGGGGACAGGGTTTCTGTAATAATAAATATACATAAATCTATCTTGTGGTCAAAAATTGGGATTCACCATCACTTAATAGTACTTTTGTTCACAATTGTCTATGTTTGCACCTACGCACACCGTCCGCTCAACAAAGCCCTTCAACAAAAGACAGGCACTGAAAATAGATTTCATTTATTTTAACATGTTGAAGAAATTCATTTGAGATGTACTAATGATCATATACACATGATTACAAGTATACGAGCAGAGCATTAAAGAAAAAGATTTCTAATTGCCATCCATATGAGATGAACTCTACTAGGCATTTTAATGAATCACAAAGATAGACCACCATTAGAGATGTTACCTATGATATCTCAGGAGAGATATTAGTCAGGAGTACAGATGTCGCTTGAAGGCTTCAATACGGTCAATAGGTGGGAGATATATTAATTCCTAAAAAACATATTGTGTAGTTTTAGGGAATTGAATAATGTTTATTAAATACTCACACTCTCTTTCATAGTGATATTGACCTAAATAGATTACCTGATATCAGAAAACGTCAGAGGTATCAAACCCAAGACATAAACATCCTCACGTAAGGCGGCGACACACAATTGATACTGTTCCTCTCAAACAAAACAACTAACACCAGGAACAAGTTCATCACATGCATGACCAAAGTGGCCACCGGGATGAAGTCCGATTGCCTCAAACTGAATTTGAAAAGACCAATATGATGGACTTCAGGAAAGACGCCTCGTCTTGGGAATCAACCCTGGTGGCCCACAGACCTTGAACCCACCCCCAATCCTTGCTGGCAAAAGAGAAACTTCAGAGTTATCCCAGACAACAGACTGGACATGATCACCCAAGTCAGTGCAGTGGCCTTGTCATGCTTCAATTCCTTCAGGATGCTGAAGAAAATCTTCAAGTGTCTACCAGACAAAACTAGGAAAACAATCACCCAAGCCCTCATCACCAGTAGACTAGACTATGGGAACACCCTGTACGTAGGGATAACCAACTAGCTCACAAGGAGACTGCAGACTATCCAAAATGCAGCAGCTAGACCAGTCTTCAACCTCACACACCAAGCCCACATCACATCACACTTTAAAGAGCTCCACTGGCTGCAATACACAAGCAGGTGCACTTCACACTCCTCTCCCACACCTACAAAGCTCTCCTCAACACAGGCCCCGCCTACCTGAACAGCCGCATTCACTTCCATAACCCTTCCAGACACCTCTGGCTCTGCTGGTCCCTCACTTGGAAACACTCACACATACACAAAAACAGAGCAAGGGGGCGTGCCTTCTCATACCTGCCTCCTAATGCTTGGAACGACCTCCAGCAACACATTAGAGCCTCCTCCTCTCTTCTTGACTTCCGCAAGAAGCTGAAACCTGACTTTTCGAGTAAGCACTCTATGGCTGCCCTCACTCACCAGCTATGGAGCACCTTGATACCCCCCGGTGATTAGTGGACTATAGAAACACTGTTAACATAACATAACAGAGGATGGCTGATAGCAGATTTTTTATTCCAATCCGTAATTGTTTGGTAATAATACAGTTTTTCCTACCAGCAACAACTTGTCCATACTATGATCCACTGTTAAAAGGGAGGGCTTACTCTTATGGTAAAGTCTCTGTAAAATGAACTTCACCTTATGAACTAATGCCTAATGTTATCTGCTGCAAGAGGCTGTATTACGGAAGTGACATGGGGACGCTTCACCTTCTATAATACCGATAGCGCAGGCACAAATAAATCACCAGCGGTCTCATCAGAGGGCGTTCCCTCGTTTGCAGGGAGGCGTGGCTCCATGCAAATGAGAGAATCCCTTTGCCTCGGCACCTGAGCCATATTATAGATGCTGGCGCAGAAGCAAAGAAGCTGTCAGGAGGCACACTGACAATTCGCCAACTAAATGGTGCCACACTGTCAGTGCTCACCCTGATGGCAGTCTTCTGAAGGGTGAAAACGGGGTCCCATGGCCCCCCGCAGACATCTCCTTGCAGGCAGATGCAGTCACTTACTGCACCCGCTTGCAAGGGGATCTCTAATCCCCCTCCAAAGTGAAGGCGGGTTGCTGTCTGCACTGTGAAACACAGAGCAGCTTTAAAGCAGTTTCTCCGTTTTTCACATGAATGCGCTGTCCCGAGGGCAGCGCGAGTTCGCGGCTGCCCTGGGGGCAGCACATTCATCCTAATACAGCACATTTTCCTTGTTTGTGCCAGGCGCACTTTTTAAAAGGTGCGCCCGGCTCAAACCAGGAAAATGCGCTGTATCTGTGATAGGGCCCAGCAGGTGTCTTGAAAAGCAAAGCTAGAGCCAGTCCATTCGAAGGGAACAACTTAGAGTACCTGCAAAATGTAATCTTATTCTGGCACTGAACAGAGAGGCAACTCCTGGGTCTAAATAGGGTAGGTAAAAAACTTCTAAAATGATGGCCAAGCTGCATAAAAATATCTTTGCACATATCTTACAGTATCAAGCTATCGCCATTACTCCAGCATCCACGCACCTCCACCCCAATGTCTATCTACTTCTTTTAGACTCATGAAACATCGGCCTGGCTAGAAAGGTGGCCCCAGAGTGCATTTGCACAGTGACAGAAACATTTGGAAACCTGATTCAAAGGAATACTTTAGGCATCACACTTCTGCTCCTTCGCCATTCGTTTCAGTATGCTTATCACCATAACTAATTTAATTTTTTGTTCGCCAGTTAAATGTGTATGTACAGCTCATGTGGACCCCTGCGTCCCATATTCCCCTGTTTGTTGGCTCTCGTTTAAGTTCCTCGGCTTTTAGAACAAGGACTTTATCAGTACTGGCCCGGCTACTACACTCTATATTTGTTTACTATGTGATCTCATAACATCGTAGTATCTTAACACTCTTTCTGGTATACCAATGGATAGACTGCATTGGCATTAGTTTTCAGACTTTTTGCACTGAAGCAGATGATAAAAATGCTTATTTCTCAAGCTCACGATTGAATGATTTACAAAGAGTGGCTCTCTAAACCACGTAAGCAATGATTTGATGGACTGCAACTGCAACATAAAAACCTCTGGGGTGTTGATTTAGCTTAACACAGAACATCTGCTTGCTTAACTTTAGAGTTACTGCCTCCAGCTTCTGCCCTGCTGGGCATACCCAGGTCACTGTAGCCTTGGTACCATAGGCATCATTCACTGATATTCCACACAGATGCTGACCATCGCCATGCTGGGCCACAGGTCTGCTATAAGGGGCAAGTCTGTCCTCACTATACTAGTTCTGTCTGCTGCCAGGATTCTACCAGCATCAGCACCTCCCCCAGCCACCTGACTAGTCTTCAAAGATATTCTGGATTTGATGCTACATAAATGGAGAGAGGGCTGTGTGTAAGGCATGAGAAACAGCGGGAGCTGAGGCACTGGCAACATTAGAAGTCATATTTATACACCGAAGAGGAGTGAGAAGTATATGATAAGGGTATACCCTCCGCTTCCCTATTTTACTATGCAATAAACACAAGGAGAGGGGAGACCCAGTTATTTGTGACAGTGTCTGTCTTTCTTGTATATGAGAAAAGTGAGCATAATGCACCTAGGCATATCGGTGCTTGTTTCATAAGTTCTCAGACAGTAAACCTTCTCTGCGATGGTGTGAAAAATGAAACTATATATATATATTTTTTTCAAAGTTCCATCCTCCATATCAACGGGACCCAAGACTGCGGTGCACACACCGGGGATAGAGGTCGCCCCGGAAACTATCGACTCTCACCCAGCAGAGCAGCCGCTCTGCAAATGCACTCCAATCCAGCCTTTTCCAAAATCCAGACACGGAAGCGCGTGTGCTTAAAGTTAACTTTTATTTCGGTTCCAGCATGGTGTCAACAGACTCACAGAACACCCTTCTGTTAACTTCTTGGACCTGCAATAAACAAACTGTGGCAGATACTCACCTGTGGTGTGGCGACTCCTTTCACAGGCAACCTTCATTTGGTATGTTTGGAGGCCTGCCTGAGCCGCGGAGAAGCCCCGGTGTTCTTAGCAACACTCCAACAGCGACGTGAATCACCGCCGCTGCATATGGGACAGGGAGCGGGTTTTTGTGCAGAAACAACGTGCCAGAGACGGTTTCTTTCCGCGCTCCACCAACCCACTGGGGATAATACTAATTTGAATGGTGGCACAGCAAGTTCAGCTCACTGGAGCAAGAATCAGCACTACGACGTCCAGCAGGCCACGGGGTTGGCCATGCCCACTGGGGCGGGACTGTGTTCATCGAATAAGTAGCGCGAAGAAATACAACAGCTGTGTTTATATATCCAGAGCCTTTGAAAAAGTGTTTTAGACACGAAACGCGTCAGGCGCTGTATGAATTATCGAGTGCTGTGCGGTCTGTTATCTTCTTGGACCTGCAATAAACAAACTGTGGCAGATACTCACCTGTGGTGTGGCGACTCCTTTTATAGGCAACCTTTGTTTGAGACATATATATATATATATATATATATGTATATATATATATATATATATATATATATATCTGTATATATATATATATATATATATATATATATATTACTTCAGATTCCTTCGTTTTCCCACGTATGGTACAAAAGTCACGGCACCACAGCATAAGAAAGTTTTCGTTTCTTTATTCTTTTAAAACACCATGTGCAAATTGCAAGGAGAACGGCCTATGCGTTTCGACTATCCCTAGTCTTCAACTGGACCATAGAAGGTTTATAGTGTACTATGTGTTGGTTCCCTCTTCAGTTTCCATGCATTAAAACAACTAGACCACCAACTATCAAAACTATAACATGGCTCATTTTGGTCGCCATTTTCCTATTAATCATTTCATCACTAATTTCTGTAAAGTACAAAACATGGTATAGAGTGCAAGATATATGATTCAAGGAATACATGCTAGAATTAACAACTTTTCATGTCTCAATCAATTGCAGAGAATATGTATTATAATTTCCGTAAAGTACATTTTTTATAGATTTTTCCATAAGCAGCATAAATAGAATAACGTCTGAACTTATTTTTGTTTTGTTGGTTAAAGTGCAAAAGTGCCAAGATCAAAAGTTCATTCCTCTATGTATGTGTAAGTTTCTTGCATTCATAATCTCAGTACAGTACATATTTCTTAGTAAATGCATGAACAGCACAATTTAAGAGTTAGTTAACTTAGTCAACTATGAAGTTCCAAGGTTCATAATTCTATTAAACGGTACTGTGTGAATACGCCAAAACATAATTCATTCCTTCAATTGATAATTATAATTCTTAACTTCAGACCATTATTCATATACCAGGTATGTTGTCCAAAGTCATTTCTCCCACCTTACTGATATTTATCTTACTTGTGTGGGTTTCATTATCAATTGTTCGGGATATGATCTTATATATCTTCTACTATGTTCCACAAATATGAACCCATTTTCAACTCCATCTTGTTGCATTTTCACATTGACCCCACAATAGCTCCTCCTATACTGTTCAGCTCCATTTGTTTCCTCATTCTAGTTCTTATCCAACTGCTAACTCTTTTCTCATTATTATCTTGATCTCTGATTGGTTGTTATTTATTGTATTCCATCTTAGGGCTTCTCTTTTGCAGATATGTTCTTTTAAATCTTCTTCTTTGTTCTCTGATTGGGGTTTCATAGATTCCAATGCAGATGATTTTCTAGGAAGTTGATCTCTCAGTGCTTCTAGTGGCTCATATGTGAGAGGTTCATTTCTCAAGGTGTACATGTAACTCTGCATCTGAATTGTGTCCGTGAGGGGAATTCTGTTCCCATCCCCAATATCATTCGGCTTTCCATCTTTCTTAATTTTAGTGTGCGGTCTCCTCCTCTTTCAGATTGTTTGGCGATTTTCAGCCCTGAGTATGTCAATTTTGTACAGTCCCCTTGATGTTGTTCATTGAAATGTTTCGCCATTGGGTAGTTTGGCTCATTGTTTTTTATCGCTCGCAGATGTTGGAGGATCCGCAGCTTTAGTTTATTGATGGTGCTTCCGACGTAGTCCTTTTTGCATGGACAGCTGAGTCGATAGATTACATACTTGGATTCACAAGTGATGTGATCCAGGACCTTTTCAGTTTTCCCACTTTGCAGTCTGTACTCCTTGATATTGCGTCCATACTCATAGGGCTTGCACTTAGCGCACTTCCAAAAGCCTGGAGTGTTTAGCCAAGTCGGTTTTTCTGGTTGCCTGATATCCAGATGACTTTGGGTTAGTATGTCTCTTAGGGACGAGGTCTTCCTATAAGTTATACTTTGGACGGATGATAATTCTCCCTTCAAGGTTTCATCTATTAAAAGGATTCTCCAATTCCTTTTCATGACCTTCTTAAGTTCTTGACTTTGATTGTTAAAGTCCATAATGAGATGTACTTTATTTCGTGATTCATCCTCTTTTTCTCCATTGCTGGCTTCCTCGGTTTCCACTGTTGTCCCTTGTTCCCTGCGTGGGACAAGGAGTTCTGATCTGTTCTTTAGGTGCATCCGGGATTTTGCTGATGTTAATACTTCTAATGGATATCCTCTTGTCAGGAAACAACCAAACATTGCCTCAATTTCTAGTTCCAGATCTTCTGTCTCAGAGCAGTTTCTCTTCGCTCTCAACATCTCTCCATATGGTATGCTCCATTTTAAGTTGGCCGGATGACCACTGTTGGCATGGAGGATACTATTGCAGGAGGTGGGTTTGCGGTACATCTTTGTACGAATTCTGTTATTGCAGATGTTGACTTCTACGTCCAGGTAGATAACCTTGGTGTTACTGATGCTTGACGTGAATTTTAAGTTGTACCGATTATTATCCATGGAATCTATGAAAGCCTGTAGCTCTGATTGGTCTCCGTCCCAAATGACGAACAAGTCGTCGATGTATCTCCACCAACATATTATTTTTCGGTGTTTCTTGTTTTCTTCTGTTAGCACCTCTTCTTCCCAGATGGCCATTAATAAATTCGCGTATGTGGGCGCATAAGATGTCCCCATCGCCGTCCCTTGTCTTTGCAGGTACAGTTTCCCTTGGAATGGAAAGATGTTATGTGTCAGGCAATAGGCTAACATCTGAATAAGCATTGATGAATGTTCCAAAAGGCACACTGGTCTTTCTTTAAGGAATGTTTGGACTGCCTCAATGCCGTCCTTGTGTCTTATAGAAGTGTAAAGCGAAGAGACATCTATGGTTGCCATTAGATATCCTGTGTCCCATTTTATGTTCTTCAATTTATTCAGGAAGTTCATGGTATCTCGCAGATACGATGGTAATCTCATCACATAATTCATCAAAAATATGTCTATGAACCTGGAGGTAGTTTTCAAAAGGGATCCAATCGAGCTGGCTATAGGTCCTCCAGGGGGTTTGTTTGTTGATTTATGTACTTTTGGCAAAAAGTAAATTGTTGCCGTGATAGGATTTTCAGTCTTCAAGTACATGTATTCATTAAAATCGATTAGTCCCCTCTCTTTCCATCCTAGTAAGAGGCTATGGTATTCCTCCATCCATTGCTCACTAGGATTCTCCATCATGGGTTCATAGTGCTCCATACAGCTCAGTTGTCTATTGGCCTCTTCTACATAGTCTGTGATGTTTTGAACCACAATATTGCCCCCTTTGTCAGAGGCTTTTATTATTATAGTTGGATCATTTTTCAGTTCCGTCATAGCCCTGTATTCATTGGGTGTGAGGTTCCATTCCTTCTTCCTTTTGATTCTGCTCCTGTTCGGATTTTGATTCTTGGCTGATCTCACAACCATTTGTGTAATTTCCTCCACCACAATCTCCTGGAATAAATCAATTTTGTTACCCGTTTGTAATTGTTGGCAGAATCCAGACTGTGTTTTTAATCCACTCTCACCTCCCCTGTGTGTGGCCAATCCTATTTGGTTGCAAAATTGTATGTCTGAGGCCATTGAGTCTTGGGGTTCTTCAGTTTCGGATGATATTCCTTCACCCAGCAGGGTGAGTGTTTTTAAAGCTGGAAGTTCTTTTTGTAAAATTGGCAATTGTTCTGTGCTTTCTCTCTATTTATTTTCAGGCGGACGTTTTTTCTTCCAAAAATATTTTTTCAATTTCACTTTTCTGCAGAACTTATATAAATCTATTCGTGCGTTTGGGTAGTCCATTTATTTGTTAGGGCAGTAAGATAGGCCCCTGTTCAGTAATTTTAATTGCGATTCTGTCAAGATCTTATTTGAAATGTTGTGAACCAGATTGTTATTTATACATGCCTCTGTTTTCTGTAGGGCTATTTTTGTTTTCCTCTTCCTCTCTTTGGTTTTATTTCTTCTCCTGCCCCTCCTGGTGTTTGTGGCTGTCCCCTGCCCCACGCGTTTGTTCTGCCTCTTCCTCGCTGCCGCGTTATCATTTGGGCTAGTTGCATTTCCCCCCGAAAATCCAACGGCATTGTGCTTGAGTCTTCGTCTGCAGAGCTCACCTCTGAGCTGTCCACATTGTCCATATTTATTGCGGGGGTTCCTGCACATTTGTCCATCACCACCCTGCTTCTTATGGTGTCGTATTTCCGGGGGAACGTATAGATACGCCCGTTGGCATAGTCTAATCTGTCTCTTGTAAATTTGTGTGCCTTCCTCTTTTCCACTTCTGTTTCATGTTTGTTCACTTTTTTCTCCATATTTTCAATTAGTTCTTTATTATCTTCTGATTTTGGAATTTTCGCCAGTTCAGATTCCAGTGCTTGGATAATGGCAGTGATTTTCTCCAACTTCCTCTCTGTATGTATTATTAATGTTCTCATCAGTTTGAAGGAACATTCGTTGGTGTCCTGTTGCCACTGTTTTATCTGGTCTGGGTCCAAATCCTTTAGTGTGGGCATTATTAATATGCGGAGTCCCCTTGGAACTCGTTTGAATTCGATATACTTTTCCAACGTTGTTTTTTCCCACCATTTGTTTACTTCCAGAATCCTGTTCTGTTGTAGCTCTCTCAGGAAATGTACTATTGTTCTTTTCTCTTTGTCCCCTCCAGGTCCCCTCAGGTTTGAACCCATGTTTGTGCTTGTCGAAGCTCTGCTTCATCATTCAGCAATTCGCTTGCCCTTTGTTGGCGATTCCTTGACTTGTCAACCATGTTTTCAGTTTTCTAGTTGGTGTACTATATCAATCTTGCTGTCAGACACTTGGTGTTGTTTTATTTATTTGTCATCAAAGGATCGTCTGCCTGCTGCTTCCAAGCCTGGCAGTATCCTAATACTATTGCTGCTCTTACCCTTACTGTCAGCAAGGTTCCAGATTCATATATATATATATATATATATAGTCCTCATCCACAGGGACCACCTGGGGCATGCTTCATCATTGGACCCTCACCCAGACACTGAACTTGAATGGGTGGGCTCGACACGTTTGGAAGTGGAGCTCTTTCAGTGGTAGCAGTGAGTGAAGGCAGGGTTGAGTGAGTGTGTAAAAATCCTTTGTAACAAATGTATTACTCTGTGATCTAGGGCTATGTTAAAATAGATCAATGTGATGCTTTTAGGAATGAATGTTCACAGGCATCCAATAGCTCGACATGTTTCAACCTTTATATAGCCTGTGAAGGGTCAGTAGGCTTTTCTCAGGACCTCGTTTTTACCCTGCTTCTTGCAATTGTTAATTTTCTGCATGTTGCCATACAGATCCTATTTATAGGACCTTTTCCCATTTTGCATTCAGCAGGAGTTATCCATACTCAATTGCTGACTATTAAAATTCCAACAGGGTACAACTCTGATAACTCCGATAACAATTTATCGGATGGTAGTTCAACCGATTCAGAGACAAGAGCGAGCGATTACAACCAGAAATGGAACAAAAAGAGTAGAAATAGAGGAAGACCACAGGCACGGGCATGGCAAAGATACAGGTACCCTTCACAACCCATGTATCCCACACAACCATTCAACCAACCACCTTTCTTCCACCCACAAGGTGCGCACATGCAGCAGTGGGTTCCACCGTTCACCACATTGCTTACCCCGAATTTCCAAACTACCCAGTGCCTCCCTTTTTTAGGGAGAGGTCAAAACAGAAGAGGAGGGAGAAGAAAGGACAGCCAGGTGCATTGGGAGAAGGAAGATACCCGAGTCAACACCAGAAGCATGCCCGCACAACAGGGAGTGAGTACGTCCAAAACCTAGTCACTAACTTATCCGATAAAACACTGACACCCACCTAGATGCAAGTGCTAAACAAGGGATTAGGGTTTGCATCCACCCCTGGGTTTGACAAATGCTGCTTACACTTTGAACTGGCTAGCTTCTTTTGCAAGCTATGCCTGAAGGTTCTTTTTAACAAACAAGACCCACTGGGGAACTCTGGAATATAGAACTATGTAAAATATGCTCTTACTATCCACTAACACACACCACCCTGGTTGAATTATTAGCTTTTGAAAAATCAGTATACTCAGAGGTTGAGGATTTAGACACAAAGAACATTAAGACATTTCAGAACCTGACCAGACAGGAAAGGATGGCTTTGACTCAATTACAGAGTGACACTATGATAATAATCAAAACTACAGATAAAGGTGGGGGTATTGTCATCCAGAATACTGAAGCATACAAGACTGAATGCTTACGGTTGTTAAATGACAGACACAACTACAAGATCCTATTCACAGATTCGACACCATCGTTGAAACTATAAATTGCAAACATGGTAGAGAAGGCGGAAAGTGAAGGATGGATAACAAAGTGAGAGGGAGATTTCATACGAAACCCCAACTCTAGAACTCCTTACTTTTGCACCCTCCCAAAAATACACAAAAATCGGGAACCGCCACCAGGATGACCGATCATGTCAGGTATTGGCTCATGATTTTTATTTCAAACCTATTCTACAAAAAATTAAAACATACATAAAAGACACTAAGGGCCAGATGTAGGTCGCCAATTACCGGTCGGTAACGGCCGAATTCGGCCGTTACCGACCGGTATTTGGTGATTGAGATGTAGGGGCCATAATTACACAGATTCGGTACCGATTCTGTAAAATACCGAATCGGTAATTTTACAGATTCAGTAAATCCCAGATGTAGGTAGCACTGTTCACAGTGCTACAGGCCTTCAGAATTCGGTATTTTACCACCCAATCCTATTGGGTGGTAAAATACCGAATTCAGGTGTGCATGCACATCTGTGCATGCACACCTGTGCCATGTGACACACAGACATGCCCTTCGGGCATGTATGTGTGCCACATGGCACACATGCCTGTACTGGGGGTGCTAGAGGGTGTCAAAGTGACACCCCCTGCACCCTTGCAGGATTCGGTATTTACCGAATCTGTAAATACCGAATCGGTATTTCACATTGATTCCTATGGGCTACAAGGCCCATAGGAATCAATGTGAAATACCGAATCGGTATTTTCCGATTCGGTAAATACCGACTCTTACAGAATCGGTAATTTTTCACCTACATCTGCCTCCTTCCTATTTACCGACTCTTAAATACCGATTCGGTATGAGTCGGTATTTTGGAGTCGGTAAATAGGAATTACCTACATCTGGCCCTAAATCTTTGTTGACACTAATTTGAGATTAAGAGTATAATGCTCAAAGACACCTGCTACTGTGCTTGGATGTGGAAATCCTCTATACGAGTCTCCCACAGGATGAGACTCTGGAGGTATGAAGGCAAAACTTACACAAAGAAGACTGGCAATTTAACACACCAAGAGAATTTATTTTAGAATGTGCAATCTAGCTGTGACTAGGAACTTTTCTGAATTTCGAGGGAACACTGTACCTGCAAACAAACGGAACATCGATGAGGAGCACCTTTGCTCCAAGCATAGCAAGACTTTATGTATTCAACCTAGAACCAGAATGTATCCTTCATGAGACAAATTCTTATCACAAACACATCTCCATGTGGAAGAGATATATAGACATTTTCATTCTATGGAAGGGAGACAGGAACACAGCCTAAACCTTTTTTTTTTTTTTTTTTGGTGTTCAAAACTGCTTTATTGCATAGGAAAAACAATACACAGCTTCTTACGCCTACAACCCGGAGGCCGGCAGCATGACAATCTATCATAACACAGCCTTGTAACCGGCATCCCGGAGGCCGGGCAGCGTAACATAGGATCAGGTGTAAGTAGTGGCGCATCCGGCATTGCCAGACATCTTGGGATGTACTGAGGCAGAACAGCGTTTTCAGTTATTATTTTGTAGATTGAAAAAAGAAAACATTCCCAACATTCAACAAACGGAGAGGCGTTATAGACACGCTCGATCGTGAAGGCCCGAGCCAATAGGGCAATATAGATAGGCAAAAAAGGACTCAACTGGATTATAGCAGAACAAGAGTCTAGGCGGCATATAATCAACGCTATAATAGGTATCATGTATAGTGTCACGGAATGTCAGTGGGCATGAGGGGAGTGAGTATATGTCATGGGTGGCATGGAAGGTCTCTGGGTAGAGCAGGGGGGCAGGCGTCTCCAAAAGAGAGACCCATGGTTATGAATAACATATGGGGTGTGCCAGGTAGGTCGAAGACCCATGGCTCGGGAACAGGGAGACATTACTCATGCGAAAGGCGATGGAGTGCACATGTATTGACGTGAGTTGTGACCCTACTGTAAGTCCTAGCAGCGTCACTAACTACCAGCATGATCTCTTTCAGGTGTAGCATCAGTATCCGTCTGTGCAAGTAGATAGCACACTAGGGGCCCCCAAATGTCTTTAGGCCGGCTCGTGACCGGTAACAATCCAGCGAAGGTAGTATGCTGTTCCTGACAATATGTCAAGTCTGCTAGCCAATCCTTAAATTTAGGCGCTCTGCCTCGGCCCCATCTGCACGCTACCCACCTTTTAGCCAGGAGCAATGCAGTATCCACAAATTTCCGGCAAGTTGTAGGAATATTCGGGGTATGCCCTAGGAGTGCCAGCAATGGGTCCATAGGCACGGCGCACTTCGTCATCGCTGTGAGGGCGTCCGTTACCTGTTGCCAGTAGTGCAGTACTGGAGGGCATCCCCACGCCAAGCGCAGGAAGTCTGCATGTTCGGTATGGCAGCGCCCGCAACGATCATCGTCCGCTAGGCCAAATCTGTGTTTCCGCACTGGTGTATAGTACATCCGCTGTAGAAATTTGTAATGTATGATTTTCAGTCTACTACTTGCGGAGACTCGAGACGTGAGGGTACAGCAGTATTGCCATTGCTCATCAGTGAGGACCTCAGTGAGCCCAGCACTCCAATGTCCCCGGGCACCAGCCTCAGGCATCGGAGTTGCAGCCCTAAGCTGGCGGTAAAGGCCAGAGACTAGATGTGTCCCGTCCTGTGAGCAAAGTAAGAAATGAAGTGGAAGCAGGATTTCAGGTTCATCTGGGAAATCAGGCAGGATGACCCTCATCCCTGCGCGCAGGCGCAAGTAATAGAAGACTTCAAGCGGGGTGCGGCTACAAGATGCGAAGAACAGTGCTGCAGACTTAAACTTACCGCCCGAGAATAGGTCGCCCCAGCAAGCAACTCGTAACTTTGCACATAACGTGCGAAAACCCTGTTTCTGCAACAGAACGAGGTCCGGATGAAAAGTCAGCGGCAGCTTGGGGGAATATGGCAGGCGGCAGGACAAACTTTTGGCAATACGACGCCATGCGTCAAGTGTACAAGATACCGAGGTGTTCGACGTAGGTATGGATGATTCTGGGCAGTGGAGCAGTCCATTAAGCGGATTCGGATGTACAATCCAATCTTCCACCGCAATGTGAGGCATAAAGGGGGTAGGGGCCAGCCAGTGGTAGGCGAACTGCGCCTGTGTGCATTGATAGTATGCTTCAAAGTCAGGAACATCGAAGCCTCCCCTGTCATATGGAAGGACGAGCGTAGACCATTTCAACCTCGGGCTCTTACCTCCCCAGAATAGCCGAGGCAGCTCCGTCTTCAGAGTTTTAAAAAAAAAAGCGCCAGGAAAATAGGGGATGTTAAGGAAGAGATAGAGGAACCGGGGGAGGAATACCATTTTTATGAGGGACGCCCTTCCGGCCATGGATAGCGGAAGGGTTATCCACCGGTCTATTGTGGACGTCAGCTTAGTGATTGCTACACCATAATTGGACCGCAATGTCTCGCTCCTATCTCGGGAAATTTGTATCCCTAGGTATCTAAGATCGGTCCGACACCATTCCAGCGGGTAGTCGAGGGGGAAATCAGCAACCGTCTCTGTTAGAGGGAAAAACTGCGACTTGGACCAATTAATGTGCACACCGGACATTCTACCAAACACCATGAATTCTCGGAGTAGAGGGTTAAGATGCACTTCAGGGTCTTTGACATAGAGCGTGATGTCGTCAGCATAAAGGGACACATCAATTTGCCGCTGCAAGCATTGTATCGCCCCTTCCCGATGCAGTTGGCGTAGGCGACAGGCAAGAGGTTCAACAGCTATAGCAAATAAGAGGGGAGATAGGGGGCATCCCTGGCGTGTGCCTCTAGTAATATCAATAGGGCGCGAAAGGCGACCATTGATGAGCACTCTCGCGGTGGGCCGAGTATAGAGCAGGTGGACCCAGGATATGAAAAGCTTCACACAGCCTAAACCTTTATTGATTGGTTAAATGAACAAGACAGAAACCTCAAAGTCACTCATACCATAGATGATAATAGTCTCATGTTCCTTGATGTCATGATCTTCCATGAAGAGAGTAGGTTACATACAGACACGTACCATGAACCTACAGCAAAAAACAATCTTTTGAGATTTGATAGTTTTGATCTGCGCCCACTGTGAGAGAATCTCCCTTATGGCCACTTTCTCTGCCTATGACGCAACTATAGCCAAACAAAAGAAACAAGCAGAAATATTGACAAACTAGCTGTAAGCCCGAACTACCCTGAACAACTGATAGAGAAATTTAAAAAAGAGCTAGAAACCCAAACAGAGAGGTGCTTTTGGAGAGCACAACACGCAACAAGACAGACCCCCCTGGTGTGCGTCACTACATATGACATAGCATCTAACCGAATTTTAAAAATTATTCAACGTAATTGGAGAACTCTGAATATAAGAGGCAGACAACGGGATCAGCCCCAATTCTCTCACAAGAGAGCACTAAGCATATGTGACAGTCTGGTACACACAGGACGTAGACAACAACAAACACCAGGACAGACAATGCACACAATACTGGGGCTCCCATCAATCCCAGGACATTACCCCTGTGGGCAATGTAGTGTTTGCCACCTGACTTCAGCAACAAAAACTATAGACCTGGGACTAAATACCCTGTGGGAGTTAACATACTAATTGCAACACCAAACAAGTGATCAACCTCATTGTATGCCCATGTAATCTCAAATACATAGGAATAACAACTCGAAAAGTAAACACACGTATCGTGGAACATAGGAACACAATACGATGTAGACACAGTACCACCAAAATGGCGGAACACTTCATAACAAACAATCATACCCCTAATGATATAAGATTGAAAGTTTTAGAAAAAGTATCCGCAGAGCCAAGAAATTTGGAAAAAATCAGTTTTGAAAAGCAACAAAGATGGATTTATAAACTAAACATTTTACTATGCAATAAACACAAGGAGAGGGGAGACCCAGTTATTTGTGACAGTGTCTGTCTTTCTTGTATCTGAGACAAGTGAGCATAATGCACCTAGGCATATCGGTGCTTGCTTCATAATTTCTCAGACAGTAAACTTTCTCTGAGATGGTGTGAAAAATGAAACTATATATATATCTATATATATGTATATATATATATATATTCAAACAAAGTTTGCCTGTAATGAGGGAGCCGCAGACAAGGAAGTATCGCCTTGAATTTTATTAAAAGATGCAGGGAAATCAGCAGCGCGGTTCTTTGGCAAGTGTCACAGCTCCGCTTAGCCCGACGTGTTTCGTGCCTCCAGGCACTTCATCATGGGCTTCTTGCTTGGTTGAAAGCTGGCATGTCTTTTATTGTGTGCACCACTCTATAAATTAAGATCCCGCCCCAGTGGGCGTGGCCACCCTCATGGCCTGCTGGTAAACATAGTGCATTCAACCTACTCCAGTGAGTTATCATGCCGCAATCAATAGTAGTCCAGATAAAACCCCAGTGGGTTGCAAAGTAAACCATTGCAGCTGGCTCACTTCCGTTAATATCTTTTAATGGCCTCCTCGTTCCGTAACTGCCTCGACATGTGGCGCTGCAGTCGGACGGCACGCCGTGCCGCAGGGCTCCTCTCGCGACTCAGGCGGGCCGCATTTACCTTCAAACAAAGTTTGCATGTAATGAGGGAGCCGCAGACAAGGAAGTAAGTATCGCCTTGAATTTTATTAAAAGATGCAGTGAAATCAGCAGCGCGGTTCTTTGGCAAGTGTCACAGCTCTGCTTAGCCCGACGTGTTTCGTGCCTCCAGGCACTTCATCATGGGCTTCTTGCTTGGTTGAAAGCTGGCATGTCTTTTATTGTGTGCACCACTCTATAAATTAAGATCCCGCCCCAGTGGGCGTGGCCACCCTCATGGCCTGCTGGTAAACGTAGTGCATTCATCCTACTCCAGTGAGTTATCATGCCGCAATCAATAGTAGTCCAGATAAAACCCCAGTGGGTTGCAAAGTAAACCATCGCAGCTGGCTCACTTCCGTTAATATCTTTTAATGGCCTCCTCGTTCCGTAACTGCCTCGACATGTGGCGCTGCAGTCGGACGGCACGCCGTGCCTCTCGCGGCTCAGGCGGGCCGCATTTACCTTCAAACAAAGTTTGCATGTAATGAGGGAGCCGCAGACAAGGAAGTAAGTATCGCCTTGAATTTTATTAAAAGATGCAGTGAAATCAGCAGCGCGGTTCTTTGGCAAGTGTCACAGCTCCGCTTGTGGGTTGCAAAGTAAACCATCGCAGCTGGCTCACTTCCGTTAATATCTTTTAATGGCCTCCTCGTAACTGCCTCGACATGTGGCGCTGCAGTCGGACGGCACGCCGTGCCGCAGGGCTCCTCTCGCGACTCAGGCGGGGCCGCATTTACCTTCAAACAAAGTTTGCCTGTAATGAGGGAGCAGGACAATTACAGCGTGAGCAGCAATCTTACAGCATGCAGTACCTTCATTAAAGATTATACAGATACAAATCTTCCAGTAGTGGGCTCTTCCTTAGCAGGCACCTTGTTGTTTGGATGTTAAAGCGGTTCGGCCTGGATCGCGGAAGGAGCCCCGCTGTTTTGCAGACCTGCTGCGGTGTCAATCGGCTCTGCGGCGTTGGTACAGGAAGCTGTTATTGAAGGGATAAGATGCTGGTGCTTGGAGAACGAGGCTCTGCAACTCACTTGGGATGATATGGTGAATATTTGTGAAAGCGGCATGTAACCCACTGGGGAGCGTGACAAAGCACCACAAGGACCAGAATTCCACATGTTGTGGACACGCCCACTGAGGCGGGGACTTAATCATTTAGGTGCTTCAAAAACACATGGCCGCTTCTGCAATACCAAAAGCCCGCAGCCCATGATTACGTGCAGTTGTGCACAAAACGCGTCGGGGAAGCAGGACAATTACAGCCCAGCCCACTTCGATCACTAGTGGGCGCGAACTTTTGATGAAGTAAGGTCTTTTCTCTCCTAATTTTAACTCCCATTTTTCTACGAAGATTAGCTGAATTGGTCTGCTAATGCAGAAAGTAATTATTTACAACAAAATTACTTAAAAGGTTTTTCTCCTCCTAGTGTGACTACAGAGTCCGTCCTCCCCTGGTACTCCTATGATGTCTGTGTAATAGGTCTAGTCTGTTTTTTCTTCTAAATGTATTTTCCGTATTGCTACTTTAAATTTTAATTATGCTGAGTTTCTAGATGTGGTGCCAAAAACATGGTTTTCACCTAAATACTTATAGCCTATTTAATAATCTCACTATTGGGAATGCTCCAAAAAAGTATGAGCGCTTTCCACAAGTACGAGCGCTTTCCACCTAAACTTGAGAACTACCCATAGTTCCCTGCTTCTTTTTTTGCATAATTTATGCATCACTCTATGCCTGAAAGGGTATTGTTTTGACTTATACTTGGTGGGCCCTTGTGTCTGGACAAAGCTATACCTCTCTGAAGAGCTTTAATGAGAGCAAACACATGTCAGGGGTTGCTTTTATTGATTTCAGGTTTGCTTGGATGGTATTTTACCAATCCAAAGCTGTAATACTGTGCCTGGAGAGGTAAAAGGCTTTGGCCATTTTACAGCTCGGCATGAATAGCACTGTACTTATCCTATGCTTAAAGACTTTGCTGTAGAAATGGCAAAAGACTTTGTCCCTTTTTATCTCGGCGTGGATGGCACTCTGCTAATCCTATGCTTAAAGAGTTTGATAGAAAAGCAGACATTTGAGGTGAGCAAATTTAGAGTGTCGCTGGTGTTGAGAGTGCTCTGTACTGGAGCTGCTTTCCACCTAAACTTGAGAACTACCCAGAGTTCTCTGCTTCTTTTTTTTCTCCCTTTTTGTTGCATATATATATATATATATATTTATATATATTAATATTTATATATAAATAGATTCATTATTCACACCTTGTCAGAAAGTTTACTGTCTGAGAAACTGTGAAGCAAGCACTTATTTACATGGGTGCATTACGCTCACTTGTCTTGCATACAGGCAAGACAGACACGTCACAAATAACTGGGTCTCCCCTCTCCTTGTGTTTATAACTTAAGAAGCCAAACAGATTTTTACCAAAACAAACATAAACCAGCTCAGTTCCTCAGAAAGTCTACTTGAAAGCTACACAGATATCCACTCAACTAAACTGCCGACATCCTGTGATACCATCTGCTCCATGACTTTAGTGGCCACTGGCAGCAAGAAGATTGGTCAACCGCTTAATGGTTTGAGTGGGTTGTGGATGCATGAAGTAGGTGTCATTGCAGACCTCAATCACAACTTAAGAAGCCTTAATGACAACTGCCACACATTTTAGAAGGATAACAGCACAGTTCTTACTCTATGTCCTGTCTCTTTTCGATTCTCAGCTTGGGAGTATCTATAGCCCCTCATAGCAAGACCAAAAACTGCTTCTATAGCTCTTTAAAACTCATAATTGTGCACTAGTACAGCATCACCATGCGCACTTCATACATAGCGTATTTCAGGGGCAAACTTCGGAGGGGGGCTAACACATGGATTAGTGGAGACAGAGACATCATAAGAGCCGAATCAGAATTACTTGTGGGGGTCTCCCTTCACTTTTCTGATGTAATGTGTAAAACACTGAGTCATTCTTTGAGACTACATGTGGCAAATAGTGCATTTTAAAGCACACAGGGTCAGTAACATTATTCTCTGCATAACATGACTTTGTGGCTCTCAGGGAATCTTAGCACAGTGAAGGACAAATGTTCTATTTTAATACACATTAGGCCAGTAAACCAGGTGCAATGTAAAACACCAGATTCTATTTTCTATCACAATCTCAGCAAATTGTACACTCAAAACACTCTGGGCCAGTTGTGTTAATTAACCACTCTTAAAAAAATAAATTTACTACAAGATATTTCACCATACTTCCACCAAATTAAGGATTTGAAAATTGGGAGCAAATAATGCAGTTTAAGCACATTTATTTAGTTACGGCTCTGTTCATGCTACATTTACCTGCACACAATACTTTTATGTTATTTTCTGAATATGATGTTAGTATAGTAAACAGCGTTGTAGCTGTTTGGGGGAAGCTGCCACATATCCTAGCTCTATAGTACAATGAGTGTTGAATATATATTATTTGGTACTTTGTGACCACTCCCACCACATATTTGTGAATTTGAAATGCTTGGGTAGTCATTTAGCAAGAAACACAACCCATGTTTGATAAGATTTGCTCTGATAACATACATTGAGGGTAGAAACTGAGCACACAAGCTTGATTATAGATGATACCCCCACATCACAGATGGATTTCAATCTGGGATAACCAAGGGTAAGAGATGTTGACCTAATTTTCCATTTGGCACTCATCGCACTGCACTGAGTATCTTTTGTCTAAGTGAAAGAATCAGAAAATAAAAAGAGCTTTGAAAGTCTTATGTATGTGTTACATTCCAGTCCCTCTACCTTGCCACTGGGCAGCAAATACGTAGCTTTTGTGTAGCTAATCATGGGTAAAGGGATCAACCTTTGATCCCACTACAGTTATTGCTGCCATTTTAGTGAATAAATGGCATGGCAGCTCAGGTTAGACATTCGAACCTGCAACGTGACCCTGAATACAAATGGGAGCAGATTATTACATAGCAATAACATTTGTAAAAATAATTTGTAACAGTGCTCGAAGAATGAGAATAAATTTACTGATAACAATGTTTGCACATTTGTATTGAATTCTTGTCCTAAGCAAATGATGTATGGCGGTGGAAGCTAAGTAGCAGTATGACGAAGTAATCCCAGAAGGAACTTTAGATGCATGAGTCTGTCATCTAATAAGAATGATGTGGCTAAAGTAGAACAATTGTATAACATTTTGGAGTAAGCATAGTGTGAGAAAAAGACTGGACTGCAGACAAACTAGTCTCTGCTTTGTTGCGGCAGGCAGGAAATTAGGCACAATCGCTAGGCCCTGCAAACCTAATCCCAACATCTTTTCAGTTAACATATTGGCTCGTCTGAGCAGGGAGCAATTACTGTAGAGACAGAAAATACATTCACAAAGTATTATGCATTTTAAGCACTGCCCCTCCTGCTAACATAGCCTTCTGCCCTATAAACTATTGCAAAGGACAAAAAAACCATGCTGGCCTCTGTCCTCAAAGAAGTAATCTTTCCCTTCCACATTCCCTCCTGCTGTCTCCTCAGCTAAATGTAACTATTATAGCGAGGATCAAGAGAGGTCTACCTTGAAGCCCTATGTAGAAGGTGGGCAGCTCCTGCTTCCAAGGGGTTCTTCTTGGCCTGCCCTAGTATCTCCAGCTCTCAAAATACTTGGTCAGATGTTCCTCTTTCAAATCATTTTTCATTACCAACAGGGGAGTCTAAAGAAAGCTTCACTGATACACATAGAATAGAACTCTAGCCTCAAAAATGGCACTCCAGCCCTCATTCATTTCCCTCAGCAAGCTACACACTGATGTAACTTCCTTCTCTGTCCACAAAGCAACATTTAAAAACTCACTCCCTGCAAAGATATGAAACATCAGAAACCACCTCAGATTCAGGGATGCAGTAAAGACCTGTCTATTCCGTAAAAGTTGACACCCCTTCTGCAAAGCAGTCCCAAATACTAACAACCCCACAAAGTTGAGTAAGTCACCTATGTACTGGTGGTAGGTATTTGCATCTCTCACTCCTCTTGGCTCCATTCCAAGCTTAAATGTATCTAACAATATTGCATGCATATATCTTTTCCCAAAAACACATTGAAAATTATGCTCATTAGGACTGCACAATGTTGTACTGTGAACTACGTAATTCTACTTATGCCCTGATTACAAATGCCTTGGAGGAGAGTGTGATATCTATTGCACATGTTAAGTTAGATACTAAGAGGGGTCTCAATTAATCCAGTGTGATAAATAGCATCAATTTTGAGTTTTGTCTGGAAATGGTACGCAAGATACAGATTTTAGTGTTCTCGGCACCAAAACCTGCATGCTCTGTTATTTGCAAGGCACCTATCCCCCGTAAAGTTTTTTTCTCATGTACATTTTGACAAGGGAAACCTGTTGAAGTTAACCTGGGAAAAATGTTGTGGTTGTGGGGCTTGCGATGTGGATATGTGCTGTACTAGGAGCTACAATACATTTCGAAATTAACTAGGCCAAACATAATCGGTGGCTTTCACCACTTCAGTTCATATACACAAAGTTTTAAGAATGGTACAAAGGTGGGCATTACAAACTACAACACTTAAAAATATATCTCAAACACTTTTGGAAAGCATCATTGATGGTGCTTTTAAAGTTGTACCAAAATTCTGAATGACTAACCATTACTCCACAGCACACAACATAATTAAGATATCTGCAAGTGCTGTGATTTAAAAAAAACAAAATAACTGATGCCTTTCTAGAATTTTATCTACAGGGGTTCTTGTATACAACACTTTGTAAACTTAGCATTGCTTGAAAACTGATTAAGGTAAATATATACATTTGTGTTCTACATCACACAGCCTACAGGATATTTGATAGTTTTGCAGGATTGGGTTAGCTATTTTATTGATCCCAGAAGGATGAAAAGGTAAGATCCCTTTGTTGGAATTCAAATCCATGTCAGGCAGGCTTTAGAGTTGGTTGAGTGACTGAAGGTTCAAGCCAGGCTCAAGACAGATGCCTTGCTCTGGTTCACCCTGCGGTCCTCTTAGACCATTGAGACCAAAAACAGCCAAGTTGGCTTGAGGGTTTGTACTGCCACTCAAACTCTAACCTCATGCAACAAGAATTAAAAATAAAGCATTGACCTGTGATGTAAAACAGGAGAAAGTAATAGCCATCTAGTGTGTTAAATTCACAATGAGAAACCAGAAAAACTGCGTTCAATTCCAGCATCCTAGCTTGAATAAATGGTGTGATCCTAGGCAATATTTAATTTAACCATACCTCCTTTCATTATTGCACGTGTCAGCTCCTTGAAATACGTGAGCACTGTATAAAAACATCTTGCATTTGATTTAATAGTCTATAGTGCTTCTACATGTATAATAAGAATCTAAGCCACATTTAGGGTGCACATGACAACTGTCTTGCCTCTCAGTGGCTTATTTATGAGATTTTGGCATAGGGCAGTGCAACAAGACACCTTGCTGTGCTGCCCTATGCCAAAGTGAAAGGGCAATATGGTGCATTCCTGTCCTTACACCCTGCACTGGTGCCATTTCTGCAGCCTAGTGACAATGCAGACAGCCCTTGCACCATGGTGTAAGGATGCCTCCGTTGCATGCAGGATTGTTTTTCTGCAGGAAGGGGCACCTTCATGCACAAAACCTATGCTAATAGGTGTTTTCCTTTTTCTAAGTGTGCTGTAGAATGCAGCACACATAGAAAGAGGAACAATGAAGAGAAATGAACATATTTCTCCTAGTTATGCGTCATCATGTGAAGTGTGCAGATTTTGCAGATTTGGCGTTTCCCCAAGTTTACATGACTTTGTAAATCTGGGGAAAAGTCAAGTTCCCTTGGTGTTGCATGGGAAACCCCACTGTAATGCCCATAAACGCCTTCGGGGCACAGGGTAAGGCGAGGCAGCGATTTGCGCTGCATCTCCTTAGTCATGATTTATGAGGCCAATCAAAGGCAATCAAGGTGGCTTTGCGTGGCATCTATATCGGAATGGGAGCTACTCAGCCAAAGTATGTACGGCAGGATGTCGGTGTGCGTTACATCACACAAATAATATATAGAGACAATGATTCATAAATGTGAAAGTCAGTGTATAGGAAATATTACTTAAGACATTGAGGGCTACAAGGTGTAAGAGTCAGATGTCACCCAGTGGTGTAGCATGGGCGGAGCCGCAGGGGTGGTTGCCCCGGGCACCAAATTCTTAGGGGTGCAACATTTTAAAAGAAAAAACATATGTGATGGAATATCCAAGTGTGGCTTCCCCCTAAATACCTCGCTGACCTCTCGGAAGTGACATCATGCCAAGGGTCACAGAGGAGGCGAGATCTTGCACTCACAGTGGCCTGCTTCAAGGCCAGGTGGTCCCAGAAACATTACTACCCTGAGCAGTAAGGAAACACTAAGGGGCCGTCTCCTCTAGTGTCCCCCTGCGGGTGAGGTGGCCATCCACCTTTCCTTCGTCAGACTAAACTAAGCGTGAGTGGTTTGGAACATTGCACTTCCATCCCCCATTCATTACTGTAAGGTAATGCACAGATACTGGCCCTATGCAAGTGGTGCTGGAAACCCCAGGGAATGTGAAAGCACCTGGCTGCGTGATGCACTACCCTGGACCTTGATTAATTTGGAGACCTGAAACCGCCATTACAATGGGCATAGTGCTGCAGGAATGTTGCACTAAAAGATCGAGTCTAACTCCCTCCCAGGGTGTGGGTCGGAGCTGTAGTCTTCTGCTACGTTGTTTACTCCAGACACTTTCACTGGGGAGTCAAACCTAGTTCCTCATCTGGGTGGTATCTGCACAAGCTGACCCTCTAGATGTCTTACCTGACTCTGTCCGCCCCGTTGTGGAATAGAACTCATTCCCTGAGCAACTGCCTTTTGAGAAAGATAGTTCCACCTAGTTGAAGCAAATGCCACTGGGAGTGCAGATCACTGCTCGGCTAGCCTATTTGGAAGCCCACCACTCCAGTCCTCCCGGGTGGTCACTGCAGCGTAGGTTCATTATACCAAGGAGTATATGAACCCACTACCCCTTCTGCCAATCCACTTCTCTAAGGAGCAGGGTGTTGGCTCAAGATTTGGGCTCTAAGGAGTACTGACAGTCCAATTATTCAGTACACAGTCACTAGTATCTCTCTTTTCCTTAGAGGTTAAGGGTTCAGTGGTGGACAGGCCAGATTCTTCTGTACCTTTTGACAGAAACAGCTGGAAGATGCCACATCTCTATCCTTGCCTCAGGCTCCTTCCTGGATGTGCTAAGTACACAGCCAAATGCCTCAGGGTCTAAATCAAGTCTTGGTGCACAGCAGAAATTAAGGCCTGAGGATATTCCCATGGCACCAATACCCAACACCAACCTCCCCATGATTCAGCAGGCACTGCCATCTTCAGTCTCAAAAGCACCTGCTGAAGGGCATATTACTTACTCAAATATACCTGCTATATTACTTCCCACAATAGAGCCAACCTGTGGGAGACAGGCATGATGAAGAAGTCGATACCAGGGACCATGATGACCTGCACTGGTTGCATGTCAGAATATCAAGGTTAAAAATAAGGACTTACAAGATTTTTGACTGCAGAATATCGCCCACTACTGTATTGACATGGTAGTAAATATATGTAGAGATTTACTACTCCACATCTGCGTACCTTGATCACCGTTTTATCACAAAATTGTGGGTTCAGCATTAATGTTTCATGAAGATCCATGGGGGTGCAAAAAAGAGGTGTAAAAATTGTGATTTTTAAAATTGTAATTCCCATTTGCTCTTCAATACAGAAAAAAGGCTGAATGCAATGACACCAACCCTGGCATGAAGTAGAAGTACCTTTGCTTGTTTTGTGTGAGTCTATTCAGCAGTTTTTGAGAAATGAATAAGTGTAACGATTCTTCCATAAGGTGGTACTCATGAGGCCTCTGTGAACTTGAATTGGTTTATTTTACAGTTAATTAAAACTCACAATTGATACACAATAGGTAAAAAGTCATTTGACTGTTTAAAAAAGGGTTTTACAAAGAGGTGTTGCACATTGATAAAATCACAGGGGGTCCATAGTAAATTAATAAGTCTTTCCTATTAGTCTTGGCCTTAATAATTGTTGTTCTTTTGGTTGTAAGGCCGTATTTTCACCCAACTGTCTTTTCTGTTTATTTTTGTGTGTGATTTCGTATTTTGTTCTGATTGCTGTAGTTTAGTTGCTTATGGATCTTTATAGTTTCAAGGCCATTAAAGAAGTCTACTGTTCTCCTGGTGCGGTAGGGTTATCCCGCCCAAGTGTAATTTCATTTAGTTTTTTGGCCACTAGATCAAAGTATTTGACTGTTCTACTGTTCAACTGTGTCTCTTCGGGGTTGAAGCAGAGCATCACTGCTTGCCTGCAGGTTTTTACGCCCTTCTGGTTCCATAAAGGCCGTAGCAAGGAGCGCCTTATACCCATAAGTGCTTTGCAGATACAAATGATGTGTATAAGATCCTCTTTCGCAGATTGGCAAAGGCGACAGGCGTTTGATGGATTTGGCCTTTTCCATGGTGCCAGATGACGTGCTATGGGTATGTTGCCTAAGCGCATGTTTAGATACTTATTTTTTGTTTTTTGTGTAAGGCCCGTTGATAGATAATCTTGTGGCTTTGTGCTTCTGTACCCTTCAAGCACAACCCATCTGTGCGCTCTCATAGTTAGGGTGGCTCTGTCCTCAAGTGAGGAGACCAGTTTGGTGATTTTCGACACTGCTTTTTTAAAGGTCCCGAAATCCGTTCTTGTTTCTCCCAGAGCGTATTAAGTCCCAGGCTATCCAGTGAGTTTGTTAGGTAGGCCCTTGCAGGTGAGTTTTCTTTGGCGTTGAGCTCAATCCATAGGTTGGCATTTAGCGATCCTTCCTCGGCGTCTTTAATTTTGCGCCAGCTTTTTATGTATTGGCGTTTCCTCTCCACAGTTTGTTTCTGCAGTCCAAATTCGAGACGAATTTGAGCGGGCGAAGAGTTTTTAGGGAGGTGGAAAATTGCCGTATATGCGCGACTGATAGTATTGTCCAGAGTGCTCGCATCTTTGCCTCGCATTGATTCGCTGCCGTAGGAGAGCATGGGCTGTAGGCAAGCTTTTATTACCTGTAGAAGTAGCGCTAATGTCCTGTCATGGAGAGCTTTCTGAAGGGGCCTTATTGATAGTTGAAAGGTCATGCCCTTCCGACGGATGGCCTCTAGTTGTTGTTTGGAGGAGACGTTGCCCTCAATTATGACTCCTAAATATTTATATGAGGTCACCTGTTCTAATCTTTGGTTGTCCAGGTACCATACGGGTTTCCGTTTTTTGTAATGGTTCATTGGCATGACTTTGGTTTTGTTTAAATTGATTGTTAGGGAATTTGCTTTCGAGAAGGCATTAGTTCTATCCAGAAGGTTTTGGAGGCCAATGGGAGACCGGCTAATGAGGACCAGGTCATCTGCATAGAGCAGATTTGTGAGCGTAATATTTCCTAGCCGAGGTGCGTGAGATGTAACTGTGTTTAGTTCTTCGGGCAGGTCCGCGAGGAAGAGATTGAACAACGTTGGGGCTAGGACGCAGCCCTGTTTTAGTCCTTTGCTGGTCTTTATTTTTCTCGATAGGTGTCTGCCAGATCCCAATTTTATTTGGACCCAGGTATCGGTATGTAGCGTAACCAGCTGCTGTAGCACGGGGCCAGGGATTCCCCATGTGCTCAACTTCCGCCATAGTTTGTGGCGATCTACGTGGTCGAATGCGGCGCTGTAATCGATGAAGCACACGAACAGGGAACTTTTTACTGTTTTTGCTGCGTCAAACAATAGGGTTAACGCCATGATGTTTGTTAGGGTACCCTGGCCCTTCCGGAAGCCCGTCTGTGTAGCTGGAATGATGTTCCTTTTTTCTGCCCATGTTGTTAGGTCCTTCAATATAAGGCCTGCGTAGTATTTTGCCTCTACGTCTATCAGGGCAATCAGACGGTAGCTGCTTGGATCGATCCTCGCACCTTTTTTATATATTGGGCTTATAATTGAACCGCTCCATGATGTTGGTATTATTCCTGTTTCCCTTACTTCGTTGAATACTGGGGTAAAAATAGTGCTCCAATAGCCTGGATCCTGTTTGTATAATATCGGGGGGATCCCGTTTGGTCCTGGAGCCCCCTCAAGTTTTCCCTTAGAAATTTCTTTGAGAATGGTGTCTGTTGTTTTCTGATTTGATAGTTCGTTTTCGCTTTTTCTAGGCTCAACTGTCCTTGGACTGGCTTCTGCCTTTGTTGGAGTGTGGGGCCCGGTTGTTTTCTTCTTAGGCGCTTGGTTTGCTATTTTCGGTTGTATATCAATTTTGTCCAATTGTCGGAGAGCTCCCTCCTCCAGATCGACCCCTACGGCTTTGTTCGTTGCAGGGTTACTTGTATTAAAGTGAGTTGTTAAATAATTTGCCCAGTCGGATTCCAATATTTCTGAGTAGATACCGTTGTGTTCTGGCCGTTGAAGCCTATGGATGATCTTCCAAAAGCTAGAGCTATTCTTCTGCTTGGAGTTATGTAGAATTTTTGCCCAGAGTTCTTCGTTCAATTGCCTTTTCCTTTCCCAAGTTTTGTTTTTTAACAATGCTTTTGACCTGCAAAGTTGGAATTGAGTTTCCGAGTTGTTTGGATCTTGGCGGAGTTGCCTGAGGGTCTTCTTTATTTCAACTTTGATGTTTTTTATTTCTACTGTTGTTACTTTGCCAAGCGTGAACCTTGTGGTGTTCCCTTTTTGAGTTTTCTTCGCTGTGGCATGTTTTGCTCCTAGTGCCGCTGTAAAATTACCCCAAAGGTCAAGGGGATTGTCGGTTCTATTGGATATTTCTTGTATTATTGTTTTTGCACTGATTGCTAGTGTGTTCATATCCGTGATCTTACATCTTAAACGCTTGTAGTTAGCGGTATATTCTGTGCACAAGTTTCTTATTTCTGTTGCCTCGGTCTTACAGGTCAGAGCTAAGTGAGCTTCTAGTGGAAGATGGTCGCTCTGGGCTCTATCTCATATCTTAAATGATTGTAGTTTGTCGTACAATGGGAGTGTAACTAGCATGAAGTCTAGGTAGGATGAGGCAATTGACGAGTGGTATGTTGGTACTGGAGGAATATCATCTTTGAATCGTCCATTGAGAACGCGCAGATTCAATTGCTCTAGCGCTTTTACTAACTGTGAAGCAGTGTTGCTATGTTTGTATCTGGAAGGGGTAGATTGTGTTGGTATTTTCCATAATGTGTCCATCTCCTGTGTCATGTCGTCAGTTGCCGGGTCACCGAATAGATGGAGGTTGAAGTCGTCGGCCAGTAGTATGTTGTCCGTTTCCTCATCCTCTATGAGTCTTGTTAGTTCTTGAACTAGCTCGTTTGACCCAGTCACCTTATTCTTTGGATGGATATAAGTATTTACTACAAGTAACTGATGGCTTTCTTGGGTATTGTCGGTTATGAGTGATATTGCCTGTATTGCGTTCGGTGGGATGATGTTTATGCTTGCTGGTTTGATTTCTCCTATAGCTGATATTGATGCGAGGATTACCAGGCCTCCGGAGCAACGGCCGTACTGGGATTCTTTACGGGCCGGGTATGTCCAAGCTGTATATCCTTGTAGGGCTATATCGTTGGGCTCCCATGTTTCCTGAAGGAGAATCAGGTCAAAGGTTTGTAGGTAGCTCAAAGTTTCGGGGTACTCTAATTTGTCGGCTAGTCCGTTGATGTTCCAACTACAAATACTAAATTTGTTTTTATTATTAAGGGAAGCCACAGTTTTAGTGGCTGAAGTTGACTTTATTTGTCAGTTGATGTCGCTCCCTGTTATTGTACGAGTTATTATTTCTTTACAAGAGGCGGATTGTTGAAACAATGGGTTTTGCGATTTCACCAGGTGTTTGTCCCGTACTGGGGAATAGCTCCGTGCCCCTTTAAGTATTGACTTGGCCGGTAAGGGTCGTTCTTCCTTCCGTCCTTCAAGTAGCGGTGTGGGGTAAGCTGGTTTTATTTCTGGTTCAAGCTGAATTCCCCACTGTGAGAAACTGGAAGCATTCTTCATGATTGATTTTGCTACCTCCCTAGTTTTCCACGTTGCCCTAGTTATCTCTTTCCCTTGTGGGTGTTTTGCAGGGTGGAATTCAATCAGAAGCAAGTCCAAGGTATTTATGGATTTTAGATTGTCTATTAAGTTGATTAACTTTAGTATATTGCCCCTGTTTAAGATGTCTACTCTTCCCTTCGATTTGTATTCGGGAATGAAAAAGATTGTTTCTGTATCTACTTCCCTTGGGGGAAACGTATTCTGGTGGGGCTGTTCCTTAGTTTCGCGTGTTCCTTCTGAGAGTTTGGTGTTATTATCGATTGGTTTGCGCTCCGAGATGGCCCACTGAGATTGATCGCTAGAATGCTTGTCTCTGGTGATTTCAGTGCATGGAGTCTGAAGATTTGCATTGCTAGTTGTCATTATCACCTTCTTCCAGGTGCTCCGTGTTGTAGAATTGTTCAATGTCGCGTTGTCTTTGGTGTGTTTTGGGTCGTCCTTATCTTCTGTTTCTTCCTCCGAGTTTTTGTTCTTAGCTGTTAAGTGGCCGTCCGGTTGCCCGAATGCCAGCTCTGTTCGGAGTTGGCCAGTTGACTCATTTCTGTTTGCTGTTTGTTTTCTCTCTGGTTGGTTTATTGGACCCGCACTAGAGGTAAGGGTTCCTAGTCCTTCTGTGTGCGGTCCCGTTGAAGGCAAAGGGGTTTCTAGTTTCACTTGAAGGAGATTGTCTTTTCTATGAAGCTCACCGTCTTCTGGAGGCCTCGTGCCTTCCGATGTTATAGATTTCCGGTTTTCTCCTTTGCAGTCCTCGTTGACCTTTCTGTTTCGCCCCTTCCTTTTTTGCTTTCGACGAGCCCATGCGTTCTGTGGGCTCCCTGGTTCATTGATTTGTCCTGCTGTGAGAGTTTTTTGGGTGGTCTTTCCTGTTGTGGGGGTGACATTCTGGGTTTGACCCCCCGGCGAGTTGAGTTTTTGCATATCGACAATTTTTTCTATAGGTCCTGACTTTGTTGGAGATGACTGCTCCACGTCTGTTTTTGGGTCGGGCCACTCCACTCTTGCTTCCGCTTGGGGGAGTTTTATGATGTTTAGTTTAACTTCATCCAAAAGGTTACTCAGCATCGTGGGTAATGATGATAACTTGTCGATTATTGACGAGCAGGTACAGCTAGTTCTGTCGATCTCGATTAATTTGACTGATTCTTGTCCTCTTTTTATGAGTCCATTCAGGTCTGCCAGTTTCCTGTCTATCCCCATTGTCGCCTCTGCTAAGCTTTGCAGGACAGTTAGTTGTAAATCCATCTTGTCAGATTGGTACTGTAGAGCCGTTGAAGATAGCTGTATTGTATTGAGAAGAGTAGACCAAAAAGTATTGACTGGGTCCGTGATCCTCTCTGGTGGCAGATGTGAACTTTCTTCACTGGTGTTGTTTATGGGCTGCCTACCGTTATAGGCTGTCTCCAGGTCAATCCATTCTTCCGAGGTCAGGAAGGTCATGTCCTTAGTTGGTGAAGAAGTTGAGATGGAAATTTCGTCTTCTAGTTTTTGCTCTAGGAAGTTGGAAGCCCTTTTGTTGCTGTGAAACTTAGGTTCTGTAGGTTCTATAGTTACGTGGGTGTTTTGTTCTTGGTGATCTTTGGTTTCTCGGAATTTCTCCTCCTCTGGTACTGCGTCTTGAATGGGTAGGGAGTGGGTTGTGGTTGCAGATTGGTGATGCGGGTTGCTTCTGAGAGACCATGTATCCCCATCCTCCCCTTTTGCTTGGTTGTTCGATATATCGGGTGGCTGTAGTGGGCTTGTTGGGCTTGTTGGTCAAATTTCCCCTGGGCGGCCCGCTTGTAGGAGTGACAGGTCTTCTTTTGACGATGTTCTAGTATGTCGCTGTGCCAGGTCGCGCCAGTTGTCTACTCCGTGTTTGGATTTATTCGTTGGTTCATTTGGCGTTGGTGCCGTGTGAATTTCCGCTGTGGTGTGGCTTATAGTTGCGGGGCAAGCGTTGGGCTCGCTGATCGGTTGCAGAGGGGATTTGAGGCCTGTGATGGAATCGTTTGAAGAATAGATTGCGTTCCCTGGATTTTTTAGGAAATTAAATTTGGTGTAGATTTTTGGCTGAAAGTTGTATTTTGTATCACTTTGGTGTTCTGGCAATTTAATTAATTTTTGCTTATTTTTCCTTTTGTGACTTCTGCGCCTCCCTTGTTTTGGGGATGGGCTATTTTTTGTTTTCTTGTTACCGGTCTTTTCAGGTGTTGGGGCGGGACTGACCTCTGTTCCTAGTCTTAGTCTTAGTCCTTCTGCTTGTTCTACTTGATCATCAAGCTGGCCGATGTTGGTGTTGGTGTTGGTGCCTTTGTCGGTTCCATCCAGCGAGCTTGCGTACCCTGTTGTGTTGTCGGGAGCCTTACTCCCGCAGGGGGTCAACTTGGTCGTGCAGGGTGGCGCTGGGCTTGTGGATTTGCTTGTATTGTTCCGTTTCGGTTTGTTAGGCTGTGTCACTGGAGGTTTTCTTTCCCTTCCAGACCTCATGGCGGACTGCCGGTGCCCCGTTCCCACCGCCGTCAGCGCCAGCGCCACCCTCTCTGGCCTCACTGGCCTCACTGGATGGAACTAGTGAGGAGATGCACCACCGGCAGGCTGGCAAGGCTGGCAGGGCTGCAAGGCTGATAACGCGTCTCCAGCGCTCAGCGGTCTCTTCAGGTCAATGAGGTATTGAGGTATTAGTATAGGTGTTAGTATTGGTGTTGGTGTTGGCGGCTCCTGCTATGTCGGTGCTCGCATGCACTCTCCAAGGATGTGGATGGGGGTGTGGATAAGTATTGGTAGTATTGGTAGTTCCCAGCGGGGATGGCAGAATGACTGCACAGGCGATACTGACAGTATAAGCAACGCCGGCAGCGCTGGTGACCCCGCCGACGTGCAGGCTGGGACGCCGAGCTTCTGTGACCCCCTCTGCGACCCCCTCTGCAAAGCCAAAAGCAGCTGGGGCGGTGCTGTAGGAGATGGCTACCGAAGGGAGAGCGAGAGCGAGGAGCAAGGAGGAGCAAGCAGGAGCAGGGAGCAGGGGCTGCGGCTGGGGCTGCTGGGGCCGCGGCGGCCGCAGCGGCAGGAGGGGGGTCGGGTCACAGCACTCAGAAGGGCGCTGCCGGCCTTTGCCGACCTTACCGCCGACCTTACCGCGTTTCTTGCCCACTTGCCGCTCTTCACTCCTCACTGAAAACTGCCCCTGTCGCCAGCCCGTTAGCACCGCTTTTAGCCGTTTTCCGCCTTTTCGCCTTTTCGCCTTCACCTTCGCTGCTCTCCTCGCAGCTCCACCCGTCACTTCAGCGCTCACCTCCTCGGGCTCGGTCTCGGCCTCCTCGGGCTCAAAACCCGCAAAACCTTGGTCTGCTGTCCGCTGTGTCCGTCCGCCCGCCCGCCTGGAAAGGTTGGGCGAACAGGAAAATGATTGTGACGTGGACTCTGAGGCCTTTGTGGGTTCCATACACCAGTACATGTTAGTACACGTTTCTACACCTTGCATTCCTAGCTCTACTTCACATTCAAGCCCAAGTTTCTACAGCACCCTGATGTATCATGGACTTTGTAGTCCTTTCTGTTGTCTAATCCTGCCTCGAATAGCTCCTGGTGGTGGATCTTTGTTCTGTATCTTGGTCCCTGTATCCTGCGGTTATTCTAGCCCTTTCATAAATGCAATCTGGACTTTACTCTCACTTGTCTCGGATCCATATTCCGTAGGAGGCATTTCTGTTTCCTTTTTGCGCCTTCTGGTTTTCCTGGTTTTCCCCTTTTCAAGTTCAGTTTCAGCCTTTCCTTTATTGGTTGTTCTCTGAATCCTAGCATCAATACAATGGGAGTTTCAAGGGGAATAACTGGACAACCAGCGCCCACTCAATGGATTCACTATCAATAATTGGCTGTCCCTGAACTGATACACCATGAATATTTTTCAAGTTACAGCCCAAACGGGTCAATAATTTTGAGACATCATTTTACATGGACCAATTAAATGAATTGGTCATTAGGCTGTAGTGTATCCAATTTCTAAAATAAGAAGAAATAGACTACCATACACAGACCTTTCATCCACAGAAAAAAGTGTGAGAAGGAAAGAAGGCACCTCACGGTAGCAACACCAAGGGGGAAACCTGACTGGTACTCGCCAGAAACCCACTTATCATCATTGGTTACCTTCTGTCCAGTAAGGAAATGTGCATGTGTATTAAGACAAAACCTCAGCCCAATGAAAACAAAAAGAAGAAACCTAAGTGTGAGTGTACTTCCTATGTGTATAAGATTCATCCACGTGTTCAAGGATCTCGTGAGAACAAAAACATAATCCTCATGCAATCTGGACTTTACTCTCACTTGTCTCGGATCCATATTCCGTACAAGGCATTTCTGTTTCCTATTTGCGACTTCTGGTTTTCCTTTTTTCCCCTTTTCAAGTTCCGTTTCAGCCTTTCCTTTATTGGTTGTTCTCTGAATCCTAGCACCTGGTTTATTCCTACCACCCGGTTCTCTCTAGCCACCTGTGCTCATTGCCTAAGATTCAAGCTATTTCAGGCTTGTGAGCTCGAGACGTAGTGGTTCGCAACAGTCCTTACTGCTGAGGCTCTTTGTGTTCGGACATATTCCTGCTGTGCTACAAAGGCTTGCCCTTTGATTCTGTTTCCCTTATTACTTATTTCTATGTTCCTAATTTTTTTCTACTAGTCTCATCTGTCTCTGTTCCTTGTTATTTCTGTCGCTGTGGTTGCCATAGTTTCTAGCTCAGCCTACACACTTCCTGACATCTCCTTGTAGGCAGGCTCCTTGCCTTGTATTCTGGTGTTTTCTGTCCATTCTGCATATTTCTGTTCTCTCCTTGTTAGTGTGCTTATTTCCTAGTCTTGTTCTCAGTGTTCATAGTTTTATGAGGTTATTTGTTATCTATTCCCGTTTTCTGATTCTGCTTTTCTTTGAGCCCAGTTCTGCTTTCAGTATTTCCTGCTTTGTTCTCTTTATTCCTTTCTCGTGTCTGTGTTAAAACCTTAAACATTGTTACCAGACTCAGTGCTCTTCCGCCATAAGAGATGCTAGTTGTCTATCTAGCTGTCTGTGAGATTAACTACTCCTTGTCTTATCATCAGATCTTCTTACCTTACAGAGAGATAATTTTCCAAGGAGCCTACAAACTATCATTCATGACAGTTTGTCTATTGATTTCCTGCTTGTTCCTTTCTGCTGTTTGTGGTCTGTATTTGTGTTGCTGTCCTAGTTAGAGATATGTTAACTGAAGGAAATGGCCTTTACAACGTGGGCTGAGTCACGAGTGCCGTTTCCCCACAATCAGAACCATGCTTGCCTTAACCACGCATATGCGTGGTAAAGGCGTGGTCTAGATGCACAGATGGGTAGGCACAGGAAAAGTAAGAATCGGTGAACGTGGTCTGGTAAGTGGGGCTTGGTCGAGTTTTGGGGGTAGGTTTTCGGGGTGGAGGGTAGTTTTTTGGGCTTGGGGGGGTGGGTTGGGGTTGTTTTCAGGGCTGGGGGTTGGGTTGTTTTAGGACTTGGAGGGGTCAGGTTGTTTTCAGGGCTCGGGGAAGTCGGGGTTGTTTTTAGTGCTCAGGGGAGGTCAGGTTGCTTTGAGGGGTCAGTGGGGTCGGGTTGTTTCTGGGCCTGAGGGGAAGTTCGGAATTGTTTTTAGGGTTTAGGGGGACATCGGGGTTTTTTGGGCTCAGGGCTGTGGGACTGGGTGTGATCTTTACCACATATATCCCTTTACCAGTCATGTCTTTCTCATGAAATTGTGTGGTAAAGGCATGCCTGGTAAAGGAATGTGTTGTTAAGACGTATTTGCTGTTCGGGCAGCGTTTTAGAGGCACGCATGGTTTAGCCATGCGTGCCTCTATCATACAACCTTCAACTGATGGTCCATGTCGTTTATAGACGACCAGAGGACCTAAATTTAAAAAAAATCCTACCTGATTGGATGAGGGAGCTTTTTCTCCCACTGCCATTTCAGGTCCGTGATCCCAAAGTTGTCTGATTGTCTGACTGCAACTTGGAGTAAAATATTGCTGCTGACATTACAAGACTCAGGGATTCAATCTCAATGTCCTGAAAAATTAAAAGGAAGGAGCTATGGGTCACATGCATCATTGGTTTTTGCATTCGCAAACGGTGCAAATCGCAAAATTCGGCCGTTTGCGAATGCAAATACAATTTTTGAGATGCATCAAGTTGTTTTTTTTCGTAATTTAAGAAATCACAATTTTTTTGCGATTTCTGAAATTGCGATTGCATTTAAGAAATCGCAATTTTGCAATTTCTTAAATGCAATGCATCATCTAAAAGTAAAAGTGGTAAAAGTGGTAAATTACCATGAAGTCAACCTTCATGGTAATTTGTGAAAAGTTTCAAAAATGCACAAAAGTGCATTTTTGAAACATTCATTTTACACACACATGCCCTTGGGGCATGTATGTGTGAAAAATGGACTTTATGTTACATTTCAGGGGTGCAGGGGGGGTCCTTTGGACCCCCCCTGCACCCTTGAAATTGCATTCTCATTTTACGATTCCTTAATTGCGAATCGCAAAATGAGAATGCCTTCCCATTGATTCCTATGGGCCTCTAGGCCCATAGGAATCAATGTAAAGGGATTCCTTATTTGCGATTCGCAAAATTGAGAATCGCAAATAAGGAAAAATAAGAAAACGCAAAAAAAATTGCGAACTTTTAATGCATAGGTATTTGCGATTTCTCAATTGCGATTCCTTAATTTTCGCAATTTAGGAATCGCAAATACCAACAATGATGCATGTGGCCCTTAGTGTCTCCTAAACAGGCACCCTTCGGTCTTTAAAAAAAAGTACATTTTGTTATGGAATTTGCGAGCCAAAGGGGGGACTTGTGGATACCAATGTGGCTCCAAAGTACCGCAATGCCTTTTTTGGGGGGTATGGCCCATTTTCGACTTCCTAGAGGGTTGTTAGACCTGATACTTAGTATGCTCACCATGTGGGAGGTCCAACAAGGACCCGAAAACCTGTGTGGGTTCATGAACCTAAACGAGGATTCAGAAACCCAAAACAAAAAGGCCATTCTCCTTGTGTCGGACCCGAAGATCATGCGAAGCAGGGGTTGGCTGCTTGCAGAGTGTTGGGTGCAGGGTCTGGTGGAGGGCAAGATGGGTTGGGCAAGAGGACATAGGAAACTTTGCTTTCTCCTTCAATAAAAGAATGCTGAGCTAAATTACACCAAACTGAAATGAAACTAGAACATTACTTAGAGGACTGCCTTTGCTTTGCTTGTTTTGTGTAAACCCCTTCAGTAGTTTTAGCACAATTAGCATTAGAAAAATATGTTTGTACCCAGCAGGGGTTAGCCACAGGGATTGCCATAGACGAGCCCCTGGGGCCAACATCCCCCCTGCACATAGCCAAAGGCTGATGGCTAAAGGCCCTGCACATCAGGGGTTGGCTATTAGTGGCAGGTGTTGGAACAGGAACAGGCCTCAGAAAGGTCCTCTGGCCAACCCCGCTGGGCATGGCCAAAAGCAATGTACCGCACAGATTGGCCTCTTGTGGTGGGTTTGGATGCTGTGCCTGGATATAAGGAAGACCCTGCGGCCAACCCCTGCTGTGCATGGTTTTTGGGTTAAATTCATGATCTTAACTTTATTGTTGTTTTTATATGAATTTCATCTGTTTTAAAAATAAAAGTTACATTTTATAACCCACCATGCCTTCAGTTTTAATGCATTTAAAGTGCATTTCTGTTTTTATGATATCCTACATCCGTGTTCTATGAAAGCATCCCCTTCTGTGCTGTCCAAGGCCTTCAAGCATGTGCAGTAGAGGATAGCCAGAGAGCCAATCCTCATGGGTGTCCAACTGGCCCTGCCTATGCTCTTCGTAAATACTGCTCCCTGTGCTGCAGACTCAGGATGGTGATCCATAATTGTCAAAGAGACATAGCTTGGCGATCCACAGTCCCAGGAGCCAGATTAGCATACCACAGACTGGATCCGCGCTCCTGGACTGCGAATCCTGCCTCAAGGTCCATGAACCCCACAGCAAAATGTACTTTTTTTCTTTGTAGCCACATAAGTGATTTCTTTGTCTCCCTCACATGGGCCTGGTGCCAGGGTATACACACCCTATCCACTTCCATGCCCCCCCTTTTTTTACAGAACACAGAGGGGCATATTTACAAGCCCCTAACGACACAGGAGCGTCACTTTTTCTGATGCCCTTGTGGTGTTGATCACCATCCCATATTTACAAGGTGGTGTTAAGCCACTCAACGTGTCTTAACGCCACTTTTTTTTGTACAATAAATTGTATTGGTCAAGCGGCACATGTACAGCAGAGCCCTGTAACCCAGAGGCATCTGCACAATCTGAGCATATAAAATTGCCTTTGACATTTTTCCAAACTATACCCAATAAAACCTTAAAAGAAATACAATATAAATCTAACTTCCCCCTCTCCCCCCATTTGCACCACTCAAAACAGATCTATTCGGATATTTACAGTCAAGCTACCCACCAGGGTCCCACCCACCACCCCGTTCCCGGGATCCCCCCAACAAGCCCAAGGTTTATAATCGCGTGCCCTGATCTACAGGAACCGGGTCTAGGAGCAATCCCCAATAGTCTGCCCACCTTTTCCATATTTTGAAATGTTTTAGAGGGCACCCCCTGGCAAGGAAAATAGGTTTCTCCAGGCCCATACAAATGTCCAGGCCATTCTTCCATGCGGCCACTGCAGGTGGCCTCTGAGCCTTCCACGCCCTCGCTATGTCCCTCTTTGCCAATATAAGACCCAACAGTAATAAATGGTGTTAATAGACGTTGCCAGCTATCCCTTCCAGAACATGCAATAGAGCTAGTTTCAGCGAGCGGGGAAGATCCCAGCCCAAAATCTCCGATAAGCAAGTGTGGACTCCCCTCCAAAACCGATCCAGGGAGAGACACTGCCAGACTGTGTGCATCAGGGTTCCATCCTCCCTGTTACGTCTGAGACACACAAGGGAGGCAACCAAACCAGCACTCCACAACCGCATTCGTGTGTAATAGACCCTGTGCAGATATTTAAACTGGACCAGGCGCAGACGCACCGCTATGGCTGCCCACGCGGGACCGCTAGGTCCTCCACCCAGTCCATCTCTTCCAAAGGTCCCAGATCCCTCTCCCAATCCTCCCGGAGTTTCTGCAACGTGGAGGAGCAGTGGGTAACTAGGGTTTGATATATCCTGGATATCTTACGGTCCTGAAGTTCACCCATAAAAACTTCCGCCTCCAGGGGGCTGAACTCAGCTACTGACTCCAATCCCACCAGACTGGGCAACAAAGCGTGCCGGAACTGGAGGTACTTGAATAATTGGGACCGTGGCATATGGGATTCCGCTTGAAGGTCTTTAAATGATTTCAGTGCTAGGCCTTTCATAACATCCCCTAGGACCGAGATCCCTATACAATCCCACCCTCCGAAACCTTGCATTGCAGCTAATTGCCGCAAGCGCCCTTTATCCCAAAGCGGGGTCTCCTGTGTCAGCTTGTTCCATCGCCCCATTCTACGCAGTGCCTGCCTCCAAACCTGGAACACAACCTTGGTTGCCGGAGGCAGTGGTGCCGAGTAAAGTACAGTTTGTAGCGAATGATCTCCTTTAATCCGTCGTTCCGCCGCGTATGCCGGGTCCTCCCTATTGCCATACCACCATTTGTTCAATACGAGTAGGTGAGATGCTTGATAATATGACAGGATATCGGACGACGCTAGTCCCCCAAAGTAAGGAGATGAAAAACACGTCTGCAGGGCCACACGCACCTTGCCCCCCTCCCACAAGAACTGACCAAGGGCCGCATTCACTTGCCGGAACCAAACAAGGGGGTCGGATATGTGTGATTCTGCAACTGATAGAGAACACGGGGAGTGCAACCATCTTGAATATGGCTGATCTGCCATAGATGGTCAGTGGCATATGGGACCAAGTCTTGATATCGTCTCGTACTCGTTTCCAGACCGGAATTAGATCATGCTCCCAGGCGACTGCGTGCTGCGTGCATATGTGTTATAAAAATACCCACATATTTCAGTCCTCCTGTCGCCAGCTGGATCGACGATGCCCAGTCGCCCAGAATACTCCGACCTCCAAGCCTCCACAGCATAGATTTGCAGGGATTCATATATAATCCAGAGGTTTCCCCAAAGATCTAAAGAATACGCAGGAGCCGTGGTCCCGTTCTATCCACATCTGTGAGGAAGAAGAGGACATCGTCCGTGTACAAGGCAATCCTATCTGACATCCTCTGAGCCCATTCAAAGCCCTGAACCTGCCCGTCTACATGCACCCAAGCGGCCAGCGGCGAACATATACGGAGACAGGGGGCAGCCCTGTCTCGTTCCCCAACCTATTGAGAACACAGAGGAGGCTGCACCCGCTACCCGCACTGAGGCAGTGAGGTCAGTATATAGAAGGGTCAAATACGATAGGAACCGCGGTCCAAAGTTCAGCCGATGTAATAGTGCAAAGAGGTATACCCAACTAAGGGAGTCGAAAGCCCTATCCATGTCTGCTAGCAGCAGTGCCGCCGGCGCGCCAAGTCGTTGGATGGCCGCCACAGCAATATTTGCTCATCTAATATTGTGTCTAGTCGCCCGCTGAGGCATAAAACCAGCCTGATCCGGGTGAACCAGTGTAGCAAAGTGAGGTAACAGGCGATTTTCTAGGGCCTTCGCCAAGATTTTGGCCTCTACTTTCAATAAAGAGATGGGTCTATATGATGCGTGCTGATCCGGTGACTGACCGGGTTTATGAAAAATCAACACCTCCGCATGCCTCCAGTCCGGGAGAAGAGAGCCGCGATACTGCGCTTCCTCTACAACTGCACAGTAGTTAGAACCTAGCTGCAAAAAGTATTGTTTAAAAAATTCGCTAGGAAACCCATTGGGCCCTGGAGCCTTCCCGGAGTTGAATTGCCCTAATGCGGCTCCCAGCCCCTCATCTGTCAGCAGGAGCTCCAACTCCTCTCTCACTGCATCCGAGAGGGTCTTGGGCGGGAGGTCGGCCAGAAACAGATCTATCACGTCAGCTGACAGACATTCTTTAGGGGCGTATAAGACTGCATAATCTGTAGCAAAGCTCTCCGCCAGGGCCCGTGTCTCTGTGAGTGGCTCACCCGCCGCGCCCAAAATGACCGGAAGGGTCTGCAGATGATATACCCCTTGGCAGAGCCTGTGAAGCATCCTACTGGATTTGTCACCCCATTGATATACTCTACTGCGCGTCACCCGCCTTGCCTGCCGGCCTCATCCAGTAGGAGTGTGGCGTAATTTTGTTGGGCAAACAGCAATTGCCGCCTAGCCTACCCGCCCCCGGCTGCCCGACCCCGACTCTCAAGATCTTCAATGTCCGCCTCCGCCTGACGTAGCGCCTCCCCACGTGCTCTACGAGCCGCCACGCACAAAGATATGTCTCTTCCCCTCAAGACAGGCTTCATAGCCTCCCACAGGGTATCGGCTCCAGCAACGGACCCCACACTCTCAGGTATTCATCAATGGCATCGCCCATATGCTCCCGATAGTCATCATTTTGCAAATGCCACACTGACAGGCGCCAGCGAAACTGCTGCCTCGTCCGTCCCATCTGTATGGTCAGGGCTATTGGGGAATGGTCCGACAAATTAACGCCACCTTTTAAATATGTCCCTTACCGCAGCATTCTGCAGCGGCAAAAGGGCGGGCAATGGGTGTTGCTGTTGGCGTTCCACCGCAACACCCTTTGATTTTGACACTGCCCCCTATGTACAAGCATAGCCTACATAGGAGGCAGGGCCAAAATTAGGACCAGGTAAAACCTGGTCTCAAGTCGGCAAAATGAGGAGAAATACATTATTGCTCCTCGTTTTTACTTTTTCCATGTGTGCTGCCTTGTGCAGCACACATGGAAGAAGTAAAATGCCATGGAATGGTTATGTACAGAATGGTCTCTTTTCCTGTACATAAACAATCTAAAAGAAAAAATGCCATTTTGTCACTTTCATGTGGGCTGCATGAAGCAGCACACATGAAAGTGACAAAATGGCATTTTAGGATTGTTTATGTGCAGGAAGGGACACCTTCCCACACATAAACAATCCTCCCCTGCAAGCAGACACCCTTGGACTATGGTGCAAGGGTGCCTGCCATGGTGCTAAGTTGCTAAACTTAACGCCATCGCAGGGGGAAACGTAAGGCTGCACCGCGTTCCTGTAAATATTGTTACACTCTGGATGGAGCTCAACTTCCATCTGGTGTCAGGGGTACATTCCAACAGAACTACTGCAGTACCAGTGGCATCATCCAGGCATATTCCTCTCAGAGATATTCTTGGGGAGACTATGTGGTCAACTTGATACACTTTCTGCTATCACTACTCTCTTGAGGTTTCCTCTTGGAGCAATGCAAAGGTTTATCGCAACTTCTTTTCCCAGGACTTATTTGCCCAACTGTGAGAAAGTGTATTATTAATTAGGGTGGATGGTGGATCACCACAAGTAATAATGTAATTATTCTTCTTAGCTTCTGTAAAGTTTCAATACTTTAAACCTGAGCTCAACCCCTGGTAGCTATGGCACAGAGGAGACAGGCTTAACTTAAGAATATGTGTAAGGCATTTAAAAGTACCAAAGTAAGTAAAAAGTTGAAAACACATCACAATAAAAATTCCATTCCGGGGGCACCAAAACCACTAAAATCTAATATGGACAACCAGAGAAATATATTTTTAAGTGAAAATGGCAACAAAAAGCTTTAAGCGGCAACTGCCATCCTCTGGGTGTGCTTGGCCAGTACCTAGGTGTGATTTTGAGTCGACTGCAATGGAGCAAAGGTTGTATACATAAACCAGGTTCATCCCAGTCGAAAGATTCACCTTCTGACTTAGTCTGAGTAATAGAAGTCTTAAATCCTCAGCTGGGCAGGCAGCAGGCTGTTGCTGATATGGGCTCCATGATGCCGGATAGCTGTTGGACAAAGTCCCGGTGAAGCAGTTGTCTTTTGGCAGAAAAGTTCAGAACAGTAGAAATTAAAAATACATACCCAAGGAAGGTCCCTCGCCGACTAGATACTATTGGCGACTTCATCCGATAAACATTTCAACCTTCAGACTTAGTCACTTTTTTGGAGCTCAAATTCTTCCAGCTGGGCAAGACTTAAATCTGTAGCTGAACAGGGCTACACGAGTCAGATACCTTCTCTGCAACGTCCCGCTGAAGTGGATTTGCTGCTGTGGAAAAGCTCTGAGTGGGAGCACCTGAATCTTTGGCCCATCTGCGACGTACCTTCATTGGATTTACTTGACAGGTTTGTCCCGGTCCTCCGGAGATCTTTGGAGCCAAAAAGGTTTCTAAGTCCCAGGTTTCTCAGGATGTTAGGAGAAGTATACTGTGGCAAAGTTAAGGGTCATAGGACCAGCACTTGGGGGTCAATACTCACTCCAGTAGAAGCCACCAGCAGGGTAGAGTACAGATCTAATTTGAAAAAGGGATCCTAGCACCTTGTTGTGTCCCTGCAGCTTAACAAGAGGTCAACCATCTGACTCTTGGAATCTGCTTCCTTGTCCTGTGTGCAAGTGGAAGCAGGTCAAGCCTTTCATGTTTCCTCACAGGTCTCAAAAGCAAGTGCAGTCCTTTTTCTGTCTTCCACTGGTCCGCTAGTGTTCTGAAGAAGGTGCCCAGGGGTGAAATATTTATTCCTGGCACCAGCCTGTTGACTCCTGTCCCCTCCCTACCCAATAGGGAAAAATGTCCCAGGGGTTACCCTAACACTTTTGCAGCAGTTCCTGTGTGCCCTCCCCTGTATTACCACTCGCAGTAGGGCAGGTGTGCAAAACTTTGATTCAGCCCAGTATGTATGGAGTAAATTTCATTTGTTCTATCACCTGAAACATAAACTCCTAGATGACGGTGTTGAATGCTTTTTCAATGTCAAAAGATGCCACTACAAAATCCTAATCAATGTAGCTACAAGTGGGTGTGTGCCAGGCAAAGAAGTCCAAGATACTCAAGTTTGAAAAGTCTTTATTTCCAATTAATATTTTCCAAATGTTAATAACACATTAGGCTGACACAGACTATCGCGCTTGGACTGATTCTTCGGATCTTTGTTGTCGGGCACTATCTAGCCCTGGGATTTCTCTTGTCTGTCCAGCTTATCACACTGAAGCACTCATACTGTACCACACCGATTTATTATTGTTGAACTGTTGCATTGCTTTATTTAAGCCCTGATGAAGTTCTCGGTGAGAGCACGAAACGCGTTGGCTGAGCCTAATGTGCCATTAACATTTGGAAAATAATATTTGGAAATAAAGACTTTTCAAACTACAAGAATATCTTGGACTTCTTTGCCTGGCACACACCCACTGGTAGCTGCATTTTTCAGGATCTGGGACACAGGCATCAGGTAATGGATAATGCCTGGGTTTCAGTGTGCAGGACACTTTTAAAAAGTCCCCCTCACCCTAGAACACTCTACCACCCCTTACACCCCAAAGCTCAAATGCATGCTTCTCAACTGCAGGTCGGCACCTAGACACTCCTCAGACATCGCTGATCTCATTATTACACTGGACCTTGATCTGACCATTCTGACTGAAACTTGGTTAACTGAATCTTGTACACCCATCATGGATATTCTAGTGCCCCCTAATTACAACATCATTAGACTTGACAGGACCAACAAGACAGGCGGTGGAATCGCATGTATTTATAGGAGCAACCTCTCAGATACTAGAGTCACCTCCCCCTCGCTCACCTCATTTGAATACTTCTGCCTAGATGTCATCAGCGAGAGCAAACCTGTATGCTCTCTGCACATCATCTATCACCCACCTGGGGACAACCTCATCTTCACCCAACAACTCATGGACACAATATCAACCAATTCCGGTCGGCAAAACACTCAAATTTTCCTTGGTGACTTCAACCTCCACTGGAACGATCACAATGACGCAGTGGTAAACAGCCTCAAAAACTACCTCAACGCTCTTGACCTCATCCAAATCTGCAACAGCCCGACACACGATAAAGGCTCTATCCTCGACCTTATCATCTCCAAAGAGAACTCTACCCAACTTGGCTCAATCCAACTATGTGACTGGTCAGACCACCACATTATCACATTCTTTATCAATGAAAAAGTTAAATGTAACCCGGTTCAACCCACCAAATCCAAGGTCTGGAAAAGGGACCTGAAGAAACTCAACCCAAACTCTCTACCCTCCCACAGCTGCAATCTCCTTCTTCCCCCTACCGGTGCTCTAGACGTTCAATCCTTGACCGACCACTACCTCAATTCTATGACCTCCATAATCAATGAGACTGCCCCATTGCAACTGAAAAGAGTCTCCTCCAAAAACTCCAACCCATGGTACGATGGCAGACTCAACGAAGAAAGACGGGCTATGCGTATGGCAGAGCGCACATGGAGATCAGTCCCTTCGGCACTGCACCTTAAAACTCTGAAGAAAAAGAGAAACGCCTACTTCAGGAAAATCAAGCGCACAAAATCAGATTTCTTCAGCCTCCAGCTTGACCAAGCTAAAAACCGACCAAGAAAAGTGTTTGAACTAATCAATACACAATCCAAGGAACATCCCCAACCATCGCATAGCACTACTGGTGATACACCATCCTGTGAAGACTTCTCTGCCTTCTTTAATCTAAAGACTGATAACATAAGGAACGATCTTCTCAATGACGTAAGCCTTTACTCCAACCCCCACAGCATAACACCCTATGAACCAAAGAACCATGCCACATGGTCATCCTTTGAAACCTATTCTGAAGAAACAATTAACAAACTGCTCACCACGCTGAAACCCTCTAACCACCTCACAGACCCCCTTCCTGCTAACGCAGTAAAAGACATCATCCCACTACTTCTACCACTCTGGACCAAAATTATCAACAGTTCACTTCAACAAGGACGCATCCCCGACTCCCTCAAAGTTGGACAAGTCACACCTATACTCAAGAAACCAACAGCTGACCCTACTGACCTCCACAATTATCGCCCTATTACCAACATTCCCACCCTTGCCAAACTGTTGGAAAAATGTGTCCAACTCCAATTAACAAACACATTGATCGGTTTGACCTCCTCAACCCTCATCAATCAGGCTTCCGAGCAGGACACAGTACTGAAACTGCTATGACACACATAATTGATGACGCCCTTCAAATCCTAGATCAGAACGATTCCTGCCTCCTCATCCTTCTTGATCTCTCCTCAGCATTTGACACTGTCAAACACGAGAACTTACTGGAGCTATTAAACAACAGAATGGGTCTATCTGGGACTGTTCTCAAATGGTTCACCTCCTTTCTGCATAACAGGTCTCAGAAATTCAAGAGCAACAACCTGATGTCTTCACCAGTGCCTGTAACATTAGGCGTCCCTCAAGGATCTTCCCTATCGCCAACATTGTTCAACCTGGTCATGGAACCGCTCACCACCTTGTTACAAGCATCTAATGTACACTTTCACATGTACGCTGACGACACCCAACTATATTTGAAATTACAATCCCCCAAATACATCAAACTGCTAAACTCAACGGTCAGAAACACCCGATCATGGCTTGCCAATAATCACCTCAAACTCGATGCACTGAAAACTGAGTTCCTCCTGATCTCACCTCCCGCGAAAAGCTCCACCACTCAAACCTGGCTTAAGCACCTAACTGCACTCAATATCCAACCTACCATCGTGGACTCAGCGAAATCTTTAGGCATAACACTTGACGCAAATCTCAACATGCAACAGCATATCAGCAAGGCAACTAAGGGAGCTAACTTCCAAATCAATACTTTGAGGAAACTTAAACCTTTTCTCCCAGCCAAGGACCTCCAAACTGCAGTACAAGCCCTAGTCATGCCGCGCTTAGACTACGGTAGCGTCGCCCTCTGCGGACTCCCTCTTTCTACAACTGCGCCTCTGAGAGCCTCTTTGAACGCTGCAGCGAGACTTATCACTGGATCAAAAAAACACTTCCATATTTCACCTGACCTAAAATCCTTAAACTGTCTGCCTTTTGAGGCCAGAATACATCTGAAAATTGCGTGCATGACTCAAAGTGCTATACACCACAGCTCACCTGGCTACCTCACTCAGAAACTGACAATTTCAGGTGGCTCAAGAAACACAAGAAGCACAAAGAATCTTCTTCTGAAACCTCGTAGATTCCGGAAGGAAAAAACATATAAGCGCTCCTTTTCAGGAATGGCACCCAGGATCTGGAACTCTCTCCCTCCAGAAACCAGACTTATCACCTCCACTACATTTTTTAAGAAAGAAGTGAAAGCTATCCTCATGGCTAAATTCACCTGAACTTGTACTTCATTTTGGAACTATTTGAGACTCCTCGCCTTTGTATTATTCGTTTTATCTGATTGTCTACTTGTATTATTGCTTTAGCTGATTGACTATGCTCCCACATGTGTATACCCTATTTTGCTACTCATCTATTCCTATATGTATTCTTTGATCAAAAGCTTGTTAATCACTCTCTTGTTTTTCCTACCCCCTGTTTTTGTGTTTTTTGTAAAGCGCTCTGATATCTGCAAAGATCTTGTTCGCGCTATATAAAACCTTCAAAATAAATAAAAAATAAAATTTGAGTTTGGTAAACTGTGTGAGGTGCAGGACCATTAGTCTGCCATTTAAGTTTTGTTCTTTGTACATAATCCTAATCATCCTGTTTCACATAATGCTTTACATGCGCTAATCTGAGCAAATTGGATATCATGCTTCTATGTGGGATAAATCCAGATTTGTCATTACATACTAAGTCAGGTATTACCTTTATAATTGTTCATGCTAGTACGTTACTATCTTGGTGTGCTCACCAGAGGAACACCACACATGGGCCTGGTCCCCATGGTGCAGAATTATGCTGCCAGATTGATTCTGAACCAACCTAGATGGCAATCCAACGTTGCACCTTTAAAACAGGTTGCACAATTTTTAAATCACTACACTGCAAAAGCCCTACATTTATCGACAAACTTATCACAAAGTATGTCCCGTCTCGCAACCTCCGCTCATCCCATCTTGGCCTCCTTCAGATACCTTCCTTCAAACGCAAGCGCTCTGGCGGCCGCAGGTTTGCTATACTAGCTCCTTGTCTTTGGAACTCTTTTCCCCTTGAGATTCGGACCTGTCAGGACCTTATCTCATTTCGGAAAGCCTTAAAGACCTGGCTTTACAGACAAGCATATCAATAATCTTACACTACACATCCCCGGTCACGTTCTCTGTCTACATCAGCGCCAGGAAACCAATCGGTGTTAGTGCGCTTAATAAATCTTTTATTAACATAACATAACATAGTTCTTGTCTCCTCTTCTGGTTGAGTGTGGCCTGAAGCTCTTTTCCCCAACACGATCCTGACATCCAAGCAGTGCCAGCAGCTCTTATGATCGCAAGCACATGCCCAACAAAGCCAGGGCCGCTATCTTGTCATCAGGCATGGTGCTGCTGTTTCAGAGCAGGAAAAGGATCTCAAGGATCATCTACAGATATTGGGCCATAGGCATTAGGTACAGATGTTGGCAATGGTGCAGGATTTCAGCAAGAGATATTTTTTGGGCCAGGTGGAGCTGATGAGATTTATGTCCTGTCAGCCATCTTCCTCAGCTCAACAAGTTCAATATCTTGGAAATGAACATCACATAATGTCAATAAAGTCCCAGTGTGATGGCAGGTTTCCCATAATATTGCTATGGTTCTATAATCTTATAGCGTTGGAGGCAAGATCTTGCTCACCCACTTCCACTAACATACAGATGAAGTAAAAGCCCCCGCCATGTTCCAGACTTAAGCAAATAGAAGGCATGACACTCGGTTGGGGACGGATTCACCTTTGGCCCTAATTGATTGACAGATGGAGCAGGTCTTTGAAACCCCCACAACTTTATGCCACTCAACCAATGTATTGCCATCTTCCATTGAGTGCAACTGGGCTGCCCCACACAGTGTCTTGCCACTGAAGCTCAAGCTAACCACTAGGGAGCTGCCAGATTCTTTGTCAGCTAATATCGGCATTACTCCACTAATAAAGTTTAGACCAGAAAGTATGCTTTACTCCACCACAGATGTGCAATATAATGGAGGATTTCCAGGCAACTGAAAGCGGCCCAGTAGAATCGACATCTAAACTCTGTATACTGACATGGAATGTGGCAGGTTTAAGATCTAAGGTGGAACTGCCCCACTGGGTCCAGTACATAGAGCACGTTGATATCTGCATCCTGCATGAAACGTGAGCAACTGCACCTCTCTTTATCCCCGGTTATGTTACAGTAAGCTACCCAGCTTTGAAAAGTAGAACGGGTGGCCCCTTGGGGGACTGCTGTACAGGATAAGGATTGAATTACAATACACCGTCAGGGTGATCAAGACCAATAGCCCAGATATACTTGCGATCAACCTGAGGGGCAAGGACGGCAAGGGCAGGACATTTCTAACGTCTATGCCCGGGGCGCCAAAGTGGGCTCAAGATCACCAACCATACAAGCCTTGGAAGATTGCCTTGAAGAAAGAGAGTCCTTATCCCCTTTACTAATAGCAGGAGACTTTAATACTACGTTTGAACTGCTGGGTATAGATGATCCTACAGACACCAACATGGTAAATGAGATGTGACATATTCCTCTACTTGATCTTTAACCTATCAAAAAAGTGACCCAAACTGCCCTACAGCTTCAAGCCCTCATTCTTGAGTACGGTTCCAGGGCAGCCAATGGCTGCAACTTATCTGATAGGAATTCAATAGAACGGACAATGTGAGCCGAATTGACTACGTACTACTTGATCTGAGACTGTAGCCTGATGTATTAGATATGATTGTTGGAGAAACCACAGATAGTGATCACAACACGCTTGACCTTACACTGAACTGTAGTTGGATGGAGGACTCATGCTCTATTGCTGCGAAGCTTGCAACTAAGGAGGTATGCTCCACGAATTTCCATAGGCGTCTTAAGTGGGCACGAGTAGCTATTGATGAACATAAGCTGGAAGCTATTAATCAAGCACTTTTGAACAGTACTAACATTCTTAGTGATCTACTACTGAAATGGGATGAGCTTTCAGCAATAACGACCACCCACACGTCCTTGTTTTCAGACCTTGCTTTTCATTTCTTTCTTCCAATGTCTTGCAGCAAGAAGCAAGCAGACAAACATCTCTTCTCTTGGTTCACCCCGAAGTGTAAAAGGCTGCGGCTTGAGCTGGCAGTCGTGATAAGAGCAAACCAAGTCGAGGCGATACGACAGGTGAAGAAACAATACAAACAAGCGCAGGCCGAAGCAAAAAAGGAGTGGACTGAAAACCGCTGGGTTCAAATTTGTGAAGCCTGTCAAAGGAAAGATTCCTAGCTGTCCTGGCTGCTTGTTACGAGGGACGATGCCAAAAAATCGAAACCACCTACAAGTAATATCTCTGAAGCTGCATGGTACAAACATTTCTCTGTAGTTTATGCAGGATCAGAAGTGGAAGATTCGGAAGGTCCCCTCATGGGTCATAGAAGTAACCAACTTAGTCTCAATCTGTTCTCCTCAGCGGAGATGACGCAAAGTATTTGCACTATAATTAAAAACAAAGCGTCTGGCCCTGATGGCATACCTGGAGATGTTATCCTGAGCGACATCCTGAACTGGACTAACTAAAGTCTGACTTTAGCAAATGGAATTGCCACAGGGGCTCCGATACCCCCGTCATGGAGGGGAGCCGAAGTTATCTCAGTATTCAAGAAGGGGGTTCGTTCACAACCCTCCAACTATAGGCCAATCAGCCTACTTGATTCCACTCAGAAGGTTTTCTCCCGCGCTCTATTAAACAAAATCACAGATTGGATGGAGGAAAACACATACTATCCCCCTACCAAGCGGGGTACAGGAAGAAAGTGAGCACCGTTGATCAAGTTTTTCATTTTTCCATACTGGCCTGGAAGACAGTACTACTAGAACAGGGCAGTCTGAATACTGCCTTTATTGATCTAAAGTCGGTTTTTGATCTCATACCCAGGCCTAAACTATGGCAGGTTTTACATGATCAGGGGCTCCCACATGACTTTTTGACTCTTCTTATTCGACTACACAAGGGAAACTACGAAAGGGTGAGGTGGGAGACCAAGGGCAGTTGTCAGATCCAATCAAAGTTGCTAGAGGGGTAGGGCAGGGCTGCGTCCTGGCGCCCACTCTTTTTTCACTGTTCATAAACAGAGTGGTGAAGTACCTATCTGAGGTTCACGTGGATGCCCCCAAATTGGGAGGAGTGAAAATTACAACCTTACTGTTTGCGGATGATACCTTCTTGGTCTCAAAAACCGCCAGTGGCCTTCAATTGCTGCTTGATCGCTTTATGTCCTTCTGTAAATCTAGAGGATTTGAGATTAACTGTTAAAAAACCAAGCTTTGGGGCGTGGCCTGGCGGCACCTACGATGGCCGCAATTTAACGCGGCTCCCGTGAGACACTCCCGAAGGCCCCCAAAATCCGGCCATAATCCTTGAGCCTTCCTGTCCTGAAGGTCGGCTCGGTGTGCAGTATAGGCTCCGGTTCTGGGAGCCCTTTCTTCGGACTCTCCCGAGCCTCTGAGGTGCCACGACAGACCGCGACAGATTTGGGGCCTGCCGCAGCCTTTACAGTGGAGAGCACTGCGCCAGACGCCGGCCTCGTGTGATTCCGAGGCCGGCAGTGGTGACAGAGGGGCGGCAGTGGACGGCGGATACGTGCCGGGCCCGGCGCTATCAGGCAGACGCCCAGGGCGGAATCGGCAACAACGGGCTGGAGATACTCAGGGGACTGGAGAGAGGTGCGGAGGCCTCGGGGGCGCTGGCGCTGGTGACAAAAGAGGCGGCAGTCTGGGGAGAAGACTTGGAGCCCTGAACTGGATGCAGAGCTGCATGGGAGTACGGCGGAGCTGGCCTTCAGACAGTGGAGGGAGATAGGACCCCCTGTGTTCTCCGGACACCCTGCTGTGTGCGGATGGTGGCTGGCGCGGGGCCTGGGCGGCGATTCAAGTGGCAGAGAGGACCCTGCATCAGGAAGCAGTAGAGTGGCTGGCGAGTTCATTGGCCGGGTGGCGCAAGGAGGGCGCCAGAAGGTGAGACGGCGTCCGGAAGGACTGGGAGCAGCACCGGCCTTGCAGGTGGCTCGTGGTTGATAGAAGATAGTGGCAGGCTGGGGGTACTAGCACGAGCGGTGGGCATAGACGTGGTGCCTCAAGTCCACTGACTGGCTAAAGAACGGTGATGGATCAAACCCAGATCTTTTGACTGGGTGTGAGTATTTGATTGGCTCAGATGCTCCGTCCATCACCACCCCCTTTTGTACCGCTTTGGCCGCCATAAGTGTGGCAGGGTATGCTCAGACGTGAGTCCCTTGCTCACTTTGCCACTGGATTCAGGCAAGCGTAGCTGAAGACAGCTGTAATGCCAGAAACCGGTCCTCGGAAGCTTGTTTCCGGTCCAGGGAAGGCATGGCTTGGCAGTTTGGGCTGGACTGTTCCCATGAGGCACAGGATCAGACTGATTTGCATATAGCCATGTCTGAACTGGGGTGGCAGAGTGGGCTAAAGAACGGTGATGGATCAAACCCAGATCTTTTGACTGGGTGTGAGTGTTTGATTGGCTCGGATGCTCCGTCCATCACCACTCCCTTTTGTACCGCTTTGGCCGCCATAAGTGTGGCAGGGTATGCTCAGACGTGAGTCCCTTGCTCACTTTGCAACTGGATTCAAGCAAGCCGGGCTGAAGACGGCTGTAATGCCTGAAACCGGTCCTCGGAAGCTTGTTTCCGGTCCAGGGAAGGCATGGCTTGGCAGTTCGGGCTGGACTATTCCCATTAGGCACAGGATCAGACTGATTTGCATATAGCCATGTCTGAACTGGGGTGGCAGAGTGGGCTAAAGAACGGTGATAGATCAAACCCAGATCTTTTGACTGGGTGTGAGTGTTTGATTGGCTCAGATGCTCCGTCCAGCACCACCCCCTTTTGTACCGCAAGGAACTCTTGGGCGACGGGGCCTGTCGAGGGGACGACACTGGGGGAGCAGTGGTCGGGAGACGGAGGCGGTGGTGGCCGGTGGACCGACTGTGAACTTGGTTGCTGATCCCGCTGAAGATCCTTTGGAGGCGCAGTATCGCCACGTGTGGACTGGACAGGGTGGTGCCAACGTGACCTCGTGGGTGTCCCCCCCACTCTCCACGTGGGTGGACTCAACATTAGCGAGCACAGCCATGAAGCCTAGGAAATCCTCGACACCCCAGACCAACACCATGGACAACTATACGGCTGCTGTAGGCGACGGGGACGCGCAGGCCGGTGCAAGGACGGACGCACCAGAGCCGTCCCTGTCTTTGATCATGCAGGCCATACAAGCACTGGGGACCACGCTGGAATCGCAGATAGACAAGGTGTCCATCGAAATGACACTTCTGAGGGCGGACTTAAACAAAACGTCGGAGAAAGCCACCCAAAATGCGACGGATATTGCAGAACTCCGAAATTCCACTAAGCAATTGCAGCAGCAGGTTCAGTGCCTCTCGCATCAGCAGAAGGTGGTGGCGGCCCGTCTGGAGGACCAAGAAGGGAGGGCCCGCCGCAATAACATACGTGTAGTGGGAGTACCGTAGAAGATGGAGGGGCCGAATGTGGACCTGTTTCTAGAGGACCTTATCCTCAACCGCCTGCAGCCTAAACGCCTCTCGAAGTTTCTCGCTATTGACCAAGCTCATAGGGCGCCGATCCCTCCACCGCGGCCGGGGGCCCCACCGCAGACGATAATCGCGCGGATCCTTAACTATAGGGATCGCGACGCCATCTTCCAGGCTGCCCACCAGCATGGAGATCTGCGAGTGGACAATGCCACCATCAGGCTCTTCCCAGACTTCACGATGAAGGTACAACAGGAACGCTGGTCCTTTGATGGAGGTAAAAAGGTGCTGCGAGAGAAAGGCATCAAGTATATGATGTTCTTCCCGGCCAAACTCAAACTCCTCCTGGACGGGAAATCCTTTTCTTCACCTCCCCGGCAGATGTGCACGCCTGGCTGGAAGAACGCATGGGTACAGCAGACCCCGAATCGGGAGGCGGCTGGCGGAACACGGCGCCACAATCTCCAACTTCCTCGGGTGGTTCTCCGGGGAGAGGACGTTGGCAGCGGGGAGGTACGTTGCTGCCAAGCAGGAATCGGCCGCGCAGCCTGTCGGCCTCGCAGGACATTGGGTGAAGTGGCCGGGACTGGTTTGCGGCGCTGGAAATGACTGGAGCACACGTGATGTATATTGACTATTTCCCTGTCTGCATTAACTGTATGTGAAAGTGGTGCCAGGCACGATCCAGAGGGGTGGCCGGTGGGGCGGGGGGGTTCTAAGTGGTGGGAAAACAGTGTTGACTCGATTGTGCCCGTTTGGATGAAGGGGACGTGGTCCGAAACATATGGGGGAATGGCCTGGAAATGAGTTTTTGGCAGCTGCACGATTCTGGGATAAACTGGACAGGAAGTGGCACTTGATAGTCTGAAGGTGGGGCCGATGGGAGGCCTCAAGTTGCGGGACTAGGTAACAGTACTCACCCCTTGGTTTTCGTTTGAAGGGCTACAGGCGCTCTGCGTGTTGGGGGATGTCTGGCCCGGTTGGCCGGCGTAGCAGGGTAGCAGGGAAGGGGGAGAGTTTGAGGGGTTGGGGGGAGATGGTTGGGGAAGTATTCATCTTCTTTTGTTTCTTATGTGATGCATTTGTTTGCTGTTTCTCATGTGATGCATTTGTTTGGGCTCCGAAGGCACTATCGGGAGGCAAGCGGGAAGTGGGGGGAGGGGAGGGAGGGCGTCCGCCTCCTCGAATGATTGTGTTACTTTTTTATAATGCACATACCACACGCCAATCGCATTAGTGTTCTGTCATGGAATGGTAACGGCCTACAAAATAAAAGCACACTATGGCTCTCCAGTACTTGCATAGACACGCACCAGACAATGTCCTACTCCAGGGGACGCATCTCCTCGGGAACCATTGCAAGGCCCTCAACAGATATGGCTGCACGTTACGGGCTCACGCTGGGTTCACCACAGGCTCGAGAGGGGTGGGGATACTCGTTAGGAACTCCTTGCCTCTGACAATCGGGAGACAATGGTTGGACCCCTCGGGACGATATGTGGCACTGACGGCTAAGTGGGAAGGTAGGACGGTCAATATCAGTTCGTTTTACATACCTCCCAAGCTCCACAGCGCCACCCTCCCCGATATCGGGAGGTTGCTGCTGGATATGACTCCGGGGATCCTAATTCTCGGGGGGGACATGAACGCAGTGATGGACGAGGGCCCGGATAGGTCGCAGACGCAGCCCCCCAAGGGAGGTTCCTGTCGCTTCCGGGACTTTGTACATGCTATGGGTCAGGTGGATCTTTGGAGGGCGCACAACCCTCTGGTTCGGCAATACACACATATTTCGGCAGCACATGGTTCAGGGTCCAGGATTAATTATATATTTACACAGGTGGGGAGCATGGGACTGTTCCAGGGTGGGTGCCTTAAGGCAAGGGGGATATCTGACCACTCCCCAGTGGAGATACATCTACGGGGCCCTGATAGGGCTTGGTTTGGCCCTCCCAGGCTAGATATGTTTTTATTTAAGGATCAGGACTTCCATGAAGCGTTCAGGGAGCGGATAGACCGATACTTCACTGAGAACGTGGGCTCTGTCACCTCCCATAGTGTAGTGTGGGAAGCGTACAAGACGGTGGCCAGGGACTTCGTGCAGGCGGAGGTAGGGAAACTCCGGAAAGACAAACTCGCGCAAATTGAGAAACTAGAACAGGACCTGCAAGCCCTGGGGAACTTGGAAGTCGGGTCCCCGGAGCAGGATCGAGATAGGCGACACAGGCAGCGTCTCCTGGAGAAAGAGATAAGGGATGTTCTTACTGATCAGGCACGTTCGCATGCCCTGGCTATCCAGAGGCGAGTGTATGACTTGGGGGATAAGGCCAACAAAATGATAGCCTGGCTGGAGAAACGGGATCGGGAACGTAACTGGGTCCCGGGGATTCAGTGACCGGACGGCTCTAGGCAAACTACGGGTAAGGAGATAGCGGCGGAATTTGCACAATACTATGAAACTATTTATAGGTCACACACTACTAGGCAGGAACAGGAGTGCCGAGACTTTCTGGCCCCTCTGCAGCTGCCGGCTCTAGAGCAAGCAGATAGGGACACCCTAGAGTCACCGATAACGGTTCAGGAGGTGGAGAACGCCATGGGAGACATACAGGCGTGGAAAGCGCCGGGACCCAACGGGTTTCCAGCGGAAGCCTTCGGGTGTGCAGTGAGCCACTTAGCGCCCCACATGCTGCGAATGTTTAACAAAGCCAAACAGGCCGGGATACTTCCCAAAGATCTGAGATCGGCGACGATTGTTGTAATACATAAAGCTGGCAAACCGCAGGAGATGTGTAGTTCTTATAGGCCCATCTCTTTGCTTAATTTTGAGACAAAGGTCCTTGGTAAAATCCTAGCCACGAGACTGGGGGCAGTCATCCAGTCACTGATCCACCCGGACCAGTCGGGCTTTATGCCCCACAGGAGCACGCGCCTGAACCTGTGGCGGCTCTTCGGGGTTCTGCAGGGAGTGTCCGGGAGGCCAGGGGTGCCGGCGGCCCTACTGTCCCTCGACGCCCATATGGCTTTTGAGCATGGGTGCGGTTGCTATATACCGCACCACTCGCAAGAGTTCGGGTAAATGGAGTGATGTCAAGAGAGTTTTGCCTGAGCCGGGGCACACGTCAGGGGTGCCCCCTTTCACCCACCTTGTTTGCGCTGGCGCTCGAGCCTCTGGCGCACCGGATCCGGGCAGACCCCTTGGTGTGGGGCATAGACCTGGGAGGGGGCTGGAAGGAGCGTATCTCGCTGTACGCTGTACGCTGATGACATCATTTTGTACGTTCATAGACCGGCTGCCTCCATTTGGAGGTTGATGGAAATTTTATGTGAGTTCGGTACTTACTCCGGATACCGTATAAACTGGGATAAGTCCCTGGGTCACGTTCTAATGGGACCGCTACCACAGCTGTCGGACGACTATGGGGGAGTAGCCTGGAAGGATGCCTTTAAGTACTTAGGAATCTGGATCACACAATCCGACTCCGTGTTCTTGCGCCTGAATGTATCAGCGCAACTTGCTCGGCTTCGAGGGGACGTGGAGCATTGGAGGTCTCTACCGCTCTCCCTGATGGGACGGGCAGTTTTATTCAAAATGATGGCTCGCCCTTGCCTGCTGTATACTTTACAGTGTGCACCCTTCCTGGTCCCTGATCAGATTTTTAGGATGGTCGAGTCAGAACAACGCTCCTTACTTTGGAGTGGTGGGTGCCCTAGAATAGCTCTTCGAAAACTGCTGAGGGGCCGTACGAGGGAGGTTTGGCTGTACCCGATATCCGTCTATATTATTGGGCGACACAGCTGATTAATGTGAATGGGTGGGTGTTTGCCCCGTTGGAAGACCCTGCTTACAGGATGGATAGGCTAGCCCTAGGGAATGGCACATACTTAGAAGCCCTGTATACTAAGGGAAGGCGCGGCTGACCTCTACCTCCCCAGACGGCAGCAGTGGTTGGAGTGTGGAAGCGAGCGACGAGGTTGCTTGGATGGGAGGCAAGACTTACGGAGCAGACACCTTTGTGGGCGGGGACCTTCTTGCCAGCAGTGACAAGGTTGCGGGATTTGCAGCGGTGGAGTCTAATCGGCATTGATGTATTGGGAGACATTTGGAAACGGGGAGGGATGCTGGGATTTGAAGAGTTGCAGACCGAGTATCAAATGGGGAGTGGGGAGTTCCTACATTACCAACAACTCAAGTTTGCCCTACACAGTCATCTGCCCCCAGGGGGGGAATTACCGTAGTATGCTCCATTGGAAGATAGATTACTCCTGGACCCCATGATAGAGAAAGCGATCTCCCTCTCATATAGAAAACTTATTAACAACATTCCGGACATACTGGGGCCACTGCGGGAAAAGTGGGAGTCGGATCTGGGGCTGTTAGACGATGATGACGGGGGGAGGCCCTGCAGTGTCCCTGGGAGGTGACGATCCGTGCAAGATTCCGACTTGTCCAACTGCGCATCCTGCATAGATCGTACACCCCGCGAACAACGCAATACCTGATAGGCTATGTAGACTCTCACTTTGTTTACGGGGGTGTGGGGAGGAAGGGATCTTCTTCCATATTTTGTGGGACTGCGCTAGGATCAGAGCGTATTGGTCTAGATTGACAGATATCATGTCGGAGGTGGTGGGAGTGGATGTTCTGCTGGAGGCCAGATGGAATGTCTTGGGGATTACCAGTGACATCACCTGGCAAAAATGGGACAAAGTGTGGCTAGCTCTGGCAAGCATGGTGCCAAGAGAAACATTGCGAGGAGATGGGGCAGTGACCTACTGCCTACGGTGGAGGAATGGGAACACGATTTGGATTGGTGCCAGCGGGCGGAAAAGGTGATTTACAAAAGCCGGGGCTGCCCTAATAAATGGGACCGCATATGGGCGGCGTGGATCCGATATAGAGGGGAATGGATGGATTCCCAGATGAACGAAGACCCAACATAAGGGGGAGTGGGGCGCACTGTCCTACATTGGATTTGTGTGCTCCTTATGGGAGGCCTGGGGTGCCTGGCCTGGCTTGGACACCTCGGGCTGTGGCGTTTTATGTAGGGGCGATGTGTGGCTCTGATGGGGAGAGGGGGGAGTGGGGTGGAGGTGAAGAATATTCTGGGTATGCATTGCTGGGTCACAGGTGGGAGTTGCAGGAGCTATGTCTATGTATGGTGGGAGGTACTGTTGCAGGAGGTGGGCCTAATTATTGTATGTGCTGATATGGTTGATTCTATGACTGATTGTCGGTGTATTACCATTGCTAACTGATGTGCACTGTTACGGAGCTGATTATTCAATAAAAAGATTTAAAAAAATTAAATTAAATAAAAAAAAAAACAAGCACATGCAGTTAAATCCACATAAATCATTCAAGGGCAAACTATTGCTGGATGGGACGTCCCTAGAGAGAGTGGACACTTTCGATTACTTGGGCGAAACGCTTGAGGAGAAAATGTCCTGGAAACATCACATCTTGAAACGGTCCCTCCAGCAGAGGAAAACTACAGGGGCATCACTGAAGGAACACATGGCTTCACAAACTAGGCCGATAGCAGCATTACTCCAAATCTATGATCAGAAAGTGGTAAGCGCTCCTCTTTACGGAGCTGAACTGTGGGGGTTTGATAACCTTGAGGGTCTTCTGCGCACTGAAAGTAAATTTCTGAGGTCCCTTTGCTTCCTCCCGCAGAGTACTCCACTGCTCCCTCTAAGACACGACATGGGTAGATCCACAATAGTGGACGAAGCCAGATTATGCCCCATTCTTTTTTGCTTATGTTTGAAAAAAACATCTAAGCTTATCCACTATGTGGCTGCCCTTGAAAAAGTTTGTAGCCTAGAACGTTCCCAAAAAAATTGGGTGGTTTAGTAATATTAAAAAATCCCTCTCTGCGGTTGGTCTGGGGAATCTGTGGGCTGAGTCTGATATTAGTTTGCTACCTAGTAGGGACTGCATCAAGACCTGTTATTGGAATTGGGTAGACCAGCGATAAGTATCACTAGCAGCTGGGCGCTTTACAACAGAATTTCTTGAATTCAAGCTATTTAGTATGTATGAGCAGTATATGAAGGTATTCACCATCTCAAATGATAGAAAGCTATACGTTCAGTTCAGATTTGGTACTCTCCCACTGAATTCATTTACAGCTGACTGGCAGCGGGGATCTGACAGTGCACTACACTGCTGTCCCCATGAGACGATTAACACGTTTTCTTTGCATGCCCACTCTATAAATCCCCGAGGCTTAAGTGGTAAGCCCCTGTCTGTAGACTGATGGATACCCGATGCCATCAAGAGACACTGCACATTCTAAAAACAGACTCTAGGCCACTGTTAGTTTGTGCAGTGGCCACATTTCTGGGGAAAATGTGGCTTATAAGAAGACTTAGGCTGAAGAATGCCAAAACTACTTACTGTAGCTCTCTAACTTCACCCGGCCCTTTTAGTTCACAGATATAGTTAGAGCATGTTACACCATTAGCACTAGTATCTGTAGTTTTGTTATCTTGGCTGTGGTCTCAAAAGAAAATGTACTATGGGCTTGAGATGCTATGGAATCGAAGTGGACGTTTCTATTATGTATTTATGCCCTATTTATATGCGCGTTTGTTTCCCCTTTATTAGGGTAAAACACTGTAAGCTGCATTTGTACTAGCTAAATAACAAGTATATGAAGTGGTATCCCTGTGTTATAAGCACTAGCAATTTTCTTCTCCATCTTCCACTCTGATGTTTTATGTCTGAGAATACTGTTTGGAGCTCATCTTTGCGCTTAACTTTATTAATATGAAGCCTTGTTTTATTATGATATTTGTAAGATTAGTTGACTCAACTAAAGGAGCTACTCAGATTAACCAAGGAAACTGCACCTATTAGACATTAGTTGCATGTTTTTAATAATTGTTTATTGCTAATGTATGTTTTTTGTCGACAAGTTCCAATTTCTCTTTTCTCTTTTTAAACTCACTATGTTTTATCTATTTTTAACCTTCTTATGAAGATGAAGATGTATTTATTGTCAGCTAATGTTGTATTTAGTAACATAAGTATTTGTAAGTGTTGGTGAGTTTAATACCCTGTACCATTATACGTTGATGGTTAAATCAACCGAATAAAGTTTCTTGACTGACTGGCTATGGTTGTGGTTTCAGCTCAATTTTTGAGCTGCACAGGTACTTACTGCTGGGTCTCAGCCCTCTTATACCACAGTTGAGCACAGAGAGTGTGAATGTGCATAAGCACATCTTTTTGTTCAAGATATGCTCTGGCCACTGCCCTAGTCTTTCTAATGGTATGGCCTCTTTCCAGGCCACAGGATGACCTGCCCCAACTCATATGAACCAGTAGGGTAAGCACAAAGAATCCGACACACAACAACTAAGCTACAATGGCATAGGGAGAGAGGAGAGGGATGGTTGTGCAAGACCATGCAGCAGGTTAGAATAGTCAGCAATCCTTCAACCTAAACTGTCTAATCGTGCTACATTTTCATTGGGAAAGCCCCAGCCCCCTTTCTGTATGTCTGTTGCTTCTTTCTGCAATTCTCTTGCCTCTTTCTCCACCCCTCTTCCCTCGTTTTGCATTTCTGTTGCTTCTTTTGGCATTTATCTTGCGTCTTTCTGTACCTCTCATGCTTCTTTCTGTACCCCTTGTGCCTCTTTTGATACCCTTCTTCTCTTTCTGCACTGCTCTTGCCTCTTTCTGTCCCTCTGTTCCTTCTATCTGCACTTCTTTTATTACTTTCTGCACCTCTCTTGCTTCTTTCTGCACCCCTCTTGCCTCTTTCTCCAGCCCTCTTTCCTCTTTCTGAACCTCTGCTGCTTCTTTCTGCACCTCTCGTGTCTCTTTCTCCACCCCTCTTCCCGCTTTCTGTACCTCTGTTGCTTCTTTCTGCACATCTCTTGCTTCTTTGTGCACCCCTTGTGCGTCTTTCTGCACCCCTATTCCCTTTCTGCACCTCTTGCCTCTTTCTGCACCTCTGTTGCATCTTTCTGCACTACCCTTGCTTCTTTCTGTACCTCTCTTGCTTCTTTCTGCATCATGCGTGCTTCTTTCTGCACCCCTCTTGCCTCTTTCTGCAAACCCTGTTCCTTCTTTATGCTCTTCTTTTGCTTCTTTCTGTACCCCTCTTGCTACTTTCTCCATCCGTTCCCCCTTTTTGCATCTCTGTTGCTTCTTTCTGCACTTCTCTTGCCTCTTTTTCCACCCCTCATCCCCTTTTGCACCTCTGTTGCTTCTTTCTGCACTTCTCTTGCTTTTTTCTGCACCACTGTCCCTTCTTTCTGCAATCCTTGTGCCTCTTGCTACACCCCTCTTCCCTCTTTCTGCTCCTCTCTTCCCTCTTTCTGTTGCCACTTTCTGCACCCCTGTCGCTTCATTCTGCGCTTCCCATGCTTCTTTCTGCACCTGTCTTGCTTCTTTCTGCACTTTTCTTACCTTTTTTTCCACCCCTCATCCCTTTCTGCACCTCTGTTGCTTCTTTCTGCACTTCTCTTGCTTCTTTCAGCACCACTGTCCCTTCTTTCTGAAACCCTTGTGCCTCTTTATGCACCCCTCTTCCCTCTTTCTGCTCCCCTCTTCCATTTCTGTTGCCTCTTTCTGCACTTCTCTTGCTTCTTGCTACACTTCTCTTGCTTCTTTCTGCACCGCTTTCTGCTCCCCTCTTCCCTCTTTCTGTTACCTCTTTCTGCACCCGTTGCTTCATTCTGCACTTACCATGCTTCTTTCTGTACTTCTCTTGCTTATTTCTACATCTCTGTTGCTTCTTTCAGAAATTTTCTTGCCTCTTTTTCCACCCCTCATACCTTTCTGCACCTCTGTTTCTTCTTTCTGCACCTCTCTTGCTTCTTTCTGCACCGCTGACCCTTCTTTCTGCAACCCTTGTGCCTCTTTCTGCACCCCTCTTCCCCCTTTCTGTTGCCTCTTTCTGCACCCTTGTTGCTTCCTTCTGTACTTCCAATGCTTCTTTCTGCACTTTTCTTGCTTCTTTCTGCACCACTGTCCCTTCTTTCTGCAACCCTCGTGCCTCTTTCTGCACCCCTCTTCCCTCTCTCTGCTCTCCTCTTCCCTCTTTCTGTTGCCTCTTTCTGCACCCGTTGCTTCATTCTGCATTTCCCATGCTTCTTTCTGTACTTCTCTTGCTTCTTTCTACATCTCTGTTGCTTCTTTCAGCAATTCTCTTACCCCTTTCTGCATTTCTCTTGCCTGTTTCTGCACCTCGCTTACCTCTTTTTGCACTTCTCTTGCTTCTTTCTGCACTTCTCTTGCATCTTTCTGCACCTCACTTGCGTCTTTCTGTACCCCTCTTGCTTCATTCTGTATTCTTGTGCCTCTTTTGACACCCCTCTTCTCTTTCTACACTCCACTTGCCTCTTTCTGCACCTCTGTTCCTTATTTTTGCACCTCTTTTATTACTTTCTGCACCTCTCTTGCTTCTTTCTGCACCCCCTTGCCTCTTTCTCCATCCTTCTTTCCTCTTTCTGAACCTCTGTTGCTTCTGTCTGCACCCCTCTTGTCTCTTTCTCCACCCCTCTCCCCTCTTTCCGTACCCCTGTTGCTTCTTTCTGCACCTCTCATGCTTCTTTGTGTACCCCTCATGCCTTTTTATGCCCCCTTCCCTCTTTTTACACCTCTTGCCTCTTTCTGTACCTCTGTTGCATCTTTTTGCACTACTCTTGCTTCTTTCTGTACCTCTCTTGCTTCTTTCTGCACCACTCATGCATCTTTCTGAACCCCTCTTGTCTCTTTCTGCACCCCTGTTCCTTCTTTCTGTTCTTCTTTTGTTTCTTTCTGCACCCCTCTCGCCACTTTCTCCACCCATTCCCCCTTTTTGCATCTCTGTTGCTTCTTTCTGCACTTCTCTTGTCTCCTTTTCCACCCCTCATCCCATTCTGCAACCTTTGTGCCTCTTTCTGCACCCCTCTTCCTGCTCCCCTCTTTCTGTTGCCTCTTTCTGCACCCCTGTTGCTGCATTCTGAACTTCCCATGCTTCTTTCTGCACCGTCATGCTTCTTTCTGTACCTCTATTGCCTCTTTTTGCATCTCACTTGCCTCTTTCTGTACTTTTCTTGCTTCTTTGTACATCTCTGTTGCTTCTTTCAGCAATTCTCTTGCCTCTTTCTACAATTCTCTTGTCTGTTTCTGTACCTCTCTTGCCTCTTTCTGCACCTCTTGCCTCTTTCTACACCTCTCTTCCCTCTTTCTGCACCACTTATGCCTCTTTCTGTACCTCTGTTACTTCTTTCCTATTTCTCTTGCCTCTTTCTGCACCCTTCGTGCCTCTTTCAGCACCTATGTTGCTTCTTTCTGCACTTCTCTTCTTTCTTTCTGCACCCTTTGTGCCTCTATCTGCACCTTTCTTCCCTTTTCCTGCACATCTCTTGCCTCTTTCTGTACTTCTCTTGTCTCCTTCTGCACCTCTGTTGGTTCTTTCTGCACTGCTCTTGCTTCTTTCTGCACCTCTATTGCCTGTTTCTGCAACTCTCGTTCCCCTTTCTGCACTTCTCTTGCCTCCTTCTGCACCTCCGTTGCTTCTATTTTGTACTTCTCGTCCTCTTTCTGCACCCCTCTTGCCTCTTTCTGTACCTCTGTAGCTTCTTTCTGCACTTTTTTTGTTTCTTTCTGCAAACCTCTTGCCCATTTCTGCACCATTCTTCCCTCTTTCTATACCTCTTCCTTCTTTCTGCACATCTCTTGCCTGTTTCTGCAACTCTCTTGCCTCTTTCTACAGTTCTCTTTTCTCTTTCTGTACCCCTGTTGCTTCTTTCTGCATTTATCTTGACTCTTTCTGTAACTCTCTTGGTAGTTTCTGTACTGCTCTTGTTTTTTTCAGCATCTGTCTTGCAAATTTCTGCACCCCTCTTGCCTCTTTCTGCACCACTTCCCTCTTTCTGCACCTCTCTTGCCTCTGTCGGCACCCCTCTTGCCTCTTTCTGCACCTCTGTTGCTTCTTTCTGCACTTCTCTTCTTTCTGTATTCCTCGTGCCTCTGTGTGCACCTCTTGCCTCTTTCTGCACCTCTCTTGCCTCTGTCTGCACCCCTCTTGCCTCTTTCTGTACCTCTGTTCCTTCCTTCTGCACTTCTCTTGCTTCTTTCTGCACCCTTCTTGCCTCTTTCAGCACCTCTGTTGCTTCTTTCTGCACTTCTCTTCTTTCTTTATGCACCTCATGCCTCTTTCTGCACCTTTCTTCCCCTTTCCTGTATGTCTCTTGGTTCTTTCTGCAATGCTCTTGCCTCCTTCTGTACCTGTTGTTTCTAACTGCACTGCTCTTGCTTCTTTCTGCACCTCTCTTGCAAATGTCTGCACCCCTCTTGCCTCTTTCTGCACTTCTCTTGTCTCCTTCTGCACCTCTGTTGGTTCTTTCTGCATTGCTGTTGCTTCTTTCTGCACCTCTATTGCCTGTTTCTGCAACTCTCTTTCTGCACTTCTCTTGCCTCCTTCTGCACCTCTGTTGCTTCTTTTTTGTACTTCTCTTCCTCTTTCTGCACCCCTCATGCCTCTTTCTGCACCCCTCATGCCTCTTTCTGCACCTCTGTTGCTTCTTTCTGCACTCTTATTGCTTCTTTCTGCACTTCTGCTGCTTCTTTCTGCAACCCTCTTGCCTATTACGACGCCATTCTTCACTCTTTCTACATCTCTCTTCCCTCTTTCTGCACCTCTCTTGCCTCTTTCTGCACCCCTGTTCCTTCTTTCTACACATCTCTTGCCTGTTTCTGCACCTCTGTTGCTTCTTTCTGCATGTCTCTTACCTCTTTCTGTAACACTCTTGGTAGTTTCTGTACTGCTCTTGTTTTTGTCTGCATCTGTCTTGCAAATTTCTGTACCCCTCTTCCCTCTTTCTGCACCTCTCTTGCCTCTGTCTGCACCTCTCTTGCCTCTGTCTGCACCTCTCTTGCCTCTGTCTGCACCTCGGTTCCTTCCTTCTGCACTTCTCTTGCTTCTTTCTGTACCCCTCTTGCCTCTTTCTGCATCTCTGTTGCTTCTTTCTGCATTTCTCTTACTTCTTTATGCACTCCTTGTGCCTCTGTGTGCACCTCTTGCCTCTTTTTGCTCCTCTCGTCTCTTTCTGCACCCCTCTTGTCTCTTTCTGTACCTCTTTTGCTTTTTCTGCACTTTTCTTGTCTCTTTCTCCACTACTCTCCCCTCTTTCTGCACTGTTCTTGCTTATATCTACTGCTCTCTTATACATTTCTGCACCCCTCTTTTCTCTTTCTGCACCTGTTGGTTCTTTCTGCACTTCTCTAGCCTCTTTCTGCACCTCTTTTGCCTCTTTCTACACTTTTCTTGTCTCTGTCTGCACCTCTGCTGCCTCTTTCTGAACTTTTCTTGCCTCTTTCTGCACCTCTGTTCCCTCTTTCTCTCTTTCTGCACCTCTTTTGCCTCTTTCTACACTTTTCTTGTCTCTTTCTGCACCCCTGCTGCCTCTTTCTGCACTCCCCTAGCCTCTTATGCACCCCTCTTCCCTCTTTCTCTCTTTTTGCACCTCTTTTGCTTCTTTCTGTACCTCTCTTGCTTCTTTCTGCTCCTCTCTAGCCTCTTTCTGCACCCACAGGGCTACTTTTAAACTGACCTGAGGCTTAGCAGTGCATACATGCAAGTGCAGAAAAGGGCTGCTGGCCTCTAAACTGCCATGCCCTATTATATGCTATGGACTTAGAGGTAGTTTTAATCCCCCTGCCCTATTATAATCTAGGGCCTTACAGGGTAGGTCATGCCAATCACAGTGGTATCCCAACCCATAGTGTACCCTAGTGTATGTAGGTGTTTTCACTGTATTCTAAGTGTCTTTCAGCATAGCACTGCCTCTGGGCCTGGTTAGGCAGAGCCCAAGGTCAGCCAGTCAGTTACCACCAGTACCAGAAAGCAAAAGGTTGGGGGGTGCTCAGGGCACAAGATGTCTTTGCAACAAGGCCTCATACTACACACCTCTATTAGTTCTTTCTGCATATCTATTGCTTCTTTCTGTACCTTTCTTCCTCTTTCTGGACTTCTGTTGACGCTTTCTGCATTTCTCTTGCTTCATTCTGCGCCTTTCTTTCTTCTTTCTGCACATGTCCTACCTCTGTAGGCATAGTTAGAAATTAGCATTTAAAAAACCTTAGAAATTCACTGAAAAAAACACAGGTTTCAGGGACATTATAGTTAGAAAATAGCATTTAAAAAACCCTTGAAATTCACTGAAAAAACCACAGGTTTCAGGGACATTATTGTTAGAAATTAGCATTTAAAAAATCCTTTGTAATTCACTGAAAAAACAATGGTTTTCAGGGATCTTATAGTTAGAAATTAGCATTTAAAAAACCTTTGAAATTCACTGAAAAAAACATGGGTTTCAGGGACATTATAGTTAGAAATTAGAATTTAAAAAACCTTAAAAATTCACTGACATGTCATGAATGATGTAATATGTGACGTCATCAGCAGTGCATTGCGGGGGCGCGAGTTATAGTTAGCTCAACTAACTATAAAGGACGTTTTTTACTGGTTATGTCAGAGTGGAACATCCAACTAACTATAAAGTCCCTGAAACCTGTGTTTTTCAGTGAATATATATATACACAGACACAGACACAGACACAGACACATAAGTGATGTCATAGAACATGTCATTAGTGATGTAATATGTTAGGTAATAAGCCTTGCATGGCAGGGGCACAAGTTATAGTTAGCTCTGCTATCTATAACTGATGAATTTCTGGTTATTTTGGTCAAAATGTGAATGTTGTCACTGACAAATTTACCTAACAATAATACATAACCTTTGTTTTTCTCAGTGAAAAAAATAAAGAAAAAATAAGTACAAATAAAAAAAGAAAAATAATATACATATATATACATATACGCACACACACACACATGAATATATATATATAAGATATATATATATATATATATATATATATATATTACGCTCCGATTTCTTCTGGAAAACCTAAAAGAACTGACTGCACTCCATGACGTGGAAAATAAAACGGGTTTATTGGTCCGTTAACTAAACAGGACGCGTTTCGGCTTCGCGCCTTCTTCTTGCTGTTAGGCACATCTTTCCACAATAATCTTTTAAATAAAGTTTTCACAAAAACAACGTAATCGACGTGTATAATCAACATAAATAATGCACTTATGTATATATGTTACAATGGCGGCCATCTTAAAGTGTGTTTTGTCATTATTCCCACTATAGGAAAAACCAGAAGTGATTATGCCGTGTATCGGCTTTTAACTTGCACAATTCATTTATAAATTGATAAAGATGAAATCAAAGATAAAAAATAATGATAAAAAATATACATTCTCATTACATTGAATTCATGTATTTGAATTGATTCATTAATCCTAAGGATTTTTTATATACATTTTGCAATCAAGCCTTGGATAGGCTGAATAAATTTATTGTGCAAAATAGATTCATTCGATCTACAGGTAAGCTGAGTGAGGGAGGGAGGCAATCAGAGGGTATCACTACCCTAGATGAGTTGATAATTCCTCCTCAATGTTGAGGCCTAACGGTATCTTAGTTTGTAGGTCAATGATGAACCGAGATTCCAACCTACGTAACTGTAGGTCTCTATCCCCCCCACGGTCTTTGAATGGGATATGGTCAAGCCAGAAGAAGCGAAGGAGGCTACGGTTGCTTCGATGTTTCTGGGCAAAGTGCCGGGCTACAGGATAGTTGGGGTCATTATGTTCAATTGCTCTTGCGTGTTCTAAAATTCTTCTTTTGACAGAATGTTTTGTACTGCCAATATAACGCAGTTTGCAGGGGCATTCCAAACAGTATACGCAGTAAGGAGTGGTACATGTCATATATTTGTTGAACTTTCTAGCTGAGATTCTCCCAGGGGTTTGATAGTGGGTGATTTTAGGACTGGTTTTACACGCCTTGCAATGGTGACAAGGAAAAAACCCAGTAAGGTTACCAAGTCTTGGTGTTTTAGGAATAGGGTCAAAATGACTGTGGACAAGTAGGTCTCTCAACGATCGATTACATCTATACGTAATCTGCGGAAAATCAGAGATCTCTTTGCCTATGGTACAGTCTCATTTGAGGATGTGCCAGTTACGTGAGAGAACGTTGTGAATCTTTTTAGAATCTAGGGAGAAAGTAGTGATAAAGCGTAAGGTGCCTTTGGTGACTTTTTCTTTCCTTTTGGAGTCTTTCAAAAGACACAACGGTGGTATTTTTCGCACTTTCTTTAAGGTTTGTACCAGAATTGATTCTGCATATCCTATATATATATATACTGCAAGTGGGTCCGTCCTCGATCCTGTATACGGCTGCTGTTTCACTTCCATGACCCCCAAGACTTACGGGGTGGTGCATACTCCGCGGCTGGACGGCCGCGTGTTAATTATCACTCCAAATGTTGTCCACCTTTGAGTAGCACACGACCAGCAGCTTGATTTATGTGTAGGTAAGGACAGGGATCCGCTTGTAGATGCCGCTCCGTAATGGATCTGCCTGACGCGTTTCAAAGCTCCATATGCTTCTCTTCAGAGGCTTTAACGAAAGCGGTGTGCGCAAACGCTGACTCACTTCACCATTTTCCATATGACACACTCACCAATGGGAGGCTCAGATGAGACTGTCTATTATGGGAAGTGTAGTGCGGAGAGCACACAATCAAGGCCTGTATGGACCCTGCAAGTGGGCCCATTCTCGATCCTGTATACGGCTGCTGTTTCACTTCCGTGCCCCCAAGAATTACGGGGTGGTGCGTACTCCGGGACTGGACGGCCGCGTGTTAATTATCACTCTAAAAGTTGTCCACCTTTAAGTAGCACATGACCAGCAGCTTGATTTATGAGTAGGTAAGGACGGGGATCCGCTTGTAGATGCCGCTCCGTTATTGATCTGCCTGATGCGTTTCGAAGCTCCATATGCTTCTCTTCAGAGGCTTTAACGGAAGCGAAGCGGTGTGCACAACCGCTGACCCACTTCACCATTTTCCATATGACACACCCACCAATGGGAGGCTCAGATTAGACTGTGTATTATGGGAAGTGTAGTGCGGAAAGCACACAATCAAGTCCTGTATGGACCCTGCAAGTCGGCCCGTCCTCGATCCTGTATACGGCTGCTGTTTCACTTCCGTGACCCCAAGAATTACGGGGTGGTGCATACTCCGCAGCTGGACGGCCTCGTGTTAGTTATCGCTCCAAAAGTTGCCCAACTTTAAGTAGCACACAAACAGCAGCTTGATTTATGTGTAGGTAAGGACAGGGATCCGCTTGTAGATGCCGCTCTGTAATGGATCTGCCTGACGCGTTTCGAAGCTCCATATGCTTCTCTTCAGAGGCTTTAACGGAAGCGGTGTGTGCGACCGCTGACCCACTTCACCATTTTCCATATGACACACCCACCAATGGGAGGCTCAGATGAGACTGTGTATTATGGGAAGTGTAGTGCGGAGAGCACACAATCAAGTCCTGTATGGACCTTGCAAGTGGGCCCGCCCTCGATCCTGTATACGGCTGCTGTTTCACTTCCGTGAACCCCAAGAATTGCGGGGTGGTGCATACTCTGCGGCTGGACGGCCGCGTGTTTATTATCGCTCCAAAAGTTGTCCACCTTTAAGTAGCACACGACCAGCAGCTTGATTTAAGTGTAGGTAAGGACGGGGATCTGCTTTCTATTTTTAGATCTGTTATTTTTTAAATTACATTACACATATTTTTTAAAGTTTTAAAAAAAAAGAAAAATATATTTTTGTATTATTTTATATTGGTTAAAATATACTCAAAATAATTTTTCTTATTATTTTTTTCCTTTTTTTCGGAGTCACGCACCCAACGCACACTGCTCGTTCACTGCGCAGAACGTGTCCGCCATTTTAGGATTGGTGTGTAGGATCCGTGTATGGTATGGAATGAGTACGGCTTTTCCAACGCGGACGCTATGCGACTTGTACGTGACTCCTGGCACATACGCGAGATGTACGTATTACGCGACGTGACGGACGCGCGGTAGCGCGTGATGTCATATGCATGTCGGACGCGGTGGGTGTGCGACTGCCGCGAAATTGTTTAATTTTCAAAAACATATATATATTTAATATAAATATTAAGACAATACATTATCTGAGGTAATCATAAAAATAATATTCTTAAACTTTCAAAAAAAGTACATTGCTTCTAAATGCAATTTCTCGAAGTTGCGCTGGGTGCGAGCTGGGTGCGTGCTGGGTTCGCACACCCTACGCGTATCCCATGTGTACCCCACGTGACCACAAAAGAAGAGATTTGATTGGTTCATTAGACTTCCTATTCAAAGTATTGAAGGACCCCACCCATTTCAATCACTCTTCTTAGACCTTTTCTTAGGGAAAGACTGCTCTTTTTTGCTCATTGCAGACCGGATTGACCTCATAATTTTCAAAATGGCTACAAATCCACCTTCTTCTTCAGATTCTGAAGAGTCTACCACTGAGGAATTTGTTCCAGAACCTCCCCCTCCAGAGAGGTATTCATCTATTGTGTGGGAGTTTTTCACATTCCCACCTGGACTAAAAAAGGTGAATGCGACGAAGGTAACATGCAAAATCTGCAAGGTGGTCCTCTCTAGAGGAGACCCCAACAAAAAATACTCGTGCGGGGCAGCGAGTATGAGGAAGCATTTGCAGACATGCCATCCTGTCAACTATGCACAAGAGGAGATGAGAAGGCTACATCAAAATGCTCCTGCACCACCAGCTGTTCCAAGCACATCTGGGACAGCACAGTCAACTTCAAGTTCACCACCAGATACACGTCCCCAATTTGCACGAATCAGGATGAATTGCGTAAAATGCGGACGCCTCAATTCTTATGGAGAACAATCAGTGGACCTTGTTTGTCGGGCTATCGACAACCACAATTGTTCTTTTTTTTTCTCCTCATAGTTTTTGGTTCTGTTTGGCCTGTTTAAAAAAAAAATAAAATTGTTTAAACCCGCCCCCCCCCAAAATACAAAACTACAAAACAAAAAACAAAAAAGTTTTTTTCAGAACTACCTACTCTGGTTAAAAAAGAGCTAAACTTGTATGCTAGTGTGTGAAAGGTTAGATGTATGTATGTGTAGTGCATAATTGACTGAAATAATGAATTTGTGATGTGTGGTGAATGCATAAGTGCAGAACTATAAGGAAATGCTGCAGCATGACACTGTAAACTATTTAGCTACAGCATGCTGTTGTACTTCCGAAGCACAAGGATGCAACATTTGTACATAAATATGTTGCAAGTCTGTGCTTCCCTCTGCACAGCTGCTTAAACTGCTGCCATGTGGTGACACATGCACCCTTGCACCATGGTGCAAGGATGTCCGTGTCATGCGGAGATTGTTTTTGTGCAGCAAGGGACACCTTTCTGCACAAAAACAATCAGAAAAGCATTTTTCACCTTCAATACATGCTGTGCATTGTAGCATATATTGAAAGTGAAAAAATGAGAAGTGAAAACAATTCTCCTTGTTGAGCTTTGCTACACCAATTGGAGGATGGTGCAGCATTCACAACCAAGGCCAGATTTATAATTTTTAATAAAACTGGACATATGTCTTGTTCTATGACTGTTCTGTCAAACACGCACAGCAAAACCTATAGAACGCTTTTTCAACGGAAAGTGCTGTGTATGATGAGATTATATTTACATGGAAAACAAAATGTATATAGAATGCCTTTTCCTCGCCTTCCAAATAAGAGAGTTAATGGCTAGGCCAATTCTTATTATAGGAGTACATTTCTGTACTGCTAACAGAGAACAAGATACATTTATAAGTACTTATGTTTACGAAACTTATAGCACATATTTATATATGACTGAAGAGAAGGGATGGGGCCTACTGTCACATGTGGAAAAACACTTTGTAATGTGCTTTAAGTTAAATAGTTTTATTTCTTATAATTCTAAAATTACCAGGACCTACAAGACGATTATATGTCTCTATTGTGTACTATAGCCTTATAGCCCGCCGTAGCGGGCTATACCGGCTATTAAAGGCCCGCTGAATCGTTAAAGGCCCGAGCCGAAGGCGAGGGACTTTAACGACACAGCGGGACTTTAATAGCCGTATAGCCCTGCTACGAAGGGCTATAAGGCTATTAGAACATTCTGCCACTAGAGGGCAGAATGTTCTAACAAATTAAACAAAGGGTTCTCGAAGCTCGAGGGGATATAAATCCCCTCGAACTTCGAGAAGCCTTTTTTAGAACACTGGAATGTTGCTCAGCGGGCCTTTACCGGCCCGTAGAAGCAGGGAGCACTCCATTGTCTGCAATGGAGCTCCCAACATTCCAATGTTCTAATATACCATGTATCTTGCAGACAGGTGTTCTGAAGCTGTCTCCTATTTGATACCTGTCTGCAATGGAAATCTCTGGCACAAATCTAGTCCATTAATCTTCCATTTTTCAACTGTGTGCAAACACAGTCCATTGTGCATTTTAAGACTTACTTAAACTTACCTTAGCAGTAATACAACTAAAAAACGCTACACATGTTATTCAGTCGTTTTTTATAATGTAAAATATAGTAAATTTCATATTTTAGAATTAGGATCTGTAAAAGAAAAGAAAAAATAGTTATAACATGTAATAATAGATTTTTAACAGCACAGCATAATTTTAACAATATACAAAGTAATTTCTTTGCTTTTTTTGCTGTTCTCAGAAAATATTGAATTTCACTAGAAACAGTGATTTCAATCGTACTCATCAACAGCGGGCAAAAAAAAACAATCAATTAGATAGTTTAAAAAAAAAAACAATCCATTCCCAGTAAAATAGCGGATAATACAAATTACATATATATAAAATGTTTACTACTAAGAAAATTTTATAACTTAAATTTATACATTTATGATTTAGACTTTAGGGTAGTGCAGTGGTTTTTGGGTAGTGTAGAAGGTCATGCTGGAGTAGATTTAAGGTTTAGAGTACTGCAATGGTGTTTGGGTAGTGTAGGGGGTCATGCTGGGGTAGTGTTTTAGGGTTTAGGGTAGTGCAGTGGTGTTTGGGTAGCGTAAGGGGTAGTGCTGGGGTAGGTTTAAGGTTTAGGGTAGTGCAGTGGTGTTTGGGTAGTGGGTAGTGTTTCAGGGTTTAGGGTAATGCAGTGGTGTTTGTGTAGTATAGGGGATTGTGCTGGGATAGTGTTTTAGGATAGTGCAGTAGTGTTTGGGTAGTGTAGGGGGTCATGCTGGGGTAGTGTTTTAGGGTTTGGGGTAGTGCAGTGGTGTTTATGTAGTGTAGGGGGTCGTGCTGGGGGTATATTTAGAGTTTAGGGTAGTGCACTGGTGTTTGTGTAGTGCAGGGGGTCATGCTGAGGTACTCTTTTAGGGGAGTACAGTAGTGTTTGGGTAGTTTAAGAGGTCGTGCTAGGGTAGGTTTAAGGTTTAGGCTAGTGCAATGGTATTTGGGTAGTGTAGGGGGTCATGCTGGGGTAGTGCTTTAGGGTTTAGGGTAGTGCAGTAGTATTTGGGTAGTGTAGGGGGTCATGCTGGAGGTAGTGTCACTGCAAGAGTACATGGACTTATATGTCTACAAACACATCAACCAAACAAATCATTCTCTCTCAATTTTCCCAAATGGACACTGACTCATGGTGTGATTCTAGACAAATAACAGTATTTCTTATAAATGGAGTATATAGGTACTGACTGGGGAACTCTAGGCCTGAAACACAAGTGTGATGGTGATTACACTACTACTTGCATAGTGCATAACAGTTTCAAGCACTGCCTGCCCTAAAGCCTGGCTCACTGCAACAGTACATGTACTTATATGTCTGCAAATAGATCAACCAACCAAATTATTCTCTCTCAATTTTCCCAAATGGACACTGACTCACAGTGTGATTCTAGACAAATAACAATATTTCTTATAAATGGAGTGTATAAGGGAAATGACTGGAGAAATGTAGGCCTGAAACACAAGTGTGAAGGTGATTACACTACTACTTGCATAGTGTATAGGAGTTTTAAGCACTGCATACCCTAAAGCCTGGCTCACTGCAACAGTACATGTACTTATGTGTCTGCAAACACATCAAGCATCCATTCCACATATTTCATTACTGCATTTTACTATTGAAGCTAAACTCATTTTGCAAATACATAACCAATGACTATTTTCTAATTCTACCAAACTGTCAGAACACGATACGTTTTTAATCAAATACATGTCAGCAAGCACACGAAGCACCAAAATGCTTCTCTCAGACTGATTCCCAAAAGCACACAGACTCACTCTGTGATTCTAGACAAGCAACACTATCCCTTGCATTTTACCAAAACGCATTTACTAGTCTGCAAAACATAAGGTGACTATACACATTGCACAAAATCTTCTACTACACATTAGTATAGAGTGCTTCTGCCAGAATGATTCCTAAATGCATACAAGACTCACTGTGTGATAGATTAGCCACTCGCGGAGACCTGCAGCAGCCGCCTGGGGACGGCGTCCGCGAGAGCAACTGCGCGACCCCTGGGGAGTGGAGCGGGGGCTGGCGCATGCCGGGCGGCTGCTCACCTCGCACTGGCGGTAACGACCCAGCGACCTGCCGGCTTGATGCCAGTGGTACTCGGTGATTTGGGGCTATGGGGAGCCTGGCCGGCGTCTGCCCGCTTCACCGCCTGACTCTCCGAGTCCCTAGCAGACCACTACCGGCGGCTGCTGGGCACCAGCACAGCGGTGGACGAGCGGTGTCGGGTGCTGTCTGGCCCTGGCGGCGGCGGCCGGAGAGAGCGCACCTAAGAGTCGGCGATCGGAGCTGGACCCTGCGGACGTGCGGGTGAGTCTCCTGGGCCCCATACAGACACTGGGAAACTGGGGGCTGTAGATGAGCATACCAACGCCCACCTAGGAGATAACGGCGGTGGATGGCGCCTATGGCGGAGATCCTGTAGTGCTCCTGGGCGGAGAGCGGGATAGACTTTCCTGGCCCTGCTCGTGGGGGGGACTGTAAAAACAAACTGGGAGGCCGACGCTTGAGGGGGATGGACTTGGGCCCGGACTGGCTAGGAGAGCGAGTTGAAGTCGCGAGGCCTATGACCTGAACAAACAGCCCGGGCGGGAGAGTGAGCGGCAGATCACACGGGCCTAGACGGCGGTGGTTGGAATGGGTTCCCTAACCACCTTACAACTGCCTGGTGGGACCGCAGTGAAGAGCCCCCCCTGACTCTCACGGACTGAGGGCCCCCCCGACGCCAAGCATACAGAATTCACCCAAGCGACTTGGTAATAGAGGAGCGGGGGGGCAAAGGCTGACAAATTTCTCTACTGTTGTTGCAGACCTGGGCAAACCCTGAACGGGTCCTAAGAAGCTGAAGAGGGGCCCAGAACAACCACCGGGGGCACTCACACTCCTGGAGAGAAGGGAGGCCTTTGAGGGCAGACCCACAGCACCTGGACCGGGGCCTGGGCGCTGAGCCTTCTCCTCCTTTGAGCACTGACCGCTGTGAAGAGGCCCCTGACCCCACCTAAGCTGTCTGGTGCTCCCCGCCATTGAGCACCGCTAAGGGAGCAACATACTGGTAATCCAAGCCCGGTGCTCGTTGCTCGCGGGCGGGTCGGGTCGCTGAACAGAAGAGTCCCTTGGGCAGATCGATCTGGCCTGCTTCGGGAGCCGAGGGCTGTGCAAGATCCCGTACTTGCTGTAATACCAGTGCTCAACTAAGAGGCAGCGCCTCTGGACTTTTGGAGGGGTCTGTTGTTGCCTGAACATGGGGCAACAGGAGGAAAGAAGAAGGGCCCGCCTTCCTTCCGCACGGACGATGAAGAGGATCTGCACGAACAACATAAAGCGAGACGCACATAAGGGCCTACTTTGCAGGACATTATGCAAGCCATTACATCCTCTAGAGAATCTACACTAGCAAATCTCACACAAGCCATAACCACCTCTAAGGAGGCACTGGAGTAAAAAATAGACGCTATAGGCATTGATTTGAATCTCCTGAAAGACGACCACAAAAAACTCAAAGATCGAGTCAAAGGAAAGGAGAAAGCCCTCGAGGGACTATCAAATACCATTACGACCCTTCAGACATCCTTAAAACAAGTGGAGGAAAAGGTGCAGATCCTAGAACTGCGGGCGGAGGAAAGTGAAGGGAGGTCCCGCCGCAATAACCTCCGCCTGGTGGGGGTCCCGGAACAGGCAGAAGATAAGGATGCTGTAGAGTTCTTTGAAGGGTGGTTGAAGACCGAAGTTGCGCAGGAGGGACTATCCCCGTTTTTTGCCATCGAGCGGGCGCACCGGGTCCCTGCCAAACCGGCCAAACCAGGTGTGCCTCCAAGGACCATAGTGATGCGACTACTGCATTACCGTGACAGAGACTCCGCCGGGCCAGAGAGGGGCCGGTCTTGCAAATTGAGAATGCCAACATCATGATCTTTCCTGATTATACCAGAGAAGTCCAGAGACAGAGGGCCTCATTCCTGGCAGTCAAACGGAAGTTGAGGCATGATCTTCCCGGCGAGACTGAGAGTCATCGATGGCGAAGTGACGCACTTTTTTACCACGCCACAAGAGGCCTGGAGGTGGCTGGAGGCGCGTCCGACAAGTCCACGAAGATTATCCACCGGCTCCTCGAGAGCTGGGTGTTCCCCAGTGTTGGGGGGATCTCCCCAATGCAAAACAAAAATATGGAAAGGGTCAAAGGAGATATGTTTAAAGACCTGTCATCCCATCTCCTAAAACAACCACTTAAATACCAAGGAGAATAAAAGGTCTATGGTGTGTGGTGGCACAAATAGCTGTGAGGACAGGTAAGTAATAGAGTAGCAGTAGGCTGAGCTATTCCCATCAAACCACCCTTTGTTGGCGGAATCTCATCATATGGGATACTTGTAGAAACACCCGACTCTACCGCCCAAACCATCAGCTGATGGTGCGGGAGTGGATGAAAATGATACACTCTTGCCAAACTGCTGCTCATAGGGTAGTGATGGAAGTGTGTGTGCAGTGCTGTGGTGAAAAGATTAAAATTAGCGACTCAGACAAAAACATTTTATTAAGGAAAGTCTGAGTGTTAATGTTAAAAACACGCCGGGTAGTTGAAACTAATGACTACACTATGGCGCTGTGCAGGTGGTCAACATGTTTCAGCCTTTAAGACATCTTGTCAGGCTTTCGTCAGGACCTAGATGGTAAGCTACTGCCACTAAAGTGCATAAATAACAAAGCAAGAAGTGACAAAAGGGGGATAATATAATTAGAAATGCAAATAACTACCATGAACTTGGAGCCCCAATGTCCATGTGTAAGATGAATATTCTTTTACAATCCTGAAAAAGTAAACAAGACAATGTGCATTAAAGTATATACCACGTGCTCACAAGAAACTGTGTACATCACACAACAAACAAGGTCAATAATACCCTGTTTATCAATAGAGTCCATTTACTCATTCACAGAACGTTCTCAATACCTGTGAATACTCACCACGCATTGCGAGGAGATAGACCTCACCTTGCCCGGCAACCGCTCGGGAATATGAGGCCCCGCTCTAAGGTACATAAGAAAGCAAATATTTGTGAGAATTAAATGCCTTCTGCTACTAGTTACAACAACTTTTATCAAACCCATTGACTGTAGACTTGAATTACAGAGACCATGAAACAACCTCACAGGAGCTGGACATTCCGATGATGATATGCCCCAAACAAAGTTTAAAATAGGACATGCAGTGACTACCTGCAGTAAGTTTAGAGTTTCACAATTTAAGCTGCCAGTGTAATCGCATCACACGGAGGTGGCCTTACCTGTCCGTCGGTACCTCTCTCAGGCGTCCGAGAGAAAGTGGAGGTACCGACCGGATCAGGGCCCCTCCTTTAAATAGCCCAACCAATTAGTGTTTAGCTGCTCATTAAAGTTGTAAATTGGTAAATTGCCCGTCGGCACCGCGTTCGCAATCCGAATGTGCGTGTGCACAACAAACCTACTGCGTTGTTTGCAGAGAGGTCATGCGCTGTTACCTGCACCTCGGGATGATCACTGCTCGGGCGCACATGCGCATTCGGGTGATCACTTCTCGGGCGCGCATGCGCATTGCGTTCCAACGCGTGCCACGTCAAAGCCGCCACAACACTAATCAGTAGCGAAGCCGTGTGACAAGCACTGTGCTCGAATCATTATTTATAATTTGACAGTCCTCTCGTAAGTTTGAATTATAATGAGAACGGTCGGCTTGAATAAAGATAAAAAATAATAAGACGCTGCTGACGTTAAATTGCATGTATATAGTTAGAGTTACACGCTTGAAATAGTCATGATTTAGATGCTGAATGTTTATCTGCCACAGACTGATTTTGTGTATTAGAGACAGGGTAAACCGCACACTTTCAGCCACAACTGTACCAGTTAACCACCCTCCGATGGAATGGAAGGATGTGATTAAAATCAATGATTATTAATTAGGTATTTATCAATGGATCACTTGTATGTGTATACAGTAGAGCCAGAACCATATGTAGGTTAAATTGACATCCAGGGAATGGAGTCGTTTAACCCTCTACTATCACTACGGAGCCTGAACACCCATTTCTGCTCTTTGACAAACAGAAACTTCAATTTGTCACTGATATGGGGTGGGATATAAGGGTGTTCTAAGATTACCCACTTTAGGTCTTCCACTCGATGTTTCTTCTCCAGAAAGTGATTGGTAAGGCAGGTAGATTGCTTATGGCACCGGATTGTGCTCTTGTGTTCGCTAATGCGGACTTTCATTTTTCTTGTTGTGTGTCCAATGTACTGAAGAGAACATGGACAGGTAATCAAATATATCACCCCTTCCGTGTTGCAATTGGTGTGTTTGCGGAGTAACCAAGGTTTCCCAGTGCCTATATCGACTTGATCTGTTTTATAGGTCTGTGGACAGGCACTGCAAGAGCCACATGGGAAATGGCCACGTACTGGCTGAGTGTTCCAGAGTGTATTGTGGGGTTCAGGTATTTGAAATCTTGGCCTTGTATGTACCAAACTATCTCTTATACTCCGAGCCCTTTTGAAAGAGAATAGTGGTGGAGTAATAGTAGTTTCGGCTGTGTTCAAAATGTTTCTGCACGGTTTTCTGAATTTTGTTTGACAAGACACTGAACGTGCTAACAAATGTTAGTCTATCAAGGGGCTCTTTGATTGATCTTGTTTCTAATAGAGCATCTCTGTTATTATTGGAGGCACGCTTCCACGCCCTTCGTACAAGATGTCGTGGGTACTGCCGATCCTCTAAGTGTCTAGATAGAATCCGAGCGTGTTTGTCAAACAGAGTTCTTGATGAGCATTTTCTGCGGACTCTAAGAAACTGTCCTACAGGGAGATTGTCCCGTAAGGCTCGCGGATGGTGGCTGGTGTAAGACAAAAGCGAATTCTTTGCCATTGGTTTTTTGTAGAGTTCGCATGCCAATTTGCCATCTTGTGGAAAAATAAGGATGTCTAGGAAGGGTAGTTGATGTTTACTGCACTCAATGGTGAACTTTAGGTATTGATTCTGGTGGTTCAACCAATCGTGAAAGGATTCAACTTCAGAAATTGTGCCTCGCCAAACCACGAGGATGTCATCTATATATCGTTTCCACAGCAACACCTGATGGAAATGTGGGTTGCTGTGGTTGAGCACGATGTTTTGCTCAAACAGATGAACATAAAGGTTGGCGAGACTCGGGGCAAAAATACTACCCATAGAGGTACCAGAGGTCTGGAGGTAGATCTGGTCCTCGAATTTGAAATGGTTTTCCATCATAGCCATCCTGGCACACTCCATAATGAAACTCACTGGAGTGATGCTTTGTAGATCACGTATGGCAAGAAGGGATCTGATGGCTTCCAAGGTCTCTGCCTGTGGAATACAAGTATAGAGGGACTCGACATCGAAACTGACCAGTAGGTCAGTATCGCTGTCGAACCTCACTTGTGGCAATAGTCTCAGTACATCGGCCGTATCTTGCAGATAAGTGGGCATCTCCTTGACTAGGGGTCGTAAGAAAAAGTCCACAAAGGTGGACAATGGCTCTAGAAGAGAGCCAATGCCGGAGATGATAGGGCGACCAGGTGGGGGCCGTGTGGGTTTATGAATCTTCGGCAAACAATAAAAGCCAGGCATCACTGGCTTGTCTGTTATCAAGAATTTAGCTTCCTGAGGTGTTATCCACCCTTCCGAACTCGCTTCCTCCACTAAGGTTTTAATTTCAGTGAGTAGGCGAGGGGTAGGATCAGTGGCAACACGTTGGTATGAATCACTATTATTGAGTTGCCTTAAGCACTCTTGTCGGTAGGAAGTCATGTCTAGAATGACGATGGCCCCGCCTTTATCCGCCGGCTTAACAATGATGGTCTGATCGGTTGAAAGGCGGGCCATGGCAATTTTTTCATTGTTAGACAAGTTTTGAAAATAATGATGCTCACTGTCAAATAGAGCCATGACGTCATGGGTCACAGCTTGTTCGAATGTAGACACCTTAGAAGGTACCTGATGTCCTGATGGTGTGAAGACAGACTTAGGGCGTAAACCTGTATTAGTAAGTTGGTCTTGTCTCTCGATGGACTCAATTTTATCCTTATTGAAAAAGAAGTGTAGACGCACTTTTCTGAAAAATCTTTCCAGTTCACAGCGTGTCTCAAAGGCGTCTCCCTTATTAGTGGGGACAAAGCCTAAACCCTTACCCAATACAGATACTTCATCTGTTGAGAGTTCTCGGGAACTTAGGTTGACTATTAAGTTCCTGTCGTTGTGGGTGTTGATTGGGCTGCCTGGGCAGCTCTGCGACTCCTGGTTTGGGGGAAGGTTTGGTCTGTCTCCCAATGGACCTGCTGTTGTCCTCTCCTTCTCCCGTAATTGCGGCCTCGTCCCTGTCCTAAAAAAGACTGGTCTTGATAGAATTGGGGATGTGGCGGAAAAGTAGGCATTGGATGGGTAAAAGGTGGTTGAAAACCCCATGGATTTGGTGGCCACCTTTTACCCATCCAATGCCTACTTTTCCGCCACATCCCCAATTCTATCAAGACCAGTCTTTTTTAGGACAGGGACGAGGCCGCAATTACGGGAGAAGGAGAAGACAACAGCAGGTCCATTGGGAGACAGACCAAACCTTCCCCCAAACCAGGAGTCGCAGAGCTGCCCAGGCAGCCCAATCAACACCCACAACGACAGGAACTTAATAGTGAACCTAAGTTCCCGAGAACTCTCAACAGATGAAGTATCTGTATTGGGTAAGGGTTTAGGCTTTGTCCCCACTAATAAGGGAGACGCCTTTGAGACACGCTGTGAACTGGAAAGATTTTTCAGAAAAGTGCGTCTACACTTCTTTTTCAATAAGGATAAAATTGAGTCCATCGTGAGACAAGACCAACTTACTAATAAAGGTTTACGCCCTAAGTCTGTCTTCACACCATCGGGACATCAGGTACCTTCTAAGGTGTCTACATTCGAACAAGCTGTGACCCATGACGTCATGGCTCTATTTGACAGTGAGCATCATTAGTTTCAAAACTTGTCTAACAATGAAAAAATTGCCATGGCCCGCCTTTCAACCGATCAGACCATCATCGTTAAGCCGGCGGATAAAGGCGGGGCCATCGTCATTCTAGACATGACTTCCTACCGACAAGAGTGCTTAAGGCAACTCAATAATAGTGATTCATACCAACGTGTTGCCACTGATCCTACCCCTCGCCTACTCACTGAAATTAAAACCTTAGTGGAGGAAGCGAGTTCGGAAGGGTGGATAACACCTCAGGAAGCTAAATTCTTGATAACAGACAAGCCAGTGATGCCTGGCTTTTATTGTTTGCCGAAGATTCATAAACCCACACGGCCCCCACCTGGTCGCCCTATCATCTCCGGCATTGGCTCTCTTCTAGAGCCATTGTCCACCTTTGTGGACTTTTTCTTACGACCCCTAGTCAAGGAGATGCCCACTTATCTGCAAGATACGGCCGATGTACTGAGACTATTGCCACAAGTGAGGTTCGACAGCGATACTGACCTACTGGTCAGTTTCGATGTCGAGTCCCTCTATACTTGTATTCCACAGGCAGAGACCTTGGAAGCCATCAGATCCCTTCTTGCCATACGTGATCTACAAAGCATCACTCCAGTGAGTTTCATTATGGATTGTGCCAGGATGGCTATGATGGAAAACCATTTCAAATTCGAGGACCAGATCTACCTCCAGACCTCTGGTACCTCTATGGGTAGTATTTTTGCCCCGAGTCTCGCCAACCTTTATGTTCATCTGTTTGAGCAAAACATCGTGCTCAACCACAGCAACCCACATTTCCATCAGGTGTTGCTGTGGAAACGATATATAGATGACATCCTCGTGGTTTGGCGAGGCACAATTTCTAAAGTTGAATCCTTTCACGATTGGTTGAACCACCAGAATCAATACCTAAAGTTCACCATTGAGTGCAGTAAACATCAACTACCCTTCCTAGACATCCTTATTTTTCCACAAGATGGCAAATTGGCATGCGAACTCTACAAAAAACCAATGGCAAAGAATTCGCTTTTGTCTTACACCAGCCACCATCCGCGAGCCTTACGGGACAATCTCCCTGTAGGACAGTTTCTTAGAGTCCGCAGAAATTGCTCATCAAGAACTCTGTTTGACAAACACGCTCGGATTCTATCTAGACACTTAGAGGATCGGCAGTACCCACGACATCTTGTACGAAGGGCGTGGAAGCGTGCCTCCAATAATAACAGAGATGCTCTATTAGAAACAAGATCAATCAAAGAGCCCCTTGATAGACTAACATTTGTTAGCACGTTCAGTGTCTTGTCAAACAAAATTCAGAAAACCGTGCAGAAACACTGGGGCATTCTGAACACAGCCGAAACTACTATTACTCCACCACTATTCTCTTTCAAAAGGGCTCGGAGTATAAGAGATAGTTTGGTACATACAAGGCCAAGATTTCAAATACCTGAACCCCACAATACACTCTGGAACACTCAGCCAGTACGTGGCCATTTACCATGTGGCCCTTGCAGTGCCTGTCCACAGACCTATAAAACAGATCAAGTCGATATAGGCACTGGGAAACCTTGGTTACTCCGCAAACACACCAATTGCAACACGGAAGGGGTGATATATTTGATTACCTGTCCATGTTCTCTTCAGTACATTGGACACACAACAAGAAAAATGAAAGTCCGCATTAGCGAACACAAGAGCACAATCCAGTGCCATAAGCAATCTACCTGCCTTACCAATCACTTTCTGGAGAAGAAACATCGAGTGAAAGACCTAAAGTGGGTAATCTTAGAACACCCTTATATCCCACCCCATATCAGTGACAAATCGAAGTTTCTGTTTGTCAAAGAGCAGAAATGGGTGTTCAGGCTCCGTAGTGATAGTAGAGGGTTAAACGACTCCATTCCCTGGATGTCAATTTAATCTACACATGGTTCTGGCTCTACTGTATACACATACAAGTGATCCATTGATAAATACCTAATTAATAATCATTGATTTTAATCACATCCTTCCATTCCATCGGAGGGTGGTTAACTGGTACAGTTGTGGCTGAAGGTGTGCGGTTTACCCTGTCTCTAATACACAAAATCAGTCTGTGGCAGATAAACATTCAGCATCTAAATCATGACTATTTCAAGCGTGTAACTCTAACTATATACATGCAATTTAACGTCAGCAGCGTCTTATTATTTTTTATCTTTATTCAAGCCGACCATTCTCATTATAATTCAAACTTACGAGAGGACTGTCAAATTATAAATAATGATTCGAGCACAGTGCTTGTCACACGGCTTCGCTACTGATTAGTGTTGTGGCGGCTTTGACGTGGCACGCGTTGGAACGCAATGCGCATGCGCGCCCGAGAAGTGATCACCCGAATGCGCATGCGCGCCCGAGCAGTGATCATCCCGAGGTGCAGGTAACAGCGCATGACCTCTCTGCAAACAACGCAGTAGGTTTGTTGTGCACACGCGCATTCGGATTGCAAACGCGGTGCCGACGGGCAATTTACCAATTTACAACTTTAATGAGCAGCTAAACACTAATTGGTTGGGCTATTTAAAGGAGGGGCCCTGATCCGGTCGGTACCTCCACTTCCTCTCGGACGCCTGAGAGAGGTACCGACGGACAGGTAAGGCCACCTCCGTGTGATGCGATTACACTGGCAGCTTAAATTTTGAAGCTCTAAACTTACTGCAGGTAGTCACTGCATGTCCTATTTTAAACTTTGTTTGGGGCATATCATCATTGGAACGCCCAGCTCCTGTGAGGTTGTTTCATGGTCTCTGTAATTCAAGTCTACAGTCAATGGGTTTGATAAAAGTTGTTGTAACTAGTAGCAGAAGGCATTTAATTCTCACAAATATTTGCTTTCTTATGTACCTTAGAGCGGGGCCTCATATTCCCGAGCGGTTGCCGGGCGAGGTGAGGTCTATCTCCTCGCAATGCGTGGTGAGTATTCACAGGTATTGAGAACGTTCTGTGAATGAGTAAATGGACTCTATTGATAAACAGGGTATTATTGACCTTGTTTGTTGTGTGATGTACACAGTTTCTTGTGAGCACGTGGTATATACTTTAATGCACATTGTCTTGTTTACTTTTTCAGGATTGTAAAAGAATATTCATCTTACACATGGACATTGGGGCTCCAAGTTCATGGTAGTTATTTGCATTTCTAATTATATTATCCCCCTTTTTTCACTTCTTGCTTTGTTATTTATGCACTTTAGTGGCAGTAGCTTACCATCTAGGTCCTGACGAAAGCCTGAAAAGATGTCTTAAAAGCTGAAACATGTTGACCACCTGCACAGCGCCATAGTGTAGTCATTAGTTTCAACTACCCGGCGTGTTTTTAACATTAACACTCAGACTTTCCTTAATAAAATGTTTTTGTCTGAGTCGCTAATTTTAATCTTTTCACCACAGCACTGCACACACACTTCCATCACTACCCTATGAGCAGCAGTTTGGCAAGAGTGTATCATTTTCATCCACTCCCGCACCATCAGCTGATGGTTTGGGCGGTAGAGTCGGGTGTTTCTACAAGTATCCCATATGATGAGATTCCGCCAACAAAGGGTGGTTTGATGGGAATAGCTCAGCCTACTGCTACTCTATTACTTACCTCTCCTCACAGCTATTTGTGCCACCACACACCATAGACCTTTCATTCTCCTTGGTATTTAAAAGGGATCTCCCCAATCCCAGCGCTTTTCAAAGACGCAACAAGAACGGCAGAGAGCGGTGCGAGCAGTGGCCGAGATCAGCAGAGGGACACCTTTGGAAACATCACCGACAGCTGGGAGCACTGGGGGCGAGTCGGAGCTCTCCAGGTCTAGCGGCGCCCCTGAAGAATTGGACACGGACCTTCCTGACATCACTCCACAGACGGCGGAACACATAATATAGCTGAGGACTGGTAAAAAAATGTGGCCATTGGTAAAACGCGTATGGTCTGCTGAACTCTGTGAGCAGGTCAGGACTGAATTTATGTTGCGCTGCATTAGGGGCACCAGGAGGTTTATATTATAAAATTGCTCCAAGCTATGCCTGATGGGAGGAGCGGGGTGGGGCGCGGGGTCCACTGCGATTGGGATCACCCCCTCAGTTCTTGAGAAGTATTGTATTATCGTTGTTTGGATGGGAACTAGTTTTGAGGAACCTGTCCTGGGGGAGGGGCATTGGGGTTCATGTGTTGGGGGGGGAGGGCAAGGAGTGTGCGAAGATGGGGGACAGAAGGGGACTGGCATGCCACGATTGAGAAGCCTCACGCTCTTTTCTATGTTACGAATCCATGGGAACCTCTGTAGGCCTTAAGTGTATCACCTGGAACATCAGGGGGATGCACATGTCGCGTCGCTATAAGGTACAGAACTATCTTAAGAGGCGTGGGATCCAGGTCGCCCTATTACAGGAAACGCATCTCAACAAGCAGGAAGGGGTGGCGTTGCAGCGTAGATGGTGGGGACAAGTATTCTGTACCACATACTCAGCATTCGCTAGGGGGGTGCTGGTGTGGATCCGAGCAGGGGTCCCCTTTCAATGTACTGGTCAGCTGATAGATCCTGATGGTCGCTACGTAGTGGTAAAGGGCCAATTAGACGGGTGTGATATAGTTTTGGGGAGTATATATGCACCAAATACCGAGCACGCAGCTTTCTTCAACCACCTCTCTACCCAACTGGCTCCATTTCTAACGGGCTCTGTACTGATCGGGGGGGGACTTCAATTGTGTTGCCGACGAGTTACTGGACCGCTCTCACCCTCCATTAGCGGAGGCCCCCACACATAGACAGGCAGCGGCGCGTAGGGATTGGCAGCGACATTGGGGATTAAGATACGTGGAGGGCATATCACCCCGCGGAGAAGGACTACTCCTACTTCTCTAGCTTACACGACCTACATGTCAGATTGGATTTGATCCTTAGCACAGCTGATGTACACGGAGGGGTGGTCCACAGTGAGTACCTGGCCCGTAGGATTTCAGATCACAACCCACTGCTGGTCTCTGTGCAATGGATGCGTGACCGACTGGCCATCCCCACCTGGCGATTACGCCCGGATACGTTGGATGACCCTGTCTTTCAACATAATATAAAATCGACTATTTCCTCAATATTGCCCATACGGCATCCTCTCTCCTCATAGAATGGGATGCGTTCAAGGCAGTGATACGGGGGAGGTGCATTGGTGAGGTGGTAGGGGCCCGGAGAGCCATCCTGGGAGATGTGTCAATGGATGAGGAGCGCCTTCGGGCGGAAGAGCGGGAGCGATCAGAGCACCCTAATCGGCAGGATAGGGTGCTTGAGGCTAGGGAGGCCTTAGCAGTAGAATTAGAACGACTCCGCTGTTTCGACCAAAAGGCGTTTCTGGAAAAGGCACACGCTGAAAGAGATAAATCCGGGGCGCTTCTGGCATGGCTGGCTCCACCCTAAAGACGTGGCATGGGCATTCTGGAGATACGAAATGACGCAGGGGTGCCATTATACACCCAGCGAGACATCAACGACCAGTTTTTGCAATATTATTCCAAACTCTACGAAAGCAGACTGGAATCTGAGCCCTTGGAATCTGAGGGAATTTTCTCCGGCATCGCCCTCCCGGTCCTTGATCCGGAGGGCGCCGAGATACTCGGAGGGGATATTACGCCAGGTGAAATCCGCCAGGCACGGATGGATTGCCAATCGAGTTCTATGCGACATGTATCGATATCTTGACCCCACGCCTCGTGGCGCTATATAACCGGGCACGGGAGGAGGGCACTCTTCCTGCTACCACGCGGGAGGGGATAATAGTCCCTCTCCTCAAACCTGATAAGCAAGCCTGGGCCAGGGGATCGTACCGACCACTGGCAATGTTAAATTTGGATTATAAAATTCTCAGTCGCGTACTTGCTTCCCGATTACTGCCTCACATGGCGATATTGGTCCATGTGGATCAAGCTGGGTTTATACCCGCCAGAAATACGGCAATGAATGTGCCAAGACTCCTCCGGATCCTTGAAGCCGACACATATGACACCAGCGAGGCATGCATCTTTGCAGTCGACCTCGAAAAAGCGTTCGATAGTTTAGAATGGCCCTATCTCTTCGCAGTTTTGAGGCGGTTTGGATTGGGGGAAGGCTTTGTACGATGGACCGGGCTATTATACAGTGCCTCCACAGCACAAGTCCGAACGGGAGGGCTCATTTCGGCGACCTGCAGAGTGGCCAGGGGAACGCGCCAGCTCTCACCTCTGCTCTTCGCTTTGAACTGAACAAAATCACACTTATTCCCTACTAGGGCCACGGAAGCGGAGATGCCCCCCATAGATGGGATCTCATGGGAGGTGAGGTGCATTACGTACTTAGGTACTAGAATTTACCATACTCAGGAGGACTTACTTGAAGGGAACATAGGAAGGGCAATACGAGCTGCCAAGACTAGCTTTGAGTTCTGGAAAACATTGCCGTTCTCTGTGGCAGGCAGGATAGCCCTGATAAAGATGGTCATACTGCCGCGGTTCCTTTACTACTTTGGCACCCTGCCAGTTTGGATCCCGAGCGGCCTTTTTGCCCAATTAAACACCATGATCACAGGATTCCTATGGGGCTCAGGCAGGCGAAGGGTGGCGTTGGCTACTATGCAACGACCCAGAGCGGAGGGCGGACTCGCGCTGCCTAACCTAGAGGCCTACTACCAGGCAGCACAATTTCAATGGTTCACCAAATGGGTGGCAGGGCGGTTCCGGTATCCGGATGGAGTGCAGCTACTGGACCCAGATTTAGACTGGCTGTCCCGGGTATTGCTCAACTTACCACTGTGCAGGGAGACGCTCACCACTGACGTATGGGTGCTCAGGCAGTGTTGACTTCGCCTGGCCAGGAAAATGGGGAAACGGAGGGATTGGGGTGGACTATGGAATTGGGAGGAGCTGGGACTCATGACAATGGGGGACCTCTATGAGGATAGTAGCCTCCTCCCATATGAGGAACTCCGCGCATGACATGATCTCCCGCAAGGGGACTTCTTATTACATGCAGCTCTCACAGCAGCCATCAGAAAACATTGGGGGTTAGGCTTGACAGAATCTACCACATCACTGGCTTGCCAGTATGTGGTGATGGCGGCGGTTACCATCAAAGCAGTGTCCTGCATTTACAGGAGAATAACTAAGGACCTACGCCCCCCTCTGACAGCATTACGCCAGAAATGGGAGGATGATCTTGGGGACCCGATAGTCGATAAATTATGGGAAAATGCGCTCGAGAGGCCCTGGAAATGCTGCCATAACGCTTGTTTCCAATTGATACAGTTCTACGTACTTCACAGGGCGTACCTCACGCCTGCCAAGCTGAATGAATATTTCGGGGGGGGAGGCGGCTTGCCCGAGGTGCCGACATGAGAGAGCGGGTTTCCTCCACATGTTCTGGACCTGTCCGAACCTGGAGAACTTCTGGCAGGAGGTACTGGATTCACTGACGCAAGTAGCGGATAGAGAGATAGATCGGACACCGGGGGTAGGCCTGCTACACCTCTTCCCACACACGGCCAAGACAAAGTCACCAGCAAATTCATAGACTTAGGATTGATTCTAGCGAAGCGCGAGCTTACCACCAGTTGGAAGGCAGCGAGGGGTCCTGCGATAGAGCGCTGGTGCAAAGAATTTAGCAAGTGGGCGGCATGCGAAGGCAGTTGCAGGCTGGGGGTGGCAAGGCGCACAGGCAACGAGAAATCCTTGGAGAACGCCAGAGCATGGATAGCACTATTGGAAGAAATCCAACGTTTGCGGGTGGAGATAGAAGAGGAGATGGAGGAGGCAGAGGGGACCATAGCGGCTTCATAGGGAACAAGCTAATAAGGCCTCTAGCTAATGATAAACTCCAACTGCCACCACGACACATAATGCCACAGGCAGGACGAGGGAGGAGAAGACACCTTACAATATTAGGCCTAAGGGGGAAGTTGTTTTACTATGATTGTACTCACATTGTGGCGTGCCAGAGGGAAGGGGGTAGTTGAGGGACAGTTTGTGCCCATGTTGGGCGGGGGGGGGGCTAGCAAGTATAATGTTTATCCTTACACCATGACCTGAGGTAGATAATAGCTTCTGAGGCGATCGGAAGGAGGCAGAGCCCTCACTTGCGGGGAGTTGCATAATCAGTGACTGTATTATAGATAATATATATTGTCCCAAGCTGAGGGACACCTCAGGGACAAGAAGTAATGATTAAAAGTGGGGGTGCTATGCAGGGATTGCTGATTTACATTGAAATGCTTTACTTACTCATGTTGTTTCCTCTTCGATCTGCTTCAATTACTGTACATTGTAGTGATGAATCTCATGATAAAATTCAATAAAATTTGTTTTTAAAAAAAGGACTCACTGTGTGATTCTAGACAAACAACACTATCCCTTGCATTTTACCAAAACACATTTCATAGTCTACAAGGAGTGCTACATTTTAATGTAGAAACTTGACTCATTTTGCAAATACATAAAAAATGACTAGTTTCTAATTCTACCAAAACATGAGAACATCACAGTTATCTGTCTGCAAACACATGAAATACACAAACGCTTATCTAAGAATGGTTTCTAAAAGCACACACACTCACAATAGGATTCTAGTAAAAAAAAGTATTCCCTACACTTTAGCAGAAGAAACACATTAGTCTGAATAAAATCAAAATGCACCACATACATCCCCTCACAAATTTATAACTCAACTTTCAAATTGTTTTGTAGATTAAGAAGTATGTCAGTCACACACCAGATTTTCTTATACAGAATCTCTGTTCTGTACACCTGTCAGTAAAACCAAAGAATAGCAAAGTTTCCCTCTCATTTTCCACACATATACATGTAATCATCAAATCACATTGCTTCCCACATTAATTCAAAAGCAAACACACATTTCTATTGGTTACACATTTCAACCCTTTCCAAATGACATAAATATGAACCCTACCCCCAATCTGCCTTCTGCCTATTACCATAGAAATAGTTCATGGAACACTTAACTGAGCACACAGGTCAAACGTTCATCACACAATGTTGCTAATCAAAACAGCAAGTGTGCTTGACTTTTCAACATATCAGCTTATCCTATGTAATGTTCCTTTCAATCAGATTTTGTTAACCAATAAAAATCATGCTTTTAAAAAACAGAAACATGCACCCTAGTTTTCAGTGTACAATGTTCCCAAAAAAACAATAATTTCTTTTCTTTTTTCAAAACTGCATCTTATCCACCATTTTAGAAAAATCTTACTTTTCAAACTGTCATTTCCTTTACAGACACCATCTGAGTACATCCAGACCTCCCTTCAAGATGCTTAGAGTGTGGATTGTGGGACACAGCTATATTCTCTGGAGCCAAAGGTATGCAGAAAACAAAGGAATTCACAAAGACTTAGGTTGACCAAATGTAAACATTACATGGATTGGACAGAGAGGGTTAAAGTGGCACCAATTGATGCCATTGGTTAAATCCTTTTTGCATCTCCAACACCCTGACCTCATAATTGTGCACTGTGGTGGCAATGACCTAGGCACTTTGAATGGAGTAGTCTGGAACTCCTTATGAAGGACACCTTTAGATAATTGATGTCACTTTCCCCCAAACTACCTTTGTCTATTCTAACATATGCCAAAGGCAGAAATGGAACTGGTCCAATCAATTTTGTCCACAGATTGAGAAAGCTAGGAAACTTGAATAAATCTGTTCTGCTTTTCTACGAGACTATAGAATGGGGTCCATTTACTACAACAATCTGCGTTTCAATATGGATGGCATCTATAGGAGTGATGGTGTACATTTTACAGATGAGGGAAACAGAGTCTTCCTCATAAACTTTAGACTCTGCCTCGGTACTTACTTGTAGTTACTAAAATCTCCCAATAAACACAAGGGCTCTTTTTAGAGCCACCTAAGAACTAAACACATAAGCTTGATGTATATCTGAAAAATATTATTTGTTCTTTGGCTTGGAGTCGCGCACCCAACACGCCAAAGTCGTGCAGCTAACGCGTACAAGTCGTGTACCACACGCGCTGGAGTCACACACCCTACAGGTTAGAAGCGATGCATCCAATGCGTGCACACCAGGGGGCCGCACTGAGTGCCGCGCTGGGTGCGTGACTCCTAATTTTACCGTACAAAAAAATAGCCCCTAACACTAATTTTTATTATCCCCGGGGACTCCATGCCCCGGGCCTTATAAAAAACATTGGGGACTGTGGGGGGAGGCCCAATGCCCCCACTACCCCAGCCGGCTCCCCACGTCCTTCGGGAGCCGACATTGCTTTTCCACATGGGGAGCTGCTAACATGCAGCTCCCCGTGTGGAAAAGCAACCTAGTTTGGATTTTGAAAGAGAGAGAAGGTTTCCCTGCTCTCTCTTTCAAAATCCAAACCACATTTGCTATGGGAGGGTGGGAGACTCCCGCCCTCTCATAGCAAACAATAGTGTCCCAGGGGTGGGAACCCCGGGACACTGCAGGAGCCGGCCCAGGGGGGTGGCGGTCCCCAGGGCCCCCGAGGGCTCCAGAAAGGGGGCCACACAGACCCCCTCCCACAATCCATAAAGCCCAGGGGGTGGTCCCCAGGGCTTAGGGGGGTGTTGAGCCCCCCCATAAATTATACTAGGAGGGGCTTTTGAGCCCCTCCCAACAATTTATTTTGTAGGTCCCTGGGGGTGGCGGTCCCCAGGCTGGGGGGCCCCTTTAAATTTATTAATTTTGCCCCGGGATTTGGCCCCCCCGGGAGTTAATTATAAAAGAAGCTCCGTTCTATTTATTTATTTTTTATGGAAGGATCCGCGCACCCTGCGCGCATTTAGCGAGTTTTAAAAAATACATTTAAAAATTGGGGGGCCTGGGAGTCCTTCTGGGATTCCCTAAGCAGGTCTAGAGGATCATTGTATTTCTACCCTGCCCCCTTTATACATTTTTCACACATATTCCACAGACTTCAGCTTCTACTGAGGCACAAAATGGCTGCCACCAGTTCCTAATTTCGAATGTTGACAACCACTTGACAGCCAATTAGCATTCAGCGCGTGATTGGGAGGGTGCGCTCAGGCTGCGCACAGAATGCACGGATCCAACATGGCCATAGATATATATGTACTTTTAACTGTCATTTTCTCAGTAACTACTGAATAGATTGACACCATATGAGCAAAAGGCACGATTCTGAACTGAGAACTACCTCTTTGCCAAATTTGGAGTAATTCCGTTCAGCAGTTCAGGCTGTAGCTGCGGCTAAACGTCCTACGGGAAATTGCATGGGGAAAACATGTTTTGGGACCCCCCTTTTTTCTCGGCCCCCGCTTGACAATTCATCCAGAGACTTTCAGGATAGGGGCGGACCGGAGCTGGCCAAAAGTTGTGAAAATTTCGCAAAGATTCATCAATCGGCGCCAAAGTTATTGGCAATAGAATATTGCGGATTTCCTATGGATAATAGGTCCTAACTATAACTATAACTACCTACTGGCAATATGTATATATACCGTATTTTTTGGCGTATAAGACGACTTTTTAACCCATGAAAATCTTCTCAAAAGTCGGGGGTCGTCTTACACGCCGGGGGTCTTCTTATAAGCTGGTATATGGCATGCTGAAACTTCAGGGACAGTTGCCCTCTAGCTGAGCCACCGTGCGCTGCATCCCAGCCAGCCGCCCCCTCTCCCTGCTCTCATGCGTACTCACATTGCGTACTGCCTTTCGGATCGTCTTAGAGACAGGGAGGGCTGGGTATACAGGGAGGGAGAGCTGACCCACCCAATCCAAGCAGACTTTGTATGCAGTGTGCACAGGAAATACCGGTACATCGCTTGCCGCGATTGGCTGGTTGTTGTATACTGGGATTGGGGATTCTGAGGGAAGGCAGTCTATCTGGTGAGCAGATACATGTGGTGGTGAATACAGTACAGCACAGCACCATTATCTGTACGAGTTCATACAGTACAGCACCAGTACATACAGTACAGTATGCAAATGGCTAACAGTCAAGACCCATCATGGCTCCACCAGCAAGAAGAAAGAAATATGAAGCCAGTTTCAAACTTAAAGTTGTAAACTTTGCCATGGAACATAATAACTGTGCTGCTGCAAGACAATATGGAGTAACAGAAAAGATGGTTCGGGACTGGAAAGCAAATGAAAAAGCATTAAAGAGTATGCCAAGGGGTAAGTGTGCATTAAGAAGAGGCACCCCACATTGGCCACGACTCGTAAAACATGTAGCAGACATGGTGAATGAGCATTGCCAAAGCGGTTATGTAGTGACACGAAATAAAATACGTTTGTTTGGACTTCAGTGGGCCAAATCTAACCCAGATCACAGCAACAGATTTAAGGCCACTGTATCCTGGTGTACTAGATTCTTGGAAAGGCATGATCTGGTACGGAGGCAAAAGACAAAAATTGCACAAAAATTACCTGCAGATCTTGATGCCAAAGTACATAGTTTCCAGGACGGTTTTGAGACATTTTGTGGACGGTTTTAAGACATTTTGTCTCGAACGGGGTCTGGAGATCAATACCCTTAAAACAAAATTCATGATTTTTAACCCACCAGCAACTACACGCCTAAACCCGAGGATAGGCAGAGTCAGGTTAGAAAGGGTGCAGACCTTCGAGTACTTGGGGCTGATTTTAAATGAAACCATGACCTGGGTCCCACATCAAAGAAATTCTCAACTTAGGCTGGCACAAATAGCGGGGGGCATTTTAAAGCTTTCAAATAAATCAACTGTCAAACCAATCGCCCCTTCTCTTGAAATATACAAACTGCAGGCAAGGGGGGCAGTAGTCTATGGCGGTGAACTCTGGGGCTACCTGTGTAGGCCAGAGATTACTGTTGCAGAAAACAAATTTTTAAGACAGTTGTTGGCACTGCCGCCCAGTACACCTTTACTGCCATTGAGGCTCAATTTGGGCTTAAGACCCATTGAGGTAGAACTGGGTCTTAAACCATTAACATTCTGGCGGAGGATATGGACTACCCCCGAGCTCATGAATTGTAGGCAAGAGCTCTTGGAGGTTTTAAGGCTCCCGAGCGCAGGGAAATTTCCTTGGTTGAAGTATGTCAGAGAGGAGTTCGGGAGAATAGGTCTTCCGCTACTTTGGTCTGACCCAGAGAATGCCTGCACCAGGATTCCCCGCAAACACCTGGCTAAGGTGTATTATGAAAGTAAATTAACTGCCTCCACGCAGAGCACGCAAATCGGCACCCTAACAGAAACTTTTTTAATGACTAAAGAGTTTTACCATTTTGAGTTTGTTCTAGACGATATTAATCCTCCTGTATTGAGAAAGTTGTATTTACAGTGGAGATACGGTACCTTACCTATCCGAGCTTTTACGAGTAAATGGTGCCCATCATCCCCAACAAACTGTCCTGGTTGCACCTCAGACCAGAAAAATGATGTACACATACTGTTCTTTTGCCCAGCCTATCGTAAACCTAGGAGGTGTTGGATTGTCCCTCTCTGTAAAAATCTTGGGTTCACGCACTGTTTGCAAGCATATAATCAATCAATCAATCAATGACACTTATAAAGCGCTCTACATACCCGTAGGGTCTCAAGGCGCTGGGGGGGGGGTGCCGCTACTGCTCGAACAGCCAGGTCTTCAGCTTCTTCCTGAAGGAGAGGTGGTCTTGGGTCAGGCGCAGGTCGGTCGGGAGGGAGTTCCAGGTCTTGGCGGCCAGGTAGGAGAAGGACCTTCCTCCTGTAGTTGCTCTTCGGATGCGGGGGACGGCGGCGAGGGCGTGGTTGGCTGATCGGAGGTGGCGTTTGGGAGCGTAGAAGTTGACTCGGCTGTTGAGGTAGCTCGGGCCTTGGTCGTGTAGGGCTTTGTGTGCGTGGGTGAGGAGGCGGAAGGTGATTCTTTTGTTGACGGGGAGCCAGTGAAGGTCTTTCAGATGTCCGGAGATGTGACTGGTTCGTGGGATGTCGAGGATGAGTCTGGCTGAGGCGTTCTGGATCCGCTGGAGTCTCTTCTGGAGCTTGGCGGTGGTACCGGCGTAGAGGGCGTTGCCGTAGTCCAGTCGGCTGGTGACGAGGGCCTGGGTGACGGTCTTCCTGGTCTCGGTGGGGATCCACCAGAAGATCTTCCGTAGCATGCGTAGGATGTTGAAGCACGCCGAGGAGACGTTGTTGACTTGCCTGGTCATGGAGAGGGAGGAGTCCAGGATGACGCCCAGGTTTCGTGCATGGTCAGTCGGTTTGGGTGCGGTGCCCAGGGCGGGGGGCCACCAGGAGTCGTCCCAGGCGGAGGGTGAGGAGCCCAGGATGAGGACCTCTGTCTTGTCCGAGTTCAGTTTCAGGCGGCTGGTCGTCATCCACTCGGCTACCTCTTTCATCCCTTCGTGCAGGTTGGCTCTGGCGGCGGCGGGGTCGTTGGTCAGGGAGAGGATCAGCTGGGTGTCGTCGGCGTAGGAGATTATGCTGAGGTTGTGTTTGCGTACGATGGCCGCAAGGGGGCTCATGTAGACGTTGAAGAGGGTGGGGCTCAGAGATGATCCTTGGGGGACGCCGCAGATGACTTCGGAGGCCTCTGACTTGTACGGTGGTAGGCGGACTCTCTGTGTTCTTCCGTCGAGGAAGGAGATGATCCATTCCAGCGCCTTGTCCTGGATGCCGATGTTGCTGAGGCGCCGTACTAGGGTGCGGTGGCAGACCGTGTCGAATGCCGCGGAGAGGTCTAGGAGGATGAGGGCCGCTGTTTCTCCATTGTCCATCAGGGCTCGGATGTCATCGGTGGCGGCGATGAGGGCGGTCTCGGTGCTGTGGTTGGCTCTGAAGCCGGACTGTGAGGGGTCGAGGGATCCGTTCGTCTCGAGGAAGGCGGCCATCTGCTTGTTGACGGTCTTCTCGATGACTTTGGCTGGAAACGGGAGGAGCGAGATGGGGCGGTAATTCTTGAGTTCGGTGGGGTCCGCTGTGGGTTTCTTGAGAAGAGCGCTGAGTTCGGCGTGCTTCCAGCTCTCGGGGAAGGTGGCGGTGTCGAAGGATGTGTTGATGATGTCTCGCAGGTGGGGTGCGATGACAGCGTCGGCCTTGTTGAAGACGTGGTGAGGGCAGGGGTCGGTCGGTGATCCGGAGTGGATGGAGTTCATCGTGCGGATGGTGTCTTCGTTGCTGATCGGGGTCCAGGCGTGGAGGGTGGTGGTGGGGGGTGGTTGTTCGGTCATAGAGTGCGTTGGTTGGTTGTTGAAGCTGTTGTGTATGTCGGCGATCTTTTAGTGGAAGTATGAAGCGAGGGAGTTGCAGAGGTCTTGCGATGGGGTGATGTCGTTGTTTCCTGCGCTGGGGTTGGAAAGCTCTTTCACGATGTTGAAGAGTTCCTTGCAGTTGTGTGCGTTGTTGTCCAACCGGTCCTTGAAAGCTGTTTTCTTGGCGGCGCGGATCAGCTGGTGGTGTTTCCGGGTGGCAAGTTTGAAGGAGGTCCTGTTGTCCGGTGTCGGTTCCCTTTTCCAGACTTTCTCGAGGGCTCGGCAGTTCTTCTTGGAGCTCTTGAGTTCGTCGGTGAACCATGGGGCCTTCTTGCTGCCGGGTCTGCTGGGCGGGGTCCTCAGTGGGGCGAGTTCATCCGCGCAGTTGTTGATCCACTTCGTGAGGTTGTCTGCGGCCTGGCTGGGGTTCGCTGAGCTGGCAGGTGGGTGCTGGCTCAGGGAGGTGGTGAGCTGGTCTGCTGTGATCTTGTTCCAGCATCTGCGGGCGGCCTGTTTCTGGTGGTGGTGGGACGTCGTTCTCTTGAAGGTGAAGTGGACGCAGCTGTGGTCCGTCCATTGAAGCTCTGTGGCGTGGCTGAAGTTGATGTCTGTGCTGGAGGAGAAGACTGCGTCGAGTGTGTGTCCGGCGAGGTGGGTGGGGGTGGACACCAGTTGCTTGAGTCCCAGGTTGGCGAGGTTGTCGAGCAGGGTGATGGTGTTGCGGTCGTTGTTGTTCTCCAGATGGAAGTTGAGGTCTCCCAGGAGGATGTAGTCGGCGGAGGGGAGGGCATGCGGGCTGACGAAGTCGGCGATGTCCTCGCTGAATTGCGTGCGTGGTCCAGGGGGTCGGTAGATCAGGGTGCCTCTGAGGGTGGTGTTCGGGTTGGTGTGGATCTGGAAGTGCAGGTGTTCGGCGCTGGTCAGGGTGTTGTCGGTGCTGGTCGTGAGACGGATGGTGTTCCTGTGGATGATGGCGATGCCTCCTCCCATCTGGTTGGCGTTTCGGTCCCTCCGGACGATCTTGTAGCCCTCTGGGATATCGATGGCGATGTCGGGAGCTGAAGAGGCGTTCATCCAGGTCTCCGTGAGGAAGGCGACGTCAGGGGCTGTGGCGTCTAGGAGGTTCCAGAGTTCGATGGCGTGTCTGTGGACGGAGCGGGTGTTGAGCAGGATGCACTTGAGGTGGGTGCTGCTGGTGTTCGTCTTGGCGGGTGCTGGTGCGAGGCTGGTCCGGATGCAGGAGAACTTGCAGGCGTGGCAGCTGAAAGGTCCGTGGGTACCTCGTGGAGCGGCAAGGTGGCAATCTGGGAGTCGGCCGGTGTTGAGTGCGGTGAGGGTGGCGGCGGAGTACGTCAGGCGGGTCGGTCGGGCTCTTCGGGGGCCAGGGGTCCTGGCGCTGGTCGCGATCCGGTCGCGGACGGGCGTAGACGGGCTTACCTTTGGCGCGCCTTCGGCGCACAATCGGCGCGCCCGCTGCGCGTTCGCACGGTCGCCATTTAAGGCGAAGTGCGCGGGTGGGCGGAGCAGCTGGGAGGCGGGAGCGGGGAGGGTACAGAAGAAAAAGGGGCGGGGCTAATGGCGGTGGCGGGAAGCGGGAGCGGGGAGGGAGAGCGGAGGGCGGCGAGGTAGGCGGGCAAGCAGGAAGGAGGCAGGCACAATGGGGGTCAAAAACACGAAGAGAAATTGGAACAGAAACAGGCTAAATACAGGTCAAAACACGGAGAGAAAACGGCACAGAGAAAACAAGCAACAATTCAGGTCAGAACGGGGGAAAAAACAGTAGGAAAACGATGTTGGCCACAGAAAGAAAACAAGCACAAATTTTAGACAAAAACGGGCTGAAACCAAAGGGCAGCGCTCAAGGCGGCAGCGAGGTCGGCGCTGAGGCAGAGGCAGGCACTGGGAGCACACGCAGCAGCTGGTGGCCGTGCGGCGCGGGGGTGTCCCACAAGTGGGTCACACTCACCTGCGTCGCACGGTCGCCATTTAAGGCCAAGTGCGCGGGTGGGCGGAGCAGCTGGGAGGCGGGAGCGGGGAGGGTACAGAAGAAAAGGGTACAGAAGGGGCGGGGCTAATGGCGGTGGCGGGAAGCGGGAGCGGGGAGGGAGAGCGGAGGGCGGCGAGGTAGGCGGGCAAGCAGGAAGGAGGCAGGCACAATGGGGGTCAAAAACACGAAGAGAAATTGGAACAGAAACAGGCTAAATACAGGTCAAAACACGGAGAGAAAACGGCACCGAGAAAACAAGCAACAATTCAGGTCAAAACGGGGGAAAAAACAGTAGGAAAACGATGTTGGCCACAGAAAGAAAACAAGCACAAATTTTAGACAAAAACGGGCTGAAACCAAAGGGCAGCGCTCAAGGCGGCAGCGAGGTCGGCGCTGAGGCAGAGGCAGGCACTGGGAGCACACGCAGCAGCTGGTGGCCGTGCGGCGCGGGGGTGTCCCACAAGTGGGTCACACTCAACTGCGGGGTGTCCCACCCCCGCGTATAGAATATTTAAAACTGACTTATCCACTGTAATCGTATTTGCTGTAACAAAATTTTTGTCAGCTATGTGGTATAAAAGAAGGGTGCTTGCAAATTACCCCTGATTTAGATATTTTACAGGTTTTCTTAGATGTATGAACGGCAATCTAAATCCTAAATTGTAATTGAGTTATTTATGTACATTCTGGACTTTTAATTTACGAATGGGCAATCTAAATTTTAATTGTAAGTGAGCTATTTATGGTCATTTTGGATACCTAACTGATGATGGGTACGCATTGCTAAGTTCTAAGGGTACCGGCACCTTTTCGCTTTGACTAAATTGTATGTACTGTAAGCTATGGGTTTTTTTAAATGCCCAATTGTGTGAATTCTTTTATGACAACAATGTCGAAATAAAGACGAAATGAATGAAAAAAACATAGTTTCCATCTATACGTAATACAACAGCGCAATAAACATGGCTCTGCGTTAAGTAGTATCGGAAATATGGATGAAATTCCAATGAATTTTGATATGGTTGGAAATAAAACTGTCCATCCAAAAGGTAAAAAAACTATTTTAATTAAAAAAACAGGACATGAGAAGTCCAGTTTTACAGTGGTACTAGCATGCACAGCTGATGGCGCCAAACTGAGACCAATGATTATTTTTAAAAGAAAAACAATGCCGAAGCTCAAGTTTCCTGTTTCATGTTTTGTACATGGGAATGAAAAAGGCTGGATGGATGAAGAAGGGGTAAAGCTATGATTTGATAATGTATGGAGCAGGCGACCAGGTGGACTTATTCAAAAACGTAGTCTACTGGTGTGGGATATGTTCAGGGCCCATTTAACTCCCAGCACCAAGAAAAGGCTGAAAAGAATAAACACAGATGCGGCAGGTATTCCTGCAGGATTGACATCGATAGTACAGCCACTGGAAGTGTGCCTAAACAAGCCATTTAAAGATCGCATTCGAGAACAGTGGAATGAGTGGATGGTTAGCGGCGAAAAGTCATTCACAAAAGGAGGAAACATGCGTGCTCCACAATTGGATGTTTTGTGCAAGTTTGTCATAAAAGCCTGGAATGGTATTGATACAGAAACAGTAATCAAGTCTTCCAAGAAGTGTGGCATATCAAATTCATTAGATGGTATGGAGGACGACTACTTGTGGCAAGATGAGGAGGAAGCTGAAGCCAAGACCACACCATCTGATACGGAATTAGATCCATACGATGACTGCCTTACAAATGTATCACAAGATGTCATTGATTTACTTATGATATCAAATGACGAACAGGAGGATTTTGAAGGCTTTGAAAGGGAAACTGTCAAGCCAGCAAATCCAGTAAAAATAGCTTTAGAGTTATGATGGGCGTTGCTGACTCGCCAGGGACTTGCCCGGCACTTGCTCTCTCTCTATTGTTTGTTATCTTCCTACTATCATCATCAGTTCCAGTTTGGTTGCCAGCTTAGAAAATAAACAGCATGGCAGCTCCCAAAGGTTTATTGTCTTATCCTTCCTTTCAGCTTTAGAGTGAATTAGAAAAAGTTTAATTCACTTGCACTGTTTTATGTTTACATGTTTGATGACAAACAGCCTTATGTTTATAAGTGACAGTTTTCCTACTAAGTACCTGCATGTCATAAGCATTTGAATTAAAATTACCGTATTAAAATCAAATCGGATGTTTTTTCATTTTTATTTAGTGTGCGTTGTCTTATACGGCGAGTATAGCCCAAACCCTATATTTTAACCGGGAAAGTAGAGGGTCGTCTTATACGCCGGACAATACGGTATATAAAACCTACTGGCAGTCGCCAGTAGGTAGTTATAGTTAGGACCAAGTTTCGATGAGAAGAAAATTTTTTGGTTTGCCTATAACTTTGGCGTCGTTTGATGATACTTCATGACATTTTCAAAACATTCTTTGTTGATATCAGCTCCTATGTTGAACGTTTGGGGGTGATTCATCAAGGGGGGGGCGAGAAAAAAGGGGGGTCCCAAAATGTGTTTTCTCTTTGTTAATTTCCATAGGAAACTTTCGACAAGGCTACAGGTCGAACGGGTGAACAGAATTACCCCAAATTTGGCAGGGAGCAGGGTCTTGGTCTAGAAAGCACGCTTTTGTTCATTTGGTGTAAATCTGTTCAGTAGTTTTTGAGAAATATTGAAATTTACAGATATCAATACTTGGGAATTCTGTCATCTGATTGTTACGTGCTGAGGCATTACGGGCACAAACTTGCTGCTGATTCGCTGCGAGCGGTTGCAACTAGGATGTGTTGGCCGCCATTTTGTGATTCAGTTGAAGCGAGTAAGGGGGAAAAAGGGCGAAAAAAGTGGTAAAAAGAGGGTAGGAGCACTGTAACCTCTGTGGTGTGTTTAGGGTGTTGTATAGAGGGTGTGCGAAGCAAAGTATTCACCCCTACTGGTGTTAAAGTGCTGGGCTATGGAAATTTAGTGAGGTATGGCATAGAGTCTGATGCTGGTGAGGTGAGGTGGTGCGGGACTCAAGGATTAAAGCGTTAGCCCAAACTGTGTGTTTTATGCTGTGAAGTCATGTGCCGTGGCCGCTGCACTACAGCTGTGGAAGTAGTGTCAGCATGTGTTTATACCTACTAGGATGAACTATTGACCCGTATTGGTCTGAAAGTCCTGGGGTTTGGAAAAAATATGTGAGGTACTGTCTAGAGTCTCATACTGCTAAGGTGAGGTGCTGCCCGACTCTGGGATGAAAGAGTGAGCCCAAACTGTGTGTCATATGCTGTGAAGTCATGTGCTCTGCCCGCTGTGCCACATCTGTCGAAGTAGTGTAAGCATGTAGTTATGCCTACTCGGAGGAACTTTTGTTTCGAACATTGTAACTTGTGTATGGTGCTCAGGGGGTGTTATATAGGGAGTGCAAATGTAAATGTGCACGTATCAAATGAATTCGGTATTTGTAAAGTGGAAAGCACTGACTCCTACGGGTCTGATGGCGCTGGGGGCATAAGCTGAAGTGCTGCTGGAGTTGGGGATAAAGCTGATGAACTACTGACCCCTACTGTGAACTTTTAACCTGCACGTGCCTTTAAATGTTTGATAAAATGTTGCAAAACTATATCGTTAGGTTAAAAAAAATTGATGAACTTTTAACCTGCAGGTGTTGTAGAATGTTCCAGAAAGTGTGGTGATAAAATAGGTTGAACTTGTGACCTGTATGTGGCGCGGAATATTAAGTAGCTTTTCGTATGGAAAATTCAAAATTAACCAATGGAGATATGTTTTGGAATGTCGTTGAAGGAATGAGGTATTCTAATTTGTTCTTTACATGTATTTATGTGTAGAGTGACAGAGAAATTGTGCCATTACTGGTTCCATTTTTGATGAAATCGGTGCTTTACATGTACTATGTGACAAAAAAAGAATTGTATGCAGTGTTACATTTGAAATCTACATACCAACTACAAAGGTGAGTTAGAAATGAAAAAAAGTTGAGGTGATGTTTTTAAGCTTTAAAGTATTTTTTATTTCAAAATAATATAGTGTTAGTAAAGTGTGCTGTTTGATATTGGTTATAAAACATGCATAAAGTTTGACCTGTTATTAAATAAGTACTTTATATATGTTTAGGAATTTTTCACAAAGAAGAAGTGTAGTTTGTCAACTGGAGAAGTGGAGAAGTGTGGCTCACTGGTTAGAGGATGATTCAGAAAAGGGGGTGGTGATGAACAGAGTGCCTGAATTAAGCAGACCACTCTTACCCAGTCCAAAGATCAGGGCTTGATCCATCACCGTTTTTTAGCTCACTGCACCATCCCAGCTCAGAACTTGGCTATATGCAAATTAGTCCGTTCCTGTCCCAGTGCATGATGGGAACAGGGCAAACCAAACTACCAAGCCAATTCTTATACTGGGAAGGAAACAAGCTTCCGGGGACCGCTTTCTGCCATTTCAGGCGTCGTCGGCCCGGCTTGCTTGAATCCTGATGGTGCAATGAGCAAGGGACTCACATCTGAGTATACCCTTCCACGCTTATGGTGGACAAAATGATTCAGAAAATGGGGTGGTGATGAACAGAGTGCCTGAATTAAGCAGACCACTCTTACCCAGTCCAAAGATCAGGGCTTGATCCATCACCGTTTTTTAGCTCACTGCACCATCCCAGCTCAGAACTTGGCTATATGCAAATTAGTCCGTTCCTGTCCCAGTGCATGATGGGAACAGGGCAAACCAAACTACCAAGCCAATTCTTATACTGGGAAGGAAACAAGCTTCCGGGGACCGGTTTCTGCCATTTCAGGCGTCGTCGGCCCGGCTTGCTTGAATCCTGATGGTGCAATGAGCAAGGGACTCACATCTGAGTATACCCTTCCACGCTTATGGTGGACAAAATGATTCAGAAAAGGGGGTGGTGATGAACAGAGTGCCTGAATTAAGCAGACCACTCTTACCCAGTCCAAAGATCAGGGCTTGATCCATCACCGTTTTTTAGCTCACTGCACCATCCCAGCTCAGAACTTGGCTATATGCAAATTAGTCCGTTCCTGTCCCAGTGCATGATGGGAACAGGGCAAACCAAACTACCAAGCCAATTCTTATACTGGGAAGGAAACAAGCTTCCGGGGACCGGTTTCTGCCATTTCAGGCGTCGTCGGCCCGGCTTGCTTGAATCCTGATGGTGCAATGAGCAAGGGACTCACATCTGAGTATACCCTTCCACGCTTATGGTGGACAAAATGATTCAGAAAAGGGGGTGGTGATGAACAGAGTGCCTGAATTAAGCAGACCACTCTTACCCAGTCCAAAGATCAGGGCTTGATCCATCACCGTTTTTTAGCTCACTGCACCATCCCAGCTCAGAACTTGGCTATATGCAAATTAGTCCGTTCCTGTCCCAGTGCATGATGGGAACAGGGCAAACCAAACTACCAAGCCAATTCTTATACTGGGAAGGAAACAAGCTTCCGGGGACCGGTTTCTGCCATTTCAGGCGTCGTCGGCCCGGCTTGCTTGAATCCTGATGGTGCAATGAGCAAGGGACTCACATCTGAGTATACCCTTCCACGCTTATGGTGGACAAAATGATTCAGAAAAGGGGGTGGTGATGAACAGAGTGCCTGAATTAAGCAGACCACTCTCACCCAGTCCAAAGATCAGGGCTTGATCCATCACCGTTTTTTAGCTCACTGCACCATCCCAGCTCAGAACTTGGCTATATGCAAATTAGTCCGTTCCTGTCCCAGTGCATGATGGGAACAGGGCAAACCAAACTACCAAGCCAATTCTTATACCACCCCCTTTTCTGAATCATTTTGTCCACCATAAGCGTGGAAGGGTATGCTCAGACATGAGTCCCTTGCTCACTGCTCAATCAGGATTCAAGCAAGCCGGGCCGACGACGCCTGAAATGGCAGAAACCGGTCCCCGGAAGCTTGTCTCCTTTCTGGTGAAGAATTGGCTTGGTAGTTTGGTCTGCCCTGTTCCCATGATGCACTGGGCCAGGGACAGGCTAATTTGCATATAGCCAGGTTCTGAGCTGGGATGGGGCAGTGAGCTAAATAACGGTGATGGATCAAGCCCTGATCTTTGGACTGGGTAAGAGTGGTCTGCTTAATTCAGACACTCTGTTCATCACCACCCCCCCCTTTTCTGAATCACTGGTTAGAGGAGGCAGACCCTGAAGCAGAGGTCAGACCCGGGACCAGGGTTCAATTCCCGACGCGGCAGGGTCTAGAGCCCAAATATCCACGGACTTGATAATTCTCGTTTCGGTGCCTACTCGAGTCACGGGTTCACACTCTGCAGCTCTGGGCGCTAGCTTGCTTAATCTCCACTACGGCCCCCCCGCGGCGGGATGCCTGGCTTTCACCTTGGGGATGCCCAGTACGGGTATCTCACAGGGAAAAGCCAGGACGGGTTCCCAAGGCAGGCGCCGAGATGCCTACGGGTAATCGAGCGCTATATAAGAACGCTTAATAATAATAATAATAATAATAAAGGACTGTATGGTTTTGAAAATGAGGTACAGCGTTAATTTGGGTTTAAAATGTATTCGGGCGAGATAAACAAAATGTTGCACGATTTCAAATGATAATAGTGGGGTGGCGGGGTGGTAGGAGATGTATGTGTTATTAGGTTAAAAGCGATAAAATGAAACCCAGAAATCTTATGTGGGCAGGTTGTGATCTCATTTGTGACACTGAGAGATAGATTTGAATGTAAGTCGAGGTAGGTTGCTGTACTGTGAGGCTGTCTACAGTGTTTGGAGATTACATGGAAAGGAGATGGAGATAGTAAAAGTGATACGTTCCTTTTATATGTACGCATAGTTTGAATCATTTGATCATCGGTTGAGATATAATATGAACATGGTTTCTGGTTTGCATTTGGGTATAGTTAATAGTTTTCGTTGTTTCCGGCTAGTGAATAATAAAAAGGTAGATATACTCAAATATATGGTAGTAAACTTATTAATGATTGTTCTTATGGAATAGAAGTGGTTGGGGAGTGCTTCTTTAGAAGAGATGTTTTATAAATGTGTGAGATATAAAAAAGAAATGAAAATGTGCGGTATATTTTCTGTATGACTTTGTTGACATTAGAGAACTACATGTGATAATAAGTGACACTATTTGTTAGGCTGGGTCCCGGTGCTCGATATACGTAGGTGTTGAAGTGGTCCGGGTTTTACCGGTGCTCAGCTTCACTATCCCTTTTGAGACACAATTCAATTTTTTCATTCCATTTAATGTCTGTAATATAGATACAGTAAAGGGACAGTATATCAAAAGTTTGGGTATTAGAACTTTGTTTACTCTCACCATCCCCTGCTATACACTCTACAGAGTGTTTAAACGACTTTAGTAACATATAGATGTCTAGCTAGTAAAGGTGGTGTAGTTCCACTGGGCCCATTTATAAACCGTGCTGTGGGATGGCTTATGTTTTACCCGCCAATTTGCATGTTTGAATACCTTTTGCTGATAAGTGTTCCGGCAGACACTTATTAAAATTAATTTCTTATATGGGTATAGTTGCGCTACTGGAAATAGTGGGGGTTTCTGTTTGATTTCGTATGGTTAAGCAAGGGCAGGGGTGGGGGTGGGGGAGGTGGGTATGTTGGTGATTAAAACACAGAATTTAGTAACGTGCAGATGTAGAGCAACTAAAGGTGATGTAGTACTACTGGGAGCACTTATAAAGCGTCCTTTGGCATGGTATATGTTTTATCCGCAAATTTGCATGTCTTAATAAGTTTTGCTGATGAGCGTTTCGGGAGATGTCTTTTGAAATTAAGCCGCTGTATGGCTATAGTGGTGCTTCTACGTTTGCTGGGGCTCTTTCTTTTATTGCGTAAAGTTAAGCAAGGGCGGGTGTGGAGGTGGTGTAGTGGTACTGCGACTATTTATAAAGCGTCTTATGGTATGGTGTATGTTTTAGTTGAAAAATTGCAGGTTTTAATAGCTTTTGCTAATGAGCGTTCCGGCAGACACCTGTTGACATTAAGTCTATGTATGGCTATAGTGGCGGTAACAGGAGTGCTGGGGCTCGTTGTTTGATTTCGTAAGGTTAAGCGAGGGCATGGGTGAGGGTGGGGGAGGTGGGTATGTTGCTGATTATAACACGGACATTTGTAACGTGAACATGTGTAGCTAGTAAAGGTAATGTAATTCCACTGGGCCCATTTATAAACCCTGCTATGAGATGGTTTATGTTTTACCCGCCAATTTGCATGTTTGAATACTTTTTGCTGAGAAGTGTTCTGGCAGACACCTGTTAAAATTAACCCTGTGTATGGGTAAAGTGGCACTACTAGGAATGGTGGGGGTTTCTGTTTGATTTTGTACGGTTAAGCAAGGGCGGGGTGGGTGTGGGGGAGGTGGGTATGTTGGTGATTAAAACACAGAATTTAGTAATGTGCAGATGTCGAGCTACTAAAGGTGATGTAGCACCACTGGGAGCAGCAATAAAGCGCCTTAAGGCATGGTATATGTTTTACCCGCAGATTTGCATGTTTTAATGCGTTTTGCTGATGAGCGTTTCGGGAGACATCTGTTGAAATGAAGCCTCTGTATGGCTATAGTGGCGCTTCTACGTTTGCTGGGGCTCTTTCTTTTATTGCGTAAAGTTAAGCAAGGGCGGGTGTAGAGGTGGTGTAGAGGTACTGTGACTATTTATAAACCGTGTTATGGTATGATGTACGTCTTAGTCGCAAAATTACAGGTTTGAATAGCTTTTACTGATGAGTGTTCCGGCAGACACCTGTTGACATTAAGTCTATGTATGGCTATAGTGGCGCTGACAGGAGTGCTGGGGCTCGTTGTTTGACTTCGTAAGGTTAAGCAAGGGCAGGGGTGGGGGTGGCAGAGGTGGGTTTGTTGCTGATTATAACACAGATATTTGTCACGTGGACATGTATAGCTAGTAAAGGTAATATAGTGCCACTGGTCCCGTTTATAAACCGTGCTATTGGATGGTTTATGTTTTACCAGCCAATTTGCATGTTTGAATACTTTTTGTTGATAAGGGTTACAGCACACACCTGTTAAAATTAACCCTGTGTATGGGTATAGTGTTGCTACTAGGAATGGTGGGGGTTTCTGTTTGATTTCGTGCGGTTAAGCAAGGGCGGGGTGGGTGTGGGGGAGGTAGGTATGTTGGTCATTAAAACACAGAATTTAGTTACGTGCAGATGTCGTGCCACTGAAGGTGATGTAGTACCACTGGGAGCACTTATAAAGCGCCCTCTGGCATTGTATATGTTTTACCCGTAAATTTGCATGTCTTAATACGCTTTGCTGATGAGCGTTTTGGCAGACAGCTGCTGAAATTAAGTTCCTGTATTGCTATAGTGGCTCTACTAGGTTTTCTGGGGCTCTTTATTTGATTTTGTAAGGTTAAGGAAGGTTGGGGAAGAGGGTGGTGTAGTGGCAGTGTACCCATTTATGAATCGCTTTATGGTATGGTATATGTTATTCTGGCAAAATTCCCATGTTTTAATACCTTTTGGTGATGAGTGTCCCAGCAGACAGATACACAAATTACACAACATTTCTGTGGATAACAAATCTTCGTGGTGATAGACACTCTTGCACTGTGGTAGAAGGCTGCCAGCGTTGATGGCAATTTATGAAACTTGGTGCCATTGTAGATTTCAATGGAAGCTTAGACTATTTATTTGTTACTATGGTGTAGTTAGGGTTTTAAGTGGGGAAAAAACTGGGGGTGCTCTAAAAGGGGGGGGCAAACTTCTTAAATAGGTGTGGGCTATGCAAGTAGGGGTGTGGTCTAAATCAAGATGCATAGCATTGTGTGCTTTAGAAAATCCCCTCCAATTATCCCACGTTTGGAAAAAACATTATTTAAAGGATTTCCCTTCCTTCTATAACGTGGCTCACGTAGCATGATGTCTCCAGTTCTCAGCAGTGAGCAAAATGAGAATGCGTACATCAATGTGCATGCTATCACTGCAGTGTAATACAAATAAAAAAAGAATTGACTATGTTTGCGAAGGCCGAAAATAGAGCCCGATAGAGACCCGTTTGGAGGCTCCCTGAAAATAAGTGCCGGTCCTCAGACCCGGGCCAATTATAGCCCCGCATCCATCCATCCATCCTAAGCATTGCGCCATCTAACCATATTTTAATTGATGCATACATTCCTACTTATATACATACATACATCTGTTCCTGCACTTATCTTAAGCATCTATGAGGCCACTCGCCTATAGTAAGCACTGTGCTATTCATGCAGCCATACCCCTATGTATCCATAGATACATCTGTCCCAGAACCAATCCTAAGCATCTATCAGACCACCCGTCTATCCTAAGTACTGGTCCATGCATTTATTCATCCTTCCATCCATCCATACATTGATACATCCATCCATTTACCTATCCATTCATCCATCTGGCCATGCATCCACTTGCCCTTTATTCAACTATACGTTCTTATTTCCGTGCACCCTCTGCCCGATCCTAAATACTACGTATTATACTCATCCACCCAGCCTCTTAAGGGGTCGAAAAGGCTGGCAATAAGTATTGACAGGCAGATGTTTCTTATAAAAAACAACAAAGCTTTGAGTTGCTCTTTGTGGAGCATACTTCACCACCCTTCTCTGGTGGTGTTTTAAACAAAGGTACATCTAGCGAAAGGAATGTAAAGGAGCTTTTCAGTGTAAGACATTAATTTAGAACCATAACGTTCTGTCGAGTTGTAAATAGGAACACTGCTTTAAAGTGGCCGTGACTGACAGATACTGAATATCTGTACTTCTTACATTTGAAAAAGTATACCAGAGAGCTAATTTGGGGTGGTGAGAACCTGCAGTTCTATATTTCCATGTGAAGCACAGTATAGGAATATAAAAGGAATTGCAAAGCTTTTATCTTCATATTAAAAAGGGGGTGTGAGAACTAAGTGAGCCAGGCAAAGAGTGTGTTTTCGTCGCACTAAAACAAGACAGTGTGTAAGGTCAGAGCAGGGTCATGCTGGAGATGCCTGCTTGTGGTTGTTTCAAGAGGCGCAACCCGAGCGATATTTCGGGGGAGCCTAATTCTTTCAGCAATAGGCAGAGTGGGGATGTAGGGGCTGTAAAAAGGGGTAAGAAAGAACAGAGTCTCATTTCCCAAAAAAAAGGTCTTTTGAAGACCTATGAAGTACTTGGGTATGGGTCTGTGTGTGTGTGCCCAGGAAGCAGTTTCAGAGAGTCCGGGGCAATGGGCATTGCGCACCTGGTGGTCTGTCTGCTAATCACCCCACGATGATGTTGCTCCTGCGTTGCAAAAAGAGAAGGGAAAGTTTGAGAGAAAATGGCTCTCTTTAAAGGATTTCCCTTGTCTTACAATGCGAGTCACCTGGCATGATGTCTGCACTACTCAGTAGTGAGCAATGTGCATGCTCTCACAGTCTCACTGCAGTGCAATAAAAAATAAAATGGATTAGCTTTGTGAGGCCTGAAAATAGAGCCTCATAAAGACCTGTTTCAAGGCCCCCAAAATTAAAGTGCTGGTGCTCAGACCCCCACAGACAGTACCACCCCCCACTTAAAGCCCTGGGTGCAGTGTTATGTTTGCGAAGTTGTCGATAAAATTGTTAGGCTAATAATGGTAATTTTTGTATGTGCCGTTTGGTTGATAATATCATCGTAAGTACATAGATTACAATTTTTTAAAATACTATCTATAAAGTTGTCTGCGGTGGGTTGCAGAGAGAGTGCTGAGGGGTGGTGGGGTGCGGCGGAGAGATGAAAAGTACGAGGTAGTGTAGTTACATATAAATTGTAAAGGTGTATGGAAATAATTAAATAAATACTTGCTGTATGTTCTATGGCACTACTTGTCATCCTAGTGCTCCTTTGTCTTGCTCTATCACGTTGCAGCACTGGGTCTGGAAGTCGTTAGTAGAAGTTTTGTAATTGTATGTTATTATTTTAACATAGTGAACAAATGTGAAAAATCATTGAATCTATTTTTTATTTTTCAGAAAATTATTTTGTTTGGATTAACATTTGGAAATGAATAGAAGAAGTAAAAAAATAGAAAAGAGAAGAAAAATATATATTTGACCAAAAGGAAAGATCTTCAATTAGAAAAAAATTGTAGTAGTACAGACACAGTTTGTTCTACTAAAAGCAGAAGACAATTGCTGAAAAAAATATTACGAACAGTTAATGAATAAAACATCGCAAAAAGAAGAATTTTTCAAGTAAGGTGAAGCAGAGTTCAATTTCAAATACCAGGAAAAGGAAACATGATAAAGAAATAGTATCTGTTACTCGGAGACAAAAGCAATTTCAAGAAATTCGTCAGAGACTTTTTCAATCTAGAGTGATTCAGAATTGAATGACAACATGCTGCAAATATAAAAGAAAAAGTGTTGCAATTTAATGAAGAGCAACGTATTGAAAGTACGGCGGATACTGCTTTCAATTTAGAACAGAAGTTAGTCATTCTGATTTTGAAGAGAATCAAACTGTTGGATAAAATAGTCAAAGTGTTGAAAGACAAAAGTAGAAAAAAGAGACTTGTGAACAGAACCAACTTTTGCAAAATCTTTAGTGGACATTGTAGACATACTTCTACTAGTGAGCCTTTCATTTTTTTAATGAGGAAAGTTACTTTCAGGAAAATAGTTTACCATTTGCAGTTGATACTGGACGTCGTTGCTACAAAGTTCAGGATGGTTGTCCTCTTACAAAGGAGGAAATGGTTGGTAAAAGCGCAGAAGAGTTTATAGCTGAAGAAGTGCAAGGGACACGTCCACAATCTCATGTGTATAAGTGGGTTTGTAGTAGTATTTGTAGTATTCAACAGGAATCCATTGATACAATGCGAAATTTGTCACGAGAATATACACAGAAAAGTATTAAACAGAAGATTAAGTTGTTACAAGGACTAGATCCATGTAATGTAAGAAAATATACTGAGAAATATGGGCATTCTCTAGCTTGTCTTTCATGAAAAATTTGTAAAAATGTTTTTCATCACTTGAGGATGTTAGCAGTACACCATTCAGAAATGCGGAAGTTTGTAAGTAAACTGTACTATGTAAAAAGTCCTGCATTATGTTTAAGTGAATTGAACACATGTCTTTTAGATGGTTCTTTATCAGATGTTCAAAAAAAGTGTGATGATATTGAAATGCGATATTTTGGTTCAGATGAGCAGTCCATAGAAAGTGAAAGTTTGACAATTACAGATGTTGGAGGAGATGGGAAAGTGATTAGCACTGATCAGTTTGAAGAAGAAATTGGATAGTTTATTGTAGTGTGCTCTGATATACCAAACTATGTTTGTGTTTGTTGTCGACGTACTCGTTATAAAAGTTAAAGTAGGAATGTTGATTTGTATTTGAAAAGTGAAAAGTACAACAATGGTAAGTGGGAAGAATTTGCAAACCTACTTGTTTGTGGAAGGTTGATTTGGGTTAGAAAGTGATCAAAGTATATGTAAATATTGTTACAACAAATTGGAAGAGAACAAAATGCCTGCTACAGCTGTACATAATAACTTAGAATTAGTAGCTATTCCAGAGGAACTGGACAAATTGAATACATATAAGTTGGTTCTAATTCAATCTGTTCATTCTTTTCAATCTATCATTCGGATGGAGCCTAAAACAGGTAAACTGCCACCAACAGACTTGAAAAGAGGGCTGAAAGGAAGAGTGGTGTACTTACCTTTGGATTTTAAGAAAAATATTGAAACTATTGCTAGAGAGAAAGAGGAAAATGAAGCAGTAGTGATTTTAGTAAATGGTGTACCAACAAAGAGTCGGAAAATATGGCAAGAATTTTTGGATGTTAATAAAGTTGAAAAGGCTACCTTATATCTTATAGAGAACAATATGTATTACAAAAATGTAAATGTGGATGAACAGGTAATAACTTTAGAAGATGAACCTGAAATTTCAAGTGGTCAAATAGAGAAAGTGGACAAGTCAAGGACTGAAGAGATTTATGAATATTACACAATATGTCGTTTGCATTCAAAAGAAGTAATAGGAAATAGCATTGAGTTATTTTGAATGAAAAAAGCACAGGGAACTCCAATGAGTGTATGGGAGAAAAGCTTGGAAGCTCATTGTTTTCCACAGCTGTTTCCTACTGGAGAAGGTGAACGATATGATGACCGACCTGTACGGATTCCAGCTTCAGAATATCGCTCAACAAGATTATATTCTGAAGATCCTAGATTTCAACAGTGCAGTCCCTACATATTTCACCTTTTGTTTGAAAGCTATCTGTCGTCTCTGTCGTATGCAGTGAACAAAATACTTGAAACTGGAGTTCATCAATCACTTCTTTCTGTGAAAGAATTTGTGGAGAAAGTTCAAGAAACAGATGAAAATTTAGAAGCACAGTTAATCAATTTGATGGTGTGTCAACGTGGAACAAATGAGTATTGGTATCGTCGTCATGGAGAACTCAAGTGTATGTTACGGAAATTAGGTACACCAACATGGTTTGTCACACTTAGCTGTGCAGAGTATGCATGGGAAGAGTTTCTAAGAGAAGCGAATTCCAATATAAAAAATGTTGAAATAAAGACTCCTGGTGAACTGTGTTCATTGAATTCTGTAAATGTGTGCAGATATTTTAATCATAGGTTTCACGCTATGATGTCTTTTATCTGCAATAAGAAGCTACCTCTTGGAGAAGTTACTGATTTCTTTTGGAGAAAGGAGTATCAAGCAGGAGGTGCACCTCATATACATATGCTACTATGGATCAAGGATGCACCTAAATTTGGAAATGATTCTGATGAAATAGTATTGTCTTTCATCGAACAGTATGTGACATGTGAGATTCCAAGAGAAGGAGGAGATAGAAGCTTGAGACAGTAAGTTTTACGTTTCCAAAGTCATCGTTGTGGAAAGTATTGCAGAAGAAAATACAAGTCTAAAGGATAATTGTACACCAAATGATGGTTTGGTTTTTCCGTCCAGTCATTTCTAAAGGAAGAGTAGATTTTTTTTTTCTGTAAGGCACACAATAACTCAGAAATCTCCAAAGAATACCTACAACTTAAAAAGAACAGAAGTGTCAAAGTATATTAATGACTACAATCCAGTCATTTTAAAAATGTGGAATGCGAACATTGACATCCAGTATGTTGCAGATAACTCAATTTCTGTTGCACGTCATGTTGCATCGTACATAAAAAAATCAGAAAAAACATTGATGAAACAAATGTGGGAAGAAATTGCACAACAGAAAAGCCTTAGCAAAAAACTGTACAGCTTTACTTTGAAAATGCTTTCCCACCGAGAAATTGGATCCTATGAATGTTCAGACCGCTTGTGCTCCTCAAGTTTATATTCAAAGTCACAAGGAATCATATGGGTAAGTTTAGGTCTTGCCTGCAAACGAAATAGAGTGTTGAAATCATTGGAAGAAATTGAACAATTAGCAGCAAATGAACCAGCCAGTATATACATTCTTAAAACTAATATGTTGGACACATACTATCTGAAAAGGAGTCGACATCTGGACAGCTATGTCTGTATGAAGTACTTCAACATTACAGCTTCAAAAGAAATGTTAAACAGAATTTAAAAGAAGGAAAATTTGCAGAAGTTGGATGTCATGGTTGTTTAGTAAAACATGCAAAGGGTAATCTTATAAACCACAAGAAACTTAGTTGTGAAACTCCAGATAAGCAAGAATTTTACTATTTAGCACTTCTGCAACTGTTTAAACCATGGCGTAGCGAAAGTGAATTACTTGGACACTTTGACTGCTGCAAGATTCTTTTAACGCATGTGAAGATAGCATTGGATGTACAATTTTCCCTACATATTTAAAAATGTTGAATGATGAAGTTGAACAGGAAAAGACTATTACAGCTGAAGTAGCTCATGAAAGTTCTCAAGATAGTCAAAGTAGTGGTCCATGTAGTCAAGATCCTCCTGGACAACCAATGCTGAAAAATGAAGCCGCGATTGCTATACAGAAATCGAAATTGCAATGAAACAGGCACACAAGGAGAATATTACATTGGAAAACTTAGAAGAACAAGTAAATGTTGAACAGAAAGATATATATGTGCAAGCGAGAGAACGGCTAGAACATGGTTTGTTGCATGAAAAAAATAATGTGTGTGTTCGTCTTTTAAACCTCTTCTGATGTACATCAGTGGTCAAGCTGGGACAGGTAAAAGTTTTTTAGTTAAGGTTTTGACCAGTTATCTTAAAAAAAACTACTGGTTCACATTTATGTTGTGTGGTAATAGCTCCAACTGGATTAGCTGCACACAATGTTGAAGGAGTTACTTTACATAGATTATTGATGTTACCAGTTGAGCATGATAATAAATTAGAATATCAGAAGTTGTCCGGAGAAGCTTCTTATGAAGTGTCAAGAGTGCTGAAGAAAATTAAACTTTTAATTATTGATGAGGTGAGCATGGTCACACATTTAATGCTTGCTTTTATACACTTAAGAATGCAACAGCTATTAAAAACAGATTGCGACGTTCTCTTTGGAGGAAAACATTTAATTGTATTTGGAGATCTGCTACAACTAACCCTGTGAAAGGAGAACCAGTATTTAAAACTCTTCTACATGAAGACACTAAAAAATCTTTGGGAAGTATTGGAAATGTGAATCTGTGGTTACATGTTGAATATAAAGAACTCACTCAGAATATGTGACAAGCAAGAGATGAAGATTATGCAAATATTCTAAAAGATGTAAGAATTGGTGTTCTAAGCAAACATGGTAAACAAGCTTTTCAAAGTCGGCTACTAAAGAACTTGTTTACAAATGAAAACACACCAGCAGAAGTAAAGTACAAGAAAATGAAAGAAATAAAGTCTATAGTTTGCTTAATGCCTACAGTAGAAGAGTGTTATACATTTAGTAGAGAGCTTATGAAATTGGAAAATCAAGAAATAGTTCATATTGAAGTTATTGATAAAAGCGAGCATCAAGGAATAACAATTGTTCTTTCAGAAAAACTACAGACTAAATTGGATTCTTTGGAAAAGTCTTTATCAAAAACTGCTGGCTTAGAAAAAAATGTAGAAGTATGTTTAAACTCTCGGGTAATTTTGAAGCATAATCTAAATGTAGAAGAAGGTTTTGTGAATGGAGCAATAGGAAAAGTTGTTGATTTTGTGAAATATGAAAATAGAAATGGAATTGAATTCTTGAAAGTTAAATTTGATCAGATTACAGAGGTAAGACAGATTGCGCGTTCTGCTGCACCTTTTATGCTTGTAAAAGACTTGTATGTTCGTAGAAAACAGTTTCCCTTCTGTTTAGCATATGTAATAACTATTCATAAATCTCAAGGTTTAAGGGTAGATAATGCTTTGGTAAATGTAGGAAGAAGTGTGTTTAAAGAGGGAATGGTATATGTTGCATTATCTCGTGTTAGAACGTTGTCTGATTTGTATTTATTTGATTTTGATGAGAACAAGGTTAGTGCTGATGTTAATTGTGTAAGAGAATATAATCGTTTGAGAAGGCTTTATGCTCCAAGTTTAGGTGAATATCCTATTTATGAGAAATGTGTTGTGTGTTCAAAACGCAAACATGTTGAAGAATCAACTATGGTTGAAAAGCAGAAAGAAAATCAAGAGAAAAGAAAGAATGTAAAGAAGCAGAAAATACAAACAAGTGATGTTTTTGTTGGATACCAATTAGAAAATGCTTCTGGTGTCAACTGCTATGGTAATGTTATTCTAAACGTTATATTTTATCTTGAAGATGTTTATGGTGAAATTATGGAAAGTCCAGAAAAAAGATTATGTTCTGTAATTTATACCATATTTTAAAAATTGAGAACTGATAGAAGTAAGATCCATTCTGCTTCTGGTATTCGTCAACTGTTGGGTACATGTACTGGAACATTAACGTTCAGTGCTAATATACAACAAGATGCACAAGAATTTCTGATGGTTACGCTTGAAGTATTAGAAGAGGAAGGAATTCAGATTGAGAATTTATTTGGATTTAGTTACAAATGGGAACATACATGTACACACTGTTCATTAACTTCAAGCACTATAATTGACAGAGAACAATTTCTATATTTAACAATACCTAACTGCAAATCTGTACCATTTTCCAAATTAGTAAAAGAAGCTGATCACGAGATTATATGTTCTCTTTGTAAATCAACAATGCTATCTACATTATGCCTACAAAGGTATGGAAAATATTTGATTATAATGCTGCAACACTGTAGACCAAATGGAAGAAAAGTGGAAACTAAAATAAATGTTTTTGTTGCTAGTCAAGTTTCTATTTCTGGAAGAACTTTTGCAACAGTTGCTATTGTTTTCCATGATGGAAGTACTACTACAAGTGGACATTATACGGTTTATTTAAAGTGTAATAATGGATGGAGTCACTGCAACGATACACACTTGGAAATGAAACCGAGATTGCCTTATGAATTACCCAACTCATACTTGATATTTCTAAAACAAAGATTTTAGATACACCATTCGGCTTTGTGGGAAGGTATAAAGATACTTTAAGGAATTCATACTGGATGCTTTCAAAGCGAAATTTGCGATACATTATTTGGCGTATTCGGAATATGTGCACAGAAACTACGAAATAAAGGTAAGATTTGAAGATTGAAAATAGTAATGTAATGTAATGTAATGTAAAGTAAACTTGTATAGCTCACAGCTGCCCCAGCGAAGGGGCGTCCGGGCGCTAGCAACAGTGTCAGTTGAGAGCGAGGGGCTAGACCTTAGGGAACAGGAGAGTTCTGATGGCCCTACGGAAGGGTAATAGGCAGTTTAGGCGGCGGATCTGGACAGGGAGAGAGTTCCACAGTTTCGCGGCAAGACAGCGAAAGGACCAGCCTCCTGCTCTAAGGCGTTTCACACGAGGGACCGTAGTCACGTATTGGATGTGTTATTCGTGTTGACTTTGTATTATATTTGTGAGACTTAGGGATTTGGTTTTTTTAACAATCTAGTTGATTGTTTTTTCCCTGCTGTTTATGATAAAACTATTCAGACATCACTGTGAATAGTGAAGTTAAGTAATAGCTGATGACAGCAAAAAAAGGAAGAAAAATTGTTATCTGAGTGTTAAATTATTTTATGTTATTTAAAAAGCCATTGTAATTTGTGAAATGTATTACAATACATAGCACTTTTACAGGTTTATTTTATGTAGTTGAAAAGTTACAAAAAACAGTACTAATGACCAATACACAGTAGTAGTTTGATATTTAAAAAACCTTTGAAATTCACTGAAAAAACCCATCGGTTTTACAGATGTTATAGTTAGAAGTTAGCATTTAAAAAACCATAGAAATTCACTGAAAAAACATATGTTTCAAGGACGTTTTAGTTAGAAATTAGTATTTAAAAAACCTTAGAAATTCACTGGAAAAATATAGCTTTCAGAGACGTAATAGTTAGTTGGACATTTGACTCACAGAAAACCAGAGAAATTCGCCTGTTATAGTTAGTTGAGCTAACTTATAACTCGGCCCCTCGCAATGCACTGCTGATGACGTCACATATTACATCATTCATGACATGGTCAGTGACATTGTAATAGCAATACTTTTTTGCATGATTTATTAAAAACCTTTGCAAGCGTGTACAGAGACAAAAGGCCATTCATTAAATGCTGGCTTTAACAATAAAGTTAAAAATGTTGTGCCATAAAATCTAAAAAAAAATTAAATACTAGTTTTCAATAATTGGGAATGAAAAAGAGAAGCATTATAACATACAAGCCTCTATTTCATGATGCGAAGTCCAAGATGATATGTAGATTGTACGCATTTGAAAAAGGGAGTTTGGCATCTTCTTAAAAGAAGGGGGAGAAGTTCTGTGGAGAAAACAATATGGACAGATAATCTCCTACTGTGCCATGCATTGACTGAAAGCCAAAAGCATGTCTGATGGTCAGTGGCCGGAAGCGATGGTCTCAATTAGTGCGAGGGGACTAGTTGCCGGTCTGTCTGTTCCATTTACATCTCGCCTCCTCTAGTTTCTTGGAGAAATGATCCATAAATCTGACCAATGCACAATTCAGAGTAGTGTTCAAGGGCTCAAAACAGCCAGGACTGCTCCTCTGCAGGATCCTATGTCTTTCTCAATCCAATATCTTCGTAGCAGAGCCCTTCTATCTTCTAAGAGGTTGGGGCACAGGCACACTACATGTGTTATGTCCTCCTCATGTCCTCCATCGTCACATGATATGGATAGTCAGCAAATGCTAAATTCATATGAAACAAATACACCGTAAGGAAATGACAAACTGGTGGGAGGTGAAATCGCTCTCTAAGAACGTGGCCGTATACCACGGGGATTGCGGATTTTAATTGCACCAAGCTTCGAGAATCCAGACCGCGATATGCTTGAAGAATGGGCAACCAGCAATTTAGAAGCCTCAGCGTGATTAGTCCATATTTTGATCAAATATGCAGACAAAGATCGAACAAAAATTCTCCAGGATATTGAAAATCTGGAAACAACACTTGATGCAAGACCGGAGAGCGAGTTGAGTACAAAATTCAAAATGGAAATGCAATCAAGGCTTAAAAAGCAGGAAGGCGTTATCAAACGGATAAAGATAACGAAGTTCTCCCATGATAAAATAGACTACGAGACTGGTCAGATCTTTACATTTGCCAAACGATTCCAACGAATCAGGCAGGAAAGGCAACAGCAGAAAACTAAGACAACTGGTCCCGGCCAGATAAACGAGTCTGAGACAGAACTAAGCTCAGAAGCAGGAACGAGCAATGAAGACTTGAGCTGAGTACCTAGGCAGGGTACTGCTGCGGCAACTGGAAGGAAAATCAAGTTCTCTGATTAGTTAGATTTTTTAAGATTAGACCACAGAGCTACTTTAAGACCCCAAAATCCAAGAGCTCCAAAACCCACCGGAGGGGGCAATGCCGAGAAAGGCAACAAAAAAGAAACACGAAAGCAAAACAAAAATACAAAACGAACATGGAAACAAAAGTAACCAATAACAGCGCAGACCAGCAGAAGTCTAGTATCAACCTCACAGATTTAACTCTATCTAAAGCAAAGGCAGATACATCATTGCTGGGTCTTTCTTTTTGCCCTGAGTATACTATGAATTATCACCAAGCACGAATTGATAGATTTAATTACATCAGAAAACTTAAGCTACAAAAAATTCACACTTCCAGAAACAAACAAGGGTGTGCTATGGCACATGTAGATCAACCACCTACTACCATGACAAGCACCACCATTGCGAATTTATCGGTCCTTCAAATGATGAGGGAACTTGAAATGGAGAACGAAACCCAAGATGGTTCTACATCCTTACAAAGCATCATTGCAGAGCAAAATATGCAGTCAGGTGACATGGTAGTCACACCATTTAAGCCATGGTCGAGAGCAACGCCAACCATAATAAAGGATAACATTGATATCTTTCATTAATTAATTATTGATGGTCTCAAGATTATGAACAAATAAATCCACACGAAGAATATGAAATGTACTGCTAAGGAGTGGAAATACCATGAACTGGTGACCAAACTCAGAAACAACAAACAAAATGTGGTACAGAACTTGGATAAAGGTGGAAATGTGTTTTTGTGGCCCATGGAAATGTACCTACATGAAGCACACAACCAGATGAATCAGAGAGACTGCTACAAAATGTAAAAGCAAGAAGAAATGGCGAAGGCACATGTCGAATTCACTCTGGAATTGGAACAATGGTTTGGTGATAACCTGCTCTCCCATGACGAGTATAAGTTCTTTCAGAATGAAACCCCTAGAACACCTGTGTTATACTTAATACCAAAGGTTCACAAAAACATATCCTGCCCACCTGGTCATCCAACCATCTCGGCCAATGGAAGCATGATTGAAAATTGCTCCAAATATTTAGGTTATTTACCCAAACCCTACGTTGAGAAGCTTCCATCTTACATGAAAGAAGTAGTGACTTCCTCAAATTGATATATGATATATCAATAGAGCAGGATTTTGTTTTAATTGCATTAGACATCGCTACCCGATACACTAGCATCGCCCACAATGATGGTCCGAAAGCGATGGAATTCTACCTGAGTGATAGACCTGTCAGTCTTTGGAGCCACACTCAGATGTTGTTATGGATGGCAAGGAGATGCTTGGAAGACAACTACTTCTTGTTTGATGGAACTCTATACCAGCAGAGGAGAGGGATAGCGATGGGCACCTGCTTCGCCCCCAGCTATGCCTTTCTTGCACATGGGTTGGTGGGAGGAACAGGTCCTTTGCAAGGAAAATGCATCCAATTGGGAAAATAACATCATTATGTGGACCAGATTTATCGATGATTTATTTGTTATTTGGAAGGGCACAACAGAATCTGCAGAACTCTTTGTAAATCATCTAAATTGTAATGATTTAAAATTAAGGTTCACATACACAATCAGCACACAACAGGTACCATTTCTAGATGTTGAGGCTTTTGTAGAGGCAGGAAAGTTGGAAACCAGACTATTTACAAAATCGATGGCTGGCAATACTATGTTGCACACCTCCAGTTTTTATCCCACCCACACTAAGCATAGCATTCCCTACGGTGAGATGTTTTGAGCCAACGGAAACTGCAGTACACCCAAGGAACTGGTAAAATGTCAGAGGGAAATGAGTAAAAGATTCAGTGAGAGAGGCTATCATGAAGCAGCCATCAAATAAAAAAAGTGTGAAGAACTTTTATTCTCAAAAAGGAAAATCAAGAACGAGAAGGTGGAACCTCAGATGCGCTTCTTAGTCACTTATACTCGCCAGAATAAGGAATGTAGGGAGTTGCTCAACAAAAACTGGTATATCCTTAAATGTGATCCAGTTATTTGGCAACAGCTTCCTAGCTACCCCCCTCTACTGTTTTGCAGGGCACCTTCACTAAGAGATGCTGTGGTCAAAGCAAGCGCAGAAAGTGACAGGGACCACGGACGGTTAAAACCACCCCCTGGGTTTAAAAGATGTAGCAAGTGTAGAGCATGTAGCATTGGTAAAAATACGACCCAGTACTCTACCCCCTTCAGCAGCAGGGAGATAAAGTGCCTATGACTGCAAGACAGACTTCGCAGTATATGTTCTGACCTGTGCCTGTAGTCTTCAGCACATGAGGGCCATAACCAATGCGGATAGGTCATATCCTGTAGCCTGACATTATGAATTAACACAGCATCGAGACCTCCCACAAATCACCTATTTTGTAATAGATGCAATTCCATAGAGCAAGAGAGGGGTAATAGAGTAAGGGCGTTACATGAGTTGGAGACCAGGTATATCCTTCCTCTTGATAGTAAGACCCCGCAAGGGCTCAATCATGATGAAAAATTCCAATCATGCTTATGATTTTATAATCCTTAGGTGACAGAAGCTCGAAACAAATATGAAAAAAGTAAAAATAAAGTTTTAAAAAAGGATGAAGCATTTGACCATGTATTGGTAGATTCTGAAACAAAATGTGATAAACTGTCTCCTTGTAAAGCTGGCAAATACCGTGTAGCAATGGGCAATGTTTATTTGTCAGGCACTTGCCTTGAATTGTGTTACAGCTAGAGGACTGGTAATAATAAGAAAATAGATGTCGGCTTTGACACTTGCCTTCAATTGTTGAGTAAGTCAAGTCAAGTCAAGTAAAAAATGTGTATAGCGCACTACTCACCCAGAGGGTCTCAAGGCGCTTGAGGGAGGGGAGGTGCTTTACTTGTCGAATATCCAAGTTTTTAGTTGTTTTCTGAAGGAGAGGTGGTTCTGTGTAAGGCGGAGGTAGGTGGGGAGAGAATTCCAGGTCTAGGTCCGCTAAATAGGAGAAGGATCTTCCTCCCATGGTGGATCTTTGGATGCGTGGAATTGCGGCGAGGGCTTGATTGGACGATCGTAGTTGGCAGGAGGGGGTGTAAAAGGACAGGCGCGTGTTGAGTTATTCGGGTCCTAGGTCGTAGAGGGCTTTGTGTGCGTGGGTGAGGAGACGGAACGTTATTCTCTTGTTGACGGGGAGCCAGTGGAGGTCTTTCAGGTGACCGGAAATGTGAGCTTGGCGGGGGATGTCTAGGATGAGTCTGGCTGAGGCGTTTTGGATACGTTGGAGTTTTTTCTGTAGTTTGGCTGTGGTTCCGGCGTAAAGGGTGTTTCCGTAGTCCAGTCGGCTTGTGACCAGTGCATGGGTGACCGTCTTTCTTGTTTTGGTGGGGATCCAACGGAAGATTTTTTTGAGCATACGTAGGATGTTGAAGCATGATGATGAGACTGCGTTGACTTGTCTGGTCATCGAGAGGGAGGAGTCCAGGATGAAGCCCAGGTTGCGTGCGTGGTCCGTTGGTATGGGTGCGTTTCCCAGGGCCGGTGGCCACCATGAGTTGTCCCAGGCGGAGGGGGATGATCCTAAGATGAGGACTTCCGTTTTGTCCGAGTTCAGTTTTAAACGGCTGTTCTTCATCCACTCGGCTACTTCTTTCATCCCTTTGTGTAGGTTGGTTTTGGCGGTGTTTGGGTCTTTGGTGAGGGAGAGGATCAGCTGTGTGTCGTCTGCGTAGGAGATGATGTTGAGGTTGTGTTGGCGCGCGATGGATGCGAGGGGACTCATGTATACGTTGAAGAGGGTGGGACTGAGTGATGATCCTTGTGGTACGCCTCCTGCCAAATCATACGGGTGTTGAGCAGGATGCACTTCAGGTGGTTAGTGTCGGAGCTATGTTTGGAGTTTGTGGATTTGGTGTGGGCCTGGTGCAGTCGAGCTTGCAGGAGTGGCAGGTGAAGGGTCCATGGGTTTGTCCTGGGGCGGCTTGGTAGCAGTTTGGGAGTCGGCCGGGGTTAAGTGCTGAGAGGGTTGCGGCGTCGTACGTCATGCGGGTGGAGGGGATTTTGCGGGGGCCAGGGGGTCTGGCGCTGGGCGCGGTCCAGGCACGGACGGGCGCAGACGGGCTTACCTTTGGCGTGCCTTCGGCACGCATGGGGCGCGTCCGCTGCGCGTCAGCTGTTCCGACATAAGTGGAGTGAGGAGGGGGGCGGAGCGAGGGAGGAGCAGCTGGGAGGCAGGAGCGGGGAGGAGAGACGGGCCAGGAGTCACAACAACAAAATGGCAGCACAAACAAAAAGCGAAACATGGGCACAACCGGAATAACGCTATGATCTGGGCAGTGGTAGCGGCACAATCAGGCACAAATAATTTTGCAGGCGTTGCGAGCAGTGCAACAATGACAATTAACACCAATGAGCAATCACCAATGAGCAATGAGCAGTATGGCGCTACGATAATGTTACAGGCAATGCGAGCTCAATTAATAATTAGCAGCAGCAAGCGCTACGATACCAGGCAGCAAGGAGGAGTATAGCGCTACAAAGTCAGGATGGTCAGGGAGCGTGGGGAGCGACCGCTTCAGAGCAAGTCCAGACGGTCACAGCGCTAGTCCAGATGGGACAGACCTTACCTATCAGTGGGAGGGAGGAGCAGCTGGGAGGCGGAGCGGGGAGGAGAGACAGGCCAGGAGTCACAACAACAAAATGGCAGCACAAACAAAAAGCGAAACAGGGGCACAACCGGAATAACGCTATGATCTGGGCAGTGGTAGCGGCACAATCAGGCACAAATAATTTTGCAGGCGATGCGAGCAGTGCAACAATGACAATTAACACCAATGAGCAATCACCAATGAGCAATGAGCACTATGGCGCTACGATAATGTTACAGGCAATGCGAGCTCAATTAATAATTAGCAGCAGCAAGCGCTACGATACCAGGCAGCAAGGAGGAGTATAGCGCTACAAAGTCAGGATGGTCAGGGAGCGTGGGGAGCGACCACTTCAGAGCAAGTCCAGACGGTCACCTTGATATGGATACAGCAATAATCAGACACTTGTTTGACTGTTTTCACTATAGTGTAACTGCACTCAGGAAATTTTCATTTACGTAGAAATAAGGACATTAGCCTTATCTGCTATAGCATTAGCGCAGCAATGGAACATAGTTTAATAATGCTTGAGGGATTGTTCTCTTAGCACAACATCTTCATAGTTAATTTAGTTAACACCAAATCTTCGTTTAAAACACACACAAGTGAATTGTAGCTTGCTAAAATAGACTGTCAAAATATGTGATATGTGAAGCAGCGGTAAAGAAACATAACCCTGTTCTCTGTGCTAGTCAATCACATCGTATTTAAGGGCCACTGACATTTACGCTGTAAAACTATGTGGACAAGTTTGCTGTGCCGCCTGAAACGTGTCATGGCTGACGTGTGTTGAAAATAAAGAAAACAATAGCATTTGATGTTGGCTCATTTTGTCACCTCAAAAACTGCTTTTGCCAAGCGTTCAATGAATATATGTATATATATATATATGATGTTTGCAGCAGTCGACGCTGCAATACCGGCACGCCTCTCGATCTGGTGCTCCGCTTCAAGTCGACATCTCTGTGGTGTTTGGTGTTGAAAGCACAAAAGCGGCGCCCCCTCGCCCAAGACACTGTTCCTGGTTCGGGGAGAGAGCGGCAGCATGCTGCTGATTTGGACGGCAACGGGAAATGCTTTTGCTACCATGGTCCCTGTGGCGGTGGATGAGCGGACTCACGGGCTGGCAACAAGCTGGGGCATCACTGTATGCACGGACCAATCACTGTATTGGAGTTCGCGATGTGAGACTGCGACCATGCAACTTATTACGTGTGGGACCTTTACTGACCTTGGGACTTCAGGTACCATCATGCCTAGCGAATACTGCCCACAGAGGTGGAAAAACTTTTGCCTGTGATTGGATGTATCGGCACCAATGAAAACATCAGGAGCAGTATGAAAAGTCCCTGCCTATACCAACATGTTTTTTTAAAACACGAAGCTGGCAATGAATAAGGCACACGCCGAAACGCGTCTGCCAGGTGTTTTAATCTTTACCTGTCAGGATGGTGGCAAAATAAATTTACCTGACCTGTCCAAACGCATGTGTCGGACCCGTTTCTTGGCAAAGAGGCGGGAGTGGTGGAGGAGATGTTTGCAGCAGTCGACGCTGCAATACCGGCACGCCTCTCGATCTGGTGCTCCGCTTCAAGTCGACATCTCTGTGGTGTTTGGTGTTGAAAGCACAAAAGCGGCGCCCCCTCGCCCAAGACACTGTTCCTGGTTCGGGGAGAGAGCGGCAGCATGCTGCTGATTTGGACGGCGACGGCAAATGCTTTTGCTACCATGGTCCCTGTGGCGGTGGATGAGCGGACTCACGGGCTGGCAACAAGCTGGGGCATCACTGTATGTACGGACCAATCACTGTATTGGAGTTCGCGATGTGAGACTGCGACCATGCAACTTACTACGTGTGGGACCTTTACTGACCTTGGGACTTCAGGTACCATCATGCCTAGCGAATACTGCCCACAGAGGTGGAAAAACTTTTGCCTGTGATTGGATGCATCGGCACCAATGAAAACATCAGGAGCAGTATGAAAAGTCCCTGCCTATACCAACATGTTTTTTTAAAACACGAAGCTGGCAATGAATAAGGCACACGCCGAAACGCGTCTGCCAGGTGTTTTAATCTTTACCTGTCAGGATGGTGGCAAAATAAATTTACCTGACCTGTCCAAACGCATGTGTCGGACCTGTTTCTTGGCAAAGAGGCGGGAGTGGTGAAGGATATATATATATATATATATATATATATATATATATATATATATACATATGAGGCAGAAAACGTCTTGACAGCAGTTTCGGCAATAGACGAGACGAACCCAATGATGGTGCAATATTCTTTATTGTAGCCCAAACACCACACCGACCATAACGCGTTTCAGCCCGCGAAGGGCCTTGATCACATGACATATATATATATAGCCAGCTCGCGATTCCTCCATACTCGTCTCATTATATGAGGAAAAACAGCACTCTTGGGGCTTCGTTTTTATGGCAGCAGTTTCATTGCAAACAGACGCGTTTCGGATAATGTCTCTTTCGTCAGTGTTGTTACATTTAAATTTGCGGTTGCCATATTTAAAGGAAGCATACTTCATTATGAAAATCAACAAGGGACTCGCGCACCGTGATTTACACGGGCGCCATCTTTAAGAAGAACATGTAGTGTGTGCATATAACAGCATCTATAGTAAACATTAGATAACATTCCGACATTCTACACAAATATTTTACATGATGCGATTAATGCCTGTAATCTTGCCGGAGATCGGCAATTGCAACCATTTTAAAGCCGGTTGCTGAGCTTGTTCCCTTAATTTCATAAAATTAAAGCCGTGTATCTGCATTCAATCCATACTTCCATTAAACCAATTACAAAAGAAAAAAAGAATGAATTCGCAGTTAGAAATAGAAAATGATCTTCTCATACACAAAATTCATGGTGAATGAAATTTTATCATTAGTTACCAAGGTGAACTGTCAGTTCCTCCCCACTATTTAATCCATTAGGGGATTTGGTGCCAATATCTATAATATATCGGGATTCTAACTTCCTTAATTTTAGAACTCTGTATCCACCTCTCACATGTGGGGGTACACAATCAATACTGAAATATCGTAACAGATCCCTGTTACTGTTGTGTTTTACAGAAAAATGGCGCGCAACCGGATAACTGAAATCTTTTTTCACGATTGCGCGCATATGTTCTAACACTCTTAGTTTCACCATATGAATGGTGCTACCTATGTAATTTAATACACAGGGGCACGTTAAGCAATATACTGCATGGGTTGTCCGGCATGTCATAAATGTACTGATCTTTTTATTCTCCTTTAAGCCTTTGATCTTATATGTCAGTACCCTTTTACTTGAGGCACACGCCTTATATTTTCCACAACGAAAAAAACCCTTCATGTCTTTTAAGGTTCCTTGTTTAGGCGTCAGGCTTTCTAGGTGGCTATGTACCAGACTATCTTTCAATGAACGGGCCTTTCTATAGGTGATTAGTGGGCCTGCTGGGATATCAGTTGCAATTACTGTATCTGTTTTCAGTATATGCCAATTCTTTCTCATGATATTTCTAAGTGTGTTAGCATCGTTGGAGTAGGTGGTGATCATTCTAAACTTCTCATTGGATTCCTTTTTAGGTATTTTCTGTTTCAATAGTTCTTTTAGGCAGGGTTTTTACTTTCTTTAAAGTACTCTCTAGGAGTCCTACCTCAGACCCACTAGCCAGAAATCGGTCAAAGCTACCATTTACCGCCTCATCAAAATCACAATCCCTAGAACAGTTTCTCTTTATTCTTAAAAATTCACCATAGGGAATGCTATTTTTTAGTTTTTGTGGATGACCACTGAACGCATGAAGCGTACTATTCCCGGCGGTGGGTTTTCTGTAAAGAGAGGTAGTAATTTTGCCTTCCACAATCTCCAATCTCAGGTCCAGGTAGCTCGCTCCCACCGAGCTTACCTCCCCCGAAAAATGTAGATTGACCTCATTGTTCCACACTAAAAACAGATCATCAATGTATCTGTGCCACGCCACTATTTTTCTGGTCTATATCTCAATTTCCGGAGACCAGGCCACCTGCTCCTCCCACCAGCCTACGAACAAGTTTGCATAGCTGGGGCGAAGCAGGTGCCCATCGCGGTCCCCGATATTTGCCTATATAGGTCACCCTGGAAGGTAAAGATGTTATTACACAGGCAAAATTCAATAAGTTCCAGTAGCATGGTATTATGTATGGAAAATCTCAAAGATCTCTTTTCCAAGAAATATTTTACAGCCTTGAGACCCTGAGTGTGGTTAATGCAGGTGTATAAACTTGTAATGTCAAGAACCACCAGACAATATGTATCTTGCCACTCTAGCTTTTCAATGTGACCTATAAAGTCTGTGGTGTCCTTGACATACGTTCTAAGTTCTAAAACAGCATTGAACAAAAAATGGTCCAAAAATTTGGAAAGATTTTCCGTCAGACTCCCCATCGAGGAGACTATGGGTCTACCTGGTGGTTCATTTTCATTTTTATGCACCTTTGACAGGTGGCAAAAAGTGGGTAGAGTCGGTTCAGTAGTCCTTAAAAATAAATATTCATCCACATCCAGCATTTGCTTGTCATGCCACTTTTTTATTAAGGCATGAAATTGTCGTATACTCTCTTGATATAATGTCAAGGTAGATAATTCATAGCATTCTGTGTTCCTCCGTTGTCTGAGTGCTTCATCCACATAATATTTTTGAGACATTAGGACAATAATCCCCCCTTTATCCGACAGCTTATAGATGACATTTGTGTCCTCCTCCATACTTTTTAAAGCAGTTCTCTGTGCTTTAGTTAAATTTCCTTGGGTTTTTGATGGATTCAGATTCTCTCTTAATTTTAATAGATCTTTCATGACTACTTCCGAGAAAATATCAATAGCGTCATGTGGCATTTGTGGGAGAAATTGAGATGGATGCTTTAGTCCACTTGATGGTGCATCCTGTTCGGCACCTACGGACCTTATCCATTGACTCAATGATAACTCAGTATCTTCATTCTCCTTTGGTTCTCCCTGTCGAAGATCTTCCAAGATTTCCAACAGGGAGAACCAAAGAAGAATGAAGAATGGCCTTTTTAAATTGGGAGATTAAGTCCCCTTGAATCCTGAACGTCCCTAGGGGCAAATTAGCCCACTAGGTATGTCCAGTAAGCGCCAATGCAGAGAGGTGTACAAAGGGGCACGGCTTGAACCATCTCTCTGCAACGCAACGCAGTGGCGCTTACTGGAAGCACCTGGTGGGCTAGTTGGCCCCCAGGGTCCCTCTGGATTAAAGGGGAATTATTTCCCCAACTTAAAACGTGCCACAGGGCGTGTTTGCACATGTCACATCAGGTCCCGTCCCCTCCCTTCACCACCGTGTAAACGCACCCTGTGGCCATTCTAAGTTGAGAGATTAAGTCCCCTTGAATCCTAAGGGTCCCTAGGGTCAAACTAAACCACTAGGTACCTCCATTAGGCGCCAAAGAGCTGCGTTGCAGAGAGGTGTAAAAAAAGGGCGTGGCCTCTGAACACCTGTCTGCAACGCAGTTCCCTGACGCATACTGGAGATACCTGTTGGGCTAGTTGGCCCTCAGGGGCCCTCAGTATTGAAAGAGAATTAATCCCCCAACTTACAACTCGCCACGGGGCGCGTTTGCACAATGGTGAAGGAAGGGGGCGTGGCCTGAGGTGACATGTCTGCAAACACGCCCTGTGGAGCGTTTTAAGTTGGATAATTAATTCCTCCTCAATCCTGAAGGTCCCTGGAGGCCAACTAGCCCACCAGGTTTCTCCAGTATGCGCCAGAGATCTGAGTTGCAGAGAGGTGTTCAGAGGCAACGCCTCTTTTTACAACACTCTGCAACGCAGCTACATGGCACTTACTGAAGGTACCTGGTGGGCTAGTTGGCCCCCAGGGACCTTCAGGATGGAAGAGGTATTAATTCCTCAACTCATAACATGCCACAGGGCGTGTTTGCACACATGTCACCTCAGGCCCCGCCCCCTCCCTTCACCACTGTGAAAACCCGCCCCGTGGCGCGTTTTAAGTTGGGGGATTAACTCCCCTTGAATCCTGTGGGTCCCTGGGCCTCAAGTAGCCCACCAGCTATCTCCATTAAGCCCCACAGAGCTGCGTTGCAGAGAGGTGTAAAAAGGGGTGTGGCACCAGAACACCTCTCTGCAGCGCAGCCCCCTGGCGCATAATTGAGGTTCCTGGTGGACTAGTTGGCCCCCCTGGGATCCCCAGTATTCAAGGGGAATTTGTTCCCCATCTGCAAACGCGCCAGGTGGCACGTTTGCAGAGTGCTGCAAGGAACGGGCGTGGCCTCCGGCGCAATGTCAGTCTTTTAATTAATTAATTTTTTAAGAAGGGGGCCACGTGGCCCCCTCCCGGGCCACTTGTAGCCCCGGGGTCCCCATCCCCTGGTGTTGGCCCTCTCCGTTGGGGGCTGTGGGGGGTCCCGCTGGCTCCCCGCATCCCTCGGGAGCCGGCATTGCTTTTCAACATGGGGAGCTACTAAGACTCAGCTCCCCGTGTGGAAAAGCAATTTAGTCTGCATTTTGAAAGAGAGAGCAGGTTTCCCTGCTCTCTCTTTCGAAATCCAAACCCAGTTTGCTATGGCAGGATAGGAGCAACGAGGCTCCCGCCCTGCAATAGCAAACTACAATGTCCCGGGGGTGGGCACCCTGGGACACTGCAGGAGACGGCCCTGGGTGGTGGCAGTCCCCAGGCCATCGCAGGCTCCACCTCCCAACATGTATAAAGCCCCGGGGGGTGGTCCCCAGGGCTGGGTGGGTCCTTAACGGACCCCCAAATTGAAATACTTTGTGCCCCGGGAGGTGGCGTTCCCCAGGGAATGTGGGGGGGCTGAAGCCCCCCCACACAGGATTATTTATTTTAAAAGCCCCGGGGGTGGCGGTTCCCAGGGTTTGGGGGCTTGGATTCCCCCCACATTCAAATTTAAAGCCCCGGGGGTGGCGGTCCCTGGGGCTGCGGAGGGGCCGTGAGCCCCCCGCATATATTCTCATAAAGCCCCATGGGGTGGCAGTTCCCAGGGCTTGGGGGGTCTTTCAGCCACCCAACAATGTTTTTGAAGCCCCGGGGGTGGCGGTTCCCGGGGCTGGGATGTCTGAGAGCCCCCCACATATTTCAGAAAAGCCCCGGGGGTGGCGGTCCCCTAGGCTGGGGGCCCTTCTGAGCCCCCATTACATTAAACATATTGCCCCAGGGACTTGGCCCCCCGGGGGCTAATTAGCAACGAAGCGTGGGAGCCTGCGCTTTGTTTTTTATTTCGTGGCTGGATGCACAGATCCTACGCGCATCCCGCGATTTAAAAAAATAATAATACATTTTTGGGGCCTTGGGGGTCCTTGTGGGATCCCCTGAGCAGGCCTACAGGGTCAGGGTGTTTCTACCCTGCCCCCTTTGCATGTTTTGCGTGTTTTTTTTCTGTTTTCTTGTGCCTCGTTCTACCAAGCCACAAGATGGCTGCCAACACTTCCTGGTTTGGAGTGTTGACGGCCAATTAGCATAAAGCTCGTGCTCGGGAGGATCCGCGGCCCTAGATATATATGTGTTTTTACTTTTGAATTTCTCAGCAACTACTGAACGGATTTACACCATTTAACAAAAAAGGGTTCTTTCTGAACCAAGAACTACCTCTTTGCCAAATTTGGTATAATTCCATTCAGCAGTTCGGGCTGTAGCCGTGTCTAAAGTTTCCTATAGGAAATTGCATGGGGAAAACACGTTTTGGGACCCCCCTTTTTTCTCTGCCTCCGCTTGAAGAATCACCCGAAACTTTCAAGATAGGAGTGGACCGGAGTGCCCCACGAGTTTAAAACATTTCTCGAAAATTCGTCAACCGGCACCAAAGTTATTGCGAATAGAATGTTGCGGATCTCCTATGGAACATAGGTCCTAACTATAATTACCTACTGGTGACCGCCAGTAGGTAATCTATATATATATATATTCACTGAAAAAACCATAGGTTTCACACATGTTATAGTTAGCTGGACATTTCACTCATACAAAACCATTGAAATTCTCCCGTTATAGTTAGTTCAGCTAACTATAACTCGCGCGCCAGCAATGCACTGCTGATGACATCACATATTACATCACTCATGACATGGTCAGTGACACAATTCATGACATCACTGATGACATCTCAAATTACATCACTGATGGCATCACTGATGACATCATCCTTGTGAAAGAGTGGCAGACCTCCTCTCACCCTAATATAACCTTTGATACACACATTCAAAAATAGAAACTAACATTTTCAAAAAAATGGAGATACCAATACCAGTTACAACAACCTATTCAGTAATTCCATTTATAATAAGTATTTATTTTTAGATGTTTTATTTTTTAAATTACATATATTTAATATAAATTGAAAAAAAAATGTTTTTAAAAATATTGAAATTGTAATACATATTTTTTTCTTTTATATTTTTTTTAATTTATATATATTTTATGTAGCAGACAATGATATCCTATGGAAGGAAATTCAAGTTACTGTAAGCATGGTTAGAATTACTTTTCAGGATCAGTAGTGGGCTGAAAGATGCAGCACTGAGGTCTCCTGATAACAGGTGAGTAAATCGGAACTCGTAGTTCGGCTGATTTTAGAGGAATTTTTTAAAGTTCCAAAACTCCACACTTAGAAGAATTTACAAGTGAAACCAGTCAATGTTAGCCTATGGAAGGAAATTCAAGTTACTGTAACAACGGTTAGAATTGCTTTTCAGGATCAGTAGTGGGCTGAAAGATGCAGCACTGAGGTCTCTCCTGATAGCAGGTGAGTAAATCGGAATTCGTAGTTCAGCTGATTTTAGAGGAGTATTTGTACGTTTCAAAAATAGACAGAAACTTTTCTGGTGAAAACCACACAATAGATTCCTGTGGAAGGAAATACAAGTTACTGGTAAGTACGCTTAGATTTACTTTTCAGGGTCCGTACTGGGCTCAAAGATGCAGCACTGACATCTCTTGTGATAACAGGTGAGTAAATCGGAATTCAGAGTTCAGCTGTTTTTAGAGGAATATTTTGCTCAATAGTGAAGGAAGGGGGCGGGGCCTGAGGTGACATGTGTGCAAACACGCCCTGTAGCGCGTTTTAAGTTGGGGAATTAATTCCTCTTCAATCCCGAAGTCCCCTGTGTGCCAACTAGCCCACCAGGTACCTCCAGTATGCGCCATGGAGCTGCTTTGCAGAGAGGTGTTCAGAGGGCACGCCCCCTTTTTACAACACTCGGCAACACAGCTCTGTGGCGCTTACTGAAGGTACATGTTGGGCTAGTTGGCCCCTAGGGGTCCTCTGGATTGAAGAGGAATCAATTCCCCAACTTAAAACGTGCCACAGGGCATGTTTGCACACATATCACCTCAAGCCCCGCCCCCTAACTTCACCACTGTGAAAATGCGCCCGTAGCGTGTTCTAAGTTGGGGGATTAAGTCTCTTTGCATACTGGGGTCCCTGTGGGCCAATTAGCCCACCAGGAACCTCCAGTATGCGCCAGGGGGCTGCGTTGCAGAGAGGTGTAAAAAGGGGCGCGGCCTCATTACCTCTCTGCAACGCAGCCCCCTGGTGCATACTGGAGATTTCTGGTGGGCTAATTGGCCGCCAGGGACCCCCAGTTTTCAAGGGGATTTAGTTCCCCCTCTGGAAACGCGCCTGGGGGCTGCGTTGCAGAGAGGTGTAATGAGGCTACGCCCTTTTTTACACCTCTTCTCTAATGAATCCAATTTTGTTTTCAGATTCTCAGACAAAATAATTGTTGATCCCATATGCTCTACTCTGTCAATAGCTTCCAGTTTCACAATCTCTTGCTTTTCTAAATGCAACATTTTGTTGTTGAATTTGGCACATTCTGCAAGAGTTGGCATCAAACATATTCCAGATTTCTTATCAGTAATTTTCTGAAAAATATTCTCAGGCACAACATCTTGTTCTGGATATAAATTTGACAGTAATCGTGCATCTAAAGCTTCTTTCCCATGCTCGGTCACTTTTCCAATTCTAACATCTTGTAGAATAGTCTTGTAAACTTCATCCTTCGCCTGACGCATATTTTCATGCAGTTCAGCATAATTGACGTTTAACCATATATTGACGTTGCCAATGCTCCCTAAGCACTTCCTGGTATCTTCATGCGTGAGCATTTTGAACACAGGTTGCCCTTTCACTGGTGTCAGCTGCAGAAGATCTCCGAAAACAATGATGTGTTTGCCACCAAATAACACATCATACTCTGTTTTGAGAACTTCTTGCATTCTCAAATGCACAAAGGCAAGCATGACATTGGAAACCATGCTTACTTCGTCAATGATAAGAAGTTTCATTTTCCTCAAGACTCTTGAAACTTCAAAACAAGCATCTCCAGATAGCTTGTGATATTCTAATTTGTTGTCATGCTCCACTGGCAGCATCAGTAAACGATGTAAAGTAATCCCTTTAATGTTATGTGCTGCCAGTCCAGTTGGAGCGGTGACAACACAAGACAGCGATGACTCTGTCCTTTCCTGCAAATAACATGAAATTGCTTTAATAAGGAAACTTTTTCCAGTTCCCGCTTCTCCACTCACATACAGTCGGACAGGCTTCAACGACATACATGAGCACTCTTTCTTGTCATGACTTAATCCATGATCAATTTGCATGGTAAGTTCGTCATATATTTTCCTCTGCTCAACGTTGAGTTGTCTTTCCAACTCTTCTAAGTTAACCGCATCCTCCTGAGCATGTGCCATGGCTCTTTCCACTTCATTCATAGCAGTGGCAGCTTCATTTTCGATAAGAGGTCCTCCTAGTGGATCCTGACTCAATGAAGCAGAACTCTGACTGTCCTGAGAACTGTCTCTGGCAATCTCGGCTGCAATCGTTGCTTCCTGCTCAATTTCCACATTCAACATTTCTACATATTTGGGAAAAGCAGGACATTTTATGGTCTCCTTCGCAGCATTGAATGAGTCTTCGTAACAAAGGAAATCTCCAAGCAGTTCCTCTTCTGCACGCCAAGGCTTAAAAAGTTGCAAAAGTGCTAAATAGAAAAACTCCTTTTTTTCAGGAGATTCGCCACTCAATTTTCGATGGTTTATCAAGTGGCATTTTCTTTGCTTGACCAGACATCCCTCACTTCCTATTACAGCATACACTCCTTTCTCAGTATCTTCTTTGATGTTCCTCTTGAATATGTAATTTTGCAGAACCTCATACAGACAAACATTCTCGAGGTGACTGCTTCGATTTGGATAATATGTTTCCAACATGTTGCTCTTCAAAATGTCGGTACTGTTTGGCTCCTTTTCCGCCAAATACTCAATTTCCCGCACAGGTTTCAGAACTCGATTACGCGTTGCAGCAAGACCAACACTCGCCCAAACGATACTCCTGGACTTGGCATAGAGACTTGCTGAAGACAACCGGTCAGAATATTCGTAAGCTCCGATTTCTCGATGCGACAACATCTTCAGACTGAAACTGTACAACTTCTTGCTGAGGCTCTTTTCATGGGAAATGTCCTCCCACATATCCTTCAATTCTGTCTTCTCTTTTTTGGTGATGTAAGATGTCACATACCGAGCCACAGCCATACAGTTATCAGCCACAAACTGTATATCCATGTTAGCATTCCACATGGACAAAATCACCGGGTTGTAGTCGTTGATGTACTTAGACTCTTCGTTCCTCTTCAAATTGTATGTGTTTTTAGGTGATTTCTTCATCACAATATGTCGCAGCGAAGACATCAAACTGTTCACTCTTCCTTTAGAAATCACCGTTCGTGGAAAGCCGAAACGACATTTGGTGTAGAACTTGTCTTTGTTCCGGAATTTACGACGACAGTACTTTCCACATCGATGGCTTTGGAAACGTAGAACTTTTTCTCTTAGGCTTTTTTTCTCCTTTGCGTTTGGAACAGCACACGTAGAATACTGTTCTATGAAACTCATCACTGAGTCTTCTGCATCCGTTCCAAATTTAGGTGCATCCTTGATCCACAGCAACATATGTATATGAGGAGCACCTCTTGCTTGGTACTCCTTCCTCCAGAAGAAATCCAACACCTCTCCAAGAGGTGGATTCTTCTTATTCATGATGAAAGACATCATACCTTCAAATCTATGATTGAAGTACCTACATACATTGACTGGATCCAAAGAGCACAGTTCTCCGGGTGTCTTGAATTCGATGTTTTCTACGTTAGCATTTGCCTCTCGTAGAAATTCAAGTAAGTCTTCCCAGCCATACTCAGCACAGCTCAAAGTGAGGAACCATGTGGGAGTTCCTAAGTTCCTCAGCATACATTTTAAATCACCATGACGACGGTACCAGTACTCATTAGTACCACGCTGACACGCCATGAGATTAATCAGGTGAGAATCCAAAATACTGTCTTGGACATTGACTTTATCCATAAAGTCACTTGCCGAGATGTTTTGCATGTGTATACCACTTTTCAAGATGTGGTTCACTGCATATGACAGTCCAGACAGATCGCTTTCAAACAGGAGATGAAACAAATAAGGAATGCATTGTCGAAACCTAGGATCTCCTGCATACAATCGCAAAGTCCGGTATTCAGAAGCAGGAATTTGATGAGGTCGCTCATCATATCTTCCTCCCTGACCTGTTGGAAAAAGCTGTGGGAAACACCGAGCTTCCAAACTTTCCTCCCAAACACTAATGGGACTCCCTTTCGCTTGTTTCATTTGAAACAACTCAATAGCATTCCCCATGACTTCCTTGGAATGCAAAGGATGAACACTATAATGTTCATATATTTCTTCACTAGTACAGGGTTCTACTTTCTCAATTTGACCAGCACACAAATCGCTATCCTCTTCCTCACTTACTTCCTCTTCTGCAACATATACATTTTTATAGTATTTATTATATTTTTTCAAATACAATGTTGCCCTTTTGACTTTCCTAACATCTACTAAATCTTGCCATATTTTCTTATTCTTTGTCGGAACCCCATTAACTAAGATAACAAGAGGTTCCTCTTCCACTTTTTCTACTCCAATTGTGTTAATGTTTTTCTTCAAATCTAGAGGCAAATAAACAACTCTTCCCTTTAATCCTCTCTGTAAATCTGATGGAGGCAATTTCCCTGTCTTTGGCTCCATTCTTACAATAGCCTGAAAGGGATGGATACTTTGAATCAAAATAGATTCATAAGTATTTAAATCCTTCAATTCAGAAGGAATCTCAACCAATTCCAGATTATTATGAACTGCTCTAGCAGGCATCTGGTTTTGATTTAATTTGTTACAACAATAAGTACACACACGTTGATCCAATCCCAAATCAAAACAATTTTCTACCATCAAGTATGTTGTAAAATCCTTCCATTCACTATTATTTTCCCTTTCACTTTTTCCATATAAATCCACTAACTTAGTCTGATTCTTATAATAAGTGCGTCGACAACACACACAAGTGAAATTTGGCCTCTCACTTGATTTCACCTCAAACGTCGCAATTTCCCTCTGGAAATTATCTGTACTGGAAACCTGTACACTATCTTCCACATTACTCTCTTCTTCTTGGTCAATTTCAACATTCTCCTCTTTACTTCCAAAGTAACAAAACTCAATTTCTTCACATATATTCTTCACATCTATTTCAGAACCATGCAAAAGAGCAGCGCATAATTGTTTAAGCATAATTGCTGGACTCTTAGCATAATACAACATTCTAACTAATTTCCTCACTTTATTATGATGAACTGCTAGCATCCTGAAATGATGAAAAACACTCTGGCATACTCTCCTGGAAAGACAAGCCAGTGAATGACCATGCAAACCTATCACTTCTCTCACTCTGCAAGGATCTAATTCTTGCAACAACATCATTTTCTGCTTCAAACTTTTCTTATTAAATGACCGTATAAAATCACAAAGCAAATTGATGGAATCCTGTCGTACACTGCAAATACTACTACACTTCCAGGTGTACACAGGACCCTTAGGACGTCTCCCTAAAACCTCATTACCTAACACCTCTTCTATCTCTGTTGTCACAAGTTTTTCTTTTTCAACTGGACAACCATCTTTCACTTCATAAGCTCGACCACTGGTGTCAACTGCATGCACCAAATCATTATCCTGGAAATAACTCTCCTCATTAAAAAATGCCTCAGAGCTTGAACTATGCATCCATTCTCCAGAAAAAACTTCACAAAAATTACTACGATTAACTATTCTCTTCCATCTACTATTTCTTTTGAAATCATAAATTGCCTTGTTTAGCTTCCTAATTCTATTGATTGTCAAAATAAATAACTTACGTTTAATTTCAAATGCCTGATCAATAACTTTCTCAACTATTTTTTTTCTCTTATAAAAAACCACTTTCTGTTGACCTTTCTTAATATTTTTTAACAAATTGCCAATTATCCTGTTGCGGAACATTCGTTTACGAATGTCCCTAAACTGTTGTTTCCTTCTACTTTCATGCATAGAGTTATCTCTTACTCTAGCAGTAACATTTCTCATTGGCCTTTCCTTACCGTTTGAATTGCTTCTCCTTTTCTGGACTGAAACATTTTCTGTAGTAATATTTTTTTTACTAGAGATATTTCTTATGAATGTTTTTGTACTCTTACCCGGTGCTTTCTTGGTGACTTGACAAATCTTTTTGTTAGAGGACTGCTGCTTTTTTTCATTCACCTGCTGTCTTTGACGTTTTGCAGCCTTTCTCACTCTTTATTTGCTTGGCATCCTAAAATCTTGAAATAATCTGCAGTTGAATCTGTGGTAAAATATAATAAAAAATGTTATTAACCACTATTACCCAACAGTAAATTAATAACAGTCATCAAAAACTTAACACACTACTTAACATTTTTACATAGAAGAATTTTTTGTACATGGCAAATTTAGAATACAGAAATAGCAGAAAAGAAATGTAATTTATATTCATTTTACCTGTGCTGTTTTATATATGAATCTGATCTAATTTTATGACCATATTTTAATATTTTATTGAAGACACTACACATAACCTGTTTTTGAAGGTGTCTTTATTTTTAAATTAAACGGTTTACATATTTACTTTTTATTTATTATAAATTTATAAAATAAATGTTTATAGTTCCATAGGCTCAAGCACGTCAGCTTCCCATCCTATGTCATACAATTCTGACAAATCTGCATCCTCATCACGTTCTTCTTCATCCTCAGGATTGAAATCATCCAAGGGATCAACATCCACTGATGTTTCAATTACGAGTTCAATGATGAGGTCGAAATCAACTGATTGCTGATTGTCGCTCATGTTGATGTTGTCTTTATCTTTAAAGAAAGATAACAACAATGAGATGTTGCACAGTAAGAGACAAATCTCAGAGATTATAATAGTAAAATTGTTTAACAAGAGTAACATTTTGCAGCTATTATTTAACCATGTCCAACGATGCTGAGGAGCAGAGGAGGTGAAGCCTATCTCCAATTTTTCACTGAACAGGACTCATCTCTTCTTAACCTTGGATAAACCTCACCGACTCTGTGTCCCCTGCACATAATTAAATGTAAAGGGGCAGATTTATATTAACTAGCACATCCCCAGGGATGCACCAGTTAACGTGCACCGCTGCTCTGCCACCCACGGTGTGCCGCATTTACAATCAGATAGGACAAAGCTGCATCAAAACCCTGCGCCTGCTTGAAGCAGGCATAGATCTTGACGCAGGTAGGCTGAAAGCTAAAGCAACAACTAAGTGTCGTGTGCAGAAGTTGCAAAAAAGGAAAAATGGCGTTTAAACCAGTAATGAGCCCATGCTAACTTAACACAGTGTAAAGATATCCAGGATCTACATCAGTTTGGGGTTCACGAACCTGGCAGGTACAAGGCACTGAGGCTTTGCACCGTGCATGTCTCATCCCAAATCATATGTTGTTTGTGAATGAAACAATTTCCCAGACCAAATGCTTTGGATTGGCTACTTCTAAAAAATTAAACACCCCTACTATCCCGGAGTTAGAGGAATATGATGGTTGGAGTAATTTTACTCGGTTGTCCATTAAAGATTTACAGGCCCTACTCCGTAATTCTTCCTTTAACATTTCCAGTATAAATCCAAAAGGTTGGCTGCTTTGGCAACGTGCCTTATCCACGGTTTAATAACGCTGCCTTTTGCTTTATATAAGTTTTCAAATTGTATGAAATATATACCAATAGGTCGTTATGAACCTTTAGGTAGTGGTTTTCTTCATGAGGTCTGGTCGCTTCCATACACATACAGATTTTCAAAGATGATCAAGAAGTTTATCTGAATGGAGAGGAATGCACTGAGACACCAGATCATTCACTAATGTGTACGCACATACAGTTACACGGTTCATGCAACAAACACCGACCAAATATGGCTTGCGTGTTGCAAGGCACGCCAGTTCCTGCTATCATCCCCACGTTCAAGTTGTTGGAAAATGGTAGTTATTTGATGCTCAATAATGAAGATTGTTCTGGGTTAATTAAAAGTATTCCTTTTATCGTAACAGTAAGTGAACGGGTTATTTCCTGCAGAAATGTTCTATTTCCTCCCACACATGAACATAGGGAGTTTTCAATCTGGCCACAAATACCAACCTTGGGAGCACATTTCAACGGCATGGCAAGAATAAGAGCTCTTTTGTCTCAGAGAGAGGTGGCCTTGAGTTCGGCCCGTGAAACTTTCGTGCTTCACATAGCGAACACCCGTACAGAGGTGCAGACCCTTTTAAATACTGATTCGCCTTTGCATTTCAACGACATGGTTCGGACTATCTTTAACGCGTCCTCCACAAAGGGCCTGGTGCACTTTTTTAAAGTTGTTACCAGTGGTCTCGTGACTTCATTTGAGAAAATCTTTGGAGTCATCCCTGCTTTCTTTCATTCTATTTTTTCCACTGTGCTTGGTGGATTCCCATTTTTACTTGCATTACCAACGGACGCTCTTGTGCTTTTTTACATTTTTAAATATGGATGTCCCTCCTGTGCAAGCTCCCGCCCTGCAGCTGCTGACGCTGTTCCGCAATCGCATGCTTGAATATTATGGCTGTTATCCTCTCCGTCCTCAGGATCAGCTTGTAGTACAAGTAGGCCACCTCCAGATCTATCCAAGCCCCGAATGCTGTTAAAGCCGTGGGCTATAGAAGGATCAGGTGAGGGCAAAATAATAAACAAAAGGTAGGAAAGGAAGGGGACTGCAGGGAGGGAGAGCTGCGAAGACAGAAAAGAAACCAATAATTGGTGAATATCAATTCTCAGTAACGTTTTCTTAATACGAATGCTACTGATTAAGCTAAACTGTGCTATACCTGTATCGGGAAGGCGAACTGTACTAACTCAGGAGATGCTTCTCTTCCATGGAGAGTACATAAATATCGCCTGTGATTGCCTTCCCCTGTAAACACAAAACCTACTATTGAAACCGCCCGTAAGACCCATGCAATGGAAAAAACTATACTGGTAAGTATTGATGCTACATACCCTAATCTTTTTCCATTAGCGTTCTGAAGGAATGTAGACAGGGTTCTAAGAAATGCAGCGTAAGTACCCAGTACACAGTACCTCCCGTAAACAAAATAAGGGTTACGTCACCCAAAAGTAATGAAAACAAGGTTACCTGAGGGAAGTTGTTTTCAGGTGCAGGAATAGACAATTCGTCCACCCTGGGATTTATCAAAGTAAATCCTCTGCAATAGCCGGTGCAAGAAGGCTTTCCAACAGAGGATTTATGGCGATGAATAATGCACAAACAAACAACTGTTTCCTCCGCAATAGCCGGTGCAAGAAGGCTCGCCAACGGAGGAAACGACAAAACCTGCGAACGTGTCCTCCGCAGGAGCCGAGGAAAGTAGGCTCACCTACGGATACACAGGAACCGATAACTCGGCACAAGGAAGACTGTCCTCCGCAATAGCAGGTGACAAGGCTCTCCAACGGAGGACAGAACTGTAACAACAAAGTCGGAAACAACGCACTAGACAGGGTCCGCAATGCAGGGAAACACAGGAGCGCAGAAAACACCACTCCGCACGGTCGTCTGGAACGTCAGGAACAACAAGCCAAAATATCCGACAACAGCTGCAGGAAATGGATTCTACTTATACCCCGCCTCCTAGCCGCTGAGCATCTTGGAATATGTAGTCTTTTCATTCCGAACCCATAATCGCCATGCGGCGCGACGGGATCTGACAGTATATCCCCCCCCCTCACCAGGAGCGCCGAAGGGGCCCAGGGCGCTCAGGAAACCGGCGATGAAATGCCGCCACCAGGCGAGGAGCATGAACCCCAGAAGCGGGCTCCCACGAGTTCTCCTCGGGACCGTACCCTTTCCAAGCCACCAGATACCGAAGGCCACGGCCCCGCCACCTGGAGTCCAGAATACCCTCCACCTCGTACTCCAGGCCGTCAGGGACCAACAGAGGGGGAGGGAGACGTCGCACCACCGCAGCTGCAGGCTTGAGCAGGGACACATGGAAAACTGGATGTATACGCAGATGTTTCGGTAGCATCAACCTCACTGCCACCTGATTGATGCGTCGCACCACACGAAACGGGCCAATGAAGCGAGGGTTAAACACGCTGTAGCGCCTAAACCTGAGGTTCCGGGTGGACAGCCATACCCAGTCTCCCACCTGATACATAGGACCTTGACGGCGTCTTTTGTCAGCCGTTTTCTTATAAGCCGCCTTCGATGCTTTCAGGGAGTCCTGCACCTGCTCCAACACCAACTTCAGCCGGGAAACCCTCCTGGCTGCTTCAGGCACCGTCACCTCAGTGGAAGGTTGTGCAAACGGAAGAAACCGAGGATGATGTCCGTAAGTACAAAAAAAAGGCGATACTCGCGTGGCAGAATGGGTCGCATTGTTGTATGCCACTTCCGCGAGCCATAGATGCTCCGCCCAGTTGTTTTTACCCTGAGACACATAGCATCGTAAGAATTGCTTCAATGTCTGGTTGAGACGCTCTGTCTGACCATCAGTCTGCGGATGGAAGCTGGTGGACAGAGCTGTTTCAATATGAAGAGAGGAGCACCATGCCTTCCAGAACCTTGCGGTAAATTGAGAGCCCCTGTCAGACACTATGACTTTGGGTAAACCATGCAAACGCACAATATGGACCATAAGAAGCTGTGCCAATTGACCTGCTGTAGGCACTTGAGGATAAGCAATAAAATGCCCCATCTTTGTCAGATAGTCAATGACGACCAACACTGTTGTACAACCCTGGTCTCTGGGTAGACCTACCACGAAATCCAATGATATTCGTTCCCAAGGAGTAGAAGGGGTAGGCATGGGCTGTAGAAGCCCTGCAGGACGACGATGATCAGACTTGGCGCGGGCACAAACATCACACTCCGACACCCATCTCCTTATATCGTCCTTTATCGTGTGCCACCAACATCTACGCTGGATTAGATCCATAGTCTTATCAACCCCGACGTGTCCAGCACTGGGTGAAGTGTGACACCAAGAGAACATTTGTTTCCGCAAGGATTCAGTGGGTAACAGCATTCGCCCTTGTTTGATCGGAAAGCCATGTTGTATGTGCCATTCAGGATGTGTCTGTAACCATCTCTTCCAGGGGTCCGTTCTGATCCCATATCGTATGCCCTGCAAAAAGGCATCAGGTTGGATGCCACAGACCACCTTGACAGGGTCCACTATCGGAGCTTCTGTCCCAACCTCCGAGGATTTTGTGGATGTTTGACGGGACAAGGCATCCGCCTTTCTATTGTCCACTCCAGGCCTGAAAGTAATAACAAAATGGAACTCTGAAAAAAAAGCATCCACCTCAGTTGTCTAGGGGATAGATGTCTGGCTGCTGACATAAACTGCAGATTACGATGATCGGTATAAACCGTCACCATATGCTTCGCCCCCATGAGGAAATGCCTCCATTCTGTGAAAGCATGTTTGATAGCCAAGAGTTCTTTTTCGGCAATGCAGTAGTTGAGTTCTGCCCCCGTAAGTTTACGTGACATAAAAGCCACGGGATGTAATTGGCCTGTGGATACATTTCGTTGCGAAAGAATGGCTCCGGTAGCGACCTCTGAAGCGTCTGCCTCGACTATAAATGGAACATCAGAATTGGGGTGCTTCAGTATTGGAGCGGTGACAAATGCTTCCTTTAGAGTTACAAACGCCTCCTGGGCTGTCTCATCCCACCCAAACCTTTGGTCTTTTTTCAACAGTCTGGTTATGGGAGCCACTACTTTCGAGAACTGGTTGATAAAACGTCTGTAGAAATTGGCGAATCCTAGGAAACATTGAACATCCTTGATGTTTCTAGGAATCGGCCAGTCTCGTACTGCTTGAATCTTCCTCTCCGCCATTTCCTGCCCCAAAGGGGTAAGCATAACCCCCAAAAATTCCACGGTAGTGACGTGAAAGTCACACTTGGACAGTTTGCAGTAGAGATGATTTTTCTGTAGGATCCTCAGGACAGATTGGACATGCTGTACATGCATGTCCTCCGACTCAGAGTAGATGAGGATATCGTCTATGTACACTATGACGTGTCTGTCCAGTATTTCCCTCAACACGTCGTTAAGGAAAAACTGAAATGCAGCAGGGGCGTTGCATAGCCCAAAGGGCATGGCCAGGTATTCGAACAACCCATACCTGGTCTGGAAGGCCGTCTTCCATTCGTCCCCTGCTCTCATTCTCACGAGATGGTATGCTCCCTTCAAGTCTAACTTGGTGAATACCTTAGCCTTTTTCACCTGTTCCAATAATACGTTGATTAAAGGTAAAGGGTATCTGTTCTTTATTGTTACCGCGTTGAGGGCTCGAAAGTCTACACAGGCTCTTAAATCCCCGTTGGCCTTGGGGATGAAGAACAACGGGGATGCTGCTGGTGATCGTGAAGGGCGTATGAACCCTAAACCTAACAGTTTGTCTAAATAGGTTCTCAAGTAAGCATTTTCTGGCTCCGTCAGCGCATACAGCCTGCCCTTGGGAATCACTGCCCCAGGAACTAACTCGATCTGGCAATCGTATGGCCTATGTGGGGGCAACTCCTCAGCTTGTACTTCATCAAAAACCCCTTCAAAGTCCTGATATACCACTGGAAGTGTAACCGCTTTTTCTGCGGCTGTGGCTATCCGATCCCCACATGCCAAAGCAAACGAAGGACACTGTGCGTATCTAAAACAATGCTCCTCGCAATAAGCGGAATTCATCACTATTGTGTCTGTTTCCCAATTGATGTCAGGGTTATGTTTTTTCAACCAAGGAATGCCTAGGATCACCCCATACTGCGGTGCCTTGATTATGCTGAAAGAAACTCTTTCTCTGTGATACCCAAACCTCATCTCTGTCAGAGCTGTTTGATAACTTATGGGCCCGGTGTTCAGTTTCCTGCCATCTACTGCAAACACATCGGTACCGTCTTCTTTAGGGATCAGAGGAATGCCTAATCTTTCTGCTTCCTTCATGTCCATAAAGAAACCCGTAGCCCCAGAATCCACCATAGCTTGCGTATGCACCTCCATCATGCCGATCATCAAGTTTATCTTGATAAATAAATGTTGCGCTCCCACTACCGTACTCAACATTGAAGGGATAACAACATGACTCCAGGGAACCCCTTCATCAACCCCAGAGCCCTTCAGTTTTCCGCCGGTTTCTCTGTGGCCGTTGACACCCCCCTATTCATGCGAAATTGGCAAATTTGGGTTTAACAGGGCACTCTCTAACAAAATGGCCTTTTTTGCCACAGTAAAGACAAAGACCGAACTTACGCCTCTGTTCCTTTTCGGTGGCGGTTAAGGCCGCACGGACCGCTCCAATTTCCATAGGCTCAGAAGAGGCGTGTGATACCGTACTGTCAGGGGTCTTTACCGCCACAGAGGAGGGGATTGACCTGTTCTTAGCCCCGCTACCTCCTTTACGATTCTTCATCCTGTGGTCTAATCGTAACACCAAATTGATCAAATCCTCACATGACTCAGGCTGGGGGTCTATTTGAGCTATGATGTCTTGCATTTCCTCAGTTAAACCCTGATGAAAGATTGATGCTTGTTTGGCTTCTGGCCACTTAGTTTCAGCAACTAGACGTCTGAAATGATTCAAATAAGTAACCAGATCTTGATTCCCCTGACGTAGGCCTAGTAGTTCTTTGTCCGCCATATATGTATCGGCTCTTCTATCGAACACTTTCGTGAACTCTGCCTGGAAAACGTCCCAGTCATGTAACATTGGATCGTTTCTCTGAACTATTGGAACAGCCCATTGAGCTGCGTCCCCTACTAAATATGAGATGACGAACGCAACTTTTGACTGATTGGTGGGGAATGACCTGGGTTTGCATGAAAAATGCATTGCGACTTGTGTCAAAAACACTTGCACAGATCCAGCATCTCCGTTAAATCGTTCTGGATGTGCTAACGGAATGTTAGGGGGAATTTCTACCACTACTGAACCGGCTGTACCCGACCCTGACGCCCCAGCACTAAAAGGGTTTTTCTGAATGTTATCTAACCGATTCCTTAATTCTGTGCTCTCTTGTCTGGATGCTATCAACTCCGATTGCACCACGACTAAAGCAGCCATCACCTCGTCCAGAGTAGCCATTGCCCCAAACTGATCGGGAGGAGAATAATACTGGGGTCGGATATTCTGTTATCCTCTCCGTCCTCAGGATCAGCTTGTAGTACAAGTAGGCCACCTCCAGATCTATCCAAGCCCCGAATGCTGTTAAAGCCGTGGGCTATAGAAGGATCAGGTGAGGGCAAAATAATAAACAAAAGGTAGGAAAGGAAGGGGACTGCAGGGAGGGAGAGCTGCGAAGACAGAAAAGAAACCAATAATTGGTGAATATCAATTCTCAGTAACGTTTTCTTAATACGAATGTTACTGATTAAGCTAAACTGTGCTATACCTGTATCGGGAAGGCGAACTGTACTAACTCAGGAGATGCTTCTCTTCCATGGAGAGTACATAAATATCGCCTGTGATTGCCTTCCCCTGTAAACACAAAACCTACTATTGAAACCGCCCGTAAGACCCATGCAATGGAAACAACTATACTGGTAAGTATTGATGCTACATACCCTAATCTTTTTCCATTAGCGTTCTGAAGGAATGTAGACAGGGTTCTAAGAAATGCAGCGTAAGTACCCAGTACACAGTACCTCCCGTAAACAAAATAAGGGTTACGTCACCCAAAAGTAATGAGAACAAGGTTACCTGAGGGAAGTTGTTTTCAGGTGCAGGAATAGACAATTCGTCCACCCTGGGATTTATCAAAGTAAATCCTCTGCAATAGCCGGTGTAAGAAGGCTTTCCAACAGAGGATTTATGGCGATGAATAATGCACAAACAAACAACTGTTTCCTCCGCAATAGCCGGTGCAAGAAGGCTCGCCAACGGAGGAAACGACAAAACCTGCGAACGTGTCCTCCGCAGGAGCCGAGGAAAGTAGGCTCACCTACGGATACACAGGAACCGATAACTCGGCACAAGGAAGACTGTCCTCCGCAATAGCCGGTGACAAGGCTCTCCAACGGAGGACAGAACTGTAACAACAAAGTCGGAAACAACGCACTAGACAGGGTCCGCAATGCAGGGAAACACAGGAGCGCAGAAAACACCACTCCGCACGGTCGTCTGGAACGCCAGGAACAACAAGCCAAAATATCCGACAACAGCTGCAGGAAATGGATTCTACTTATACCCCGCCTCCTAGCCGCTGAGCATCTTGGAATATGTAGTCTTTTCATTCCGAACCCATAATCGCCATGCGGCGCGACGGGATCTGACAATGGCACAATGCCGTTGGCGATATTAAGCACGGCATATGGATTATCTTTTCGATTCTCCTACTTCACCTGTGTCCAGCCTGTATTTCACTGCCTGACCTGTGATTTCGATTGGGCCATTGATTTGTGTCTCTGCGGACTGGTTTCTCCTGACGTCGACTTTAATCAGCTGATGAGTCCTATCATTACTCACGAGTTGGTTTGTCCTGGCGAAAGGATTATGGCTGTGGCATTGATGCATGGACTAATTGGTCCCTGGAATTTACTGGCGGCAACACAGTCTTTCTTGGAACAGAGCTTTCTTGAAAACCCACCGAGCTGTCCTCTGATGGTGATAGAGGATCCGGTGCTGGGAGAGCACGTATGTTCTTTTCCGCTTTTAAATTGGATGGCTGAACTCTTTTCGGATGAAGACGGTGACTTCCTATTAGAGGCTGTTGCAGCTTATTTTGCATACACAGTTATGTCATAGACCTTTTTCATGTTTGATATGCTGAGTACTAGCATTTCATTGACAATTCATTGACTTATTTGTCAAGTTTTTATTATTTAGCTTGCCAATTGGCTTAAGCCTCGATAAAGTAGTTGGCTGTTTTATTTTTCTTTAGCATTAAATTTTGCTAGTTTTTAATGTTTTACCTTGCGGACCGTGCACATATAAAGTTGCAATCTGCTCTCATGAGATGGCACTTCTATTATCTTATTCAGTTCGTTTCCGTATCATGGGGAGGTGTCATGTAGATCCTGGATATCTTTACACCGTCTTAAGTTAGCATGGGCTCATTACCGGTTTAAACGCCATTTTTCCTTTTTTGCAACTTCTGCACACGACACTTAGTTGTTGCTTTAGCTTTCAACCTAATAGTTCATCGTGATTTACATGAGAATAATATGTTATTGCTCTACTATCTGCTTTACTTGTTAAACTATATCTGTACAGCGAGTGCTGAAGTTTCAAGAACAACACGATACAGAATTGTTATGAGGTCTGATCTCCACGACTTCATACTCATAACATAAGTGCAGCTTCTGCCAATTCTGGGCATGAGGCGGGTTTTATATTGCTTTGCCGAACACACATACACAACACTTGATGCGGTTCACATGAAGAGAGAGCTGGTGTATGCTGATGTGATTCCTTCAAATCTAAGACACTAAAGTATGGGCACGCCCTAAACCAACACAAAGAGACCTTCTTAGCAAATAATATAATATGTGTATTAGGGAGGGTGAGATATAAGCAGCCGCGGGCCGTGGAGGGAGTTACGGTGGGGCAGGGAGGCGGGGAGGGGGAGGGGCAGGGTGGAGCCCTCTCCACCCAGCCCCTCCCCCTCCCCGCCTCCCTGCCCCACCGTAACTCCCTCCACGGCCCACGGCTGCTTATAAGTGTTATGTAACTCTTATTCATTTACAGCATGTTAACATACTGTCACCATTCGCTTCTTATGTACTAGTAACTATGCTGGTAATTTTGCTACTGATAATATGTGTACTTGTATTATCTAAGATACTACGCCTGAGAAGACGGCATTAGTAAATAAACATTTCAAATACACATGTGTTCTTCTTAACTCCATGTTCTGGTTTCTAAGAAATATATAACGACCGACTTTTCATGAGTTCCACGTATCCTGAGGTACTATAAGTTCATATTCTGGATTGTCTAAACATTGAGAGTTTGTTATATCCAATGTGACACTGTACCTAGCTTGCTAAGGGGTTTTTGATTACTAAGGTGAGTTTTGGGGCACCCTAATTCGCCGAGGTTCCAATCCTCTGTCCACAGTTCTGTGTGAGAACAGAAACCCTGCGACAGGGGCACCCCTGATCCTTGCTGGAGCTTCATCACACTTGCGATACAACTCCAGCAATGCGCCACCTTTACGGCACAGATACGTCATGCATCTGTGCTGTTTTTGCCCCATGATGCGCCGCATTGTAAATGCAGCACACCATAGGTGACGGAACAGCGGCACAGAATGACTAACACATCCCTGGTGATGCACCAGTCATCATAAATCTATCCCTATGCTTCTTATCTTGTTAGAGATGAACCGCCATATGTATCATCAAAGTTTTTTGCATTTCCTAAATAGCGAACTTTAAGGAATAAATAGCGATTCTTTACCATTCCTAGTTTGCGTTGAGCTATTTGCTAATTACAAATTACCCATTCATTTCCATGCAGCAGGAGGCCCATAGGAATGAAGGTGCAATTTTCGATTAGCAATTACCTCATCGCAAATTACGAATTTTTCCGAGGGTGCAGGGGTGTCTCAAGAACACCCTGCTGCACCCCTGAAAAAGAAATTTGGGGGCATATGGCGCACATAAATTTTGAAAACATTCCTTTACCTCAAAAACGATTTTCAACTCATAATTTGAAAACACTGCACATGGGGAAATGACTTAAAATGTCCTTAAGACACATAAAAGCGTTTTTTGATTGCCTTTGCAGCATGTTTCAGGCACCTTTAACATGCCTATGTAACGTAAACATTCAAAATCTAAATTTGCCATGCACAGGTGGCAGCATATTTACAAGCAATTTGCTCCACAGACAAACTTCTTACATTGAAATGGGAAAAATAACATCAGAGACTCTCAATTACCTTATAAAGAAGCAGGCACCATTATGTCCTTGTCATCAATATTAAAACCATTGCTTTTTCTCAAAAACGATTTACAAGTCATAATTTGAAAACACTCCACAGCTCCTATGCACAATAACACCCTGTCAGTACTAATACTTCACATTTTCTCCAATTACAATTTCTCAAAGAAACAAAATCTATTTGTAAAACACTTGAGACAAAGCAACATTTGAAAAACACAACTTTCTTCATACTTTTCTCCTTAAAGCACACTATTTTCTATCTAAATTAAAGAAATCTTTTCTCACCTTAGCAAATACTTTGAGTTTCAAAACAGTCTCAGAAACACACCAATTTGTCTTCAGCAGAGCAAAAGGTATGCACTCCAGAGTCTGCAGCTATCAAAAGCACAGAAATGCTGTAATTCTTCACACATATCTCTCATGTCACCCAATCAAAACTCTTCCCTCACTTTTTTTCAAATCAAAACCCTTCCCCCCCTTTGCCCCCTCTCTGCTTTTTCTGCATAGCAACCACCTCTTGCAAGACCTCTGGTGTTTCCAAGTTCACACAACAATGTTGCAATTGAACTCTGAACTCTCAGTGCACCTGCATATCCAGTGCAATCTTTCATTTAATGATTTTTTCTTCGCCACTCAAAATACATCTTTCAACGAACTCATCCATGCACCCTAACTTTCTGTTTTCAGCAATCAAAATCCACCAATCACTCTTACTGCTTCATTAACACAGAAACTCCTCAGTTTTTTTCATTTTACACTCTCATTTTTTCAACTGCCTTCATTGCCACACTTCATCTGACTGCAGGAGAACCTTCTCTCGCCATGTTTTCTGTCTGGATTGTTGGACATAGTTACATCTATTGGGCTCAGAGGTACGCTGAAAACAGGAATTTACCTAACCTCAATTTACAAGATGTGGAAATTAAGTGGTTTGGCCACAGAGGATTAAAATGTCACCAATTGATACCATTGGTGAAAACCTTTATGCATTTGCCAAAACCTGACCTGTTAATTGTGCACTGTGGAGGTAATGATTTGGGCACTTTGACTGGGGTAGGTCTGGAAATGCTTTTAAAGGACACCTTTGAGCAATTGATGGCACTTTTTCCTCAGACTGCCTTGGTATATTCAAATATATGCCAAAGACAAAAATGGAGGTGGTCGAACCAATTTTGTCCACAAATTGAGAAATCGAGGAAGCATGTAAACAAATCTGTTTCAGCTTACATGAGAGACCATGGAATGGGCTCCCTGTACAACAATAACTTGCGTTACTACATGCAAGATATCTACAGAGGAGATGGAGTTCACTTCTCAGATGAGGGCAACAGAATTTTCATTCTGAATTTAAGAATGTGCATTGGTACCTACTTATAAGTACCTAAATGTACCATAAACCCAAAAGCTCTTCTCAGAGCTACCCTACATCTGATCACTCACAATTATTGTTTTACTCTAACTTTTTTCACTAATTTTCAAGAAAGTACGCTCCCTGGGGCGCTTCCCGGTTCGCGAACCGGGCGCACTCCACGCAAAAAAACTAAAAAAACGATATTTTTTTTTTTTGCCCTACGAGACCCTTTTAAAGCCTCCACATCAAACCTAGGGGGTCAGGGAGGATCTACTATGCCCCCTTATGGTCATTTGCCCCTTCGCTTTGGCCTCCTCTTGTCTCTCGATCCTACCGAGAGACAAGATGGCGGCCGCTACGGACTGTTTGGAATGTTTACAGACGCCGAAGAACCAATCAGCTTCGCAAAGCTCCGTAACGCGAAAAGTACACGAAGCGGAGCGCTGTTACAGATATATATCTTTTTTTGAACGTTAATTTCTCAAAATCCACTGGAGCACATATATTGAGACCTAGCAAAGGCACATCGGGCTACCAGTCCCTACAATTTTGCCAAGTTTCGTGCAAATCCATTCAGCCGTTCGATTATTATGATTTTTTTTTTTTTTGCCCCCGGGGCCCTTTTAAAACCTCCACATCAAACCTAGGGGGTCAGCGAGAATCTACTATGCCCCCTTATGGTCATTTGCCCCTTCGCTTTGGCCTCCTCTTGTCTCTCGATCCTACCGAGAGACAAGATGGCGGCCGCTACGGACTGTTTGGAATGTTTACAGACGCCGGAGAACCAATCAGCTTCGCTTCACAAAGCTCCGTTGCGCGAAAAGTCCGCGAACCGGAGCGCTGCCCGGTCCGCTGTTACAGATATATATCTTTTTTTAAACGTTAATTTCTCAAAATCCACTGGAGCACATATATTGAGACCTACAAAAGGCACATCGGGCTACCAGTCCCTACAATTTTGCCAAGTTTCGTGCAAATCCATTCAGCCGTTCGGGCTAAAAGTGAGGCCAACCGCCCTATGGAAAACTCAATGTTAAAAACACGTTTTGGGACCCCCCTTTTTTCTCGACCCCCCCTGGACGAACCCCCCCCCCCAATTTTCAGGGGCTGCTCAGAAACAAAATGTGCCATTTTCCTGAAAATTTCAGCCAATTCCGTCCACAAACGCCAAAGTTATTAGACATAGAATTTTCAAAAATCCCATAGAGAAAAAATCCTAACTATATATACCTACTGGCGACCGCCAGTAGGAAATATATATATATATATATATATATATAGACATATATAATTCACTGAAAAGAACGTAGGTTTCAGGGACGTTATATTTAGAAATTAGCATTTAAAAAACCTTAGAAATTCACTGAACCAACCATAGGTTTCAGGGACGCTATAGTTAGCTGGGCATTTTATTCTTGCAAAACCATAGAAATGTTGCCATTATAGTTAGTTCAGCTAACTATAATTCGTGCACCAGCAATGCACTGGTCATGACTACACATATCACTCATGACATGGTCAGTGACATCACTGATGACATCTCAAATTACATAACTGATGACATCACTGGTGACATCATCCAGTGACTGTGTGTTTCTGTAAGTTTAAATACGTTTTATATATATTCCAAGGTGTATTGAAGAATGAGTGGGTGTATAAGTGTCTGGATGGGGGATTTAGTAGGTGCGTGACTGACCATATAAGTGAGTGATTAAATGTGTCTTACTGAATGCATGGGTTAGTGACTAAACTGTGTGAATGTCTGTATCAATCTGTCTGTTGTTCTGCAAGCTGCTGCATGGGTTGGTCAGTGCTACATGAGTGTCTATATAGGTTATTGATTGGTTGTCTAAGTATTTTTGGGGAGATTGAGTGTGTGTGTGGTGGGTGATAGGTATGTGACTTTGTGCATAGATGTGTGAGTGGTTGATTCACTGGGTGTATGGGTTCAAGAGTGCATGTGGAAACAGCTGTAAGGGTGCATGAGGGTGTGTATGGGTGTGTTGGTGAGTGAATTGATGTCTCAGTGGTACATGTCCAAGTAACTACATATGTAAAAGGCAGTGTATGTGAGAGTTGAATTATATAAATTACTCTATATGATAGTCAGTGATTGTGAGACTGGCTGTATGGATGAGTGTGTACTTGTATCACTGATTATATAAGAGTAAGTATGCATTAGTATCTGTATGAATAAATGTCATAATTTAAAGACACTTTATAATCATGACACCCTCTCATGGATATAACACCACTCCAAAATGGCGCCCATAGTGGCGCGGGAGGGTCTAGTCCTATGTTGTTGTTAATGAATGCAAATGAAACTTTATTAATTCGCTGTTTACATGTCACGAGTGACACACTGACGAAGGCTCACGCGTCTGTGCTTTTTCCCAAAATAAATCACCGTGAAATCACTAAGCTCCTTGAGTGCTGCTGCTTTTTCCTGTGAAAACTGAGGGGAGAGCTCGAGCGTTATGTTATGCGGCGCCCCGCGAGCCGCTAGCAGCACCCGTTCGTGAGTGCACAGAATAACGTGGGAGACGAGCGTTTCCGAGGAGGAATCACGCTGTGCACCGCCGCGACCATTGGGCTGAGCTCTACCTAATTGAATCTACCGAAGGGACGACGCCGTGAGGAGAGCGCTGGAGCGCTGAAGAGCATTTCCAGGGCCCCTGACGGGAGATGCCTTTACCGGGAGATGCCTTTACCGGTGAGCCCTTTTTCATTTCTTAACACATGCGTGTGAGACATAGCGGACAATTAAGGCAGAACGACAGAGGAGTGACGAATCTTCACGGAACTGGGAAGTATGCATTTGAAGTTGCCGGGACAGAACCAGGGCAACCTTTGTAGTGAACAGCATGTTCTCTGATACTGAGCGAAACAATGCGGCCAAAGATATGTTTAGGCAGAGGGAAACGCCTTCACAAGCAGTAATAACCACGCCGAAACATTCATAAAGCTGGAAAGACTCCATGAGCGCGAGGTGCGCAAGTGGTGGGAAGCTACAAGCTTAACTAACTATGTGGAAGAGCAGAGGGTCCCAAGAGGTCTAAGGGTTCATACAGTACCCTCCTATGAATACCCCGACCCACAACTCCTAACGGACTGGTTTGAGCACACTGCATCCTATTGCGAAGGCACCCTTAAAATTTTGGTTAAATACGCCTGGAGTGACAGGGAAAAGGCGTTGGCCGAAATTGTACTGATTAATGATGAACTGGAGAAAGAAGTAGACCCTGGACAGAGAGCATTAATAACCCAGATGAGAGATCAAATGAAGGCGAGGCTCGTCAAATATGAGCAGAAAATAAGAACGCGCAAACAAGAGAAATATGAGCGCGACGCCAATGACTACCATACAGGGCGCGTACTGACTTACGCCAAGAAATATGATGCTCCACGAAAGGCCCTACAGAAAAGAACTGAAATCAGCTCTGACGCTCTGACGCTAGCACCAGCGCTGGTGCACCAGAAACAGAACCTGCCACTTCAGAGTCTGATCTCACTGAGAATGAGTCCGGAGATGAACAGCAGAGGCTGGGTGACCGGAGCAAACAGAATGCAGCTTACGCCACACAAGGTGCCCGACCGAAGAGGACTCCTTTTCAGGAGGAGTTCAAAATCATCAGAAAGTCCTGGCTGCGCGATGGCAAAAACAAACCGCCAGATGCAGATGCAACATCAACAGCATCGACAGCAAGACAAGAAGGAGGACGAGGAGGGCAGGTGGCGGGAAGAGGATGCAGAAGCAACGCAAGAACCTCCCGCTGGTCCAATCGCAATGCGAAGAAGACACAGCAATAATAAACACTGATGATCAGGATCCGAATATTCAAACTAACCAAACCAATCTGACAGTAGTCAACCTAACGAAGAAAACACTGACTGATGCAGAAACGGAAGTACTGAGTTTGGGACTCACTTTCTGCCCCACCAAAGAACTGGAGTACACACAAACAAGAATAGACCTGTTCCGCTTCACCAGGAAGCTTAAACTCCACAAACATTTTAAACTACGTCCCCATTTGAAAGATCGCAACAAAAAGGGCACAAGAACAACGGCAACGGACTCTCTCAGTAGTAGAGATTTACCAGCAATTGAGACCCTTGAAGATCTGCGATTGGAACAAGAACACGATGTTGGAGATTTGAACATCGCACAACGAGCTATCTTGCAAAAAATTGAGCAAGAAAGGGACGAGAGTATATTTAAACCTGTCTCTACGTTTGTGCCACAATCACCATGGGACGCTGTGGACGTATTTACAGAGGCAATGAAGAATGACCTCTTACAATATAGGCGAGCGGAATATCGCACTTCAGCACATAACATCACTGAACGCCAGCGATCGGCGCTGATGGACCTGACTAATGATAAAACTCTGGTGATCAAGCCCTCCGACAAAAGGGGGAATGTGGTCCTAATGAGTAGGGACCAATACAAAGAAGAAGCACTAAGGCAACTCTCAGATAAGAACTTCTATATGGAATGTACAACTGTAGAATACCAACAGAGTATCACAAAATACGTGACATTGATACAGAAGTGGTACAGCCTCAAGATGCTGGGGAAAGATGAACATCTCTTCTTAAGAAACAACACCCCAATGATACCCACCTTTTACCACCTCCCTAAATTACATAAGGACATGAATCGTCCCACTGGCCACCCAATCATTTCATCCATCGGCAGTCTAACAGAGAACATGTCACGCTTTGTAGACAATACCCTGTTTCCTTTGGTGGTAAAATTAAAATCATACATACGGGACACCAAAGACTTTTTAATCAAGATCCAGGAGTTAACATGGAGCCCTGGATATCTGCTGATGGTGTTGGACATTACCAGCCTATACACTTGTATAGAACATGGGCAAGGCCTAGAGGCCGTTAAATATTTTCTTGAGAAGCGCCAGCTGAGATTTGCCAGACACAATGAAATGATCGTTGAATTCATAGAGTTTTATCTAACTCATAATATCTTCCTTTTCGAAGACCAGCTATACATCCAAAGGTCTGGGACGGCGATGGGAACCTGCTTCGCCCCCAGCTATGCGAATTTATTCGTTGGCTGGTGGGAGGAGCGGGTTCCCAGGAGCTGCACAGTGGGACAAGACACAGGGGAGGTCATTTGCTGGCATCGTTACATTGACGATGTGTTTATTGTCTGGAACGGTGGTATCAACACAGCAGAGGAATTTATCAAGGTATTAAACATCAATGACCTCAACCTGCACTTCTCGGGTTCAATTAGTCCGGTGGCAGCGGATTACTTGGACCTTAGAGTGTTCGTTGAGGGGGACCATCTGTATACCACCCTCTATAGGAAAGAGACTGCTGGCAATTCGACACTCTTTGCCAGCAGCAGTCACCCCCCTCAGTTAAAAAACAGTATTCCTTACGGAGAACTATTGAGGCTCCGAAGGAATTGCTCAAGGGATTCCGACTTTGAGGCGGCTGCCTCAGAGTGTCTAGTGCGCTTTTCTGTTAGGGGGTACAGCAAGGAATTGCTGAACAGTACACTTAAAAAGGTTAGAAAGGTACAAAGGACAACACTCTTGACCTCTGATAATCAAGCCGCAGGTCGAGACAAGAAATTCGGTGCGAAAGAAGGAAAGTTCAGGCTGATCACCCCTTATTCATCAGGTGCCAATGACCTAAGAACCATACTAAATAAGAACTGGCATATATTAACGACAGACAGCATACTAAAGGAGGACCTACCAGCTCATCCTCTAATAACGTTTAGCAGAGCCAGATCATTAGGTGACATGTTGGTTTCCAGTCACTTGGAAAAACCAACACCAAAAACAAATACCTTGAAACATATGTCTGGGTTTTTTCCCTGTGGACACTGTAAGGCCTGTGCCGGTAGTAAAAGAGTGCTATCGTACACTATACCCGACACAGGAAACACGGTGCCCATCAGGAATTTCATAACCTGCAGTTCGCAGTTTGTAGTGTACTGTCTGCTCTGCCCGTGTGGCCTCCGCTACATCGGCAGCACTATCAAGGAACTCAAACTGAGGATATTAGAACATCTTCGGGCAATCGAGAAGGTAGATACTGCCTACCCGGTTGCCCGACACTTCGCCGAAGCACATGGCAAAGATCGCAACAAACTCCAATTCTTTGGGTTGGATCTTGTCCCACCCAACGTCAGAGGAGGCGATCGGTTGAGAAGATTACGCAGGTTAGAATCCAGATATATTATAGACCTCTCTACAAAACACCCGAGAGGACTTAACAGTGGAGAGGAATTGTCATTCCATCTAGGCAAATGATACTGGAATCTCTATATATATCAATTTTGCTGTCTGTCATGATCCTTAGATTGTATTACTGCCATATATGAATGTAGAATTTTTGCACTTCCCCTAGCCTAATTTGTCTTTTCCTCTTTTTTTCTCCACTCCTCCTTTTCTTTGCCCTGCATTGATATACCACAAATGCAGTTATTGCAGGGTTATAGATATGTACATATGTATATACTGAGTATTTGGGGAGAGAGGAAAAGTGACTATGCTTATGGATTACATCCAATTTCTATGTAAATAAGAAAGAAAGAATATTACGAGCCTGTTTAATTTTGTCTGTTAGAATAGACTAGAATTTATTGACAGAATAAGTGTAAATAATCTGTATAATATGCCGTTATCACTTTGAGTAGTATTCTGTACAGCATCTTATTTTCGTATTTTTTGTCGTAGTCTTTGATGAACTGCATTGTTATTATCTCTCAGTAGAGTAATCATGATTGAACACTGTGTACATAGGACAATAGCCGATCCACAGCTTTATCCAATGTCATAATTTAAAGACACTTTATAATCATGACACCCTCTCATGGATATAACACCACTCCAAAATGGCGCCCATAGTGGCGCGGGAGGGTCTAGTCCTATGTTGTTGTTAATGAATGCAAATTAAACTTTATTAATTCGCTGTTTACATGTCACGAGTGACACACTGACGAAGGCTCACGCCGAAACGTGTCTGTGCTTTTTCCCAAAATAAATCACCGTGAAATCACTAAGCTCCTTGAGTGCTGCTGCTTTTTCCTGTGAAAACTGAGGGGAGAGTTCGAGCGTTTTATATATATATATATATATATATATATATATATATGTAGAACAACCTTCTTCACAAGAAAGAAGCAAGCAGAGGCCACGAGAGGGGAACACCAACGAAGTAGTTTAATGACCAGATGTGGCATATATATATATATATATATATATATATATGATATTTACATTTCAAACAAAACCACATTCACTGGATGATGTCATCAGTGATGTCACTGACCATGTCATGAATGATGTAATATGTGACATCATCAGCAGTGCATTGGGGCACGCGAGTTATAGTTAGTACAACTAACTATAACGGAGGAATTTCTATGGTTTTGTACGAGTGAAATGTCCAGCTACCTATAACATTCATGAAACCTATGTTTTTTTTTCAGTGAATATACACACACACATATATATATATATTCACTGAAAAAAACCATAGGTTATAGACCATATATAGTTAGGAATTAGCATTTACAAAACCTTGAAAATTCACTGAAAAAACCATAGGTTATACACCATATATAGTTAGGAATTAGCATTTAAAAAACCTTATTTTACTCACACAAAACCAATGAAATTCCATATATAGTTAGTTGTACTAACTATATATCGCGCACCCGCAATCCACTGCTGATCATGTCACATATTACATCATTCATGACATGGTCAGTGACATCACTGATGACATCTCAAATGACATCACTGATGACATCACTGATGACATCTCAACTGACATCACTGATGACATCACTGATGACATCTCATTTGACATTACTGATCACATCACTGATGACATCATTCATGTGATAATATGATGAACCTCTTCAGACTCTATTATAACCTTAGATACACTCAGTGTAAACAGACACTCACAGACTGTCACTCATCCATGGAGTTACTTACACACCTAGTCAGTCATGCAAAGAATCAATCACACCTCCATTTTCACAACTATACAGTTATACACACCTTACTTATTCAAACATATACTAAAACATATTTACTCACTTATACAATCCTGGATACAAGTTCACAATGATCCATACAGCCACTCACACATTCACTGGCTCTTATGCACAGTTATTTATATATGTCAACTCTCACATGTACTGTATTTTACATATGTACTTACTTTGACATGTAGCACTGAGATATCCATTCACTCACCAATACACTCATGCACACAGTCAACCACCCATCCAGCTGTTTCCACATGCACTTTTGAACCCATACATCTATGCACAGAGTCATACACCTCCCAGCCACCCACACACACACTCAGTCTCCCATACAAATGCTTGGGCAACCAATCAATAACCCATATAGTTACTCATATAGCTACTGATCAACACATGCAGCAGTTTACAGAAGAACAGACATAATGATGCACAAATTAAGACAGTTTAGTCACTAACCCATGCACTCAGTGAGACACATTTAACCACTCACTCATACAGTCAGTCATGCACCTACTAAATCCTTCATCCAGACACTTATACATCCACTCATTCTTAAATATGTAAGACATATTTTAACTTTACAGAAAAATACAGTCACTGGATGTTGTCATCAGTGATGTCATCAGTGATGTCATTTGAGATGTCATCAGTGATGTCATCAGTGATGTCATTTGAGATGTCATCAGTGATGTCATCAGTGATGTCACTGACCATGTCATGAATGATGTAATATGTGACATGATCAGCAGTGGATTGCGGGTGCGCGATATATAGTTAGTACAACTAACTATATATGGAATTTCATTGGTTTTGTGTGAGTAAAATAAGGTTTTTTAAATGCTAATTCCTAACTATATATGGTGTATAACCTATGGTTTTTTCAGTGAATTTTCAAGGTTTTGTAAATGCTAATTCCTAACTATATATGGTCTATAACCTATGGTTTTTTCAGTGAATTTCATTGGTTTTTTAAAAGCTAATATCTATAGCTGTAAAATGTATTCTTCTTTAAATCCAAAAATATATTTTATATGTTTATTAATAAAAAAATTTAAATATTTTTTTTGTTTCGCTCCCGGTCCGCGAACCGGAAAGTTTTCCGTTAGCTCAAATTGATGCCGCGACCCGTCCGCGAACCGGTAAGAAATCAACATAGTGACGGTATCGCGTTGCCGCGTAATGCGTCTTGTGACGTACCGCGTTAGCGCACCCGGAAGTGCCCCGGGGCGCGGACCGAGGCGCGAAACGCAGCTCCCCGGAAGCGATCCGCGTCGCGTCGCGAAAGCGCGACATATCGCGTTGCCGCGTAATGCGTCTTGTGACGTACCGCGTTAGCGCACCCGGAAGTGCCCCGGGGCGCGGACCGAGGCGTGAAGCGCAGCGACCCGGAAGCTAACCGGGGCGCGTTCCGCAGCGCGTAACATGAGCGTGAGAGGTCATGTGACTTGTTAATAAAACTTTTCATTGGTTCATTTCACTTTTGGTTTCATAATGATGTAAGGCTAGGTCAGGTGACCTAAAAATAACACTTTTCATTGGTTTAGAACTATTTTTTTTCCCAAATGATGAAAGCCCCCACCTTTTTTCTCACTCTGACTTTCAACTTTGAGAAAGGAAGACCTGATCATTTGCTCTGATTAAAAAATGGCTTCAATAGTAGCTTCAGCTTCTGCACCCCCACCACCACCACCACCATCTCCTCATAGAAAGAGAGGACCACCTGCACAGTTTATTGGAGACACAGAGGAGGAAGAGGAAGAACAAGACGGAGAGGAAGAAGAGGGACCACGATTTGTCAAAGAGTTACCCCGGGTATCTCATCGCAAAGTTAGCTTTATCTGGCAATTTTTTTCCACCAGGAGAGAAAAAAGTCAATGCACGCCATGCTACGTGCCTTATCTGCCAAGATAAGTTATCCCGGGGCACTAATAAAAAATACAGTTATGGAAATCACACGATGCACCGACATATGCAGAGGTGGCATCCAAACAACTATAGTCGTGCAGAGATGCGTGAACTACAACAGAATCTCCCAACTTCGGTGACAAGAACATCTACTGATATCTCTCTCACAGTTGGAGAGGCCAACGAAACAGTGCCAAATATTCAAAAAAAAATTGTCCATATGAAGCTGACATGCTTATATTGTGGCACTTTAATTTCATGTGCAAACATGAGTCTGAAATTAATTAATTTGGCTTTCGAGAAACACCGATGCTCCAAACGCAGCAAGTTTTAATTTTTTTTTTTGCTCCTGTTGAGCCTTTTTCAATGCCTCTTTCTGTTCTTTCCCTTTGAAAAAAAACAAAAAAACAAATAAGTGTTCAAAAAATACAAAAAAAACAAATATTCAAAAAAGAAAAAAAAAATATAAAACAACAAAAATATAAAAAAAAAAGTTCTTTTCAGAACTACCTCCCCGTTATTAAAAAATTGCTAGAATGTTTAGCACTCTGGCAAGCTCTATTTCTTTTGGTTCGCTTCCCGGTTAGCTTCCCGGTACGCGGACCGGGAGCTAACCCAAAAAATTTAAAAAAAAAAAATAGAGTAAGTATAAGGAAAGTAAACAGAGAGTGATGTTAAAAGAAAGACAGCTATAGGGACTAAAGAAGAGATACTGTTTAATAGATCTATTTACCGAAGAAAAGACGGAAGAGGGTATAATTGTGAAAAACAAAATAGATAACGAAGTGAAAGAAAAAAAAAGAGAGTATAACATTAACAAAGAAGAGTTTCTTGGAGAATGTGAGTGAATGTTCAAAATAAGATTAAAACATGAAGAATAACAGAGAGAAAAAATAGAAAACAGAAAACAAAAAATAACAGAAAAAGATTAATTGAAACAGCAAAGAAATGTAAGTAACATAGAGCCATATCATCAACATATGCAATAAAAGTTTTGCAGCTTTTATTGGCAGAAATGTGTCGCTAAAGCTGCTTTTGCGGCAGAAAACTGCCGCTAAAACCACTTTTGCACCAGTTTTCTGCCAATAAAAAGAGCAATAATTTTATTGGCTGTGTTCATAATATGCCCCTTAGTGTGCTTCAACTACACAGAGAAAGCATTATGAACAAATAGTGATACAGTGATCAGTCAAAGACACTAAGAGTAATAGAGACGGAGTGAGTGAACAAGAGTGAGGAACTATGAGAAGAGAGGGACTGAGAAAAAGAGTGGAAGGAGTTGAGTAAGTAGGTAATAGAGAAAGGAATGAGGGAAGTAGCAAAGGCAGGAAACTGAGGGTTAAAGAAATGAAGCAGTGGAACTAATAGAAGTTAAATGTGATAGAAATGTAACGAAAAGAGTACAAAACATTTACCTTATAATTGTCGTTAAATTACTCACTTTTTGTTTTTATACTTTCAATCTGTGAAAGAGAGAACAAACATTTGAAAAATATTAAAACATGTATTTAAAAATTACAAAAGACAAGGGAAAAGATTGAAGGACAAACAGTTTTTCAACAACTTTGACACTTACAGAAGCTTCTGCTTCTCCAGGCCCCCTACACAGTCCTAAAGATATACATTTTAAACTAACAGTATCTTGATGCAGATGAAGTGAGGCCTATCTTAAAACATGGTGCATCTTTTGCATTGCTGTTGTCTCAGAAAAGTGTCGCAAGACACTAAAATTTTAAATGATTGCTTCAGGATGCCAATAAGATGTGTCCTATCCAGAGGTTTGTTTGAGGTGAGGCCTACTCAGGGTTGCAGATGAAATTTCGAGTTGTTGAAGAGAATAGAGGACATAATACATGTGAAGGTCTACCAATGAAGTGAGTCATGTCCACTGCACTCTTGAACAAAGTCCAAACCTCCTATGTTTCCCTGGACAGACCTAAACTTGATCTGCACAATGTGATTCGTAATGATAGGAAACACAGGTGATGTAAATGAAATACGTGCAATTTATTTTGCTCATTTCACAATCACATCACTTGTGTTTCCTTTGCTTAGGTATCTCATTGTGCAGATGTAGTCCAGCATATGAAAGAATACGCAGACGTGCAGCACTGCATGCAACAACTTTGACACTTACAGAAGCCTCACCTTCTCCATGCCTCCTACACAGTTCTACATATACATCATAAATGCAAACAGTACAGAATTAATTATACATGTTAAATGGTTTATTTTTGCTGTTCTCAGAATGTATCAAAATTCACTAAAAACAGTGACTTGAAGGTATTCATCATATAACAGCGGGGAAAAAAAACCACAATCAAAATGATTGTGTTTAAAAAACCCATACAACATAACAAATCAGAATTCAGAACTCCTTAAAGTTAACTTACTTTCCATGACGTCAAAGGATGTCCTATGAACAGCTTACACTCTGTTGTGCTGTTATTACTTTAAACCCGCCACTTTCTGAAAGAAAATCTCCATCGTTTTTAAAAACATGTTACATGCAATAAATGACTTCTTGCTCTCTACCACAAGTTTCCACAAGGCCAAATCTTGTCAGAGCCATTTATAACTCTTGGATTTCTTGTAAGCCAATCCCGTCATTTGGCATTTCTGCAACTTTCAGAATTAAAATGTTGAAGATCATTTTCACAATCCTGGAATAGTAATATCTTCCCCTTCTTGCTCAGTCATGTTCTACATTTCCTATGACACTGATACTGCTTACTATGAAGCAGACTTACACTACCTCTATGAGTACTACAATTATTTAATTCTCTACATCACTTTTAATCACAAAGCAATGTAAAACAGTAGACAGCATTGCAGACTTACATTCCCTCTACTCTATGTTTTGATTGGCTGCTTCAATTAGCTTATAAAAAGAAATAGTTTTTCTGAACTCATTCAAAGTGCACTTATTTCTCCATGACGTCCAGTCTTATGGTTAGAAGTTATGTCTCTGAACTACACTTATCCTCAAGGCCAAATTGTGTAGGAGCCATTAGAACTTCTTGAAATTCCACAGAGCACATCCCGAGATTATTTCCCTAAAATTTTGGTTTTAAAAACACCAGGTAAGAGTTTTTAAGGTCATACGGCAATTTTTTTTTGAAAATTAAAACAGAATCATTGCAGAATGACCAGCCATTTCTAGACTTTAAATAAGCTGTGTAATGTCCTGATGTTATTGAAGGGCCGTCATGATATATAATTGCTGCAGTTACAAAAGTCCTTCCTGATATTGACAACTGCGAAGCTACAATTTTTTTTATTAAAGTTGTCAATTTTGTTCCATCAGGCCTACATCGTTGGAACATTAAAATGACATACTGGCCATATGTTCGTATAAATAATGTGGACATCATTTCAGATTTACATTGGCTACACTCCATGTTGTGATCAGCTGCTTTTACTAGCTTATTAAAGGAGACTGATTTACTGTCTGGCAAAGTTAAATATATAAATCTTTCTGAGTCTACACTAGTAGTACTTGATACCATACAGTTCTCGCAGTCATGCTGCCATTGATAAGAAAGCCCAAACAGCTGATCTACATCTACACCTTCAGCATGCAATACATCAAGCATATACATTAAAAACTCCTGACAATCTTGCTGAATATTTTGAGAGAATTGTGTTTGGCCTGAACATCTGTCTAACAGATTTCGAATTTCAGACACACTTTCTATGTTTGTTCTATCAGTGCTACATTTCTCTAACACAGAATTTAACAAACTGCAAAATCTTTGATCAGAATTGACCACAATCTCTTCTTTTACATTTTCTAGAGAAAACAAAACATTAACCACTACATTAGCATAGCAGTTGACACCAGAACTGTTTTCAAATTGAAAACCAACAACATCTTCAACAGAATCCTTTTTGTTTCTGCTTGTAATTTTAGGTTCATCGACTTTTCGTCTTTTTGCTACAACCTCCCCAGTATTGGTCACATTTCTTCGTTTCCGGCCTACCACACGTTTCTCAAACAAAGGATACTGAGGCAAATGTGGCGCATACTCTCTTCTTAACCTATTGTATTCCTTAACACAATCTAGATCCGCACAAATGTTTGTGACATCACACTCAATCAAGTACAATCCCGATAAAGTTCTAACTCGTGACAATGCCACATATGCCATACCCTCCTTGAACACAGAACTGCCAATATTCACCAATGCACAGTCTACACTTAAACCTTGCGATTTATGGATTGTCACCGCATATGCCAAGCAAACAGGAAACTGCTTACGGCGAACATATAAGTCTTTTACAAGCAAAAATCTAGCAGAGCAACGACCAATTAGCTGTACTTCCTCAATGCCATCAAATGTAATTTTTAAAAATTCAATTCCATCTCTATTTCTGTATTTTACAAAATCAACAACATTACCCATTGATCCATTTACCAGACCTCTTTCAACATGTAAATTCCTTCTTAAAATTATACGGCAGTTCAAGCACACATTCAGAGTCTTTTCAAAACCTGCAGTTTTAGATATACTCTTCTCTAATGAATCCAATTTTGTTTTCAGATTCTCAGACAAAATAATTGTTGATCCCATATGCTCTACTCTGTCAATAGCTTCCAGTTTCACAATCTCTTGCTTTTCTAAATGCAACATTTTGTTGTTGAATTTGGCACATTCTGCAAGAGTTGGCATCAAACATATTCCAGATTTCTTATCAGTAATTTTCTGAAAAATATTCTCAGGCACAACATCTTGTTCTGGATATAAATTTGACAGTAATCGTGCATGTAAAGCTTCTTTCCCATGCTCGGTCACTTTTCCAATTCTAACATCTTGTAGAATAGTCTTGTAAACTTCATCCTTCGCCTGACGCATATTTTCATGCAGTTCAGCATAATTGAAGTTTAACCATATATTGACATTGCCAATGCTGCCTAGGCACTTCCTGGTATCTTCATGCGTGAGCATTTTGAACACAGGTTGCCCTTTCACTGGTGTCAGCTGCAAAAGATCTCCGAAAACAATGATGTGTTTGCCACCAAATAACACATCATACTCTGTTTTGAGAACTTCTTGCATTCTCAAATGCACAAAGGCAAGCATGACATTGGAAACCATGCTTACTTCGTCAATGATAAGAAGTTTCATTTTCCTCAAGATTCTTGAAACTTCAAAACAAGCATCTCCAGATAGCTTGTGATATTGTAATTTGTTGTCATGCTCCACTGGCAGCATCAGTAAACGATGTAAAGTAATCCCTTTAATGTTATGTGCTGCCAGTCCAGTTGGAGCGGTGACAACACAAGACAGCGATGACTCTGTCCTTTCCTGCAAATAGCATGAAATTGCTTTAATGAGGAAACTTTTTCCAGTTCCCGCTTCTCCACTCACGTACAGTCGGACAGGCTTCAACGACGTACATGAGCACTCTTTCTTGTCATGACTTAATCCATGATCAATTTGCATGGTAACTTCGTCATATATTTTCCTCTGCTCAACGTTGAGTTGTCTTTCCAACTCTTCTAAGTTAACCGCATCCTCCTGAGCATGTGCCATGGCTCTTTCCACTTCATTCATAGCAGTGGCAGCTTCATTTTCGATAACAGGTCCTCCTAGTGGATCCTGACTCAATGAAGCAGAGCTCTGACTGTCCTGAGAACTGTCTCTGGCAATCTCGGCTGCAATCGTTGCTTCCTGCTCAATTTCCGCATTCAACATTTCTACATATTTGGGAAAAGCAGGACATTCTATGGTCTCCTTGGCAGCATTGAAAGAGTCTTCGTAACAGAGGAAATCTCCAAGCAGTTCCTCTTCTGCACGCCAAGGCTTGAAAAGTTGCAAAAGTGCTAAATAGAAAAACTCCTTTTTTTCAGGAGATTCGCCAGTCAATTTTCGATGGTTTACCAAGTGGCATTTTCTTTGCTTGACCAGACATCCCTCACTTCCTATTACAGCATACACTCCTTTCTCAGTATCTTCTTTGATGTTCCTCTTGAATATGTAATTTTGAAGAACCTCATACAGACAAACATTGTCGAGGTGACTGCTTCTATTTGGATAATATGTATCCAACATGTTGGTCTTCAAAATGTCAGTACTGTTTGGCTCCTTTTCCGGCAAATACTCAATTTCCCGCACAGGTTTCAGAACTCGATTACGCGTTGCAGCAAGACCAAGACTCGCCCAAACGATACTCCTGGACTTGGCATAGAGACTTGCTGAAGACAACCGGTCAGAGCATTCGTACGCTCCGATTTCTCGATGCGACAACATCTTCAGACTGAAACTGTACAACTTCTTGCTGAGGCTCTTTTCATGGGAAATGTCCTCCCACATATCCTTCAATTCTGTCTTCTCTTTTTTGGTGATGTAAGATGTCACATACCGAGCCACAGCCATACAGTTATCAGCCACAAACTGTATATCCATGTTAGCATTCCACATGGACAAAATCACCGGGTTGTAGTCGTTGATGTACTTGGACTCTTCGTTCCTCTTCAAATTGTATGTGTTTTTAGGTGATTTCTTCATCACATTATGTCGCAGCGAAGACATCAAACTGTTTACTCTTCCTTTAGAAATCACCGGTCGTGGAAAGCCGAAACGACATTTGGTGTAGAACTTGTCCTTGTTTCGGAATTTACGACGGCAGTACTTTCCACATCGATGGCTTTGGAAACGCAGAACTTTTTCTCTTAGGCTTTTCTTCTCCTTTGCGTTTGGAACAGCACACGTAGAATACTGTTGGATGAAACTCATCACTGAGTCTTCTGGATCCGTTCCAAATTTAGGTGCATCCTTGATCCACAGCAGCATATGTATATGAGGAGCACCTCTTGCTTGGTACTCCTTTCTCCAGAAGAAATCCAACACCTCTCCAAGAGGTGGATTCTTCTAATTCATGATGAAAGACATCATAGCTTCAAATCTATGATTGAAGTACCTACATACATTGACTGGATCCAAAGAGCACAGTTCTCCGGGTGTCTTGAATTCGATGTTATCTACGTTAGCATTTGCCTCTCGTAGAAATTCAAGTAAGTCTTCCCAGCCATACTCGGCACAGCTCAGAGTGAGGAACCATGTGGGAGTACCTAAGTTCCTCAGCATACATTTTAAATCACCATGATGACGGTACCAGTACTCATTAGTACCACGCTGACACGCCATGAGATTAATCAGGTGAGAATCCAAAATACTGTCTTGGACATTGACTTTATCCATAAAGTCACTTGCCGAGATGTTTTGCATGTGTATACCACTTTTCAAGATGTGGTTCACTGCATATGACAGTCCAGACAGATCGCTTTCAAACAGGAGATGAAACAAATAGGGAATGCATTGTCGAAACCTAGCATCTCCTGCATACAATCGCAAAGTCCGGAATTCAGAAGCAGGAATTTGATGAGGTCGCTCATCATATCTTCCTCCCTGACCTGTTGGAAAAAGCTGTGGGAAACACCGAGCTTCCAAACTTTCCTCCCAAACACTAATGGGACTTCCTTTGGCTTGTTTCATTTGAAACAACTCAATAGCATTCCCCATGACTTCCTTTGAATGCAAAGGATGAACACTATAATGTTCATATATTTCTTCACTAGTACAGGGTTCTACTTTCTCAATTTGACCAGCACACAAATCGCTATCCTCTTCCTCACTTACTTCCTCTTCTGCAACATATACATTCTTATAGTATTTATTATTTTTTTTCAAATACAATGTTGCCTTTTTAACTTTCCTAACATCCACTAAATCTTGCCATATTTTCTTATTCTTTGTCGGAACCCCATTAACTAAGATAACCAGAGGTTCCTCTTCCACTTTTTCTACTCCAATTGTGTTAATGTTTTTCTTCAAATCTAGAGGCAAATAAACAACTCTTCCCTTTAATCCTCTCTGTAAATCTGATGGAGGCAATTTCCCTGTCTTTGGCTCCATTCTTACAATAGTCTGAAAGGGATGGATACTTTGAATCAAAATAGATTCATAAGTATTTAAATCCTTCAATTCAGAAGGAATCTCAATCAATTCCAGATTATTATGAACTGCTCTAGCAGGCATCTGGTTTTGATTTAATTTGTTACAGCAATAAGTACACACACGTTGATCCAATCCCAAATCAAAACAATTTTCTACCATCAAGTATGTTGTGAAATCCTTCCATTCACTATTATTTTCCCTTTCACTTTTTGCATATAAATCCACTAACTTAGTCTTATAATAAGTGCGTCGACAACACACACAAGTGAAATTTGGCCTCTCACTTGATTTGACCTGAAACGTCGCAATTTCCCTCTGGAAATTATCTGTACTGGAAACCTGTACACTATCTTCCACATTACCCGCTTATTCTTGGTCAATTTCAACATTCTCCTCTTTACTTCCAAAGTAACAAAACTCAATTTCTTCACATATATTCTTCACATCTATTTCAGAACCATGCAAAAGAGCAGCGCATAATTGTTTAAGCATAATTGCTGGACTCTTAGCATAATACAACATTCTAACTAATTTCCTCACTTTATTATGATGCACTGCTAGCATCCTGAAATGATGAAAAACACTCTGGCATACTCTCCTGGAAAGACAAGCCAGTGAATGACCATGCAAACCTGTCACTTCTCTCACTCTGCAAGGATCTAATTCTTGCAACAACCTTATTTTCTGCTTCAAACTTTTCTTATTAAATGACCGTACAAAATCACAAAGCAAATTGATGGAATCCTGTCGCACACTACAAATACTACTACACTTCCAGGTGTACACAGGACCCTTAGCACGTCTTCCTAAAACCTCATTACCTAACACCTCTTCTGCCTCTGTTGTCACAAGTTTTTCTTTTTCAACTGGACAACCATCTTTCACTTCATAAGCACGACCACTGGTGTCAACTGCATGCACCAAATCATTATCCTGGAAATAACTCTCCTCATTAAAAAATGCCTCAGAGCTTGAACTATGCATCCATTCTCCAGAAAAAACTTCACAAAAATTACTACGATTAACTATTCTCTTCCATCTACTATTTCTTTTGAAATCATAAATTGCCTTGTTTAGCTTCCTAATTCTATTGATTATCAAAATAAATAACTTACGTTTAATTTCAAATGCCTCATTAATAACTTTCTAAAAATTTTTTTTTCTCTTATAAAAAACCAGTTTCTGTTGACCTTTCTTAATATTTTTTAACAAATTGCCAATTATCCTGTTGCGGAACATTCGTTTACGAATGTCCCTAAACTGTTGTTTCCTTCTACTATCATGCACAGAGTTATCTCTTGCTCTAGCAGTAACATTTTTGATTGGCCTTTCCTTTCCATTTGAATTGCTTCTCTTTTTATGGACTGAAACATTTTCTGTAGTAATATTTTTTTTACTACACATATTTCTTATGAATGTTTTTGTACTCTTACCCGGTGCTTTCTTCGTGACTTGACAAATCTTTTTGTTAGAGGACTGCTGCTTCTTTTGATTGGCCTGCTGTCTTTGACGTTTTGCAGCCTTTCTCTCTCTTTCTTTCGTTGGCATGGTGAAATGTTGAAATGATCTGCAGTTGAATCTGTGGTAAAATATATTAAAAAATGTTATTAACCACTATTACCAAACAGTAAATCAATAACAGTGATCAAAAACTTAACACACTACTTGACATTTTAAATAGAAGATTTTTTAGTCCTTGGCAAATTTACAATACAGAAATAGCAGAAAAGAAATGGAATTTATATTCATGTTACCTGTGCTATTTTATATGTGAATCTGATCTAATTTTATGATCATTTTTTAATATTTTATTGAAGACACTACACAACCTGTTTTTGAAGGTGTCTTTATTTTTAAATTAAACGGTTTACACTTTTACTTTTTATTTATTATAAATTTTAAAAATAAATGTTTATAGTTCCATAGGCTCAAGCAGGTCAGCTTCCCACCCTATGTCATATAATTCGGACAAATCTGCATCCTCATTACGCTCTTCTTCATCCTCAGGATTTAAATCATCCAAGGGATCAACATCCACTGATGTTTCAATTACAAGTTCAATGATGAGGTCAAAATCAACTGATTGCAGATTGTCGCTCATGTTGATGTTGTCTTTATCTTTAAAGAAAGATAACAACAATGAGATGTTGCAGAGTAAGAGACAAATCTCAGAGATTATAATAGTAAAATTGTTTAACAAGAGTAACATTTTGCAGCTATTATTTAGCCATGTCCAGCGATGCTGAGCAGGTGAAGCCTATGTCTAATTTTTCAGTGAACAGGACTCATCTCTTCTTAACCTTGGATAAGCCTCACCAACTCTGTGTCTCCTGCACATACTTAAATGTAAAGGGGCAGATTTATGTTAAATGGCACATCCCCAGGCATGCACCAGTTAACGTGCACCGCTGCTCTGCCACCCATGGTGTGCCGTATTTACAATCAGATAGGAGAAAGCTGCGTCAAAACCCTGTGCCTGCTTTAAGCAGGCATAGGTCTTGACGCAACATTGTGGAGATGGGGCACCCCTGAGCCTTGCTTGAGCTGCATCGCACTTGCGATACAATTCCAGCAATGCGCCACCTTTACAGCACAGATACGTCACGCATCTGTGCCATTTTTGCCCCATGCTGCGCCGCATTGTAAATGCAGCACACCATGGGTGGCGGAACAGCGGCGCAGGATGACTGGCACATCCCTGGTGATACGCCAGTGATCATAAATCTATCCCTAAGCTTCTTATCTTGTTACAGATGAACCGCCATATGTACCATCAAACTATTTTGCATTTCCTAAATAGCGAATTTTAAGGAATAAATAGCAATTCTTTACCGTTCCTAATTTGCAATGAGCAAATTGCTAATTGCAAATTACCCATTCATTTCCATGGGCTAGGAGGCTCATAGGAATGAAGGTGCAATTTGCGATTAGCAATTAGCTCATCGCAAATTAGGAATTTTTCCAAGGGTGCATGGGTGTCTCAAGAACACCCTGCTGCACCCCTGAAAAAGAAATTTGGGGGCATATGGCGCACATACATGCCCTAAGGACATGTATTGGCGTCATATGGCACCTTTTGTTTTTTGGAAAAAAATGTTTTTTGAAAAGAATTCGCAAATTACCACAAACTAGAAGTTGGTGGTAGTTTCCAAATCCTTAATGTCATTTTTTACATATTTTTTGTTTGATACATTGCATTTAAGAAATCGCAAAATTTGCAAATCCTTCAGTGCAATCGCAAAATAAGGAATAGCAAATTTTGAATTAAGGACATTTTAAGTCATTTCCACATGTGCAGTGTTTTCAAATTATGATTTGAAAATCGTTTTTGGGGAAAAGGAATGGTTTGCAAATTTATGACAAGGACATAATGGTGTATGCTTCTCTATAAGGCATTTCACTGTCTCTGATGTCATTTTTCCCATATTACATTATAAGACCTTTCCCCATGGAGCACATTCCTTGTAAATATGCTCCCACCTGTGCATGGTGAATTTAGATTTTGACTGTTTGAGTCACATAGCCATGTTAAAAGTGACCCAAAAAAATTGCAAACGCTTTAAAAAAACACATTCATGTGTCTTAAGCACATTTTAAGTCATTTCCCCGTGGACAGTGTTTTGTAAGTGGCGCAAAAGAGGCATACACCTATCATAAATCTGTCCCTAGCATTTTAAATGATTAATTCATGATGACGATAAGGTGTGGCCTATCCAGAGGTTTGTTTAAGGTGAGGCCTACTCAGGATTGCAGATTAAAGTTACGCTTGATGAAGAATACAGAGGACATAATACATGTAAAACTCTACCAATGAAGTAAGTAATGTCCACTTCATTGCGCCAGTCATCATAAATGTATCCCTAAGCTTCTTATCTTGTTAGACATCAACCGGCATATGTATCATATAACTATTTTGCATTTCCAAAATAGCAAATTTTAAGGAATAAATAGCAATTCTTTACCATTCCTAATTTGCAATGAGCAAATTGCTAATTGCAAATTACCCATTCATTTCCATGGGCTAGGAGGCTCATAGGAATGAAGGTGCAATTTGCGATTAGCAATTAGCTCATCGCAAATTAGGAATTTTTCCAAGGGTGCATGGGTGTCTCAAGAACACCCTGCTGCACCCCTGAAAAAGAAATTTGGGGGCATATGGCGCACATACATGCCCTAAGGACATGTATTGGCGTCATATGGCACCTTTTGTTTTTTGGAAAAAAATGTTTTTTGAAAAGAATTCGCAAATTACCACAAACTAGAAGTTGGTGGTAGTTTCCAAATCCTTTATGTCATTTTTTACATATTTTTTGTTTGATACATTGCATTTAAGAAATCGCAAAATTTGCAAATCCTTCAGTGCAATCGCAAAATAAGGAATAGCAAATTTTGAATTAAGGACATTTTAAGTCATTTCCACATGTGCAGTGTTTTCAAATTATGATTTGAAAATCGTTTTTGGGGAAAAGGAATGGTTTGCAAATTTATGACAAGGACATAATGGTGTATGCTTCTCTATAAGGCATTTCACTGTCTCTGATGTCATTTTTCCCATATTACATTATAAGACCTTTCCCCATGGAGCACATTCCTTGTAAATATGCTCCCACCTGTGCATGGTGAATTTAGATTTTGACTGTTTGAGTCACATAGCCATGTTAAAAGTGACCCAAAAAAATTGCAAACGCTTTAAAAAAACACATTCATGTGTCTTAAGCACATTTTAAGTCATTTCCCCGTGGACAGTGTTTTGTAAGTGGCGCAAAAGAGGCATACACCTATCATAAATCTGTCCCTAGCATTTTAAATGATTAATTCATGATTACGATAAGGTGTGGCCTATCCAGAGGTTTGTTTAAGGTGAGGCCTACTCAGGATTGCAGATTAAAGTTACGCTTGATGAAGAATACAGAGGACATAATACATGTAAAGCTCTACCAATGAAGTAAGTAATGTCCACTTCATTGCGCCAGTCATCATAAATGTATCCCTAAGCTTCTTATCTTGTTAGACATCAACCGGCATATGTATCATATAACTATTTCGCATTTCCAAAATAGCAAATTTTAAGGAATAAATAGCAATTCTTTACCATTCCTAATTTGCAATGAGCAAATTGCTAATTGCAAATTACCCATTCATTTCCATGGGCCAGGATGCCCATATGAATGAAGGTGCAATTTGCGATTAGCAATTAGCTCATCGCAAATTAGGAATTTTTCCAAAGGTGCAGGGGTGTCTCAAGAACACCCTGCTGCACTCCTGAAAAAGAAATTTGGGGGCATATGGCGCACATAAATTTTAACAACATTCCATTACCTCAAAAACGATTTTCAATTCATAATTTGAAAACACTGCCCACAGGGAAATTACTTAAAATGTCCTTAAGACACATGAAAGTGTTTTTTGAAAGCCTTTGCAATTTTTTTGGGTCACTTTTAACATGGTTATGTAACTCAAACAGTAAAAACCAAAATTAACATGCACAAGTGTGACCATATTTACAATGAATGTGCCCCACGGAGAAAGGTCTTTTAATATAATATGGGAAAAATGACATCAGAGACACAGAAATGCCTTATAAAGAAGCATACACCATAATATCCTTGTCATAAATTTACAAACCATTCCTTTTCCCCAAAAACGATTTTCAAATCATAATTTGAAAACACTGCACATGAGGAAATGACTTAAAATGTCCTTAAGACACATGAAAGTGTTTTTTGATTGCCTTTCCAGCATGGTTGGGTCACTTTTAACATGGCTATTTAACACAAACATTCAAAATCTAAATTTGCCATGCACAGGTGGGAGCATATTTACAAGCAATTTGCGCCACAGAGAAAGGTCTTACATTAAAATGGGAAAAATAACATCAGAGACAGTCAATTGCCTTATAAAAAAGCATACACCATTATGTCCTTGTCATAAATTTAAAAACAATTCCTTTTCCCCAAAAACGATTTTCAAATCATAATTTCAAAACACTGCACATGGGAAAATTACTTAAAATGTCCTTAAGACACATAAAAGCATTTTTTGATTGCCTTTGCAGCATGTTTGTATCACTTTTAACATGGCTATGTAACACAAACATTCAAAATCTAAATTTACCATGCACAGGTGGGAGCATATTTACAAGCAATTTGCGCCACAGAGAAAGGTCTTACATTAAAATGGGAAAAATAACATCAGAGACATTCAATTGCATTATAAAGAAGCATACACCATTATGTCCTTGTCAGAAATATTATAACCATTCATCTTCCTCAAAAACGATTCTCAAATCATAATTTGAAAAGACTCCACAGCTCCTATGCAGAAAAACACCCTGTCAGTACTAATACTTCACATTTTCTCCAATTACATTTTCTCAAAGAAACAAAATCTATTTGTAAAACACTTGAGACAAAGCAACATTTGAAAAACACAACTTTCTTCATAATTTTCTCCTTAAAGCACACTATTCTCTATCTAAATTAAAGAAATATTTTCTCACCTTAGCAAATACTTTGAGTTTGAAAACAGTCTCAGAAACACACCAATTTGTCTTCAGCAGAGCAAAAGGTATGCACTCCAGAGTCTGCAGCTATCAAAAGCACAGAAATGCTGTAATTTTTCACACATATCTCTCATGTCACCCAATCAAAACTCTTCCCTCACTTTTTTTCAAATGAAAACCCTTCCCCCCTCTGCCATTTCATGCCTTTTCTGCATAGCAACCACCTCTTGCAAGACCTCTGGTGTTTGCAAGTTCACACAACAATGTTGCAATTGAACTCTGAACTCTCAGTGCACCTGCGTATCCACTGCAATCTTTCATTTAATGATTATTTATTGACCATTCAAAATACATCTTTCAAAGAACTCATCCATGCACCCTAACTTTCTGTTTTCAGCAATCAAAATCCACCAATCACTGTTACTGCTTCATTAACACAGAAACTCCACAGTTTTTTTCATTTTAAACTCTCATTTTTTCAACTGCCATTTCATTGCCACACTTCATCTGACTGCAGCAGAACCTTCTCTCACCATGTTTTCTGTCTGGATTGTTGGACATAGTTATATCCACTGGGCTCACAGGTATGCTGAGAACAGAAATTTACCTAACCTCAATTTACAAGATGTGGAAATTAAATGGTTTGGCCACAGAGGATTAAAATGTCACCAATTTATACCATTGGTGAAAACCTTTATGCATTTGCCCAAACCTGACCTGTTAATTGTGCACTGTGGAGGTAATGATTTGGGCACTTTGACTGGGGTAGGTCTGGAAATGCTTTTAAAGGACACCTTTGAGCAATTGATGGCACTTTTTCCTCAGACTGCCTTGGTATATTCAAATATATGCCAAAGACAGAAATGGAGGTGGTCAAACCAATTTTGTCCACAAATTGAGAAGTCGAGGAAGCATGTAAACAAATCTGTTTCAGCTTACATGAGAGACCATGGAATGGGCTCCCTGTACAACAATAACTTGCGTTACTACATGCAAGATATCTACAGAGGAGATGGAGTTCACTTCTCAGATGAGGGCAACAGAATTTTCACTCTGAATTTAAGACTGTGCATTGGTACCTACTTATAAGTACCTAAATGTACCATAAACCCAAAAGCTCTTCTCAGAGCTACCCTACATCTGATCACTCACAATTATTATTTTACTCTAACTTTTTTCACTAATTTTCAACAAAGTACGCTCCCCGGGGCGCTACCCGGTACGCGAACCGGGAGCTAACCTCGCGAAATTTTTTTAAAAAATGGTTTTTTTTCGCACATATAAGCCTCCTCAGCCACCCTCACAAAACCTAGGGGGTCAAGATAAGTCTACCGTTCCCCCTTCTACCCATTCTGAACATTATTTGCCCTCCATTTTGTATCTTAAGTCGACGAAACACAAAATGGTGGACTCCCGTAACGCTTAAGGTTCGCGAACCGGGGCGCTCAACAGTTCGCGTACCGGGTCGCTCCCTGGGAAGCGCACCATCAAAAAAGGTGGGAAAGTAGTTTACAGAAAAAATTAAAATTAAAAAATAATCAACAAAACCAACAATCAATTAACATACAGTATTTGAAAAGTCTATCATTCATTTTTCATTGCAGTACGCTGCCCAGAACGCTTCCCGGTTCGCGGACCGGGCGCTACCCACGCAAAAAAACAAAAAAAAAATAATTTTTTTTTGCCCCGCGGGGCCCTTTTAAAGCCTCCACATTAAACCTAGGGGGTCAGGGAGGATCTACTATGCCCCCTTATGGTTATTTCCCCCTTTGTTTTGGCCTCCTCTTGTCTCTCAATCCTACCGAGAGACAAGATGGCGGCCGCTCCGGACTGTTTAGAATGTTGACAGACACCGGAGAGCCAATCAGCTTCGCTACGCGAAGTTCCGGTACGCGTAAGGTCCGCGAACCGGGGCGCTGCCCGGTCCGCTGTTACAGATATATATCTTTTTTTAAACGTTAATTTCTCAAAATCCACTGGAGCACATATATTGAGACCTACAAAAGGCACATCGGGCTACCAGTCCCTACAATTTTGCCAAGTTTCGTGCAAATCCATTCAGCCGTTCGGGCTAAAAGTGAGGCCAACCGCCCTATGGAAAACTCAATGTTAAAAACACGTTTTGGGACCCCCCTTTTTTCTCGACCCCCCCTGGACGAACCCCCGCCCAATTTTCAGGGGCTGCTCAGAAACAAAATGTGCCATTTTCCTGAAAATTTCAGCCAATTCCGTCCACAAACGCCAAAGTTATTAGACATAGAATTTTCAAAAATCCCATAGGGAAAAAATCCTAACTATATATACCTACTGGCGACCGCCAGTAGGTAATATATATATATATATATATATATATATATATATATATATATATATATATATAATTCACTGAAAAGAACGTAGGTTTCAGGGACGTTATATTTAGAAATTAGCATTTAAAAAACCTTAGAAATTCACTGAACCAACCATAGGTTTCAGGGACGCTACAGTTAGCTGGACATTTCACTCTTGCAAAACCATAGAAATGTTGCCATTATAGTTAGTTCAGCTAACTATAATTCGTGCACCAGCAATGCACTGGTCATGACTACACATATCACTCATGACATGGTCAGTGACATCACTGATGACATCTCAAATGACATAACTGATGACATCACTGATGACATTATCCAGTGACTGTGTGTTTTTGTAAGTTTAAATACGTTTTATATATATTCCAAGGTGTATTGAAGAATGAGTGGGTGTATAAGTGTCTGGATGGGGGATTTAGTAGGTGCGTGACTGACCATATAAGTGAGTGATTAAATGTGTCTTACTGAATGCATGGGTTAGTGACTAAACTGTGTGAATGTCTGTATCAATCTGTCTGTCGTTCTGCAAGCTGCTGCATGGGTTGGTCAGTGCTACATGAGTGTCTATATAGGTTATTGATTGGTTGTCTAAGTATTTTTTGGGGAGATTGAGTGTGTGTGTGGTGGGTGATAGGTATGTGACTTTGTGCATAGATGTGTGAGTGGTTGATTCACTGGGTGTATGGGTTCAAGAGTGCATGTGGAAACAGCTGTAAGGGTGCATGAGGGTGTGTATGGGTGTGTTGTTGAGTGAATTGATGTCTCAGTGGTACATGTCCAAGTAACTACATATGTAAAAGGCAGTGTATGAGAGAGTTGAATTATATAAATGACTCTGTATGATAGTCAGTGATTGTGAGACTGGCTGTATGGATGAGTGTGTACTTGTATCACTGATTATATAAGAGTAAGTATGCATTAGTATCTGTATGAATAAGTGAAACGTGTATGTATAATTGTCTAGGTGAGTAAATGGGAGTGTGATTGATTCTTAGCAAGACTGACTAGGTGTGTGAGTAACTGCATAGATGAGTGGTGGTGTCTGAGTGTCTGTATAGGTGTATGAGTGCATATGATAGTGTTGTATCGATGAGTGACTGCATGTATGAGTGATTGTATGGATGAATGAGTGGATGTGTGTGGAGACCTAGGAATCAGTGAGTGCGTATGTAGTAACTGGTATTGGTGTGTCAATGATTTAGAAAATGGTGGTCTGTATTTTACAGTGGGTGTATCAAAGGTTATATTAGAGTGTAAGGAGGTGCATCATATTTTCACGTCGATGATGTTATCGGTGATGTCATTTGAGATGTCATCAGTGATGTCACTGACCATGTCATGATTGATGTAATATGTGACGTCATGAGCAGTGCATTGCGGGTGCATGAGTTATAGTTAGCTGAACTAACTATAACGGCCAAATTTCTATGGTTTTGTAAGAGTGAAATGTCTAGCTAACTATAATGCCCTGAAACCTATGGTTTTTTCAGAGAATTTCTAAGGATTTTTAAATGCTAATTTTTAACTATAACGTACCTGAAACCTGTTTTTTTCAGTGAATATATATATATATATGTCAAACATAAATCTACCATTAAAGACATCCAGGGATTCTATGTTTGCATGACATGCAAAGCCTGCAAATATAGTTCGAATGTCAAAAATGTATATTTTCCGTTGGACAATTCTGAAAGGATCATTGACAAGCATCTGTCCTGTGTCATGCCTGCCGTGCAAGCAACGCAGGTTACCAAGATTCGGTCCGCTATTCAGGAAGTGTTCGGTGGTTGGCGTTGGTTGGCAAAAGCCGTGGTGAGCAGAATGCGCATGCGCCGGAGATTAGCGTCGGAGTCATAAACCCGCCCTAAACGCACAGGAAATTGCTTCGCGTTTAGCCAGAGTGAGAGAGTCGTTCCGGGTTCATTGGCGTCCGAGGAGTTAGGAGTTACAGGCGTGCAGGTATCGTGCGGCGTCTTTCTTGATTAACGAAGCGTCTTGCTTCTGAAATCTTCGTTCTGTTGTTTTTTTTCAGTTTTTTGGGAATTCGTTTTTCCGCGGCTTGCGGTTGCCTTTTTGGTTGGTTACAGAGGTTTCCTTTTGTTGGTATCGTCCGGGTTCTTTATTATTCTCCCTTGAATCTTGGACCTGACATTGGATTTATTTTGGCGCACCTGTTTGGTGCTCAGGGTGAGTGTGTTATTCCATGTAGAGGGAAAGAGCATTACACATCGGAAATAATAGCATCTAAAGAGTGTTGTTTTGTATTTAAGGGTGCAGACACTAAGTATACAGTCAGCGCAGTACAGAGTTCCTGTTATTTCTTTCTTTATGATTCACAGTTCGTTGTCCTGCCACAAGGTATTATAGAGAATCATTATATCTCATTCAGGGCAGACACGGGGAGGGATTGGTTTTCATTATTGTTTATTTTATATTTCTGCAGTGCCGTAGCAGACGATTCTACATATCCAGCGCTAAAGAAGACTGTGGTGTGTCTGTCTTATCTTCCCCCCTCCTACCCTTGTTTTGTTCCCCTGTGTTCCCAGGGTTACGCTTTGGGCGTTAGTGTTTCTGTCCTGACGCCCGGAGGGTGATCAGGGGAAGCAGGGGGTTTAGCCTTGTGGATCCAGGACTCTTCCGAGACATAAGGTGCGTGCATGACATCCTGTTTGTCTGACTACTGTGTGTATGTTTTAATCTGTCCCTGTGCTAAAAGGTACATGGGAAGCACAATGTTTCCCGCCAAGAAAAGAATCCTTGAGCATATGAGGGCAATTGCCAATAAGGATAAATTGTCACCAATAGCATGTCACTTTGAGGAACAACACAGTAGCAATCGTGATTTATTGCGCTTTTTTGTAATAGACAGAGTGCCACATTTCAGTCGAGGAGGGGACAGGATACGCAAGTTGCGTCAGATGGAATCGCGATACATTTTAGAATTGGATACAAAGTATCCCGGGGGCTTGAACTCCGAAGAGGAAATGAATTGGTTTTTAGGAGAATGAATTGATCTGGTATAAGTTGTGTGAATTTCTGCAATGTACTGATATTTTATGTAAATATGTAAATATGTGGTTTTGGCAAAGCTCCTCTAGCTTTTAGGTCTTTTTAAGTATCACTTGAATTATCACTATTTTATCACCTTTTTTTGGTAACTTAATATGGAAAACATATGGGACGTTGTTGTGATCAGTTTTATATTTTATTTTTCATTATAGATGATATCACCTACAGAATTGAATTGCTGTAAAAAGCTGTTTAATAATGGGGTGCACGACTCATTGAACATACCCACTTGGGATTGAAGAATAATGAAGATAATGTAAAAAAACTGCTTATGTGTAATAATCTTGTAAAACGTGCATTAATACTGTTGGAATGAATTTAATTTACAACATTTGATAACATCCACTTGGATATCGATTGGGTTGCTGGAATGTATTTAATTTACGCTAATATAATATACCCACTTGGGGAGAATATCATGAGCAATATGCATTTGGAAATATTGATATAAAATAATTAGGGCTCCCGGTTTTATGGTATTTATTTTTTTGCCATTTCCGTCTGTATTTATCCATATTTATTTTTCGGACATTTTTTCCGTATTTATCCACATTTATTTTTGCCACAAGCAAAAGATGACGCTACAGCTCGTATTTTTCCACATTTATTTAAATTGACAATGCAACGCTAGGAGCTTGTAAATACGCCCCAATCTGTGATCTCTGTCGAAGGCCTGGAGGCAGGCAGGACACAGGTCATGTTGGGTCATTAGATTCCTGCTTGGGGAGAAAGGAAGATTGCTGTTGGGTAGAACTTAACCCCCACTCTTTGTTCCTGTTTAAAAGATTTAAGCCTATTGGCTTGAATTCCCATGATACAAACGTGCAGAGCTGTGTTCAGTGTGATAATTAGTTTTTTGTTTAATACACTCCTGGCACTGCAGGTTGACACACACAGTGCACGTCAAGCGTGACACACTTTAGAATAATTTGTAATTATTTAATGCACATGCACTCTGTGTTGTTTAATGAAACATTTAATTTTGCTTCATGCAGCCTGCCTGTTGGAATGCAACAAACATTTTAAGATATTATGAAAGCGTTCAAAAAATAAAATGGCATGGTGTGCTGTCACATTAGCGACTCGTCACTTCACTGCCCAAAACCTATCCAGGGCGGGGGGATGTTGTGACTTCATGTCCTGGAACAGGAAGGAAGTGAGGTCGGTCAGAAGCAGCGGGAGCTTTGACTGGACTTGTTCTGTCCACCGCGTCCCTCTTAGCATCTGCGGCTAAACTCTAAGTATGTATGTATGTATGTATAAATCGTTTTATAACGTGCTCTGTTACTTGGGAGTATCCTGGCGCGATGGGAAAGAGCAAGAGGAAAACATACAGGAATCAGCTTATATCACACTCTTAAACAGATGGGTTTTTAAGATTTTTCTTGAACTGGACTAAACATTGACTGGAACGCAGATGAAAGGGAAGGGCATTCCAGGCTCGGGCTGCTACTACTGCAATGGACTGGCCTCCTAGCCTGGTTCGCTTAAACCGGGGGAGGGTCATTTTAAACAGAGAGGATGATCTAAGAGCTCTTGTAGGGGCATAGAGAGTAAATCTCTTCTTCAAATATGCAGGTCCTTGGTCGTGCGTGGCTCTGAATGAGAGCACTAGGGATTTAAAAAGGATACGTTGTGGTACGGGAAGCCAATGAAGGCTGGACATATAAGACCTGGCGCTCTTCCATCTCGGAACATTAAAAAGGAGACGGACAGCGGCATTCTGAATGACCAGCAAACGCTTAACCAAGTAGGCAGGAATGGCACTAAACAGGGCGTTCGCGTAGTCCAGCCTTGCTAAAATGAGCGCTCGAGCGACAGTCTCCTTAGCCTCTCTAGGAAGCAGTGGGAAGAATTTTCTGAGCATTCTTAAGGTAGCAAAGCAGGTCCCGGATAGCTTTTTTATGTGCGCTCCGCCTGCGCATATTACCCGGCGTTGGATCCTGGACGGCAGCTCTCTGCCAATCATGGCCGTCAGTGCATCACTGAGCAGATGCAGACCCAGCACGCGTTCATTAGCCCTGGGTCTGTGTGTCGGCCGTGCTGCGCCTGGGACTACTCACTGGACTGGCGCAAGCCTAGAGGGATCCTATCACTGATACGCCTTGACAAACCCCTGAATTATGGTAGCCTGCGGTGGCTCGCGGCTGAATTCATGAGCCTGCAGCCACTGCCTTGCAGAGAGATGCTGCTTTAGTGATTAATGGAGCCGTCCTCGCCACACTCCAAGTTGGGACTCTGCTTCCGGCCCAAGTAAGTACCAGATTCTGTAAGCTTAAGTTAACCTATTGAATGACGCGCACGATCAGGAAGCTGCAACAAATGTAAAATAAATCTTACATTGTGATCCCGTGATGATTGAGGCCTGTACTCCCAGGACCGCAGCGCCGTGATGGAGCCCAGTGCAGGCTAGTACACCACTCAGTGCACACCTTTATAGTTAGTTCAGTACGGACAGCTTTCTCACGTCCTGTGCCTGCCTGCTATCTAGTTGCACTGGTATAAAAATTGCTTCATTCTGAGCTGCCGTTCTTGCTCTTATACTCGCCCCTATACTCAAGCAATTGTGCAGTCAAGCTGTCTGTCTCTGCTTGAGCAATGACTCACTAGCGGATATTACTGTAGTTTAACTGAGAGGGAGGTGTAATGAGGAGCCTTGCTCTTTGGCGAACGCTGCTTGCAATTATAGTGCCCTGTGCTGGTCAATACAGCGGTATTTCTAGAGGAACCGGGCCGTCCCGCCGACCTTAACAGTACTGTAAGGTTACAAGGGAAGTGCCCTTCAATTTCTGGTGCTCTGCTACAGTTTTAGAATCTTCTTTTTCTAGTTGCTTAAATGGATGTAAATTCTGATACTTATATCCTGTCTCCCTATTATGCGTTGCTTTATTTTGCTTGTGAAAGTATCACTCATGGTAGTTGAAATGTCACTCTTATTTACATAGCAATCTGAAACCTTGGCAGCTATGAGTCCGTCCTAATCAGACTCTGGCAGGGGCTCTAAAAGGGGTGAAATAACAAAGCAGCCTCATTAATAAATAAATGGTCTTTCAAAGATCTGTGAAGTACTTGGGTGCGGCTGGCAGCTCTGAGTGCACATGGGAAGCTGGGGAAGCTGTCACCTCTTAATCCTCTTAGGAAGGTGAGACACCAGACGGCAGCACAGCAAAATATACTAGTATTTTCCAGTTTTTTTTATATATAAATACAGATAAAGGAAAACTTGTTTTCCGTCTGTATTTAGATGTAAAAATCCGGAAAAACGGAAAACCGGGAGCCCTAAATATAATACACCCACTTGGGGGAGAATATCATGAGCAATATGTATTTGGAAATATTGAAGATAAGAGGCAGTAGCTGGCAATAATATGGGATTCTATTTAACTTGTATGGATCAATTACCCACTTGGGATTTAATAATATTGTTTCCGTAATTTTTGCCTCGGCATCAAAATTGAATCGCCCATAATGAATTCAAATATATGTTGATTCGCAATTGGTCATGGAGTATAATAATTAATCAGCAACTGATGACAATGTAAATAAGATGTATATCAGCATAGCATTTTGCAATATTATATGCAACGTTGATTGTGAAATTACACTTGATATAGAATTAATAGAAAAGAAAAAAAGTACTAATATAGAGGCTTTCACCACTCAAAGATGGATGCCATCACACAGTCCTCTTTTGTTTTCCATTAGAACGTAGAATTTTTTTTTCAAGCACTTTATTTAAATATTCTGCTGTATGAGAAACATTCACCGGTGACCAAGACGAGTGTATCGTCGAAACGCATTGGGTTTTTCCTTTGGTTGGATATGAATAAAACTTCCAAGCACCTTAAATTGGCAGATATTTATTTCTTTGTATGGAGTGCACCGCGTAACTTTGATTACGGTGAGAGATGCAATTTGGTATGGGGTGTCCTTGAACCCTATGGTGCACCGATGCATATGGGTCCCGGCACGAATCAAGGAATGGGAGAAGGATATATATATATATATATATATATATATATATATATATTTTCTTTTTTTTTAACACAAATCTGCCAACTCCAACCTCCAAATGGCAATGAAGCAATGGCGCGAACACCTCTTCAGGTTGGCAAACATAGATTTTATTATCTCAATGAACTGTCAGAACGCGTTTCAGCTGTCAACGCAGCCTTGATGACATAGCGGAATGCTGGTTTGCCATGGTTTTAAGTACCACCCATAATGTCACGTGCTCCTCCATGGACATAGTAAACATACTTCACAAAGTGCCGAGTGCTACGATAAATTAAATAAATATACATGTGTGAAGCTGGGCTGTTGCTATTAAAAACACTTTCAAAGCAATAGTTTATATTAAATACCAGCCTGTATTATCTTAAAAACCTGCTCGTGATCAGTGTTTAAAATGAGTGTTTAAAACGAAGGAGGCAGAGGAACATTATTGAATACAATTAATACATTCTTGCCTAAAGTGCTTATAAATGGTTTGCCTACAGTCAAATTTTTCATGTTGTTCTAACAGCATAAATGCATTGATGACCAATTCTGAACCAATCAATTGTCCCTGTGCTTTATTCACATCTGGTACTCGTAGTATAAATGCCCTTTGTCAATTGACATCATTGTGATCAGTACATTGTATTGTTGAGCAATATGTAAATCTTTGCAGACTCACAGAACAATTAACAATTTGGCGATAGGTTACCTGGTAACAACAATCTTGTGATATATTACAGTAGCGAAGTATAGGTAAAATCATGCACATACTGTAGTGTATGCTTTATGAGGTCCTGAGTGAGTGCGGCCAGTCACATGTTTAATTATGGCATAGAATGCTGCTAATACATGTGTCTGATCACCTCTAACTATATATGCTTCTAAATCACATAGATGCCTCTAATATCCGTTTTTTGTAATAATGTTGTTGCGATAAACTCACAGGGCATATCAAGGTCATGTATTTAATAATTAGACGATAGGCAGGCATATTCTCATTAAATGCAACCATATCTGTATGCCCCCTTTATACGTTATAGAGCCCTATGCATTGTGCAAATATAGCAATATAAAGTGCAATGTGATTGACCTATTAAAGTGCAATTAGTGTTTAAAACCAAGAACCCATACTAGGTTTTAAAATCACTTCTATAAAACACTTCTAATAAAACAATATATTTTTGGGGGTTTTTAAAAAAAAAAAAGTTTTCTTTAAAGTTAATATTAGTGATCTTTGGATGGTAAATGTATTTAAAATACAAATCATGAGACTGAAGCTAACTAATAACTAAAATCTACCCTTACATATAAATAGATATAGTAGAAAAACAGCAAAAAACATAATTCAGTCCCGGGATAGATAATACTGATGTGGAAAATATAACCTTATTGGTTGTATAGGTAATAAAATGTAGGTCTTCAGTAGTATTAAGGCCATTGGGAGACTTACTATCGAACTCCATTATCATATGCGTTTCCAGTTTCCTCAATTTTAATTCTCTATTGCCTCCACGAGGAAGTACCGGACTATTGCCTCCACGAGGAAGTACCGGAATCGCTGCTACCACATAGTATTTTAAACAGCTGAGGTCGTTGTTATGTATTGCCTTAAAATAGCGTGCTATTGGGTAATTGTTATCATTGTTAACAATAGCATGCATATGCTGTAAAATATGTGTATGTACCAGGAGTTGTGTGCTCCCTATGTAGTTTAAACTACAGGTACATGTAAGAATGTATATAGCGAACTCTGTACGGCAAGTAAAATGGCCTCTGATTTCTCTTGGCTGTGTGCTGAATGGGACAGTGTAGTGGGTGGTATTGCTGCTAAATTTGCATGCTCTACATGTAGAACATTTAAAAAAAACACTCTTGGGTTTTAGCCAGGTTGTAGTCATAGTTAATTCTGGACTATTTTTGACTAATTCTGTCCTCATAGATTTAGCTCTCCTAAAAGTCAATGTGGGAGCTGTAGGTAAAATTGGTGCTAGCACACCATCCGTCCGTAGGATGGGCCAATTTTTCTTAATGATAGCTTGAACCTGTCTTTGTTGCTGACTGTAGGTAGCAATTAGCCTTGGAGCAGTGCAATCATCCTTACTTGTCTCATTTGTATCTTGTATTGTAGAACCTTTGTCTAAAAGGGAATCTCTTGACCGAAGTCCAGCTTTTTGGGTGGCTGCTTTAAGTAATTTGTCACTATATCCTCTTGCACTGAATCTTTCTAAGGCAGCAGTTGCCCATTTTTCATATTCAGCTTCTGTGCTACAAATAAATTCTTTTTAACCTCAGGAGCTCACCATAAGGAATACTGGCAATTTAGTGCTGTGGGTGGGAGCTAGTGGCATGTAGGGTACAATTGCCCGCTGTTGGCTTCTTATGTAGTGTTGTGTGTATTTCATTGGCTGCTATATATATATATATATATATATATATATATATATATATATATATATTACCTACTGGCGGTCGCCAGTAGGTATATATAGTTAGGATTTTTTCTCTATGGGTTTTTTGAAAATTCTATGTCTAATAACTTTGGCGTTTGTGGACGGAATTGGCTGAAATTTTCAGGAAAATGGCACATTTTGTTTCTGAGCAGCCCTTGAAAATTTGGGGGGGGTTCGTCCAGTGGGGGCCGAGAAAAAAGGGGGGTCCCAAAAGGTGTTTTTAACATTGAGTTTTCCATAGGGCGGTTGGCCTCACTTTTAGCCCGAACGGCTGAATGGATTTGCACGAAACTTGGCAAAATTGTAGGGACTGGTAGCCCGATGTGCCTTTTGTAGGTCTCAATATATGTGCTCCAGTGGATTTTGAGAAATTAACGTTTAAAAAAAGATATATATCTGTAACAGCGGACCGGGCAGCGGCCCAGGACGCGTACTTTTCGCGCAACGGAGCTTTGTGAAGCGAAGCTGATTGGTTCTCTGGCGTCTGTCAACATTCCAAACAGTCCGTAGCGGCCGCCATCTTGTCTCTCGGTAGGATCGAGAGACAAGAGGAGGCCAAAGCGAAGGGGCAAATGACCATAAGGGGGAATAGTAGATCCTCGCTGACCCCCTAGGTTTGATGTGGAGGTTTTAAAAGGGCCCCGCGGGGCAAAAAAAAAAAATAATAATAATAATCGAACGGCTGAATGGATTTGCACGAAACTTGGCAAAATTGTAGGGACTGGTAGCCCGATGTGCCTTTGCTAGGTCTCAATATATGTGCTTCAGTGGATTTTGAGAAATTAACGTTCAAAAAAAGATATATATCTGTAACAGGGCACCGCTTCGCGTACTTTTCGCGTTACGGAGCTTTGCGAAGCGAAGCTGATTGGCTCTCCGGTGTCTGTAAACATTCCAAACAGTACGTAGCGGCCGCCATCTTGTCTCTCGGTAGGATCGAGAGACAAGAGGAGGCCAAAGCGAAGGGGCAAATGACCATAAGGGGGCATAGTAGATCCTCGCTGACCCCCTAGGTTTGATGTGGAGGTTTTAAAAGGGCCCCGCGGGGCAAAAAAAAAAAATAATAATAATAATCGAACGGCTGAATGGATTTGCACGAAACTTGGTAAAATATTAGGGACTGGTAGCCCGATGTGCCTTTGCTATGTCTCAATATATGTGCTTCAGTGCATTTTGAGAAATTAACGTTCAAAAACAAGATATATATCTGTAACAGCGCTCCGCTTCGCGGAGATAAAATTATATCTGTATTACCTAGCTGTTGCTAACACCAGTTAGCGACGGCTAGTAGGAGATAGCGACCATCTTGGGTCCCACTTTGCATGTGAGTGATATTTATCACTAATGACATGCAAAGTGGGCATGCCAAGATGTTAGCGACTGGAAACAGTCGCTAACATCGCTATCTCCTAGGGACTGGTAGCCCGATGTGCCTTTGCTATGTCTCAATATATGTGCTTCAGTGCATTTTGAGAAATTAACGTTCAAAAACAAGATATATATCTGTAACAGCGCTCCGCTTCGCGGAGATAAAATTATATCTGTATTACCTAGCTGTTGCTAACACCAGTTAGCGACGGCTAGTAGGAGATAGCGACCATCTTGGGTCCCACTTTGCATGTGAGTGATATTTATCACTAATGACATGCAAAGTGGGCATGCCAAGATGTTAGCGACTGGAAACAGTCGCTAACATCGCTATCTCCTATTATCAACTTTTGGAAATATTCGAGATAAGCGCGAATATCTCCAAAAAGTAACAGCTGCCCTGAGCAGTTCTTAGCCATGTTATCCAATGGGAGGTGGATAACATGGCTAAGAGCATTAGCTCGGTAATGCATGAATATCGCTGAGTTTTCAGCGATATTAATGCATTGCGGTCGTTTTTTATCGTATTTGCGATAAACCTTGATAATAGCAAGGTTTATCTGCGATAATTTCTGACGGTAAAAAAATCTTTGCAATGCATCGTTAGGGATAAATATCGCTTAACTTTGGTAATATGCCCCAACGTCTGTTAACGTTCGATTCGAAGGAAATCAGGAATTGTTGAAAAACATTGTGTGCGCCATCTTGTCTTTTTTCAAATGCCACACTTTTGTCGTGCACGGCAGCCATTTTAGATGCCTTGACCAGACCCACTCTGTGCACGCTGTCGATCCTTAGCATGGCTCCCCACCCTCGCAAGCATCTCACCCAGGCAGTGGTCACCCCCGCTCTCTGTCTTATGCATGGGTAATAAACCTCCCCCCATCTGCGCTGCTCTTCCCTGAGAATCACACCCTGTGCCCGCCCGACACCTCCCTTTCGCCCTATTCCCTACCGCACCCTCTGACACTCCTTTTCCTCTGTGTCCGATTGTCCAGGCCGGTCCTAGGCTATCAGCTAGCCCTGCAGATGTAGTTTATGGCCACAGCTGTAAAGAATCACCCCTCTTCAAAGGAGTTATAGTAGATCAAGGCCCACACTCGATGAGATCCGTCACAGCAGAAGCGTTGCTATTATCTGAAAACCATCCTGTATTGTGATTGGGGAGGGGACCGAGCGTGAAGCGGAAGATTCCAGGGATGACTCTTTGTACATCAAAGTTTTTACAATTATGTGTCACATTAAAAATATATAGCACTCCGACAAAGTAGTAAGATTATAAAACTTTAATAATTTATAAATATATACAAGAAAACAAAAATAGTAATAACATATAAACATTTTTAGGGAAAAACAACGAAGTAGCGGTCGGCTGTGCGAATAGTCCCAACGCAGCACAACGTCCAGATTTCCGGCGTGGGGCGTCGCGGGGGGTGGGTCATCAGTAGCAAACTGTTGTGCGAATAGTTCCAAGGCAGCAGAACGCGCCGAAATCTAGATGACACGAAAGTGATGTCTAGTAAGTTGCCACCCAGCAAATAACGGCGTGGGGCGTCGCGGGGGGTGGGTCATCAGTAGCAAACTGTTGTGCGAATAGTTCCAAGGCAGCAGAACGATGGCACCAAGGTGATGTCCAGTAAGTTGCCGCACTGGTTTTGGTATCCTACAATGCTGCTCCGAATAACGGCGTGGGGCGCCCCGGGGGAGGCGGCGTGAACGGGCCTCTCCAGGTGGAGTCTCATCTGTTTTAGTGGGGCGCCCCTTTACCGTTTCAGTTGCCATTCCGTCCGCTTTTGGTCCACTGTGTCAAAATCCGCCATTCAGCTGAGTTGCGCCCACTCTTGCGGTGCAGCGATAGGCGGCTGCCACAGGACTCTCAAAATGGTGGCAGGCTCTTTCCTTTTTGGGCGTGGTCCACTGAAATGGCCCTGGGACACCTTGGATATCGGACGCTTGTCTGCTAGGTCTTGGACCCCATTCTCGAAAGCGTCCCCTCCGCCTTGAGAATTCATCAAAAGTTTTGGGGGCCCCGACTCCTGCAGGCTTCTGGTGGGGAGCGGCTGCCATGATTGCTCGCGGAATGACCACGACGGAGCTACGAGATGGTGGTGCTCTCATGCTGACGCCAGTTTAGTCTGAAACATCCAGAAACAAGGTGGGGCTTTCATCGTTTGGGGGGAAAAAAAAGTTTTCATCCAATGAAAAGTGTTGTTTTTAGGTCATATGATCAAGCCTTCCATCATTAGGAAACCAAAAGTAAAATGAACCAATGAAAAGTTTTATAAACAAGTCACATGACCTGTTATGCGGCATAGGGTATAAAATGCGGAGAAAATACGTTGGCACGTGAGGCGGCGTCAGTAGCGGACCGATGTGCGAATAGGCCGAAGGCAATACAACGCGCCAAGATCCGGATGGCACCGAGGTGGTGTCCAGCAAGTTGCAGCACTGGTGTGGCCATCCTACAATGCTGAAAGTCGGCGTGGGGCGCCCCGTTGGCCTGTGAGTTTGCGTCAGTAGCGGACCGATGTGCGAATAGGCCGAAGGCAGCACAACGCGCCAAGATCCGGATGGCACCGAGGTGGTGTCTAGTAAGTTGTCGCACTTCTGTGGCCATCCTACAATGTTGAAAGTCGGCGTGGGGCGCCCCGTTGGCCTGTGAGATGGCGTCAGTAGCGGACCGATGTGCGAATGGGGCCAAAGGCAGCGCAACAATATTTTCTGACTGACACCACAAGGCGCTGAGATGCCAAGATCCGGATGGCACCGAGGTGATGTCTAAGTTGCGGACTGATGTGCGAATGGGGCCAAAGGCAGCGTAACAATATTTTTTGTATGGAAGATACCACTAGGCGTTGAGATGCCAAGATTCGGATGGCACTGAGGTGATGTCTAGCAAGTTGCTGTACTGGTGTGGTCATCCTACAATGCTGAAACTCGGCGTGGGTCGCCCCATTAGCCTGTGAGATGGCGTCAGTAGCGGACCGATGTGCGAATAGGCCGAAGGCAGCACAACGCGCCAAGATCCGGATGTCACCGTGGTGGTTTCATAGTTGAGAGGCACTTCATCTGCAGTGGGGCGCCGAGATCCGGATGGCACCGAGGTGATGTCTAGCAAGTTGCTGTACTGGTGTGGTCATCCTACAATGCTGAAACTCGGCGTGGGTCGCCCCATTAGCCTGTGAGATGGCGTCAGTAGCGGACCGATGTGCGAATAGGCCGAAGGCAGCACAACGCGCCAAGATCCGGATGTCACCGTGGTGGTTTCATAGTTGAGAGGCACTTCATCTGCAGTGGGGCGCCGAGATCCGGATGGCACCGAGGTGATGTCTAGCAAGTTGCTGTACTGGTGTGGTTATTCTACAATGCTGAAACTCGGCGTGGGGCGCCCCATTAGCCTGTGAGATGGCGTCAGTAGCGGACCGATGTGCGAATGGGGCCAAAGGCAGCGCAACAATATTTTCTGAAGAGAAGACACCAAAAGGTGCTGACATTCCAAGATCCGGATGGCACCGAGGTGGTGTCTAGCAAGCTATGCAGTTGAGTTGTGTGCGCACTTGCGGCGAATAGGTCGAAGGCAGCATAACAATGTTTTCTGAATAGGAGACACCACAAGGCGTTGAGATTCGGTTACCACCGAGGTGATGTCTAGCAAGTTGCCGCACTGGTGTGGCCATCCTACAATACTGCTCCGAATAACGGCGTGGGGTGCCCGAAGGGGGGGGGAGCCGGCGTGAATGGGCCTTCCTAGGTGGAGGCTCGTCTGCTGTAGTGGGGCGCCCCTTTACCGTTTCAGTTGCCATTCAGCTGAGTTTCGGCTGCTCTTGATGCTACAGCGACAGGCGGCTGCAAGAGGACTCTCAAAATGGCGGCCTGTTCTTTGGATTTGGGCCTGGTCCACTAAAATGGCCCTGGGACACCTTAGAACTCGGACGCTCGATTTTTTTTCCCTTTCCTGTACATGCAAAAAAAGGTAAATGCCCGGTACGTTACACGCTTCATCTGCCACGATGAACTCTCCAGAGGAACCGAAAAAAAATATAGTTGTGGTAACTATACCATGCATCGTCATATGGAGAGGTGGCACCAATTAATTATAGTGCTGCATAAAAGAGAGATTTGGAGGAGAACCCCTGACCTGCTAGTACATTCATCAAAGAAGTGGCACTGAGAGCTTCAGAGGCAAGGGAAACGGTCCCAAATATTTAGAAGAACTTTGGAAAGATTAAAATGACATGTTTAGATTGTGGCAAATTAATTTCATGTGGACAGATGAGTGTTACTCTAATAAATACAGCATATGAACATCATCATAGTCGATGGTTGGTAGAGACATTTTGACTATATCCTGGACCTGCTCGTCCTCGCCCAAAATGGCGCCGGAATAAATGGGACTCGTAACTCCTTGTTGTGTACTGGTTGCAGAACCTTGAAATCACGAGATACGTATGCAGTTTTGAAGCACATGGCGGGCGGGGACGAGAATTGATTGAATATTTCGACATCCCTATTGATATTAAGTTCTGATGTGTTATTGATTACTGTACTGTTGAAAGTTCGAATTAACGTCACCCATGGTACTTGCCCGCAAATGTATATCTAGATAATTTTATTGTAACTGGCCCTGTCGTATTTTAATTATAAAATGTACGTCCACCGATTCCGTAACTGTTAGACACCTTAGTTCTTGCAACCTAATGGCCCGCCCGTTACGTTCCTCTACAGTGTAAATGTCTATTCATCATATACGATTACAGTTTGCTCTGTGGCAGGCCCACGTGGTTATAGGCTCGTATTTGTATAATGAAATTTTCACAATAAAGGTTTTTAAAAGAAAACATGGTTGTAGTATATACATTGGTAAAGTTTTTAATAATAGTGACTGTTTTAGAATCATTAAAAGGCAAGTGAAATAAAGCACACCAATTACATGAAGGGTAAAAGGTATAATACGAAGGAACGCAGTAAAGATAAATGGTCAAGGGCTGTTGTGTTTTCTATTCCTGCAACATAAAGTGATCGATAAGAATCTCATATTCAGGCGTATCGGCGACTAAGACAGCAGGTCGACCCTCTTTTGCTCAACGGCTCCGTCATGGGACGAAGAAACGCTCTTTTTCTCGAAAAAAGAATATATTTTACTTGCAGGACAGTTGTAAAATTTCCGGGAAAGTACATTAGCCTGGAACATTATAACATATATTTAAGAAAAAATAATGTTCGGAAGTAATGAAAAGCGTAATTTTTAGGTCATATGACCAAGCCTTTCATCATTACAATAAGAAAAGTAAAATGAACCAATGAAAAGTTTTATTAACAAGTCACATGACTTGTTATGCTTACGTTACGCGCTGCGCGCCCCGGATGACTTCCGGATGCGCTAACGCGGCGCGTCATATGACGCATTACGCGACAACGCAGGTACAGAATATAGTCAAAATGTCTCCACCAACCAGCAGTCGGAACACAACCCCTTTCAGCAGGCTAAATAGTTCTGTTAAATGACAACAGAAGGGACAGGCAACAAGAACCATCAGTCAAAGAGGGGAGGGCTAGTTCTTCTCTACCGGGTTACATTGGGGCGCTACCGGAACTGATCGAATTGGTAGTCTACAGTGTTTCTGGATGTTTCAGACTGAAGCTGGGGTTAGCATGAGAGCAGCACCATTTCGTAGCTCCGTCGTGGTCATTCCGCAACCAATCATGGCAGCCGTTCTTTATCGTTATTTTGGGCGGGGTGGGTGGCGGAGCCGAGCTGTTTTGCAGCCATCATTGTGTGGAGTTCAGTGCATCTCACTAGTTTTGTATTTGTCATGAGGGGTTGTTCCTAATGTTTCTATTTTAGCGAGGTCAAAAAGAGATCCCATTAGTGGCCTACTGATTTTGCTCGATTCCTTTTCTTTTTTTTTTACACGATTTTTCGTTATCTGCAAAGACTAAACAGAGTATTGCGACTCTGTGTTTGTTTGTAAATAGAGAATGAACCAAAGAGAACTAATTCTAAAACAGTAAATACTTGGATAACAATCAATCAAATGGAGAGAGAAGCAGGCACGACGGATTACAATGGGGGCAAAGGCCTGCGTTAACTACCTTTCACTATCTGCAAAGAGAGAGTACTCCTAATAGAAATGAGGGGGGGGGGGCACCATTCAAAGCAGATCAGTGTGCATAAACACGAAAATGTTTTCACTTACCATGTACTTGACATTCGACAGCTTATGATATTTGCTATTAAAAAACCATTGAAATTCACTGAAAAAACCATAGGTTATAGACCATATATAGTTAGGAATTAGCATTTACAAAACCTTGAAAATTCACTGAAAAAACCATAGGTTATAGACCATATATAGTTAGGAATTAGCATTTAAAAAACCTTATTTTACTCACACAAAACCATTGAAATTCCATATATAGTTAGTTGCACTAACTATATATCGCGCACCCGCAATCCACTGCTGATCATGTCACATATTACATCATTCATGACATGGTCAGTGACATCACTGATGACATCACTGATAACATCTCAAATGACATCACTGATGACATCACTGATGACATCTCATTTGACATCATTCTTGTGCTAATACGATAAACCTCTTCAGACTCTAATATAACCTTAGATACACTCAGTGTATACAGACACTCACACACTGCCACTCATCCATGGAGTTACTCACACACCCAGTCAGTCATGCAAAGAAACAATCTCACCTCCATTTCTTCAACTATACAGTTAAACACACCTTACTTATTGAAACATATACTAACACATATTTACTCTCTTATACAATCCCTGATACAAGTTCACAATGATCGATACAACTACTCACTCATTCAGTGGCTCTCATGCACAGTTATTTATATATGCCAACTCTCACATGTACTGTGTTTTACATATGTACTTACTATGACATGTAGCATTGAGATATCCATTCACTCATCAATACACTCATGCACACAGTCAACTGCCCATGTAGCTGTTTCCACATGCACTCTTGAACTCATACACCTAGTGAATAAACTGCTCACACATCTATGCATAGAGTCACACACCTTCCAGCCACCCCTACACAAACTCAATCTCCCATAGAAATACTTGGGCAACCAATTAATAACACATATAGCCTCTCGTATAGCTAATGATCAACACATGCAGCAGTTTACAGAACAACAGACATAATGATGCACAAATTAAGACAGTTTAGTCACTAACCCATGCATTCAGTGAGACACATTTAATCACTCACTCATACAGTCAGTCACGCACCTACTAAATCCTTCATCCAGACACTTATACATCCACTCATTCTTCAATATGTAAAACATATTTAAACTTTACAAAAACACACAGACATTAGATGATGTCATCAGTGATGTCATTTGAGATGTCATCAGTGATGTCATTTGAGATGTCATCAGTGATGTCATCAGTGATGTCACTGACCATGTCATGAATGATGTAATATGTGACATGATCAGCAGTGGATTGCGGGTGCGCGATATATAGTTAGTGCAACTAACTATATATGGAATTTCAATGGTTTTGTGTGAGTAAAATAAGGTTTTTTAAATGCTAATTCCTAACTATATATGGTCTATAACCTATGGTTTTTTCAGTGAATTTTCAAGGTTTTGTAAATGCTAATTCCTAACTATATATGGTCTATAACCTATGGTTTTTTCAGTGAATATATATATATATATATATATATATATATATATATATTGTGGTGTCAGGAAATCAACACTGGCCTTATCTATATGCGATGTAAATTTTTGATTGCTGTCGTTAGTGTTGATTTCTGAAATGAAAAGTTCTGCACTTTTAACATCACCATCCCATACAATGAAGACATCATCAATATAGCGATACCATTTTACTACATGTGTGTCCACCATCTGTTTGTATTACCCACAGAGAGCCTGCTTCTCCCACCAGCCCACGTGTAAACACGCGTAGCTGGGGGAGAAGCAGGCTCCCATGGCAACTCCTCTACACTGCTTGTACACTTGTCTGTCTAACATAAAAAAGTTATTAAAAAGGCTCCATTTGATCAATTCCAATAATATAATGTTGTGGTTGTAACAGTTTAAAGGCCTAGTGTCTAAAAAAATGTTTGACAGCTTCCAATCCTCTTTGGTGCTCTATGCTCGTATATAGCGATTCAATGTCTAAGACAATCAGTAGATAATCTTCCTTCCAGGTAATTTGTTTTAGTTTTTTCAAAAAATCCCCAGTATCTTTAATGAATGTGGGAAGCTTAAATACATGGGATTGGAGAAAGTAGTCTATATACCAACTGATGTTTTCACACATTCCTTCTATCGCCGATATAATTGGTCTTACGGGCACAGGTAAAGTCTCCTTATGTATCTTAGGGATTCGAGACATGATGGGCATTATAGGGAATTTCTTATACAAAAAGATATATTCCTTGTTGGAGATAAATTCCTGGCTCTTATAGCTCATTAGCATTTTTTCCAGGTGTCTTTTAACTTGGTATAGTCTGTTAATGAAGATTTTGTGTAGCAAGTAATGTCCCTCAACTGGCGTAGTGCTTCCTTCTTATAGTCATTACGGGGCCAAATCACCAGGTTACCACCTTTGTCTGATTTATTTATAAAGATTTCTTGATTGTTTTTAAGTTTGGTGATAAGCTTCTCGTATTCCTTTTCTCGATATTTCATTTTGTTCTTATTGCAAGTATTATTTACCCGATGGTATTGGACTTTGAGATCTTCAACTGTTCTTTCTTGGAAGATATCGATTGTGTCCTTTGGCATCATGGGGCAAAATGTAGATTTATTCTTGAAAGGACTCATACCCACACTTGGCTCTATAAGGTTAAGTGTATTGACTCTTTCCTGAGTTGAAATTACTGCTGTATTGTCTAGCAAAGAGGAAGCATTCATCCTCAGTTCATGCATAGTAGCTAGAATTCCTGCATCAGATGCTTCCAAATTCTCAGCTATGCCATCTTGTCTTCAAGCATCATTGGCTTTGTTGTGCTGTTGGGCACTGTCTTTAATAGTGAAAAATGTCTTTAGTTTTAATTTTCTTATATAGGAAAAAATATCCACTTGTGTTTTGCTGTAACTAAAGTTACTCCCTGGGCAAAATGAAAGGCCGAGGGCCAGAAGTTGGTTTTCAGCTTTACTCAGGTTAACTGTGGACAGGTTGATGATGGTGTTGTCTTGTAGCGCCTGTGCCACTGCCCTCTTTTCGGTTTTGCACCTTCGGAGTTTGCACCTGGCTTTGCGCCTTTGATTTCTTCTGGTCCGAATTGCTTGCCTGGATTCCGCGGTCTCAGAGTCTGCCGCTGATCGTACGCTAAAAAATTAAGCTCTTCTCCTGGTTTTAATATATTTCTTTCATCATCTAAGTTGAGGGCAATATAACTTCCATCCTCTGATCCGCTTTCACTGGTTAAGGACACGGCATCTGAAGCTGATGATTCTGCATTATTTGGTATTGAATTTGCCTCTGCTGCCGGGCCCCTTGTTGTTTATGCTGTTTCTTGCAGTCGCATTTTTTTCGCATTTTCATAGCGCCGGGCAAATGTGAAAATCTGCCCTTGGTCATAATCATCTTTGTCCCGGGCAAATTTGTGGACATTTCTTAGTTTAATTTTTTCTTCTTGTTTTTTAATCCTCTCTTGGATTTCTTTTTTTGTTTTCACTATGTACTCTGTTTGCTCCAATTTTGCAATCTGTTCATTTAGTTTTTTAATTTCTATGAACAAAGCATCTCGATCGATTTTGCCATACTTAACTAAGATTTTGACTAGATTCATTGAAGTAGCCGGGTTGGATTCAGCCCACTCGTTCAGCATTTCCGGGTTAGGATTTTCAAAGCTTGGTGCTAATAAAATTCTCAAACCTCTTGGTATACGACCGACTTCCATATATTTCTCGAAGGATTTTTGCTCCCACCATTTTGTCATTTCTGATCTTTGACATTTTTCAAATGCCTTAAACAGTGACTTAGCATCCCCTTCTATCGCACTTGTATGTTCTTTTTGTTGACGCTTTGAAACATTTGGTAGGTTTTTAAATAGTTTGTCAGCTTCAGCCTCACGTTCACATAGTGCATTCTCTGACATGTTCATATTTTATGAGAGTGGCGCTTGAATTACATGATGCAAATCTTCATGTGCTGCCACTAATTGCCACGCCAACCGTTACCTCCCCACCTGTGCTCACACAGCTTAATGCTTACTCACCGCCACAAAGCTGCTCAAGGCGCGTCCTCCGACCCAGCCTTTTACCGCCTCGCGGTCAGCAACGATTTACGTGGAGACACAGGGGGCCTCTGCCAGTATTCCTCCAGGAATATTTCGTACAAGTTGGCTGATAGCAGCGGCCTTCTTACAGCGAAGGGGTTCGTAACCGGAAGCAGACCCACTTCCGTTTTGAAATTGAACACAAATCTGCCGACTCCAACCTCCAAACGGCAATGAAGCAATGGCGCGAACACCTCTTCAGGTTGGCACAGATAGATTTTATTATCTCAATGAACTGTCACAATGCGTTTCGGCTGTCAACGCAGCCTTGATCACTTAGCGGAATGCTGGTTTGCCATTGTTTTAAGTACCACCCATAGTGTCACATGCTCCCCCATGGACATAGTAAACATACTTAACAAAGTGCAGAGAGCTAAAATAAATTAAATAAATATACATGTGTAAAGCTGGGCTGTTGCTATTAAAAACACTTTCAAAGCAATACAGTTTATATTAAATACCAGCCGGTATTATCTTAAAAACCTGCTGGAGATCAGTGTTTACAATGAGTGTTTAAAACGAAGGAGGCAGAGGAACATTATTGAATAGAATGAATAAATTCTTGCCTAAAGTACTTATAAATGGTTTGCCTACAGTCAAATGTTTCATGTTGTTCTAACAGCATAAATGTATTGATGACCAATTCTGAACTAATCAATTGTCCCTGTGCTGTATTCACATTTGGTACTCGTAGTATAAATGCCTTTTGTCAATTGCCATCATTGTGATCAGTATATTGTATTGTTGAGCAATATGTAAATCTTTGCAGACTCACAGAACAATTAACAATTTGGCGATAGGGTACCTGGTAACAACAATCTTGTGATATATTACAGTAGAGAAGTATAGATATAATCATGCACATACTGTAGTGTATGCCTTATGAAGTCCTGAGTGAGTACGGCCAGTTACATATGTTTAATTATGGCATAGAATGCTGCTAATACATGTGTCTGATCACCTCTAACTATATGTGCTTCTAAATCACATAGATGCCTCTAATATCCGTTTTCTGTAATGATGTTGTTGCGATAAACTCACAGGGCATATCAAGGTCATGTATTTAATAATTAGACTATAGGCAGGCATATGCTCATTAAATGCAACCATATCTGTATGCCCCCTTTATACGTTATAGAGCCCTATACATTGTGCAAATATAGCAATATCAAGTGCAATGTGATTGACTTACTAAAGTGCAATTAGTGTTTAAAACCAAGTACCCATATTAAGTTTTAAAATCACTTCTATAAAACACTTCTAATAAAACGATATACTTTTTTGGATTTTTAAAAAAAGTTTTCTTTAAAATCAATATTAGTGATCTTTGGATGGTAAATGTATTTACAATACAAATCATGAGACTGAAGCTAACAAATACCTAAAATCTACCCTTAAATATAAATAGATATAGTAGAAAAACAGCAAAAAACATAATTCAGTGCTGGGATAGATAATACTGATGTGGGAAATATAACCTTATTGATTGTATAGGTAATAATGTAGGTCTTCAGTAGTATTGAGGTCATTGGGAGACTTACTATCAAACTCCATTATCATATGTGTTTCCAGTTTCCTCAATTTTAATTCTCTATTGCCTCCATGAGGAAGTACCGGAATCGCTGCTACCACATAGTATTTTAAACAGCTGAGGTCGTTGTTATGTATTGCCTTAAAGTGGCGTGCTACTGGGTAATTGTTATCATTGTTAACAATAGAACGCAAATGCTGTCAAATACGTGTATGTACTGGGAGTTTTGTGCTCCCTATGTAGTTTAAACTACAGGTACATGTAAGGACGTATATAGCAAACTCTGTGCAGCAAGTAAAATGGCCTCTGATTTCTCGTGGCTGTATGCTGAATGGGACAGTGTAGTGGGTGGTATTGCTGCCAAATTTGCATGCTCTACATGTAGAACATTTAAAAAAAACACTCTTGGGTTTTAGCCAGGTTGTAGTCATAGTTAATTCTGGACTATTTTTCACTAATTCTGTCCTCATAGATTTAGCTCTCCTAAAAGTCAATGTGGGAGCTGTAGGTAAAATTGGTGCTAGCACACCATCCGTCCGTAAAATGAGCCAATTTTTCTTAATGATAGCTTGAACCGGTCTTTGTTGCGGACTGTAGGTAGCAATTAGCCTTGGAGCAGTGCAATCATCCTTACTGGTCTCATTTGTATCTTGTATTGTAGAACCTTTGTCTAAAAGGGAATCTCTTGACCGAAGTCCAGCTTTTTGGGTGGCTGCTTTAAGTAATTTGTCACTATATCCTCTTGCACTGAATCTTTCTAAGGCAGCAGTTGCCCATTTTTCATATTCAGCTTCTGTGCTACAAATTCTTTTTAACCTCAGGAGCTCACCATAAGGAATACTGGCAATTTAGTGCTGTGGGTGGGAGCTAGTGGCATGTAGGGTACAATTGCCCGCTGTTGGCTTCCTATGTAGTGTTGTGTGTATTTCATTGGCTGCTATATATATATATATATATATATATATATATATATATATATATATATATATATATATATATATATATATATATATCCAGCTCCTGTACACCAACAACACGAGTCACTCCAATAGCGGGTGCTTTGAACGCGGCGGTGTCCCGCGATACAAATGATAGCTCCAAATCCTCCGAAAAATACCCAGCCGGGCCAGACAGAAGAAAATAGCACTCACGGGATTCAGGCAGCTTGACAGCACGGATTATTTATTTAAACAGCTCTTTTCTTAAGACTCGTGATTTAGATTTAAATCACGAGTCTTAAGAAAAGAGCTGTTTAAATAAATAATCCGTGCTGTCAAGCTGCCTGAATCCCGTGAGTGCTATTTTCTTCTGTCTGGCCCGGCTGGGTATTTTTCGGAGGATTTGGAGCTATCATATATATATATATATATATATTGTGGTGTCAGGAAATCAACACTGGCCTTATCTATATGCGATGTAAATTTTCGATTGCTGTCGTTAGTGTTGATTTCTGAAATGAAAAGTTCTGCACTTTTAACATCACCATCCCATACAATGAAGACATCATCAATATAGCGATACCATTTTACTACATGTGTGTCCACCATCTGTTTGTATTGCCCACCGAGAGCCTGCCCCTCCCACCAGCCCATGTGTAAACACCCGTAGCTGGTGGAGAAGCAGGCTCCCATGGCAACTCCTCTACACTGCTTGTACACTTGTCTGTCAAACATATATATTATATATATATATATATATATATATATATATATATATATATATATATATATATATATATATATATATATATATATATATATATATATATATATATATAAAATAGACAGCAATAAGACAGTAATTTCGTTGTGGTGTGGGATTGCAAAGGCACACCTTTGAGAAAGGTCAGATGTTTTGACCGAAACGCGTCAGGAAATGCCTTCCATTAAATGCAGATAACTTACCATTCACCATTGGAATTGCGGCTCATTTCTTTTCCGTGAGGAGAGGGTTGGAAGAATATATATACAGATGTAGTGAACAAGGCGGACTTGTCTGCCGAAACACGTCTGATCGTTTACATTGGTGAATAATAGCCTTTGTTGTTTACACCAGAAACATAAAATCTATTGTTTATACCCACTACCTGTATGGATTCGCCCATCTATGGGCTCTATTGCACAATCTGTGATAATTCCTAGGTTGTACATACTGATATTCCAAGATGGCGCCTAGAGCGACTAGAGTGGGGTTGTCCTCTTTCTATATCTATGTATAGAGTAAGGAAGTGAAAATGTTGTATTTAATCCACCTAAAAGTGTTAATCACTGTTACCACACTGACGAAGGCAACGCGCCGAAACGCGTCTGTGGAGAGTGCCTGTGTGAAATAAACCTGCACGTTGGAAAGTACCCCTCGAGTGCTGTTGTCTTCTTTTGAAACGAAGAGGAATTGGAGCGTTATGTTATGCGGTGTCCTGCAAGCCGCTGACAGCACCCACCCACGAGTGAGCAGTTTTTCCCAGCAGGAAAGGAGCGTTTTTTCAACATAAACTGCGCACCGCCGCCTCCCGCCATCAACAGAGGGAAGCGATCTGCCGAGGGCGGAGTACGGAGGAAGACGTTCGGTTGCGGATCGCAGCTGGAGGCTTCCCGAGGAAGACGCCGTCTGGTAAGCGCTGCTAAAGGATGTTTACCCCCACTGTCTGTACATGCGTACAGTGAAGCGTACAGTGGAGCGGGCATTGCGGCAGGGTGTCCGAGAGCGAAATCGCACGGGCAGGGGCGCAGGCACTCTCACTAAGTCTCAGTGTAGCTCGGAGCAAAGAGTGCTCGAAACTACATAGTGAGACGTGGAGAACTAATTCTGCAGGCAGTTACTGACATGTTTACCGATGCCGAACGCCACACAGCGGCACAAGGAATGTTTAAACGGCGAGAACAGCCGCCGGCTACAGCGGCAGGCACATCAGCAGAACCGACTTGTGACAAGTTAACAGCGGTCATGGTGAAACTGGAGAGGCTCTATGAGCGTGAAGTACGCAAGTGGTGGGAGGCGACTAGCCTCACCAACTATGTAGAAGAAGGAAGGGTACCTAGGGGCTTGAGGGTGCATACAGTCCCATCTTATGAGCACCCGGATCCACAATTGCTCACTGACTGGTTCGAACATACAGCCACGTACTGCGAAGGGACCCTGAAAATCCTGATAAAATATGCATGGAGCGACCGTGAGAAAGTATTGGCTGAGATTTCATTAATCAATGATGAATTAGACAAAGAAAAGGACTCGAGTACCATATTGTTAATTACTGAGAAGAAAGAACAAATGAAAGCCCGTCTGGTGAAATATGAGACCAAAATAAGAAATCGGAAGCAAGAAAAGTACGAGCGGGATGCCAATGATTACTTAACAGGACGTGTCCTCACCTATGCCAAGAAATTTGACGCCCCACGCAAGGCCCTATTGAAAAGCTCAGGTGCAACCACTGGAACATCCACAACACCGGACATCGCCACCTCGGAGTCTGAGGTAACTGAAAACGAGTCAGGCGATGAGCAAGCTGAGCAATCACAACAACGGGGACAAAATCGCGGAATGCAACAGGGCAGGAGTAAGAAAACCCCTTTTCAAGAGGAGTACGAAATGATCAAGAGCACGTGGCTCCGGGGAGGAAAGAACAAACCCCCGGACACGGAGGAGCTGGGAACAGGAGTACCAGGAGGACGAGGAGGTCAGGGGGCGGAAAGAGGAGGAAGAGGAGGGACAAGAAACTCTCGCTGGGTCAACCGCAATCGCACCAAGAAATAGTGACATCAGATGCGACTGGCTCACAAGAACAAGCCAATCTAACAGTTGTTAATTTGACGTCCACACAACTGACTGAACAAGAAACTGAAGTTCTCAGTTTAGGATTAACCTTCTGCCCCAATAAAGAACTGGAATATACCCAAACCAGGATTGACCTGTTTCGCTTTACGCGAAAACTAAAACTACATAAGTATTTTAAATTACGACCCCATACCCAAGATCCCAATAAAAAGAAGGGGGCTAGAATAACAGCAACAGATGCACTGAGCAGTAGAGATCTAGCAACAGTAGAAGCTCTGGAAGATCTTGAAAGAGAAGACATACTAGACGTACAACATTTGGATACTGCTCAAAGGGCAGAGATGCAAGGAATCGATCAAGAGAGGGAGGAGAGTAATTTCAAACCTCCTTCCGTATTTGTTCCTCAGTCTCCGTGGGACGCTGTGGACGCGTTTAGTGAAGCTATGATAAATGACCTCATGAGATACCGCAAGTCTAACCACACCAGTCACAACTTCAACATCACTGAACAGCAATATGAGGCATTAATGAACCTAAAGAAAGACAATAATATCGTGGTGAAACCTTCTGATAAAGGTGGGAACGTTGTTTTATTGAGTAGGGACTATTACAAGACCGAGGCATTGAGACAGCTCTCTGACGATAACTTTTACATCAAGTGTACTATGAATACGTACCAACAGAGCATCAAAGAGTATGATACTCTTATCAAAAAATGGTACGACCTACAGATGCTGGGTAAAGATGAACACTTATTCCTACGCAACAACTGTCCAATGATTCCCACCTTTTATCATCTACCTAAGCTGCACAAGAGTAAAGAGAGTCCACCCGGACGTCCCATTATCTCTTCAATCGGCAGCTTGACAGAGAACATGTCACGCTTCATAGACAATATCCTTTTCCCTCTGGTGTTAAATCTAAAATCGTATGTCAGGGACACAAAGGATTTCCTGATGAAAATACAAGATCTGCAGTGGAATCCAGGATATCTGCTTGTAGTGCTTGACATTACAAGCTTATATACAATCATTGAACACCAACAGGGCTTGAAAGCAATAAGACATGCTCTAGAACAGCGCCAGGTGCGCTTCGCCAGACACAATCTCATGATACTGGAATTTGTTGAATTCTGCTTAACCCACAATGTATTCCTGTTCGAAGAACAACTGTACCTACAGAAGTCAGGGACGGCGATGGGTACCTGCTTCGCTCCCAGCTACGCGAACCTTTTCGTGGGCTGGTGGGAGGAGCAGGTACCCAGGAGCTGCAAGGTTGGGCAGGAGGTGGGCACTATCGTGTGTTGGCATCGCTACATCGATGACCTTTTCATCGTTTGGAACGGCAATGCTACAACAGCCACTGAATACATCAAGTCGCTCAATAACAACAATCTCAACTTACACTTTTCGGGATCTATTTCTCCTGTGGCAGCGGAGTATTTAGACCTGAAGGTGTTTGTTGAAGATGGGCAACTACACACGAGCCTATTTAGGAAAGAGACTGCTGGCAATTCTACACTCTTTGCCAGCAGCAGCCACCCACCACAACTTATCAATAGCATTCCCTACGGAGAGCTTTTGAGAATTCGTAGGAACTGTTCCAGAGATTCGGATTTCGAGGCGGCTGCCTCTGAATGTGTATCCCGCTTCAAGGTAAGGGGATATGGCGAAGACCTACTACATGATACGCTGAGAAGGGTAAAAAAGATACCAAGAGGGAGTCTACTCACTGCCAGACCAGATGGATCAGGCCGTGATAGAAACAGAACCACTACCATCAATAAATTTAGGTTGATCACCCCCTATTCCACTGGAGCTAATGACCTGAAAAGAATGCTTAAAAAGAACTGGCATATTCTGCAAACGGACATTATATTAAAGGATGATCTTCCCCCTAATCCATTAGTTACATTCAGTAAAGCAAGGTCTGTGGGTCTGTGATCTTCTCATCGCTGGCGTGCTGAGTGGTCGCTCCCCAGTCTCCCTGGCGAGATCTGGTATCGTTGCGCTGCTATTTGATTGTTAACCCACTTTAAAACAATTGCCTGTAGACTGCCTTGTCTGCCGCTTCACTTTGCTAGCGTTTATAATCACCACAGTGACTTTCACTTTTTAGCGCGATAACTCCCGGCGCTCTGCATTGTGCTTGTGCTGCATTTTGATTGTTAACCCATTTTAAATAATTGCCTGTAGACTGCCTTGACTGCCGCTTCGCTTTGCTAGCGTTTATAATTGCCACAGTGACTTTCACTTTTTAGTGCGATAACTCCCAGCGCTCTGCATTGCTCACCCCTCCGCTGCCATTTTGTTTGTATTTGTTGTTGTGCTCGTTGTTGAAAACCGTCCTCTGTAGCCCGCCCCGCCTCCCAGCTGAGCCGCCCTCCCACTGACTACATACAGCGCTCCCATACCTGGAAGCGCTGTGATCCTCTCATCGCTGGCGTGCTGAGTGGTCGCTCCCCAGTCTCCCTGGCGAGATCTGGTATCGTTGCGCTGCTATTTGATTGTTAACCCACTTTAAAACAATTGCCTGTAGACTGCCTTGTCTGCCGCTTCACTTTGCTAGCGTTTATAATCACCACAGTGACTTTCACTTTTTAGCGCGATAACTCCCGGCGCTCTGCATTGTGCTTGTGCTGCATTTTGATTGTTAACCCATTTTAAATAATTGCCTGTAGACTGCCTTGACTGCCGCTTCGCTTTGCTAGCGTTTATAATTGCCACAGTGACTTTCACCTTTTAGCGCGATAACTCCCAGCGCTCTGCATTGCTCACCCCTCCGCTGCCATTTTGTTTGTATTTGCTGTTGTGCTCGTTGTTGAAAACCGTCCTCTGTAGCCCGCCCCGCCTCCCAGCTGAGCCGCCCTCGCCCCTCCCCCTCCATCATCCGTTTATGACAGCTGCTTCTGCGCGCAGCGATCGCGCCCCAGTCGCGCCGAAGGTGCACCAAAGGTAAGCCCGCCTACGCCCGTCCGCGCCTGGCCCGCGCCCAGCGCCAGACCCCCTGGTCCTCGTAATGCCCTCCCCTCCCGCATTACTTACGATGCCACCACCCTCCTAGCCCTTAACCCCGGCCGCTCCCCCACCTGCGTCCAAGCCGCTCCTGGACACACCCACGGACCTTTCTCATGCAACTCCTGCAAATTCTACGGCACCGACAACAACTCCGCTACGATCACACAACAGATATTCGTACCCAACCACCTACAATGCATCTTGCTCAACACTCGATCGGTCCACAGGCACGCCATTGACCTCTGGAATCTACTAGACACCATCTCTCCGGACGTCGCCTTCCTAACAGAAACATGGATGAACGCCTCTTCTGCCCCAGACATCACCATTGCCATCCCAGAAGACTATAAGATCATACGCAAGGACCGTACCGGCCACACAGGAGGAGGTATCGCTATCGTCCATAAGAAATCCATCCGCATCTCTACCAGCTCAGACGTCAACCTCGCCAACTCTGAACACCTTCACTTCCAGATCCACATCGACCCCAAAACCACACTCAGAGGCACCCTCCTTTACAGGCCACCAGGACCCCGCGCAAAGTTTAGTGAGGACATCACGGACTTCATCACTCCACACGCGCTCCCCTCCAAGGATTACATCCTTTTGGGCGACCTCAACTTTCACCTTGAAAAGAACAACGACCGCAACACCACCACCCTTTCGGACAACCTCGCCAACCTCGGACTTAAACAGCTTGTCACTACCCCCACCCACATCGCAGGTCACACACTCGACCCTATCTTCACCTCAAGCAAACATGTCTCCTTCAGCCACACCACAGCTCTCCTTTGGACTGACCACAGCTGTGTTCACTTTACCTACAACAAGCCCACATCCAACAACCATCCTCAACCTACTCTGCAAAGAAACTGGAACAAAATCACCATCGACCAGATCTCCTCTTCGCTTCTTCAAAACCCCCCAGCCCACTCCTCAAACCCAGACCAAGCAGCCACCAACTTCACCCAATGGCTATCCTACAGCGCCGACATCCTAGCACCACTGAAAAAACGACAAATCAAAGTAAGCAGCAAGAAGACCTCCTGGTTCAACGATGACCTTAAAAAAACCAAGAAACTCTGTCGCTCCCTTGAGAAGGCCTGGAAAAAAGACCCAACCACCAGCACCAAGGACGCCACCCGCATACACCACCAACTAATTCGGAATGCCAAGAAAGCCGCTTTCAAGGACAGACTGGATAACAACGCCCACAACAGCAAGGAATTATTCAACATCGTCAAGGAATTTACCAACCCTTCAGCCAACTCCAACGACATCACCCCCTCTCAAGCCCTCTGCGACTCCCTAGCCTCATTCTTCCACAACAAAATTGCAGACATCCACAACAGCTTCGACAACCGACCCGAAGACCAACCCTCCCAACCCCCTTCAGGACCCCCACCCCCCCTGAACATCCTCAACGACTGGAAGCCTATCTCCACTGAGGACACCATCCGTCTGATGAACTCTATCCACTCAGGAGCCCACACAGACCCATGCCCTCACCACATCTTTAACAAAGCAGACTCCATCATAGCACCGCACCTCCGAGACGTCATCAACTGCTCCCTCAACTCTGCAACCTTCCCGGAAAGCTGGAAACATGCCGAACTCAGCGCCCTCCTGAAGAAACCCACAGCTGACCCCACCGAACTCAAAAACTACCGCCCTATCTCACTCCTTCCATTCCCGGCCAAAGTCATCGAGAAAGCGGTCAACAACCAGCTCGCTGCATTCCTCGAAACCAACAAATCCCTCGACTCCTCACAATCCGGCTTCCGAGCCAAGCACAGCACTGAAACCGCCCTCATCGCAGCAACAGACGACATTCGAACTCTACTGGACAATGGAGACACAGTCGCCCTCATCCTCCTCGACCTCTCCGCAGCCTTCGACACGGTCTGTCATAGCACCCTTTTACAGCGCCTCAGAAACATCGGAATCCAAGGAAAAGCACTGGAATGGATCACTTCGTTCCTCACCGGAAGAACCCAGAGAGTCCGCCTCCCACCATTCAAGTCAGAGTCCACTGAAGTCATTTGTGGCGTGCCACAAGGATCTTCTCTCAGCCCCACCCTCTTCAACGTATACATGAGCCCCCTTGCGACCATCGTTCGCCAACACAACCTCAACATCATCTCCTACGCTGACGACACTCAACTGATCCTCTCACTCACAAAAGACCCTAACACCGCCAAAACCAACTTACACGAAGGAATGAAAGAAGTAGCCGAGTGGATGAAGCACAGCCGTCTGAAACTGAACTCCGACAAAACTGAAGTCCTCATCTTAGGCACCTCCCCCTCCGCCTGGGATGACTCTTGGTGGCCAGAGGCCCTTGGAAAGGCACCCATCCCAACAGACCACGCACGGAACCTGGGCATCATCCTGGACTCCTCACTCTCGATGACCAGACAAGTCAACGCCGTCTCATCTTCTTGTTTCAACATTCTTCGCATGCTCAAAAAAACATTTCGCTGGATCCCCACCGAAACTCGTAAAACGGTCACCCACGCACTGGTCACTAGCCGCCTGGACTACGGAAACACCCTTTACGCCGGTACCACCGCAAAACTCCAGAAAAAACTCCAACGCATCCAGAACGCCTCTGCCAGGCTCATATTAGACATCCCGCGTAAAGAACACATCTCCGGTCACCTGAAAAACCTCCACTGGCTCCCCGTAAATAAGAGGATTACTTTCCGCCTCCTAACCCACGCACACAAAGCACTCTACGAACTTGGACCTGAATGCCTCAACACACGACTGTCCTTCTACACCCCCTCCCGTCAGCTGCGATCCTCCAACCAAGCTCTTGCCACTGTACCTCGCATCAACAAAACAACCATGGGAGGCAGATCCTTCTCCTACCTGGCAGCTAAAACTTGGAACTCCCTTCCCACTCACCTTCGCCTTACTCAGAACCACCTAGCATTCAGAAAGCAACTTAAAACTTGGATATTCGACAAGTAATTCCCCACCCCTCCGTAAGCGCCTTGAGACCCTATGGGTATGTAGCGCGCTATATAAATCTTTTTGACTTGACTTGACTTGGGTGATATGCTTGTTAGCAGCCACCTGGAAAAACCTCCCCCTAGGGTGAACACCTTAAAAGATCAAAGAGGGTTTTTTCCCTGTGGGAGATGCAAAGCTTGTGCGAGTAGCAAGAGAGTTCTCTCGTACACTATACCAGATACAGGAATGAGCATACCAATTAGAAAGTTCATCACCTGCAGTACACAATACGCTGTTTACTGTTTGCACTGCCCGTGTGGCCTCCGCTACATAGGCAGCACCATTAAAGAACTGAAGCTTAGGGTTATGGAGCACTTGAGAGCCATCGACAAAGCAGACCCCAGCTACCCAGTGGCCCGCCACTTCGCAGAGGTCCATGGACGAGACCGGAAACTGTTACAATATTTCGGTCTTGACACCATACCACCCAACGTGAAGGGCGGAGATCGCCTCAGACGACTCCGTAGACTTGAATCAAGGTTCATTATAGATCTTTCTACGAAGTATCCCAGGGGCTTGAATGCGGGGGAGGAGATGGCTTTTCACCTGGGCAAATAAAATAGGACTACATAGTACCGTCAAGACCATGTAGCGTCCAAGTTACTTCCCTATCTGCAAGAATCAACAGGGAAGCACAGTAGTAAGAACTTTGGGTGACAAGATAGCCTATAGATGACTTCTTATATAGCTGCAATGTGATGTAGAATCCGATGTTCACTGAAGTAGCTGTTTGCTTGTTTTGTGAAGGTATTCATAACGGTTAATCGAGCATTTACCTTCTGTTTACTATTGTCGCCTAATTTACAGAACACTCACTAGATCAAGGCCCAACATTATGTTGAATGGACTTTGATCATTCCTCTAGAGCTTCCTCCTTTGCCTAGTATGGCATAGTATTTAATAACGTCGTGCTCTAAGGATTTTGGAACTCTCATTGATATAATATTATTGATGAATTGATATTTAATAATGTGAGTTGTACTGCTTTGCGACTTATATGGTAACAAGAGATGTTGAATGTCTGCAGACATTGGTGGACCATTATGTGATTTATTAGATAGAGGACCCTAGCCGATCCACGGCTTTATCTTTGTTGTTTACACCAGAAACATAAAATCTATTGTTTATACCCACTACCTGTATGGATTCGCCCATCTATGGGCTCTATTGCACAATCTGTGATAATTCCTAGGTTGTACATACTGATATTCCAAGATGGCGCCTAGAGCGACTAGAGTGGGGTTGTCCTCTTTCTATATCTATGTATAGAGTAAGGAAGTGAAAATGTTGTATTTAATCCACCTAAAAGTGTTAATCACTGTTACCACACTGACGAAGGCAACGCGCCGAAACGCGTCTGGGGAGAGTGCCTGTGTGAAATAAACCTGCACGTTGGAAAGTACCCCTCGAGTGCTGTTGTCTTCTTTTGAAACGAAGAGGAATTGGAGCGTTATATATATATATATATATATATATATATATATATATATATATATATATATATATATATATAATAGACAGCAATAAGACAGTAATTTCGTTGTGGTGTGGGATTGCAAAGGCACACCTTTGAGAAAGGTCAGATGTTTTGACCGAAACGCGTCAGGAAATGCCTTCCATTAAATGCAGATAACTTACCATTCACCATTGGAATTGCGGCTCATTTCTTTTCCGTGAGGAGAGGGTTGGAAGAATATATATACAGATGTAGTGAACAAGGCGAACTTGTCTGCCGAAACACGTCTGATCGTTTACATTGGTGAATAAAAGCCTTTGATCTTCATCCACAGAGTCGGTGCCTGTTCTTTTTCATGCCAAGCCAGGATTGGAAGCAATATATATATATATATATATATATATATATATATATATATATATTCAAACAAAGAGTTTAGCCCTCAGTGGAAGAAGCCACAAGAATGGTAAAATTTGGATCCATTTCTTTAAGGAGCAGCTGCAACAGGAGACGCAGAGAGAACAGTCACCATCTGTTCGTGTACAGCCAGACCGGTTTCGGGAGTCTATCCCTTCTTCAATGGCTCCTGCTTGGCAATGATGATGCAGTATGCACTCGTGATATTAAAGCCTGCCTTCAAGGGCGTGGTCAGATGAAATGGCCTTCTGGGTCCTGTAGTGCATACACCATGTACCTCGTGTGAGTTCATCATTGTGGCAGTTAATAAAGTTACGATTAAAACCCATGTGGGCTGGTGAGCCTGTGGCTCTGGGTGTCCTCTTGTCTGTGGTCAGCTGCTTCTGGACACCACTCCCCCGTGTAATGATCGCACCGTTGGGCGCAATCACGGGTCCGCAGCAAGCGGCGGGCTTTGCTTCCGCGACTGGGCTCAGCCGCAAAATATTCAAACAAAGAGTTTAGCCCTCAGTGGAAGAAGCCACAAGAATGGTAAAATTTGGATCCATTTCTTTAAGGAGCAGCTGCAACAGGAGACGCAGAGAGAACAGTCACCATCTGTTCGTGTACAGCCAGACCGGTTTCGGGAGTCTATCCCTTCTTCAATGGCTCCTGCTTGGCAATGATGATGCAGTATGCACTCGTGATATTAAAGCCTGCCTTCAAGGGCGTGGTCGGATGAAATGGCCTTCTGGGTCCTGTAGTGCATACACCATGTACCTCGTGTGAGTTCATCATTGTGGCAGTTAATAAAGTTACGATTAAAACCCATGTGGGCTGGTGAGCCTGTGGCTCTGGGTGTCCTCTTGTCTGTGGTCAGCTGCTTCTGGACACCACTCCCCCGTGTAATGATCGCACCGTTGGGCGCAATCACGGGTCCGCAGCAAGCGGCGGGCTTTGCTTCCGCGACTGGGCTCAGCCGCAAAATATTCAAACAAAGAGTTTAGCCCTCAGTGGAAGAAGCCACAAGAATGGTAAAATTTGGATCCATTTCTTTAAGGAGCAGCTGCAACAGGAGACGCAGAGAGAACAGTCACCATCTGTTCGTGTACAGCCAGACCGGTTTCGGGAGTCTATCCCTTCTTCAATGGCTCCTGCTTGGCAATGATGATGCAGTATGCACTCGTGATATTAAAGCCTGCCTTCAAGGGCGTGGTCAGATGAAATGGCCTTCTGGGTCCTGTAGTGCATACACCATGTACCTCGTGTGAGTTCATCATTGTGGCAGTTAATAAAGTTGCGATTAAAACCCATGTGGGCTGGTGAGCCTGTGGCTCTGGGTGTCCTCTTGTCTGTGGTCAGCTGCTCTGGACACCACTCCCCCGTGTAATGATCGCACCGTTGGGCGCAATCACGGGTCCGCAGCAAGCGGCGGGCTTTGCTTCCGCGACTGGGCTCAGCCACAAAATATTCAAACAAAGAGTTTAGCCCTCAGTGGAAGAAGCCACAGGAATGGTAAAATTTGGATCCATTTCTTTAAGGAGCAGCTGCAACAGGAGACGCAGAGAGAACAGTCACCATCTGTTCGTGTACAGCCAGACCGGTTTCGGGAGTCTATCCCTTCTTCAATGGCTCCTGCTTGGCAATGATGATGCAGTATGCACTCGTGATATTAAAGCCTGCCTTCAAGGGCGTGGTCAGATGAAATGGCCTTCTGGGTCCTGTAGTGCATACACCATGTACCTCGTGTGAGTTCATCATTGTGGCAGTTAATAAAGTTACGATTAAAACCAGATGGTGACACCCAGAGCCACAGGCTCACCAGCCCACATGGGTTTTAATCGTAATTTTATTAACTGCCACAATGATGAACTCACACGAGGTACATGGTGTATGCACTACAGGACCCAGAAGGCCATTTCATCTGACCACGCCCTTGAAGGCAGGCTTTAATATCACGAGTGCATACTGCATCATCATTGCCAAGCAGGAGCCATTGAAGAAGGGATAGACTCCCGAAACCGGTCTGGCTGTACACGAACAGATGGTGACTGTTCTCTCTGCGTCTCCTGTTGCAGCTGCTCCTTAAAGAAATGGATCCAAATTTTACCATTCTTGTGGCTTCTTCCACTGAGGGCTAAACTCTTTGTTTGAATATTTTGCGGCTGAGCCCAGTTGCGGAAGCAAAGCCCGCCGCTTGCTGCGGACCCGTGATTGCGCCCAACAGTGCGATCATTACACGGGGGAGTGGTGTCCAGAAGCAGCTGACCACAGACAAGAGGACACCCAGAGCACCAGGCTCACCAGCCCACATGGGTTTTAATCGTAATTTTATTAACTGCCACAATGATGAACTCACACGAGGTACATGGTGTATGCACTACAGGACCCAGAAGGCCATTTCATCTGACCACACCCTTGAAGGCAGGCTTTAATATCACGAGTGCATACTGCATCATCATTGCCAAGCAGGAGCCATTGAAGAAGGGATAGACTCCCGAAACCGGTCTGGCTGTACACGAACAGATGGTGACTGTTCTCTCTGCGTCTCCTGTTGCAGCTGCTCCTTAAAGAAATGGATCCAAATTTTACCATTCTTGTGGCTTCTTCCACTGAGGGCTAAACTCTTTGTTTGAATATTTTGCGGCTGAGCCCAGTCGCGGAAGCAAAGCCCGCCGCTTGCTGCGGACCCGTGATTGCGCCCAACGGTGCGATCATTACACGGGGGAGTGGTGTCCAGAAGCAGCTGACCACAGACAAGAGGACACCCAGAGCCACAGGCTCACCAGCCCACATGGGTTTTAATCGTAATTTTATTAACTGCCACAATGATGAACTCACACGAGGTACATGGTGTATGCACTACAGGACCCAGAAGGCCATTTCATCTGACCACGCCCTTGAAGGCAGGCTTTAATATCACGAGTGCATACTGCATCATCATTGCCAAGCAGGAGCCATTGAAGAAGGGATAGACTCCCGAAACCGGTCTGGCTGTACACGAACAGATGGTGACTGTTCTCTCTGCGTCTCCTGTTGCAGCTGCTCCTTAAAGAAATGGATCCAAATTTTACCATTCTTGTGGCTTCTTCCACTGAGGGCTAAACTCTTTGTTTGAATATATATATATATATATTACCTACTGGCGGTCGCCAGTAGGTATATATAGTTAGGATTTTTTCTCTATGGGTTTTTTGAAAATTCTATGTCTAATAACTTTGGCGTTTGTGGACGGAATTGGCTGAAATTTTCAGGAAAATGGCACATTTTGTTTCTGAGCAGCCCCTGAAAATTTTGGGGGGGTTCGTCAAGGGGGGGCCGAGAAAAAAGGGGGGTCCCAAAACGTGTTTTTAACATTGAGTTTTCCATAGGGCGGTTGGCCTCACTTTTAGCCCGAACGGCTGAATGGATTTGCACGAAACTTGGCAAAATTGTAGGGACTGGTAGCCCGATGTGCCTTTTGTAGGTCTCAATATATGTGCTCCAGTGGATTTTGAGAAATTAACGTTTAAAAAAATATATATATCTGTAACAGCGGACCGGGCAGCGCTCTGGTTCACGGACTTTTCGCGCAAGGGAGCTTTGTGAAGCGAAGCTGATTGGTTCTCCGGCGTCTGTCAACATTCCAAACAGTCCGTAGCGGCCGCCATCTTGTCTCTCGGTAGGATCGAGAGACAAGAGGAGGCCGAAGCGAAGGGGCAAATGACCATAAGGGGGCATAGTACATTGTCGCTCACCCCCTAGGTTTGATGTGGAGGTTTTAAAAGGGCCCCGCGGGGCAAAAAAAAATAAAAATAATAATAATCGAACAGCTGAATGGATTTGCACGAAAGTTGGCAAAATTGTAGGGACTGGTAGCCCGATGTGCCTTTGCTAGATCTCAATATATGTGCTCCAGTGGATTTTGAGAAATTAACGTTCAAAAAAAGATATATATCTGTAACAGCGCACCGCTTCGCGTACTTTTCGCGTTACGGAGCTTTGCGAAGCGAAGCTGATTGGCTCTCCGGCGTCTGTAAACATTCCAAACAGTCCGTAGCGGCCGCCATCTTGTCTCTCGGTAGGATCAAGAGACAAGAGGAGGCCAAAGCGAAGGGGCAAATGACCATAAGGGGGAATAGTAGATCGTCGGTGACCCCCTACGTTTGATGTGGAGGTTTTAAAAGGGCACCGCGGGGCAAAAATAATAATAATAATAATAATCGAACGGCTGAATGGATTTGCACGAAACTTGGCAAAATTGTAGGGACTGGTAGCCCGATGTGCCTTTGCTAGGTCTCAATATATGTGCTCTAGTGGATTTTGAGAAATTAACGTTCAAAAAAAGATATATATCTGTAACAGCGCTCCGCTTCTCGTACTTTTCGCGTTACGGAGGTTTGCGAAGCTGATTGGTTTTTCGGCGTCTGTAAACATTCCAAACAGTCCGTAGCGGCCGCCATCTTGTCTCTCGGTAGGATCGAGAGACAAGAGGAGGCCAAAGCGAAGGGGCAAATGACCATAAGGGGGCATAGTAGATCCTCCCTGACCCCCTAGGTTTGATGTGGAGGCTTTGAAAGGGTCTCGCAGGGCAAAAAAAAAAAATACCGTTTTTTTAGTTTTTTTGCGTGGAGTGCGCTCGGTTCGCGAACCGGGAAGCGGTCTGGGGAGCGTACTTTCTTGAAAATTAGTGAAAAAAGTTAGAGTAAAATAATAATTGTGAGTGATCAGATGTAGGGTAGCTCTGAGAAGAGCTTTTGGGTTTATGGTACATTTAGGTACTTATAAGTAGGTACCAATGCACAGTCTTAAATTCAGAGTGAAAACTCTGTTGCCCTCATCTGAGAAGTGAACTCCATCTGCTCTGTAGATATCTTGCATGTAGTAACGCAAGTTATTGTTGTACAGGGAGCCCATTCCATGGTCTCTCATGTAAGCTGAAACAGATTTGTTTACATGCTTCCTCGATTTCTCAATTTGTGGACAAAATTGGTTCGACCACCTCCATTTCTGTCTTTGGCATATATTTGAATATACCAAGGCAGTCTGAGGAAAAAGTGCCATCAATTGCTCAAAGGTGTCCTTTAAAAGCATTTCCAGACCTACCCCAGTCAAAGTGCCCAAATCATTACCTCCACAGTGCACAATTAACAGGTCAGGTTTTGGCAAATGCATAAAGGTTTTCACCAATGGTATCAATTGGTGACATTTTAATCCTCTGTGGCCAAACCACTTAATTTCCACATCTTGTAAATTGAGGTTAGGTAAATTCCTGTTTTCAGCGTACCTTTGAGCCCAATAGATGTAGCTATGTCCAACAATCCAGACAGAAAACATGGCGAGAGAAGGTTCTCCTGCAGTCAGATGAAGTGTGGCAATGAAATGGCAGTTGAAAAAATGAGAGTGTAAAATGAAAAAAACTGAGGAGTTTCTGTGTTAATGAAGCAGTAAGAGTGATTGGTGGATTTTGATTGCTGAAAACAGAAAGTTAGTGTGCATGGATGAGTTCGTTGAAAGATGTATTTTGAGTGGCGAAGAAAAAATCATTAAATGAAAGAATGCTTTTGTGGGGCGGGGTGCTTCAACCATTATTGATTTTAGCTTATGCACACTTAGCTCTGCAAACAGATTGATTAGAGCAAACATCATGGATTTACCATTGAGTGATCATCTGCCACAGGTATTAAAAATGGAAAATTTATTTACCGTAGCTGACATTAGAGAATGTCAGAACCAAATGGTCCAGGATGTAAGGGTGGGTGCTCAAAATGGTTACAACCTTAAATGGAGCAGACTGGTCCCAGATGATTTTCTGCAAAAAATACTGACTAACTGCATGAGTAGCTTTTCCATCTGTCTAGATGAACACGCAGAGAAATGTGAAATAATAACCCATTTTAGCATTATTTCTAGTAAAATTAAGGAAGCACTGTGGGTTAATAGGAAAAACTCCCTAAAGTCCAATAGGAAATGGTTTGATAGGAAGTGCACTAGAGCCTTAACAAAGCTTAGATATGCAATTCATAATAGACCAAAGGACGTAAACCAAATTAGAATTGCAAGAAAGGACTATAACCTAGCATTAAGGGAGAGGAAGACCGCGATAAAAAGGGAGGCATGGGATAACCTATGCGACGCATCAAAATCGAAGGATCCGGCTGCTTTTTGGAGGGCTATTAACACCCCCCTCCTATATGAACAAAAAGCACGCATGGAAATTGCCATCTCAGAAGATGAGTGGGTGGCCCATTTTTCCTCCCTTTATATGGCTGTGGAACTAACCTCGGAAGTAGGCCAGGAGATGGGGCTGCTAAATCTAGACATGTCTAGAACCCTGACTGTAACGCTTCCTGAAGTTACAGCAAGCTTAAAGGCGACCAAGGGGGGCAAAGCAGCAGGACCAGACGGTATACCAGCTGACCTCTATAAGGCTAACATCGAATTATGGGGGCCACTGTTAGTTCAGCTCTTTAATGCCGTCCTGGCAAACAGCCCAATACCCACCTGGTTTACATCAACAATAGTCCCAATATTTAAGAAAGGGGACAGGCTAAGTTGTACATGCTATAGGCCAATCTCCCTATTGGACTCTTCTATAAAAATTCTGGGAAGAGTGATTTTAGTTAAACTACAAAGCTGGGCCAATGAAACTGGGGTGTTAAGTGACTTTCAATTTGGGTTCCAAAAGGGCCTAGGGACTATAGAGCAAGGCTTGAATCTCTTCACCTTGCAGCAGAAGTATATAAAGGTCAAAAAACAACGTCTATACCTCACATTTGTTGACCTATCATCAGCTTTTGACTGTGTGTCACACATTAAGTTATGGTCAATTATGGCTGACTTGGGAGTAGACAATGCCATTATATGTTTTCTGAGAGAGCTGTATTCTGGGGCCACTGCCAGTGTCAGATTTGGGAAAAATGGTGAGTGCAGTAGACAATTTGGGATCGGTCGGGGTGTGCGCCAAGGGTGCGTCTTAGCCCCCTTCTTATTTCTGCTGTACATAAATGGAATGGAAAAGCATCTCGTGCATGAGGGCAGGGACATGCCTATGGTGAGAGGTAGGCCTGTCCCTGCACTGATGTACGCGGATGATGCTGTCCTAATGGCGCGCACCCCAATGGCTTTACAAAGTTTGGTTACAGCCTTTAACACCTTTATGCTTGACTTAGATTTGAGAATTAATTGTTCTAAAACTTTATCTATGTACTGCGGGTCCAGAACAAACAAGCATGTGAAGCAAATCTTTGTAAATTCCAATCCCTTAGAAAGGACCCCCACCTTCCCTTATCTAGGGATACTGTTTCATGAAAGCGGCTCATGGACCACAGCAATTCATGCTAGATCTCTGTTATTCTCTAAGACCATTATGGCCCTAAAATGTTTTATGAAAAAATTAGGTAAAAAACCCATAAAAGAGATTTTAACCGTTTATAATGCGACTTGTATATCTGTAGCCATCTACGGGGCAGGATTATGGGGTTATTCAAACATCACCCCAATTCAAATCCTGGAAAATAAGTTTTTATGTCACATATTGTCTGTACCCCAAAGTACTGCAACAATGATATGCCATGTTGAATTGGGAATATCTTACGTCACTGACATTATTAGAACTCAGCCAGTTCTTCTTTGGCATAGGGTCTGGACAAATGAAGAATGTGTTGTTAATCGGGCCATTTTTAAGGACATCATGGTATTGGACAACATCAGGGACTACAAATGGATAGGCTATGTCAGAGATTTTCTCGAAAAAATAAGTTGCCCCCAATACTTTGAGGATCCACAATCAATGGAATGTATATCCAGAAGAGATTTGAAAGATTTGTGTATGACCTACCTCAAGGAAAAGAGAAATATAATGGAGGCAAGAAAAAAGACTGTCTCTGCCCACCAGGATATTATATGTGGAGAGAATTTGCAGCCATATCTTTCACTGTATATGTCTAATCATGAACGGTACCTTTTGACCCGATTTAGATTGAATATAGTTTTCAGGACACTATCATTCCCCGTGATGAATTGTTGGCTGAAGGACTTATGTTTCTGTCCATGCGATGATGTTTCCCAACAATCGGATATACATATTTTATTTTTTTGTAAATTTTATACCTTTCCCCGAAAGAAACTTATCATCCCCATTCTTAAAGATCTAAATGTTTACAGGTGCCGCTTAGCGTTCACAGAGTGCCAGAAAATGGATACTGTTTTTATGGTCGCCTCTATTGCAGAATTTTTAAAATTGGCTTTTAAATGTCGTAAATCAATGCAAATGGATTGATCTCTTTTACTGTGTATATGAATTTAATATTGCTGATATGGATTTAATTTTGTTGTTTTGCTTATTTTGTGATTTTAAAGGAAAAATACTTACTCTACCTCTTGTAAATTGCACCTTACATGCTACTTTTATGGTTATCTTCCCTTTTTAACCGAATAAAGTACTTTTGAATCTTGAATCTTGAATCTTGAAAGAATGCTTTGGATATGCAGGTGCACTGAGAGTTCAGAGTTCAATTGCAACATTGTTGTGTGAGAGGTCTTGCAAGAGGTGGTTGCTATGCAGAAAAAGCAGAGAGGGGGCAGAGGGGGGAAGGGTTTTGCTTTGAAAAAAAGTGAGGGAAGAGTTTTGATTGGGTGACATGAGAGATCTGTGTGAGGAATTACAGCATTTCTGTGCTTTTGATAGCTGCAGACTCTGGAGTGCATACCTTTTGCTCTGCTGAAGACAAATTGGTGTGTTTCTGAGACTGTTTTGAAACTCAAAGTATTTGCTAAGGTGAGAAAAAATTTCTTTAATTTAGATAGAAAATAGTGTGCTTTAAGGAGAAAATTATGAAGAAAGTTGTGTTTTTCAAATGTTGCTTTGTCTCAAGTGTTTCACAAATAGATTTTGTTTCTTTGAGAAATTGTAATTGGAGAAAATGTGAAGTATTAGTACTGACAGGGCTTTTATGTGCATAGGAGCTGTGGAGTGTTTTCAAATTATGACTTGTAAATCGTTTTTGAGAAAAAGCAATGGTTTTAATATTGATGAGAAGGACATAATGGTGTCTGCTTCTTTATAAGGTAATTGAGAGTCTCTGATGTTATTTTTCCCATTTCAATGTAAGAAGTTTGTGTGTGGAGCAAATTGCTTGTAAATATGCTCCCACCTGTGCATGGCAAATTTAGATTTTGAATGTTTCCGTTACATAGGCATGTTAAAGGTGACTGAAACATGCTGCAAAGGCAATCAAAAAATGCTTTTATGTGTCTTAAGGACATTTTAAGTCATTTCCCCATGTGCAGTGTTTTCAAATTATGAGTTGAAAATCGTTTTTGAGGTAAAGGAATGTTTTCAAAATTTATGTGCGCCATATGACCCCAAATTTTTTTTTCAGGGGTGCAGCAGGGTGTTCTTGAGACACCCCTGCACCGTCGGAAAAATTCGTAATTTGCGATGAGGTAATTGCTAATCGCAAATTGCACCTTCATTCCTATGGGCCTCCTGCTGCATGGAAATGAATGGGTAATCTTGCTGAAATGCAAAGTCGAATCTGTATTTAAAAGGGTCTGCACCTCTGTACGGGTGTTCGCTATGTGAAGCACGAAAGTTTCACGGGCCGAACTCAAGGCCACCTCTCTCTGAGACAAAAGAGCTCTTATTCTTGCCATGCTGTTGAAATGTGCTCCCAAGGTTGGTATTTGTGGCCAGATTGAAAACTCCCTATGTTCATGTGTGGGAGGAAATAGAACATTTCTGCAGCAAATAACCCGTTCATTTACTGTTACGATAAAATGAATACTTTTAATTAACCCAGAACAATCTTCATTATTGAGCATCAAATAACTACCATTTTCCAAGAACTTGAACGTGGGGATGATAGCAGGAACTGGCGTGCCTTGCAACACGCAAGCCATATTTGGTCGGTGTTTGTTGCATGAACCGTGTAACTGTATGTGCCTACACATTAGTGAATGATCTGGCGTCTCAGTGCATTCCTCTCCATTCAGATAAAGGTCTTGATCATCTTTGAAAATCTGTATGTGTATGGAAGCGACCAGACCTCATGAAGAAAACCACTACCTAAAGGTTAATAACGACCTATTGGTATATATTTCATACAATTTGAAAACTTATATAAAGCAAAAGGCAGCGTTATTAAACCGTGGATAAGGCACGTTGCCAAAGCAGTGAACCTTTTGGATTTATACTGGAAATGTTAAAGGAAGAATTACGGAGTAGGGCCTGTAAATCTTTAATGGACAACGAGTAAAATTACTCCAACCATCATATTCCTCTAACTCCGGGATAGTAGGGGTGTTTAATTTTTTAGAAGTAGCCAATCCAAAGCATTTGGTCTGGGAAATTGTTTCATTCACAAACAACATATGATTTGGGATGAGACATGCACGGTGGAAAGCCTCAGTGCCTTGTACCTGCCAGGTTCGTGAACCCCAAACTGATGTAGATCCTGGATATTTTTACACTGTGTTACGTTAGCATGGGCTCATTACTGGTTTAAACGCCATTTTTCCTTTTTTGTAACTTCTGCACACGATACTTAGTTGTTGCTTTAGCTTTCAGCCTACCTGCGTCAAGATCTATGCCTGCTTCAAGCAGGCGCAGGGTTTTGATGTAGCTTTGTCCTATCTGATTGTAAATGCGGCACACCGTGGGTGGCAGAGCAGCGGTGCACGTTAACTGGTGCATCCCTGGGGATGTGCTAGTTAATATAAATCTGCCCCTTTACATTTAATTATGTGCAGGGGACACAGAGTAGGTGAGGTTTATCCAAGGTTAAGAAGAGATGAGTCCTGTTCAGTGAAAAATTGGAGATAGGCTTCAGTATATTATATACTTAAGTAGTGTGTTAAGTTTTTGATGACTGTTATTAATTTACTGTTGGGTAATAGTGGTTAATAACATTTTTTATTATATTTTACCACAGATTCAACTGCAGATTATTTCAAGATTTTAGGATGCCTAGCAAAGAAAGAGTAAGAAAGGCTGCAAAACGTGAAAGACAGCAGGACCATGGAAGAATGCAGCAGTCCTCTAACAAAAAGATTTGTCAAGTCACCAAGAAAGCACCGGGTAAGAGTCGAAAAACAGTCATAAGAAATATGTGTAGTAAAAAAAATATTACAACAGAAAATGTTTCACTCCAGAAAAGGAGACAGAATTCAAATGGTAAGGAAAGGCCAATGAGAAATGTTACTGCTAGAGTAAGAGATAACTCTATGCATGAAAGTAGAAGGAAACAAGAGTTTAGGGATATTCGTAAACGAATGATCCGCAACAGGATAATTGGGAATTTGTTAAAAAATATTAAGAAAGGTCAGCAGAAAGTGGTTTTTTATAAGAGAAAAAAAATTGTTGAGAAAGTTATTGATCAGGCATTTGAAATTAAACGTAAGTTATTTATTTTGACAATCAATAGAATTCGGAAGCTAAACAAGGTAATTTATGATTTCAAAAGAAATAGTAGATGGAAGAGAATAGTTAATCGTAGTAATTTTTGTGAAGTTTTTTCTGGAGAATGGATGCATAGTTCCAGCTCTGAGGCATTTTTTAATGAGGAGAGTTATTTCCAGGATAATGATTTGGTGCATGCAGTTGACACCAGTGGTCGAGCTTATGAAGTGAAAGATGGTTGTCCAGTTGAAAAAGAAAAACTTGTGACAACAGAGATAGAAGAGGTGTTAGGTAATGAGGTTTTAGGGAGACGTCCTAAGGGTCCTGTGTACACCTGGAAGTGTAGTAGTATTTGCAGTGTACGACAGGATTCCATCAATTTGCTTTGTGATTTTATACGGTCATTTAGTAAGAACAGTTTGAAGCAGAAAATGAAGTTGTTGCAAGAATTAGATCCTTGCAGAGTGAGAGAAGTGATAGGTTTGCATGGTCATTCACTGGCTTGTCTTTCCAGGAGAGTATGCCAGAGTGTTTTTCATCATTTCAGGATGCTAGCAGTGCATCATAATAAAGTGAGGAAATTAGTTAGAATGTTGTATTATGCTAAGAGTCCAGCAATTATGCTTAAACAATTATGCGCTGCTCTTTTGCATGGTTCTGAAATAGATGTGAAGAATATATGTGAAGAAATTGAGTTTTGTTACTTTGGAAGTAAAGAGGAGAATGTTGAAATTGACCAAGAAGAAGAGAGTAATGTGGAAGATAGTGTACAGGTTTCCAGTACAGATAATTTCCAGAGGGAAATTGCGACGTTTGAGGTGAAATCAAGTGAGAGGCCAAATTTCACTTGTGTGTGTTGTCGACGCACTTATTATAAGAATCAGACTAAGTTAGTGGATTTATATGGAAAAAGTGAAAGGGAAAATAATAGTGAATGGAAGGATTTTACAACATACTTGATGGTAGAAAATTGTTTTGATTTGGGATTGGATCAACGTGTGTGTACTTATTGTTGTAACAAATTAAATCAAAACCAGATGCCTGCTAGAGCAGTTCATAATAATCTGGAATTGGTTGAGATTCCTTCTGAATTGAAGGATTTAAATACTTATGAATCTATTTTGATTCAAAGTATCCATCCCTTTCAGGCTATTGTAGGAATGGAGCCAAAGACAGGGAAATTGCCTCCATCAGATTTACAGAGAGGATTAAAGGGAAGAGTTGTTTATTTGCCTCTAGATTTGAAGAAAAACATTAACACAATTGGAGTAGAAAAAGTGGAAGAGGAACCTCTTGTTATCTTAGTTAATGGGGTTCCGACAAAGAATAAGAAAATATGGCAAGATTTAGTAGATGTTAGGAAAGTCAAAAGGGCAACATTGTATTTGAAAAAATATAATAAGTACTATAAAAATGTATATGTTGCAGAAGAGGAAGTAAGTGAGGAAGAGGATAGCGATTTGTGTGCTGGTCAAATTGAGAAAGTAGAACCCTGTACTAGTGAAGAAATATATGAACATTATAGTGTTCATCCTTTGCATTCCAAGGAAGTCATGGGGAATGCTATTGAGTTGTTTCAAATGAAACAAGCGAAAGGGAGTCCCATTAGTGTTTGGGAGGAAAGTTTGGAAGCTCGGTGTTTCCCACAGCTTTTTCCAACAGGTCAGGGAGGAAGATATGATGAGCGACCTCATCAAATTCCTGCTTCTGAATACCGGACTTTGCGATTGTATGCAGGAGATCCTAGGTTTCGACAATGCATTCCTTATTTGTTTCATCTCCTGTTTGAAAGCGATCTGTCTGGACTGTCATATGCAGTGAACCACATCTTGAAAAGTGGTATACACATGCAAAACATCTCGGCAAGTGACTTTATGGATAAAGTCAATGTCCAAGACAGTATTTTGGATTCTCACCTGATTAATCTCATGGCGTGTCAGCGTGGTACTAATGAGTACTGGTACCGTCGTCATGGTGATTTAAAATGTATGCTAAGGAACTTAGGAACTCCCACATGGTTCCTCACTTTGAGCTGTGCTGAGTATGGCTGGGAAGACTTACTTGAATTTCTACGAGAGGCAAATGCTAACGTAGAAAACATCGAATTCAAGACACCCGGAGAACTGTGCTCTTTGGATCCAGTCAATGTATGTAGGTACTTCAATCATAGATTTGAAGGTATGATGTCTTTCATCATGAATAAGAAGAATCCACCTCTTGGAGAGGTGTTGGATTTCTTCTGGAGGAAGGAGTACCAAGCAAGAGGTGCTCCTCATATACATATGTTGCTGTGGATCAAGGATGCACCTAAATTTGGAACGGATGCAGAAGACTCAGTGATGAGTTTCATAGAACAGTATTCTACGTGTGCTGTTCCAAACGCAAAGGAGAAAAAAAGCCTACGAGAAAAAGTTCTACGTTTCCAAAGCCATCGATGTGGAAAGTACTGTCGTCGTAAATTCCGGAACAAAGACAAGTTCTACACCAAATGTCGTTTCGGCTTTCCACGACCGGTGATTTCTAAAGGAAGAGTGAACAGTTTGATGTCTTCGCTGCGACATAATGTGATGAAGAAATCACCTAAAAACACATACAATTTGAAGAGGAACGAAGAGTCTAAGTACATTAACGACTACAACCCGGTGATTTTGTCCATGTGGAATGCTAACATGGATATACAGTTTGTGGCTGATAACTGTATGGCTGTGGCTCGGTATGTGACATCTTACATCACCAAAAAAGAGAAGACAGAATTGAAGGATATGTGGGAGGACATTTCCCATGAAAAGAGCCTCAGCAAGAAGTTGTACAGTTTCAGTCTGAAGATGTTGTCGCATCGAGAAATCGGAGCTTACGAATGTTCTGACCGGTTGTCTTCAGCAAGTCTCTATGCCAAGTCCAGGAGTATCGTTTGGGCGAGTGTTGGTCTTGCTGCAACGCGTAATCGAGTTCTGAAACCTGTGCGGGAAATTGAGTATTTGGCGGAAAAGGAGCCAAACAGTACCGACATTTTGAAGAGCAACATGTTGGATACATATTATCCAAATCGAAGCAGTCACCTCGAGAATGTTTGTCTGTATGAGGTTCTGCAAAATTACATATTCAAGAGGAACATCAAAGAAGATACTGAGAAAGGAGTGTATGCTGTAATAGGAAGTGAGGGATGTCTGGTCAAGCAAAGAAAATGCCACTTGATAAACCATCGAAAATTGAGTGGCGAATCTCCTGAAAAAAAGGAGTTTTTCTATTTAGCACTTTTGCAACTTTTTAAGCCTTGGCGTGCAGAAGAGGAACTGCTTGGAGATTTCCTTTGTTACGAAGACTCATTCAATGCTGCCAAGGAGACCATAGAATGTCCTGCTTTTCCCAAATATGTAGAAATGTTGAATGTGGAAATTGAGCAGGAAGCAACGATTGCAGCCGAGATTGCCAGAGACAGTTCTCAGGACAGTCAGAGTTCTGCTTCATTGAGTCAGGATCCACTAGGAGGACCTCTTATCGAAAATGAAGCTGCCACTGCTATGAATGAAGTGGAAAGAGCCATGGCACATGCTCAGGAGGATGCGGTTAACTTAGAAGAGTTGGAAAGACAACTCAACGTTGAGCAGAGGAAAATATATGACGAACTTACCATGCAAATTGATCATGGATTAAGTCATGACAAGAAAGAGTGCTCATGTACGTCGTTGAAGCCTGTCCGACTGTACGTGAGTGGAGAAGCGGGAACTGGAAAAAGTTTCCTTATTAAAGCAATTTCATGTTATTTGCAGGAAAGGACAGAGTCATCGCTGTCTTGTGTTGTCACCGCTCCAACTGGACTGGCAGCACATAACATTAAAGGGATTACTTTACATCGTTTACTGATGCTGCCAGTGGAGCATGACAACAAATTAGAATATCACAAGCTATCTGGAGATGCTTGTTTTGAAGTTTCAAGAGTCTTGAGGAAAATGAAACTTCTTATCATTGACGAAGTAAGCATGGTTTCCAATGTCATGCTTGCCTTTGTGCATTTGAGAATGCAAGAAGTTCTCAAAACAGAGTATGATGTGTTATTTGGTGGCAAACACATCATTGTTTTCGGAGATCTTCTGCAGCTGACACCAGTGAAAGGGCAACCTGTGTTCAAAATGCTCACGCATGAAGATACCAGGAAGTGCTTAGGGAGTATTGGCAACGTCAATATATGGTTAAACTTCAATTATGCTGAACTGCATGAAAATATGCGTCAGGCAAAGGATGAAGTTTACAAGACTATTCTACAAGATGTTAGAATTGGAAAAGTGACCGAGCATGGGAAAGAAGCTTTACATGCACGATTACTGACAAATTTATATCCAGACGAAGATGTTGTGCCTGAGAATATTTTTCAGAAAGTTACTGAGAAAAAATCTGGAATATGTTTGATGCCAACTCTTGCAGAATGTGCCAAATTCAACAACAAAATGTTGCATTTAGAAAAGCAAGAGATTGTGAAATTGGAAGCTATTGACAGAGTAGAGCATATGGGATCAACAATTATTTTGTCTGAGAATCTGAAAACAAAATTGGATTCATTAGAGAAGAGTATATCTAAAACTGCGGGTTTTGAAAAGACTCTGAATGTGTGCTTGAACTGCCGTATAATTTTAAGAAGGAATTTACATGTTGAAAGAGGTCTGGTAAATGGATCAATGGGTAATGTTGTTGATTTTGTGAAATACAGAAATAGAGATGGAATTGAATTTTTAAAAATTAAATTTGATGGCATTGAGGAAGTACAGCTAATTGCTCGTTGTTCTGCTAGATTTTTGCTTGTAAAAGACTTATATGTTCGTCGTAAGCAGTTTCCTGTTTGCTTGGCATATGCGGTGACAATTCATAAATCGCAAGGTTTAAGTGTAGACTGTGCATTGGTGAATATTGGCAGTTCTGTGTTCAAGGAGGGTATGGCATATGTGGCATTGTCACGAGTTAGGACTTTATCGGGATTGTACTTGATTGAGTGTGATGTCACAAACATTTGTGCGGATCTAGATTGTGTTAAGGAATACAATAGGTTGAGAAGAGAGTATGCGCCACATTTGCCTCAGTATCCTTTGTTTGAGAAACGTGTGGTAGGCCGGAAACGAAGAAATGTGACCAATACTGGGGAGGTTGTAGCAAAAAGACGAAAAGTCGATGAACCTGAAATTACAAGCAGAAACAAAAAGGATTCTGTTGAAGATGTTGTTGGTTTTCAATTTGAAAACAGTTCTGGTGTCAACTGCTATGCTAATGTAGTAGTTAATGTTTTGTTTTCTCTAGAAAATGTAAAAGAAGAGATTGTGGTCAATTCTGATCAAAGATTTTGCAGTTTGTTAAATTCTGTGTTAGAGAAATGTAGCACTGATAGAACAAACATAGAAAGTGTGTCTGAAATTCGAAATCTGTTAGACAGATGTTCAGGCCAAACACAATTCTCTCAAAATAGTCAGCAAGATTGTCAGGAGTTTTTAATGTACATGCTTGATGTATTGCATGATGAAGGTGTAGATGTAGATCACCTGTTTGGGCTTTCTTATCAATGGCAGCATGACTGCGAGAACTGTAGGGTATCAAGTACTACTAGTGTAGACTCAGAAAGATTTATATATTTAACTTTGCCAGACAGTAAATCAGTCTCTTTTAATAAGCTAGTAAAAGCAGCTGATCACAACATGGAGTGTAGCCAATGTAAATCTGAAATGATGTCCACATTATTTATACGAACATATGACCAGTATGTCATTTTAATGTTCCAACGATGTAGGCCTGATGGAACAAAATTGACAACTTTAATTAAAAATGTTGTGGCTTCACAGTTGTCAATATCAGGAAGGACTTTTGTAACTGTAGCAATTATATATCATGATGGTCCTTCAATAACATCAGGACATTATACAGCTTATTTAAAGTGTAGAAATGGCTGGTCATTCTGCAATGATTCTGTTTTAATTTTCAAAAAAAATTGCCGTTTGACCTTAAAAACTCTTACCTGGTGTTTTTAAAACCAAAATTTTAGGGAAAGAATCTCGGGATGTGCTCTGAGGAATTTCAAGAAGTTCTCATGGCTCCTACACGATTTGGCCTTGAGGATAAGTGTAGTACAGAGACATAACTTCTTACCATAACACTGGACTTTATGGAGAAATACGTGCACTTTGAATGAGTTCAGAAAAACTGTTTCTTTTTATAAGCTAATTGAAGCAGCCAATCAAAACATGGAGTAGAGGGAATGTAAGTCTGCAATGCTGTCTACTGTTTTACATTGCTTTGTGATTAAAAGTGATGTAGAGAATTAAATAATTGTACTAGTCATAAAGGTAGTGTAAGTCTGCTTCATAGTAAGCAGTATCAGTGTGATAGGAAATGTAGAACATGATTGAGGAAGAAGGGGAAGATATTACTAGTCCAGGATTGTGTAAATGATCTTCAACATTTTAATTCTGAAAGTTGTGGAAATGCGAAAAGACGGGATTGGCTAACAAGAAATCCAAGAGTTATACATGGCTCTGACAAGATTTGGCCTTGTGGAATCTTGTGGTAGAGAGCAAGAAGTCATTTATTGTATGTAACATGTTTTTGAAAACGATGGAGGTTTTCTTTCAGAAAGTGGCGGGTTGAAAGTAATAACAGCACAACAGAGTGTAAGCTGTTCATAGGACATCCTTGGCCGTCATGGAAAGTAAGTTAACTTTAAGGAGTTCTGAATTCTGATTTTTAATGTTGTATGGGTTTTTTAAACACAATCATTTTGATTGTGTTTTTTTTTCCCCGCTGTTATATGATGAATACCTTCAAGTCACTGTTTTAGTGAAATTTGATACATTCTGAGAACAGCAAAAATAAACCATTTAACATGTATAATTAATTCTGTTCTGTTTGCATTTATGATGTACATGTAGAACTGTGTAGGAGGCATGGAGAAGGTGAGGCTTCTGTAAGTGTCAAAGTTGTTGCATACAGTCCTCATATTCTACGTAGTCTTTTATATTTCATTACTTTCACTGTTTCTGACTGATCTAAAAAAATTTTTTTAAAAAGAACAGTAAGTATAAGGGAAGGAAACAGACAGTTATGTTAAAAGAAACACAGCTATAGGGAATAAACTAGGGATACTGTTACCCGCAATCCTCTGCTGATGATGTCACTGAGCATGTCATGAATGATGTAATATGTGACATCATCAGCAGTGGATTACGGGTAATAGTATCTCTAGTTTACTCCCTTATAGCTGTCTTTCTTTTAACATAAGTGTCTGTTTCCTTCCCTTATACTTACTGTTCTTTTTTTAAAAAAAAATTTTTGGGTTCGCTTCCGGTTCGCGTACCGGGGAGCGAACTGGGAAGCGAACTAAGAGAAATAGAGGTTGGCACAGTTGCAAATATTGTACCAATTTTTTAATAACGGGGAGGTAGTTCTGAAAAGAACTTTTTTTTAAATTGTTTTTGTTGTTTTATATTTTTTTAATTATTTTTCTGAACATTTTTTTACTTTTTTTGAATTTTTCTGAACAGTTTTATAATTTTTTTGTTTTTTTTTCGGAGGGGGCAACGAAAACGATTCATTGTAAAGGGCTCAACAGGAGCAAGAAAACAAAAAAAAAGAATTTATTGTTTGGGGAGTTTCGGACAAACATGAGCATGATTGTCAATAGCTCTGTTGATCAGAGTGATGCTACTTTCTGCGTAGCAAATGAATCCACTGCAATGTAGGCAGACTTGTTTTACTTCACGAAATCTCGTTTGTATATTTGGCACCATCTCCCTGCCCTCTGGTCCCGTTACTTCCGGTACAACAGATCTTCTGGCCATAATAGGGAGATTATCTAGGTCGTCCTGTTCCTCTTCTTCGTCTTCTTGCTGAATTATAACTTTAGCAGGTGGTCCACTCTTCCTTGGATGTGGTGGAGGTGGTGGGGAAGCACCAGCTGAAGCTAGTAAAGAAGCCATTGCTCACTGGTAACAAAGGGTCTTTCTCTCACAATGATGAAAGTCAGAGTGAGGAAAGAAGGAGGGATTTTCACCATTTGGGAAAAAAAATAGTTCTCAACCAATGAAAAGTGTTCATTTTAGATCATATGACCTAGTCTTACATCATTAGGAAACCGAAAGTGAAATGAACCAATGAAAAGTGTTATTACCAAGTCACATGACCTGCTGTGTGTATGTTACGCGCTTTGCAGGGCCTCCCGGTTTGCTTCCAGAAACCTGTGCTTTGCGACTCGGTAAGCGTACGAGTTCGCTAACGTAGCACGTCATATGACGTATCACGCGACAACGCGAAACGTCATGCGGACGGGAGGCGTCACGATGTTGTTTTCTAACGCGGCAGTTGCGGTAAAGAAACGTTTACCGGCTCGTGGTCTATTTCGCGGCATCAAGGTCAGCTAACGGGAAGCTTCCCGATTCGCGAAGCGGGAACGAAGAAAAAAAAATATTTTAAAAAAAAGTTATTAATAAACATATAAAATATATTTTTGGATTTAAAGAAGAATACATTTTACAGCTACAGATATTAGCTGTTAAAAAACCAATGAAATTCACTGAAAAAACCATAGGTTATAGACCATATATAGTTAGGAATTTGCATTTACAAAACCTTGAAAATTCACTGAAAAAACCATAGGTTAGAGACCATATATAGTTAGCTGGACATTTTATTGACATAAAACCAATGAAATTCCATATATAGTTAGTTGCACTAACTATATATCGTGCACCCGCAATCCACTGCTGATGATGTCACATATTACATCATTCATGACATGGTCAGTGACATCACTGATGACATCACTGATGACATCTCAAATGACATCACTGATGACATCACTGATGACATCTCAAATGACATCAATGATGACATCATGACACACCAATACCAGTTACTACATACGCACTCACTGATTCCTACGTCTACACACACATTCACTCATTCACCCATACAATCACTCATACATACAGTCACTCATTATTACAACACTATCATATGCACTCATACACCTATGCAGACACTCACACACTGCCACTCATCCATGGAGTTACTCACACACATAGTCAGTCCTGTAAAGAATCAATCACACTTCCATTTCCTCATCTATACAGTTAAACACAGAACACCATACTTCAGTGACATCACTGATGACATCACTGATGACATCTCAAATGACATCACTGATGACATCTCAAATGACATCACTGATGACATCATGAAACACCAATACCAGTTACTACATACGCACTCACTGATTCCTACGTCTACACACACATTCACTCATTCACCCATACAATCACTCATACATACAGTCACTCATTATTACAACACTATCATATGCACTCATACACCTAGTCAGTCCTGTGAAGAATCAATCACACTTCGATTTCCTCATCTATACAGTTAAACACAGACCACCATACTTTTTCACACATATACTAACACATACTTACTCTCTTATACAATCACTGATACAAGTACACATTGATATGCACAGAGTCACACACCTCCCAGCCAGCCACACACACACTCAGTCTTCCATACATCCACTCATTCTTCAATATGTAAAACATATTTAAACTTTACAAAAACACAGACACTAGATGATGTCATCGGTGATGTCATTTGAGATGTCATCAGTGATGTCATCAGTGATGTCATTTGAGATGTCATCAGTGATGTCATCAGTGATGTCACTGACCATGTCATGAATGATGTAATATGTGACATCATCAGCAGTGGATTGCGGGTGCACGATATATAGTTAGTGCAACTAACTATATATGGAATTTCATTGGTTTTATGTCAATAAAATGTCCAGCTAACTATATATGGTCTCTAACCTATGGTTTTTTCAGTGAATTTTCAAGGTTTTGTAAATGCAAATTCCTAACTATATATGGTCTATAACCTATGGTTTTTTCAGTGAATATATATATATATATATATATATATATATATATATATATATATATATATATATTGAAATGTAAAGAAAGAAAAACAACTGGTAAGATCACGGGCCCCACAGGAGGGGAAGAATTGTGCACTACAACACCCAGCATGCTAAAGTAATTTCACTCACCTGCGAGTGATTGCGAAAAGCAGAAATACGTGTTGAGTGCTCCTGTGCCTGCCAGCTTTCCCTATCAATAAGAAGCAGAAGCTTTGAAACGTGTCAGGGTGAAGAGTTGAATTGCTTGAAATGCCAGCGCCGGTTTTGCCAAATAAAATTCAGTCTGAATTATCCTCTGTAGAGTGCCGTCTTCGCATCAGGGCATCCTGGGTTTCATATATAAACTGATTCCTCCGTTCCCAAACCCAATCCTAGTAACATTTGATTCACTTACCGCATTGTAAATACACGTTTTTTCACTCTTAAATTGGCACACACACACTTTATCCTAATACAAGGTAGTTAATTCTGCACATAACCTTCAGACCTTCACAAACACAGTAATAACAATGGAAAAAGTGTATACAAACCATATGGAACATGGAACTGACTATCTTCATACGATGAAACAAGGCACTTTAAACACCCACAGCAAGTAGGGCCCACTTGGGCAAAACACACATAAAACGGCATAAATAAACCTCATTATCCCATAACCAATCAAGTACACAGAGGTACACTCACCAAGCGTCTCCATCATCAAGTGCACTAGACACTGATACAAGGCGCAATGTACAGATGAAGGGGTTATACAATAGTCAGGAGGCAAAATTAGAGCCAATTTCCCATGAGAGATCAAAACGGACCCAGCCAAGCAGCACAATGCACATGCAACACGGCCAAACACACATGGTCAGCGACTAGCTGCCGCCTCCCCCCCAAACCGGCACCCAACACCCAGAAACGTGGACACGAGACTTCTTTACTTTTTGGAAGGCGGGCGCTAGTCGCCCGGCCGTATTTATTAAGATATGAAATTAAAAAAGGTTTTAATTGCATGATCAACAATTTATACAAAAATCAGCAGGACATTAGATACAAATTTTGTCAACAAGTTTGAGAGCCTGACCTTAACAAAAACTCTAATACATGTTGTTTCCTAACCGAGTCTAACATCCTCATCTTGATTTTTGTACATTTCTGGCCATATGGCAAGGTCACTACCGGTGTCAGGTCCTACAAGCTGCGCCTCCCCTAGAGACGTGCGCATGCGCAGTGTTACCCCGGGAATTGCCCGGTCTACGCCCTGAACTCCATTTACCCACTAAAGGAGGGCCCTTACTCTGCGCCATCCGGTGACGTCATGAGTATACGCGCGCGGGGTGGCTACCAGCCTAAGGAAAGCGTGAACTACTCCTACCCGCGCTCCTTTGCAGCATCAATTACCTTGCCCCTGGAGTTCTAGGAGTGGCCCGCAGGCCCCTCCCCATGGGCGGGAACCTCCATAGGATGATGCCCGCCCCCTCAGACCTCAAATATGTGCTCACCGATAATGACCTTACCGCATGCCCCATACCTAATAAATACGACGACCTATGGGAAAAAATTCTAAAGGACAGCTACACTGGCTAATAAATAACAGCATCACCGTACAGCTACAAAGGGAAAAAAGGCCTAAAGACACTTGGCATCAAAGAAAAAGTACTTCACACACAGTTTGCTAAAAAGGGGAAAAAATTCCTAAACAAAAAGCATCATCAAAATATACTGACAGATCCATTTCTATTACCATGTAAGACATGTGGACAGTACCTTCGCAAACTTACAATTAAACCAGACATAATGAATGCCACAAGACTTTTGTTCCAAGGGATGGTGGGTGGGAAAACAAAGAAGCCCCGAGCGCGGGGCACACCGTGCTGTGAGGGAGCGTCCAGGGACAAGGGGGTCTCCTGGGCGCTCCCCACCTCTTTATTCTCAAGGGGCCAGGCGGGGGGCACGCCCCCCCCGGCCCGCCCCTCCTGTAGCCCGCCCCCCCTGACCCGGACCTTCTACCTGGTATCCGGGTCAGGGAGGCCGCCGGCCAATCGGTGGTGGGTCGCGCCCACCAGGGCCCGCCCCCCACCGAGAGACACCAAAGGGGAAAGGGGGGGAGACGGTCGCCGCACCGCCATGCGTGCGGAGGGGCCGAGGGCCCCCCCCTTTTCACATGGTCATCGACTAGCTGCCGCCTCCCCCCCAAACCGGCACCCAACACCCAGAAACGTGGACACGAGACTTCTTTACTTTTTGGAAGGCGGGCGCTAGTCGCCCGGCCGTATTTATTAAGATATGAAATTAAAAAAGGTTTTAATTGCATGATCAACAATTTATACAAAAATCAGCAGGACATTAGATACAAATTTTGTCAACAAGTTTGAGAGCCTGACCTTAACAAAAACTCTAATACATGTTGTTTCCTAACCGAGTCTAACATCCTCATCTTGATTTTTGTACATTTCTGGCCATATGGCAAGGTCACTACCGGTGTCAGGTCCTACAAGCTGCGCCTCCCCTAGAGACGTGCGCATGCGCAGTGTTACCCCGGGAATTGCCCGGTCTACGCCCTGAACTCCATTTACCCACTAAAGGAGGGCCCTTACTCTGCGCCATCCGGTGACGTCATGAGTATACGCGCGCGGGGTGGCTACCAGCCTAAGGAAAGCGTGAACTACTCCTACCCGCGCTCCTTTGCAGCATCAATTACCTTGCCCCTGGAGTTCTAGGAGTGGCCCGCAGGCCCCTCCCCCTGGGCGGGAACCTCCATAGGATGATGCCCGCCCCCTCAGACCTCAAATATGTGCTCACCGATAATGACCTTACCGCCACAGGCCAGCATTGTTAACCGACGATCTGGCCTCCCCCTGCCTTGACCTACCCTAGAAAGTTCTCACTTTAGGAAAACCCTCCAACCAGGCCCTGACATTATCAGACCCCAGGACCTTCCCTTCCTCCGTCTAATGGACTCCCCTCACCAGGTAGAATTATGCACCCCAAATACACCCATGTTGGATCGTCTGCAACCGGTGGGGCTTGAAATAATTTGTCCCACTGTGTGTTGATCCTCTTTACCGAGTGATTCAACGCCCTGACCGAGTCCGTCCCACGCCCCTGCCACCGCGGGATAAGTTGAGACCCTACTACTGTGCCACCCGGGCAAGTCCTAGTGACCCACCCGCAGTGGAGATGAACTCATCAATGAGTATTCGCCTCCCAAGTTTGGCCAAGTCATTCCCCCCTAGGTGAAGTATCACCACTGACGGGGGGTCGGGCTGCTGAGCTAAGAGTCCCAGAAAGAAGTTCCTGAACTGACCAAGGCACAGACCCCCAAACCAAATCTTCCCTGTCCCGCGTCCAGCCCGTTGCTTGTGCTGGGACGTTGCAGCTCCTCCACTTCTAGTGATGAGTTCCTCCCCTGCGTCACAGGTTTGAGAAACTGCAAGAACCAGAAAAAGACCAGGAAACCTGGGTGACAATCCCACTTCCACCTTAGGGAATGGGTAGCACTTACACCTGCCAGCACTACTTGGGCCCTTGCCCTTGGCTGTCCTCTTTCGACGTACGCTTCCCTTTTGACGTCCACCCGCTGCTGATGTTGCGGTGTGGAGCACCCCTCAGATATCCGCCATGGACCCAGCCGTGACTGACGTAAGCATCCCGTGGGCTGTCCACCTGTTGCAGCTGTTGTGATGTGGAGCACTCCAGGTATCCACCATGGACCCGGTCATACATAAATGGAAAAGATAAACACAAAGCATTAGTGTTTCTGGCGATAACTGCTGTACACGTGCTAGTCTTACATTACCATCACTTGCTAAGTTTTAGATAACATTAGCGCCAGATGACTACTCGTTCGTGTGCAGTACAGTGACAGCTTGTGCAACTTGCGGACATTCACGTTAGGGCTACCTAAGGGTGCCTGGTAGTAAGCCCTTCATGAAAGCTTAGACCTGTGGTCCATAGTGAATGCAATAGCCCATCCATTGTTACTTCAGGACCATACACAGTGTGAAATGCCGTGGAATCGTACTGTATATTTAGGTAATGTTCCTGACTTCATACCTCACGTTGATCCACACCTGCCTGCCTTCCACGTACTCAGATGCTAGGCTTTATGACACTTGCTGACATTTACATTAGGGCTACCTAAGGGTGCCTGGTAGTAT